>NC_065586.1:39848355-41048355 GCF_024542745.1 Macaca thibetana thibetana | reverse complement strand
ATCCTTTAAAATATCTTTTGTAATAAACTGCTAAGAATAAGTGTGTCCCTGAATTCTGCCAGCCATCCTAGCAAATTAACTAAACTGAGGAGGGGATCATGGGAAATCCAATTTATAGCCAGTTTGTCAGAAACACAAGTAAAATAACCTGGGGCTTATAATCACCATCGGAAGTCGGGCGCAATCTTGTGGGACTGAGCCTTCACCGTGTGGGATCTGATGCTACCACTGGCGATAGAATGTCAGAATTGAATTGGAGGACACACAGCTGGTGTCCACTGCTGCAGGATTGGTTACTCGCCTGGTGTGCTGAAAAAATCCCCTACAGAACCTGGTGTCAGAAGTACTCTGCTTTGTGAGAGTACAGGAGAAACTAAGTTTGTTTTTTTCCCTCAATATTATTACATTCAAAATATAAAAGAAAGCATGAGCAGAGGGGTAAGAGAGATAACTGAAAGGGTGTCAAAGGGGCAGAATAAAAATTAGCAGAGGATGGGGTTAAGGGAGCCAAAGAGAGTCTTTGGATTAAAAGAAAGGAATCACCATTGAATGACACTGAAATGTGAAGGAAGACGTCTACCAAGTTCTCAGCTGATGACTTCTGTTTTCTCTGAGCAGCAGGAGAGAAAGTTTTCTGAGAATGCATTTCAGAGATTGGAGGGCAGGGCTTCTGGGCAGCTTTCCAGCAGGATGCAGGGCACAGAACAAGATAATTGTATGTAATGCACTTTGAAGAATATCTGGCGAGGATTACGCTCTCAATAGACGCGGCAAGCTATTATAATGGCTCCAAATTGTTCAGTTTTGTGGTTTTTCTCTAACAGTGATTAGCACCTGGGATGTAAGCACGAAACAGTTGGCAGATGATAGGGTTTGGCTGTGTCCCCACCCAAATCTCAACTTGAATTATATCTCCCAGAATTCCCACGTGTTGTGAGAGGGACCCAGGGGCAGGTAATTGAATCATGGGGGCTGGTCTTTCCTGTGCTATTCTCGTGATAGTGAACAAGTCTCATGAGATCTGATGGGTTTACCAGGGGTTTCCACTTTTGCTTCTTCCCCACTTTTTCTTGCCACTGCTGTGTAAGAAGTGCCTTTTGCCTCCATTCTGAGGCCTCCCCAGCCATGTGGAACTGTAGGTCCAATTAAACCTGTTTCTCTTCCCAGTCTCAAGTATGTCTTTATCAGCAGCGTGAAAATGGACTAATATAAGAGTTTTATTAATTCTGAGGGGATTTTTTCAAGAAATGAGAGAGGAGAATAAGGGGATTATGGAAATTGGCAAGTGTGAAAGAAATATTGTTCTCTGGAATCTTAACTGGGTTAAAAAACCCAACAAATAAAAGACAAGAGGAGGCTGCTAGATAACAAGAAAGGAGATGGTTCCCAAGCCAGAAAGTGTTGATGATGCTAAGCCTTTGGTGCAGAAGGACTGATTGAAAGGACTGAGGGAAGGTTGAGGAAGAGAGAGGGATGTCTACATTTGGACTCATGAATACAGCAGTCATGGGCGATGACAGTGTTCTAGGAAGCACCAGAGGCAAGCTGATAAAGTGGAATGGAGGCGAAGGCACTGGAAATGAGCTGATAGAGGGACTGAGAACTCAAGGTGTAGGACTTGAATGTCAAATTCAGTGGTAGTTAGGAATGGGTAACATGACTTGTCCTGGTATAATAGTCAGGTTCTCCAGAGAAACACAAGCATCTAGGAGATATATGTACACATATAGGTAAAGTTATTATGAGAACTAGCTCACGTGACTGTGGAGGCTGAGAAGTCCCTTGATGTGCCATCTGCATGCTGAAGAGCCAGGTGCAATTCAGTCTGGGCCCAGAGGGCCAGGAGCCAGGTGCACTGATGTCTGAGGGCGGGAGAGGGTGGGAGTCCTGGCTTAAACAGTAGACAATGCCCTTCCTCCTCATTTCTGTCCCATTTGGGCACTCAACAGAGTGGCTGGCTGGTGCCTGCTCATGCTGGTGAAGAGGCTCTGCGTACTCAGCCCACCAATTCAAACACTAATCTTCTCCAAACACAGCCTCACAGGTACCCTCAGAAATAACGTGTTACCAACTACCTGGGCATCCCTTAGTCCAGTCAAGTTGACATCTAAAATTAAATGACTACACCTGGCTTCCCCAGAAAGCATGGCTGGAAAGGGAGGCAGGAGTGAAAGTGCTGTCCAGGGCACAGGAGCAAGGCGGGGGTGTGAAGCAGGGAAAGAAGAAGAGCTGTGCAAAGTCTGTCATTGTGTCAGTCACTGCAGCAGGCAACTGTGTGCTTGATCCCAGGGACAGCGAAGGAGCCATGTGACAGGGGTCTCGGGGACTTTTCTACAGAAGAGAAAGAGGGAAATGTTTACCCACCAGCTCCCATTCCCCACTGGTCAAAGAGCCCCACATAGGGTGTGATCCTCCTAAACTCTGGGTTGTGTACCTGTGGGCACTAAGCAGGTTCACAGGGAAACCCTGGGGCAGAAGACCAGAGGCACATGGCATGGAGTTGAGGGTGGCTGTCCCACAGAGCATAGCTGGAATGAGTGGCAGGTGCAGCTGAGGGCATTTGACGGGGTGCCCCAGAGACGGTCCATGCAGTCCACCCAGGGACAGTCACGCTCACTCATGTTATCTGTTAAATCCAATCTGCTACAGCATCAGTTTCAAGGCAGTGGCTGGCTATAACCTCTGCAAACATTTAACTTAAAAGTATCAGTGAAACAAGCTCCTGTCTCCACTAGTGCAGATGGCTGTGTGGCAATAACCGGTGTTCACAGACTTCTCCTCCACCTCCGTATCTGGATGTCCCCCACCCCAGCCAGTGCTTGACTGATCTGGGTAGCTTCTGGGTTTGGGTCCTTTGATCTTCTTACCCAGAATATCTAAGGCCTTGGTTGTCTTGCCCTTGTCGGGGGGCAGGGGCTGCAGTTGCCTGTTCACCATCCTCACTGGATGTGGAGGCCCCAAGGGAAACCCCAGGAAATCACCGCACTGCATATAAGACGACTCCTTGAATCCATTAGGAAGTGGAAACTCTAGCTCTTCACAGCCATCAGGATCCAGGACCTTCACCAGTTCCCTCTTGCCTGCTGGTTCACTGGCATCTGTGGCCCGAAGGTGACTGGGTGAGAATCACGAATTTAAGCTGAGCAGATGCCCTGTTGTGCTCACTTAGTGGAAGCTTTTCCCTTGACCACCACCTCCACCCTCTCTGCCACCCCTAACCCAGGGCCTCTGATCAGCCCAAACCTAAGGTTGCTGTGGCAGGAAGCACACATTCCCCAGGGATCATGGGGGTGACCAGAGGGTTGGGCTTACTTCCACACCTTACTTACCTTGCCCGACCTTCCAGTCGGCTTCTCCCAGGCTCCTGCCCAGCCAGCCCTGCCCCTTGGCTCCTCCAGGAGTCTGTGCGGGCACACACCTCAGGTGACTTCTCCATACAGATTGGTCAACCTCCAGTGCGGCCGCAGCTCTGCCAACAAGGAGGAATTTTCTTCACTTTCGTCCTCCAGGGACTTCTGAGTGGCAGGCGTGGGCAGTCTACTTTTGATGGTTGGTGCTGATGCACAGGGCTGCCCTGTGTGGCCCAGGCCCAGTTCCGTCCCCCTGGCAGCTGATTGCAGGGAAGCCCTGGAGTCTGCCGATGCCAGCTGAGAGCAAGGTATCAGTGCAACAGGCAGGGGCACGGGAGCCTGGGCCATCTGTGCACATCATATTCTCTTCCCCTGGGTCTGCATGTGCTGAATCTTGAGCATCCCAGTTCCTGCGTGCAAAGGATTGTTGCCGTACCTACCCAAACTTATGGCACGGGGGCATCCGACTGCATGCAGCCCTGCCCAGGAGCTCCTGTGGACCAGGGCCCAGTGTTGTGCCTGGAGCTGCTCTTCAAATGTGAGTAGTTCCTGCCACAGAAGGGGCAGCCCTACCCAGATCCCCAGGGGCCCATGCTGCAGCTCTGCTACTGGGGCTTTCCAGAGACTGGAGCAGAGGTGTGCTCCATCGGATGCTGTGTGGCCTAGGGGCAAACTGCACACAGCCAGGGCCTGCAGTAGAGCCTTTTCTGGCTCTGAGCCCCACTCAGAGTTGGCAGTTGACTAGGTCACATGATAAACAGATCAGATCAGTACTTCCAGGTGTGATTTATATGGCATCAGAAATCCACGAGGCCTGGCAAAAGCCAGATGCCGTCTTAGTGGTGGGGAGTACAAGGTGCAAGAGCATGTCTTTCACCCCAGAAGAAATGTCCCAGCATCACCCAGACCACCGGATGTATGAATTTTGCAGTGGGCAAAACCGCTTTGGGATCTGCTTCCACCTTCTGGAGGACATGTGCTGTGAATACCAGTAGAGCATGTTATGCTTCCAGGTCAGAGGACTTGGATTGCACTGGGTGCCTCTGAAAGGTCAATCAAATTGTGATTTCCAGCATTAGGTTTCTCAAGGGACAATGCATTTATTTCTATCTGAAGAATGGGACTATTAACGTCTTCCCTACAATCCTCCTAGTGTTATTATGTGGGTCAAAAGAGGAAATACACAGGAAGCACTTTGTCCACTGTGAAGCACTGCTCAAATATTAAATGATTGATATTGTTATCCTGTTCTAGATGTTTCATTGCCTGTGTGTGTGTGTGTGTGTGTGTGTGTGTGTGATTGGAGGCTTGAAGGAGGGGAAAGGCATGAGTTATAGTTGCCACAAACAGAGCTCAGGGCCAGAAAAATCCTGAAAATGAAGAGAACAGGGCAAACAGGGGCATGCTCCCATCCAGGTGAGCCTGTCCTCAAGATTCCTCTACGTTTCAGCCGGTGCCCTGGGATGGACAATTGGAGGGTGAAATGGAGTATTTCTAAGCCCTAATTATTTGGTTGATAGTTCTCTTAGGTGGAGCTACACCTACTCAAGCTGTAACCAAACTCACCTTGAATGGAAAGATGGCCAAGCACTTCCTAAGTTCCATGTACGGCATGCGTGGCCTGCTCACTCCATGAAGCCGGCGGCCAGGTCAAGGCCCTTGGAGCAGACCTCTGAGGAGAAGGCAAGGTGTCGTCCAGACACTCAGCAGCAGCGCACTATTTTGGGCTGGGAGCTTGGTCTGGGATGGATCGGATTTTCCTGAGGTCTCATTTTTCCTTGAGTAGAAGGCGTGCCCCAGAGCAAGCAATTTGACTTGGGCACAGATGACCAAGTGCTTGGATTTCTGGGAATGACAACTGGAGCATCACAACAGGTTAATGACAATGACACAGGAAGAGGCTCCAGGAGCAAAACCTGGGGGGGTTGGCTTCAGGATTGGGTTCTGTCTGGCCTCCTCTGCTCTGTTGCAGGGCTGCATCAGAGTTGAAGATGGTCGGGGGCCAAGCTGCTCCCCTGTGCACTGGCTTTCTGGGAGCAAAAGTGTGCTGGAAATCCAAGCCTTCCTCTTGGCGGTGATTGAAGGAAATCACTAGAAATACAGCAGTATCGCTGGACACCCAAACAAGTGTGACTTATGGGATGCAATCTCAAAGCAACTTTTATTGTCAGTGTGCTGATTTTTATTTTTTCCTGGTCCTGGATAAAAACTCAGCAGTCCTTAAGTTTTATTAAAAAGAAAATTTAGAAATTAGAAATTAGAAAAATATTGAAGCACAATACTAGGGTAATGTGAGATTATGAAAGCACACAGAGACATTCATGCAGAAGCTGAACAGTGAAGAAGGACTGGGAGTAAAAGTGGAAACATTCTTCTTTCCAGGGATGAGCCTCATGGTTTTGTGCAGCTGACATTAGGCCTGGCCTGAGTCAAAAAAGTAAGTCTTCAAGGGCATTTAGATGTCTGCAACTTAAGTGTGGTATATCCACCTATTTTCCCCAAAATCAATTTGCAGACTTTTGGAGAGAATAATGATAAAATGAAAATAGCAAGGAAAAATACACTTGTACAAATTTAGGAACAAATTTGATGGCATATTACTGCCTTTTAAAATTAACGACAATTCTAAAACTGGTATATAATGGACTTTATTTAAATAAACCCGATCACGTTGTAAATGTCTTAAGAAGAAACAGTTTTCTTTGTATCATACTGTAATGTTAGTTTGCATGAAAAGCAAACAGGGCTAAGGATGTTTGCTGATGTCTCAATGGAAATACTATGTATTGCATTGTAGGTAAAGCATACACAGTAAAAGGAGAACTTCACATGTCTGTAAACTATCCCCATATTATTCTAAATTTCATGGATTTTCAACCTGAATTAGAAATCCACAGGAATCCTATCACTTGTAAACCTGGAGCTTGCTCCTGTCTTCACCGTGTCTGGCTGGTGTTTCATCTCAGAGAGTGATGTGGCTTTAAGGCAGAGGGCTCCAAGCAGATGGGCTGGCTGAGATGTCCAGTTTATTTGCTTTTGACCATGGAAAGTTATATCCCCTTTCTAAACCTATATCTTCACCTGTAAAATAAGGATAAAAAATAGCACATATTTCAAAGAGCAACTGTAAGAAAGAAATAAAATAATACACATGATGTGCTTATTTGCATTGAGCCTAAAACTGAGGAGAGTTTATAAATGACACCTATTTCTATTTTTCCTCTTGTAAGAGACTTTCATCAGAGGCTGAGTGAGCTGACTCGAACGACATTATAAAATACCTGCTTTGTGCAAGACATGGACCATTACAAGGACTTCAAAAACAAACAAACAAACAAACAAACAAACAAAAAATCCCCAAAAAACAGAGAAATGGTAGAGGAGCAGCTGTTGGCACTTTAGGAGTGTGAAAAGCACAGCATACACATACAATGCATGCACCCTCAGCCCATAAACCTCCACACCCCCTCCCACATGAATGCCAAAGCAGAGCACTTGGCTCATCCACATTCCCTGTGCTCCCCTCATTTTCCAGCCTCCCTCACAGTCAGGTCAGATGTTCCTCCCAGTGGCCTGTGGGCAGCTGTGAGAAGAGGTTACCTCCAGGTTGAGCAGGTTGGAGCCCGTAAACTTCCTTTGTCTTTGCTAGTTGGACCTGGGAGGCCATGGACCCGGGTCACATAGACCAAGGTGAAGGAGGCTGCCTGACCCAAATAGACTATTGTGTGAGAAATAAACTTTTGTGTATTGCAGCTGTGATATGGGGGTTGGTTTTAAGAGTTAGTTGAGTGTCATTCATTCTGCGATGGTCATCTATTACCTAAAAGGTCTCAGCTCTTGAATGACCACTGAGTGAGAGAACAAGATCCAACAGCTGCAAAAGCAGACAGCTCAGATAGGGTTTCAATAAATGATGCACCCATTAAGAGGCACCACTGGACAGACCATCCTTACAATGAGCTCTTACTGCATCTGCCCAGCCTGTACTTGGAGAAACCATCTTTTCCTTCCCACAATGGCTTATGCCATGTTGGAGACCCTCTGAAACTGGATATTTCCCTCATCACCTTCTGGCCCTCCTGATGTTTGAGCCTCATGCCCCCCAAATCCAGGCGTCCAGAACATTGGATGTGGCTTCTTGGCAGGGGATAGTGTGGGAATGCGAAAGAATCAGATGAGTTCCAACCACAGGCAGAGGCTGTGACAAGGCAGCTGGGGATGGGCAGGACTGTTGCCGGATCGTCTACACAAGCCCATTGGAAAATAGCAACTTGTGGGATTTAGGCTGTGAACAGGATCAAAGGGGGTCAAAGGTTCCTAATGGCGATTGGGAACAGGGAAGAGCTAAGAGGCTGGCAATTACAACGTGGGCAAAGTGCAGGTCCACTCAAAACAGTAGCCAGCAGGTAGCCGTGTCTGCTATGTGCTAAGTGTCTTACCTACATGATCTGTTTTGATCATCCTGATAACCTTATGAAGTAGGACTGATTACATGTTAATGATGAAGAAACATTGAGGTTCAAAAATGGTAAGCAATTTGCCCAAGAATTACAGAATGATTAAATCTTGGAGCCAAGATTCAAGATGAAATTCCTCAGACTGAAAAGCACTTATTCTCTCCACTTTAGCTCATTGCCTCCCAAGAAGGAAAAGACATGAAACAAAATGGATGGCTTCAGAAGCCGGCATGGCCATTACCTGTGTGACTTGGCAGGACATCGTTTTGGGACTTCAGAAGGAGGCCAGGAGGAAGAGGAAACTGGAAATAGGTGTGGCAGAAGCAGCAGGATCCAGGCCAGGGTCACTTTCGAAGGTGAAAATCTATTCCGGTAGCCTGGGCAATGGTAGCAGTTTCCAGTACCTGCAGGCAATGACAATTCTCGTTCCGCCTGAGGCAATGACATTCCCATTCCGCCTGATCTGTTTAGCCTCTTGCTGGATGTGTAGGACAGAGTCTCACCTCCTGAGAAGGAGTCTGGGCAGGACTGCACAGAGCATCAGTCCTTCCACCTGGACCTCTGGGCAGGGCTCCAGGCCCTGCGGGTGGACTGGATGCAATTCGGAACATGGAGACAGACATGCTGCATTCTGACTAGCGAGACCTGGCAGAGCTTAGGGGACTCTGACAGTGCAGAGATTGTGAGGGAGTCCAGGCTCACCTTGGGCTGCATGGTCCTCCTGAGCAGCAGCAGGGACTGCTCTCCAGATGGCAGGGCTAAGCCTGCAGATTCTGGGGCTGCCGAGTGCCTACAGCTTAGGGTTGTGGAGAAAGTAGCACTTGACACCGGTTCAGAGAAGACAACCTGCCACTCTCTGAGTTACAGGCTGCATTCACTCCACTTGAGGGTCTGATACCGGATGGAATTTAGGGCCATTAGAGGCAAGGACTGAGGGTCGGTAAGGCTGGAAGGTTGGTTGGAAGGTCAGTGATATGGCTGTTGATGTGCATGAAGACGAAGATGATGAACCAGGTACCTGACATCTGGCAGTTTATAGACAGCAGATCCCTAAAAGGTTGGGGCAGGAGGCAAGGCAGCTGTCCCTCGATACCTACCAGCTGTGATCAGAGTCCCCAGGACACATCCCTCTAGTGGGAACCATGAGCTGATGACTCTTGGACTCCCACTGGTTTTGCTTGGCTTGCACAGGGTTAAAAGCTGAATTTAAATGTCCTGGGTGGGGCCTGTGTTTTCCAGGCCCACCAGTCTCATCTGATACCTAGACAGCTTTACTCAGGTGTGCCACCTGCCTGGGCGTGGGTGTCCGGGAACTGTCACGGGAGTGCCGCCAGCCTGGTTTTGTTGTCCCATGCAGAGGCAGTGGTCCAGCTTCAGACTCTTAGCTGTAGGAGTGACAGTGCAGTGAGAGTGGGCCTTGCCCTTCCCTGCCTCCCCTCTGCAAACTGTTTCCCCAGGACAGGACCCAAAAATGCCCCCCAGCAGCCCCACCATCATCCAGCTCAATCTGGAAGGGGAGAGCAGAGAGGAAAACAGAAGAGAGTTTGTGGAGAAACAGGGTGAGACAACGATTGGAAGCAGGCAGGGAAGACCAAGGGAAAGATACGACCTTCTCCTGGGAGTCCAGATGTGATTCTGTTTTGTCTGGGAGCTCCCATACATGTATTTTTCAGGCCCTGGGATTTTAGTTACAAAGTTCTGCATGACCTGTGAGTGAGGTGGGTTGGTAGCACAGGGCTAGGAATGATGGTTCACACACGATTCTTCAAGGGCCTGGTAGAGGGGTGCCTCCAAGAGGGGGAGCTTCAGGGCCAGGGAAATATGCAGACCGGAGCAGAGCTGAATGGTTAAAACAGGGGGAGTTTGTTCTTCTTCACTGCCCAGACTGCCCCTGTCCCAGCTGCCGGCACAATCCACAGGAGGTGGGCTGTAAGTGTGAAATGCACGGCAGACACACATGAGCTCAAATACCTGGCCTGAAGAGAAGAAAGCAACCAATCCCATTAATAAGTTATGTGAAGGTTACATGCTGAACTGATAATATTTTGGATATATTAAGTTAAATAAATGATATTAAATGATTTTACTGGTTTCTTTTTACCTTTTTTTTTTTTTTTTTTTTTTTTTTAGTGTGGCTCCTAGAACATTTGAAAGTACATATGTGCTTTGTATCACACTCTATTGGACAATACTAATCTAGGCTCTTCTTAAAGCTCCAGGAGCAAAATATACGAACACAGAAGAAAACATACACGTGCACGTGGGGACACACACACACACACACACACACACACACACACACACACACTCTAGAGGGTTTCAGGCAGCTCCAGCAGCTGGAAGATGAGACTGCTCTAGATAAGTCTCTTGAAACTGTGATAAATTAAAAAATAACGCAGACCACCCCGCTCCTTGGGGAGCTCCTGCTAGTGCTCAGTCCCCATTGCGCTAGCGCCTGACTCCTGTGTTCCGGCCTTCGCCTCCAGCCCAGTTCAGGCTGCTTCCCACTTTCTGAACGCCACCACAGACTCAGGGTGTCAGATGTGCTGGGGGAAAACAAGCACTTACATTTTGGAAATAAGAAATCTTTTTCTCAGGCTTCGGGGTTAATGGTATGAGGGTTTCTGCATTCCAGCTGCTACGCTGGGTCTCTGGCAGGCCAGCTGTTCTCTGCTCTAATGGAAAACATAACTAAGTAGTCATTTCAATGTGTAAGAAGTTCAGCAGAATTGTTGCAGCTATCACCATAAATCAGAAATGACTTTCTTTAGGGACGCGATTGCCACTTGATTTAGCATTTCCTGGCACCTTGCCTATTATAGAATGAAGCCACGATTGCTTCCTATACAGAATGTTATCTATAAAACATCTCACCAGAAGCCCATAGACGCTGACCAGCCTACAAGTTTTGATAATCTATGACTGGCCTTGGTATTGAGAATAAATTTGACAATGGGACCCGTTGTTAAATTGGACAATATATTTCATGGAACAGCTTCCAAATGAAAATGAGATTCATATAGTTTTTTACATATCATTTGTTCCAGAAAAAGGAAAAATGGACTCTTTTCAAGTGAGAAAATTCAGCAAAATATTCAAACTGTGAAATCTGAGATATTATCCTAAGCAAACACCACACCGACATGGTCTGTTACTGTATGAACAGGGAAATGTGAATCGGCTGAGGGAAGGGTAGGGTGACAGCCGCATTATGGAAATGTCAAGAGTTCCCTTAGCTTAGTTCCTTACATGTAAAGGAGGAACACTGTAGTTCGGAAGGTCTAGAAGGCTCTCTCCAATGCCCCCTAGCTTTTCCTGGCATGTGCGCTGTCCGGAAGAGAGGCCCAGAGGGGAAGAGGGAGGCTGCAGGATTTGTAGGTAGAAATTCTGCCTTTCACAAAGCCAGGGAGTCACTAACCCCAGCTGACACTTGTCATGGGCTGTGAGCCAAGAACAGGCCAAGAACAGGAGTGACCCTCGCTGGTGCTCAGCAGAGAACAAGGGCACTTCCGGGAAACTCCCGATGCCTTCCAAACTGAGAAAAGAACCAAGGGCAGAGACGCTCCGCACAGGCCGTCTCAGAACGGCTCGCTTCCTGGCTCCCGGGGCTGCTGAATCATCACAGGGAACTGAGAACTCCGTCTTGTTCCCTGTCCCTTCCCTTGACATGGAATAACTCAGACTGGGATCTCAACTACTGGTTCTGGACAAACATTGGACTCCCTCTGTAATGTCGAACACACAGAGGAAAATCACCAGGAGAATGAGAAGATAGCACAGTTCAAAAAGAAGGAGCACTCTGAGGAATCAGGGATAATATTTTCCTATAAAATACAGTTTCTGCAAGAGATGGGAAAATTTTGAGAACACTTCTGATTTGTGTTTCCAATAAACTTCAAATGAGCATTTCTTCTATGAAATTCGAGTAGAGAACCATAAAGAAAATAAAACAAACAGTGTAGGGAAGGCTGTGAGAAGATTTAAAAAATGTTCGTTTCAGAAATGGAAATGGGGAAGGGGAGAGCAAAATGCACCTTTCAGTAGAAAAGGTTTTATAAGAGAGAAGTCAAATTTGACATCACAGACGTCAGAGGAAGAGGATAACAGAATGTTAATGAGAGAAAATATAGCAAAGGCATGGGCTGAGATATATTTAATTTATAAATATTAGGCATTTCAGAGAAAGAACCTCCAAAAGTGGAGCTATCATTAAAGAACTATTTGGTGGAAATTTCCCAAACTAAAGAAAGACTTTTCGGAAATCTAGACAAAATAATGAAGGGCTTTTTTGCCCAGACTTACCCTGATAATTTATTTTAATTTCAAGAATAATAAAAAAAATTTAGTGATGATCAAGGCAATAAAACTTGGTTCCTGTTTCTTTGTAACATGAAGACAATGACCAACAGTTGCAGAAATGTGACCAAGAAAAGGAAGGTAACCCACATGGGGGTTCCAGATCAAATGCAGGATGCCCAGGCAATATTAGGGGCATTCTTATACCAGAAGCGTTATTTCATGTTTATCTGAAATTTAAATTGAAGTGTCTGTCCTGGATTCTCCCATTTTGGTTCCCCTAGCTGCCATGTGGACATTGAGATCCCAGCACAGAAAAACTGCATCCTCTTGTGAACTTAAGAAGTTCAGACCCCACATGAGGGTCTGGACAGACAACAAGCCACAAAAAATGCAAACAAGAAACGTCTTAGTGAGTTATTTTTAAGCCAACTGAGTGAGAAATCAAAATATCAAATCCAAAAATGGAGAATTCATGATATAAAATACTAATAAAAATAAACAAATAACCTCTTCCCCCAAAACAAACTATAGAACAAAATTAATGTAATTCTCAATAGGACATGGAAACACAACGAAAATGCCAAAAATAATTTCCAAAAGAGGACACATGGTTAAAAATGTTAAGTAATAGCTATCTAGTTCAAATTCCGTACTGCATCACTAAAAATTGGTAATTGAATGGCCAGAAGACAAGATGTATAAGTGGAGTATATTCCTCATATCACACAGAAAAGGATCAATTTATATTGTCTTTTTTTTTTTTCCCCCTGAAGTGGGGGTCTTGCTCTGTTGCCCAAACTGAAGTGCAGTGGTACAATCACAGCTTACTGTAACCTTGAACTCCTGGGCTCAAGTGATCCTCCTGCCTCAGCCTCCCGAAGCACTGGGATTGCAGGTGTGAGCCACCTATGCCGGGCCTGTTTTTGATCATGAAAATTAGAGAAAGTAGATTCCAATGCATACTTATTAAATGTAATTCCTAATAGAATGAAAATAGTAGATATGAGTTCCAAATCACAAGGGAAAGTCAGATTTAAAAAGTAACTTCAATATAAAGGTGTATTAAAAAGGACCATAAAACAAAATAGCAGAAATAAAACTAAGCATATAAGTTATGTTAATAAAATGATTGGGATGAACTCTTATTTTGAATCACAGACTCACATTTGGTTAAGAGTAAAATTTAAATACTGCTTTAGTGTACCCAGTTAACCCAAAAATATTAAAAATAAGGCAACAGGCAATGATATAGTGAATGAATCCAAACAAAAAGAGACAGGAGTGTGAATATGAACAGGAGACAAGGTGGAACTCAAGGTCAAAACAGCTAAAAGAAAAAATTCACAATGAAAGTATGACAATTTTGCACACTTCTATGGTGATTAAAAAAAGCATCAAATGTAATTAACAAAAGTTTTAGCAACGAAAAAGAAAATGAGGGAAGCACCGTTGTTGTAGTAATGTCAACAAACGTGTGTTGCAACAAATCACTTGGACAACAACCAATAAGTTAGTAGAGGATGCAAACCATGTCACATATTTGTATTGCACAAATGGATAATGTACTTTTCCAAATATACTTAGAACATTGATCTACAAATTGATTATAAAAACATCTTAACACATTTCCCAACTACCAATTAAAATTTGCACTAGTGCCTAGTTTTTGGTTGTGTTGTAAAACACCCAGTGCTGTTGGGGGATCCTCACAATGATGGCTATTGTTATCACAAGATATTGACTGAGCGCCTGCAACCCACATGTGCCCCCTGCAGGGTGGCATAGACAGGGAGCCCAGGGGAGGCCACTGACATGCATTTAAGAGAAAAGAAAAGAAGCCAGGCTTTGGTCAGTTGTGAATATACTATCTCCTGACTCCCAAGTATTGGTTCACCATCCAGCTGGCAATTGTTGAGCCTCAGCCAATGGTGAAACCAAAATCTGGTGTCTCTGGAGTAATTTCCATTTCCAACAGAAGGAGAGTGACTTTCACTGACTCTTACTCTCCATTTGGATTTCAGGCATAAGTGCTTCATGGTGGAATGAGAACGGCTCGCCCTGGAAGGGTCATGTTTTAGAAGGAGTGATCTTCATTGTGAAATCTAAACTGTTCTGGAAATATAAGCTTTGAAACCCAGGTAGGCAGGTTTCATTTTAAGCAACATTGCAGGACCACAGGGTAATTATTGGTTTATAAGGTGATTCTTCACTGTACAAATTAACTCAAGGGATCTTAAATATTAAACATGTTGGTGTGTTGCAAATTTGATTAGGTTTTCACATGACTTCTCTAGAATGCATTTATGTGTACCTATGAGGAAAAATTATTGACTCTCTTACCAGGGCTCCCAACGGGGTCTACAATGAGAGCACGCAGCTCTCCTTGACAGGAGTGGTGTGCTTAAAGACAAAGTCACCTGCAAGGTTAGTAAATTGTTTTTAATAAGTAGATAATGGAGAAAAAGCATGAAAATGTTTCCTTCAGTATGTGGCATGGGCTCCCTTCTAATCTGATTTGGTGTTGACTTTATATTTTTAAGGAACTGAACTCCTTGGCTGTCCTCATCCAGGTTTGCAGAATCTGACGAAGAATGGTGTTGAACAGCTCCTCAGCCATAAGGCCCCTGAAGTTGTCAGAGCCCCACTTGTCCTGTCCTGGGTCACCCTGCCTGTCAGAGAACGGAGTCCAGTTCACATACTCCCTGTATGAGACTTTTATACCTAGTTCCATACATACACAATCTTATCGTGAGCTCCTTTTAATTTAAACACTTACATCAGTTATTTACAGCTGTATGATTTCATTCTACATGGTGGTGATATTTTTTTTCTCCAAATATGGACTCATTGGATGATCATAAATAAAGCAATCTGGGCGTAGGAAATGGAGTATCCTTCCCCCGGGGTCATTCCAGGGGAGGCAGGGAAGGAAGCAGAGCCTCGCTATTTCGGGAAAGCTGATGGACGCTTCGGCTCCGAGGCTGGCTGGGAGGGCCCATAGCTAGGCGGCAGCTGCCCTCAATCTTACAGCTTTAATGAAGGAGGGCTGCCGGATTTGCATTGTTTAAACACTTAACGAAATTAGCTATGAAAAGAAGGATGGGAGGAGCCCTGGGTAGTGGGGGAATTTAGGCCTTCTGTCTTTACACACTATATACACACACACAGACACACACACACAAAATGCTTTTCCCAAGAGGCTGCCAGGAGGAACTGGCAAGAAATTATGTGCCTCTTTACAGAAAGATTAAAAGCAACAACAGTGACAAAACCGCCTGCTTTGGAAAGCTGTGCCTGGCGGGGGCTGGTCAGGACTTTGGCACTCTGGGCCCATGGGCTGGGCTGATTTAGAGCCGGCTCTGGATCAGCGGGGCGAGTGCTGGCCTAGAGTGGTGGATCTGAAACCTAAGGATGAGATCCCAGGGGCTTCAGTGCCGGGAATGGAAACACTGGGATGGCGGTGGGAGCTTGCAGGCCCAGCCTTCTGAGTCTCTTTCAAAGTATTCCTGGTCTACTAGATTTTCAGTTCAGCCCTAGTTGATTAGAACAGAATTATGTCTAAGAATGTTAAACATTGGGGTGATCTCTAGTGGATGGCCACAGAACTCTGTCATTGAACCTATTCTCTTCAACATTTTAATCAATGGGTTGAATGACATCATGGAAGACATACTTACCTAACATTCCAGTAACAAATATGAAAGCACATATGAAATAGAAAATAAAATCATGAGTGAAAATAAATGTGAAAAAATGGTAAATTGAGCTGAGATCAACAAATTGAAACTTGCAGGAATGAATGGAAGATTCTAAAATTAGATTCCAGATATTCCTTTCATAAGCACAATCTAGGAGAACCTAGCTGGGTGGATAGGACACATCAGAAAACCCTCTGTGACTCTAGTTGAGGAAAAATCACTGATGCTCTTGCCAGGGCTGCCAACAGGGTATAAAATGAGGAGACCACATCTCTCCTTGACAGGAGTGGTGTGCTTAAAGGCAAGTCACCTGCAAGGTTAGTAGATTGTTTTTAATAAGTAGATAATGGAGAAAAAGCATGAAAATATTTCCCTCAATATGTGACATGGGCTCCATTCTAATCTGACTCGGCGGTGACTTTGCAATTTTAAGGAACTAAGCCCACAGCAAGCCCCACAGAGCCAGGACTTGCTCCCTTTAAAAGCCCAGCAGATCTGTATTGCCTCTGAGGGGAGAGATGCTCCAGGCCATTGCTACAGCACTGCAAGTGCCATGGCTTTCTGAAGTAACAGGTGGACACTGTTTAGTCCTCTTTAAGAAACAAGATTGACTTTTCCCCCTAAATGACATCATGAAGCATCTTTAATGAACAGAATTTATTTCTCACAGTTCTAGGGGCTGAGAAGTCCCAGACCAAGGCACTAGCAGTTTGGTGTCTGGTAAGGGCCTGCTTCCGGATTCATAGAGGCACCTTCTCACTGTGGTCTCATACGGCAGGAAAGCATGAGAGAGTTCTCTGGGATCTCTCAGGGCACTCATCCCATCATGGGGTGCCACTGTCATGATCTCATCTAAACCTAATTACTTCCCAAAGATCCCATCTGCAAATACCATCACATTGGGGGTTAGGCTTCAACATATGGATTCTGGGGGGACAAACAATCCATGGCACTGTCCTGTAGCCCCTAACTCAGCACTCTCTGCCCTGGGTGTTTCTCCCCCAAGGTCCACATCACCATGAGCCTGCCCTGTGTTTCCTGAGGATCTGCCACCTCCTTGGGTCATCACTGCCCCTCCCTGTCATTCTCCTCTGTTGGCTGTTTCAGAACTCAAAGGCCCATTATTACCATGGGGCTATTGTTACATCTTCCTGGCTGGTCTCTCCTCTCTCCCAACTCCTCCTGCTTCTCCCTCTGCTGGAATAATGACTTTGGTTGGGATGAATTTAATCATGCCAGCCCCACTTAGCATCTTTGGCTGACTTCCAGCTGCCCAAGGTTGCCCCCCAGGTTCTGACCCTGGCCTTTGCCCACGTTTCCTGCCCTGACCCCGTCTCTCTCTCTCTGGGCTCACCCTCCCAGCCCTCATTGCTTCCCCAGTACTGGTTCTTGCAAGCTGCTTTCTTGATGCTCCAGTTCTTCCTTTTTCTTCCTCTCTGCCTGGTGAACCTCTCGCATCTTTCGAGGTCAGGATGAGAGGCTCTTCCTCAAAATGTTGCAGTAATTTTGCCTCCTTGAAAATTAATTGCTTTTTCTTGGGATTCTAAAGGTTTCTTGACCATTTCTCTATAGAAACAAATCCTGGATTTGAGTTCCAATTCTGTCCCATATTTACTGGTGACTCTGGGCAAGTCCTGACAGGCCCTGGGCAACCTGGCCTGTCAGAATCCCAGTGTCTTTGTGTAGAAAGTCAGAATAGCATGGTTACCTCTGTGCTGTTGACAGAATTGTGTTCTCCCAATTCATATGTGAAGTTCTCACCCCTGTTGTGATAGTATTTGGAGATGGGGCCTTTGGGGAGGTGATTAGATTTAGGTGAAGGACTTGAGGGTGGGTCCTCATGATGGGGTCAGTGTCCTCATATGAAGAGATACCAGAGAGCTTGCTCACTGCCATGTGAAGACATAGCACATAGGCAGCTATCTACAAGCTGAGGAGAGAAGTCTTACCAGGAACCAATCCTGCTGGAACCTTGATTTTAGATTTTCAGTCTCCAGAATCATGAGAAAACAAATCACCCTTGTTGAAGCCACCCGGTCTGTGGTATTTTGTTATGGCAGCTTGAGCTGCTAAGATACTTGGCAATTGTCATGAGGTTTAAATATGATTCCATCAGCTGTCCTCTGTGGGGTGACCCTGGCAATCCGTAGCCCACACACCAATGGAACTGGCACATACTGAGGGTCTCAAGTTATTACTGTTGTTATTCTCATTATTATTTTAGGTAATTGCATGAATCTACTTTCTCTCCTATCTTTCCAGCTCTTTGAAGATGGGACCTAGACTTATCCATTTTTCTATAACCCAGAGCTAGTCTAGAGTTTGGCACATAATAATCACATAATGAATATCTGCTACATGAATAAATAAGCTTATATTTTAATATAATATGCTGTTCATTACAGAAAGGCCATCAACGTAATGAAGTAGCTTAGAAGTAATAAAAATAATGAGCAATAATTAATTATGTACTTTGGGCCACTTTTCATGCAGTACTGAATTCTCACAGGAAGTCTCAGACGAAGACACTGCCAACTCCACTTTCAGAGAGAAACGCTGATGCTCAGAGCTAAACTAACTCGCCTCAGAGCCCACATCCTGGACTTGAGCTTCAGGGTGTCACACACCAAAGACTGTCCTCTTCACCCCAGCTTCCTGGGCATTGGAGCAGATCCACAGTGTCAGATGTGCAGTGAGAACGGCCCCCATTCCAAGCCACTTCCTGACCCGATGGCAGCACCCTGCTAGTCCTCACGTGGAGCCCTGGAGAAGTGGGGTTCCTTAATCCAGATTCGAATCAATAGCCTCACACCTGGTATGCACATCCAGGCCAAGTGTGGCTGAATGGGGAGCGTCTGTTCTGGAGACGACCACCCTCATGGGCTCCTCTGCTTCCTGTCCCTTCGGGCACTGATTTATGGCACACAGCAGGGAATGGCCTGAGCTTGAGCCTTGACAGTCGTCATCATCACCATCCTCGTTTGAGGGCCGTGAAGAACATTCTGAAAGTAGAGATGAAGGTCATCTTTCTGAGTGAAGCTCTTTGCATGATTCAGGGGTCTTACTCTTGAAGGCACCAATCGTTTTGACTTTAATGCATGCACTCTGACTTATCTGTGGTGATCTCTTCTGGCAATACATGGAAAAATGAAAAATAGGCTAACTGGGAAGATTTCTTAAATACCAGTTTGTATGGCTGTGTTAACCTGAATGATTAAATATAGAATTGTTTTTTAAGTTACACGTTGTGGGTTTGTGTTTTCCTCATTAATATCAATTGGTTCATTTATTTCTGCTTGCTCAGAAGCCACAGAGTTCAACAGAACTGCCTGTGTGTTTGCTGCGTCTACTAAACCACCATGATCTTACTGAGTATATTTCTTAATATCCTTTTCATATATGTCATTTTTGTTAACTTCTATAAACCAGAACTGAAAAAAAGATTAAAACTTCATCTATTTATAAAACATTTTCTTGATGTTTTGGTAACAAACAATTTTGCACTTAGAGCTCCCACTTCAGATGTTATTCTTTCTTTTTTTTTTTTTAGACAAAGTCTCGCTCTGTCACCAGACTGGAGTGCAGTGGTGTGATCTCGGCTCACTACAGCCTCTGCCTTCTGGGTTCAAGCCATTCTCCTGTCTCAATCTAGTGAGTAACTGGGATGATCTTTCTATTTTACACAAAACTTTTAATCCCTCTTCAGGGGAACACATAGCCCTAGGTATATTTGGTAAGGTGGTAGGCGTGCAACTACTCAGTGCTGCTGGTGCAGTGTGCAAACTGGCACAGGCAATGCAAAACAAATAAACATATCCCAGCAAAACTTAATTTACAAAACAGGCAGTAAGCACATGAGGCCTTCAAGCCAGAGTTTGCCAACCCCTGTTGCACAGAGTCAAACATCTCAGTTCAAGCCCTGTCTCCATCATTAACCAGTTCTGTGGTTGGGTGTCAATGGGAGCCTCAGTTTCCACATCTGTAAAATGGGCATTATAGCCCCCTAGTCACCTTGGAAGGAGCTCACTTCAACATTGGCAGCTCTTGCATTCTGGAGGTGATACATTCAAACTGTAGCCATTTCTGCAGCTGGGGTTGATCTGGGGAGGGGGTTGGAGAACTGAGCCTAAGTCCCACAGGTAGGTACACCAGGGAAGGGCCTAGAATGTGGAACAGGATATTACCCAGGGAGCTGTCTGCCTCTCATATCCCAGAGAGATGGCAGACTCCCCTCACAGAAGCAGTGAGTTAAGAGGCGAATAGAGATCATGTAGATTCGGAAAACACTGGCGAGCGGTCTCATCTCCCCTCCCTCATCACGTTCGCGTCTTCCTCAAACAAGGGATGGACCTTCCAGTAGATTAATTGGTGATCTTGACTCTGAATCTTTTACGGTCTGTGGTTCTGAAGCCAGGTCCACACCTGGCTGCCTCAGCAATGGCCTGGAGTTCTGGATGTTGTCAGGACAAAGGGCTTGAGTGTGTCCCCTCTGCCATAGGAGCCCAGCTTAGAGACACCAGGCTTCAAGGGACTTTACCTAGGAGGCAAAGGGCAAGGGCAGGGGTGCCCTGGCAAGGGTGTCTGTGTCAGTGGCTGCCAAAGCCCTGAGGTGGTCCAGGGGCCAGGGAGAGGGTCCCCGTAGTCGGGATCCTCACCCTTCCTCCCTTCCTTCCCAAACACGGAGGAGTGAAGACCTAGAAAGCAGGAGAGGGGAGGGAGCAGAAGAGCCTGTGGGGCACTTGCAGGACAGGCTTCAGCCAGGGACTTCCACAGTGGTGGCTGTGGGAGCTGAAGGGTATTTCATGTAGGGAGGGGGCTGTGTTTGTGGGAGAAGGGGTCAGAGAACTTCCTTATGACCTGAGAGGGACTGACAGGCACGGAGACTTCCTCCAGGGGCCATGAGGAAGTGGCAGGTGGGGAGAATGACTGGGAGGGGACCCTGGCCCTTTGTGAGGTCACTGATCTGAGTGGACCCTCCCCACCCAGCTGGCCATGGTGAGGAGGCCGCAAAGACCTGAGGCAGGGCTCAGAGTGCAGACAGAGGCTGGGGCAGGGTGGGGGCTATGACAGCATGGGAGGGGGCTATGGGCTGAACTGGGTCCCCTGTACCCCATAATTCCTACGTTGAAGTCCTAGCCCTCAGCATCTCAGAATGTGACTTTATTTGGAGATAGGGCCTTAGATTAGATAATTAAGTTAAAATGAGGCCATTAGGGTGGATCCTAATCCAATATACGGTGTCCACATAAGAAGAGGAGATGAGGACACAGATGCACACTGGGGTGAGACCATGTGAAAACACAGGGAGAACGCAGACATCTGTAAGCCCAGGAAAGAGGCTCAGGAAAAACCAGCCCTGCCACACCTCCATCTCAGACTTCTGGCCTCCAGCCTGAGGAAACCGCTGTTTCTGCAGTTTAAGCATCCCAGTCTGTGACACTCTTCATGGCAGCCTGAGCACATGAATTCAGGAGGGCCAGAAAATCGCTTCCCTCACACCCTTCCCCAGCCCCACTGAATTGCTGCTTCCTTCTCCCCTGTCCCCACGGCTTCCAGGATGGAGACTCAGTTGACAGTACCTGTACCTCTTTGTTGAACCCTCCTTCCCCATCTCATTTCACCAATTCCTACAAATTCCTGCTGATCCTGCATCTTAAATTTCACTGGGAATAGAATGACCTCATAATTTACTACCAAACAGGGACGCTTTAGAAGTGAAAGTAATTGTGAATTATATAAGACAACAAGCAGAGAGCAGGCCTGACCTGGCAATGGAGGGGCAAAGGTGGCCCTTAAGTACACCCCCTTTCTTACCTCCATGGCTTATTTCAGGTCCTCATCCTTCACCCCCCGAATGACTGACAGGCCTTTCACTTCTCTCCCTGCCTTTGCACTCAGCAACATCCTTCAGTAGATACTTGCTAAAACACAAATCAAATCATGTTACTACTTAGCCAATAAAATAACCACCACAAAATCAAGAAGTAGAAGACACACAAAAACTTAATTTCAGAGATTCTTTGTTGCCTTTAGGCATGAGAAGAGCCAAATCCCTTACCAATGCACCCCGTTCCTCTCCAGCCCCTCCCTTCCAACCCTAACCTCCCGTCCTAAGGGACTGAGCTCAATTTCTCCATGATTCAAGGCTGCGTCTTGTTTCTCTGAACATCAGTGCTATTTGCCTAGGACACTGTCTCATTCCTTACCTGCCACCTTATACTCAAGATTCAGGTCAGTCATCCACTGGGGAATATGTGTGAAGGATTACTAGCCAGAAGGTTATTTGCTGGTGCAAGCAGACAGCAGAGGCCAGTTAGTGGAATGAGGACTGTGACTGTGAAGGTAAGTCAGGTCCAAGTGCTATGTGAGCAAGGAGGAGAGGCCTCACCCAAACTGGAGGGTCAGAAGACCTTCTAGAAGGCTGGTTTGGGAGATCTGTTCCCTTGAAGGAGAAAGGAAGAATCAGGTTCACCAGTGGAGATGGGGAAAATATTCCAACCAATGGGGCAGGATGTCCCCAGAGAGGGGAGTGGGCTGGACCTTTACAAGAACCTAAAAGAGGTTCAATGTGGATATATCACAACATTTCCAGTCCCCAAGGAGTACCCTGCATCCCCCTCCCAGGTGCTAATCCCCCATGGGGAACCACTGACTTCTGACAGCATCCATCTGGCTTATACACTTTTGGACTTGCATAAATGAAACTGCATAATCTTCAGTCTTTTTACTTGTCCCCTGTCTCCATTAGACACTGAACTTCTTGAGGGCAGAGATTGCGTCTTTTGTCTCCTTGTCCTCAGTAGAAGTTCAATAAATGGTGTTGGTGAATGAATGAATGAATGTGTGGCCACGGCTTTACAGGGGCCTGGAAGCCTGGGGATGAGCCAGGATCCTGGCCCACGGGCTGCTCTGTTCCCACACACATTGAGGTGATCAGGTGTGGAGTGCATTGACCATGGGTCTTTGAAGGGACCCTTGACTCAGGGGAAACCTCGAGACTGTGTCCAGGGGACTTTTACTTTAGTTTGAGTGCACCCTAAGTTAGCAATGTGATGTTCATGATGGGCTTAGCCTTCCCATGTGTGAAATGGAATGTTAATTTGTCTGTGTCAGATCAGGGAGGGTATACTGTAGCTCTCCAGAAAAGACAAATTTTAAACAGCAAGCAGATCCTGCAAAGTGATTCTTGACCAGGTCCTGTGTGTCATGGCCTACGGTGAGGCATTCTTCTGCTCTCAGAGAGCAGAGCAGGTAAAACACAGCCAATGGCTATTGTCATTGGTATAAATAAATGAAGAAGTCTTTTTTCACCCAGAGGAGGATTTTTGTGTGTATTCTTTTGGTTTTGTCCTTAGGGAGAAATACTGTAGCCAACACGGATCCCTCCCACTGCTCCCTCTGAAGCTCCTCCAGCCTCTACCTGTGTTGCTTTCATGGTCCTTTGGAACTTCCAGTTTGCTTTTCAGGTGTGCTCGCCTTAAGAATTAAACTGCGAGTGACCTGAGGCTGGTCCATGTCAGATTCTTCACTTCCAAATGTCAATCTGTCCCTCCTCTCTCCCATTGGGCTTTCTCTCTGTTGAGTGCTCAGGGAATACTTGAAAAAAAAGTTTCCATGGGGAGAAGAATTGGGATCAGAGGAGCCCAGCACAGAGAATGGGGCCTGAGCCCTGGTGGGCAGAGGGCTGTGGATTCATAACAGGATGTAGGGACATCACACTTTAGCTCTCTTGGTAATTGTCCCTCAGGCTGGATCTGCTGATGGGCAGCTTTTGGGAATGCATGTCTGCTGTCACTGAGATGGTGGTCTCTGCATACTAAGGCAGGCTGTCAGGGAAGATGAGCTTTGACAAAGGTGGTCTCAGCCAGCTGGAGCTGCTGTAACCAGTGACCACAGACTGGGCGGCTTAAACAACAGACACTTCTCTGGAGGCTGGAAGTCCAGGATCAAGGCACTGGCAGATCTGGTGTCTGGTGGGGGCTCTCTTTCTGGTTTGCAGATGGCTGTCTTCTAGCTATGACCTCACATGGTGGAGAGAGAAAGAGAGAGAGAGAGAAAGAGAGGAATCCACTCTCATGATCTCCTTACCTCCCAAAGGCCCCACTGCCCAGCACCATCACACTGGGGGTTAGGATTTTGACATAAGATTTTGGTGTGTTTTGGGGGGGCACAAGTGTTCGGTGCATGATGAGGCTTTCAGCACCCAGGCTGGCCTCGCATTGATACAGCAGGTCCTTCTGGTGCTCCGAGGATTCAGCACTGGCAAGCATGGTTTTCACAGATGAAAAACAGAATATGGACCTATGCTTTCCACCCCTGCAGCTGAGGCACACCGTGGGCTTGCTGGTTTTCCTCTTTATCTTCTTCCTCATCTTAGATGGACTTTCGCCTCAGGGAGGGCTTCTGGTCATACCAAGTCCCTGAGAAACTGTACTTACACCTAAACCAGAAACTCGAAGGGGGCTTGGGTACTGGATACTGACTCCAATTGTTCCAGATGCTTTCTTTGTAATTTGTATAATGATACTGGATTCTGGCCAAACTGAACCAACTTTAGTAGTCAATGACCAGAATGAATCTCTCATGGGAATGCTGTCTTGGCTTAGGCCAGAGCACTAGGGAGTACTTCCCATTCCAAGTCAAACTCTTGCTGCCAACTCTTTTGCTGCCTTTCTGAAAGGAGCAGAAACCTGACCTTCTCAAATAGATATTGATGGACCTGACCATCAGAAATTTCAGTGATGAGTCCATGAAAAACATATGTCTCCATATATTTGCTGTTGTTTGTGCCACTCTTAGGGTAGTCAAAGGCAACCAAAAAACAAAAGGCGTGCACCTGACCTCTGATGCACAGAACAGACAGACAGCATGGGTGGCCCTGCACTCCCTCCTCTTCTTACCCCCACCGGAATGTGTGTGTGTAGTGGGGAGGGGGTGGCGTCAGCTGCTGCAGAGCGGGCATGGGACCTGCTAGGAGGCATGAACTCTTCCCTCCACCAGGGCACAAAGACCACAGGGGTATTTTGGACCTGATGAAGCCTGAAAATAATCTAATTTTGTAAGAAACGAGGTATCCACTATGTTCTGCCTGTCTGCAGTGTTACAATGCAATTCCTTAAGACCTAAACTGGAGAAAGACCAAAAGAGCCCATGTGGACAGGAAGTCACTCATGGTCAAGTGTCAGAAATGAGAAGTTGGAGTAGACCATGGCCAGGACTGAAGAAGGCAGGCAGGAGGCACGGACCCTTACGACACCTTCCCTGTCCCTGCCCTGTGGAGGTGTGCTGTGGTGCTCTCCAGAGGAACGGCTCTCCTGCATTGAAGATGGGGCCAGACCTCTTGCTCCATGTTTCTGATCCGTGTTCTGGCCCCCTGCAAGCTCTTGAATGTCCACCTAGCACTCCACCACCAGTGAGTGTGTGTGTGCCCATCAGACAGATGCCGCTCCGTCTGCAGGACACTCCCCATGTCTCAGCCCATTGCATGTCCCGTGGGACTCACTCCAGGGACATCTCCTGGGTCTTTCACCTGCCCAGCCCCTACCCCTGAGTCTTCCCTTGGCTCCACCTCACCCCTCCATCAGACCACCCTCCTCCTGAGCTGGGTTTCTCTCCCACTGGGCTGGGAGCAGCTCAGGTGAGGCTGTGTCCTCCCAGGCTGTCCCCCCAGCAGCAGAGCCAGACAGTCCCCATTCCCAGATGTAGGTGGGGAGGTGGGACAAAAACGGGATTGTTTTCTTAGGGCTTCTTTTTAAACTTGATCCTTATTTCCTTCTCCAACTCAAGTGTAGTTGTCAGGGGAGCTACTGCAGTGTGTATAATAGAGAGGATCACTGCAAATGTGGAAACACTCAGTCTGATCCCTTTGCTGGGCACCCCTTGCCCTTTGGTAGCTCCATCCTTTTCCTTCTGTCTTTCTTTGTCTTCTGCCAAGCCGTTGTGGAGCCTCATGATGCCACAGACCCTGATTTCCAGGATATGGCTGCTCTGGAAAATGGCTTTACCTTTCCTACTTGAAGTGCCCAACCCTCAGTTTCCTCATCTGTAACATGGTGAAGATGGTAGTTATCTAACAGAGTTCTTGTGAGTATTAAGTAAGGTAGCAGCAGTAATGAGTCCGTTCTGAGCCAGCTTAAGGGAACATATGCACTGTGCTGCGTGCTCTCCTCAAGGATGCATGAACTCCACCTAGAACCTCTCCCCTTTCTGAAGCTGACAGCATCCATTTCCAGCATCAATTTTGGGAGAGGGAAAGACTTTTCCTCTGTCTTCTGAGTTTTGGTAACTGGGTCTATGAAATAAATGAACAGCATGGAGATTAACAGAAGACAGCTACACTTACTGTGTGCACAGAGGTATCACAGGGGGAAAAACATAGATACCCAAAAGAGTGGTGAGATTTGGGAGCTTACGAATCATCTTCACAGTGGAAAGGGAAGAAGAGCTGCAGGCCACTTAGGGGAGATAATGATTTTTAGGAAAGATGAGGAATGCTTTGAAGAGCAGATGGATGATATGAGGCGAAGCTTGTCTGGGTGTGATGCTGGCTTCTGGTCTCCGCTCTTGTGTTAGGGGTCAGTCTTCCCTGGCTGATAAAACTCTTGAGGAGAGGACTCGTGACTTGAGTTGCTTTTGCAAGATCTTTCTTTAGGCAGATAAGAAGAGTTCAGACAAAGCTTCTTCCTGTATTTGCTGTTTTTCACGTGTTTTTAACTCAAAATAATCAGTATATCAAAATGGCATATTTTGGGGTGGCACATTCCAAACTCCTTCACATGCTTTTATCTCAGCTCTGCCCATGGTTATATCATCCACAAAATCACGTGGCCTCTCTAAATCTTGACATTCTTGCCCATGGAGTGGGAATAATAACATTACCCACCTCACATGGTTATTGCAATGGCTTCCACAGTGTCTGGTCCGGATGACAGTTCCACAGATATGCCAGGGGTGGGAACGTGTGGTGCCGACGCTCCCACAGGCCTGTCCCGGAGTCCCAGTCTGGGAGGCGCTTGGACCTGAAGCAGAATGAATGGCATCTTTGCCCAGAGTTTGCTGAACCATGCTCCAGACGGTCCCTCATATGCTATTTTTGGACATGGCTTGTCATTACATTGGCCACACTTTCCTTCAACATGAGGATGCCAGGCTCTGAAGCGAAACTGAGCCCATGATTCCTGGGCCCCTGCCCTCCTCTGAGCTCATTGGTAGAGTTAAGGCTCAGTTCCTTCAGAGATCTTTGTGCGCTGATAACACTGGACTCACGAGACTGTGAGAATAGAGGAATGAGGTCTTGCATTTCTTTGGCGTCTTTCCTCAGAGGGTAGAGCACTGTGGACGTTCACCATCTCCCTCATGGCTCCATTGTGAGCTCCAGGGATTGGGTGAGGGAGCTTACTCTTTCCTGCCTTCCGGTCCCATTGCCAGCAGGTGATTTGGAATCTATCAGTGGGACAGCAAAGAGAAAAATGATTGTAAAAGAAAACCATGTCAGATGGCTCCAGATATCCCTAAACATACAGTTTAAAATATAAGAAGAGTAAATGAGACTACAGCCTGTGTAGTGGAAAGCTGGGATGGACAGACCCTCCAGAATTGTTCTGCAGTGCCCCGGGGGCTCTTGGGCTCCATAGTCCTTGGTTCTGCCCCACGGGGACATGTCATGGCATCCAGCTGAGGTTCGTAGGCATAGAGGCAGCATCAGTGTCACTGGAGCCACAATCCTGGAGTGCACATCACAGACCAAGGGCTGGCTTCATGAATCTGCGCTCAGAAAAACCCTGGGCTTGGCATAGCACTGTGCTATCACAGTTTTGTAATAATTTTTGAACAATGGACCCTACACTTTAATTTTGTGCTGGGTCCTACAAAGTATGTAGCCAGTCCTGCTCATTTTCAGCCCAGGCCTATCAGAGTCTCCAGAGGAGGCCTCTGGTGTGCGTCCATGCAGTTCTTTATAATTTCCTGATGATTTTGAAAAATGCAACCTTCTAGTGATTCTGACCATGTGTAAAGCATGGCGCCTTCGATAGAGATGTTTGGACATGGGAAGAGCCCATGGTCTCTTCCTTTAGAGAATGTGGAGCCTGGTGGGGAGAGTGTGGAGCCGTGAGGGGATGGTGAGTGTCCACCAGGCTCTAGCCTCTGAGGGAAGATGCAGAGGAAATGCAAGACCTCATTCCTCTATGCTCATAGTCTCGTGAGTCTAGCGTTATCAATGCACAGAGACCTCTGAAGTGAGCTCAGAGGAGGACAGGGGCCGAGGAATCATTGGCACAGTTTTGCTTCACAGTCGAGCATCCTCATGTTCTCTGACATGACTGTGTGTCTGATAAGGTCAAGGCAGGTGGTGCATCTGGGAGGGGTAAGCACAGGGGAACCTAGGGGAAGATGGGTGGTGCCTCAGCTGGTTGGGTGCTTGGCAGGGGAGGGTTAAAGTGAGTATCAGAGGTGGGTAGAATTTAGACTCAGGAGCATGGGCCATAGCTGAGAAAGTGAGATTTACTGAGGCCTGGAGGAGGTGCTTCTGAGGAAGTCCCATGTATAGGGTTTGCAGGAAAGTTACAGGGATGGGGCTGAGAGAGGTCCAGAGACTGCATCCTGGGGAGGGGCTGGCTCTAGACTAAGATGGGGTCTGAGGGAAAGCTACTGAAAGGCAGAGAAGTGGCACGATTGGATGCATGCCATGGCTGCAGAGTGGAGAGTGGACTCCATGTTGGGAGGGAGTGAGGGGTTGTGGGGAGGCTGGGGGAAGTAAACACCGGAGTTTCAGAAGGTCAGTGTTTGCAATTTATCTATGAGGTGGTTTGATCCTGGGCAGTGGCAGGAGAGTGACAGCTGACAGAGAGTTCCACATGTTTGGAACCAGGCTTTAGAGGCTGAGGTTAGGGAAGGGTAAGAGAGCAGGGGAGGAAGAGTGGCGGCCAGCTCCCTGCTTGGGGCTGTGTGGAGGACCTGGCCATCTAAGGTCAGCATCCTTCCAGGAGAGCAGGCTTGCAGGTAGGGGAAAAAGCATGAGTCCTACGTTAAAGAGGCTGAGTCTGCGGTCCCTGTGAGACACCCCCGAATGTCCCACAGGCAGTGCGGTAGCTCAGAGAGAGAGGGTCTGCAGTGTGGAAGCAGTCAGCCTGCAGGTGTGCATTGCATCTGTGCTGCTGGTGCATCTGCCCAGGGAGAGCAGAGAGGTGGGAAAGGGAGGCCAGGCCAGCTCCCAAAGGAGCACCACTCTGCAGATGGGCCACAAAGGAAAGTCCGGGAGTTTCCCAGCACCGCCTAAGCTTCCACAAAAGCTTCCAGTTTGTGGATGTCTTTTTGTGCTCTTGTCTCCTCTTGCCAGGACCTACCTGTCTCAAATGTCTAAACTGATCCCAGTGCCTTCTCGAAAGGGTGACACTGGACTCAATGGTTCTGGACACAGTCTTCTTAGCACACGAATTTTCCCAAATGTGAAGTAATTTGAGCAAAGACAAGTAGTCAGGATTGTTGCACTCATGGTTGGAAGTATGCCTCACACATAGTAGTCACCCAATAAATATTTGTTGAGTGAGTGAACATATGCTTAGCAAGTTTAGACATTTCCAGGCAAAACAGACACATCCTTGAATATGATCTGGGCAATCAGTTCCTTCCTCAGGGGATGAGGATAGCTGATGCGGCCCCAGTCATCAGAGTTTCCTGTCAGGGCATATGTGTTTCTCAGAGGGGCTCAGTTTTCCCCTGGGTAATCACTAGGGCCCTAGGGACGGACATGGCTGCCTTAAATGGCAGCACAGGAAGGAGAATAAGCAACACTCACCCTCCTGTGTGGCCAACAGGGTGCCTGTAAAGCACCCCAGCTCCAGTATAGGGAGTGAAGCCAGGGCACTGACCTGACCCAGACAGATGTATCTGAAGCAAGCGCATTTAGATTTTTTTCTAATCCTTTTTATTGTGGTAAAATACACATAAAATTTGCAGTTTGGTTGCACCAAGTATATTTCCATTTTTCTGTAGCCATCACCACCACCCATCTCCAGAACGCTTTTCATATGCAAAAATGAAACTGTACACATCAAACAACTCTCCACTTCTCCCTTTCCCCCCGAGTTCCTGGTCCACACCGTCCTACTTATGTCTCTTTGATCTTGACTACTATTGGTACCTCATATAAGAGGAATCACGTACTATCTATCTTTTTGTGATGATGAGCTTATTTTACTGAGCATGAAGTCCTTAAGTTTCATCCATGTTGTATCATCTGTCAGAATTTCCTTCCTTTTTAAGGCTGAGTAATATTCCATTGTGTGTACAGATAGCAATTTCCTTATCCATTCATCCATTGATGGACATCTGGGTGGCTTCCTCATTTTAGCAATTGTGAATAATGCTTCTGTGAACATGGTGTGCAAATATCTCTTGGATACCCTGCTTTCAATTCTTTTGAATATACACTCAGAAGTGGAATTGCTAGATCATAAGATAATTCCATTTTTAATTTTTTTTAGAAACTGACATATCATTTTCCACAGTAGCTGCATCATTTTACATTCCCATCAACAGTGCCCAAGGGTTCCAGTTTCTCCACACCTTTGCTAAGGGTTACTTTTCATTAAAAATATATATATGTACATAAAATAGTAGCCCTCTTAATGGTGTGAGGTGGTATCTTGTTTTGATTTGCATTTCCCTGGTGATTAGTAATGTTGAGCATCTTTTCATGTGCTTATTAGCCATCTGTGTATTTTCTTTGGAGAAATATTTTCTCAAGTCCTTTGCCCATTTTTGAATTGAGTTATTAGTTTTTTGTTGTTGAGTTTTAGGATTTCTACGTACATTCTGGATATTAATCTCTTATGAAATAAGTGATTTGCAAATATATTCTCCCATTCTGTGAGTTGTTTTTACTCTGCCAATAGTGTCTTCTGATGGACAAAAATTTTAAATGTTCATGAAGTACAATTTATCCCTTTTTTTCTTTTGTTGCCTATTCCTAATCAAATCAATAACTACACTAAATGTAAATGAGTTACATACCTCAATATAAAAGAAGATGTTATCAGATGTAACCCATTTATAATGTTAATTTACAAGAAGTAAGGCCAGGTGTGGTGGTTGATGCCTGGAACCCCAGTTACTTCAGTGGCTGAGGCATGAGAATTGCTTGTGCCACTGTGCTCTAGTCAGGGTGACAGAGTGAGACTCTGTCTCAAACAAACAAACAAACCAACAAAGTAAGACTGAGTATATGCTGCCTAAGTAAAACTCATTTTAAATACAAAGATACAAATAAATGAAAAGTATAAGAATAATAAAAAAAACTGTTCTAACTCTCATCAAAAGAAACCTGGAGTGGCTATTTTAAATACAAGGCAAAGTAGATTTCAGAGCAACAAATTCTACCAGGAATGAAGAAGTTAATTTCAAAATAACAAAGGCATTAATTTATCAAGATGACATAACAATTCTAAATTTTTATGCATATTATAAGAACTTCACAATAAATGAAGCAAAACCTGGGAAGACTTGAAGGAGAAATAGACAAATCCATAGGTATAATCAGAGATTTAACTAGTCTTTTCTCATTAATCATATGCTATATAACAGAAAATCAATAATAATATAGAAAGTTTGAACAACAATGTCAGCCAGCTTGAATGAATTGACACCTCTGACAACAGCAGAATACATATTCATTTCAAGTGCACTCAAGACATTCACCAAATTATACCATATTCTTGCCATGAATTGATAAGAATGGTTGGGCTCTCCGCTAAACCCCACCCTCAAGCCTGGAACTGTGGCCCTAAGTGAAAACAGTTGATCTTGTTTTTCTGCCCAAATGTTGCCTTTTTGGTCTACCATGCCCCTGTCCTGTGCCCAGAAAAAGACTTCAGCTGGCAGAGCAATACAAGCTGCTGAGCGGAGAGCAGAGAAGCAGCAAGTGAGCTTCTGAGACTAAGTATAGACACAGCTAACTTCAGATGGTGTGGCTTCAGAGAAAGATCACCTTCTTTCCGCACCATCTTCTTTCCAATTCCCCATGCCACAGAGAGCCACCTTTATCACCCAATAAAATCCTCTTCATACACTACCCTTCAATCTGCTTGTGTGACCTGATTCTTCCTGGATGCCAGACAAGAAACCGGGTGCTGAGAGGGCAGGGACTTGGACACTGCTGCGGGGCCCTCACAGCCTGCTCCTGCCAGAGAGGAGTGACCGGTTGCTTCTAGCATTCATTCCCTCTGGTTCCCACACTTGCTTGCTCATGAGCTCCCTCTCTTAAGGAGTGGCCAACAGCTGGCTGAGTGAAACAAGCCACTCCAGTTCCTGCCCACAAAGGGGCTCAGGGGAACTATCCCGTCTCACTGGCTCCAAATATAGTCACATTGGGGGTTAAGGCTTCAACATACACATTTTGTGGGGGAGGATAAAATTCAATCCATAACATTTGCAAAATCTCTATAAACTTAAAAGCATTTTACAAAATATGTTCTCTGACTCCAATATATTAAATTAGAAATCAATTTTAAAAAAACTCTGGAAAATTCTCAAATATTTGAAAACTGAATAAAACAGTTCAACATAAACCATGGGCGAAAATAAAAACCATATTAAAATGAACTTCTAAAGTGTTTTAAACTACCTGAAAAAGAAAACAGTACATATCAATATTTGTGGTAAGCAGCTAAAGCAGTTCCTAGGGGAAAGTTATAGCACTATAATTCTATTATAGAAAAGAATGTCTCAAATCAATGACATCAACATCTACCTTAAATTAGGGATGGTAGAACAAATTAAACACAAGTTAAATAAAAGAAAGAAAATAATAAAGATCAGAGTAGGAATCAATGAAGTCTATAACAAAAGTAAAATATATAAAATTAAATTAATAGTTGCTTCTTTGAGAAGATTAACAAAATTGATAAACCTTATTGCATGCTGATTAGGAAAGAAATTACCAGTATTAGAAATGAGAGAGGATCCCTTCTCAGCATTTTGGCTAGGATCAAGTGTAGGAATGAGAAAGGTGACTCACTACAGATTCTACAGATATTGAAAATAAAATAAAGAAATATTTTAAACAACTTTATGCCAATAAATCAACAATTTATATAAAATGGACGAAGCCCTTGAAAGATACGAACTACCAATGCTTACTCAAGTAGAAATAGCTCTATATCGAATACATAGTTTGTTGTTATAACCTTCCCACAACAAACCTCCAGGCCCATATGGCTCTGCTGGTAATTCTAAACATTTAAGAAAGAAGTAGTACGAGTCCTACAGACATTATTCTAGAAATTTGGAAAGCAGTGCATACTCTGCAACTCAATCTATAAGGCCAATTCTGATACTAGCCTGATACCAAAGCCTTAACTGAAAAGAACATTGCAGACCAATATCATTTTTGAACATAGATGCTGTTATTAGTTCCCTCAGGTTACCATAACAAAATATCACAGACTGGCTGTCTTAAACAACAGAACTTTATTTTCTCACAGTTTTGGAGGTTGGAAGATGAGGTCAAGGTGCCAGCAGGTTGCTGGTGGCAGACGGCTATCTTCTTGCGTGTCCTCACATGGCTTTTCCTCATGCACATTCACTCCTGGTATTTCTCCCTCTTCTTATAAGGACACCAGTCTCATTGGATTCAGATCCCATCCTTATGACCTCATTTAACTTTAATTACCTCATGAAATGCCCTATCTCTAAGTACAGTCACATTGAGGTTAAGGCTTCAACATGTAAATTTGGGGGATAGAATTCAATCCATTGTAGAGGGAAACAGGGAAACACTCATAAAAACATTTTTTTTTTTTTAGCAATCTGAATTCAACAATATATAAAATGAATCACCACCGAGTAGTTGCATTGCAGGGGTGCAATGTTGATTTAACATTTGAAAATCAGTCAATGCATTTCACCCCTTTAAGAAATTACAAATGAAAAAACAAAAACAAAAACACAAGTATCATCTCAATATACACAGAAAAAGTATTTGACAAAACTCAACATGTATTTCTGATAAAAACTCTCAGAAAACTAGGAATAGAGAGAAAGTTTCCTGACCTGATAAAAGGCAGTGAGAAAAAAAACCCGTAGTTGATGTTCCTACTTCAGGCTGGGAGACTGAATGCTTCCCATTAGGATCAGAAACAAAAAGGTGTCTGCCTTCACCTCTTCTAGTCAACATGATACTGGGTGTTCCTGTTAGGCAAGAAAGAGAAAAAAGCCATCAAGAGTAGAAAGGAAGAATTAAAGCTGTTTTCACTCACAGATGGCATGATAGTCCATGAAGATGTGTTGTATTCCACTAAACCTCATAGAAGGCATAACAGAGAATATACTTCAGTAAAGAGACTTTGAAATCAGAAGGTAGATTTCCCAATAAAAAGAAGTTCACAGGAATAAAAGTAAACTTTTCGGCTATTTAAAAAATGCTAAGACTGAGGATGTTTGTTTTTTAAAGATTTATTTTTATTTTTATTTTTGAGATGGAGTCTCGTTCTGCTGCCCAGTCTGGAGTGCAGTGGTGCGATCTCGGCTCGCTGCAACCTCTGCCTTTTGGGTTCAAACAATTCTCCTGCCTTAGCCTCCGGAGTAGCTGGGACTGCAGGCATGTGCCACTATGCCTGGCTACTTTTTTTTTTTATTTTTTATTTTTAGTGGAGACAGAATTTCACCATGTTGACCAGGCTGGTCTTGAATCCCTGACCTCAGGTGACCCACCAACCTCGGCCTCCCAAAGTAGAACAAAACCATTAGGCAATATGATCGGTTGGCAGATGGGCGGAGATGAACTTCAGATAAAAAATATTCTCAAATTCTTGTATTGTCCGGGAAGAAATTAAAATATTAACTTTATACTTTGTAAAGTCTAGTATGCACGTTAAAATGTAATGGTAGCTAAAAAAATAACGGAAATAGAATGTGTAATTCTGAACCAATAGAGAAAAAGGGAGGAGGATGAATTAAATCTGGATAAATACAATGACAAATAAAAAAGAAGAAATAAAGACAGAAAAGGTACAATAAATTCAAGGTGAAAAATAGAATGACAAAATAGGCCCAAATATATCAACATTCACAATAAAGTTAGTGACTGTTTCTAGAGAAAAACAACTTTTTCCAAATTAGATTTTAAAGTCTAATTATATTACATCTACAAGATCGCCTAAACCTAAAGCCTAGAATGAAAGAGAAGTATGTTTACATCAAACTTATTAATAAATAAAGCAATACTCATATTAGGCACAATATATTTTTAAGCCTGAAAGCACTAATAGGAATAAAAAGTATAATTACTTAAAAGAAAAAGAAAATATTGATTAGGAAGGCAAAATAATAAAATAATGTGTATTATTTCTCAAAACCAAAAAATATAGCATCAAATAGGTAAAACGGAATCTGGTCAAATTTGGCCAAATTTTTGCACAGGGATTGATAAACTTGTAATACAGTGGGAGATCCTCATGGACCTCTGTCATCATTGATGAACTAAGTTAATTGAGTAAGTTTAATCTAATAGCTATACAGAGAGAGCGCTGCATCAAACAAGGAAACAGTCATGAATTTTTGACCACTTGGGAAATGTATAATGACAGAAATCTCTGCAAATACCAATGCATTATTATCATATAGACCATATTTTCTGACCACAATGGAATAAAATTAGATATCAATAGGTAGAGGGCAAAAAAGCCCTAAGCAAACATCAAAACAAAAGCAAAACATAGCAAACTAAAAAGACCCCTTTAAAAATTGTATGGGTCCAAGGCCAGGCTCGGTGGCTCACACATGTAATTCCAGCACTTTGGGAGGCTGAGGAGGGCAGATCACAAGGTCAGGAGATCAAGACCATCTTGGCTAACATGGTGAAACTCCATCTCTACTAAAAAAACCCAAAAAAGTTAGCCGGGTGTGGTGGTGTGCGCCTGTAGTCCCAGCTACTCAAATGGCGTGAACCCAGGAGGCCGAGCTTGCAGTGAGCCGAGATCGCGCCACTGCACTCCAGCCTGGGCGACAGAACAAGACTCTATCTAAAAATAAAAAATAAAAAGTAAAATAAAATAAAAATAAAAATTTTATGGCTCCAAATAAGTTATTATGAATATTACCAAAGATTTAGAATTTTGTGATAATATAAGTATTGCCTATCAAAATCCATGGAATACAGCTAGAGCCATACTTAGGGGAATACCAGTAGCTTTAAGTGTATATATTGTTATTTTAAAAAGTTAACACCAGGAAAATGGAATAATCCCAAATAAGGAAGAAAATAAACAATTAAAAGAGAATGTTAATGAAGTTGTGTGTATCACACACACAACTACACACACACCAAATATACATTTAAATCAAAAGCTAGGTTTTGAAAAGACAGGTTATAGAATGGTACAGTCTACCAACAAGCTTGATGATGCAAGGAAAGAGAGCACAGATCACCAATATTATAAGGAGAGAAGGAAGAGGAGTGTTGAGGTTGGAACAGGCTGGGGAAGGTCAGATTTTTATTAGCTTGTACAGTATGTCAAAGATTTGGGGCTTTATTTCAGAGTAGTGGGAAACCTTGAAAGTTTTTGAGTAGATAGTAAATATATGGATGGGGGAGGGGATGGTGGATTGGGAAGGAGTGAGTTGGACTAGGTAGGAGACAACAGTTACAGAGAGGACCGCAGAAGCCCAAGCAAAATATGATGGCAGTATTCATCAGAGAAGAAGCAGACAAAATGAAGACCTTGGAGACTCAACAGAAATGTGGATCGTAGAGCAAATGAGATTTGGTGTTTGATAGTGCATCAGTTAGGTCTAATGAGGAGGCAGAAGCCACGCAATCATTTGGACTGAGAAAGTTTAACATAAAGAATTCTTGCTGGGCATGGTGGCTCTGCCTGTAATCCCAGCACTTCTGGAGGCCAAGGTGGGTAGATCTGAGGTCAGGAGTTTGAGACCTGCCTAGTCAATATGGTGAAACCCCATCTCTACTAAAAACACAAAAAATCAGCCGGTATGGTGGCATGCGCTTTTATTCCCAGCTACTCAGGAGGCTGAAGCATGAGAATCCCTGAACCTGGAAGGCAGAGGTTGCAGTGAGCCGAGATCATGCCATTGCATTGCAGCCTGAGCCACAAAAGCGAAATTCCATCTCGAAAACCAAACCAAACAAAACAACTCTTAACTGTAATGTGGGAATAACTATAAAGGACAAAAACTAACTTTAAAGAATACTCTGGGGATGAGGAAAAATACCCAAGGAGGATGGAAACTTGGAGGGCCCCTCACCAAGGCTGGGATTCAGACCCGGTTGGAGAGGGTATGGCTACTGCCCATTACATGTCATGAAGGAGGTGGCCAGGTGTTGCTGGGCTGCCCAACACTATGAGCTGCACAAAGATGGCGCTCCCCAGAAGTGAGGCTGGGCAAAGCCCCGCTGGGCACCCCCATCTCCACCTCCACATGTCATTTCTGAAGCCTTGACACTCAGTAGTAGGAGGAATAGGCCAGCACCAGCAAGAGAGCCCCTTTCTGCTGCTGCGTCCCTTCAGCGTCCTCTATTGACAGTTGAACCTGGTGGCAATTGCAGAGAGAAATACTTACAGCTCATTTTTTGCTGAGCAAGAAATGAGAGAGATGGGTTTAGAGCTGAGAGGCATTCTACTGCTACCAGATGGGACGCAGGGAACCCATGATGACTCCCAGGAAACTGGCCGAGTCCCTGAGAGGGCAGTTGGTGGCATTCTTAGAGACGGGACCCTTGAGGAAAAACTCTAGAGCAAAGCAGAGGAACGGCATCAGCATTTTAAAAATGCTGAGTTGAATGACACCGAGAAATGCCCAGTAAAATGACAAACGAGCAGCTAGTTTCTCAGGGGCCTGGGGACTGGAGCGGGGCTGGGCTGGAGTGAGAGAGAGGCAGGTCCCCAGCTGCGCTATGCACACCTCAGGTTGAAGACGCTACATAGTTAAAAGCGCTGATGGTTCAGCATGGTATTGGGGGTTGCATTTAGAATTCGGCTGGTATTTTGCATTGCAATGGACAAAAATATCACTGTCACAGCTGACTTGGAGCTCATTCATTGCACATGCAGTGAAGGCAACTGTGTGGTGGTGGGGCCACAGGGGAGGTAGCGTGGATGGAGAGAGGATTCTGAGTAACTTTGACTCTGCAGGTTTTTCATAAGGAAGGGCTGAACAAAAGCAGCCCAGGGGGCCAGAGAAAGAGAAAGGAGAGAGTGTGAGATCAGAGGAGATAGGTGAGTTCTAGTGAAGAGGCAACAGCCCATGGTGTCACAAAAGACAAAGACTGCAAAGAGGCCCTTAGCGTCAGTGACCCAGAGGCCTGTGCTGAGGCCTGTGCTGACTTGTGGCTGGAAAAGGTTCAGTGGAGGTAGAGGCAGAGATTACTGTGGGCCAAGGCATGGGGGCAGGAGAAGAAATGGCTGGTGACAATCTGTGGTGACGTTTGCCTGTGAATGAGAGGAGAAAGGATGAGAGTAACTGTGGAGAGGTGTGAGGATGAGGCAGGGTTTTACTTTTAATGGGAGAAGGAGCATATTGATGGTGATGAGATTGCAAAGGGTGGCAGATGGAGGTTACATACTGTCATGAGTGTGAGCGAGGGAGAGAAGACTGCAAGGGGCTTGCCCAGAGCTGGCAGTGAGGGATGGCTTAGCACGTTCGCTCACCAGCTGGGAGGCCTGTAAATGTCATTTGGATGCCTTCCAGGGATGAGCCAGGGGACACAGATGGATTTAGTAAGGATGATAACAGATAGTTCTCTTTTTAAGCAAGGTCACATGGAAGTGCATGGTGTGTGTGTGCTGTGCATGTGTGTGTGTGTGCTGTGCATGTGTGTGTGTGTTAATAGCTACCAGAGCCCAGGTTTCAAACTGAAATCACTTGCAAAAAGGTGAATGTGGCTGTGGGGGCTGGAATCAGAGAATGAGAGGCTAAACACTGACCACAACCTTCAGTTCTGACCTATGAGCAGTAAGAATATATTATTAGCATAGTCTGACTTTCTCTTTTTTTATGTCCATCTGCGATGATTTCTCAACATGTCTTCCAATGGGCCATTGTGAATTTCAGCACTGGTCACCACCTTCTATTTGCACATGAAATGCATAGTTCCCACTCCCAGCTCTCAGAGTGCCACACGTCTGGAAGCAGCCTCCCGATGCTCCCAGTTCCCTTTTGGTTGTGGATTCGTTTGCTTTGCATTTATAGTTTTGCCAAGTTTTTGGCAAATTCTTTGTTGACTTACATTTCATTTTATCAGTCTGTTCAGGGTTTTCTTCCCTAGCTTGTTCTCAGATGTGGCCAAGCATCGCTCTTCACCAGGAGGTGAGTGGCTCTCTCCTGGCTGTGGGAACAATGAGCAAGGTTGTGCTACCTCCCTTCACCCGAGGCTCACATCCTCTCCTGCAGTGTGGGATGTCTGGACAGTGGCTCTCCTCCCTCCAGAATCTCTCAGGGGGAGGCAACAAAGGACGTGTGAAGATATTGTGCTTACAAAGCTATGCACATGTCAGGTTGAAGATGCTGTATAGGTAAAAGCACTGATCGTTCAGCTAAATGCAACAGGACTGCATTCAGACTGCAGCTGGTATTTTGCATTGCAATGGACAAAAATATTGTGGTCACAGCCAAGTGGGGACCATTCGTTGCATTGTATTTTGAGTAAAAGTATATGAGCCAGAGTGGAGGAGGACGCTGAGATCCTGCCTTTCTGGGCATCTCTGGGAGGCAAACCACACTGTTGGGCTTCCAGTTGTCTGGGTAAGATTGTCCTGCAGCCTGCCCCTCCATTCCAGGAAGCTTCCTAATGTTTGGCTTCCAGAAGAGACCAAAAGTCAACTGACTTTAGGAGCCCCAGGCCCGCTGCCTGCCCCACTGGAGCACTTAGCCAGATCTTGCATGTTTGTATTCCTCTGATAACATGGGGGAATCTGGCAGTACTAACTGGAGCACACACTCCATTAATTAACTCAGCTCCTAGGTGCCAGGGACTTTCCTAGGAGTTGGGGTGCAAACATGGAGCAGATATGGCTCCTGCCCTTGAATGACTCCTGCCCTTGAATGGCTCATGGTTCAGCGGGGAGATGGTCCACAAAGCACAGGAATAAGCGACCCGAGAGAGGCATGTGCACGGGGTCATGGGCACACAGATGAAAGAGCAGTTGATTCTGAAACTGATGAGACAGAATGATGGGATGGGAGGGAAGCCAGGAAAGGCAGGCTGGACCTGGAAGGATAATGAGAAACTCATCATGTGGGGAAAAAAAAGAGAAATGGCATTCCAGGCAAAAATGAAAATGGGTAAAATGCAGAGGTGGGACTATGCACTGAGGGTGCCGAGAAGAGGTAGCATCCTATGAGACAGAGACATGGAGGGATGGAGTGAGGAAGGCTGACAGAAATTAAAACCAAAGGGAGTGTTTAGTGCCCAGTTTGAAGAGAGCCTAACGGTTGAGTTCCTTCTTCAGCAGCGGAAGCTGTAGAATGATTCTGAGCAGGGGAGTGACTGAGGGAAGGTGTGGATGCCAGAAGGTGAAACTGTGGGAAGCAGGGTGTGGCCGCAGGGCTCCTGACTCACCTGTCAATGGGTGAGCTAACAGGGACTGCAGGCACCATCACCATGGAGCTCCATGAGGTCCTACGTTTCTGAAAGCCGCTCTGTTCTGCATCTTTCTGAGAGAACTCAGCATGCCCGGGAGAGCCCTATGAGAGGCCCTGCAGTTCAGGGATACTGTGTCTCCTGGCCAGAAGCTGGGACTTCCCCAGAGCAGTGCCTTTTAGCAGGGAGTGGCCTGGGCTAGACACTAGGGGCAGTGGGGACTCAAGTAGCCAGGGGTTCTGGCCATGTCCTCCTTAGCACACCAAGGTGAGCATGTGATTTAAGGAGAAGCATCTTCAGTCTCACGGACAGAATAAAGCTGTCGCCTGTAAGACAGGAGCTGATTTCAAAGCTGCTTCCAAATGCTGATTTCATCAGCTTCTCATAGAAGAGTGTTTGCTATAGACTCTTGTAACCAACTCAAAATCAGCAGCAGCAGGGCACTTCTCTTTTGGTGCACACAATTTTTCATGATTAAAGCAAGGCAAGGTCACGACCCTTTCCTGCCAAATGTTGTTTCTTTTGGGATCCCTTCAGGCAGAAAGATCCTACTGTCTTCTATTTATTGTACTTCTGAGCAAACTCAAAATGAAACTAAAAACTGATGGCCCTAAATGGGACCCCGAGATACCAGGTGGCCCCACATCACAGAGGGTAGATTCTGAGTAGGGTTGGTTAGTGGCAGTTATGTGGACTGCTCTACATGTTTGAAAACCAGTGTTCTGTGGAAAGGCTCTGTGACAACCAGTTGCTAACAAGAATATTAGTTGGCCCAAGCGCCACCCAGCGGAGGTGGCCCACTCCCATGGCCCAGTGCCACCGTGGGTGGGGGAATGGGGACAAGTAACTGTTCTGTCATGAGACAGGCGAGAACACGGACCTAGCTCCATTCTTAGTGAAGGAAAATTACCTTTCTATTTTTCCCGTCAATATATACCATAACAAACTGAGGACACTAAAGTAAAAGAACCATCAACACAAATGTCATGTCATAGCAAGAGCTGGCACAGCCTCACCAGCCCATGCCCAGCCAGAATAGTGTGCTGCTGAGTCTGGGTTGGGGGGTGGGCACGGGGGTAGCCTGCTGGGGAAGTGTGGGTGGGGGGCATGGGGGCAGCTGGGTGGGGAAGCAAGGGTTGGTGGAGTGGGGTGGCCGTGGGGGTGGCCAAGTGGGGACGTGGGGGTAGCCAGATGGAGAAGCATGGGTGGGGGATGTGAGGGTGGCTGGGTGGGGAGGCGTGGGTGGGGATGTGTGTGGGTAGCTGAGTGGGGAAGAGGGGTGGAGGGCGTGGGAGTGGCTTGGTGGGGAAGCTGGAGGGGGAGGTGGGGAGGTGGTAGGGGGGAGTTGGGGGGGTGGGAAAGGTGGCAGGACCTGGGGAGGGGGCAAGCTCCCCCCAAGCTGAGCCACTACTCCCGACTCTGTGGAGCATGACAAGCTCTACTTGTGCAGAAGTGCATTGAATAAATTAAGTCCCAGTTAATCAAGAAGGTTCCGTTGAACTATGGTGCCTTTGGAGGTACTTTCTTTAGGAAAGGACGCTACTTCTTTTTCACCAGTCAGCATGATTTGGGCCCCAAGGTTCCCGGCAACGGAGACAGCTTGTCCCCACTTCTGTCTGACAGGGAGCATTGGCTGCCTGTTCCATCCCGTGCTTGTCTGCCTGCCTCTCTGTCATGAGACGCATTCGAAGAGTCCTGGGTCTGAAAGTAACTCACAGTCCAGGAAGATGCCCAGGCCTTGGGTGATGCTCAGTCTCAGTAAATGACCCTGGCTGGCAGGCGGTGGCAGGAGGGACCCAGATGGCTGCCTTTGTGCTCCTTAAATACCCTTGTCTAGGATCAGCCTGGGGTATGGCATGGGGCAGATACAGGAGTGCCCTCATCTGCCAGGGAAATGCCCACTAGGGGGGGCAGCTGGCCCCCCAGGCCACACTGCATGTCCCACCCTCTAAGCTGCAGAGTGCATGTGCATCAGTGGAGCTCAGAGGGAGGGTCCCAGTCTTCTGTCCACCCTAAAATGCCCCTGGGCCCCAACCCTTCACAGACGAGATCCTGCCTCATTAGAAAGCACATGTGACTTCTCTAGTGGCTTATTCCCACTTCCTTTGTCCTCAGTAAGGATGGAGAATGGCTGTCCTCCTCCACAGGAACGGTGATCATCATTAGCCAAGGCCAGCTTCAATGTTCAAAATGCCTTTGCAAAAAAAGTACCAGACAAGTTACACAGTGTTTCCAGCCACACACATTTGCTTCTCTATTTGTCTCAACATCTTGGCTCCTTCCTTAGAGATAAGCGTAGGGAACCCAGAGAGACACATAAATTATCTGGCTCTTTTATTACTCTGGTTCTCATAATAGGCTACATTGTGTGACCCGACCATATCTTTTCTAGGAAATTTATGTTGTGGCAGCAATAATTCCTCCTAACAGAAACAGCCTATAACAGGGTAGGTTTATTAGGAGAGTATTTATGGCTAATCAAGCTGCCACAGACACTCCTGGGGTGCTGGGGAGCAGATCCTGTGGGGGACGGTGGGTATGGGAGATAGCACATGTTTCTGAGGGCAGGAGACCCTCCTGTGTCTGGTTGTGGCCTCACACCCAGCGGCGTTGAAACAACAGGGTGATACACTTCCCTTCTCTTGACCGAACTTTTGTCAGCTGGAAAGTGGACGGGTTGAATTAGATGAACTTCATGCCCTGTGATTGTGAATCTGAGGGTGGAGGCCAGGCTGTGTGCACAGGGACATGACATGGGTGAAGGATCCCAGCACTCTGAGGCCTCAGCCCCCACCCACCAGTTGTGAAGGTGACAGTAGCTTAACCTAGTCCAGGAGACAAATCGGAAAGTCAAAGTAAGTTAGACAACACAAAGCATCATGTTCAGTGTGTGTGTGTGCACGCATTCCCAGCATCTGTCCCTGACCCACACTGAGAAAGCCATTAGGGAAAAACACACTAAGTGACCTAACGGGAGGCCATCTGTGAGCCAGAAAGTGCCTGTCATTCATCACCTCCCCTAAGTGTGTCTGCTTCCACTCTGGGGAGACTAATGACAGTCTTCCCGCTCAGGGATCCTGTCCATCTCCCAGCCACAAATCCCCAGACAAATACAGCTGGGAAGAAATTATTCTCACAGTCAGCAGTGACATATCCTTCTTGAAAACCATTTTAGCACGGTTCCGCTCTGCCCCTTGCTGAGGTGCTGGGTCAGTCTGGACCCCAGGGAAGTCAACTCCAACTAACCTGGCCCTCCCGACCCGCTGCATGTACCAGGAAAAGGAACTGCAGCCCTTGCTTTCTCAGTAGGTCACCACCTATGTCCAGTGACATTCTGACTCCCCAGAGGAGCCGGGGCTCACATTGTCCCTCCAGTTAGGAGCAGACAGGATTATGTGTTTGTCATTTCAACCAAATCACAAATGGCGACTTACCTTTGGTCAGTAATGGCTTCACCACCATCACTGCAAAGATGCAGGCTTTGTGCCACTCATGGGAAGGTTGCTGTAGGTGACTGTGGAATTATTTAAGATACAGTTCTGGCTCTGAAGGGGTTTGCTGCTGGAAACTTCCTATTTGAGAGAAAAAATTGATAGAATTATTTATAGCTGTCAGTTCTAGGAGGTGCTCCTTGACTGGGTGAGAATAAGGACGAAGGGGACAGCATGGCAGGCTTGGCTGTACTTGGCAGTCTGACACTGGTTCCCACTGTGTGATCTCTCTATTCTTACATCCCTAATAGGAAGGCAGCAAATTACTTTACCCTACAATTCAAGGATTAGACAACCATTTGGAAAAGTCGTGCTTACCCTGACTGCTACCAGCAGCCCAATGGCTCATTTCATCAGAATGCACAGCTGGCCTTTGGCCACTAAGATCCCCTGCGGACAAGACCAGAAGTAAATCCCACTGTGTTTCCTCATAATTTTTTAATGACACTTTGAGGAGTAGAGTTAGATGTGCTTTTGAAAAAGAGTCTATAGACACTTGAGAGAGTGATAAATGACACCCAACCCTGCTCAGTAAATCTAGGGCAAAATCTCTCCGTAGGAAGTAAAAGTACAGGTGACCACACCCCAAGGAACTGGGTGATTGGAGCCTGTGTGTAGCACTGGGTGCTCCAAGGATTTATACATTCTAATCTGGTCCCTGTAACTTATGGTGATAACAACGGCAATACCGTTAGGTAGTTATCAGTTATCAAACCCTATCAGGTATTGTGCTAAACGCTTTGTGCACGGGACCTACTTCAACACTTCCAACAACTCTATAAACAGATGTGAATTTCTCTAGACAGGCTCAGAGAAGTTAAGCCAGTTACTTGAGATGAAGCACCAGCAAGTCTCAGAACTGAGATCTGAATCCGCTGCTGAGCTCTGCGCTGCCTAGTATTCCAGTTCTGCCTGTTCAGTCCCATGCCCTTGGGGAGCGGGGCTCTCTAAGGACAGGTTTCTAAATGCTGAGGTCTGCCTCTTCCTTCATCTTCCCGTTTAACCGCATCATTTGTATCCAAAATCCCAGCATCACCCACTATGCCCATTTAACAAACCTGCACATGTACTCCCTGCCTCTAAAATAAAAGTTGAAATTATATAAAAATTTTAATACATATATTAAATTTTAAAAAATTAGTTTGGAGACCCCTGCATAAAATTGATAACTTGAAGGGGAACAATTCCAAGTAAAATTCTGAACTACTAAAACAAAAAGGAAGAAATGAAGGATAGCAAGAAAATATTCTTGTCTCCAACAATAAAAAAAAATCATATGAAAGAAAACTAATAAAGGCTTGGAACACAGATTCAAACTACTTGTGTGGCCAGGGGAAAAAGATTAAAAATTCAAGTAGACCTGGATGATAAGGGCCCAAGACACCTTGCAGAAACTAAGATAAATCCTCTCTGGGAAATTACCCCACAACCAAGACCTCAAAGAAATTCCATAGATAAAGTTTCAATGAATATAATCTCAAAATCAAAAACACCACAAAGACATGATAAAACAAATGGAGTCATCAGAAATTAGAAACTAAAGTTAAGATACAAAGAAACTTGTGATATTGGAATTACCATATAAGAACATAAAATAGTTTTTTCCAATTCTGTGAAGAAAGTCATTGGTAGCTTGATGGGAATGGCATTGAATCTATAAATTACCTTGGGCAGTATGGCCATTTTCACGATATTGATTCTTCCTATCCATGAGCATGGTATGTTCTTCTATTTGTTTGTGTCCTCTTTTGTTTAATTGAGCAGTGGTTTGTAGTTCTCCTTGAAGAGGTCCTTTACATCCCTTGTAAGTTGAATTTCTAGGTATTTTATTCTCTTTGAAGCAATTGTGAATGGAAGTTCATTCATGATTTGGCTCTCTGTTTGTCTGTTACTGGTGTATAAGAATGCTTGTGATTTTTGCACATTGATTTTGCATCCTGAGACTTTGCTGAAGTTGCTTATCAGCTTAAGGAGATTTTGGGCTGAGATGATGCTTTAAAGTTCATATGGAACCAAAAAAGAGCCCGCATTGCCAAGACAATCCTAAGTCAAAAGAACAAAGCTGGAGGCATCACACTACCTGACTTCAAACTATACTACAAGGCTACAGTAACCAAAACAGCATGGTATTGGTACCAAAACAGAGATACAGACCAATGGAACAGAACAGAGCCCTCAGAAATAATACCACACATCTACAGCCATCTGATCTTTGACAAATCTGAGAAAAACAAGCAACGGGGAAAGGATTCCCTATTTAATAAATGGTGCTGGGAAAATTGGCTAGCCATAAGTAGAAAGCTGAAACTGGATCCTTTCCATACTCCTTATACGAAAATTAATTCAAGATGGATTAGAGACTTAAATGTTAGACCTAAAACCATAAAAACCCTAGAAGAAAACCTAGGTAATACCATTCAGGACATAGGCATGGGCAAGGACTTCATATCTAAAACACCAAAAGCAACAGCAACAAAAGCCAAAATTGACAAATGGGATCTAATTAAACTAAAGAGCTTCTGCACAGCAAAAGAAACTACCGTCAGAGTGAACAGGCAACCTACAGAATGGGAGAACATTTTTGCAATCTACTCATCTGACAAAGGGCTAATATCCAGAACCTACAAAGAACTCAAACAAATTTACAAGAAAAAAGCAAACGACCCCATCAAAAAGTGGGCAAAGTATATGAACAAACATTTCTCAAAAGGAGACATGCACACAGCCAACAGGCACATGAAAAAATGCTCATCATCACTGGCCATCAGAGAAATGCAAATCAAAACCACAATGAGATACCATCTCAGGCCAGTTAGAATGGCAATCACTAAAAAGTCAGGAAACAACAGGTGCTGGAGAGGATGTGGAGAAATAGGAACACTTTTACACTGTTGGTGGGATTGTAAACTGGTTCAACCATTGTAGAAAACAGTATGGCGATTCCTCAAGGATCTAGAACTAGAAATACCATATGACCCAGCCATCCCATTACTGGGTATATACCCAAAGGATTATAAATCATGCTGCTATAAAGACACATGAACATGTATGTTTATTGCAGCACTATTCACAATAGCAAAGACTCGGAATCAACCCAAATGTCCATCAGTGACAGACTGGATTAAGAAAATGTGGCACATATACACCATGGAATACTATGCAGCCATGAAAAAGGATGAGTTTGTGTCCTTTATAGGGACGTGGATGCAGCTGGAAACCATCGTTCTCAGCAAACTACCACAAGAACAGAAAACCAAACACCGCATGTTCTCACTCGTAGGTGGGAACTGAACCATGAGATTACTTGGACTCTGGAAGGGGAACATCACACACCGGGGCCTATTATGGGGAGTGGGGAGGGGGAGGGATTGCATTGGGAGTTATACCTGATGTAAATGACGAGTTGATGGGTGCTGGTGAATTGATGTGTGCAGCACACCAACATGGCACAAGTATACATATGTAACAAACCTGCACGTTGTGCACATGTACCCTAGAACTTAAAGTATAATAAAAAAGAAAAGGAAAAAAAAATATATAAAATAATATCTCATAGGTTTAGAGAAATAAAAAGTGAAATAAAATTATGAGTAACATATGAAAGCTAATACACAGCTCCACATCTTTAACAGCTTTATTGATATATAAACCACATGCCCTACAGTTCACCCATTTAAAGTGTACATTAAATGATTCAGTATATTCACAATTATGCAACCATCATCACAATCTAATTTTAGAACATTTTTGAGATCCCCAAAAGAGACCCTGTACTCGTTATCAGTCACTCCTAATGTTTCCTAACCCCCAAGTGCTGGACATTATTAATTCTGTCTTCATAGATTTATCTCTTCTGGATAATTTATGTAAATGAATAATAGATTATGTGGTCTTTTGTGACTGGCTTCTTTTACTTGGCATAATGTTTTCAAGGTTCACTTATTTTATAGCATGTATCACTGCTTTATTCTTTTTTTATTGCCAAATAATATTCCATTCAATGGATACACCATATTTTATTTATCCACTCAACAGTTGATGGGCATTGGAACTGTTTTCTAATTTTGACTATTACGAATGATGCTACTATGAATATTCATGTACAAGACTTTGTATTGTACGTTTTCATTTCTTTTGGATATATACCTAGAATTACTATTGCTGGATCACATGTTAAGTATGCTTAACTATTTGAGGAACTGTCAAAATTTTGCTGCGCTATTTTACATTAGAATACATTGAGTAAATTCTTTATTCAGCAATCATTGTACATTAGGATACATTGAGTAAACACTTTATTCAGCAAAATGTGAGAGTTTCAGTTTCTCCATTTCCTTACCAACACTTATTATTTGTTGTCTTTTTGATTATAACTATTCCAGCTGGTGCAAAGTGGCATCTCATTGTGGTTTTGATTTGTATTTCCTTAATGATTAATTATGTTGACTACTTTCTCATGTGGTCATTTGCACATCTTCATTGTAGAAGTGTCTATTTAGATCCTTTGTCCATTTTTAATTTGTCTTTTTATTATTGATTTGCAAGAGCATATTATATATTCTAGACATAAGTCTCTTATCCAAATATTTGATTTGCAAATATTTTCTCTCATTCTGAGGTCATCTTTTCACATTTTTAATCATGCCCATTGAAGTGCAAAGGTTTTTTAGTTCAATTTATCTATTTTACTATTTTACCTGTGCTTTTGGTGTCATATTTAAGATACCATTGCTTAACCCAAGATTATGAAGACTTGCTCCTCAGTTTTCTTCTAAGAGTTTTATAATTTTAGTTCTTACATTTACATTTGTGACCATTTTGGGTATTTTTTTTTTTTAGTATGATGTAAAGTAGGGTCTCAGTTTCATTTTTTTGCATTGAATATCCAGTTGTCTGATACTCGTTGTCACCATTTGTTGTCTGATAGTTGTCACTATTTGTTGAAAAGACAAATCTTTCCTTCACTAAATTGTCTTGCTTCCCTTGTTGAAAATTAATTGACCATAAATGTAGGGGCTTATTTTTGGACTCCCAGATCGAATCCATTGATCTGTCCTTATAGGAGTACTACATTGACTTGATTACTATAGTGTTGTAGTAAGCCTCTAAATCAACAAGTATGAGTTTTCCATGTTTATTTTTATTTTTCAAGATTATTTTAGGTTTTCCAGGTGACTGCCATATCCATGCAGATTTCAGGATTAAAAAGTCAGCAAGTATTTTGGTAGAGATAGCCTTGAATCTGTGGGTGATGGGTTCAGTATTCTAAACCAATATTAATCAATATTTTTAAATATTGACTTATATGTTGGTTAATATTGACTTAATATTGATAATATGACAATACTAATTAATACAATTAATCAGTATTGACCTGAGGCATTTCTCAATTTATTTTTGTCTTCTATTTCTTTCAGTAATGTTTTGTAGATTCAAGTTCAAAACATGCACTTCTTTTGTTTGCTTTATTCCTAAGAATTTTATTTCCTTTAATGTTATTGTAGATGGAATAATTTTTTAAAATTTCATTTTTGTATGGCTCAATGTTTGTATATGTTGTATTCTGCAAATATGATCAACTTGTCTATTAGATCTAATCATTTTGAGTGTATTCTTTAGAAATCTCCATATACAAGATATGTCATCTGTAAGTAGAGAAAGCTTCACTTCTTTTATTTCAGTGTGATCGGCCTTCCTTCCTTCCTTCTTTCCTTCTTTCCTTCCTTCCTTCTTTCCTTCCTTCCTTCCTTCCTTCCTTCCTTCCTTCCTTCCTTCCTTCCTTCCTTCCTTCCTTCCTTCCTTCCTTCCTTCCTTTTCCTTTCTTTCTTTGCCTCACTGTCTTGGCAAGAATCCAGTACAATGCTGAATAGAAGTGGTCAGAATGCACATCTCTGTCTTGTTTCCTGAACTTATGATAAAAGCATTCAGTTTCTCATCATTAATCGTGAAGTTAGCTGTGAGTTTTTCATAGATGGTCTTTATCAGGTTGAGAAAATTCCCTGTTTTTCTAATTTATTGAGACTTTTTATTACAAAAATATTTTGAATTTTTCAAGTGCTTTTTCTCTATTTATTAAGATAATCATATGCTTTTGTCTTTATTAATATGAATTACTATTTGAATTGATTTTCAGATGTTAAACAAATCTTGGATTCTTTGAATAAATACTACTTAGTCATGGTGTATGATTCTTTTTATATATTTTCTGGATTTGGTTTGCTATTATTTTGTGGAGGATTTTTATATTTATATTTGTAAGTGCTTTGTCTATAGTTTTCTTTTTGTGTGTGATGTTTTCGTCTGGTTTTGGTGTCAAGGTAACACTGAACTTGTAAAATATGTTGGAATGTTTCCTTCTCTTCTATTTATTTGGAAGAGTTTGTGAAGGATTGGTGTTGATTCTTCATTAAATGTTTGATAGAATTCACCATTGAAGTTATCTGACCTTTAGCTTTTCTTTGTGAATAATTTCAGTCCGATATCTTTTCAATTATTTTCAATTCAATTCAATTCAATTCAATTCAATTCAATTCAATTCAGTATCTTTACTTTTCAATTCAATTCTAATTCAATATCTTTACTTTTATAGATCTATTCAGATTTTATTTTATTTTTCAATTTTTATTTTAGAATTGGGGTACATGTGCAGGTTTGTTACAAAGGTATATTGTGTGACACTGAGGTTTGAAGTGTGACTGAACCCGTTACCCAGGTAGTGAGCATAATACCCAATAGGTAGTTTTTTTGCCTTTCCCTGCTCCTTTCTGTCTCCCCTCCAGTAGTCCCGTGTTTACTCTTCCCGTCTATATGTCTATGTGTACCCAGTGTTTAGCTACTACTAATAAGTGAGAACATGCAGTATTTGGTTTTCTGTTTCTGCATTAGTTTACTTAGGATTATGACCTTCAGCTGGATTCATGTTGCTTCACAAGACACGATTTCCTTCTTTTTATGGCTGCATAGTATTCTGTGGTGTATGTGTACCACATTTAAAAAATCCAATCCACCATTGATGGGTGCATTAGTTGGTTCCATGTTTTTGCTATTGTGTCTATTCATATTTTCTATTTCTTCTTGAGTCAGTCCTAGTAGTTTGTATGTTTCTAGGTATTTGTACATTTTATCTAGGTTATCTAATTTGTTGCCATACAATTGTACATAGAATTCTTCTATAATCTCTTCTGTTTCTCCAATAGTAGTGATGCCCTCTATTATTTTTGATTTTGGTAATTTGAATCTTCTCTTATTTATTGGTCAGTCTAACAAAAAGTTTGTCAACTTTGTTGATACTTTCCAGGGACCAACTTTTGGGTTTAGTGATTTTTCTTGTTTATTCTTCTATTCTCTATCTTATTTATTTCTTTTCTAATGCTTTTATTTCCTTCCTTCTGTTTTCTTTTGGGTTTAGTTTATCTTCTTTTCTAGCTTCTAAGATGGAATGTTAGTTTAATGATTTGAGAACAGTGAATCCTAACCACTAGACCACCAGGGGTGCTTGGTTTAATAATGGTTTGATACCTTTCTTCTTTTCAATTTATAAGCATTTAGAGCTATAAATCCCCCTTTCTTCCAAGCACTGCTTCACATGTGGCCCAGAAATTTTTCTATGTTGTGTTTTTATTTTCATTTATCTCAGGTATTTTTTAATTTCCCATGTGATTTCTCCTTTAATCTATTGGTTATTTAATAATATGTAATTTCCACATATTTGTGAATTTCCTAAATTTCTTTATTTCTATTGATTTCCTATATCATTGTGATTAGAGAAACACTTGGTATAGATTTAAATTTCTTTACATGTATTGATCCTTGCTTAGGGTGTAGCAAATCCTGAAGAATGTTCCATGTGCACTTGAGAAGAATGTGTATTCTGTTATTGTTGGATTATTCCATAGATGTCTCTTACGTCGAATTGGTTTGTAGTGATTTCTAGTCTTCTATATGCTTTTTTATCTGTCTAGTTCTCCTACCTTTACTGAAAATGAGGTATGAAAGTCTCCAGCTGATATTACCAAATTGTCACTGTCTTCCTTCAGTTCTGTCAGTTTTTGATTCATCTGAGTTGAGGCTCTGTTGTTAGGTGCCTGTGCTTATAATTGTTACAGTATCCTAATGGATTGACCTTATTTATCATGATAGAATTTCTCTCTCACATCTCTAGTAACGGGTTTTTTTTTTTTTTTTTGCCTTAAGGTCTGTATTGTCTGATATTTGTATAGTCATTCCAGCTCTCTTATTGTTGCTGTTTGACACGACTTTTTACGTTCCTTCACTTTCAACTTGTTTGTGTCTTTGAATCTAAAGTGTCTCCTGTAGGATTTTGCCTGTGGATTTTGGTGTCATCTGGTCTTAAAATATCTGCCTTTTGATTGGATTGTTTAAAGTATTTCCTTTTAATGTTGTTATTGATATAGTTGAATTTATGCCTGCCATTTTACTTTTTGTTTTTTGTGTCTCATTTCTTTTCCTCTTCCTCTGTTCCTCCTTTACCACTTTCTCTTGCATTAAATGAATATTTCCTACTTAATATTTTAATTCCTTTAATAAATTTTTAAGCTTCTTTTGAATTATTTTCTTAGTGGTTGTTCTGGTGCTTACAATATACATCTTAATCTAATTTAGATTTAAATTAATTTAATTTTTGTAAGATACAAAAACTTTACTTCTATATAGCTTTTTCCCTTGCTCCTGTCATTTCTTTTATTATTGTTGTATATATTATAACTTCTATGTAAGTTATTAATAGAAACATAAGGATGCATTATTGTCATTTCTGGTTCTCTTCATTTCTTCCTGTGGATCTGAGTTACTATTTGGTGTTGTCTCCTTTCCCATATGACCTTTTCTCCATTGATCTCCTTTGTTTTGGTATTTTCAAATACACTACATTTCTATGTGTTATAGACCCAATGATACAATTATACACCTTTTCTTATGTAATTGTTTTTTAAAAAATATACTAAGAGAAGAAAAGAGAAAAATCTGCAGTTATACTGCCTTTTATAATTATCTACATAATTACCTTTATTGGCAGTGTTTGTTTTATTGTGTGGATTTGAAATACTTCCTGAAGTTATCTGCTGTTAGCCTGAGAGATTATTTTAGGATTTATTTCAGAGAAGACCTTCTAACATTGAATAATCTCATTTTTTATTAATTTAGGATTTTCTTTACTTAGCCTTCATTTGTGAAAGTGTTTTCCTGGTTGTAAGGTTCTTGACTGACAATTCTTTTTCTTTCTGTATTTGGAATCCCACTACCTCTGGCCTCCATTGTTTCTGAGGAGAAGTCAGCTGTTAGCCTTCCTGGGGTTCCCTTGTATGTGATGAGTCACTTTTCTTGTTCTGTGTTCAAGGTTTTCTCTTTGCTTTTGCCTTTTGACTAGTTCAGTGATGTCTGTTTCCCTGCAGTGTGGAGTCTCTGATGTCTCTGCTCTGAGGGTGCAGCCTTGGGAAGGCAATCAGTCTCCTTGGCCAGCATAGATCTGTGGTTTAGTTGGGTGCACTTTGACTCTCTTTCCCTGATCTGCCTGTTAAGCTTCCAGCTAGTCTGCCTCTATTCACGTCTCACACAGATATTAGCCTCCAGTAATTGCTGTTTGCTCTATTGTTTTTAAAAAAATACCTTGGTATATAATGCTTCTTAATCTAATTCAATTAAAGCCATGTCTTTTTGCAGGAGCAAGGTGTTCCCATCTTCATGTCTTGCACTGACCCAAGGAGGGCTCTTCTTAGCAGTCTCTTTCTCTGGTTCGTCTGTTAAACTTCTAACTGGTATACCGTCTTGCTTGCTGCTACTACTGTCATGGAGAGACAGCCTCCTCTTATTCATCACCAAGATCTCCACTGCTTTTAACAATGCCCTTAGGCATTCTTCTCTCAAACTATATGATAAATAATGTCCATCCCTTTAAAGAGAGTTGAGGGTCTTCCTTTTCTTAAAACCCCCTTCTCCTTTTGGGCAGAATCTCTATGCCATAAAAACCAGAACTAAGGATGGGGATAGTGGCCCTTTTCTCCTGGAGAGATGCCCCTGCTCTATGAGTGAGATCTTCTCCTCTTGCCTCTCCTGGCATTGAGCTGCCACCCTGCAAGTGAGCTGGGGCAGGGGTGATCAGGGTCCCATGTTCTCAGCCTTATAAGTGGGGCCTGAGTTCAGGAAGGGAACCCTGGTCCTCTTAGGCACACCTGCCTGGAATAGAGCTCCTGCAGCACAGAGCTGGGTAGGGCTGCAAGATTGGCTGACAACTTCTCCATCCTGAGTGAAACTGTGGCCCTAGACTTGGATCTTGAGGGAGAGGAAGCCCCACGTTCTTGGCCATACCCACTTAGAGTAGAGCTTCCATCCTGAGCCGAGGGTGGGCATGGGAGCTGGTCGTGACTCAGATGTCACAGACTTTCACTGTTATTACTAAGATTTAGTAGAATTTCTTGAACAAACGTTTCCTATCTACCATATGCCCTTAGGACAATTCCCAGAGACTTTAAATCATTGTTTTGTGAAATGTTCTCCAGTTAAAAGTTTGTTTTGCTGGGGAGAGGGTTTGCTGAGCTCCTCCCAACACCACTTTTCATGTCCCCATCTGCACCGCCCTATGATCTTTTTGAAGATGGAGCAAAATCTGCTCTCTAATCCTTCAAAAACCATCACAACACAGTTCTACAACTGAATGTTATGAAGGTTTATTCTCCCATATAATATAGTCCCAGAACTTTTTAGCTTGGATTTTCTAGCTTTTCATTTTCTTTCCTTGCCTTTGGCCAGTCAGTCATTTCTGCTTTACTTTTTTGGCAGCCTGTGTGTCTGTAGTTACTGTCTTTCATGCTTTCTAATTTTCCGATTCAAGGCTGACTGGAAGTTTATCAGAACTGTGGGACAATTACAGTAAAAACATTCTGATTGAAAGCCTAGAGACTTCTTCAACAAACCAAGTGCTGGTGCTTCGAGTCATGCCATTCCATGAAGATTATCGAAAGCCCCTGTTGAGTCCTGCTTATTTTGGTGTTGATGGCCTTCCAGAAAGGGGGCTCATGGGGAGCTGAGGGGCGCTACACAAGGGACCTCGCAGGCTGCTCCCAGCATCAGCAGTGATGATTGAGTCAGGGAGTCAAGAGACTTGTGAGAGTGTTACTATTTTAGCATAGAAAGGGAACACCTTACTAGGGATGCTTGCAGGGACTGATAGCCAGTCCTGTGGTGAGGCAGGAAGAAGATCACAATTTCCACCCAACACAAAGAGACCAGCACTGGCCTTGCAGCTAGTCCCACCCAAGGCCAAGAGTGTCCTGATTCTTATAACGGAGGTGTTGCATTTTCTCTGCCTCTGAATATTGCTGTGGGAGACTGCTGCTCAGAGCATCTATGCCCTGGAGTGTTATCTCACCTTTCCTGTGTCCTTGTGAGAGATTTGCATACACAGCACCCCCAGTGGACTCGGCCCCTCGATGATAAGCCTTCCTAATGCTCACTGCCAGCTGTCCAACTGCACGTGGCTCTGGCTCCTATCTGCGCCTGGTGTCCTTTCTGCAGGGTCCCATCTGTCTTCTGTGCTGTACCAGCTTGCTGTGACAGATTTCTGTGGTCTTGCATATGTCCCTTCCTACAGCTGGTCTGTTGGTCAGTGAATGTGCAACCTCAGTTGGAAGGTATGTTTTAAGCTCTGGCCTCTCCCAACGTACTCGGCCAATGTGCAACCCAGCTGCAGGTAATAGAGAACTGGTAGAAACAATCAGTGCTTCTCAAACTCCAGCAGGCATCAGAATCACCTGGCGGTGGGGAGGTGTCTTTAATACATAGATTGCAGGGCTCTGAACCCAGGGTTTCTGATTCAGTAGGTCTGAGGTGGGGCCAGGAATCTGCATTTCTAAGAACTTGCTAAGTAGTACTGATTGCTGCTGGTTCAGGAACCACACTTTGGGAACCACTGATATAGAAGGCAACACCCTTAAAACGGTTCTAGTTGTCGTCCCTGGGGAGATTGCTGAAGCTGATTTTTAATGTTTTCCTGCAGTTTTAAGTTTGTATTTCCAGTTTTTAGAATTAAAGAAATAATAAAAAGTAATAGGAAAAAACATAAATACCTGAGCCTTCAAATGCATGTCCTCAAGTTCTCCATTCAGGCGCTTGACTCCAGCCCCTGGACTTTCTTCCTTTTCCTTAAGGAAAATGTGCTTGTTCTTCTTCAGGGCCATTGATGAAGCTGTTCTGTGCCTGCAGCGACCTCCCGGGAGGCCCTGCCATTCACATCAAAGGTTACGCCCTCAGAGAGAGCGCTCCTAACGTGTGCCACTCTCTACCACCTGAGATGCTATTTTTTATAGCACTTCTCACAACCAGAGACGATCTTAGTTGTCTGTGTTCAGTGTGTTTTCTGTTCCTGACCTGCCCCTTCTTCCACCTCCCTGTCCTCAGCTCAGTCACCAGAGCGTCAGCTCCACATGTCTTCCCTGTTGCTGCCGAGTCCCACGGGCCCAGGGCAGCGACAGTCACATAGCAGGTGCTCAGTAAAATGATTGTTGAGACTAACTGGAGATAAGAGAAGAAACAGTAGTTACAAACAACAGGACCAAACCCCCCACTGTGCTTTCAGCCTTCACAGGGGTGTGTGCTTTAATTTAGCTGGAGCAGCTCTCTGGGGAGGCACTGTACTTGAGCAGGGCGTGGAGGAGGAGGGCATGGCAGGGAAGGAGTTGTCAGAGCTCAGGGACTGGGGGGACAGTGGACAGAGTACTGCCCCACAGCACAGGGAGTTTCAGCAGGGCTGCTCACCCTGTCATCACAGCAGGGAGCTCCTGCATGCAACGGGCAGAAAGTTCTATTTGCTTGCAGGTGGTTGTGAGTTTGCTAGGGCTGCATAACAATGTCCCACAATCTGGGTGTCTTAAACAACAGAAATGTATTCTCTCACAGTTCTGGAGTCCTGAAGTCCAAAACCAAGATGTTGACAGGGCCATGCTGTCTCCAAAGCTTCCAGGGAAAGATCCTTCCTTTCCTCTTCCAGCTTCTGGTAGCCTGGGGGCTCCTTGGCTTGTGGCAGCATCGTGCCAATACTTGCAGCTATGGGGTGTACTGTTCCTTTCTGTCTATGACTGTATCTCTTCACCTCTTCCTATGAGGATGCCAGTTGTTGGATTAGGGCATACCCTAATGACCTCATTTTAATTTGATTACAGGCGCAGAGATCCTATTTCCAAATAAAGTCACATTCACAGGTACCAGGAGTAGGACTTCAACCTATCTTTTTGGGGGACACAGTTCAATCCAAACAGTGGTCTTTGTAGAGCAGTTTCCATGGGGGTGGTGTTTCATTTGCCAGAGATCTGCACCAACAGGTTATATCTATCCAACTGAAGAACGTTTCACTCCACAGTCTCCAAAAGAAGAGTGGCCCATTGAAGCTCCCCAGAAAAAGTACCTCAGTCCAGGGCCCCTCAAAATAGGGAGTACTCTCACCCAGACCCCTAAAGGAGAAGTGTCTCACTCCAGAATCCTTCCAAGAACAATATCCATTGATGTACCCTAAAACTTAACATGATCTCCATCCAGTTAGGGCCTATTTTTTGATAGATTGGGAGGGCTAAGATTACCCCAATTTCAACTGTGCTAACAAGGCAAGCTTGACATGTGTCTTTGCCCGGGTTTTAGAAAAAGAGGAGGCTTCACCGCTGGGTGAGGTGGCACATCTTGTAAAAACCCAGTCTTTCTATGTATGTGTTGCTGCGACCCTATGAGCAATGTACGATGATCCCATATACAGAAGAGGAGACAAAGGATCAGAGCGGTGACAAGACTTGTCAACAGTCACATTGACTCGGTAGTGGTAAAGCCAGGCCTCGTGGCTCTACTCCAATGCTCTGTGCATTGTACCACAAAGAGTCTGTGTTATTGGGGTGCAGTTACCATTGGTGAACATTTAACCCATGCCTGGTCCGTTAAGACTGACGGGCATCAGATGGAGGCTGAGGGAAATCCCTGGACAGTGAGTTTAGTGCAGAAGACCCTCCTATCTCACAGGGCCATCCTCTCACCTGCTCATTATTATTAACGTTGGCTAAGTACAGACCAAGCATGCCAAGAAAACTGTTTCTGTGGAGCCTGAAGCCCCCTACGCTCTGATATTTGCATTCAGCATTGTGCACGGAGACTTCTGGGGGCAGCCAGCTAACCCAGATGGGAGGGCTTTTGCTTGAGGATGTGACCACAAAGCCAGGTGTGGGAGGAGCTCGGCATGTCATGGAGGGAGGCCTGGGGTGGGCCAGGGAATGGGCTTCCTGGATTTGGACCATGGGGAGCAAGGAATGGTAGGATGAACCCTGTAGTAATCAGAGGTGAGGCCGCAGGGGCCCTTGACACCACACAAAGGAATGTGATGTTCTTCATTAAAGTCCTCAGGGATTGGGGTCATCCAGGGAGCAAGAGAAATGGGTATCAGACTTCCAGATGCCACCACACTGTGCAAGACAGGACCCTGCTCACTGCGCCTGCCTCCTGGGTCCTGGCATTGTTTAGTGCTGCCTTGAACCTCCCATCCTGAATGGAGAGGAGCAGCAGCTGTGCTTGGGTTGTGCCTTCTCACTGCCGGGGTCAGACTATACCAGGGCCGTGAACCCTGTAGGATCCTGGCCTTTCTCCTAAGCCTGTGACCAGAAACATGCCCTGCCTGGCTGCTATCTCAGTACCCTAGGAAGCAGAGAAGCTCTCTAAGCCCCTGGCTTCATGCCCTTCAACATGGCCACAGAGAGTGGCAGCCTTGAGACTGGCAGAGCAGGAAAGCCTACCTACCAGACTGGCTGGGTGAACAGGGCCCTCATCAGAGGCACCCATTCCATCATTCACTTAAGCATCAAATATTTACCAAGTACCCACTGTGTGCATAGTCACCTGCTCACTGCAGGGACAGAGAGGTGGGGAAGGGTAGACCCTGACTTCAACCTCGCCACAGTGCAAAGAGATGCCCAGAAAATGTTTATACATCCAGATCTGGGATCCAGAGGAGGGAGCAGTCAGCCTTGATGCAGAGCCCTCAGTACAGGGGTGATAAACAGGAATCCAGAAGGTTCTGTCTGAAGTTGGTTGATTTGCTGCTCTCATGGGGTCCTACTGTGAGGAAGCTCCTTCTCCCAGTTCCCTAAAAGGTCACTTCAGACCTTTCTGAACTCATAGCATTAATCCTTCTGCCTCAGTCTCAGTTGACGAGCCTGTTCCCAACATGGCCAAGGAGACAAAGCCAGTTTGAAAGGCCAATACTCCCCAGGAGTCATCCTCATCTGCTAGCCAAAGGTTCCAGCTGCCCTCTGCCAGCCAATGGCTCCCAGGATAATGTCCTCAGCTCCAACTCACTCCCAAAGTCTAGCTCTGTCCCTGCACATACTCCAAAGTACTTCAAGCTCAACTTGCCTCAAACTCAATATCCATCCAGTCCGCAGCCTCTCACACCAAAGATATGTGCTCATTTATCTGAATTATATAACTTTATTAATGGTGGGGGTGCTCACACAGCTCTCGGATTCAGAAATCAGGGGATTGTCCTGGAATTCCTCATGCAGTCCTCTGGATGTGGGAACTAGCTGAATATTTCTCCATTCCCCCTTCTCCTCCTGGCTACCCAAATTCCTGCCACACCACCCTTCACCTGAATTTTGCCATAGCATGACTGTTGATTTCCCGCCTATAATGTGCCCAGTCCTAGTCCACCCTCCATGTTACATCAAGGGTGAGTTCTCTAAACGCGCAAAGCTTAAATTCAACCTGACTTTCCATGAAAAGCAGACAGGACTGTTCAGAATATGCTCCCTCCTTCGTCTACTCTGATGTTCTTCCCCTTCCCCTATGACCCCTGTCCCTGCCTGTAGCTCCAGGAATCTGGAATTGTCCTGGCGGTGGCCACTGCTGATTGCCCACCCTGCGCTGCTCTCCTCCTCTCTCCTCATGCCCCATTACCCCCTGCTCAGCTCCTGGGAGGAGGGCGACTTGTCTCCCTTCTCTGCACGCAGCATCCCCAGGGTAATTGACCTGGGGTGGAGAGACAGGCTGAAGGGAAGATGACTTCCTCTCTGTCTCGCTGGTGTGGCTAAGAGAGCCTGTAGCCTGTTGCTGTTAGCTGTGTGAGACCACTGGGGCCACAGCACTGGGGTGAAGCTGAGGGTAAGGACAGTGAAACACGTGGGGAGAAGGCAGCTGGGTCCCTGGTGGAAGCATTAAGATGCTGAACGGCACCTCACCTGGAGGTCAACTTGGACTCGAGTTACACACACTTAGCAAGGGTTTTTGTTACTAACAGCCCAAATTCAATAGATGTTGTTCATGCCTCCAATGCCTGTGCACACTCTGTTTAGACACAGGGCGAACACGTGTCCCACACGGCTGGGGACAGCGCCGGTTTATGCCTACCGTTTGATTATCATTGGTAACAGCGTCACCTTTTCCTCTCCAGTGTTCCAAGTGTGGACAGTAGAGTTGGTGTTCCTTCTGCTGGAATCAGGCTGCACAGACATCTGCCGAGCACACTCCTACCCAGAAGTCTAGAGCATCGCCTCGCTGAGGAGGCTTATCCAGCCTCTACACGTCCCTGCTTGCCTGAAGGGAATCCCGTACTCCTTTGTAACAACCCCTGTCGTGTGGACATGCTGGTAATGCATGCACTAGACTGCACTGAAATGACTTATATATTTTTTTATTAGATTGTGAGCTCAAGGGGAGGAACCACATGGCCACGTGTGCTCATTAGGTGATTGTTAAACACATAAATAAATCATTCAAGATATGTCATTTTCATATAGTAGGTAGGGCCCTCTGAGCCACAAGGTGGCCATGTAATAATTTACAGGGGACAGAGCCTGGCAGAACCTTGGGCTCCTCCTCCAAGGTCACGGGCACTCACTGACCAGCCAAAAGCTGTCAGTGGAGGTATCTCCTGACCCTCCTCAGCTCACTCAGCAGCCTGCAGGGTCTGCCCTCAAGAACCTGGCACGGTGATCTGGGCTCCCATCTGGCCAGGGAGCCGGCAGCAGGACAACGCTGACAATGCCCCTAAGGGCTCCTAGCTGCTTGGCTGAGGATTTTTTGTGATGCCTGAGCTGGGTAAGGGCCATCCCTCACTTCCAGAAGCCAAGGGTCATTGCAACAGACAGGGCCCCCGGGTCCCCAGTTCCCATCTCAAAATGAAATGCCCCTTTGTTCTTAAGCAGACTTCAGGCATCCTAGAACCGAACTCTGTTTGTCATTTCTTTGTTGCTCTTTGTCCTCATGCACAGGCCTGGGGGCTAATAGTTTCTCTATTGGAAAGACCTGAGTAAAGGGAGGTTGCATGGCTGTAGGTCTTCATTCTGCATCTCCAGACAAGGTTCCGTGCAACCATGCACTGCCTTCCCTCCTGGGCTACCCTGGAAAACTTAGCTTATCAGATAGTTCCACCATCCTAGAACTGAGAGGGCAGAGGGGACCCCAGGAAAGAAGATGGCTCCTTAACAAAGAATGTGGGCATCTTGACAAGGAGAGTCAGAAAGAGTCCCCAACATCCTCCTAAAGCCAGCACCACCAATGAAAGTGACACAACCATGGGTGCTGAGAAGTGCAGCGTGTGGCCCATGGCAGGGCAGCCCAGTGCCCGGAAAGGCCTCCTGCCCTGCCTGCGCTGTCCATGGCTCCCATACATTTCTGGATTCTGAAGGCCCAGAAAGGCAGGAGCTGGAGATTTTGCAGAGAGCTGTCAGAAGTAAAATACGCCCATCAGAATAAATGCCTAGCATCATAACATGTATTCGGGACGTTTTCTAGCATCATCTCTGTACTCCCGCCTGCCGTCTCCAGACACAGATGGTCCTGGCCCTCAGCATCATTGAGAACCCACCCACTTCTCAACCTCTGTGTTTTTGCCCATCCATTTCTATCCAGCAAAACCATACAAAAACTTTTAAACCTAGCTGAAATAACTTCTCCTACAAAGCCTGCCTTCTATAAGCTTCCAAAGTGGAAGAAATTGGGATTTATTTCTACTTCTAAAAACATTGACTACCGATGTTGGGATCCTAGAGTAACCATGCGAGTGTGTGTATATGCGTGCATATGTGTGTGTGCAAGCCCTAGCGACTGTCTGAGATCCCTTGGTGGGAGGTACTGTTTTGTCCAGATTCCCAGAAGTTTTTCTGTTTTGTGGTTGATGCTCTGAAATGTTGAATGAGTTGATCACTTGCCTGAGGGCTGGAAGGAGACTGCTGGTTTCAGCAGACGAACTTCAAAATTATGAAAAATCGTCTTTTTTTCTCTTCTGGTTTGGCAAATAACTTTAATTCTCTAATGCAGAGCTTTAATTGGAACCTTGATTCTATATTCAGAGGTAATGGGCTTTACTAAAAATGGATTAGAGCAGTTCGTAAATTTTTCCCAAAATGTTAACATACTACAGGGCTGATAGAGGTTGTTTAGCTTGGCAAAAAAAAGTAGCATTAAAGATTAAAATAACAACTTCCTGGATTGCTGTGCGGGCTTCTAACTTGTCCTGGTGTCCTTGGGCCCTGAGTGGACAGTCGTGACATCATCAGTAATGACCATAAATCAGCAACAATCCCAATCTCTTCATGGTTCTCTTGCAAGACGTTTGAGGGAACAAATAGGCAGAGTGGGTGTCAAGGAATAATGACCAATAACAGCCAACTTCCTGAGTGCCCATGCCACCCACCTCTCCTGTGAGGGCTGTGCCTCAGTGACCTCCGTAACCTCCTGCCAGCCTGCGAGTGACTGGGTGCCTTCCCCAGGTCGTGTGGCTGAGAACCTGCGACTGTACTGCATTTGAGAGTCCAGGTCCCCAACCGCTCTGCTGTACCTTCTCAATTAGAAACAACCTGTGGATGTTCCAGATCAGAGAGCTTGGCTGAGACAGAGAGGCATACTCTGAAGTTTCGGATCCCATGTTCTTCACTCCAGGCCAGGGACCATCGTGCCCCAGATGCAGCGAGGCTGGGCTCTGGAATAGGTCTGGACTAGGTCTGGATCCACCTCTGTGGAGGGACAGGGTATCTCTGGGCTTGTGGTTCATGCCCTCAATGTGCTGGTGTCTTCATCTGTAGAATGGGGTTGTTATGACGGTTAAAGGAGACACTTCGTGTGCAGGGCTCAGCATGACATCTGGGCTTGCGGGGAGATGGAAAAGGAGGATGGGGAGGAGGAAGAAAGGCAGCCACGGCTGTGGGTGTTGGCGGGGCAGGGGGCAGAGTCTGTCTGCCTTCTTGAAATGGCTCCCATTTCTGTGGTCCTAAGAATGTTCAAAAAAAAAGAAAAATAAATATTTGCAGACGGGCCCTCAGGAATCTGCTCCCTGTGACTTTCTAGTGGCCCCCTTGTCTTTCAGCATCTCTGGGGCCAGGTGCCCAATTGCTGCTTCTCCTTCACTCTTTGCCTCCCTGCCAGCCCTTGCCATCTCTGGGACTGTGGGCTGGCCACTCAGCTGGGTGCCAGGGCTGGTGCTTGGGTTTGTGTGGGGACCCCAGCACCAGCACTGCACAGACACAGCCAGGCAGCAAGTACTCCGTCCCCCCTCCTGCAGCTCTGCTGAGTGTTATACCACAGCCCAGGTCCATCAGATGGTGGGACCCTCTGGACCACTCCCTCAAGAGCGACCTGCTGGCTATGGGACATCGGGGCCAGGCCTACCTTTCCGCAGACTCACAGGGATGTTTCCCATAACTGAGAGGGCTTGAGGCTCTTCCACCCGGCAATCTCGCTGACCTGGAAACCAGGCGGAGAGATTTATGGATCTCCAAGTTAATGAAGCTCAAACACCAGCTGCCTGGGCTTCAGTGGAAGGCATGGCCCTTCGTTCAGTTTCTCCATAGCTCTGCTGCTTTCACAGCCAGAGCCAAGGTGACCAAATTCCTCACATAACCACAACACTCATTCATCATGTGTGTTTATAATAATGAACACACTTCAGGGCCATTGACAGAAAGCAGCCTCCTGATGGTTGAGTCTGCCTGGTCACACAGGGCAAAAGCCCATTGGCCAAGCCTCGAGATCTGGGTGAGATGTGACTTATCTTGGGAACGCCTGACTTTGAAAAATATACACAGAGTGACCCATGACAGACCCTTAAGCCCTGTTTGCTAGCCCTCATGTATTCTCTGCCTCATTAAAAATGTTGTTTAAAATTGCCGAGGAATAATTAAACAGGCCTGTGGTTGATTTATGGAGGACAAACAGAGCTATGAATGCACAGAAATATTGTGTTGTTGGGGAGGCAATTTATGAAGATGAGGCTAACTGCTGACCTGAGGTTGGCCATAGAAGTGATGTGTCTTAATGATGCTTCAAGTCCACAGAGGCCCGAAGTGTCCAGGTATTACATGTTGACAGCCTGGCCCACATTTTGAGTTTAGTAGCTTTTCAATCTGAATACCCCAACTCACAAAAGAAATGAAATATTGTGCCATGCCCCTACCCCACACTGTGGGGTAGGCACATGTTTGGAATTTGAAGTGGAAAACAGGGGGACTGACTGTGATACTGATGTTGGAATGGCCCTCACTTCTCAGCACCCCGCCTTGCTTGGCAGCGTGGTTGACACTCCCCCAGGGGGTTCTTATGGCAAGTTATGAATCAGAGGGTGTGGGTGCGACTCAGGCACGTCTGGGTCCTCACTCTGGGAGTTCTTTGGAGTGGAGTGGGGAAGGACATTGTTATTCTCTCTTTGTGTTGATGCTGTCAGTAAGCAAACAAAACACAGAATGTAACCGAGGCTACCTCCATAGAGAACCATCCTAGAAGGCAGAGAACATGAGACTTACGAGCCTGTGACCTTCCCGGCCTGGCCAAGCTCCCTGCTAATTGGGGAGCAGCTTCGGTCCGTGACTGGAGTCCTGATGTGGGCTCTGCATCCTGGCGGCTTCTGGCGCTTTCAGCAGCTGAGCCTGGGGCTAGTGTTTTGGGGCTGCAGTCTGAGTCCTGTTCTGTCCAGTCCCTCAGTGGTCAGGGGCCACAGGGACACCTACTTCCAGCCACTTTAAAAGGTTGGGTCTCCACTGTGTCAGAGAAAGGCTCCTTCTACCCTGAGAGCTGTGTCCTGGAAGCCAGCTTGCACCAGGGCCCTCCCGGACACCTTTGTGCATTTACCCATCACTCCCTTTTGGCTGTCTCTTATCTCCTCAGCTCTGCCCTGAGCATATTTCCATCCCTAACACCTCCTACCCCGTGACCCACACTGGAGCCACATGCAGAGTTCAACACTGGAGCCCTGGGACCCTAGTCATGTGTGCTTGGGTGCGAGGCCAAGCTTCACTCCATCTGCCTATGTTCTCAGGGTTGTGCACCCTGAGTGCCCCAAATAACTTCCAAGGGAAAAAAATTGAGCTCTAGAAATGACCGCAGGTTGCATAGCGTTCATGACACATTTTCCCTGCCGAGTCCTATCTTGAAGGTGCTCCTAACATCATCAGGGTGACTGTGAGAAAATGGCCTGGTCCCAGCTTCCTTTGTTGGCTCAAGTCTACCTGCGCTTCTGTTCGCCACATTAGAAACCCCCCCCTCAGAAACCCATGCTTCCACTTCTGTCTTTCTGAATGTCCCTCTGTCCATCTCCAACAACCTCCCCACATGTCCCAATTAATGAAACTGCCCTCCCCAGCGTTAGGCTACCACCTTTCCTTCTGTCAGAAACTGCCTCAGAATCTGAGTAACTCCTCCAGGCTCTGAACCCAAAGCGATCCCCAAATCACCACCAGAGCTCCCTTTGTTCTAAAGAAGGGAACGTTTCACCAGCCTGGTTTGAGTTACTGTGTGTACTTGGAAATATTTGAAATACTCAAAGTACTCTTTCCTGTAGAATTAAGTTGATTTAAACTGTCCTTGTCTTCAATTTGTCTGAATTGGTAAATTTATTGGATGGGAAAGTTAAAATCAATGACTATGTTTTACACATCCCCCACAACCAAGAGACCCAAATCTTAAAATAGAGTAAATGGTTACTTTATTCTAGTTAAGGGTCCCTGAGACTTAAGGTAATCACATACTTGAGGTTTTTACATTTCTGTCTTATTTATCAGTAATTCTAACCCAAGAGCCATTAAAAAAGTGGAGCTTATTGTTTAGCTTGGAAGGGAAAGCTCCTCCTGTTCCGCAAATCACCGAGGCAACTCCCGTCCTGTCCACGGTGTCCTGAGCCTTTACAGCCTGGACTGGGAAAAGTTGGTTTCCTTTTTACATAAATAGGAAAGTCGTACCGCTGTGCATGTGACCCCAGAGACTGGCCTCTGCAGTGTACTCCAATCTGGTAAAAATGTCACTTCTCGCTCTCTCCAAATTAAGGCATGTGGATGATCCGAACAACGCAAGAATAAGCTAGAATGTGAAGCAGAGTCAATCTTATCAGTTAATAAAGTCAAGTTGTTGATTCAGAAAGATTGGCCCTGAGAGGATTTCAGGAGCAGAAGTGTCATCAGAGCCGAGGCTTCATTTGTGGTTGTTACCACAAGGTCTTGGCTGAACCCAGAGGTGGACAAGAATTGGGTATGTCTTCGGGGAAGGATGCAGTGGGGGTGGAGAAGTATTTATGGGTTTTAAGATTTAAATAAAAAGAAAAACCACATTGTCATCTGAAAGAAGATAAATAGCAAATTGTTGAAGCGACAGGCCCATAGGGACTAATTACTCTTCCACAGTAATTCAGGAACTTCACCAGTGATTTACATTGACTTAACATGTCAAATGTCAGTTCTGTGTTATGAAATAAAAATACATGTTCTTTTAGTGTAAACAATACAGAAATGTTCTCACATGTCCCAAGTTGTTAGTCATGCAGGACAGATTCAGTGCCCTGCGATGCATGTCCACGGCTCTGTGCCTGAGGTTACAAAGTGTAACAGTGCAGCTTTATAGTTAAAATCCAGGTAGACACCTTGCTCATCTGGGGGCTGAGGAGCATCCACACCACCCCTTGGAGACACTCATGTTGCACATTCAGAATGCAAGAGTGATCATGAATAAATGTTCTTGACACTCCATTCTCCAATCTCCGTTCGACTTTGGTTTTGGGGAGGTTGTTGCAGGACATTGATGGGGAGACCACCGGCCAGCTGTACCCCTGGTAGGGTTTGAGCCGATAGCAGGGTGGCAAAGCTTACAGCACTGCACTGCATGGTGTGAGCTGCCTTGGTTTCTCATGGGGTATCACCACAGATCAAATACAACGTGTCTGCAAACCAGGCCGAGAAGCTGGTGCACAGCTCACACACTACACATGCTAACTCAATTGAAATAGACTTTCAGCAACAGGTGCACACTGGCACTTATTCTACACCAGGCTCTGTGCAGGGTGAAGATGGCTAAGGCTCTGTGTTCAGTAGAGCAGGCCCTGTCTTGCTGCTGCTTCTCTGTGGCTTGGCTCAAGGTCTAACAGTTTACAGAAACCCAGTCAATGTTGGTTGGCTTGAAGACAGAATCTCTGCCTACACACTTATCATAGTTTCGGAGAAAAATCCTATTAATCATCCAAGGTTCAACAAAGAAAAGAGAGGACACTCTAAGTATTTATAATAGAAGACTCTCATTACCCAGGTGATAGGAAGACTTTGAGGCCAGAGCACAGTGACATTGGAGGGAGCCACAACCCTTCCTGGGTTGAACTGACTAAGTAAGTAAGTGGTGCTATGGGGCCCAGGTACGAGGGTCACCCTTTGGAAGCTGGAGTCTTGGCTTCCCTGGTAGGAGCTGGACCCTCAGGGAAGTCTGCTGGAGATAGTGCTTAGGTGTGGGGAAAATGGTAATGGAGGAATACCCTGGCTTCCCCCTTCTTACCCCTCTTTTTAGCACCTCTCTCTAGGGTAAATGCCACCAGAAACCAATTGGCACAGGAGCCAGGAATGACAGTCTAATAGGCTCAATCCCTCCTTCCCTGAAGCCCATCCCCATAATGCAGAGAGGGGAAAGGGCTTGCACTGGCTCTGAGGGCAGACAGGCCCAGGATTGGCACGTCTTCCATTGGACAGCATCCCACAGACTAGGAATCAATTTCCTTTATGTATTTCATTCTCAAAATTCCCACAAAGACCCGGTGAATGGTGCATTTTTACCTCATTTTATGTATGAGAAACGTAAGACCCAGAAGCTTCTGATAAATGACTATAAATTCCCCAGAGAGTGCCTGGCTCAGCAGTATTCAAGGTGGGCCTGTAACCCCCATTTCCCTCTTACCTGTGCTCTGTGTAACCCTTGAAAGGCTATTTTTCTTTTAAGGACTTATGGGGAGATCTTTTCACTCATGAAGGTTTTGCATTTTAGATTATTGTTCAAATTGTCTATTTCCCTTTTGATCTCCTGTCTAGTTGTTCTCTCCATGATTCCAAGTGTGACATTGATGTTGCCAACTATTTTTATTGGCCTATTTTTCTCATCATTTATATCAGTTCTGCCCCGTGTATTTTGGGGTCTCTGTTAAAAACATATGTTTATAATTGTTATATCTTCTTCATGAATTACCTTTTTGTTATTATAAAGTGTCCCTGCTTATCTCTGATAACTATTTCTGTTTGAAAGCTTATTTTGTCTGATGTCAGTATGACCACTCCAGTGCTTACAGTTGTTTGCATGATTATTTCTTTTCTATCCTTTTACTTTCAGCTCATTTATGTCTTTGAATCTAAAGTGTATCTCCTGTAACATAGTTGGATCTTGTTTTTCTTATCCTGTCTGATAATCTGTGTCTTTTGTGTTGCTTAATCCATTAATATTTAATGTTAATATCCATAGGTTTGGATTTATGTCCGCCATTTTACTTTTTTCTTCATGTCTCATGTCTTTTTTTCATCAAATTTGGCATATAAAGCTGCATATTACAAAATTGAGGTTTTGGAATGCAAAATTTAATAGCATAAAGCATTATTTTGCTTTCTTTCTTTTGTGTATGAATCTCTTCCAAGGTCTTCTGTAGGAGGAACTCGAACATCTCTTCTCCACCTTGCAAGTCCTGCTGGGTTGCGCTGGGAAGGGATTAGGAAGGGAGGTAGGGATTCACATGCTTCTGGTAGAAGAGATGAGTTGTGAATAGGGAAATTCCCAGTAGCCCCTCAGCCACCATCCCCCCTCACCTGCATCTCTTCAGATCATTCTCTTCAAGTCACTTCAGGTGCATTAAGACATTGTTATCCGAATGGCAAAGAAATTCTCTTAGACCTGCCCATCACTGTTCACTGGGACCAGAGGGCAGTTCTCTGTGGATCACAGTCAGTCTAAAGCACCCTCCCTTAAAGCTACCAACATTGAGGCATCAGCCAAGGCTTCCCTGCCATGGACTTTAGTCCATTCCCTGAAAGCCACAGGCTTGTGGCAAATGATAACAGGGAAGCTGATTTGGCAAAGTGGAAAATATGATATTATCAAGTGAATAAAGCAAACTATTAAATTCTACTCCTTGTTGGGACCACCAGGAAAAACTAAGAATGCCTGTGGACAGGAGTGAGGGGTGGCATGGGTCAGATGCAGTTTTTGTCATAGTTTAGTGGTGATGTGCCTACTGCTTCTCTTTTGTTATACCTCCTTCATTAGTATCATAATTCTTTTTGGGTTTTGATGTAAGAATCAATTAAAAAAAGAAAAGACAAATTAAGCAAAGGCTGATGGAAAGAAGAGGTGGGAAGGGAAAGAGGTAGAGAGGGAGAGAAGACAAAGAAAGGGAGGTTCGATTTAATTTGGGCTGTAGGAAAAAGCTAATACCCTCAAATTTTAAGCCAGCTATAGTTGATGAGTAATAAAGGGAGGTCCAAACCTCATTTATGTTTTAATATTAACTTCGTGTAGTAAAAAGCAGGGAAAAAGTAGAGTGTCATAGGGAGTTCAAGACCTAAAAAGGAGCATCTGAAACATAATCTAAAAAAAGGATATTGTGATTCCAATCCAAGGACTTTAATTTCACACAAGGGAGTAGGAAACTTCATGGCCTGTAAAACGTTTTTCACTTTTGGTTATTTGCCCTGCGGGGAGGAAGCTGGGGCTCATCTCTGCGTACCGTCCCCTCTGAGCTCTGCAGCAGACGCTGCCGCTGCCGCGCCTGCTCTGCCGGCTGCCCATGATTCTTTGTGAGGCCTGTGCACTACCTGTCACAGTCTCCTCTCCTGTGATTGCTGCCCTGCCTTGGCTCCTGTAACCCCTCTGTCAGAACTTCTGTCCTCTTAGCCCCCATGACCTGTTCTCACCTGATTCCCAAAACCAGTTGAGATGCTTCCACCTCCCTGGAGCCTTCCTGATCTCTGGACCTCATTTTAAAAGAGCGGCTGAGTTCCCTGAAGTTGTGTTTCTGGAGCTCTCAGACTCTCTCTTCCTAGGAGAAATGATCACCTGTTAGGTTGTGCCCTGGATACCTGTTAAGTGGGTTTATGTAGGGTCCTCTTAGCTGAGCTGGCCATTATTCCTCAGAATTGTCTTCTCTGAATAGTTGCAAGGCAGCCTGAAGCACATGTTGTGATGCAGAAGGCTGCAGCATGGGAGCAGCCTGCCTGCTCATAGGTCCGTGCAGGCCGCTGTACCTGACCCTTTGGTTCACCTGGTTAGGGTGGGGCAGCTGCTGGTGGCCACTTTCGGGTCCTGCTGCAGCCCCTGCTCTGGCCTCTCCTACTAGAGATCAAAGCAGTTTCAGTTGGTCCTTGTGGATCCTGTGCAGCCGTGGGGGCCACTTAGTCTTGCTTCCTATACTTGACATCTGTCATCCTCCCTGAATGCTTGCCCTGCCATACAGGCTCTGAGCCACAGCCTCAGATGCAGAAACAGCAGCAGCAGCCCTGCAGGCTGAGGAACCAAATCCCTGCTTGAGGCCAAACCCCTGCAAGAAATGTATTATTCTACAGTTACTGCAGTGCTGCTTGGCACTGGACCCTCACAGATGACCACCTGTAAGCTGCCCAGATCCCTCTCAGGTGGGGCCAGGGATCAGCTCTGGTTCTTCTCTCTTGGCAAGTTTAGGCATAGGGCAGGCACTCACAGAACACAGGGTGGTTGTGGGGCCTTGATGTACCCAAGCTGGCTGTGATGGCCTTGCAGATCCTGGCTGAGCAGGTCTGGACAGAGCAAGGGCTGGCTGGCTTCCCATGGCTGGAAGAAGCCTTTTGGTTGTGGTTGTTTTGGGTTTTTGGTTCCCCTCATGGTGGGACTACTTGTCAGGCAGGTGCTTGGAGAGAGGATCCTGACGATCGTGAGTCTTCAGATGCCTTCATCTGTCCAAATGGTTTGATGATGGCCTGTGCCCCAGGGCCAGGAGGGTGCCCCTGTGCAGGGCGGTGCTTCAGGCTGCCTGTGCTGCGCTCTCCTGGAGCTCCAGGATGGCTCCTTCCCCTTGGCTCCCTTGGACACAGATGTTTTTGTGTCTTGGTCTTTGGGATCTGTCCCCAGGCACTCCCACAGGAGGACAGACCGTGGATGCTGGACTGGTTTTGGACCCTAACAATGAAGTCTCTATGATGCAGTTAGGTCCAACTGACATATGTTTTCTCCCATAACTCTGGCATGACCTCCATGCTGCCTCCAGTGCTGCTGCCCACCCTGCACACTCTCTACCCATCCCCAGTGCATTTCCCGGCTGATTATGGGGTGCCCAATTGGGAGAGGGGGTCAAATCATCCCCCTATGTGAATCCTTTCTGAGCTAGAAATTCCCAGTGTGACCTGCTGTGTTGAACTTAAGAATGAAGTCCAAATGTCATCAGCATCCATTGCTTGGCTCTGCTCCCAGGGCCTGAGAACAAAGCAGGACTCTGTGGTCACAGGCAACAGGCCCTGCTCACTGCCTTGCTCCACCAGGTGGATTAAACGGCAGCTCCATCTCCTCCTGCCCGCCTCAAAGCCCGGATCTACAAGGATGTCCAGGCCAGTGCGGCATCACAGCAAATGACCCCAGGCTTCCTTCTCTCCATTGTTTCATAAAGTTCTCTGATGTGCATGTTACCATGGTTACAGATCCATTAGAACATTGCTCTCCAAGTCATCAGAGACTTTCCGCTTCCCAGTGGCTTCCAGTCACTTTAGAAAGGGGCTTGGATGTCTAGAGAGGAGAGGGGATGTGGGCAGACATGAGACGACCACTGAATGATCTGTACTTCCAGTTTCGGGGCTTTTGGGGCTGGGGTAGCATTATGGCTCAGTTGTGTTCTCCCAAAACTTGTATGTTGAAGCCCTAACCCCCACTACTGCAGGATACGACTGTGTTTGGAGATAGAATCTTTAAAGAGGTGATTAAAGTTAACTGAGGTCATCGGGGTAGGCCCTAATTCAATACAACTGATGTCCTTCTAAGAAGCGATGAGGACACAAATGTGCATAGAGGGAAGACCATGTGAGGACACAGGGAGAAGACAGCATCTATGAGCCAAGGAGCGGGGCGTGAGAAGAAACCGAACCTGCCAGCAACCTGATCACAGACTCCCACCCCCAGAACTGCAGGAACAATGCAAACCTGGCCTGTGGTGCTTTGCTATGCAGCCCTGGCAAACTAGGACAGGTGTGTCTTAGTCCATTTGCGTCACTATAAAGGAATGCTTCAGGCTGGGCAATTCATGAAGAAAAGGGACTTACTGGCTCACAGTTCTGCAGGCTGTACAAGAAGTGGGGCACCAGTATCTGCTTCTGGTGAGGGCCTCAGGGAACTTCCACTCATAGGGGAAGGCACCACGTGAGACAGGAAGCAAGAGAGAGGGGAGGAAGTGCCAGGCTCTTTTTAACAATCAAATTTCATGGGAACTAATAGAGTGAGACTTTGATACTATGAAGATGAGGATGGCAACAAGGTATTCATGTGGGAATGGCTACCATCACCCACACACCTCCCCCAGGCCCACCTGCAACATTGAGGGTCACATTTCAACATGAGATTTGGAGGAAGCAAACATCCAAGCCATATCAGGTGGTGACTGAATTCCTCTTGTGGCCCCACCTATGGCTTTGGTGGATTTGGTGCCCACTCAGTGAGTGCCCACTTAGCCCAGTGATGCTGCATGCACACGGCTCACTTCCCTTTCAACAGTTCCTGTGATTCTTCCTGATGTTCCCAGCCTTCCACCTTCACATTTTGGATGCCGCTGCTGTGTGGCCCCATCTTGCATGAGCTGCCGCCACTCAGCAGCTACCACCTGGGCTGCCTTTTCCTCCTGGAGGGCCCAGGGGAGTGGGGACAGGGGTGAGAGGAACTGGAGCAGCGGATCCTGTCCCTACTTTTCCCTCCTTGCCCCTATCTCAGCCCAGCAATTCCAAGGTGGGACACAGAGGGGAGGCAGATGGAGGGCCAGGGTCCCAGGGCAGCCCTCATCACAGACCTAAGGGGAATCGTGCTTGAACGTGGATGTCATTGACTCAGGGTCTTCCTTTGTCTTCCTCATCTTAATACCTGGAGACAGAAAATTGCACTTGTCAGCCTTTGATGTTTTGCACAGGATATGGAAAAAAACAAATGTCGGCCTTCTTTGAGTTTAGTCACATATGCAGCCAAAGGCCCAGGAGTGTGAGCTGTCTGCAGGGAAGGCAAAAGCATCTCTGTTCATCAAAGCTGCCCATTTGTCCAGGGGTTATGATAGCAGCAACCACAACTGACACTGTTATGATGAGTTATGGCTTCCTGGCCATGTTTTCAAGCATTTTAAAATTTAATACAGGTATTGTTGTCTCTGTTTTATAAATAAGAAATTAAGATCTGAGGAGAGCATCTTCTCCCAAAGTTCTCACAGCTGTGCTGATTTCTTTTTCTCTTCCTTTTTTTTTTTTTTTTTGAAAGGAGTCTCGCTCTGTGGCCAGGCTGGAGTGTAATGGCGCTATCTTGGCTCACTGCAGCTTCCACCTCCTGGGTTCAAGCAATTCTCGTGTCTCAGCCTCCTGAGTAGTTGGGACTACAGGCACGCCACCACGCCCAGCTAATTTTTTTTTTGCATTTTTCATAGAGACGGGGTTTCATTATGTTGGTCAGACAGGTCTTGAACTCCTGACCTCATGATCCTCCTCAGCCTCCCAAAGTGCTGGAATTACAGGCATGAGCCACCGCGCCTGGCTGGTTGTGCTGATTTCTAACCAGTGTGACCATTGCCCCATCCACCTGGCCTCTGCCATGGTATCTCCTCAGCTCACCAGGCCCTTGGAACACCCAGACTCAGCGCACCTTCCTCCGTATGCCCTGTGAAGAAAGTGCCTCCCCAGATCTGTGAGAATGCAACATTTCTTTCCAGAGAAGCCTGTTTCTGACCTTGCTGGCATTGCCCTGCCTTTCTTGATCAGTACCTGGGGGATCTGAGTCTGCCAGGTGCCTGTCCTACTCTGCCAGCTGCACGTCTCACTACTTGTGCCTGAGCCCATCCTGAGGGTGTGAAGGATGGCAGCAGCTGTCTTTCCCAACCAGGGTCAAAAAATGCCATGCTTTTTCCAAGTCCAGGCCACACTAGTTTGAGACTAAAGGGAAGTGGCAGTTTCTGAGAGTGATGGCATCTTCTTCCAACTGCAGTGCTGAGAAATTGCTGGCCTTCCTTTCTCAGGAGGCTTGATGACTTACGCATGAAATCTTAGCACAGCTCAGGTATTCTCACAGCTCTGCTACCTTTACGGCTCCTGAATAGCCCTTGGTGTCCATCAATGCTGCCTGCTGGTGGCCCCAGGTGCTCAGGGTGGCTGAGCTGTAGCTTGTCCCAGCCCTGTTCTGTGTTGGTTGAATGTGGCGTGGGCTCTGCCTTGTGTTTCTGCTTTGCCTTCTGCTGGACAGCCCTGTAGCACTCTGTCCTGGACTCCAGCCCAGGCTAGCCGGGCACTGCAGGCCCTCTGAGGGTCCCACACCAGTCATAGGCAGAATTCTGAGAGGCCTCACGATTCCCACCCCGTGTATACACGCCCCAGTGTAATCCCTTCCCCATGGTTGGAGGCCAGGCTGCAAATCTGATGGCATTCCTGCCAGTGATGAGGGTACAAAGGTGAAGAACTTTGCAGATATAATGAAGCTCCTTGATGAGTTGCCTTTGAGATGATCAAAAGGCAGATCCCCTGCGCCTTTAAAATAGACAGGATCTTCCTAAAGAGAGAGATTCCAAATAGGAGAGGGATGCCCTGCTGGTCTTGGGGAAGTAAGCCTCGTGTCCCTAGGGGCCCTGCCTGGGTAGACCCAGGGAGAGAGGTGTGTGGCCTCTTGGCATGGCAGGGAGCAGGTGTGGCCTCTAGGTGCTGAGAAGAGCCTCTGGCCATCGCCTGGCAAGAAAGCTGGGACTTGGTCATTCCATTGCAAGGAACTAAATTTGGCCAACAACCACATGAACTTGGAAGCGGACCCAGCTCCAGAGGGGACTGTACCCCCACTGACATCTTGATTTTAGCCTGGTGAGACCCTCAGCCAAGGACCCTGCCCGAGCTTCTGATCTACAGAAACTATAAGACAGTAAACACATTGTGTTTTAAGTTGCTGAGTTCATGGTGCTTTGTAACACAGCAATGGGAAACTAATACAGTACCCCAACTCCCTCTGCCCCCACCCACGGGGGTCAGATTTTTAGCACAGCTGGTAGGGCCTCCTTATTGTCTCTGCCACTGTGTGACTTCTAGATTGGCCTGTGTACTGGAATCCCATTCTTCATACTCGTCCTAAGGGTTAAGCCCTGGCACGGGTGATGGTCCCAGGCCTTGGGCTACAGCTTATCCCAGGATGAGCCCCTCTGCCTCATGCACCTCAGTGAACAGGAGGAAGGAGCAGGCACTGGACCCCAGTGGTCCTTTTTCAGCGGGCTCTACTCTTCATGGCTCTGTTCCTAGTTCCCATCAGGTCATTTCTAGGAACTTACAGGAACCGCAAAACCCAAGCCTTCCCTAAAGAAGTTAAAGAAATATTACCATTGTTCCAAGCTCAGACCACAGTAACTTGAGACTCAAGAGGAGTGAAGATATTTCAGAATGACCGTGCCTTCTGCTATCTGCAGGGTTGAGAAATTGTCATTTCATAGGGGGCTTGGTGATTTATTTCTGAAATTCTTAAGAGGGATTGCAATGAGAAGAGAAATATCACCAAAGTCTCAAAGCTGCTGACCAGCTTATTTAAAAGTATGCAATATATTCAGCAAACACTTAGGGCAAACCACAGGAAAAACAGGATAACATTGATCACCTTATGAAAAATAGTTGGAAATGTAAAGCCCAAAAATGTGTCAATAAAGAGGGAAAATGGAGTAAGAGTCCCCATTTGATCTTCGTTTATGTAACATAAAAATTTTTAAAACTCTTTTGATTTTGATGTAATTATAGATTCATAGGAAGTTGCAAAAATGATGCACAGAGTGCCATGACTTTTACCCGCTTCCCCCAGTAGTGACATTTTATATGACTACAGTATGATATCACAGACAGGAAACCGATATTGGTACATGCTATGGCTTGAATTGCATGTCTGAAATCCTCACCACCAGTACTTCAAAATGTGACCCCTTAAAGTAGGGCCATTTCAGATGTCATTAGTTAAGATGGAGTTACAATGGAGTAGGGCAGCCCGAATCCCATATGACCAGCATCCTTAGAAGAAGACGGCATGTGAAGACAGACCCGCACAGGAGGAATATGAGAAAGGCAGAGATCTGAGTTATGCAGCTGCAAGTCAAGGAATGTCAAAGGTGGCCAGAAAACCACCAGAAGCCAGGAAGAGGCAAGGAAGGATTTGGACTTACAGGTTTTAGAGAGGGGTTCAGCTCCCCAGTCCACCCTGCTGACTGTTGGCAGAAGGTTTTCCATGGATGTTTGGCTGGGGAAGAATAGTTATTGTCAAAAAGACCTTCTGTTGTGTTAGACTGCTATTTCCCCAGTCCTGCAGCTGCAGGAAGCAGGCTTTTCTTGGGACATGTCTGTCTGCAGTGGTTGGTGGTTCCAGGTTGCAAGCTTCTCCAGTGCTTTGGCTGAATTACATGGAAGCATAAAGAAAATCCAGGCACCTCAACATAGCACTATGTTGAGTCTCAAGGTCTTCTAAGTCCCAAGGTCTCTAAGAAGTCACCTTGCTCTTTCCACCTCTCAGAGTCTTCCTAGATTTGACTGTTTTTACTGTAGGAAAATATACATAACACAAAATGTATGATTTAACCAGTTTTAAGTGTATGGTTCTAAGTATACCTAGTATAGCACTAAGTACATTAACGTTGGGGGGCAACCATCACCACCATCCTTCTCCAGAATGCTTTTCATCTTGCAAAACTGAAACTGATTCATTAAACACCAGCTCCCTATTTCTGCCTACCCCTAGCCCCTGGAAACCACCATTCTCAGACCTGTCGCTATGATTTTTGAAGTATTTGTCCTTTTGTGACTGGCTTATCTCACTTGAAATAACGTCCTCAGAGTTCATCTATGTTGTAGCATGTGTCAGGATTTCCTTTCTGAGGCTGGATGACATTCCAATGCATGTACTGCATTTTGTTTATCTCCTTTGTTGATGGGACACTCAGGTTGCATCTGCCTCTTGGCCATTGTGAATAATGCTTCTATGAATGTGGGGATACACAGCTCTGTTTGAGTCCCTGCTTTTAATTCTTTTGAGTAAACACCCAGAAATTGGATTGCTGGGTCATCTGGTAATTCTGTGTTTAATTTTTTATGTTCAACTTTTATGTTATGTTCAGCAATTCTTTTTTTATTTTCAAGAGAGATGTCTAGGGATGAATTGGGGTTGCTCCACCTTGGCTGGAACTAGCAGGCTAAATCAACTTAAAAAATATTCTTCTTAGCTAAACCCCTTTTATAGAATAGCTAATGTGTCCCTTGAAGTTTGTGTCAAGAACATGAACACACTTCTCCTTAGAATCCTTACCTGCTTCCAGTGCTCAGGGAATCTTCCTGAGGGATGATTTTGTTCCAGGCCTTCTGGTCAACTGCGGAACCTGAAACCGTGGAGGCAAATTATTTTCTTTCTTCTTCAGTGTGATTTTCCTTCCCCTTCATACAACTGCTAATGTGTAAGTAAAACATAGTTGTTACAATAAAGGCCATACTGACCCTTCTCATTTTTGAAGAAATGTTCATTTTCATTATCTCATTCATCCTCATCAACCACTGTGAAGGAAGCAGTCAAGGCCAAGGCTTTATCTCTACTTCATAGACAAGGAAATGGACTCGGAGTCAATTTGGGATGAGAATTCCAAAACTTCCCATGCAGAAGCCACTGCTCTTTCTTTTCAACATAATTCCCATATGATTTGATTAATGGAATGGTAAGAGCACCACTTCAGCATTTCAGACGATCGACCTCATCTCTACCAGTAGAGAGTGTCTGTTAATGGGGCTCTACCTTGTTCCCTAGCCTGGGAACTGTGGAAGAAGGGAAAGGACGGAGGGAGCATGCTGGTGGATTGAGAACGTCTGGTTTTAATTTGGCATTGGGAGGAATCGTAGCTCTATTTTCCAGGTCTGTAGTTCTCTTTCTGATTTATCATTGGTGCTGCAGTAGTATATACTGGAGTAGGACATTAGCGTTAGTAAAAACTGAAGCACCTTTCTTGTGAATACTGTGAATTTGGGGTCACCTCCAATGGGAGATTGTGCGTGGGACGGTTTAGTAGTAGATCAGCTTACATCAGGCTAGGGGTAATAGAGCCAAAGGCAGCAGGAGGGAACAGAAGAAACCCCTGGGCACTTCAGCTGATGGACACATTTGAGTCTAAGAGTTGTTTGCCCTGCCTGGGACTAGGATGTTGACCAACTGATCCCATAAAACTCTCCAAGCAGAAGGTCAGGTGAAGACTCAGAACCCTGCCTCCCAGAGCATGATAAGGTTTGATCAGGATGTGCAGGCTGATTCTCAGCCTAAGGGTCCCGTGAACCTACAGCCTTGCTCTGGAGCCTTCAGTCTCCCTGGATGGCAAGGCCGAGTTCCCATGGAAATGCCTAGCTGTAGTTGTGAAGCAGACTCCACGAGTAGTTTTTCCACCTACGTCAGCGTTCTCCCCATGTTATTATGAACTACGCTATGTCAGAACACCAACTCTCAACTCTGGGAAGACAAGTGAGATGTCAGGATTTCTAAGCAAGAGCACCCTAGCTACCCCTCTTAAAAAAAAAAAGATTTTCTACTTTGTTTTCACTGCTAGACATGCAGTAGGTTCATCTGCGTCATGAACAGCTCGTATAACTTCCTGCTCATTTTCCTAGGCAGTGCAATAGTTGACTTCTCTCTTTAATGACCTCATTAAATGAACAAGTTTGGGTTGACTCTCAGCTTCTTTCTATCCCTTATACAGTAGTCCCCCTTGTTGATAGTTTCACTTTCTGGGCTTCCAGTTACCTTCGGTATGGTACAATAAGATACTTTGAGGGAGAGACCAAATTTACATAACTTTTATTACAGTATATTGTCATAATTGTTCTATTTTATTCTTAGTTATTGTTGTTAATCTCTTACTGTGCCTAATTCATACATTAAGCTTGATCATAGGTCTGTATGTATAGAAAAAAACATATTATATATAGAGTTCCCTAAAATCTGATGCTCAACCATCCACTGGGGGTCTTGGAATGTATTCCCATGGATGGGGAGGGGCGGCTACAGTAATAGGAATGAAATAAGAGTGGAAATTTAGTTTCTATTGCAATCTTTAAACTCAGAAGATTATGAATAAAATCTCAGGAAATCATGTGCTGCCCCTGAAGAAAATGGCTTCTTTTGGTCTTCCATTTGTTACATTTTCAGCCTCCTAATGTTGCAGGACTTTTCTTTAGTTCAGCCAAAGATGAGGTTCTTTGTCCCATGGCCACAAAACTTCAGGCTTGCAGACAACTTGAATAATGAGTAAGACAGGGTTTTATTACGTGAAAAGGAAGAAAACGGGGAAACAGGGACTCTCGCAGGGTCAGAGTCCCTACTAGAGCGCTTCCCACCCGGCCATTGGAATCCCAGGTTCCACACAGGAAGAGGAGGGGCCCGGCTCCTCTCCATTGCAAGCAGCGTGAACCTCCCGAGGCTCTGCCCCAGTGCTCGGGTAGGTTGGAGTTTTTCAGGGAACCCCCTGCCACCTGGATGCCTCATTAAATAATGTGGTAGCCAGCACCAAAGTGTTAATGCACCAGTGTCTAGCTTTGGGGAGTGTGACATCCAGACATCGGGTGGAAGGGCCAGCCTGTCTCCATGATAAGGCTCCTGACACCCCTCCCACTCTCCAATCACTACAGCTTCTGATAGGTCCCCCATCTCCACTCTCCCAGAGTAAAATGTATGGGCATTCTGCAGAAGAGAGTCCCTTGGCTCTCGCTTACAGCCTATTTAAAAAAAATTTGTATATGTTTAACCAACTTAGCAGACTCGAATAGAGGAAAGAGGCTACATCTTTATGGCAATTAATTTTTTTTTTTTTTTTTACAAAATATTATCCAAAATAATGAAAATATTATAAACAACCGTAATGGTGACTGTGGTAGGATGCATGATGGCCCATCAAAATGTCCACATCCGAATCCCCCAAACCTGCGAATGTGTCATGTTATGTTGCAGGAGAGAACTAAGGCAGCAGATGGAATGCAGATTGTGAGTCAGGTGACCTGGGGATGGGGGGAGGGTCCTGGATTATCCAGGTGGGCCCAATGCAGTCATATGTCCTGACAGTGGGAGAGAGAGGTGGAAGGCTCGCCATGCAGTGCTGTGAAGGCTCCAGCCTTGACGGGCTTTGAGGGTGGAGGAGCAGCCCCTAGAAGCTGGACAAGGCAAGGACAGTTTCTTCCTGGGCCACACGTCTATTTCAGTCTAGTGAAACTGACTTCAGATCCCTGACCTCGGGAACTGTAAGATAAAAAAATGTGTTGCCACTGAGTCTGAATAGCCCTTGTCCAAAATGCTTGGAACCAGCACTGTTTCAGATTTTGGATTTTGCATTTTTTCAGATTTTGGAATATTTGTACATACATATTGAGATATCTTGGGGATGGGATCCAACTCTAAATACAAAATTCATTTACATTTTATATACATCTTGTACACATTGCCTGAAGGTAACATTTATTATTTAACGTATTGTAAACTTTTATTATTGAAATTATTTAATTATTTTAAATTAGGAATGCTCAGCCTATAATTTGTTATATCAGCAAGAGGAAAATAATACAACATAGCATAAAGCCTGATTCCTCAAGCTTTTAGGACGGGTAAGATTGTGATTGTAACTTATGTGGGAAAACAGACGCTTGAGTTTTCTGGGGCAGTGGGCGGTGGGATGCCTCTGTCCTTGCTCTCTCCCTACCCTGCACACGCCTGCTGCTACTCTCATCAGTGGGTGGAGTTCATTTCCTTTTCTTTTTATCAACAGAATGTGGCAAAATTGGCCGGAAGCAGAATTGCCTGTTTCCAATGAGGCCCCCTTGCCCTCTTGGAAGCAGTTGCTGTGTAGGAAGTCTGAACACCTCACAGGAGATGGAGGCCTGGCCAGTTCCTGCCCGCTGCAGCCGCCCAGCTGAAGGGGGTCCAGACACGAGTGGAGCCATGGTGACCTCCAGCCCCAGCAGACACCTCCACACCATGCAGGGCAGACCAACCATGCCACTGAATAAGCCACATTTGCAGACTTTGAGCAAATAATGATTGAGCACGTTAGATCATTTATTAAGTTTCTCTCATACACCAAGTGCTGGTTGGATCCCATGCTTGTTGGTGACAGAGCTGCTGTGATGCCAGTCGTGCATTCCCTTCAGCCTGTGAAGGAGGAGCACCATGAACTAGCCAACTAACGCATGTCTAAATCACGTAAAGGGAACTGAACACCAGAGAGCCACAGTCACTTTCCGAAGGTCACACAGCCAAGTGCAAATGAGGCCTCATCCTCAGGGCTGGGCTCCAGGCCTGCTGGGCAGGTCAGTTACTGCTGTACAGAATTTCTATTATCCTAAAATTGCTTCAGACAAGCACCAAAGGACGTCCCACAGTTCTGTTTGACTAAGGTTTACAAAGTTAACGTTCATACTTTCCACTCTATTTTTCCACTCTTTAAGGGTCCAAATTTTCTTGGTGTAACTGCATATAAAAGTTTAACTATTACAGAGATAACCACAAAATTTGATTAGGCTTCAATGAGTGGAAAACACTGTAGTCCAAATAAATGCAGAAATCACTGGTTTGGGAACCAAGGGCTAAAATGCTCCCAGCTGTGGCAGTTCCTCTTTTACCTTCTTTAAGTGAATTTGCAACACAGAAAAAGGCTGATGAAGCAGAGACATTGATTATCAAAGTGGCTTCACTTCCCAGAAGCATTCTGACGCAAGATAGAATCCAGCTATGCTTAATCACCACATGCACAGCACTTTCTGAAATGCTTTCTACATCTTTGGGTAGATCTTATTTTCTCTTAATGGAGGGGTTTTCCCAGGCTTGTTGGGGACATAGTCTTCTCTGTCCCCTTCCCTATCTTGGCTTCTTCTTTGTTTTTATTGTGGTAAAATACACAAAACATGATGTTGACCATGTTAACCATTTTTAAGCATACAATTCAGTGGTATTAAATATACTCATAATATTGTGCCCCCATCACCACCATCCATCTCCAGAACTCTTTTTATCTTATAAAATGGAAACTCTGTACTCATTAAACAACAAGTCTCCAGTCTCTTCTCCAGTCACCTCTGGCAACCACTGTTCTTTCTGTTTCTGTGATTTTATGAGGTACTCTGTGTACCTGATGTCAGTGGAATCATACAGTATTTGTCCTTCTGTAACTGGCTTATTTCACTTGAGCATAATGTTCTCAAAGTTCTTCCTTGGTATAGCACATGTCAGCATTTTCTTCCTTTTTAAGGCTGAATAATATTCCATTGTGTGTATAGACCACATTTTGCTTATCCATTTATGTGTTGATGGACACTTGAGTTGCTTCCACTTCTTGGCTGTTGTGAATAATGATATTATAAACAGGGATATGCAAAAGCCTCTTCAAGTCCTTGCTTTTAATTCTTTTGGGTATGTACACAGTAGTGGAGTTCAGGATCATGTGGTAATTCTGTGTTTAATTTTTTGAGGGTCTGCCATACTGTTTTCCAGTGGCTGCACCATTTTACATTCCTTGTGCAAACAAAGCACAAGGGTTCCAATTTCTCTGTATTCTTGCCAACATCTGTTAGTTTCTGTTTTCTTCCTGGTAGCCATCCTAATGGGTGTGGAGTGGTGTCTTGGCTCCTTCTTGACAGTGGATCTCTTTGGAGTCTATACCTGCCAGCCGGGATAGCTGTCTACTGGCTGCTCCTTGGTCCTGTGGAGCTTTGCTCCTGCACTCTGCCAACCTCTGAGTCTGGCCTCTGTCTGGGCTGCTGATAAACACCTGTCTTCATGCTAAGGCCTCGCTGACTGGTTGAGCCAACCGACTCCTCCAGGGCCTGCCCAACACCGATGGGTGCCTGACCCAAGCCTGGAACATCTTGCTGCCTTCTTGTACTCACAGCTTAGGAAGCAAAAAGCAAGCCAGGTGTTCGTACTTCTCTGCTGGGGACATAACAAATGGCATGACAAATATTAAAACAATAAATGAACTGAAAAATAAATGAATTGGCAATTATTTATTATAGAATCATCTGAGATGGTACTTCAAAGTATTCCCCCCCCTTAAAAAATAAGGATATTTTATACGGCATGAAGAGTCAAATGTAAAAGTAAAGAAATGAAAACAATCAGATGGAGAGAGATGAATATTTATCAGATTCCAGGATGAACATGGGATTTGTAATTGTAATGCTTTGGGGAAAATTAATTCACCAGAAGCCCCCCTGGGAAGAGCATGGTAATTGCTGAAAATATGCCTGATAAGCCACTTACGGGGGAGGGAGATCCCCTTAGGAAGGGCAAAGGGATTGCAAAACTGCCTTCCAGAAAGCTGGGGACCTTGCTAATGAGCTGACCTCATGTTCTGCTAAGAGCTGATAGATGATTTAGGGACAAATAGCAGGCACTGTGCAACGGAGGGGAGGGAATTTGAAGTTTTGGTGAGATTAAGGAGGATACCCTCCGGGGAATTCATTTGTATTTCATAAAATTTAAAAACTTCTGAAAACAGCAACAACAAAAAATGTACCATGAGCAGAAATAAAAGTACTTAAGAAACTAAGAGAAATGTTTGCAGCAAAGATGAATCAGGTTTAGTTAGTGTATTTTCAGCGCTTGCTATGAAAGGCACTCAGACTCCTGAAGAAAATTGTTCAAGGTCATTAGATAAGTCAGGGGTCCCTGAGAAAAATTGCAGAAGATGGGAGGATTTTATTCAGGGAAATGGGGGATGAGAGGGAAGAGAGGGAAGGGCTGACAGGAAGCTGGACTCCAGGGAGAGAGAGAGAAAGTTGGGAGGGAGTGTGCTGGACACCCTGGGGATTCCAGGAGCCCCAGAAAGAGGACTCCCCAGTTCCAGGAGCTGGGCCTTGGCCTCCCAGTCATGCCCTGGTGAGCGGGAGCCATCCCTGTGCAGTGTGGCCCCTGTCCCCGTGCAGTCTGGGTTTCCCAGCAGCAGTGGGGCCTGGGTCATCTACACTTTCTGTGGTTGGAGTCTGGAGGTGCATTTTGTCGGCCAGAACAGATGTGACAAGAGAGTCCCAAAGGAGGGAAGGCAGATGGCCGAGGAGCATTTCTGTAGGGTGCCCTCAGCCATCTGAGACAGCTTCCCACAGCAAAGTTCCGTGCCGAGGTATAGAGACCTTCTGCGCTGTCCTCAGGGCCTAAACTATGTAACCCCAGCCGAATAGTAGATCTCCGAATCTCAAGCACGATCCCTTAGTGCACCTCCCCATCCTGTGGTTGTCCAACCTGTGTCTGACTACCTCCCATGACAGGGCGCTCATTCACTTCTGTGACATTTCTGGACACGTCTTGAAGAGCTGTGTGTACAGACCACCCTTAACTAACTCCATCTTAGAGAAAGACTCCATTTTATGTTCACGGAGCACTTTACCAACAAGGATAAGATGTTTTGTTTAATAAATAAATTTTAAAAATAATGACTGCATCCAACAAGATAAAGTCATAAACAAGAATCCTCTTTATCTGTTCTCACCAGAGGACTGACTAGAAAAGATTAGGCCTTCAGCAGCCTGAAATTGGCCATCCTAACTGACACCATCTTGCAGTCACTTGTGATAAGAGCTCGGCATCTGCTTCCAAAGGCTCTGCTGCATCAAAGACTCTGCATTGCAAGACCAATGGGCCACCCAGCCTAAACCAGGGCTCCTTTGGTCTTCTTAGCTACCTCGGACTGGTTCGTTCACTTTTTCTTCTCTCTGTTTTGCCTCTTGGTGCTAAATGTTACTTTGTTGTAGAATGTTTAGCCTATAACATTCATATATTGATTAAGTACACTATGATGTATGGTGTGCAATACTGACTGGCTTGTGGGGTGACTTGAGCTTGTATGCCCAGGGCTATGTGCCCATGACTCCCTAGTAACTGGGAAGTGCGATGGAGAATTGCCTTCTTGGGAACTCCATGTAGCTCATGGCTTTTGTGATTGAAATAGCTTCAATAAAAGCCTGATATTGTGGAAAGACACACACGTGCATGGACCTGGTTATTTCTAACCTTGTACCACTCATGCCATCATGCGACTCAAAGCAGAGTCCATAGGTCACAGATCTACCTGATCTCTTTAGAAATGCAGAGCATCAGGCCCACCCACTACCTAAAGAGCGAGCGAGAATCTCCCTCTTTGTAGATCCCAGAGCTGTGCATACACATTGCAGGGTGAGAAGCAGTTCCTCAAGGTGGCTGCTGTAGCCTGAGCTAGCATCTGCTCCCTCCAACTCTTAGCCTGGGTCTTAGTTTTGCTTTGTGTAACCACATGCAATGGCCTTGCTCCCTTCTCTCCATAATGGCACTGTGAAGAAGTGCCATCGCAGTCAGTTTTGGTCTGGCTAAGGGTCCTGCCCTGGAGGAGTGAGGAGTGCAGGAGTTCCCACTTCAGGTGGGCAGAGGTGGGGTAGCAGCGGCTGGCTTTGGGGATGCGGTGAAGGTCTTTGTGCTTACGATTTAAGGATTGAGGGGAAGAATGGCCCAGATTGTCAAGGCCTTGAATGTCAGTCTGAGGACTTTGTTCTGTGAACAGCAGACGGCGCAGGTGTGGGAGGGTGACGTCCACATGGCTCTCCAGCCTGGATCCCGGACCCTTCTTAGCCCGGGACCCAAATCCTCCATTGCAGCTCCTCCACCCTGGATGGCTTCCAGGAACCTTGCTCTGGACTGAATCATGTCCCTACAGTATTCATGTGTGGAAGCCCTAACCCCAGTGCAGCTGGATTTGGAAATGGAGCTTCTAAGAAGGTAAATGCAGTTAAACAAGGTCATAAGAGCAGGGCTCTGACCCCATAGGAGTCTTGTCCTTATAAGCAGGGACACCGACTGGGTGAAGTGGCTCATGCCTATAATCCCAGCACTTTGGGAGGCCGAGGCAGGTGGATTACCTGAGATCAGGAGTTCGAGACCAGCCTGGCCAACATGGTGAAATCCTGTCTCTACTAAAAATTCAAAAATTAGCTGGGCGTGGTGATGGGCACCTGTAGTTCCAGCTACTCGAGGTTGAGGCAGGAGAGAATCACTTGAACATGGGAGGCAGAGGTTGCAGTGAGCTGAGATCGTGCCATTGCACTCCAGCCTGGGCAGCAGAGCAAGACTCTGTCATAAATAAATAAATAAATAAATAAATAAATAAATAAGGAAGAAAGAAGGGACACCAGAGAGTTCTCTATGTCTCTCTCTGTGAAGGCACAGTGAGAAGGTATCATCTACATGCCAGAAAACGGCCTGCCGTGGAAACCAATTCAGCTGCGCCTTGATCTAGAATTCCAACCTCCAGAGCTGTGAGAAATTGAATGTCTGCTGTTTCAGCTGCCCAGCCTGTGGTGTTTTGCCGTGGCAGCCTGAGCTAAGACAACCTAAAATGCAGTGTCTTCTTCAGATAACTGAGGATTTCTCCCACAAAACCTGCCCTCCTCTGTGTTCCTGGTCACTGACAGCACCACTGCACACCTGCTTTCCTGGCCAGAAAGCCCCTGACCTCTCCTCCCCCTCTGTCCCCTGCATCTATATAGTCACCTCATGGTGCAGCTTTACGTCCTCCTGAGCCCGTCTCTTACCCTCTGGCTGCTGCCTGGGTGCAAGCTGCCTTAACCTCCAGCCAGCGATGGCAGCAGCTTTCTAGGTGACTTTCCTGCCCCTAAGTCCTGCCTGCAGCCCCTCATCCCGCCCTATATACTGTGGACATTTTTCCAGATCCTTCTAAAAAGACTCATTTGACGAAGTCACCTCACCATCACACACTCCTGGGCTCCACTGCTGCAGGAAGAGGTGCAGGTTACTCTGCACAAACACGCTGGTATTGACCTTGCCTGCTGGCCTCTCAGTTCACAGAGGCCATTCTTCCTGCCCTTCCCCACCCTCCCAACCCACATGACCAGTGACCCATGACCCAAGTCTGCCAGGCTCCCTGTCTTGCGTGGGAGCCTCTGCACATGCGCTTTCTTCTCCTTGGAGTATCTTTTCCTCCCCCACCTCATTACCTTCCAATCCCCTCACCTTTGAGCCTCAGCTGAGCTTCTTTAGGAAGTACCTCCCCACCTCTCAGACTCCAAGGCAGCAGTCTCCAGGCCCCTGTGGCTGCTGAACTCCTGAGATGTGGCCAGTGCCATTGAAGAAGGGAATTTCTAAGCTGTGAGTAAACTATGCAGCAGATTCATCTCAATTTTATGTCTATTACATATAGAATCTTGAATAACAATATTTTAGATACATTTAGTTAAAAGGTACTCTTAAAATTCATTTCACATTTTTAAACTTAAAAAAATATAGCCACAAGACAATTCAAAATGATGTATGTGGCTCACCTTTGTGACTCATGTTATATTTCTATCGGACGGTGCCTTGGTCCGGGTCAGATGTCCCTCCCGTGTGCTCCCAAAAGGCCCTGTTCTTATTCCTGGTACAACACATGTCAAACACCCTGTAATCACCAATCCGATCCTTTGACCATCCTCTCCAATAGGGACTGTTTCCTGAAGGGGTGTCTGGTGTCCTGATCAATGGGACATCCCTGTCATATAATCACAGTAACTCACACAGAGGGGGTGCTCCCAAAAGATCGTTGGGAAGAGGGAGGGAGGGAGGGAAGGGGAAAGCAGCATGGATCTGAGCACATAGGAGGATGCAGTTGCACACCCGGGAGGCTCTGAGTGGGCAGCTTCGGGGAGCCTCCCAGGCTAGGAGGGTGCGACACTCTTACTGGCCTGGATCTCGAGAAGGAAGCCTCCTGGATCAATGACTAGAGTAGGTTTCATGGCAGCCGTGATTTCCTATCGCAGTGAATAGCCAAGTCATGTTAGATGTTCACTCGTACACATCCCCAGAGGCCTGGAGGAGGAATGCTTGATCTCCTAACATAATCCAAAAAGTAATCTTCTAGACACTAGTATTTCAGGGAAAAGCACCTTCTTCCTCATCTTTTAGTCCATACGATGAAAGCATAATGGATTCTGTAATTTATCCACCTGGCAGGCCTTTTTATATTTTTTGGCCCATAGGCCATAAATCAACCTGGGTCTACTTACCTACAGCAAGTCTAGTTTGCAGGGGAAGGTGGTGCTCAGATGCAGCCTTCCCTGGAGTCATTTTGGGGGAGAAGCATAACTATGCTGACAGCTCTTGCCTGGACAGTGCATCCCATGTGGTATAATTAAACGCACACCCTGCAGATCCAGGAAAGGTGAGTCGGGTGGGTTAAAGGAATCCATGCAGTGGGTAAGACATCAAATACCATACTTGTTATCATTTTCTTCAACATAGTGGAATCAGTCTACTGACAATTTATACAAAATGCATGTCCTAAAATGAGAAGACAAGATTATTTCAAACACACCTAAATTAAGTAACACATCTTTATAAGTGGTCTAGCTCTACACATGGGCTCCAGGTATCATTGCCTGGGAAACTCTTTCCTTATGGATCATGGAAATAAATGGACTGTACAGATTTTTTCATTTGAGGTTTAGTCAGAAATTCTAATCTAGGTATTTTGAAGACTAAGATGTCAATACAGGTCATTAGAAGCTTAGACAATCCTCAGAAGCCTGGGCTTAAAGGACCAGGGCAAGTCCTGAAGGGTGGAGTTCTCCTTGGTCTCGGACACCTGCAGGACCCAAGTGAATCCTCTCAGGAGGCTGCCCAAGGCACTGGGAGCTTCCACGTACACCTCAGTGCCCACAGTCCTGAAGCAGGGTCTTTCCTGACAATGTCTCCTGGCAGAGGAAAAGCCCCATGACCTCTGCTGTAGGGGAATTAGATGGTTTCTCTTTCTCTTTGGCCATCCAAGTTTTATAGAAAGCATTCTTGTTTCTTGGGGGATTCAACTGAAGTTTAAGGGACTTGAGTAGACATATAGTTTCCAGGCTTTATCCACTTTGGTTTGGAGTGAGGGAGCTCAAGTGGGAAAGGAGACATATCTAGAAGGTGCCTGAAATATATAAATGGTTTTTAATTTATTTATCCACAGTAGAAAATTTATTTGCATCCTGATTGTAAATTTTTATTTTTTTTTCCCTTCAAATCACCAACAGGATTGTTAAGACTTATTAAGGTCAGAAGCTGGCCCCAAGTTGTACTAGACTTACAGACCTCTTAAAAACTTCAGCCTTACCACCCATTCCCAGGGCAGGAAGGTTATTGCACCTCTTGTTTCCACAGATTCTGCATTGCTGCAATGAACAAGAGCATCATTTCATAGAGGTCCAGCACATGTTAAAGCAAATAAAATGTAAAGCAACACTTTATAATGGCATAGATGCTAAATTATAACTGTTTTCCTTTTTGCCTCCCATCCTTAATGTGAAGGGTTTTCATTACATGACAGCAAAGCTTGGTGTTGCAAGATAAGTGGGAGTTGGTCAGGTGGAATTTGGGGAAGGCAGGGTATCCTACCATCAAGAGGAGTTATATACTCAAATCATGGAGACTTGCAAGAATCTTGGGGAACCACGGGTAGATCTGCACGACTGGATCCTCAGATAGGAATGCGAAGCATGAAGGATGAGATGATGACAGAGGCAAAAGCTAGACTCTGAGTTTTAGATTTTTATCCTAAAGGCAAAGGGGCCAAGTAAATATAAGGCACAGTTTTTTGTATTCTAGGAGCCCAGAGTCAACCTAGGGATAGATAGGTAATTTAAATATGATATAATAAATACGAGGAGAACTTCTGCATTTCACATTCCAGAGGATTCTTTTCACATTGCAGTCTATAAATACATGTCCTGGGATGCAGTTCACAGCCTGCACAGCTGCCCATGCTGGCTCTGGTTGCTAAGACAGTTGTAAGCACCAATACATTGAAAGGAAGACCTAACTTAGCATTGACTAAGTAGAGAAAGTTTCCCAGAAGATTGATATCCAATCTGTGACCTGAAGTATAAGTGGGAGTTAACAATTTGAGATAGGGAGGAGCCAGGGAGAAAAGGTTTTCAAGACAACAGTTTTAGCATGTGCAAAGGCCTGAAAGCGTTAAAGGATGCATGCAGTCTGACAAGCCCCTAAAGGGCATGAAGGTAGAGGGCTGGTAGCAGTGTGCATGGGTGGGGAGAGATGCACTGGAATATAGGGAGTTGGAGCCCAGAAAACAGGTGTAGACCAGAAACAGACGGAGATCATCAGCCTTCAGGTAGGGGCAATGAGGAGGGTGAGTTGTAAAGATGGGAACAGGATGAAAGATGGAAGCCTGATGCATATTAACATAAGGGGTAAGGATGGGTGGACAAAAACTTTATTTGGCCAAGACTGAGAATCTTCTGTATGCAGCAGGAGGAACAGGTGTCCAATGTTGCTTTATTTCAAAGCTTCACGTGGATTTAGCTGCTGTGAAGTCATTGATAACTTTTGAGAGAACTGTCTTGGGGGTGTTTTGAGGTAAGAAGGGCACTGAAATGAGTTAAGGAGTGATGGAGCATTCTTTTTCTGTCTTTTTTTTTTTTTTTTAGATGGAGTGTTGCTCCGTTGCCCAGGCTGGAGTGCAGTGGCATGATCTCGGCTCACTGCAACTTCTGCTTCCTGGGTTCAAGTGATTCTCCTGCTCCAGCCTCCCAAGTAGCTGGGATTACAGGCGCCTGTCACACACCTAGCTAATTTTTGCATATTTAGTAGAGACGGGGTGTCACCATGTTTGGCCAGGCTAGTCTTGAACTCCTGACCTCGTGATCTGCCTGCCTTGGCCTCCCAAAGCGCTGGGATTACAGGTGTGAGCCACCGCGCCCAGCTGGAGCATTCTTTAAGAAACTGGTCAGTGAAGGGAGGAAAACAGATAGTAGGTAAGGTAAGAGAAAGAAGATCGAAGATTTTTTGTCCCCAGTTAAGATTAGTGTCATTTGAACACATTTATGTGACCCTGAGAATGACCTGCCAGAGAGATGTCGAGAACACAGGAGAGGGAGAGGAAATCCATGAACCAGGGTCTTAAGCAAACACATTCTGGGTGAGAGAGTCAGGGAGGGTGCTCTGCCTGGTGTCCAGAAAACAAGTAGAATTTATATTCAAAAGTTTCTTAGCTAAGCTATGGACTGGAGGAGGGAAGGGCAGGCAGTTGAGGGAGTTCCTTCCCCATATCCATCAGATTCTCCAGGAGATAGACACTGACATGAAGCTTTGCATGCAGGGTTTGGGGTGTGACTTCAGGAACAACACCTTGAAGAATGAAGGAAGTGGGAAAAGATGGAGACATTGAGCTGCAAGGCAGCTGCAACAGAGGCATCAGACTATCCTACAGGGAGCTCTGGACTGGGATGACACTTCAGAGTCATCCTGCCTTGAGGCAGAGGCATGCTTTTATACACATATGTCAACCAGTCACGATTCAGGTTATTTCTGGGGAGCGGCATGATTTTGGGTGAGGGAGTTCTTTGTGCATGTGGAAGTCCCAGAGAGGAATTCAGTTGTGAGCTATCAGCAGCCAACATTTATAGAAGCTGGAATGATGAGTGCCTCAGCCCTGAAGGGAGCCTAGATTGCAGACCACAGTCTCCACTCTACACTTTGTTTTCCATGTAAACTAGTTAGTCATGGGAGTAATGAAGGAGAAGTGTCCAGAATACTGAAAGTGGTGAAAGTTAGAACTGGTTTCATTTTAAATAAAGCAATCCTCCAAGGACCAGAAAATGGGGGTTATTATGGAAGCAAATTTGGAGACTAAAAATTTTATTGGTCTTAGTCTTCATGCTTATGTGAGTTACTAGCAGTGCTCAGCACCTCAGGTGTAGGTGTAAGGAAAATTATAGAGTCAACCTCATTTAAGGTCAGGTGAAGCAGAAACTTCTATTTTATTGTTAAATTTGACCCCAAAACGTGCATCTTCTGATTGAAGAACAACTCTTAATAATTCTTCCTATATAGACGCTCTAGTAGCAAATTATCCCAGTGTTTACTTGAAAATGTATTTTTCCTGCTCACATTCTTAAAAGATACTTTTGCTAGATATGGAATTCAAGATTGATAATTACTTTCTTTCATCATAGTGAATAAAGAATTCCATGTCTTCTATATGCCTTCGTTCCTGCTGAAAAGATTGTTGCTTCTGAGATAGTCTTCTGTATTTATTTTCTTACCTTTAAATTATTTGGTTTTTATATTTGTTACCTCTCAAATCTGTCATATTGCTTTTTATAGCTTTCAATTCTCTCTTGAAAATTTCAAGCTTGTCCTTTTTCTCTCTGGATGCTGGAATTAAAGTATCTGAGGTGGCGCTGTGCCAGGTAAGGGCACTCCCCTCTGGACAGCCAGGAGAGCCTTAGCCCTGGGACCCATGTGTAGCCTGCATGACACTGAGGTAGGCAAAGGTGGTGGATGGGATGGGAAGGGATGAGAGAAAGCCAATGCTGCAGATGTGCTCTTCACTGCATGAGTGAATGGACTGTAGAATGTGGAGGGGAGGGATAGGTAGAAGTGAGGGATAATGGCAGCCAGTGGGTAACAGATGCTGCAAAAAAGTGATACAAATGAGCAGAGTGAATGGAGAGAGCAGAGAGTGGCAGTCTCCTGTCTGTGCCTGAAGTGGGTGGGGGCCCCTCTCTGTTCACCTGTGGAGAGCAGACTATGGGGCAGTGGGTTTCTTAGAGCAGTGTCACATTTCAGAACAGGAAAGAGAGCTGATCTGCTCTGCAAAGAGGCCAGAGCCTCAGCTGAGACTGTCTACATGAAAGGAATGCACTAGACACAGTGGTCAAGACAGTAATGGAGGGATGAGGTAGGGAAGGAGCAGAGCATCATGGCTAGAGGACATAGGGCCATCGGGAGCCAGGGAGGAGGCCAGAATGTGAGGATATGAGCAGCTGGGATCACTGGCCTTGTGTTGTTGGGTGGCTAAGAAACCAAAGAAAGCTTGCTCTGAGCATGTAGGGCAGTGGACCCATTAGCTCCAAACACGCTGACCTCATGCTGCAAGCGGCCATGGTCCCAGGTGAGTGAAACAGGATGCACTCGTTCTGGACACCCTTACTTCCTGTCAAGGAGCAGCCAGAGGCCTTGTGGGATTGAGATGGGGTCTTCTGTGTGTGGGAAACAACGCAGAGGAACTTAACATTAATAACCAGAGGGATGGCTTATTAACAAGCTGGCAAACTCAGCCTCTTCAATAAAATAGAAGGTTAAGTTCATGTCCAAAGCTGGTTGTGACTGAAACTTGTGATAATGTATATGAACACTTTTTAAAGACATATTACAAAAGTGATCAGAATATCATCTTCTGTTTCAAAAAATCATACTTTATAAACCAACCAATAAATTGTATATTAATTTGAAGAGAAAAAGACCTTAGAAATGTTGAATTCTTCCTACAATGCTATTTTAAAAATAGCTAGAGCTGTTATTGAGAAACTGTCTGTATATGAATGACAGTTCCAATATATACAAAAGATAATAAAAAGAAGACAAATTCTCTGTCCCCTCAGAGCCCCCATTCCCCTAAGAATCATTCCTAAAGCAACTACTCCTAGAATTTTCTTATACATCCTCACAAGAATGTTTTAAACACATAAAGTCATGTACATTCATCATTTTAAAAAATGTAGTTGGGAGTGCTCTGTAGAGTATTTTCGTTTCCTCTTTATTTTGTAATCAGTCTTAGATATTTTTCTGTATTAGGACATATAGATGGAATTTATTCTTCTACGTGGCTGCACTGGATTTCATTTTGGAACTGCACTGTGATCTAAGTAGCTCTCCATTGATGGACTGATTGTTTCATTTCTTGTGTGGCCACTAAAGACAAAGTCAGTATCATTTTACTTAGACCTTGTGCAAATGCAAAATGCTCTTTGCATCTGTCGATTAGCAGGCTCACAGCATCCAAGCAATTATCATTTATTGAGATTAAGACATATTGACTTCAACGAGATCAGCTGGGGTTCTATATATACTTCTAGTTGTGTGTCATCAACATTTTGTTAGGTGAACAATGGAAAAACAACATCTTAATTTGCAACTATTTAATTATGAGGTATGTTGAGCTTCTTTTCAATTATTTGTGTGAAACTTGCATTTTATTAATGTAAACTGCCCATTTTTCTTTTTCCACTGTTTTTATTATATTTTGTAGATGTGCAAAAAGCTTTTATATATTAAGGATTTTCCCCTGTATCATTTTGGCAATCTTTTTTCTTATTGTTGGACTTTTGCTGTTAATCATAATATTTTTGTTGTGAAACTTATCAGTCTTTTTTATGGGCTTTAGTTTTTGCTTCTTGCTTAAAATATCATTTCTAACAAAAGATTATGTTTACTTGTCTTTTCTAATATATTTGCATTTGCCTTTTTAAAACATTAGAGGTTTTGGTTCATAGGATTTATGTAAATTTGTCAGGAAGGGTGGAACTGAGTTTTGCCTCTCCCATGATGATGCAGTTGTCTCTTGTCATTTATTTAACAATCAATTTTTGTCCAATGATTCAAAATTCTGCATTATAATGTGCTATAATCCTATATTTATTTCATTCTGGACTCTCCTTCTAATGATCAATTTGTCTATTTATATTGTAGAGCAAAACTTTTGATGTCCACAGCTGTAGAATATGTTTCAATATCAAATGGGGCTTGACTTCATTACTACTTTTGTGTTCCCCAGAATTTTCCTGACTGTGCATGCATAATAGTGTTTCCAGATGAACTTTAAAAATAGGTTTCAGGTTTCTAGAATAAGATAATATGAGGAATGAAAGTTGATCTTTTTGTAATACTCCAGGTCAGGGTATAACTTCCAAATATTAGGTCTCCTCTGTTCCTCAGAAATTTAAAGTGTTTCTCATAAAAATCCTTCACATATTTTTTGTTTAGTTGATCCTAGACATTTTTATTATTGTTTTTGCAACTCTAATGGGATGTCCATTAACATTTTATTTTCTAAATACTTGCTGCTTATGCTTAAAAATATTCTTTGATGTTTTATAAACTGCCGTTTTACTGAATGTGGTTTACTAAATCCTTTTGATGTTCTAATGGTTTTACTTTATTTTATTTGAATCATTGCCTTGGTTGAAAGCTCTTATAAAGTCCTAAACAGTTTGATTCATGCTATCATCATTGTCATCCTTCTCTTCCTCCTCCTACTGATCATGACCATCACTCTCACTGTGATCCTTATCACCATCACCATCCTCCTCCTCCTCTTCATTATCATCCTCCCCATCATTACTGGCATCATCACCCCCATCATCCTCACCATCATCGTCACTATCACCAATATCACCATCACCACTGGCACCATTATCCTCATCATCATCCTCACCATCATCATCTTTATCATCCTCCTCCTCCTCATCTCCATCATCATCCTCATCATCATCTTTATCATGCTCTTCTTCCTCATCTCCATCATCATCATCACCATCATCATCTTTATCATCCTCCTCCTCCTCATCTCCATCATCATCATCACCATCATCATCTTTATCATCCTCCTCCTCCTCATCTCCATCATCATCATCATCATCAGTAGTAGGAGAGGAGTAATACCAGTGGTAGCAATTTCAACCTTCAGGCCCTACATTATTAACCCTATTTTGCCCATGTAAAGAGTCAGAGCAATTCTCAATGAATGACTACTCAAAAAGGTGGGTACCACAAATGAGAGTAGAAAAAATATTTATTCATTCACTTAATAAAAACTTTATGGATTGTCTACATCAGACATTCAGTTATGGCCAAACATGCAGGAATAATCAAGGTACAGGAAGACAAAAGGAAAGTTGAGTGTGTCAATCACCTTATGTACCTCGCCTCATGTAATTCTCCCCAAAGCAATTTATCAGGTGTATATTGTTAATCCTGTTTTTATAAACATGAAACTGACACTCAGAAAGGCTAATTCTCTTGGCTAGAATAATACAGTAACATATTTGGGATTGAAACTCAGGTCTATCTGATTCCAGAATCGTCTGTCTTTTTCATCTACCCTTATTCCCTGGCATTTAGGAAAAGCCCTAGGCTTGAGTTATTAATGCCATGAGATGAGTGATATAATGGACCCATGTGCAGAGGAAGGCGGGATCAAATGTCACCTGCAGTTAGGGGAGTGGGGAATAAGTGGGCATTCATCAGAAAACCAAGGGATTGGAGGGAGAGGTGTTTCAGAGATGGGAAATAGCATGTATGAACCATGTATAAACATTTAACTGTTTTAAGTGTGGTCGTGAATTGCTGTATCTGAAACGCAGTGTGCTGCGATGGAGGAGAGTTGTAGCTGAAACTCTGGCCAGAGGAGGGACAGGCTAATCTGTAGTGTGTGGTAGGTTAGCACATCAATGGGCTGACATGCAGTTTTTCTTTTTTAATGTCTTTACTAGGATACAATTCACTACTATTCACCCATAAAAAAATAATGTATTTTGCAGTAAATTGGATGGAATTTGAGGCCATTATTCTAAGTGAAGTAACTTAGGAATGGAAAACCAAATACCATGTGTTCTCACTTATAAGTGGGAGCTGATACATGGGTACACAAAAGCATGAAGAGTGATATGTTGGACCCTGGAGACTTACAAGTGGGGAGGGTTTGAAGAAGTATGGGATTAAAAAACTACATACTGGGTGTAATGGACACTGTTTGTGTGATGGGTATGCTAAAATTTCAGACTTCACCACTATACAGTTCATCCTTGTACCTAAAAACCACCTGTCCTCCTGAAGCTATTAGAAAAATAAAGATACAATGCACACACCATAAAATTCATGCATTTGAAATACACAGCTGGGAATTCCCGTTGAGAGGAAGAGGTTCATATCTACCCTGGGGATATTGACTCAGGAGTCCTCAGAGCATCTGGGGAGTGAGAGTGTGTGGGGCCATTTGAGCAAAGGGTGAAGGAGACAGAAAGAGCTTTGAGGACAGACCAGAGAGACGCTGAGACTTAGTAGGCAGGCAGAGGAAGAGAAGCCCACGGGGGAGAGAGGGAAGGAGGAGAATGAGCAGCTGTTTGACACAGAAGAGGGTGCAGGAAGAGGGAGGAATCCACCAGGAGGAGTGGAAAGTGTCCAGAGGACACGGTGGCCAGGAAGCCCTGCTAAAGCTTGGCAAGGGTAGGTCAGTGTGGAAGGATGCTGGTCAGAGTGAGGAAAGGTATGAGAGGCAGGTGAGGCTGAGCAACCAGTGCTCAAAGAATCGCCCTTCAGAGGCCTTTTCAGCTCCACGGTGACATCCAGATGGTCTCCCTGGCCTCTGTGTCCAGAAGCTAGAGACAAGCTGGACCAGTTCACCTTGTCTCGCCCTTTCCCTGGCACGATTTAGATGATACATGGAACCTGGGCTTGCCCCGGGTGGGCCTTCACATAGACTATCCCTGTTGTTTTCAGGAATCCAAGAGGAAAGCAGGAGAAATTCTGGGGACCTGCAGCAGACAGACCCAGTTAAAAAGGCAACTCAAAAACTGTAGCAAGATCTCAGTTTGGCTCTAGGCTATATTAACTCAGGTAGTCATACTGAACTCTGTTGAAATACGTGGGCCACGTTACATCTGGAACCTAAACTGTGGTGAAGGCCTGTGGGTAACCTATTCTCGGATATTCTCCAGAGTTACTCTGATGAAGGCTGTTTATTTATCAGCACTTCTTGATCAAGAAGAGCTGAGTCCTGGGCCTGATGCCTTTTGTTACCGCTTGGGGTGATATATCTATTTTTTGGCAATTGTATTTGCAGTTCATAACAACACTGCACCCCTCACCAGTGACCCAGAACGTACACAGTTGGATGAGGCTCAGTCCTAGAGCCCTGAATCCTTCCTGCAGCCAGAATGCTTAAAGAACGCTACTCCAGGCTGGGCACAGTGGCTCATGCCTGTAATCCCAGCACTTTGGGAGGCCGAGGCAGGTGGATCACTTGAGGTCAGACGTTCAAGACCAGCCTGGCCAACATGATGAAACCCTCTCTTTACTAAAAATACAAAAACTTAACTGGGTGTGATGGCAGGCACCTGTGATCCCAGCGACTCTGGAGGTTGAGACAGGAGAATCACTTGAACCCAGAAGGCGGAGGTGGCAGTGAGCCGAGGTCATGCTATTGTACTCCATCTCAAAAAAAAAAAAAAAAAAAAAAAAAACACACGCTACTCCACTCATGTTGGCATGGAGCAGACCGAGTGTCCTCTGGTAAAACCTGAAGTTTGCTGTAGGCTCGGACTAGAAATGATCTTGCCATGTTACAGTGAAACCCAGGGGCCAGGTCAAGGCTTCTCTCCCGCTGAACTCTTTGACCTTCAGTTTCTCAGTACCCTGGGCAAGCCTTGGAGGTTGAGGGGCTGAGGTCATTATTAGACAGACATCATCTCAGGCTCAACTTCTTACCTTGCAGACCACCAAGGCCTCACAGAGCCATCCAGAACTGTGTGATCCCAGCAACCCTGTCCTCTCCCCTGGAGAACAGTTGGTGCATGCCTTCTGCTTTTTTAGAACATTTCCTCACTGTGGCATTGGCTGATGCATTCTTATTTTCTGGATTTTAATAAAAATCCTGTAATATTCTGATCTAGGCTGCATAAAAACTCACATTCAAATATATGTGTGTGTGTGGCAGGGGTGTATAAACACATATTATATATCTTCTTTGAATAATTACAATAAACTTTTTCTGATATATACTAATTCTTTTTAAGCCGAAGGAAATAGTTTATATTTTTCAAAACTTTGTGTTTGGCCAAAAAACCAAAATCAAACCAAAAATAAAAATACAAAAAAATCCCCAAACCCCAGCACTATTGATTTAAAACAACTTGAAACGTTTGAGGAGTTGTCTCATTTTTTTGCTTCTATTTTTTCCTATATGTAAATAGCCTTGCATGGCCTCATTTATCACTGTGACTTCTCTGGAGAGCTTCCATTTCTTGCTACCTTAGCCTCCAACTTGTACAAAAACATGGAACAGGGAGCTAAATATCCCAAATTGAGCAAGTCATTTAAAAAAAGCAATCAATGATGTGTGTAAATCATCTATCTGTAGGCAGGGGTATTTATGCAAGGGAATCTCAGTGAGGGTGTGGAGGAGAGAGATCTGTATAACACAGCACTAGAGAAACCTGCGCACTCAAGCCTATCTCTGTCCAAGTGATGACTGGAATTCTTGGAAGTGCTGTCTGGCTGTGGAAGAAAACCAGGTGGTGGTAACTGCTTCACCATGTGGCACTGAGGGGCAAGGCTTGGGGACCAGCATGAATTAATCACAGGCTTTTAGAATGTCATCACATTCCTTGGGTCTGGCTTTGGTGAATTCCAAAGCAAAAGCTGGAAGAGAAAGACCATTTCAGCTTCAGCATTTTCTTTTTCAAATGCCAGTGTTGTGGTTTCAGGTTCCCTTTGATGTCAGTAGCCCAGAGCCTTTGCAGAGCAGGAACCCACTGCACCTGGCAGATGTGTTCAATGTTTTCTGTAGAAGAGACGTGGGGATGAGTTCTCCACCAGTGAAGAGGCCAGTGAGTGTGTAGGGCCCTCACTGTTGAGCAGCGGGCCCAGGATCCTTCCACTGATGCATTTTGCCTGATACAACCTCTGCAGAGAGGTCCATTTACTGTTCTTTGGTCAGTCTTTGAAAGAGACATTCCCTACCTCTCTGTAGATGAGCATAGTTATGAGAACGATGAGCTCAGCATTACAATCCCTGCTTGCCAGTTTGCTGAGTGACCTTGAATGTGAAATAACAAGGACTGCAATTGCCTGTCTTCCTTCAGAACATGGCTTGAGGAAGATATGCTCAGGTAAAGTAATCTGTTGACAAGCCAAGCAAAAGGCAAACTTTGATAATCTACCCAATGGAAACATTTAATGGAATTCAGCAGAGCTTGTATTATGCTAAAATTATAAGGCATAGATATGGTCAAGTGTTCTGGAAAATTGCTTCTGGCTTTATCAAGTACTAGAGGCTTAGTTTTCAGAGACCTATGTGTTTAGTTTTAATTACTTTTTCACATGTAACATACTTCATTTAATAAAGTCTTTGATACAGTTTACAAAAGTACACACCATATAAGAAGATAAAGTATACACAAGGAGACTTCCAGGTTATGAATGAAACTTGCTACCTATTCCTGAATAAATCTCTCCCACTTTCCACTGGAATTTCCAGGGAATAAAGAAAAGGTGCAAAATCTGTAGCGCTAGAAAGAAGAGGTTTGATCACTGAGCCCAGCTGTGGAACTTCCAGAAGTGATTTACATACAGCTCATATCCAAAGCTCGGAACACCACCACACTGGGGAGGAAGTGGGAAGGAGACTGTTTGTCTTCACTCCATCTGCGTGGTTCTGCCTTGGAGACCCGGTCTCAGGTGTCAACCAGAAAGCCTGGCTACCAGTTCCCAGTAAGAGGCTTTGCTTTTGAGATGCTCAAGTCTTTCCTTACCCAAACACTTCTATGCGTAGCCACCCAATCGAGAATTTCTCTGTTGCCATATCTATTAAGCACATTGCTACTTGAGTGTAAGTGTTCACGCAGTGATTCACTGCATCAAGAAATTGAACTCAACAGAAGAGACGAGGAAAACAGTGGGAACGATAGGAGCTCCCCCACTCTGGGCACTGCCACTGTGTATGAAATACCTTCAGCAAAGACGAAAGACGGTGTGTGTCCACTCACCCAGAGCACTGTCTTCTCTTCAAGGTCAGCACCCTGGGCCGTCCCAGCAGAGGACAGGCCATGTCAGTTCAATAGAAACATATGAATCAGCTCCTGAGAGACCAGGGGATTTCACCCACAGTTATCACATCACCACCTGTCCTTTAGCTTAAGCCCTTGCAGATGAGAAAAAGGAGACACTTTTTCCCAGCTGTTGCCAAAGAACCTCGAGAGTTTTTTTTCTCATCTTATTAGAACTAAGTGTCTATGAAATAAGACACTGGGACTAAAAGAGAAAAATGATTATTCTAAGGATATGAAGAAAATGATTTACCACCTACAACAGAATAAAACATTAATATTCACATGTCTTCTATGCTTAGAATAAAGTATAAAAAAATCATAAAGTTGGCAGTAAATATTTGCAAATAATCCTACTCACCGGCTTTCCCAGGTAGAATATGATGATTTCGGCTCACTGCAACCTCTGCCTCCCGGGTTCAAATGATTCTCCAGCCTCAGCCTCCTGAGTAGCTGGGATTACAAGCACCACCATGCCAAGCTAATTTTTGTATTTTCAGTAGAGACGGGGTTTCACCATGTTGGCCAGGTTGGTCTTGAACTCCTGACCTCTAGTGATCCACCTGTCTCGGCCTTCCAAAGTGCTGGGATTATAGGCGTGAGCCACCATGCCTGGTCTACAGTTTTTTATATTACATAAAATAGCTGTACCTTGTTAAGTACATTCAACTTTATGATTTACATTTATCATGTAATTAAAAATCCATCGATCTAGTATATATGGATAGAAGGTCTGCTTTTGGTATTCTTTTTGCTTGAATACTCCTATCAATTACTGAATTATTTGGTTGTGGAACTCCTAGAACCACAGGGAAGTATGCAGGTATCATCAAACCTGGCAAATTTCCTTTGAGGAATAACAAAAAGTGTGATTCCACAGCTTTTCTAAGACGTTTGAGATTCTCTTTTAGACTAAGCAAAATTCTCATTACAGAATGCAACCCAGGACAATTTATAATTGAATCTCTATTTGTTCTGAGGATGTTTCTAAAATAGCAATGATATGTTTAAGAAGTTTGGGATTTTTAATCTACTTCAAGGATTAGCTCATCTATTGAACTGGAGTTTTAATCCTGTGATGTGTATATTGGATTCATGACTCTTTATGCAGCATTTTTAGTTATGTGATGTTTGGCAGAATGACAATAGGGTTTCCCCCCATTTTAGTTTCAGAAGGACATGAATAGTGTGTATCATAACTCCTAGTCCTAACCACTTTTAAAACCAGCATCTTTTTTTTGTAAACGTTGGTAATGCTTGTTTGGGTACCTCAATTGTAGCTTGTGTAATGTTTATGAATATCTGTATCTTATGGCTTTCATAATGTCTAGTTGATATTAAAAAAACCTATTTCTGTTTTGAGGGGTGTGGAAAAAAAGCACTAAATAACAATTTGAGAAAGGCATATTGCTTCCAGATTCTGATATGTGTGGGAAAATACCATCTCAGTGAAAAGCTTGTCAATTTACTGTAACAAGGAACTAATAGCTTATCAAAACCAACTTGTACAGACAAATACATCTTTTTCATAGTAAAAAAATCATGAAGTTTATGAAATAGAGATAATCATATGAAAAAGGTTGAAGTAGGCTGAAATTTAAAAAAAAGACTGGATAAAAAGTAAAAGAGAGGTAAGAATGCGAAGGACTCTGTTACAAAATTAAAATCTGTACCATAAATAGTGAAAAAAGGAGCTGGCAATTAAAAGAAATCAATGACCTGGAGGCCAAACTACATAGGCTGTCTAAGAAATTAGAATGAACATGTAAGTAGAATATGATGAGAGGAAATAAAATAGATATCAATATGGAAAATCCAATTTATGACTACATGGCATTCTGCTAACAAAAGCTAAAAGAAACGTGGCAAAAAACAACCATCACCTGGAAGAAAGCTTTTGAGGTTATAATAGGATATCTGGACTTTTCCAATAAAATCGATCATCTTGTGAATAGAACTTTGCATGCAGATATACACTGTCCAAATGTCTTAATTTCAGTGATGAAGAATGACCGTTCAAAATCACCCTTGCAGGAAGAAAGAATAATTACAAGGAAAATATTTAGAAAAAAGTCTTCCAGAGATTTTAGAAAATTCTTCTGACATTGAGCAATAGAGAATACTGCAGGGAGTCTTGTACATTTTTCTGGGGAAAGATATAGAGATTCAAAATTTCTATGTTCAGCCTAAATAAAGGCATGTTTGGTTATCCAAGACCCATGTGCCTTTCTCAGAAAACTTACTGGTAGAGTGAGAAATAAATCAAACACAAATATTTAAGAATAGGGAGATTATAATGTAAAAAACCAGTAGTGGTTGGGTGCAGTGGTTCACGCCTGTAATCCCAGCACTTTGGGAGGCTGAGGAGGGTAGATCACTTGAGGTGAGGAGTTCAAGGCCATCCTGGCTAATATGGTGAAACCCGGTCTCTACTAAAAATATAAAAATTAGCCTAGTGTGATGGCGGACTCCTGTAATCCCAGCTACTAGGGAAGATGAGACAGGAGAATCGCTTGAACCCGGGAGGCAGAAGTTGCCATGAGCCAAGATCGTGCCACTGCACTCCAACCTGGGTGACAGAGTGAGACTCTGTCCCCTCTCCCCCCCAAAAAAAAAAAAAAAAAAAAAAAAAAAAAACCTGATGGCATTATTACTGGTACACATGTAGAGCCAGATATTAAATAGTTTTGTAAATAAAGAGTCAAAGTTGTTTATAAAAAATTAAAATATATTAAATCAGAAGGTACATGACATTTCAATAGTAAAATAATAAAAATAATCATTCTGGCACAAGCAAACAAATAAAAGCATGCAAACATTTTTCATCTAAGGGAGGGGAAAAAGTTATTAAATTTTCTTGAATTTGACAATTAGAGAAAACAAATAAAGATGTATGTTTTGGAAAATCTTAAAGGATACCAGAAGTAAATTCGATGCAGCATATATGCTTCCAAATCACTGAAGAAAATAAAAACAAAGGAGATGTCTTTAAGAAAAGCACAAAAGAAACAGTAAAATCTTACCAAAGTAGAAAGCATAAAATGAGATGTTGGAATTAAGAACAATATATATTAAGTCACTTAGCTTAAATTAAGAAATAGAATCAACTACAGTTAACACAAAAGACAACACCTAAAAAGACATAGAATCATGCCAAGTAAAACTAGGCACAGATACCCTCCCCACTGCCGCTCACATGCAGCTCCTCTCCAAAAAGACCACTTTCATGAAAAGTAGAATTCAGTGAAAGAAAGATTAACAAACATGAGGAAAGTTATATTATTGATGAGAGGTACAATTAGCAGTAAAGAAATAATATGAATAGACTTATATGTGTCAAATAAGGCACCATGGAAAATAAAGCAAGAGTTCCTAGGGAGCTTGTGGATGAAGTATATATTTATAAAACTTCCCTCTTGGAATGCCCCTCATGAACAAAAAGACCCCAGTATAAAGAAAGAGTTGGTCACTGGTGAAACAAAGAAACAACTCAGCTCCTATAATGAATGGAAGAATATATACAGAATGCAATAAATTTTAGACCAAATTAGAAGAGACTACTAAGGCAAGGTAAGCATCTCTCCTAATGCAGGGAAGAGAGCGCCCTTGGAGGTGAGAGACGACGACAGCCTTACAAACAGCTTCCAAGTTGGGAGAGGGAGTTCTGCCTTATGGATGGCTTAGGGTTCGTTTTCACTGCATAAAAGAAATCAGGGCCAGGTGGGGTGGCTCACGCCTGTAATCCCAGCACTTTGGGAGGCTGAGGCAGGCGGATCACCTGGAGTCAGGAGTTTGAGACCAGCCTGGCCAACATGGTGAAACCCCATCTCTACTAAAAATACAAAAATTAACCAGGTGTGGTGGTGGCTGCCTGTAGTCCCAGCTACCTGGGAGGCTAAGGCAGGAGAATCACTTGAACCCGGGAGACAAAGGTTGCAGTGAGCAGAGATCATGCCATTGCACTCCAGCCCAAGCGACAGAGCGAGACTCTGTATCAACAACAACAATAACAACAACAATAACAACAACAAAAATAAATAAATAAAATGAAAGAAAAGAAAAGTAATTGAGAAGCCTTGGCTGAAGGGGAGACCACATGGCCCTGTCACGTAGGTTTTCTCGATTCAGGAGGAGTGACTGGAGATGGGGTGGGGCAGAAGAAAAATGGGAAAATGCCCTGGGAGTCAGCTTTGCATCTGCAGATGCAAATGAGCAGAAGTCAGTTAGTATTCACCCGTCCAAACGAGGTGTCCTCCTTACTAGTTGACCTGCTTGCCCAAGAGGAGAAATGACTGAAATTGAAAGGGAGAATTTCCCACAATACACACATATACACCCTCTGCCTGCCACAGAAACCAGTGGTCGGGGCAGAGTGTTCAGCCACCGGAACCGGGAAGGCTCCGAGATGAAGTTCAGAAAGTATCAGATGCTCAGGTCCTGGGTTTCCACAGTCAGGGGAGGGTCCCTTCATTGACAGCATCCTGCCACTAAGAAAACTCTGGAAGGAGCCTCCTAGACGCCGCACTGCTCCTCGGTCTCTCCAAAGGGACTATGGGGAGCTATGCAGAAAGAAAACCACATAGGCAGGAATGTCCAAAGGCTCTGCCTGGAGGAAATGAAGTCCCTGTGGCCCGAAGTTTCTAAGCAGAGGCTGGCTTGCCCTTTGGCAGGGATTACCCCTTCTTGAGCTTACAATTTGCAGGGGCCAGGAAGAAGGGAACAGGAGATGAACGTGGCAAAAGCACGTGAGGCCCCGATTGCGGTCGGATAGCACCCCGTGTCCCTTGCTCCTCCACCGTGAGTGTAAGGACACAGGCCCAGGCCCTTCCCAACGCTGTGCTGGGGCAGGAGCCCGCAGGGCCCCGTAGCCTGGGTGGTCCCCGCTCCCTGGGCTCTGGAAGTCCGCTGTTCGGGGTAAATTGGCAGCTGCTGAACCCTAAAGTGGCGGGTCAGCGCTCCGACAGGCCTTTGTGCCTCCTTTCCCCATCAGCGTTTAGGGCTAACGGGAAAGGAACTGTTTATTTCGTTTTGTTTTTATATTTTTGGGTCAATTTTACCGCTACAGAAAAGTAAGGTAAATGGCCCCGCAGTCAAGGAGGGTGACTGTGCAAAGCGTGAACATGCACCGAGTTTATGAAGCGGATGTTGGAGCCAGTGCTGCCTCTCAGTGACCCGCGTGCCCCGGCCCTCCAGGGCTCTGCGCCTGAGTGCCCTGGTGTTTCTCTTTTTTCCCGCGAAAGCACGTGTGAAGAGCAGAGCCACGTTTATCAAGAAGTCATTTTTCCCATTCGCCGGCATTATTCCATTAGCATTAAGGGGCCACCTACACCTCGTATTTCGATCCCACCGCTCGCGGGGGACCTGCGGTGTTGCGGCCACTCTGTGGGTGTCCCCCCACCCCAGTCTCCACCGCGAGCTCTCCGACCTGGGCTCGCAGGGCTCGCAGCTGCTGACACACATTGGCACGGTGCCCTGGCCGGCGTCTGCTGTGTGGTTGGTGCCCGCCTTGCCAGGGGCAGTAGGTATTGTAAACGCCTCCTTTGCCTGGCACCAGCCCCCCGCCTCTCCCTCCCCTTTCTACAACTGTTTCCGGTTCTCCACTGCTGCCAAGCGGAGAACATTTTCCTGCACCTCGCCCTTCCCACCATCACCAGGCCCCGACAGTCTCCACCTTGACGCTCTTGTACTCATCAGCTCCAAATCTCGTAACCTAGGTGGCTTCTTAGTTTACTAAAATTACTCTGTTTCTTATAACGCTCCCAGTTGTATGTAACCGTTCTTCTCAGGCTGGGCTGTATGGCCCCCTGGGGGCACCTCCCTGGGTTCCAGGGCACCAAAAGACTCCTGGGAGATGTCGTGTGTTACTCTGGAGCACCCATTTTACCTGAAGCTTAGAACTATTTTTAAATATTAAAACAAATATCAACGTATTTACAGAGTAGAAGATAAAACTGGAATATTTAAAAAATATTTAAAATAAATTATGTGCACAGGGGTTACCTTTTGGCCTTAGGGGATATAAGATCAGGCTCCTTAAAGAGTTTGAAGTTTAAGGGAGATCATTCTACCCAAAGAAACCCGAAGTCCTAGTGCGTCCTGTGCCACCCTCTGAGGTGTGGCCTCTCCACCTGTCTGATCTTATTTCACAGTGTCTTTCTCAAAGCCTGTGCTCTGGCCACACTTCATGCAGTTTTCTCTGTCAAGGTTGCTCTTGTCCCTCCCTTTCCAGGTGATACACGCATATCCCCCTTCTAGGTTTATCGACATGTTTTCTTCCTCTCTGAACCCTCTATTCTTTCTTTCCCAAATGGAGTAGAATCAGGTCCTCTCTCTCTCTCTTCCCCAGCGTCCCTCTTTCTCCCAGCTTCCCAATACATTTATTTTGAAAGAAGTCAATGTTTTGGCTTCTGTGTCATAAGCGCTGTGGAGGAATTCTTTCCCAACTGTGCATATTCTGTGGGTTGGGGAAAACCAGCACCCAACTAAGGCACCTCCCTGCTTACACAGTCCCCCAACAGTGATTCTATGTGCAAATGTCACACCTGACTCAAGTGGCCTTGGCTCTCCCTCTCCCTCACAGTGCTGGGGCCCACATTTAGGGTTAAACCCTGAGATAATCATTTCCTAGTTGTATTGCTGGGAGCTGCCCCCAGAGAAACCGCATTCAGGGCTTGCCCGGGGGACCTGCTCTTCTTGCCCTGACTATGACAAATTCAGACTTACCGCTGGGGGTCCTCTCTCCATCTGCCTGACTTGTTTTCGCACTGTCTTCTTCTTTGGATTTGGGAAACTTGTCAACAAGACCTCTTTCATCCTCCTCTAGAAAAGAGGTTTGAGAATCTGCTCTGCCTTCCTAGAACTTACCACTGTCTCTAGCCCACAGCAGGTGCTGACTAAACTCAAGTTGGTTGGATGGATGAAGGGACCATTGCAGGCAGCCCTGGAGAGCCTCCCTCTTTCAAGCTCCTTTCCAGGAAAGGGTGCCTCTTGTGGCCATGGTGTTGTCCCTCCTTGCTAGCTTTGCCTTCATGGAAAGAATAGTGCAAACATTTACAAAGAGCTTCAGACTGAGAAGGTAATTCCCACTTATTCCCAGCCGGTGTGATGTGGCGAGTGTTACCCCACCAGACCAAGGTGCCCAACTCCACATGCATGCCTAATAGCCAGTGGGACACCTGTGCTTTCTTTCCAAATCCCTCAATGAACTCTCTTGAGAAAGACTCACTCACCCACTGCCTAAATCAACCCACACCACCACCAGCTCTGTCTCTCACACTCTCTACATTTTCCCTGCCATGTGGTTTCTGGGCTCAGTTTCTTGTTTTTAATTTCCAGGACCAGAAGCTTTCCTATGGTATTAGCATTATAGGCCTCCATGAAGTAGCTGAGTGGGTTGAGAAGTAGAGTTTATGCAGATAATTGGGGAGTAATCAATGCTGTAGCTGGGGTAAATAAAACAATTAGAAAGCCATCAACAGGGAAGAATTAATTCTTCTTGGGGGAAGAGGAGAGCAAGGAACACCATCAGCAAAGAGGTGATGTGGCAGCATTTCAAAGGTGGAAGGAAGCAGAAAGAGATGAAGGCACATTCTAAAATGAAGGGAGGAGGGGTTGCAAAGGAATCAAAGCATCCCTGGCCTCTCCTGCAATCAAAAAATTATAAACAGAATACATTTATTTATATGCGTTAGTATTTTTTCCCTTTGCAGGGGTAATTTTATACCTTTATGGAAAATCATTTAAAAGCCTTTTATCTATTAGAATTAAAAAGTCTATAAGAAAAACATAAAAACAATAAGGACAATGTTATTTCAGACAACTCAGGATAATTTAAATCGCCATCTGGAAAGCCCATCAGCGACAGAGCCTTCTGTAGCCTCTTCTCTCTCTCTCTCTCTCTCTCTCTCTCTCTATTGGGCTCATGGGGCTCCACTCCCCCAAGAGGCGTGTGTGCACATGCCATGTCAAGGGCAGTGGGAGGGTCAGCCCGGAGCATCCGAACATGATCCACGCGGCCCAAGACTGGTAGTGACTTCTCACGGTGGCACAGCTCTGACTTGGAATTCCCCTGCAGAGGTCCTCCTGGGTGACATCATGTGCATTCCATGCTGTGAGGTGTTTTGAGCATGTGAGTGTGAACTTTCTTTATGGACAGGAAGCAAAGGAAGGAAAGTGAATTTAGGAAAACAATGGCCATCTTTAAAAAGAGGTCAGATTTTAAACAAAAGTATACCAGCCTGTTTCATATTTCTACTTATTTGGAAATAAGGCTGTTGACCTGTCCTGACAGGCTCTCTCAGACGGAGCTGGGTCCTACAAGAGCCTTTTTTGCAGGACTTTGTGGGGAAATTTGGTGAAATGAGCCCCTGGGAATTCTGCACCCACCCATGCCGCAGGGAAGCCAGAGCAAGCTCTCTGCTTTTAAAGGGCTGGTGTGATAGAGCTCAGGGCTGGTGGGTTAATGGCATTACCCTTATTAATTATCTCATTTAATTCTCACCCCAGTGGGTTTTATCTCCCATCTGAGAAAACAGGCTCAGAAAGTTGTTTCTTGCCTACACTATCAACACTAGTGAGGGCGCAGAACCGTGCCTAGGTTCATTTGATGCCAAATGCTCACCCCAACAGAGGGAGGATAAAGAAGGAAGAGAATGGAGGTTAGAATGAGAACCAGTGAGTGTGTGGCCTGCAGTCGAAGTCTGTAATTGTCTCTCCTGTGGCTTGGCCAGGAGAGTCCCGCTCATTAGCATGTTTGGCCAACAGTGGTTTCCAATGAGGGGATTTGGGAAGATAGAGAGAAAAATAGCAGTCATGTGGTAAAAGTGTTAAGGTTTGTAGATGCAATGAATCAATACAGGAAGAAAATAGTCAAGTTGGGAGAAGAGAAATCACTTCCCCAACATCCAAGCTTAACTGATTTGCTTTGGGTTCAGCCTTCCACTCTTGAGTCCAAATGCTACATCATGTCAGAATGTTCCTGTCTTGAAATGGTAACCTAATAATCTTCCTAGCCCTCAGGGAGCATCATTTGTTCCCTTCACCTTCTACCCTTAGAAAGCACAGTCTTTTGGCAATTATCTTTGGCTCCTTGGATTTAAGCACCGAAGGCACTACAGCCTTGTCGTCGTTCAGAAAGAACACACACTCTCCATGCGCCTGTTCAGCTCCCACTCCAGGAAGATGCCACTTGGCCTCAAAATATTGATGTTGGTGGGTTAAACTGGACCCTTAACCTCCTTTCCAAGTCATAACCGGTATGCAAACAGAGGGGTGGTCTTATGTGAGCTGGAAATAATGTTCTTGGCTGCCGCTTCCTTCTCTTTCTATTTTAGTCCTAAAGGACATGGTTTTTTTGCTTCTTTGAGATTTAGGAGTCTTGAGGTTTTATTGCAAAAAAAAAAAAAAAAAAAAAAAAAATTCCATGTGGTTTTGGAAGACAAGTCACTTTTGAGTAATTTAAACCCTCATTTATCCAAACACAGAGGCTAAGGACCTCTTAGCGAACTGGGTCCCATGTTATAAAGCTTTTGGCAAAGATTTGTCATCTGTCCTGTGCTCTACCCGCATTCTTACCTAGCAAGTCCCATCATCATCTTTCCAAGCCGGCTTGGTCCTGCTGGTTTCTCTTCTTAGGTGTGCATTTTGTACATGTGTGTGCAGATGTCTGTGCACATGAGCGAGTGCTATACAGGAGGTCATGTTACAGAGAGCAGAGGCTGCGGCTGTTTACCAAGCCCTGCAGTCAGTGAGGTTCAGGGATAATTAAGAGAAATCTCCCTTGGCAGAAATGTGCCTGCTTGGGTCTGCTTCTCATTTTGGACAATTGGAAAAGGCAATCACTCAAGTTTTATTGATGCCAAAGAGTTTTTCACAGTCATCAATATGGGTTACAAAAATGAAGTCGTTGACATCTTATTTCTGGTGGTTTTTCTTTCAGATAATTGTGAGCCCTCAAGCATCATATATTCTGAAATAAGGCAGTTTCACCCCAGAACTTAGCATTTTCAATGCAATGCATGCAGTTGATCTTACGGTCATTCTGCCAAATTCCTGACCAATCATATCCATCTGTATCTATCAAGCCTATTCAGAGTTCTCCCACTGCTGTAAGACAGAGGAAGAGTAAAATCTAAGAGTAAAGTCAGAGTAAAATCTGACTTTGATTTTACTCCAAGAGGTGTGAGATAAGCTTTAAATTATACATGACTGCTTTTAGTTATTTCTTAACATGATGTATCTACTTTGGGTATTAATTCCTAGGGTGTTGTAGAGTTTGGCTTGCTCCCTCAAGCTCCCTGTTAGTTAGGTCTTCTGGGCTGCTTTGTTTTTACTCTTGGACCAACCTGGGCTGGGGCTCTGGTTGGGAGCTCAGTTCAGCAGCTGTAAGCCCCGATTATCAACTCTCTAGGTCCTAGGAACTCATGTGAATATCTGCTAGGTTTCCCAGCTACCACGGGATGGAAGAGGACATTTTTCTTCCCCATTTGCAGAGTGACAGTAGCCAGGACTGAGCTCTTGGCAGCAGCCCTCTGTCCCTGTCCTAGATGGCCAGGCTCTGTGTTCAGTTGATTATGATGGGGCATGAGGCTGGCTCAGCCAGTCAAGGGCTGCCCTCTGTGAGCTCAGAGGAGACTTGGGTTCAGCAGGGCCTTGGTGCCTGCCCCTCGTGGCATGAGGAACCCTACTGATCTCATGAAGGAGGAGCCATTTCCCCCAGGTCAGCTGCCTGAGGGCTCAGACCTGAAACCAGGTGCACAAGAAGCTGAGTCACGAGGGGCCAACACAGTTGCTCTCAGCCCAGGGGAACGCAGGGGAGCTCATTACAGCTGGCAGAAGTCCTCACCATAAAAGCAGAGGTATTTACTAGCCCAGGAAGGAAATGGAGTGACCCATACGTAGTATTACCGTGCAGCAACTCTATGAAAGTCACAGTTTTAGCCATCTTTTGTTTAAGATTAAAGAGCTAAGTAGAATAATGGGATAAATTGAAGGTATTTGTCAGGCCACCGGGATGATCTCATTTGCTTTTTATCATTTCTAAAACTGGAGCCAATTTCAGAAACTGAAGCCACCCCTTGCCAAATGATCCTCCTCTATTCTAGTGGGTAAATGCTATTCTAGACTGCTCTTACCAATCTCCACGGAAATCCATGTACACATCTATAGTTCCTTTATGTGGAAAAGAAGTGGAAGGTTAAATAAGTTTCCCAATGCCACAAAAAAGTTTAACAATCTGGACATTTTTCTCAAACCACCTCCTCTATTATCCATCTAAAAATGTGCTTCTCCCTCCAGATATGTGCAATGCTGCAATCAGTTCCCATGGAGACCACACTCTGATCCTGTACCCTCAACGCCATGGTTAAATAAGTGGTAATGTCAGACCTCTCAAAGCATCTTGGCGGCCCCAATCCAGAGCTCCAGCCAGCACAGGCCTGGCCAGCGTGGGCGCCGGGCTGGGAACTTGTGGGAGCCTGGGTGGTCTGGTGCATCCCTGGCCAATGTTTAAATGCTGACTTCACGTGTGGGGTTGCCCTCGTGGGTTGCGGTAGAGACACTCCTCCCATGAACTGCTGATAAGAAAGAACATTGTAAAAGAAACACTTTGTAACTGGCTATGGCAAACTCTTCTCTGCCATGGGTCTGGATTCATGAAGTGCAACATGACCCCAACAGAGCTTTAATGTGTTCAGGAGTTGGTTGTTCTTTATCTTCCTCTTGTCCCTCTAATGAGTGATTCCCTACATGCCCATACCTGCTGCTGCCCAATGTGAGTCCGTTGACCACTGAAGGTCAAAAAATATATATATGTTTTTAACATGATGTTGCTATAAATGATGGGACCGTGGGTTTGAGCCTGCTGGAAAGCAGCTGACTTTAGGTATTCTGTCAGTGGCCTGTTGGGAAAGCCCTGCCCAGCTGAGTAGCTCCATATGGCGCCATATTGACCAGTTACACTGTCTTTCTTCTGGATTTTGAAAAATGAGACACACACAGGGATGCCGACATTGGACCAGGGTGAGCCAGATGACTCACAGAGAGGGTCTGTGAGCAGATGCCTTTGGACAGCAGGGCCTGCATGGGCTCAGGGGCATTTGATTGGCAGCAACCAAAGGGAGATGCAGAGATGAGAAAAGTCAGATCTCCATGTGGGGTGCAGGGCAGAGTGCAGGGCACACTTGCCCAGAACGGGATGAAAGATGCCTCCTTGCAGCTGGCCTGAATTTTAGAAATTTTTCATTGGTGGATGCTTTTCCCTCTCCTCTTGACTTCCCTCCTAGGATGAAACCCAAAGCTGTCCTTTCTTTTCCTGCCAGATAGATTTCCTTAAGTGAGCCACGTGTTGGTAATGAAATCCTGAACCCATTCAGGGTTAGACAGAAGCAGTAGTGCTTGATGATCTATCAGATTTGGGTGAAGACAGAACAGAGCAAGGTGTAACATGGCGCCCAACCTCTGCTTGGCCACAGCCATGGAGGACCGGGCGAGAGAGTGCAGAGAGCGAGGTGGTGCTAATGTGCCCTGAAAGATAGTTTCTGACCTGTGTGAGGATAAAATGAATCTGAAGTGCCTTTCAAAATTGTTTATTCTTCCTCCCTTTGCTGCTGATTCTCCTCCCCTTTCCTGCTCTGCTTCTCCTCTGCAGGGCAGCACATCCATTGAGTGTCTTGTCAGCTTCCCTGGTGTTTTCAGGACAAACAGGCCCCCTGATCCATCTCTTGAAGGAAAATCTTTGTTGTGACATTTCTAGCTCAGAGCAAGGCATGTTAGATATAATTAATTGGTGACTCCTTGGGATGGAAAAGTTCTGCCAAAAATGTTCTGAGTTCAGGGTGAGCACCTAAGTCCTTTCTGAGCTCTGATCTGCAAGCTTGGGGGCAGGAGATCACAGAAATTAATGACTGGCATCTTTTCTGCAGTCAGTTTCCCTCTAAAGGTCAGCAGTGGCAAACCACACCTGGAGAGCAGAGCTTTGTAGAACCTGATAAGAATAAGCACCCTGTGCAGTGTCACTACATGCCACACTGTCTGTTCTAGCTCATATGTGTGCTAATCCATTTGCTTTTCACAGCCATGTCAAGAGATACTTTTAATATCCCATTTCCTGGATGAAGAAACTGAGGCGCAGTGAGGATAAATAGCTTGCATAAAGACATAGGTGAAAAAGGGCTGCCCTGGGCCTGTGGTTCTGGTCCAGGCTCTCGGGCCACAACACCCCATCCTGCCTTTCTGTATCTCTGCATCTTCCATTGCTCTTCATCTGATGAGTCCTAGGCTTGATTACACCTAGATTTCTCTCCATACTGCAGCCAATTTGAAATTACTTTCTTCAAGTTTTTTAGGGGGAAAATACTTTCCTATAGAATTAACCAATAAGGAAACCCTGTTCAGAGAGGACTCTTGCGTGGGTTTGCAACATCAAGGGGTTGCTCTCTGTTAGGGTGAAGATGTGGCTAAACTTGAAGCCTCTCTCCTGGAACTAACACTCATCTAGAGGAGTGGGCCCCTTGCCATGGCACAGGCTCAGCAATTGACACAGGGCTGCTAACAGGTGCATGAGCCCATCTGATTTGCACAGGAGTGCAGTGTGCAGGACCCAGGGTAGAGGCTTTGGAATTGCACCTTCATCTTCACACTTCCTTTTCCCCTCTCCTTCTCCTTTACCCCTCTCCATTCCTCCCTCTCTCCCCCCCTCCCTCTCTCCCTCCCTTCCTTCCTTCCTTCTTTTTTTTCCCCTTCCTTCCTTCCTTCAATCCTTCCTTCCTTCCTTCCCATTTTTCCTTCCTCTTTTTATCATGGCACATACATGCTCTAACTCTACATGCCCCATGCAACTCACTGAGCCTACATGTGCTCAAAGACACCAGTCTGCTAAGTGTAGATTAAGGGCAAATCCTTTCTGAGGCCCTCAGGTCCTGAGCTGGAAGCTACCACTTGGCTGATGTAACTCCAGGTGTCTTCTTTGCTCATCACGAGTTGCACAGGCACCTATGGCCTTTTACAGGGCCTCCAATTGGCTCCAGCTCCTTCCCTGAGGTTTTACGCCTTCAGGGACAGTTGAGCTCTTGCTGTCTCATCTTGCTGCCTGAGTACCCAGAATTTGGTGCCTTGAACTGATATCTGATCCGTCAGCTTTGACCTTTAACCCAGGTGCCGAAATTTTGTTTTCAAAGCAGAGCAACCTATAACTCCATCCTGCTTGTTTTTTTTTTAACCGTTACTTCTTATTCTTTCATAGCTCATTTTTCCCCCTTCAAGAAATCCTTATTCTTCTAAATTATTCTAAACTATACCAAATTTTCACCCCATACTCTAGATTCGTACCCCTCCCTCTTCATAGGCATTCACTAAGGATGACGGACATAGTGGTTCCGCTTTTCCAGGAAGCCGAGGGTTCCCGGCTGTGCTGGGAACCTGTCCTGAGTTTTTTGCCTCTGAATCACCTCTGCTGTGATGCCCCATCCAGGAATGAAATGATCCCAAAGTGGCCTCACTCCTCGTCAGAGCTCGACTTGCTCGGTGGGGATGAGAGTGGAATGGAGAGCCATGTCCATTTCTCTTGCCTTCAAGATGCGACACCTACTGAACCTGCAGCTTCCCTATTAGTTGGACACCCCAACCCCCAGTGAATTCTCCCCACACAGCCCCTGCCTCCTACCAGGCGCCTCTTTATCTCCACCTGAGTCAGCATCCAGCTGGCTCCTCACTCAGAATGTGGTCTTTCTCTGCCTCTCCAGCCCCACCTGTCCCCGGCACCCAGGCTGTGTCCTGGGACCTCTGTACTCTGGCCACCGTCACAGTGACTGTCCAGGTAAGGTTTAGTGACAGACCCAGAGAATGAGAATGGCAAACAGAAATGCCTCCTCAGTGTCCTGTGTGCTGTCTGTCTCCCCTGCTCTGGCCCACAGTCTCCCTGGGGCCGGGAAAGTACCAGCCATGCTCATCACTGTCCAGTGCCAGACGAAGTGCCTTGTAGGACAGGTCTCAGGCATCCCTACTGACCCAGTCACCACTGACCAACCACCCACAGGCATGCCCGCTGTGCCTGCTGAGAAATGTGCACACATTATCTCGTGAGCCCTCTTAAAAATCTTCTGAAGAAAACGTTGTTCTTATTTCCATTTTACTGTTGAGGAAACAGGATCAGAGCAACTGAGGAAGTGGCTCCGCAGCCTGGCTGGTCAGCAGAATCACCCTGAAGCTTTTGGAACACAGATTTCTGAGTTTCTTTCTAGAAGTCCTAAATCAACATTTCTGGAGTCAAAATATCTGTAATTTCCAAGAGTTCACCAGGAGCTTCTGATGATCAATGGAGTTTGGGGCTAAATTAATTATTCAGGCCCTAAATCTAGTAGGAGAGAGAGGCATGATTTACACCTGGGCGTAGCTGGCTCTAGGACCTCTGTCCTCATGCTGCAGAGACCAGGGAGTGACAGCCTCTCCTCCTGTTCTTGGAGAAGTGGAGCCTCAGGGAGCATCTGGTCATACAGCAACCAGCTGCAAGGCACACATTAGAGGCCACATCCTTGACCTTGGTCTGTGGCATATCCCATTCCCTGGCTGCCTCGATGCATCTATATCCCAGGCACATGGGCCATATTGGCTGCTCTGGAAGCCAGAATTTGATCGATGACTAGAATGTAATATTACAGAAATGAGTTTTAGAGGCTGGTCATTTTCAAATGAGATAACAGGTCTGAATGTCGCACAAGTGAGCAAAAGTGTATGCAGAGCACTTGCTTTGTGGCCCGGGAGTGGCCCTGCCCACCTTCCCTTCTCAGCTTTCCCTGGGCATCGACGTGGTGCCAGGGCCTTGACTGGGGACTGGGGTTCACAGGTGAGAAGAGAACCCTAGCTTCTCCGCAGGAGTGAATGGCCCGGCAGCTCTCTGGCATACCATAGCAGGCAGTCAGGATGGCCTGTGGGAGGAGACAGGAAGTGCGGGGGATGGCCTCTGAACCTGTTGACCAGGAGTGACCAGAAGGAGCCAGCCATGCAAGAATCTCAGGGGGTAGGGGTGGGGAGTGGTGGTGCAGAAAAGCTCCTGCAGACATGTGAGCCTGCTGCTTCCTGAGTTGGAAAGGGCCAGTTTCACTGGAGCAAAGAGGATATGAAAGATAGAAGTGTTGATGAGACATAAAAGTCACTTGTACCCACTTTTGGAGATTTTTTTTTTGCTGCTTGAGTGGTCAAAAACATTCTCAATGGTTTGTATTTTTTCACTTTGTTGTTTGTTTTTGCTTCTGCCTGTCTGGTGTCCACCTTATCTTCTGGTAATGGCTCCCTAATTTTGTGCTGGAGGCCCTTTCTCCATAAGGGAACTTTCTAGTGGGGCTGTCAACCAAGTTGTCTTAACCAGCTCCCATCTTTGCTGACCAATAAGTGAGGATGGGACCCAAGCCAGATCAATCCACTGTTCTGTCCTTGGAGTTTTTGTCTGAGAGGAGAAACTGGAAGTGCGATTGCCCTGGGCTTCCATTTGCCCCAGTGACTGCACCTCAAAGGCACAGGCCATGGTCAATTCAAGTCTTCCACATCCCTGAGCTATCCTGAGTCTTGTCCTTCTGGAAGTCTGGTCCTTCTATTTCTAGTTTTTGAATCTCTCATAGCCTTTCAATTAAAAAATGTTTTTGCTTTCATAAGCCATGGTTGTTTTCAGTTGCTAGCCACCAAAATAGAAACAAGAGCAAAAACAACTGAGAGATTCATAGGGCTAGAGAATACACTCCTAATTCTGAGAATGCTTTGGTGCAGTAGAGAAGCTTACCCCTGGAGAACTGCCTGTTGTTTTCTCTATGCTTTGGGAAATAATCTGGCAGCAGTAATAAAATGGATAAAAATAGAGAAAACTGAAAAGTCAAGGTCAGTCCATTGCAAAACCATCTTGAACCGTGACTATGTGCCAGGCCCTGAGTGAGCCATAGAGAATTCAGAAATGGAACCAGGGCCCTCCCACCCTTTATTTCCCCTTTCCCTAAAGAACTCACTTATTTTATAGGGAATATAATTAAAGGACTACTCTTTGACTCACCCAGGTAGAACTAGCCCTGCTATTCTTAGCTTCAAAGACCTTTCTAAGTCACTTTCCTATGTAGTTAATCCCATTGTCCTGTAACTTTGGTTGTGTTTATCTGACTCTCTCAGTAGTCTCTGAGCTCTACAAAGGCAATTTTTATGTTTATTAGCTTATTCTTACCTTTTATATCCCTCTTGCCTAACTTGGAGCTTGACTCATGTGTTAAGAAATGGCTGTTGAGTGAATGGATGAGAGGATGTATGGGACATTCAAGCTAAAAGGAAAAGGACTGGACAGAAAACTTGTAATGAATCAAGGCACAAGGCAGGCTTTAAGGTGTGGAGTAAAGCGTCGGGGCATCAGGAGAGTGTTCAGCTTCAGTGTGGCATCCTGTTCTGCCCTGGGCCGTGCCTCTGCACAGCCTGGCCCTTCTTTCCTTCCTATCCAGTTTGGATTTGTTTTCTCCAGACTTTGGATTTTGCCAAAGATATATCTCTTCTCAGATGACCCCTAGCTTTGGGTTTTCCAAGGCTCCCCTGGTAGACTCTGGCTTCTGTGCTCTGTGCTCTCTCTTCTTCTCAGTTCCTCCCTGCAGGCAGTGATGCCCTTCTGCTGACTTCAGCCTGGCCCAGGGTCAAGCCCAGTGGACCTGGAGACACATGATTGCCTATGTAGAAAATCTGATGGAACCTACAAAAAAGTTACCAGAACTAATAAGTGAGTTTAGCAAGGTTGCAAGACAAAATCAAATACAAAAATCAATTTTATTTTAATATACTATAGCAACAATGCCCCCCAAAAACTAACATGGAAAACAGTTAGTTTTGTTTATAATAGCACTAAATAGAGATAAATCTGACAAAACATGTGAAAGACCTCAACCTACACCAATAACAAAATATGTTGTTGATAAAAATTAAATAAAACCTAAATAAATAGAGAGCAATATGTTGTTTGTGAGCTAGAAGATGCGATGTTATTAAGATGTAATTCTCCCTGAATCAATAGAGTCAATAGGATCCCAATCAAAATGTCCTCAGGCTTTTTTTAAAAGAAAATTCGTAAGTTAATTCTAAAATTCAGAAGACCTAGAGTAAAATTTAAAAGACCTATAATAGCCAAAACAACTTTAAAAAAAAAAAAAAAACAGAGTTGAAAGACCAACACTACCTGATTTAAGGACTTATTATAAAGCTATGGCAATCAAGATAGTCTAGTATTGGCATTAAGATAAACAAGAAGATCAATGGAACAAAATAAAGAGTCAAGAAATAGAAACACTTGCATGGGATATTGGTTTTCAAGAAAAATGCAGAAGCATTTCAGTGGAGAAAGGATACGTCTTTTCAACAAAAGACTGTAACAATGGACACATCCATGCAAAATAAAATGAACTTTTAATTTATATCTTGTATCATATACAAAAGCTTAATTCAAATGGATCATAGACTTAAATGTGAAATCAAAAGCTATAAATCTTCTAGTAGAAAATGGAGGAGAAAATCTTCATGCTTTTGAGCAAGGCAAAGATTTTGTCAAGATACTATACCAAAAGCTCAATCCATAAAATAAAAATAAAAATAAAATGGGTACATTGAACTGATTAAATTAAAACTTCTGCTCTTCATTGTTGATGGAATGAAGACAGACCACAATCTGGGAGAAAATATTTGCAAATAAAATATCTGAAAAAAGACTTATATCCTAAATATATAAAGAGCTCTCAAAACTCAATAATAAGGAAAAACAACTAAACATGCAAAAGATGTGAACAGACATCTCACCACAGAAGGCATAAAGATGCAAATAAGCACATGGAAATGTGCTCAGTGTTTTAGGAAAATGTAAATGAAACCCACAAGGATACCACTACACAGCTATTTGAGTGACTAAAATGAAAAAGACAACATACCAAGTGTTGACAGGAATGTGGAGAAACTGGAACTCTTCTACACATTGGAAAATGGTTTGATAGCTCCTTAAAAAGTTAAATATATGTCTGTAACATAATCCATCCGTTCCACTCCTGTATATTTATCTAACATAAATGTACAAAGATTTATACATCAATGTTCACAGCAGCTTTATTTGTAGTAGCCCAAACTGGAAACAATCTAAATGCCCGTTAGTAGATTAATGGATAAACAATCTGTGGTATATACATACAATGGATTATGACTTGGCAACAAGAGTTAACTATATTGGGGGGAGGGATTGCATTGGGAGTTATACCTGATGTAAATGATGAGTTGATGGGTGCTGACGAGTTGATGGTTGCAGCACACCAACATGGCACAAGTATACATATGTAACAAACCTGCATGTTATGCACATGTACCCTAGAACTCAAAGTATAAAAAAAAAAAAAAAAAAAAAAGAGTTAACTATATTGAGTAAAATAAGCCAGCCAGAAAAAAAAAAAAAAAAGGCGCACACTGTATGATCCATTGACTTGCATTCAGCATCCCTTATCAACCCATGTGCTATGCTCCCCTGTGACAAATCTCTTGTGGACAGTGATACAGTCAAAGTAAATTTTCAGTTCCTGGACTCAATTACATTTCTTTGGTGCCTCTGAGAAATTCTGTTGAAATATTTATCTTCACTATTTATTTCCCAAATTCCAAGCCAACTCTTTCCACAGGGGTCCCCAGAAAACTTTACTAACAAAATTAAACAGAGGATTGTCCAGGAAACATGCTGGCTGTATTTCACATGTTGCTGGATTGATGAACTGGATCTTCTAGAGCTACTACCAGCACCCAGTTTCTGGGAATGACTAAGTTGGCACATGATGTTGTCAATTTGAACAGCAAACTCAAGGACACAGCTTCCTCTATCTGCTAACGGAGCCTTCAGTTCTTTCCATTACCTGTCACTTATCAGTTCCAGTCTTGACTGTAAGAAGATTGAGGCTTCCTTGAGGTCAAACAGAGCTCCTCCCCAACGTTGGCTGCAGAGGGAAAATTATACCCCTGTGCCCAACCGCAAACCTTTGCCTTGGGGTTTCTGTGTGACTGTCCCTACTTCTTATCCTTGGCAGGACTGCATGTCCTGAACAACTCAGGGTTAATGAAGAAAGATGCCCCTTCCCTAGCAGCAAAACCAAGGCAAGCCCATGCCATTTAGACAAAGCTTTGCAGGAGTTGGGGGTAATGTAAGAGAAATAGAGTGGCATGAAGTTGAGTGATGTGGCTCAACTTCGTGGTGGTTGTCTCAGAGCTCTGCAGCCAGAATCTCACACTTAGTGATCAATCCTCCCACATCCAGAAAGCAGAATAAGATGTGAGAGGTCCCCTATCCGTCTGCCTTAGTAGAGAGAGGCAGTTTCTATTTCCTTTCTGATAAACTCTTTCTCCTAATTATTGATGTCAGGAATGGCCACCCGCCCTACCCCCTTTAGGGGAAATCTCATGTAGCCACCTGGCCTTTCGGGCCTCCCCATAATAACCATATTAGAACTTAATACAATATGCTTAATGTTCATTGCCTCAACACAGGCATCCACAGGCCCGGGGCCATATCACACAGGACAGAACAGTAACAAGGTGTGGCCTGGTAGAAACAATGTCTACGTAACCAAACCAGCCAGTCTCACACTTTATCAGCTAGAGAGGGCAAAGGCAGTCATGTTTATATTGTATGCCATAAACACTAGATTCCCTGACAATGGCACACTCCCCCTGAATCCCCCTGCACAGTGAGAGTTCTAGCATTGCCCTGGGACTCCTCTCCATAGACGTTCCCAGGGATTTCAAAAGGGAGCACACCCTTGACTTGGTGTCTGGTCAGGGTGTTCTCACAGCTTGCCTGGAGTGGGTACTGGGGACTTGGGCTTGCCCCTGGAGGTCAGACTCAGAAACTGGCTTACAGATGGTAGCATGAGAAATTCCTCCCTCCCTGGCAGCTGTAGTGATATAAATTGTTGCACAACTCTGCCTCTGATAAAAACATGACAAGGACACTGTTGTGCCTTCTCCCTAAGAACCCCTGGGCTTCCCGGTATTCCTACTGTGCAGGGGGGCCTCAGTCAATGCTATCTGACCCTTGGGTGTGGGGACACCTTGGATTCATCATTAAGGGGGTATCTCAAAGACAATCTGTCTGAGCCCTGAAAGAATATTGCTCCTTTTTTTTTTTTTTTAACCAAAAGACATACACTTTTACCCTCTGGGTTCACACATGCTGCTAAATGTGTTGTGTCAAGATGGGATCTAATGTAAGCTGATAAGAAGAAGCCACCCCCAGTGACCATGAATGGGTTCTCATGTGTAAGGTGATTTCCCTTTCAGGAACCTCTTTTCCCTTCTGGCAACCTTACCTTGGGTAGGGCATCCTGGTCTACCACAGGTATTTTTATAGTTTCAAGCCTCAATGGATGGGGAGAGGGGCTCATTTTTGTAGTTCCTTTCCTCCCAGGAGACCCTCTGTCCCTTTCTAAATTCATGGAAGTACATCAGTGTTGGGAAAAGAATCATGATCTAATTCCACTGGCCTCCAAGTGTGTCCAGAACATTTAGTTTTGAATCAGAGACCCTTGACCAGGCTGGAGCCTCAGTCTCTCCAATGACAAAGGAGAAGGGGATCCCTAGGCTCTTAATTTAGGTTTGATTCTGTGAGAATCAAAGGTTAGGGTTTTGTGAGAAAATACTGGAAGATAATTCCTCAAGTGTCCCATTGTAATGGTAGAGCTGTCGGGGAGCACAGCAGTCAGCAGCCTCATTGAATGCAGAGTCAAAAGAAGAAAAACGGCAGCTGGTGCCTCCCCATGAGTAAACAAGGAAGCCTACTGGGGAGGAGTGAGTGGGGAGCTGTCTTCTTGCATCTCTTGGGCATGTCCTGATGCCAGCCCATCCTTGTTCTCTGCTTACTTGTTTCAAAGAACAACATTTCAACAAATTGAGTTTCAAAGATCGAATTGGTTTTTCTCAGTGATTCATGAATTGGGCAGCATTCCATCTACAAAATAGATGCTCCAATGAGCTTGAGAAGAGAGGGTGGGCTTTATAGGCAGAAAAGGCTGAAGAAAGCAGAAACAGGTTACAAAAAATGAATTTGGTGTTTCAAAGCTGCTTTCTTTATGGAGTTAAAGCTGAGGGTACTTTCTTATTATGCTGGCTCAGGTTGACTGGGTTCCTTTTGATTGGTTGCTGTGAGTTTTTCAGAATCTTCATTTCTAGGTTTGATTTGATTATGTGACATCTAGCACGAAGGACTTCATTCTGGTTTGGTCTGGCCTGTTGGGTCTATAGCAGGTGCCCAGTCTAAAACAATGGGCTCCCATAAATTTTATGTACCATGTATAAAGTCTGACATGGTCTGATTGTATTTGCCTCTTTTTCTGTGCATGTCTAATCAAATTCTACATTTATTTTAGAGACAGAACCAAAGTGGGGGTAACTGAGTGTGTGTGCCTACTTTTGTGGATGGACATCCCTGACAAGGTGGTGCTGTCTGTGAAAGGTTGGTGTGGCCACTTTGCACATCCTTGTGAGGCACATCTTGGGGCAAGGTGGAGCTGGGGCTTCACCTCCTCTGATTTCTGCCTGCTGGGAGAGTTTTCTGTTCAGTCAACACCTGGGAATGACTTCACATAATTGTCTTGATTATAGTGTTCGGATAGGCTTGGATGGCAAATTGGAGGCTTGAGTAACAAAGGTGTTTCCCTAACCTTGGAGGACAGTCCGGTCTTCTTTCTTCTCAGGGTACAGTTACACATTCACACATTTTGTAAATCCCACTCTGCCCAGTTTGTCTGTGTCTATCTTATTGTTGCAGGGCTTAATCTCGGCCTCTTTAAATCTCTCTGGGCAACTGTGAATTCTAACAAAGAATCCTAATAAATAGTAGGGGTTGAGAATTTCTTATCTGAAATGCTTGGGACCAGAAATGTATTGAATTTTTGATATTTTGGATTTTGGAATACTTGCATGAGACTTACCAGTTTAGCATGCCAAGTCTAAAAATCTGAAATCTGACATGCTCCAATGAACATTCCTTTGAGTGTCATGTTGGTGCTTTAAAAGTTTATAATTTTAGAGCATTTCAGACTTTGGAGTCTGTGATTTGGGATGCTCAACCTGTATAGGGAATGAGGAGGAACAAGGACAAAATCCTTGTTAAAAGTATTTGATAGTCATTAGAACTTAGAGCATTCGGGAACTACAAATGAGATCTCTCTCATATTTTTCGTTAGCCAGGGGGTATACTTGAAGACTTCAAAATCCTTTCAAAAATAAACCTCCCCCACCTCCTCATTTAGGCAAGATTGAGAACATAATGGATTTAGGAATTTCAAAAGCAGCAACAGGTCCTCACAGGGGACTTACAGACAGTCGGTTTTAAAAACATATGTCTTTGAAACATTTTTTCATGGGAGTTTGAATTCCAGCTGGTGGACTGCATATGGGGTCAAAATAAGCATTCTAGTTTAAAAACAACAAAAAGGAAACTGGACTGAAGTTTGCCCCAAGCTAAAGAGAAGGTCTTGTTCTTGTGGCAGCAGCAGCTGCAAACACACACCAGAGCAGAAGTCAGGACGACCAGGGACTTTCTCAGAGAAAAATGTTGGCTTTGACTAAAGAGAAAACATATTTACATCTTTATGCATTTTTCTGTCTTTCCCCCTTCCCTCACCAGCCTTCTCTCCCACTACCAGGTTTGACAAGAACATAGCAGGTGATGCGTCAGAGAGAACAGCCACTGTGGCACACTGTGTATAGGGGAAACGTGACTTTTCAAACCCTTCCTCCATGGAAAGTGGGGTGTGTTATGAGCTGAATCCTTTTCCCCCAAATTCACTACGACCTGGTGATTATGTTAAAATGAGGCCATTAGGGTGGGCCCAAATCCAATATGACTGGTGTCCTAATGAGAAAAGGAGATGAGGACACAGACACGTGCAGAGGGATGGCCATGTGAGGGCACAGGGAGAAAACAGCCATCTGCGAGCTGAGGAGAGAGGCCTCAGGAGAAACCAACCCTGCTGGCACCTTGATCTTGGACTTCCAGCCTCTAGGACTTTGAAAAAATACTCTTCTGTCATTTAAGCTGCCTAGTCTGTGCATTTGCAACAGCAGCCCCAGTTGACTAATGTGGGTCCCGCTCTGCTCAACCCTGGAGCCACAAGAAAATCTCGACCCAGAAAGGCCACAGAGGGCTGCCTCATCAGCACTCTCCTCAGGAAGTTCTCTGCTGACAGTGGATGTCTGGGCGGAGCAAGGAACAGGCTGCCTTTCCAGGGACAGAGGTCTCAGGAATGCTCAGTTTGGGGGACTGGCCAAAGTCTTTAGCCTGGGAACAGACGGAGGTTGATTAACATTTGGCATATGGGTCCCTCAAGTGGAAAACCTTTCATGTGAACAAACAAGAAATGGCTCTTGAAAGACAGAAGTGTGAGCCTTGGATTCCTCTTTCAGACATGCCCATGACTAAATCCCACACCCATCTGGCTTCAGATTCTCAACATATAAATTCTAGATTACTTCTAGGCCAGTGCTTCTCCGACTTCACTGTGATGCGAATCATGGAATCACATGGGGATTTTTTTTTAAATTGCAGATTCTGGTCCAGAAGGTCTGAGTGGGGTCCATGAACTTGCATTTTCAATTAGCCCCCAGAGACACTGGTGCTACTGGGGGGCCACCCTTGGAGAGCAAGGCAGAGTCTCCAAGCACATTCTGACCTGTGTCCAGGTCCAGTGCAGCAGTGGCTTCCACCCACCCTTGCTCCATGGCACTCACAATTCCTGGTGTGCTCTGGGCACTGGGCATCAGGGACAGATGACTAGAACAGCGATACACAGGGGCGAGAGAGAAAAGGGTATGTACAGAGCCAGATGCGTTGGAGCTGGACACTGAAGGGCACAGAGCTAACTCTGTAACCTTAGACGAGGGTCCTAACCACTTAGAGACTTAGTTTTGCTTCCTGTAAAATGGGCATTCTATGTTTCATAAGGTAGAACTAAAAAAAATTTTGACACTTACTTACCTCAGAGAAAAAAGAAAACAGTGAGCTCTCCAAGGGTCGAATGAGGAGGCTAGTAGAGAGAGAGACCTTTGGGGCAGAGGCTGGGGTCTCGCCCCTCTGTGGAATGAGGACGGGGTACTGGACCATAGTAAGGGGGAGTCAGAACTGAAGTCGGCGCATAAAGTCCAGAGCTTCATAAAGCTGTCCCTTACTCTAAATAGAAACTCAAAAACTCAAGAATTCTGTAAGAAAATTTACTGTCTGGGGAAGAGGGGATAGAAAGTCATCCTTGAAAAATTGAAATGCCAGGTTGCACACACACAGACATGCAATCCAAATTTGTACAATCAGTCTGGTGTGGGAATTCCAAGTGGAGAAATTAAAATAACTGTTCAAGACCATTAAAGTCCTGTATTTTTAGCAGAAGAAAATGTGAAATTATTGCTGTAGGGAAACTTCACAGCCCAGAGGTCATGGGACTCCCACAGAAAAAACAACTTCATTGAAGATGAGCTGACAATCGGAATTAAAAACCCACCACCAAGAAAATGATCCACCATGAGGGAGAGTCAACAAATGCAATAAACAGAATCAGCACCTTCAAAACTGCAAAGAGTGCATTAATATGGAAAGAACAGTGAAATAAAAAGATATCGAAGTATGAAAGACAAAAGAGAATAAATGAAAACCATACTCAAAGCATTAATCAGTGTGGAAAGTGATTTGAAAGAAGGCCACAGAGGTTCTTTAGGTGAAAAGTATAGTCATTGAAAAATAAAAACTCAGTGGCAGAGCAAAACGCAGACGAAGCACTGCTGAAGGACTGGTGAACAGTAAGACGGTTCTGAAGACGCGAAAGAGAATGCGGCACAGAAAGAAAAAGACGCAGCAGCTGAGAGGCATGGAGAGGATGGAGGTTGGGTCCTTGAAACAGGAATTCTAGGAGAGAACAAAGTAAAAGGAGGACCAGCAATATTTAAAGAGACAAAGGCTGAGGATCTTCAGATTTAAAGAAAATGCGCATTTTTATTTTAGGGAAGCACAGGAGTTCTGGAGAAGAACGAATAAAAATAGAACTATACCAGATGTATTAAAACCAAAGAACCTTAGAGAAAGAGACACTCTTTCTTACAGAGACAATTATATTGACAGATTTTTCCCCACAACAGTGAATGCCAAAATAAAGGAATAATCACATTTTCAAAAACACAGGGACTAAAGTTTCTCCCGTATAAGCCCACTAAGACGTAACTACTAAAAGATGGGTTGCAGTCAGATAGAAATTTAACCTGAGGTAGGAATCAGTTGCCAGGAACGATGGTGACCAAAAAAAGGGCAAATATGTTAGGAAATATAAAAGAGCAGTATCTGGGGGTAAAAAGAAAATTTGGGGAAGGTTTAAAAATAGGTACAACTAATGTACTAAGAAGCAATAGCATCGTAGGTAGAAGGGTAGGAATCAGAAGTGATGTTTCAGTATCTTTGTGTTTTCCAGCATGAAAGTAAAAGAACTATTAATTTTATATTTGTTTAAGTATGTAAATTGGAAATTTGAGGATAACTAAAAAAATGAAAATAGAGTACAAACTTCAAAATCATTAGAGGAAAAAATGAATTAAGGGAAACTAACCAGTTTTATACAAGTTAGAAAAAAGAAACAAAGAAATAATGAACAAAAAACGTGGACCCAAGAAAACACCAAATAATATGGTAAAAATAAGTGCAAATATGGGTAATTGCAATGTAAACACTAAATTTGAATTATAAATTAAAGGATTTTTACATTTGATTATAACAAATAAATTATACAAAACAAAACCCAGCCCTAAACATCCATCTAAAATAAAATGACAAAGAAAAATTAAATTAAAAGAAATGGAAAGGTGAACCGTGGAATTACTAACCAACAGAAAGTGATTGCACCAATGTTAACATTAGATAAAACTAGTATTTAAGGGAAAGCATTTTAGAGATTAAGCAAAGATTACTTACTAATAAAACATGTATTTTCAGTAGGATTTTCAGCCTAAATGTCACTAACCACATAGTCTCCGAATCTATAAGCCAAAACTTTTAGAATTACAATGAAAAATAATTAAGTTATGCTAACAGTGGGGAAAACTAATGAAACAACAAGAAGCATAGTAGTAAGGATGGATAAGATCAGAAAAATGTATTAATGAGTTGGTCTAATAGATATTATATGAATTCTGTACACAACAATGAAAGAACACTTTTTTAAAATATTATGAACATATTTTTGTTTTTCTTTTTTGAAAATCTAGTTTTAAAAGCCATCACATATAAATGTCGTTAATTCCAGTAAAAGTAGTGATGGTGCAGCCTGACCTAAAAGTTAAGTCTCTGCACTTAGCCGGGGGAGGAGGCAAAGCACAATGTGTGTGTGAGGGGGTGTTGGAATGAGACAAGTATGTGAGTTAAGACGAGAGTTACACAGCCCAAGTCAGCAATGCCTAGGTTTAAATCCTAGCCTCAATGTTGATTAGCTCTGTGACTTTGGGAAAAGTAACATAGACTCTTTGAGCCTCAGTTTCCTCATCTGTGTAATGGGTCTAATAGCAGCATCTACATCTCAGGGCTGTTGTAAGAATCAAATAAGATACTGTATTTTAAGTGCCCAACACCATGTCTATCTCCTCATAAGTATGCAATAAATTAGCTGTTTTCGTATTCATTATTATTTTAATGTCTTCCCTCCTATGTCGAATTATTTGAATATATTACTATATACTAAGATAACTTGCTTTTATTCTATCATCTGTCTTCTTCCAAGAATCTGGACTCTGAGTTAAATATTTGTGTTATTTTGTGTTAAGATATAACATTATTTTGTGTTAAGATATCTTTGCAACATGTTTTGTTAAAAATTAGGGTGCTATTACTGACACATGAGAAGTGAGGAGAGCCAGAAAAATAGATTAAGCTATTTTGAAGGAACTACATTAGTAAAGCAATGAAGCAAAATATTTCAAAAAATACATAATAAGGACTCCACGTATTATTGAGCAGATGTTGAAATTTGCAGAGGCAAATAGTAACCATGTGGCATTTTTCATACCAATGCAGTGAGGAACTCAGAGTCTGGGGACATCCTAATCTTACTCGAAGTAACACAACCCTACAAACACAACACTACAGTATGATTAGAACTAAGGAAAGAATTCTTTGAAGAGTGTCTTTCTATTTTAACACAGAAGTTTTCATGTAAAACCCCGACTTTGCCCTCCAGGATGATGAAAATTCATTAGATAAGAACTTCAAGATTTCTCTGGAAATGTTGCCTTTCAGGAGCCAGAGTGACCTGTTGCTTTTGCTCAGATGCTGGTGTGAGCTCAGTCTGGATGACTTCCTTCTGCAGCAGGACAGGGCGAGATGCATTTTCATGGAGCCTCCAGTTTCACCTGAATGAAGCTGTGGGATTTTTTCTAGAACAGAGAACTGAGTAGGGGACTTGAAGCAGAAGGAAAGGGACCAGGTCATGCCCCTGGGTAGGTGGGCCCAAAGATCTGTTATGTGTGTAGGCAAGCTTCCATTCAGGGCAATCCTGCCTTTGAGTGCCTGGGATGGTAGAGCAAGGGGGTATCCGTAGGACTGTGGACAGTCTAGAGACAGAGAGGCCACGGGGAACAGGAGAAAGAGGGCGTGGATGGGGTGAGGGTGGGGTGTGCAGTGTGTTATCAGGAAAATGAATGAATGACTACTTTGGCATGATTAGGTGGAGGGATGCCCTAAAATGCCGGGTCCACACAGTGGCCTCCACGCATGCGGAGCCGCGGACAGGTGTTACCAGGCAGGAGGCCAGGCACTTGGCACTGCAAGGCTCAGCCTGAAGACTAGTGACAGTGAGGGCTTGAACCAAGGGAGTGGCAGGGGGGCATTCTGTGGTCTTCTGCTTGTCAAATCCAGGTACACAGAATAAACACAATCACATGCATGTGATAGAGGCACACGTGCAGAGACATGGTTCTGCTGTGTTACAGTGTAACTTCCAGCCTCTATTATGAGGTTTAGTGGTCTCCAAAGATGGGGTGCATGTATCCAGAGGTGCTCAGGATAACCTATAGGTCTGTATTGCTTTCAGGTAAGGAAATCCATTTGGTTATGATAAGATTTCATTTGTGGAGTGGCCCTGGTTGCCTGCTTTGGGACCTTGTGTCTGAGATGGTGTCTCACAAACACTGGAGCAGGAGTCCCCAGCACAGGGTGATGGCTGCGTCTTCATTCATTTCCTTGCTTCCAGTACATCAGTATTTAGAGATTTATTTGCACTGGTTATGGATTTGCAGACTCTCTGATCTGCACTGGGGGTCCTGGGTGGGCTGGGGTTCAGGACCACAGCAGGAATGGTTGTGCTGACGTGTGCCCACTGCCCACTGACAATCAGCCCTGCTTTAGGCAACAGTCTCTGGCCTATGGTGGCTCCAATCTGCAAATACAGCTCAGTTCAGAAATCATTTGATTGGGGATATTATTCAAAAACTTCATTCTTCTCTAGAAGTTGAGATTTCTGAGCCTTCCCATGCTGGGGCTTGCTTCAGGGAGAGGATGTGGTCAGTTCTGCCCCCCACCCCGGTCCCCATCTCTCCCATCCACTAAGTGCTATTTCAGAGGAGGGAGGGGGAAGAATGAGGGAGGAGAAGTCTGCGATGGGGCAGCTCCCGCCTTGCCAGGGGCTTTGTTGTCTCTGGGTCTGGAATGAGATAAAAGCAGATTCTTTATCTTGTTGGTATCATTGAGAATTCTTCAGGGAGTCCTAGCTGGAGATGTGTTTTTTCTTCACCAAGGCAGATGCACCTTTATTCCAGATGGTTAGGACTCGGGAGCTTCTTGCTGTTGGGTTCCTCTCTCCCTTCAAGCAGTCCTTTAGACAGAATCCAACTACCGCTGCTCTGTCTTTTTGGTGACCCCATCCATTCCCTAGGAAGCATGATGGCACCTGGCCCCTGAAGTCCTTGGGACTGGGCTTAATCTGCCCCAGTCTCAACTGTCCTACGTACAGGTCACTGTAGGCATCTCAGGTGTGAGTTAGGCAGGCCGCCCACAAGCCTCCCTACTTCAAGGAACCAATTCAAGGCTCCGCATGAAGAACCAGCACCATCTGCCCCTCGTCGGGTGGGACTGCATCTCTCTGCCAACATGTGAGGTCAGCATGCCCTTCCCCTCCCTGCTCTCTAAACCCTTTGATTTTTGGTCTGATGTGGGGGCTTAAAATGAAGCTACTTCTTGGAAATTTCCTTTGTAAATTCTGGCGGTGGTGTTCCAGTTTGCAATTTCATAGCCACAGGGGCTTCAAAACTTCAGTAATGACAGTTTGCGACATGTAAATGGGAAAAACAGTTGCCCATATTTTTTTTTTCTTTTATTTGACTGATTGGAGTCATACAGAAAGGATGGGAGACCACTGCTCTAGACTTTTGTTGCTTACCTTAGTTATCCATTCTAAGAGATTTCTGGCCCTTCTACACTAACGTTCCTTGCTTCAGAAATTGCAGTAGAAAAGCATAGCTCAGGTTTTGAGACAATCCATCATTTGGCTGCCTGGCTTCCAAAAGAAAGTTTCAAATAATTCTCCTTCCAGACTCAGACATTCCAGGCCCTATCACAGCTTAAACGTGCTTTTTCTGTTTGGTCAGTCTGAGTTAAATTACTCTGGGCATTTTCGAGTTTCAAGAAGAGGAAAAAAAACTTTTTCAGCCTGAAAAATAAATGGAAGCCATTCATTTTGGCAGCAGATAACTCTAAAAAATGTGACCTCTCAGAGTTCACACTACCCAAGTGAATTGTTTCCTTGGAGGAACAGAATCTGCATGAGTTCAATCAAGTAATGTCAAGGAGAAAATGTTAAATGATGGAAGAAGAAAAAATATTTATAAGACAAGGAAATTTTGGAGCCAGTTATTCTCCTTGAATTCCCACCTCACTCTATGTCCAGGCTTCAACACTGGGCAGAATGTTTTATATCACATTAGTAACCAAATTAGTTTGGTAGAATACATACAATGATTTGGTTTAGAACACGTGATCCCCTGGTGGGTAGGAAAATAAGTCTCTATGGAACTGGGATAATTTGATAGCTGCTGGGTAGGAGAGATTTGTGTGGAACCTTGTGTAAACAAATCTGAATGGTACTTTTCTCCTTGGTGGATTCCTTTGGTAATCAACCTACCAGGTTCTGGAAATGGACCATTATGCAAATTCATAAAATACAACTAGAGCTTTTCATCTTGGGATGTTTATAATTCTTTCCCTTGGAAATAAGATCCTTAAATGAAAATCTCCACGGTAATGCTCCATGAAGAGTAACACCGTAAATGTCTCGCTAGGGAGAAGAAAATACAAAATGTTGGGCTACTCAAAGAAGTAGTAACTCAATTTCATGGCTGAGATATTTCAGATCCTCTCAAAAACTATATTTTACAGATCTTTTATTATAGTATTGCTATGGACATGACTGTTTTTATTGCTCCTTCCTGGCTCTGTGGTAGGTGTAGGAGATGTGTGACCAGGAACAAAGGCTATTTTCTTGCCTCATATAGCTCAGGCACCTCATTTGCTTGATGAGACTGACCAGTCCATCGATAGCTGCAACACAGAGAGTACACGCCACAGTGGCATGGGCATGAGATGCTGTGGGGGTAGAGTGGGGCGTTATTAGCCAAAATTGTAAAGGCATCTTGAAACTCACAAAACACTTTACCATTCTGCAAATATTTAGTGAGCGGTAGATATAGGCTGGTTACTATACGTTCATCACTTTCATTTTCAAATGCTTCTCCCAGTATTATAAAGTAGACCTCTGCAAAGATTGGCATACCAAAAATGCTTGCACATAGTCCTTGTCTTTACTGGCATTCTGCATGAGAAAATCTCATTGCCCATAGACTCAAAGAAAATGATTGGATGTCAAAGGAGAGACTTCTAGGAGACACCAAGGAAAACAATGAAAAAAAAAGAAAGAAAATGAAAACCTTGAGAAGAATAACTTGAGAAACAAACAAAATAAGCCCAAAGTAATAGCACAGAACCCAAGGGCCCAATAAAGTATTTCACAACTTAAATTAAGTACAAAGCAGGGCATCTTGAGAAATTCCCACATTTCCAAGGCTGAACCACATCTAGAACTCAGGGAGTGACTTGAATCCCTTAGGAAATAGATGCAGTAAGGGAACTGCATTGCACAAGGGCCAAGTAGAAAGATTGCATGGCTCCACCATCCAAGGACATCGAGGGCCTTCCTGGGAAGCCGGGAGAAAACTAGAGACCTTGTGAAACAACAAGAGTGAAACTAGAAACCCAGACCCTAAAACAAAATATTAAGTGAACACTTTCAGAGAAAGGGGTACAAAAGAGTTGATGTGGCAAATACAGTAGTATGGATTAGTTGAGCACATGGAATGAAGAGAAGTGTGGGATGATGTCCTTCCAAACTCCACCGGGCAGTGCTTCCCTCTGGAAAACATTAAAGAGTTTATGGGCCTCCCCTCTAAGTACAGCCCTGCTTTAGTAACAGAAAGGCCTATGGTGGCTCTAACCTGCAAATTCACCTCCATTTACAAATTATTCCATTGAATATTTTTTTTCAAAAGCTTTGATCTTTATTAGAAGTCAAGACAGGCTCTGGAATAAAATGTTAGGTCTTAAGTAATGGCCTGTGGTTCAGACACTATCAGAAAATGGGATAAAACCTAGAAACCAGAGTGGAGATCTGGCCAGGTATCTCACTTCACTGATTTGTTGTTGTTATGTTTTTTATTTGTTTAATCCAAGGGCATTACCTTATGCGCATTCCCGATAAAGTACGTTTTCTGATATTTGGCTCTGTTAATATTTTAATGTGTATTTCACAGGCTTCTGTCAGCAAAACTTTGATCAGCCATGGATTTCCTTGTTCCAAATCCAAAAGGGAAAATGACTAACTGTGGTTTGCAAGTCTTTTTTTTTTTTTGGTCAACATTACTCCCTGCACATTTACATAGATACAGGCATGCCTCAGAGATATTGTGGGTTCAGTTCCAGTTCACTGCAATAAAGCAAATGTTGCTGTAAAGTGAGACGCACAAATTTTTTGGTTTCCCAGTGCATATAAAAGTTACATTTACAGTATACTGTAGTCTCTTAAGTGTGCAAGAGCATCATGTCTAGAAAACAACATATATGCCTTAATTGAAAATACTTTATTGCTAAAAAACCGCTAACGACTATCTGAGCCTTCAGTGAGTGGTAATCTTAGTGCTAATGGAGGGTCTTGCCTCAGTGGTGATGGCTGCTGACTGATCAGGGTGGTGGTTGCTGAAGGGTGAGGAAGCTGTGACAATAAAAAAATAACACAATAAAGTTTGCTACATTGATTGACTCTTACTTTCACAAAATATGTCTCTGTGGCATGTGATGCTGTTGATAACATTTTACTCATAGTAGTACTTCCTTCAAAATTGGAGTCAATCCTCTCAAACACTACTGCTGCTTTATCAACTAAGTTTATGGAATCGTTTTTTGTTGTTATTTCAACAGTGATCTTCATCCAGAGGAAATTCCATCTCATGAAACCACTTTCTATGCTCATCCATAAGAAGACAGTCCTCATCCGTTCAAGTTCTATTATGAGATTGCAGCAATTCAGTCATATCTTCAGGCTCCACTTCTAATTCTAGATCTCTTGCTATTTCCACCACATCTGCAGTTACTTCTTTCATTGAAGTCTTGAATCCCTCAAAGTCATCTATGAGGGCTGTAATTAACTTCTTCCAAACTCCTGTTAATGTTGATATGTGACCTCCTCCTGTGAATCATGAATGGTCTTAGTGGCTTCCAGAATGGTGAATCCTTTCCAAAAGGTTTTCAATTTACTTTGCCTAGATCCATCAGAGGAATCACTACCTATGGCAGCTATAGCCTTGTAAAATGTGTTACTTAAATAATAAGACTTGAAAGTCAAAACTACTCCTTAATGCCTGGGCTGCAGAATAAATTTTGTGTTAGCAGGCATGAAAACAACATTCATCTCATTGTACACCTCCATCAGAGCTCCAGGGTGACCAGGTGCATTGTCAATGAGCAGTAATATTTTGAAAGAAATCTTTTTTTTCTGAGCAGTAAGTCTCAACAGTGGGCTTAAAATATATGTTCAGTAAACCATGCTATAAACAGAGAAGCTGTAATTGAGGCTTTGTTTTATTTACAGAGCATAGGGAGAGTAAATTTAGCAGAATTCTTAAGGGTCTGGGGATTTTCAGAATGGACACTGGCTTCAACTTACAGTCCAATGAGAGAGTCAGCCTGTCCTTTGATGCTTTGAAGCCAGACATTGACTTCTCTTTAGCTATGTAGGTCCTAGATGGCATCTCCTTCCAGTATAAGGTTGATTTGTCTACACTGAAAATCTGTTTAGTGTAGCCACCTTCATCAATGATCTTCTGGATACCTTGCTGCAGCTTCTCCATCAGCACTTGCTGCTTCATTTTGCACCTTTTTGTTGTAGAGATGGCTTCTTTCCTTAAACCTCATGAACCAACCTCTACTTGCTTCCAGCTTTTCTTCTACAGGTTCCTCACCTTCATAAAATTGAAGAGAGTTAGGGCTTTGCTCTGGGTTAGGCTTTGACTTAAGGGAATACTGTGGCTGGCTTGATCTTTTGTTCAGGTCAACAAAATTTTCTCCTTATCAGCAGTAAGTCTGTTTCGCTTTCTTATCATCCATGTATTCACTGGAGTAGCACTTTTAATTTTTTTTTGAAATCTTTCCTTTTGCATTCACACCTTGGCTAACTGTTTGGTACAAGAAGCTCAGCTCTCAGCTGTCCTATCTCAGCTTTTGACATGCCTTCTTCACTAAGCTTAGCCATTTCTAGCTTTTGATTGAAAGGGAGAGATGTGAGACCTCCCTTCATTTAAACACTTAGAGGCCTTTGTAGGGTTATTAATTGTCCTAATTTTAGTAGCATTGTGTCTCAAGGAATAGGGAGGCCTAAGAAGAGGGAGAGATGGGGAATGGCTGGTCAATGGAGCAGTCAGAACACATACATTTATTGATTTAAGTTTGCCATCTTATATGACTGTGGTTCGTCATGCATCCCCTTAATTACAATAGTAACATCAGAGATTAATGATCACAGATCACCACAACGGATATAATAATAATAATAATAATAATAAAGCTTGAAATATTGTGAGAATTACCAAAATGTGACACAAAGACAGGAAGTGAGCACATGCTATTGAAAAAACAGTAACCATAGACTTGTCTGACGTGGGATTGCTACAAACCTTCAATTTGTAAAAATGCTAGAGCAGGGTACAACAGGACGAGCTCTTCCTGCGGTGCTGCAACAAAGGTGACATACAGCGCTGAATTTGTTGGCATCATTGCTCATCTAGAAACTGAAGGAGGCTGAGCAGACCCCTTGTCAGCTCTTGTTCACGTGAACTGAAATCTTCCCCAGCTTGGAATTACTAGAAATTCTTCCCGCCCCACCACTGACTAGGTGAGGGTGTCTGTATTTTCTGCTGCTCCAAACTTGGTGCCCGGGTCTCCTGGGATGAAATGGCATCTGGGGGATGCTGTTACCTTGCTGCATCTCTGCTCTGGCTTCTAGGTCTCACCTCATTTTCTGGTAATCTCCAATCCGCATGCCGTTCAGTTAAGAACTGACATTCTTATTCTAGATCCCACTCGGGCAGTCGTCTAGACTCTTAGCCCTCTGCTTCAGGGAACGCCCTCCCTCTGAATAACTGTCCTCAGTTGTGGGGGAAAACACATTTTCTCCAGTCCCTTCACCTCTGTCTACTCAAGAAATGTTGCATACCTGGGGTGGCTAGGCAGTTCCCTTTCTACTATCTACACCTCACTCACTCTTCCCTAAGGGGGTGGGAGGTTTTCACAGTGGGCCAGTGGGTAGGTCCTTGATCTACACTCTGTTTTGAAGCCCCCCTGCCCACAAGGTTCACGCACGTCCATGCACACGTGTGCCTCTGTCACCAGCCCCTTTAGGGCCTGACTTAAAAGGTACCTTCTCAGGGAGTTCTTCCCTCGTCCCCTTACCCAAAACTCTGTTCTGCCTCCAACACTGACCACACCTTATTCCTCTTCACTGCTTTAATTTTTTCTTTAGCTGACATTACTATTAAAAAAATATGTATAACACACATACACACTCACAAATACTTTTTAATAGAGATAAGTTATTTATCTTTTTGTTTAACTCTCCCAGTAGTGTTCTGATGAATGTTTTACCACTGGCTGTTCACAGCAGGGTGGGGCGGCGGCACCCTGATGGGTAGTGTTTGCCAGTGGTGTAAACACTCCCACTAGGGCTAATTTGCAAGAATGGCTATGTTCAACAACTGGCTTGCAAAATTCTTGAAAATTTCGGAATTTGGTCTTGTGAACCTGTTTGAGCCAGTTCTAAGATACCACTGGCTGTCTCCACACTGAGACATCCCATGAGGGTGTCCCATGAGAGCAGGGATTTCTGTGTGCTTTGTTAACTGTTGTAACTTAAACACTCTAAATAGTTTTGGTCCATAGTAGAAGTTTCATAAATAACTGTTAAATGAGAGAATGAGTATAAACACATACTTTACAATTGGGATAATTATATATAAAGAACAATGCATTCTGTTATTTTCATTTATGCCTACAATGAGAACTTTGCCCATGCAGTTACATGTTATTCTAGAATATTTTAATGATGCTTTAATGATTAACCTTGGGGTATAGTTTGTTGCACTGCTATTTTGTGTTTAGGTAAATTTTATCTCATTAAAAATACACTATTATAAATATATTTGAACACAAATATTTATTCATATTAACTAGGTCAGATGTGGTGGAATATTGTTTATGCTTAATAAAATTATATTAAAAGAGGTATGAGAAATAAATTTGAGAAGATTTTGATAATATTCTGAAATTAAAATGACATATGAATGTTTGACCAAATACAACTGATATTAGAATTTTAAGTTAATTAGTTAATTCGTTTTTTAATTTTTAAAAAATTTGGTGTACACCATTGAACAGATAAGGAACCCAGAACATTGAATTTCTTTAGATACAAATGTAATATGTAAAATAATGTTATAAACAATGCAGGATAGACATTAAAAAATGAGTTAGGGATAATTTTAACAATATGAAAAAAATTTATTTAGATTCATACTTTACATTATTTTGCAAAAAAAAACAAAGTGGATAAAATAATAAAAACTAAAATAGCTAAAATTAGAAAATACATTTAATACAAAGAGTACAAAAATGAGAATTTTCCAAGGAAAAATAGAAAAAAATTTTAAATAAATTTAACAAATTTAAAAATATAATACAAATTTAAAATTCTATTCTACAAACACTAACAGAGTTAAAATTGAAAGAAGGAGTTGTGACAGCTGGGACAGGCATAATTTTGTTAAACTCTTATCCTAAACTACAAAATTCTCTGAAGTCAGAAATAGACAAGAGGTTAAAGAATACAACAAGAAGTTTTATTTAAAGTAAAGTATAAATGATAAACACACATTAGGGAAAATAAAAATCAGTTCAATTTTCTTATTAGTTAAAGAAATACAAAGTAGAATTTTATAAGGAAAGCTCATATGCTCAGTTAAAGTCTCTTTTCATTTGTCACACTGCCTGGGTTGATTCCATTTTAATTCTGCCACGTCTTCATTAAGTTATTCACTGATTCGTATGTGGATCTCAATTTATCCATTCTCAATTCAGTCATGGAGGTGCCAAAGGAAATATCAGAAGCTTGCCAAGGTAACCAACAGAGCCTAGAGCTGATGTGTGATTGTATTGTCCTGAGAGATATTAGAATAACATTCTTTTGTTCTTCCTCAAGAAAAGCAAAACCTCAAAGACTCAATAAGTCAGAAGCAAATATATTTCATATCCAAGTGAATTGCCTTGAGATTCCTTCATAGTTGGCCCCTATGTGAAGCTTAAACACAGAGATAAGTGCATTTATGTGCTTCATGTGCACTGGAATCCACTGGTGCAATTTCATTATGAAAACAGTGATCATTAGGAGTGTATCCAGATTGAGAGGGGGCTGTGCATCACTGAATCATAGACTGCCAGGTGGTAGAAGAGATGGCAGTTTTTGTCGGCCCTGAACCTGCAGAGGCCCCATCTCCACACCTACCAGGTGGGCACCCATGGCATTTGTTTGGGTGCTTTGTTTCCATGTCATTGCCATGGTCTTCAGAAATATAGGGCTGTAAGGATTCTGAATAGCAGCTTGGGAGGCTCAAAGGATTCAGGGAGAAAACAAGCATCAGTAGTCATTTTAAGAGTGATGACAATGATTATGATAAATAGCTGGCTATGATCTTTGAGAGATGAGAATACGAGGTGAACTTTGTGATCTCTCTGGTTTCTGCATGGAGTCACTTTTTGAACTGTGACACGAGGAAGTAGAGCTCCATAAAGAGCTGCAACCTCACTCATCAGTGAAGCAGCTGGATGTTTGGAGCCGGGACATGGCTAAAGGGTGTGGGGCATAAAACTGGAGAGGAGGGAACTACTTAGAAAAGGGACACCAGTAGCCATTCCACAATGTATACATATTTCAAAATACCATGACACATACCATAATATATACAACTTTTCATTAATTAAAAAAAAACTGAAAACTATGGGGAATCCATTGAAAAAAAAGAAAAGAAAAGGGGCACCAAAAGTATTTGAGATCTCCTTGAGTCTTTGGTTGAGCACTATACGTCATGTGCACAAGGCAAGACTGAAAGCTGCAGCTACTGGAGGCTCTAAGCTAAAAGGAGGCTTCAGAGGTCATTCAGTTCTGAGAGATGCTGGAGTTCTAACCAGCAAGATCAAAATGAGCTCACTGAATGAGGTCCTAAATGGGCAATGCCTCAGAGTAGGACTATGTTAGCCCTAGACTAAGGGCTACTCTACATGTGCCTTAACAGAGCTGAAGATCAATCCTTGGCCTACTGATGCTTATTCACCAGTAAATAAACTGCCTGCCACAACAAAAATTGATACTTTTTGAAGGGAGAAAACTAAATTCATTTTCTCAGTGGTGTAACTAACATATGATTGAAAACTACTAGGCATGAGAAGAAGTAGGAAAATGTGATGCATAACAAAAATGTCAGTATAAACAGACCCAAAGATGAGACAAATTTTTCAATTAGCAGGCATGGACTACAGTTAATATAAATGTATTGAAAGATTTCAATGAAAAGGTAAGCAGAATAGATGAGCAGAAGGGGAACAGGGTCGGAGACATGGAAACTAGAAAGTAAATCAAATAGATATTCTAAAACTAAAAAATTATTATATTTAAAGTGAAAAGTTCAATAGACTTAAGACAAGGCTATATACATTACAAAAGAAAACATCAGTGAACTGGAAGACAGAGCTATACAAACTATCTAAACTAAAAAACAAAGAGAATAACTCTTTTTCAAAAAGAGCAGAGCCTCCTTATTGAGAAGTAAACAAACATTGGTGGTGTGAAGGGAGCATGGGCTTGGAGTTGTTAAGGCCAGGACTCGAAACATGACTTTACTTATGCCTCAACATATAATTTAACTTCTATGACCTGATTTTTTAGGTGGAGATATTTTAGGTGGGGTGGGGAGGAGAAGGAATATATTACATAAAAAGTGAAGTAACTCTGGAGGCTGAGATGGGAGAATTTCTTGAGTGCAGGAGTTCAAGGCTTCAGTAACCTATGATTGCACCACTGCACTCCAGCCTGGGCAACAGAGTGAGACTCTCTCTCAAAACAAAAACCAAAAACCAAACAAACAAAAAAGTGAAGTCACTAAAGTATAAAGAGATAAAAGGACTATCCCAACATCAAAGAAACAGTAAAATTCAGATTGGGAAATCAAACGTTTATCTTTTGATGCTCAGCCTAACACCTTTTCCTGTAGAAAAGGCACTGGCCAAGGCAGTGGATGTGCTGATGCTTTTTGGCTGATTGGGACATTTGGGGAGCTGTGTTCAGATGGGAACCAGTGAGTATTTGTTTCAGAAAGGAGATTTGAAGAACTGTGATACTTCTAATTTCAAAGCAAGGCAAAAAGCCCCAAATCTTGCAACTGGTTCCAGGTAGGTCAAGTCACCAATTTTCTGAACCTCAGACTGCACATATATAACAGAGACATTATGTGCTATGTGCACAGAATGTGGTGAATATTAAGTTGAAGCACACAGGAGCAGCCAACCCCAGGGAACATACCTTTCCGTACTGTGGATCAACGGTCTTGAACTATTATCCATCATTGCACTGAGCTCCTGAGAGCCAGGGACAGAGGTTCTGGATCCTTTGTTCTGCAAAACAAGGCCAGTATGGCTAAATAAGAGCCGAAGTGGATGTGCATAAAAGAGTACTTGTTTTGGCAGTTCCCAGCCCCAGTTCCCCTGGGCTCAGAAACACAGGCCAAACTGCAATGTTATCAGTCTGTCTGGGCCCAACCTTCTCAGAGTCAAGGTTCCCAGATCCCCCAGGGCAGCATCCTCACCCTACTCTGGTGCTAAAGCTGGGATACCGAGCAGAGTGTCAGTAGAAACCCAGAGAGAAAGCTGAAATCTCCTGGTTTCCCTGATGAGTGAAGGTGGAAAGACATTACTTGTCAGATTCCAGCTCCACCTGGAAAGGCCTGGGCAGGGCTGGCCACATCAGCATCTGCTGCCTGCTCTGAGACCTAAGGAGTAGCCTGTAGTGCCCATTCATTCAATCAGCAAACATTCACTGAATATCAGTTTTGTGCCAAGTCCTGCACAGGGCCTTGGAAGAGTAGCAGTGGATAGGACAGACCCAGTTCTTGCTCTTGTGGGCTCATCGTGCTGTGGCTTGGTAACCCTTCTAATGATGTTGGTGCAGGGACAAGAATTCCAGACCTCTTAAGCAAACCTGGTTCCCAATATTCCTTCCTTTCTCCTGTCAGGCCCTTAAAGATAAGGGGAAAACTGAAATATTGAGCATCAGTTTAGGCGTGCAGAGAAGTTTCAGTGACAGCTTTGAGGATTTGGAGGACCCTATTTGGAGACAGTATCTTCAGTCCCCACCCTGTCCCTCTTTGGTCCTAGCAGGGCTCAACCCCACATGGACACTTCTGGTTGCATTGCTCCTGTGCCCCCGCTTCCAAATGCATACGTAGGAATTGCCCCTGTTCACTGGGCTGATGCCACCTCCTGGCAGTTTCTTCTTTGATTCTGTCTTCTGTGCCTGGCATGGCTCAGACCCAAATCTGCATCCCAACCTCCCCCATGCACCAGGCATGTCTTCAAAGATACAAATAAAGGAAATATGTAGGAAACAAAACACACATCAATGAAGAGATGGGCCCACATTTTGGGGTCTTCACTGTAGCCAAGGAAAGGATGTTGTGGTCTGTATTAGGTGAGCCATCTACTCCTATGATTCCAATGTGCCTGACTCCCAGGAGGAGCTCAGCCCAGGGACCCGCTGATTTAGCCTTGTCCATCCCTCTGCCCATCCTCAGGGAGTTCACTGTTGACATGTTCTCTCCATGACTCAGAGCAGTTGTTCACCTTATTGGTCAGGTAAGGGCACTAGATCAAACAGGAGGACCTGGGTGCCATTGACGCATCTGGTGAGAGACAGGCACAGGCAGGAACCCAGGCCAGGGCTCCTGCCTCTCGGGCTCTGGCCCTCCCGCTGCATCCCAAGGCTTCTCCCTGAAGCATCCGCTGCCTGGGCCCAGGATCTGCTTTGCAGAGAAGAGCAAAGCACTCTGGGGCAGATGTGGCAAATCTTCTGACAAAAACCTTGCTTTTAGTTTGGCCCTCCTGCTTGGATATTGTTTGATCCCTGATTCTGGGTGAAAGGCACAGGGGAGCCTGCATCTGTCTTGCTGGCTGCCCGAGGCTGGGCATACCCTCTGCAGGACCTGGGCAGTGGGCTCTCATCATTCTACTTTCACTCAGGCAGCGGGGCACATTTGCGGGCCCATTGTGTGCTGGGCCAGCTGCCAGGTGCCCGCTCCACAGAGGGCTGTGCCACATCCCCGCTTTCCTGGAATTCAGGGAGGAAGAATAAAGCCGACTCCTTATTCATTCCACAATTATTTCTAGCTTCATTTTTCAGGCACCCCCTATGACATTGTTTTCCCAGGAACTCTGAAGCAATGAAACCATGCAACATTCAAACACTATGCATGGACTGTTTATCAAGAAAACAATCATAGAATAAAGATCCCACAAATTTGCCCAGTGAGAATTTCAGTGTGGGGAGGAGGAGATGGGAATGGCCAAGGGGAGGGTCAGGTTTTCCCTGAAATGCTGACCAGCTGGACAGGCCTGAGGAAGTGTCCATAAGCGCACACATAGGCACACAGGGACACTGGGCTTGCTCTCCTGTCCTGGTAGGACTCTTCCAACAACTAGAAACACTCATATTTCCTTTTAGATAATTTATGAAGTACTTTTAAACACACCCACTCCCTTGGGGGGAAGATTGTTCAAGCAACAACCTAACTTTTGTTGATGGATTGTTGGCTATTAGGGGATATTAGTTCAGCATGATTTGATTTGTGAGTTTGATTGAGGGGAGCAAAGAAGGCCCGGCTGGTTTAGTAGACAAAACCTTGGGCTGAGAGGGCCTGGGCTGTGATCCTTCTCCTGGGCCCTCCTTGGGCACAGGCAGGCAGGTCCTCCCTGCCTCACTTCTCCCCCTGGTGTTTGCTCCTGTCATCCTCTCACTCAAAGCTTAAACCAAGGAGGACAGTAGGGCCCTGGGTCTTAGACACTAGTTGCCTGTCACCTGGGGATGGCTCACAGAGGAGCCAGGGACTACATGGGGTCAGGCCGTTGCACCAGAACTTGCTGCCCTGGTGTTTAAATGCTGTGACTCTCAGAGCTCCTGGGATAGACAGGCTGCTTGAGGTCCAGAGGGGGCTGGAGTTAGACGGGCTTTCCTCCACTCGCTCGTCCATCTACCTGTCTGTGCTCAGCAACGCTGCCCTTGGTCAGCTGCTCAGCAAGGACAGCAGAGTAAGGGTGTGTGAGGGAGTTTCTGCCACCTCAGCTAGCAGAAATTTAAGGACTCCCCCAAAGAAGGAAGAGAAAAAGATGGCATGCTGGGGAATGTAGTTAGAAGGCTGTTGGTCTGCCCCACAGACTGTCATTTCTATCTGGTCCCCAAGTGGCTGGGTGGGCGACAGAGGGGCCCAGGACCACAGAAACACACATTTCCTCTGCGAATTTCCTCAGTCCTGCAGCTTCAGCAACTAAAAGGCTGAGTTTTTCCTTCGTGGGGAATCCAGATGGCCTGAGTGTTGTTCCCAGGCCCTGGGGCTACACACAGCTCCAGCTGCCGTGTTTCCTCATTTGGGATAATGAAAACAAGGGCTTGGACTGTCTCTGAGCTTTCTAATTGGGCCACCAGCTGATCCACATGGTCTTTTTTCTTTTAACCAACTTGACCTTCTAACATGAGCAGGGAAATGCCTATTTGCTTAAGCTTGTATTTTCCATAGTTATATAGCAAAATCCCATTTTTATAAGCATAGTTTAGCTTACAGTGTAATGAGGCCCCATTGAGCCATCCAAAAAATGTGAGCTGGGCTTCCTTCCAGTGTGAAGACCAGGATGCTGGGAGGGATGGAGGTCCTGGGGTGGCAGTGGCTCCTCTTGGGATGTGTACGAGGCTCTGATTCCATCCTGCACAAAAACGATGGCAGATTCACACCACATGGGAGGATCAGGAGGACATCATGCTCAGTGAAAAAAGCCAGTCGCTGAAGGACAACTGCTGCATGATTCCACTTCTGTGAGGTTCTTAGGGCAGTCAAATTCATAGAAACAAAATAATGGTGTTTCCAGGGGCTGCGGGAGGAGGAATCGGGAGCTGTTGTCTAATGGGGATAGTTTCAGTTTTGCAACATGAAAGGAGTTCTGGAGATGGATGGTGGTGATGGTTGTACAACAATGTGAATGTATTTAATGCCACAGAACTGTAAACTTTAAAAGGGTTAAATTAAGATGGTCCATTTTAATGTATGCATTTTTCACTACAATTAAAAAACTCTCGGGGGAATTGAGGCCAGCCAGCCCGTTTCTCTGAGGGGTGTGGAAAATGTCCCTAGGCTTCTGCATCAGCAGCTCTGTAGCCTCTGAGAAACCCACTGCTCTCCACTTCATCCCAGTGGCAATGCTGACCCTGTACGTTCTCATCTGCTAGGAATCCAAATTTATGATTCTGGCATACACTACAGGGCAAGCCTCACTGTGACCCATATCCAGGGATGGGAACTGGAGCTTGGTTAGTTTGGTACATGCTTTGGTTTCGATAAGAGCTGGATCATGATCCAGATGTATCTGTGAGGCCTTCCTTTGTTCCCTTGTTTGGTGTTTACTTCATCATTCACAAGCTTTTACAGGGAACAGGTTTGGGGTCAGCACTGCAGTATGAAAATGCAGTGAAATCCTTGGTCCCAGACTGGAAGGAATGTTGAGTGTGAAATGTACTCACTCCATACAAGGCTGCAGACATTCTGCCTTCGAGCTCTTAATTTGTTTCATGGAAGATAAAGAGCATTTTGTTTATAGATGAGTCTGAAGAGTAGACACCCTGTGCCTGTGTACACAGATGAAACTCCTTGCTACTTCATCTTTGCCATAGGGTCCCTGCGTACCTCTCCTCGTCACTAGGGTGCCCATGTGGGAGAGCAGGCAGGAACGCTTCCAGGTACACACAGGGGGAGGGGCATGCTGGAAGCTGATAACACATGTTTAGCGTAAAACATTACTAACTCACTGTGAACAATGACTCAGTTCAGCCTGCAGGAGCCAGAAAGGCCCCCGGCGAACTCTCTGTTGGAACTGGCATCTGCTCTAGTGGAAGAATTGTTTCTTTGAGAAAAGAAAACACACATGCATTACGGGAGGCACCTCTGTCAGGCTCTACTTCCTCAAAGATCGGCGAAGGGTAGGGAGGCTCAGGATCATATTGGCCGATAGAATCCTGCCCACTTGTGGAATTGGCTGTGCCAATGTGGGGCTATTTAGCCATTGCACAGACAAAATAGGAAACACACATTTCCTATAGCAGGAGGCAATGATGCATTTCTATTGGTTTTATCAAACAAACTTTAAGTTCTTCTCCTTTTCAAAACTTAGAGAATAGGACCGTTTACATTTCATGTGAACCTCGCCTTCCTAAACACAAAGGCCAATCTCGCAAGCCTAAAAACCCCAAAACAACGTTTGACAGGAATCTCCATTCAGAGCAGGAAGGTTTTGTTTATATTCTTCTCTCTAGACCAAAGGCTCTTGCAGGGCTGCTGTTTATTTTTCTGGCTCAAAGAGCAGAGCCACCGATATAATATAAAATAGGTAATATAATAAAAATGCTTTATAAATCAGAAGCTCTGTCCGGTTAGGCCCATGCTCTGGCGACTCTGAAATAAACACGTGGGCACCCTTGCCGGCTTCATTTCCTCTTGGTTTCTTCATCAGTGTGCAGCCAGAGTCATCCTTCAGTTTGTTTTCGTTAATTCCCCCAGTCCATCCTGCACCAGGTCAGTCCAGCTGCAACTTTGTCTTGTTCTGCAATGTGGCGTGGAGGGACGTGTTTTCCTTCCTTCTCCTGGTGGAGTGGAGAAGCCGAATCTGCACAGCAGCAAGCACTACCGGCCCATCAAACGCACATCCATCATCCGTCACGGGAAGGTCTGGTTCTCACAGTGGCGCTTTACTTAGTAAAACTGGCCTTTCTTCTTGGGTAAACGTTTCCTTTAGAAAGTGATACATTGCGTAGTGGACAGTTAACTGCGAATAAGGGACACCTTAAATGCCAAGATTTTGGGGGCATCACCCTGCTCCTCTGGCATGAAGACATGCTGGAAAGAGAATTTTGTGAATGTCTACCCCAATCACCTGGCACTGTGGGCCTGCCCCTGGGATGCAGGCCTGCTTCCACATACCCCCATCTCCCCTTCACACCCGTGCCTTTGTTATACAGATATTGTGGTTGGAACTTCTCTCTACATTAATCTCAAACCTGCCCCCAGTCTTTAGCTGTCAATCCCTGATTCTAATTCTGTTGTCTGAATTGCAACAGAATAAATGCATTTTTTTTTTTCCATGTGATTGGTCTTCAAAAATCCAAAGACTTCTGGAATATTCTCCCAAGTCTACACTTTTCCAGGTTAACCACATTTCTTCAGTGCTTCCTCAAACCTCCTAGACTCTTCTCCCATTGTTTCTTCTTCCGATGTGTCTGATGTTGGTGGTCATCACTCCTAAAATGTTGCATCTGAAATGGACTGCAACCTTCCAGACAGGGATCTGACAGTGTTGCTAGAAACATCCCCTGCCATGGATTCATACTGTGCAGACACTATTGAACTTACACATTCTTAGGTCCCCTTTTGTTTGTCTGTTTTATAAATACAAACCATTATCTGTATTTCTTTATTTAACGATTTATTTCTTCTCTTCATTCCTAAAAGGATTTAAGGTATCTCTTAAAAATATAATGCCTTATGTAAACTAGCAAAGGGATAGCGTGAATAGGGAAACTATGGACAGACAAAAGTTTATACTGGCCATAAAATGCATTCCGGGATGTCCCACAACCTTGCTATAGGTGACCCACACGTGTGCCTGGGTTTCCTAGCAACAAGTGGAAAGGAGGTAACATCGCTTGCATGTCAGGGTGCCCATAAAGAAAGCACAAGCCACTGGTTCAGGACAACCATAGCTGTTCCTGGTACTGAGATCTAAGAGAAATATTCCGCATAGGTCTTGATAGAGGACACTATGAGATGTAGCTCTGAATGACATCCTTAGAGCAAACACAGTCCATTTTCTAAGAATTTAGGTTGCTTTCAAAGTCCCTGAACTGTTGCTAATCTTATGCCATATCCAGCATGATGCTTTTGCAATTGATTTTTTTGTGACAAATGCTTATCGGTCATTCTAACAGCTCATTTTGTGTTTTGGCCTCAGTGATTTTGTGTCAATGGCTAGATATTTGGTCAAACATTATTCTGGGGGTTTCTATGAGGGTGTTTTTGGATACAATTAGCATTTATATTGATGGACCGAGTAAAACAGATTGACTTCCCCAATGTGTTAAAGGCCTGGAAAGGACAGAAAGGCTGGCCCTCCCACTAGCCACCAGTAAGAGAGACCTACTGCCTGACAGTCTTCATCCTGGGCATTGGCTTTTTCTGCCTCTGGACTCAGACAAAACATGAGGTCTTCCTGCCTCTCAAGCTGGCCAGCCTTCTGACTGCAGCACCAGTGGCTCTCCCAGGTCTCTGGATTACTGTTGCAGGTCTGGGGGCTTCTCAGCCTCCGCAGCCATGTGAGCCAATTCCCATGCTAACTCTCTGCATCTATGTGTGCCTCCTATTGGCTCTGTTTCTCCGGAGAACGCTGACTCATAAGCCTCTAATGGGCAGAACTGACTGCCTTTGGACTCCTTGCCTCTCCCATACACCCACAGCAGACTCTGTGCTGGGGTCAACAGCCTTGGTTGCTCCGTCCACCCACCCTTCAGCACTGCTTGTGGTCAGTCAACGCAGAGGGAGCAGTCTGGGCTTAGGTTTGGAAACACCTCTTTGTCATCCCAGCAACTTACTATTTGCTTTTTAAATCTTCATCAATTTCTTCTTGCATCTGCACAGGCCATCCTAAAGCACTAAGCCTTCTTTTTTTTTTTTTTTCTTTTAAGAGATGGAGTCTTGCTCTATAGCCCAGGCTGGAGTACAGTGGTGTGATCATAGCTCACTGCAGCCTCAAGCTCCTGGGCTCAAGTGATCCTCCTGCCTCAGCCTCCCTAGTAGCTGGGAGTACAGGTGTGTGCTACTATGACTGGCTAAGTTAAAAATTTTTTTTGTAGAGATGGGAGTCTCACTATGGTGCTGAGGCTGAACTTGAACTCCTGGCCTCAAGTTATCTTCCTGCTTCAGCCTTCCAAAGTGCTGGGATTATAGGCGTGCCCATAGACACTGTGCCCAGCCGGTATCTTCCTTTCTCATGTTAAGATCAACCATACAGGTAAGCATTTGTGTCCCCTCTCTGGCAAGCTGCCATAGCTGACTTTCATGCATTCTAATTCTAACCATCAGTATCTCTAGAGCCTTTTTTCATCTCTACGCTTCTCTGAAAGCTTCAAAAATTATTTATTTAGTAAATGTCAGTTAGGTCCTATGAAAAGAGTGAGGTTTCAGGAGCTGTCTTGAAGGAGAGGAATGGGAGACTTCTTATTCCTGGGGGTTCCCCCCATGGTGAAGAAGTTAACATAAAAGGGCACACAGCATTCGAGTCTGGAACTTGGAATACTCTCCTCCAGACAAATTACCTATTTTCCCAGTGAAAATGGCCACGACTTTACATTACACTCTAGATAAGAGCGCTCAGGCACAAATCATTCAGGCAACTTTCCCAACTCAGGGTGAGGGAAAAACAAAACTCCAACAATATCTGGGACAGATAAGTGGGATTGATTCAATTTCATCTTGAACTGGGTCACCACTGCTCCCAACCTGCAACAACAAAGAAACAGGGATAGTTTCTATTCTGTTTCCATTTAATGATGACCCTAAACAAGAGCAAGGGTGCAGCAGAAAGGGTTTATTTATTCTGATGGAAGAGCCAGCTGGCAAGTCTGCCTCTACGTGTCTGCAAAGCCCACCTGGGATGAGTCCGCAGGCCCTGGGTGCTGTGTGTGCCTGGCGAGGGTGACAGCTGCCCAGATCTGCTCTTTCTGCTTGGAAAGTGCTTTGGCTTGGTCCTGAACAAGAACATGAACTATATCAGAAGTTTTAGGGGCACTATCCATCTAAAAACATTGTGCTGGCGCTAAGCACATATACATTAGTATTTATCATCGTAAGCACATCAAACTTGAGTGTCTCAATCATCACATGACTCTGTGATATAGAAATTATTATTAACAGTAGCATGATCTCCATTTCCCAGGTGATGTCATTGAGGTTTGAAGAGTGTAAGTTCCATTTGCAGTAATGGCTTTAAACCTGTCTGAGATCCACTTGGCTTGTTTGCTCATCAGTCCTCTGACTATTGCTCTCTGTCACTCCTGATGCCCTGGGCATCATGCCAGGACTACCCCCGGTATGACCTGAGTCACTGCTCCTTCTTGGCATGGGAATACTGATGCTTGCCACATTCAGACACATTGGGGCTCCCAGAAGCAGCAGCCTCAGCTTTGGAGAATGGGGTCAACAGCTTCTGGTAGCTGTTCACCTGGAGAAATGGGGGAGAGTGGGACTTTTTCAAAAGATGACACATGCTGTGTTATTTTTGGCACTCATGGTGCTGAACTCGTTTCAGCTGAGTAAGCACTAGTGACTCAACTCCAAGGCACACCGTAGACTTCATCTCACACTGCGTGGGACGTTTAAGGGTTATTGAGTGCTTTCTTTATGGCCCCTTAAGATCTGTGAAACAAATCTCTGTCATTGGCAAACACACTGAGGGCTTTCCATCTCCATGCCCGATTGAAATGTCAAAAGTATGACAAAAAGGCATAGCTTCTCTTGTTTAGGAGGCTTGATAGAACAAAACCAATGATGAATGCAAACCAGCTTGAGGCTTTGCCAGGCACCTCTGTGAAAATACATAGACTTCCATCTAGTATTGTTTTTTATATGTTAGCATGGAAACCAGCTTGGTTTACAAGTCTAAGCATCTAGTAGACATGTGGGATCCTTGGGTGCTCTGAAGTAGCAGTCTGAGGTTCAAGTATCCTCTCTGTATGAGGGGACTGCCCAGAACTCTTCTTCCCAGGGAGCTCAGTTGCTCAGAGCAGTTGCTGCAGGGGATGATCTGGTTTGGGGATAGCACGCTTGGCTTCCTACCTTGCAGTCCTTACAGACAGGAAATACTTTGATATGAGTTTAACCAGATCTTTTACATTGCTGTTTTATAGATGAGAAAAGTTGAGACCTGGAATGCATTTCTTGCTAAGGTAAAGTAGCTAGTATTGGTGTGGGAGGCATCTAGAAGGGGATTGGCCCCTCTATGTGGGTGATGCACCAAGGGAGGAAGCATAGGGGCCAAGCAATGACAGCAGGGACCTCCCTCTGAGCGGGGTGGTGACATTGGGATGCACATGGATGCTGTCCATGGAGCTGGATGAGTTCAGGGCCACTAGTCGTCATGACTAGGTGGGGAGACATCTGAGAAATGATGTGTCTGCAGAGGGAATGCAGGCAGCCTCTCTTGTGCTTGGGTATTTTCTAAGCTTGGGTGGGTAGGAGATGAGGGGTGCAGTTGGCATCAGAAGAGCAGAGGAGGCATCTGGAGAGGTGGACATGATGGCTGACTGGGTTTAAGGCAGTGACTCTCAACCCCAAATCAAGTGATTTCCACACACCTCCCAGGCATTTGGCAATGTGTGCTTTGGTTGTCACATCTGTGGAGAGAGGTGCTACTGGCATCTAGTGGGTAGAGGCCTGGGATGCTGCTAAACACTCTACAATGTTTAGGTTGGCTTCCCACATATGGAGTCATTTGGACCAAAATGTCAATAGTCAATAGGTCAATAGTGCAGAGGTGACCAGGCGCGGTGGCTCACGCCTGTAATCCCAACACTTTGGGAGGCCGAGGCAGGTGGATCACAAGGTCAGGCATTCAAGACCAGCCTGACCAAGATGGTGAAATCCCATCTCCACTAAAAATACAAAATTAGCCAGGCGTGGTGGCAGACACCTGTAATCCCAGCTACTTGGGAGGCTGAGGCAGGAGAATCGCTTGAACCCAGGTGGCAGATGTTGCAGTGAGCTGAGATCACGCCACTGCACTCCAGCCTGGGTGACAGAGTGATACTCTGTCTCAGAAAAGAGAAAAAAAAAGGAAAGAGGTTAGGAAAGCCTGGTTTAAGAGTGTGAGTTAGGGAATGTTTCCATTGGTATGCCATGTTAGTTTCCACTTATGTTTATCAATCTACCACCTAGGTTTAAAATTCAGTCTCTCACCCTTTACAGTCATTCCCAGAGAACAGTGTCATGATGTCAAGGGAAAACAGTTTCAGAGGTATCCAGAAGGGGATAGGCCCCCTCCAAAAATTTTCCAGCCCATTCTGCCCTAGTTTGGGGCATGGCTCTTTCTCCCAAGCTGGAGGCAAGCACTCCTTCCTTGGCACTCCCTAGGGCTCTGTCCTCCTGGGGATGTGAGACTTCATCTCCTCTGGGCCTGATTAATTCACCTCCCATCTCTCACTACAGGCTGCCTATTGTTTTGTCCATAGAATGTACTTGCTGGATGTTTGCAACCTTACCATGGCCACTGAAGCTACCTCAGTCTGAGATTCCAGACCTTAATTCCACCATTTTTCTCTCTGGCTTGTGAAGCATGGTCACATGTACTTTCAGGGCCTGTCTCCATTGGAAAGCTGCAGGGAGAAGGGCAGGAGTCCCTTTAACAGCCATTCCCTGTCTCAGCTCTACCTCCCTGAGCCTCCAGCAGGTGCTCACATTTATGGCGTTGACACTTCATTGGAAATGGTGCACCCACCCGCTTGTCCCTGCCCATCTGCAAACATGTGCTGTGTGTTTCTTGCGCACTCAAATCTGTGACTGTGAATAGGTGGGTGAGTCTAGCACTGTCCTAAGAGACCTGTGTGGTGTGATGAGTGAGGAACCATCCCTCACTTAAGTGAGGGGGAACAAGTGGGTCCATCCATGGTCACAGGAGATGGGTTAAATGCTCTCATGGAAACACATCCAGGCTGCGGGTGGGAGTGGGGAGAAACAAGCCTGGCACTGCATATGGCGGAAGGGCATCAAGGGAGGGTCAGAGAAAACTGCGCTTTAAACAGCCCTAAAGGAGGCACAGAAGGTGAACAGGTGGAAGGATGCATCTAGAAGGGATTCTTTCTTCACCTAGAGGAGCATTTAGCCAAGGAAAGAAGCTGTGGCCTCCCTGCTGCTGCCCAGGTGGCCTGATCCACTCTTCCCATAGCTCTGTCATCCTGGACAGGCCCACCATGGGAGTGTGAAAGTGGTAGATGAAGGTCCTCCTCCCTGAACCACAGGGCTCTCCGCAGCCTGGGTACCACTCAGCTGCCTCATGTCTCCCACCCCCTGCCCTCCCCCAGTTGCAGTCATCTCCTCTAATTCCTGGTGATGGCAGAATGTTCTCAACTCCCTGGCCACTATGTGCTGAGCTGTCATGACCTTTCTCTGTTTGGAAAGCATCCTCCTCCTTGAGTGATTTTTCTACCTGTTAAAGTCACCTTCAGCAAAGACATGGAATCAACCTAGGTGCCCATCAGTGGTGGGTTGGATAAAGAAAATGTGGTATATACCCCATGGAATACTATGCAACCATAAAAAAGAATGAAATCATGTCTTTGCAGTAACGTGGATGCAAATGGAAGCCATTGTTCTAAGTGAGTTAACTCTGGAACAGAAAACCAAATAATGCATGTTCTCGCTTAGTGCGAGCTAAACATTGGGTACTTGTGGACATCAAGAAGGGACAACAGACCCTCTGGACTACTAGGGGGGAATGGGGGAGGGGTCAGGGGCTGTAAAACTACCTCTCAGCTACTATGCTTACTGCTTGGGTGACGGGATCCTTTGTACGCCAAAACCTCAGTGTCACGCAGCATTCCCATGTAATGAACCTGCAGAAGCACTCCCGAATCTAAAATAAAAGTTGAATAACTTTAAAAAAGAAAGAGGTGGCCAGGAGTAGGGCTCATGCCCGTAATCCCAGCATTTTGGGAGGCCAAGGGGAGTAGATCACCTGAGGTCAGGAGTTGAGACCAGCCTGACCAATATGGTGAAAACCTGTTTCTACTAAAAATACAAAAATTAGCCAGGCGTGGTGGCATGCGCCTGTAGTCCCAGATACTTGGGAGGCTGAGACAGGAGAATTGCTGGAACTCGGGAGGCAGAGACTACAGTAAGCCAAGATTGCACCACTGCACTCCAGTCTGGGTGATGGAGGAAGACTCCGTCACAAAACAAAACAAAACAAAACAAAACAAAACAAAACAAAACAAAACAAAACAAAACAAAACAAAACAAAACATGAAGAAAGAGGCATAAGGAAGCTATGGGAGGTGTTGAATATATTTCTTACTTTGAGGTGGTGATGGTATCACAGATGTTTGTATATGACCAAGGCCATCAAATTGTACACCTTAGGCCGGGCGCGGTGGCTCAAGCCTGTAATCCCAGCACTTTGGGAGGCCGAGACGGGCAGATCACGAGGTCAGGAGATCGAGACCATCCTGGCTAACAGGGTGAAACCCCGTCTCTACTAAAAAATACAAAAAGCTAGCCGGGCGAGGTGGTGGGCGCCTGTAGTCTCAGCTACTCGGGAGGCTGAGGCAGGAGAATGGTGTGAACCCGGGAGGCGGAGCTTGCAGTGAGCTGAGATCTGGCCACTGCACTCCAGCCTGGGCGACAGAGCGAGACTCCGTCTCAAAAAAAAAAAAAAAAAAAAATTGTATACCTTAAATATGTATAGTTCTTTGTATATCAATTATACCTCAACGAAGCTGCTTAAAAAATAAATAAAAGTCATCTTCAGTTGGGATGTGAAAGGCTACTTTCTCCATGAAGTATTTTACACTTCCAGGATGGAAATGACTGCTTTCATAATCTCATCAGACTGGGGTTTTGCATCAGTGCTCCTTGAGGCCATGCATGGCATCTAAATAATATATTTGTGTTTTTGTACCACCCTGTCCACCCAGTGAGTGGACTCATTACTACTGAAATGAGTAGGTAGTAGATGTTGAATGAATGTTGTTGGCTGGTGATGAAGATGATAAATAGTACAGAAGTCTCATTATATTTTTCAGGAACAAGTGTGCACCTACCAAAAAGACTCAGAAATTCTGAATGTTTTCAAACTCCCCCAGCATTCAGGTTTTAATGATGTTCCTGAACACACAGACCCCCATGGTGCACAGGGGATATTAAAGTTCAAAGAGACATAGAATCAGGTTGAAGATGGTAAGTGATCAGACTCCTAGGGGAATGAGAGCATTTCCTCATTTTTGGACTACAGCAGAAATGTCTGTAATGCAGATATTTAAAACTCGGCTGGGTGAAGAGGTGTGGGAGGTTTCACGGAATAGCCTGGAGTCAGGTCCTGCGGGATGAGGTGGATGTGATTGTGAAGGTCATCTCTGGCCCCCCTGCCTCGGATTCCATGATAGCACATCTGCTTTTGATTGCAGCGGGTTCTGAGCCCAGGGCTTAGGGCCCGACGCCATCTGAAGGAGGAAATACTAAGCCTGTCTGCAGGTCTGGATGTTCCCACAATGGGACACCAGCTAAGCCCTGTGGCCACTGGAGAGACACTAGAGCTCTGTCTGGGGCTCTGCTCATTCTCAGAGGCCCCACACGTGGAGGCCTTTGCAGCCCACGCAGGCCTCTGTCAGAACAAATAAAATGAAGCAGACAGGACGGGAGGTCTGGGAAAGTGGACCTAACAGGAGCAGGGGGTGGCTGTGAAAGGGAGGGTACCATGGTAATGAAGGGGAAGGAGGAGAGTCTGAATCAGACCCAGGCAGTAATCTTGGAGACACCACTCACTGGCCGAATGGGACCTCAGGAGGTTCCCATTCTTCATTTGCAGAGTGGGGGGTCAGCGAGATATTGCAGCAAAGCGTGTAGTGCTGTGCCCAGCACTTACCATTCAGTCACCTCTACCTATTGGTATTTGACAACTTAGTTCTGGCTTGCTCCATCTGAGGAGACAAAATGACTCTGGATGGATGCTTCCCTTTTGAAAAGAAAGAAGGGAAAAAACCCACCCCAGAGTACTGTTTAGAATAGGGAAGCCTTCCTTGGGTGAGCAGCCTCACTTCCTGCTGGGTGCAGATGTGAGGGACCCGAATCCTCTAACCGCAAGTGCACTTGCTACCCAGCAAGAGTGAGGTCCACTGAGTCACGTGAGCGGAGGCGGCAAAAGCTGCACAAACACATGTGGCGGGAACAGGCACAAGGAAGTGATGCTGGCCCCAGGAGGTCCCCAAGGCTGGCTGGGACATGGATCTCTTGGAACGCTGCAGAGAGAAGGACTATGTAAACAAGAGATCAAAACCCAGACTCCCTGGGCCTTCGGTGTGATGAATGTTTGTCCTGAATGTGCAACAGAAGTCAGACCACCACCATCTTTTGTAGTCTGAGTTTTCAGAGGACCCTAGGGAAAATTCACTGGTGTGGGATCTGGGGGATCCTTTCAGATGGCATGTCTCCCCGGTGACTGGACCCACCTTCCAAGGGCAGACAGCCCCCTGCATTTTCAAAGCTCAGTCTGCCTGCATGACCCCTTCCGAGAAAGGGGCCAGGGAGCACACTGCTTAGAGCTTTCATCATCCAAGGCGGCGCATGGTCCCCTCCCCCACAGCGTGGGAATGAGCCTGCTGCCTCCTCCAAATTACGCCTATCGTCCCAGGACCACCGACGACCCTGTCTGCCAGCTCAGCCAAGGGAAGTTTAATGGGAAGGAAAACTGCATGGCCAGGTGTGCCCAAGGTCATAAAACCCAAATAAGTGTCAGCAGCTCCTCCTGCTTGTTTGCTACCCATCAGGAGGCCCCTTCTCCTTGGCAGTTCCTGATTCAGCCCCTCCCTGCCTTATCGAGAGCATCTTCCCTTAAAGGAGAAAACACAGAAGAGAAAACATCCTCTATTAAATGTCCAAAAATGTGTGGCTTCTCTGTCTTGCCTTAGTGTGAAACTGACAGGCTGTTATGACTCATGCAGTCTCCCTGAATGGACAGACAGACAAATAGATACACAAACAAGTGGACAGTGGGTCAACCAGTGGATAATCTATTGATGAAAGGATCTCCTGCTGGTTGAAATGGTCCTCTTGATCTAACCTTCTCCATTTCATCATGAGGAGTACAAATCCTATCATTGCTCTGCGACCATTTATCACTCTTGTCTTTTCCCTCAAAGGTGCCGAATCACTGCTCACGCTTGCTGTTTCCTTCAGAAGGCATTAGCAAAGAGGCCATTTGCCTGAGAATGTTTGATCTGTTCTGTTTTTTGCTGTCAGGTCCTCCACCACAGTGTCCAGGACCATAAAATGATTCCCAATCCAGTGCCTGCGAGAAGGTGCTCAGATTGACTCAAGGACTATCCAAAAGGAGAGGCTAAGGCAATCCTGGGAGCCTAGGGGTGAAGGGTGTCAAGCTCAAATCTCCGGTGAAGGCTGTGGCTGGAAATGGTCTGGGAGGATCTCAGAGATGTGCATGTGTATGCACGTGTGTTTGTGTGTGTGCACGTGTGCGTGTGTGTGCATGAGTGTGTGCACATGAATGTGCATGTGTGTACATACACATGCATGGGCAGAAGAGCTTGGGCATGATGATTATGATGGTGAAGCATGTGACCAGCTTTGCATGGTGGCATATGAGCATTTGTACAGGTGCCTGTCCATGGTCAATTCAGTGTCTGGGCGTGCACAGGCCCTACAATGCCTCCTATAAGCACCAATAAACCACAATGCTGTTGAGAGTGACTGGATGCCTCGGAGGGTCCCAGGCCCTGAAGGCCTTTCTTTCTATTCTGGTTTCTCTGTGATGCCTGGCTGGGCAGCTCTGAGGTTGGAAATGTCTGACATCCGAGGCTTCAGATCTCAGGTGGGGAAGGGCTTAGTTGACAATAGACTTCCCAAGGCAAGGCTGGCCACTTTTGCTGGGTGTACTTTGGGCAAGTCCTCCTCTCTGTTAGCTCTCTGACACCTATTTCTCAGGATATGATTGCAATAAACTAAATAGAATAATGCATGTGACAGCCTTTTAGAAAGTAAGAAACACAATTCTATATTGGGACTGTTGAGGGCAAATGTACATACACTGAAATCAATCCATCCCCAAGGAAGACATGCCTGAACTATGGAGAAATACTCTTCCTAGAGGGTTCAGTATTCAACAGCATCCACTTCTTCCTCAGGGCAAAGACATTTGATCAATTAATTCCTAAACATTTAGCTCTGTTCCACCCTGGGATGAAGGGTTTTGGTTGGGTTAATAGATGTGAAGGAAGTGGAAGGTCACTTTTGAGTTTGGGGACGTAGCAGGGTGGGCACTCTGGGAAGGTGACTGAGCAGGGGCTGGAGGCCCCCCGAGGACAGGCTGTGTCCCTGGGAGTCTTAGAGAGATGGCAGTTTCAAAGCAATCAGGTTACAGTTGCCAAAGGAGTTGCTCGGGTGTTCCCAATAGGCTGGGGTCAGACACAACCCCAGGGAGTTTATGATCAGTAGGACGAGGCCCTCAGACCCCTAGGGCAGCTTGCATCTGAGGATGGGTTGTCCAAGTCTCCCTAGACTTTGCATCCTCGGGTGTATCCAGGGTCAGGGATGCAGGGTGTTGGTTTCCATCAATTCAAGGCCAGGCTGCACCCTGCTCTCCTGATATGGTGGCTCCCGGACACTGATCTTCAGATCCAAGTGTCCCTGCTGCCCTGACCTCATTAAGAGCTCAAGGGCCAAGCCATGCACAGACTTGGATGGTGACGGAGAGCCAAGAAGGCCCCTAGCTTTGATGTTAAAGATCTGCCAGTGGTCTTGAAGACTGAGTTTCGGGAATGGGGGTTTCAGGGATCCTAACAGGGTCCAGTCTCTTCTACTCCTTTGTGACTCCAGAGTTGCACAAAATCAAAACAACGCAGCAGCAGTAACACACAGCAAGGGAGCCTTTGGCGGCCCCTCTTAAACGCCAAATACATTCAGTTATTTTATTTGAATAAAAATGATTTTGTTTTGGGCTTTACTCTGGAACCTCTGGTTCCAGGGTGGTATTGTGACTGTGGAATGGGAAAGATTAAGGACAAAACACCGGTGGTTAAGAGCACTAGGTCCTACTTGAGATTGTGGCCTCCAAGGTGGAGGGTTTGGGAAATGAAAAGTCATAGTCCAAGTTTTTGAGGTTTTCATCATGCTAAGCACCCATCCACTTGTCCAGAACTGGAAACCTATTACAGTGTGTCCTTTGTTATTTTTAGAATTTAAGATGATATTTTCCTATTTTAGTGAACGGCCTGAGAATGAGATTTTGGTTGTTTGCAATAAATTGCCTGATTTGGAAGTATTGGTGCAGAGGGACTCTATAATTCAAAGTCTTTTTATAGCACAGCTTTTTTTTCTGGTCTGGAGAATTCCTTTAATCAGGTGGTGGGAGTGATTAATGATCCCCTGTGCCTGTGTGCACGTGGGGGCTCACAAGTCCTGAGAATGGGAAGCTGCGGGGTGGGTAGTCACATCGCTGTAGAAAAGGAAATCTCAGGGCCACATTCTCCACCCAGAAAGTGCATGCATCCAATTAAAGCCCTGCCAGGTCCCGCCCAGATGCAAATAGGAATGAATAGATTAATTGCTGGAGTGTGTTCAAGGCCATATCCTCAAATGTGCTGGCCCAACATGCCTCTTTCTGCCCCAAAAAAGCAAAGTGGGGGTAGGGGATGGGGGGTGTAGAGTTTATTCCTCGTCTTTGTTTTTCTTCTTGTTACTTCAAAAGGAAAACACTTAGCATCTTCAATCAACTTTTACTAAGCACTTTTTATGTGTCAAACACTGAGTGGAAGCAGTAGGAAAGATTTTAAAGAGAAGTCATATTCTATATTCCTCCTAGGAAGTCCGCAGTTAGACAGAGGCTCATAAACAAACAATTGCATCAGAGGGTGGAAAGAGCCACTCCAGGGCTGTTGTGTTGGGCTGCTGCTGAGGGCCGGACTCACCAGAGGAGTTCACCAGGCTGAAAAGGGGAGAAGGGTGTTCTCAGCTGAACTTGGAAAAGATGCAGTTGCATTGAGGCATGAAAAGCAAGAACTCTTCCCTGCCTGAAAGGATGGAGCCTCAGGCAGGGATGGGCAGGGGCGTGGGACCTAGAATATAGAGGGCTTGTAAGCCCCAGTGAAGACTGGATTTGCTTCTTCAGGCAGTGGGGAGCCAGGGGATGTTTTAAAGCAGAGAAATTAAAGTGGGACTGACAACTGAGAGCTGCACACAGCTCATCGTAAAAATGTGAGAGCTAAGGCCAGTGCAGAGTTAGGATAGGCCCTGGGGCATGTGGCTGATGGCAGAATTGGGATAGGACCACGGACACATGGCTGATGGCAGAGTTGGGATAGGACGGGGGGCATGTGGCTGATGGCAGAGTAGGGATAGGACGGGGGGCATGCGGCTGATGGCAGAGTTGGGATAGGACTGGAGGCAGGTGGCTGATGTCAGAGCTGGGCTAGGACTGGGGACAGGTGGTTGATGGCAGAGTTGGGATAAAACGGGACACGTGGCTGATGGCTGGCAGGACCTATGTGAGATCTTGGATCTCCTCAAAGGAGCCTAAATTGGTTAAATCTGGAGTTACTATTGCATTCTTTAATCCTTATTAATCCATTCTCTCTCTCTCTTCTGAAAGAAGTTCTTTCTCATTTTGTTTCTCATGAGTATGTGCCAGGTACCATGTTTCCCCTTGAATCTCACTTTTCAATGTGTTCTTCCTGTACTCTATTGGGCACACTGATGTGGGATCTTATATTTGTGGGAAGAAGCTTGATCAAATGAAAAAACAAGAAAATGATCAGGCTCACCATAAGCCTGCTACCCATTTTTCAAAGGATACCAAAAAAAAAAAAAAAAAAAAAAAAAAGCCCATCCATGCTGGCCCTCAGGATCCTCTACCCAAGAGTGTTCCTCAAAGGGGATTTGGTGCTGTCCCAACCCTGACAGAGGCTTCCGGCACTGCCCTCACCTGCGGAGGCACAGACGACGGCCCTCCCACCTGTGACCGTGCCTTCCATAATCCCACAGCCTGGCTTCCTATTCATCTGTATCCCTGTTTTAAAAGGTCTCTAACTCACTTTTACAGTGGCCTGAGGGTAAACCTCACTGTTCCTGTATTAGTGAGGAGGAAACAGGTCTTTCTCCTGAAAAACCAAGGACATCCTCGCAACTGAGACAATGAAACTTTCAGAAGCTGGAGGACACCAAAACCAGCAGAGCCTCCCCTGGTTCGTGCTCCCCTGGACCCCATGGTGTTGTGACTCACGAGGCTCCCAAGCTCTGTCCTGAGAAGACATTCCCTTCACATCCCTCCCACACTCAGGGTGTCGGTCCCCTGCGTCAGGGTTGTCAGAATTGGTGCCTGACTGGCCTGCTGCTGAGGCATCCTGCCCCTTCCAGCCATGCCCAGTTTTCAGGCCTTGGCAGGTCACGCCCCCCGCATTCTTGCAGGTCACGGCCTCTCTGTAGGGAAAGGCCTGTGAAGACACCCAAGGTGAGCTGTGCTAAGGAGGCTGAAGGGAGGTGGCCAAAGCATTGCTGGAATCTTATAGAGCGGAGCAGTGAGAAGAGTTGAGTCTGGAATTAAGTAGAATTGAGTTCAAAAACTGGCTCTTCATCACTCATCAGAGAAATGCAAATTAAGGCTCATGCCTGTAATCCCTGAGACTTGGGAGGCTGAGGAGGGAGAATCACTTGAGGCCAGGACTTTAAGATCAGCCTGGGCAACATTGTGAGATCCCGTCTCAAAAAAATGGAAATTAAAAACACAAGGAGATACCACTGCACCCCTGCCAGAGCAACTAAAATGGGAAAGACTGATGATAGTGAGTGCTGGTGAGGGTGTAGGGCAATCCCAACTCTCATCCCTTCCTAGTGGAATGGCAACCTGGACAACCAATTTAGAGGGCTGAAGTTATCTCTAAAGTTAAACACGTATACATGGCCCAGCCCAGAAGATTCACCCCTGGGTATATCCCAAGCAGAAAGAAATATCTGTCCTCGAAAGGCATGTCAGACATGTTCATGGCAACCTTACTCAAAATAGTCAAAACCTGGGGAGAACCCAAATATTCAACAGCAGTAAGATGGATAAACAAATTATGGTGTGTTCATACGGTAAAGTACACCAAAGCAATACAACCCAATAAATGATGGCTGCATGCCTCACCCTGGGTGACCACACATACACACAGCATGGGGACACCCCAGAGTAGTTACTGCTTGGTTCCACTCAAATGGTGTTGAGAAACAAGCAAACCTTGTCTGGAGAGATGGAAGAGTGGTTACCATGGGTAGCCTGATGGGAGGGGAACAGGGGACCCGCTGGGGGACGCAGAGATTCTAGATCACGATCTGGGAGGTAGCTCCTGGCCCCGTTTCTTTCATTGTGAATGGGATAATAAAACATGACTTTGGAGTTCTCATGGACTGAGTAAAGTGATGGATGTCAGGGCTCAGCACTGTGTAGGGTGAGAAGTAACCCCAGACAGGTGCAGGGCGAATGCTTGTTTCCTCATCTCCTCTAGATCTTAGTCAATAGGAGTGGGGGTAGAATGTGGAATCCAGAGCCTGAATGCTGGCCAAATTGGTAGATGGAGTCTCCTGTAGTTCCATGGCCAGAGAGGTCCCAGGAGCATCTATCCCTGCAGCTCCAGACTGCTTTGCAGCTAGGGGAGCTCAGGTCCCTTAATTAGCCCACCCTCCCTGACCAGCCCCCAGGACTGCCGCCACCAGATGCTAAGGTGAGTCTCTTCTCAGCTGGGCCATGTCCAGGGAAGGACTCTCAAGGCCCAGGCTCACTCTGGTAAGGGAGCCTGAGCCCGGCGGGTCCCAGTAGCTACTTGCTCACCTTGTAGCACTATCATTGGCCTCTGACAGCTCAGCTGGAATCCAACCTAGCTGCCCTTTTGTAGTTAGACATCCCACTGGCCCCGTTGAACCTGGACTTGAGCCCTGTGGTTAGAGGCAACAATTCCTTGCAAAGACCAAATGCCCTTGGCTCCTCCTTGGTCCTGGGGCCACAGCGTTTGGATCTTTTCCTGGCAGATGCCAGTGCCTTCAAACGGCCGTATTGGGCGGGGCAATTGGCTTGTTCCCGGGATTGCATAATTCATGGAAATGCACAGAGGCATAGACCAGGTTAGGGGCAGTCTCTGGGACCCCCTCTCTGTTTCTCATGCTCCTCCTCTCTGCACAGGCAGCCCTCCCTTGCCCACATGCCTCTGTGGTTCCAGGCACACATTGTGCTGGTTTCTTCAGTGATGAGATCTCTCGTTCCATGCTCTCTTCTGCGTATTCACAAGCTCCTACAGAAGAACCCAAATTTAGCAGGCGACACCCATGTGCTGTGGATGCAGCAGCACTTGTGTGTCGGCTCATGAACACAGATCACTCACACCTACAGCGTTCACAGGCACCAACGTGGCACCTCACGAGACATCCCATAATTCAGGGCATTGTTAGGATAGTTAGGGGGTCCAGTGCATGGAGAATGTCCTGCTCATCTCTCCCAGTGAGTCAGGAGGACTCTGACTTGCCTTCTGCTCCACATATTACCTCCCTCCAGCCCTGCCTCCCCTCCCCTCCCCAGGTCCTGGTAGATACAAAGCAGGAAGCACAGCCAGACGCCAGGCTTTGTGGGAGCAGCTCCCCGCTGAGGCTGCGTGGAGTTAGTGTGTCCTGACAGCACACTCCCCACACCCACCTCAGGCACTAGCCGGGCACCACATCCACATGACTCTGTGGCTTCACCCATCAGAAGATCCTCTGAAGACCCCGCTGACGTGTTGATGATGCAGATGACAAGGCAGAAAGTAAATGATGGGGTCTCATCTGCTGTCCGTTTTATAGAACTTAAGCTGAATGACCTCTACCTGGATAAGTGGCAATGTGTGTGTCCAATCTTATATCTGCTTTACCTATATTTATACATATATATTTCATGTGTTAATTTGGCTTAATTATCTGTACACCTAAATGCATTCATGCATTCTATTAAGTCTATTCAGTAAAGGGAAAGGAGAGAATGATTATGAATTGAGTGTCTGCCTTGTCCTAGATGTGTTACATAGATGATAGCACTTTATTCTCACAGTCACACATTAAAGCAGGGCTCTCAGATCTGAGCTGGCTCATCCAAATGACCTGCCAGCCTCTTAAAACTCAACTTTCTAGACCCCAGTCCTAGGTTTCTGATTCAGCAGGTGTGGGTTGAGGTTTGAGAAGATGGATTGCTGACGAGTTTCCAGGTGAGGCTGTAGCGTCTGGCCCAGGGACCCCACTTTGAGAAGCACAGTTTTAAAGACATAGGCTCAATTTATGATGGAAAATTTGAGGCTCACATTTGAGATGTAAAGTCATACAGTGAGCGACAGAACAGGATGTGGGCCTGGCAACACCCTGCCACCCTACACAGCACGGAGTTCCTTCAGTATTTTTAAATGCCACTCCAAGGGCAACGCGAGGCAGCAGGACCTGTGCTGCCCAGCATGGTGTGTAGAGGCTGACAATCTTGCCCTGCGTGGTTGGAAGTTTCACAGCTACCACTGCCTCTGAGCGACTGACTACATCTGTTAGCTTTCACTGGGTAAGAAACTGCCCCATCAGGAAGTGGCTTAAACAACTATTTATCAGCACTGGCCAGTCTACAGGCCTGCTGGGCGGTTCTGCTGTTGAGGTCAGGCTAACTGATGGAAGCTGGGCTTGCTCAGGTCTGGGGTCAACTGACAGGTCAGATGGGGTCTACTGGTCTGGCGCCCTCCATGCTTGTGTGGAGGTTGGCTTCATTCTGGCTGAGAGGTGGGAGCCAGGGCCACGAGCTTCTCATAATCCAGCAGGCGACCTGGCCTCGTTCACACAGTGGCTGCTGGATTCCAGAAACAAGGGCAGAACGTTAGTAGGGTGTGGAGGACCTGGTTTTGACCTAGTACACATGGCTTGTGCCCTGTTCTGTTGACTAAAACACTAGAATGGCCAAGATCCAAGGGGTGGGTACAGGAAGGGGAGGAATTTGTGGCTATGTGAAAAACGGACCCTACTGTGTGTTCTGTATTATGGCCACTGCATGTCCTCCTGTGTCCCTGTCCCATGCCTGGCTCAACAGCAACAGGGGACAGGGAGGCCAGCTCAGCCTCTCATTTGTTGCTTCCTTTGTGGATGTCAGGAAGACAAAATCTATGGTGAACAACAGCATGCCACCAGGGTTTCCTCCTGAGAAATACGTTTTTCATTTTCCGTGGAAAGCTCTTCAAATGACGTTTCCTTGGAGCCATCATCTATATGCATAAATATGGAGTTCAAATGGAATATCCAGTTTTCACAGCTGTGTCTGTGCTAAATTAAAAAGAACAGAAAAACAAAGAGAAAGAAATAAAATGACCTCTGGCTTTTTGCAACAGAATGGGGGTGCAGAGAAGGAATCCTTCCAACACCGTGCAGCCGGCTCCACGATTCCATCATGTGCAGATTGTATTCTTAATTAATCATGGCTGAAGTTTTGCACTTTTACTTTGGGGCTGGTGGTTTATTTTCTTGTTCTAGTGCCCACATGAGCATCCTCTGGCAATAAAACATCCAGAGAGAAGTTATAAAAACATGTCATCTTGGTTATAACATATGGCTAATTGATTTTTGAGAATCGCTTAATTGTGTGACTTTAGTTAACTAAACAACAATGCCTGTTTTCACACCTCTGATATTAGCTCATAGGATTTCATGACCTGCCCCTGCTGAGACACACTCCATATTTCTGACCATAAATCTGGCCTCTGCTCGGCTAGCATATTTGCTCCAGCTTTGTTGTGGTAGTTTTACTGCATTGGTTGCCTTTAAAAAAATTTTATAGTGGGCAATAAGCATGGAGAAAGGTTTAAGGGGTAGAAAGAAATTTTCTTTCTTTCCAGTCTGTATGAGCTGAATTTTTAATTTCTTCCTTAAATAAAATAATAAAAGGTAGTTTCCTTCACAACTTTGCCCAACATGGATCTCTGTAGGTTCCACTTAAACAGAATGGGAGAGCAACATGAGCCTGTGGCCTTTTTTTACAGAGGTTTACAAAAGCTCTGCTGAGTTTGATTAATTACCTGGAGTTTCACAGGGGTCCGTGTCAGTTACAAGAGGGTTTAATGTGGAAAAGTCAAGATTATAGGCATGTGAGGAGGAGGGAGAAGAGAGATCTGAGAGAGAGGAAGGAGCTAGGGAGGAAAGTAAAGGTGTTTGAGAAGCAGTGGGAAAAATGCCTTCAGTGGATAATGAGAAAGTGGGATGGAGGACTCAGCTTATTCCCCTAGATTATGGTACAGGTTACAGACATAGGGGAATGAAGAGAAGGTCATCTTGCAGCTTTGCCCCTCTGGAAACTAACTGCCCATCATGGTTATTATGCAGAGTCAAAGTACAGAATCCCTGTTAAGAGTCATAGCCTAGGGTAGAAGAAGCCACCCTCAGCGTTCCACAGCTTCACTTGAGATTGATGATGTTTTATTTTCTTCCTTATTATAAAAGAAACCCAGAGTAATTATTACAGTCTATAATAATAGCTGATACTTGCATGTTTTTGCCATGTGGGTCAGGCAGTGTTCTAGGTGCTTTGAGGATGTAATTCCTTAAAGCCTCACAAGGACCCTGTGATGCAGGTACTACTGTTACACCATTTCACAGATGAAACTTCTGAGGCACACCGAGGTGAGTAACTTGCACATAGTCAGGCAGTTGCTATGTGTACGTGGCAAAGCAGGGACTAATGAGCTCTTTTCTACCTTGCCTCCTTGTTTGGATAATCCCCAGGTAAAGGCTTCAACAAGGCCCTGGGTGCTAGGCCCTGTTCATTGGCACCAGGAAAATACACTGGGGCTGATTCCCGAGGTGGAAAGATGTATGCCTTTTATTCCCTTTCTTGCCTTACTACACTGGCTAGAAGAGACCTTGCTTCATTCCCAGCATTAGGAGAAAAGTATTCAGCCTTTTGCCATTAAGTGTGATGTTAGCTGTAGGTCTTTTTGTTGATACTCTTTATCAAGTTGTGGAAGTTCCCCTCTACTCTTCATTTTCTGAGAGTTTAAAAAAAAATTATAAAAGGTGTTTTTTCTGTATCCATTGATATGATCATGTAATTTCTCCATTAATATGGTGGATTACACAGATAGATTTTTTAGTATTGAACTTGCCTTGCATTCCTGGAAAACACCCCACTTGGTCATGGAGTATATTCTTTCTATATATTGCTAAGTTTGATTTGCTGATACTTTGTTAAAGATTTTTGCAACAAGAGAAGGAAGGAAGTATGCAAAATTTGAGCCTTCACCTGAGCAGTGGGCAAACCCAGGATTGCCTGAAGTTTCCAGCTCTCTGGGGCCTATCCTGGCCAGGCCTGCTGTGCCACTGTGCCGACAGGACGGGACCGCGTGGTAAAAGAAAACACAGAACAAAAAGGACAAACCTGAGTATTCTCATCTGGACCATCCCATTCTTGTAAATACAAGCAAACAATTGTAAAAGGTCATGGCCTTGTGTGATTCTTAGGGGAAGGTCTCAACCAAAGCATTGAGACTGAGTTCAGTGCTAGATGCCAAGCAAGACCCACAGAAAAACCAAACAAGTCAGTCTTCTATACTTTTGTATCAAGATTAAAAATTTCTAGCAATTTTCATTGAACAGAAACAAAGCACTCTGCAGGAATGCAATCTCCTCAATACTAGCTTTCATCCCTCTCAACTCCACCATGACAGTCATGGAGAAGGTCAGTGTGCCCCAGGCTCTGTGGCTGACTAACTTTAGGGAAGAAGGACACAGGGGCCCAGGCAGGGGGCACCATTCAGGCAGACCCCACTCCCCGCTTTGTCCAAGCATGTTCCTGCCTTCCTGGGTGACACCGGATTTGTTGTGTACCTTTGGCCTAATTCCTCGCGCTGGTTCCTGCATTAGTAACCACCCTGTGGTGACCTATAATTCATCTTCCAAACCAAGAATGTGGCACTTCTGACAATGATTTTGCCAGAACAGCAGGCCTAACCTAGAATTGCTTGGGGCAAATGGGCCCATACAGTCCACCTTCTAATATTTGAGGTTCTCCGGAAGTGGGGCTCTGGGTTGTCCTTGCCAGACCCCACTCCCCACCACAGTGGCTACGAAAGTTCTGCCTGTTCCCTGCCCCAGCAGCTGAGCCCCTTCTCCTTTCTTCTGGAACCCTCTCTGCTGTCTTGCTCTGGGATCTCTAACAGTCTATTGTCTGACCCTTGAACCCCACCGTGAAATCTTGGCATGTTGTACAGTCATCTGTTCTCGGGCTGGACTGTGCCCGCTGGTGCTTGCCCTTTGACTTTTGTCCCATGCGCTTCCTACAATCTTCTGGATTTCACACCATATGAGTCACTCTGTTCTCTCCACTCCCACTGGGCAGAAGCACGAGGCCCCTGCACGCACATGCTCTCTGCCTCTTGGGAAGCACTCCTCCCTGTTGGGGATGCAGCAGAGGATTGAATGAGCCTCCACTGGTTTGAAAGCTGAGGGGCTTCACGTGTAGCCTTCCTCTTCTGTCTGCTATTTATACCTCCTGTAGCATGATTTCCCTTTCAGAGGTTAGATCCTGAGGCTCAGAAAGATTAAGGAAGCAATCCCTCATATTCCCTAGAGCCTCTGTTGCCTCTTGGAAGTAGGCTTAAATTGGGAAACCCAGTCTAGCCATGGCAGAACTTGGCCTGTATTTATAAGAGAAGTGATAAGAATGTCCTAGACGTTGAAAACAGGAAAGAGAAGAGATATTCGTACACCCATGACCATAGCAGCATTATACACAGTAGCCAAGAGCTGGAAGCAACCCAAATGCCTATTAATGAACGAATGGAAAAGCAAGTGTGGTGCATGCGTACAATGGAATATTATTCAGCCTCAAAAAGGAATGCCAAGAAAGAAAATTCTGGCACGTGCTACAACATGGGAGAACCTTGAAGACATTGTGCTAAGCGAAATAAGCCAGACACAAAAGGACAAATATTGCATAATTCCACTTATGTTAAGTATTTAGAGTAGCCAAATTCATAGAGACAGAAAGCAGAATGGCGGTTGTTAGGACTGGGGGAAGTGGGATGGAGAGTTACCATTTAAGGGGTACAGTTTCAGTTTGGCATGATGAAAAGTTCTGGGGATGGATAGTAGTGATGGTTACCCCAAAATGTGAGTGTTCTTAATGCCACTGAATTGCTCACTTAAAAATGGTTAAAATAGTAAATTCTATGTTAAGTATATTTTACAGAAATTTTGAAGAAGAGGGATGTTCTGGAAGTTCACTCCATAGGATACTGCTTTGTTTGGTAAGGGCATTTCAGTCTTCACCCTGTCCTCCTCCTCATACCCCGCTTTCCTGGAAGCCCCCACCATCTGGCCTGAATCTTCATTATCAGCTGCATGTGCTGATGGGCTGCTCGTGCCTCTGGGAAAGTCACACTCAGCTGGGCCTGGCTCTGCGCAGAGTTGGCTGGCTCCCTGGCTCTGATGAGACATGCCAAGCCCTGCATTGGCAGGCGTCAGGAGTTGCTCTCACTCCTGTGTGGCATGGAGAAGCCAGGCAGAGGGAATGCATTATGCAAGCCCACTTCTGAGACACCAGGCATTGTGCTTTCCAGCCCAGCCATACAATGCTGACCACGTGCAGTTATTGCAGCAAGGCTGGCATCCCAGGGACAGGGCGCCCTCTCTGCATAGCCAATGTCTCAGGGCCTCCTTGATGCTACCATAGTGAGTCTAGGAAGCCAGGAGATGAATGAAGGCACTGTGGAGCCTTGTCACTCCACCGCCTCTGTGTGCAGAGGAGGAGGCTGAGGCCAGCGGTCCTAGATGCTGCACAGATACAGGGAGATTTGGTCAGATCTGGGGTCTCCTGATCCTGGGCAGCACGCACATCATGGTCCTGAAGGCTGTATGCTGCCTAGCTGTTCTTGCACAGTGGCTCTAGGAAAGAACTCGGGAGGCGAAGAGCGTCTCTTTCTTTTATACAACTAGCTTCTATTTATTTTTACCTTTTATTTTTGTTATGTTCAAATGTTTTCAAATAGTGTGCCCCTAGAGCTCATAATTAAATAGCCCAATCCTTTTACTCTTCACAGCAAGTATCAGACCAAATCAGAAGCTTTTCCACAGACTTTAAAAAATATTGGAGATTAATAGGAGGTTGCAAAGATTGTAAAGAGAGGTCCTGTGTACCCTTCCAGTAGGTTTTCCGATGATTACTCCTTATGAGATACAGCATAGCATCAAAACCAGGACTTGGATATTGGTGCAAAGTGTGTGTGTAGTTATGGCTTATTTTATCACATACATAGTTTATGTGTCCACTACTGCCATCAAGATACAGAACCATTTCCTCACCACCAAGATCTCCAGATCTCCCTCCTGCCACCCACTGCTCCCCACCATCTCTAACTCCTAGCAACCACCAATCTAATTTCTATTTCTATAATTTTCTCAATATGAGAATGTTAGATAGATGGAATTATACAGTATGTGACCTTTTGAGATGGGCTTTTTTTTTTTTTTTTTTCTAGTCACAATGCCCTTACGATCTATCTAGGCTGCATGTATCAACGATTTCTTTTTATTGCTGAATAATTTTCTGTGGCACCAGTTTGTTTAACCATACTTATCCATTGGAGGGCATCTGGGATAAGTTTTGGCTCTTATAAATTGAGCTGCCTCAAGTGTTTGTGTACAGGTTTTTGCATGCAAACATTTTCATTTTTCTGGGACAAATGCCCAGGAGTGCAGTCCTGGCTCAAACACCAAGTGGATATTTAGTTTATAAAGAAAGCGCCAAACTATTTTCCAGAGTGACTAAGAATTCACATTCCCATTAGTAATGTATGAGTGATCCAATTTTTCCACATTCTCGCTTGCATTTTGTGTTATTATATTTTATTGTATTAGAATATTTAACATGAGCTCTACCCTCTTAACATATTTTAAGTGTACAATATAATATTGTGAACTAAAGGCATAATGTCATAAGCAGATCTCTAGAATTTACTCATCTTGTATAACTGAAGCTTTGTACCCACTCAAAACAATCACTTCCCATTTCCCCCTACCTCTAGCCTGGCAACCACCATTCTACTCTCTGCTTCTATGAATTTGAATATTTCAGGTAATTCATAGAAGTGGAATCATGCAGCATTTATGCTTCGGCAACTGGCTTATTTCACTTAGCATAATGTCCTCAAGTTTCATCCATGTTGTCAGATGTGGCAGGATTTTCTTTTTAGGACTGAGTAATAGCCATTGTCTATGTATACCATGTTTTCTGTATCCATTTATCTGTTGATGGACATTTGGGGTTGTTTTCACATCTCAGCTTCATAATGCTGTAATAAACAGTAGTAAAAATATTTCTTCCAGATCCTGATGTCAATTCTTTTGGATGAACACTCAGAAGTGGAATTGTTGGATCATAGAATAGTTCTATTTGTAATTTTTGAGGAAACTCTGTACTGTTTTCCATAGCAGCCATGCCATTTTATTTTTCCACCCGTAGTGTAGAAGGGTTCCAGTTTCCCTACATCTTTGCCAACACTTGTTATCATTTATTGTTTTGATAATAGCCATTCTAACAGTGATATCTCATTGTGGTTTCAATTTGCATTTTCCTGATGATTAGAAATGTTGAGCACATTTTCATGTACCTATTAGCCATTCGTATGTTTTCTTTTGAGACATTTCTATTTAAGTCCTTTTCCTATTTTAAAATCAGTCTATTTGTTGTTCTGCTGTTGAGTTATAGGCATTCCTTATATATTTTGGATTTTGACTCTGCCTATATTAAATATTGCAAATATTTTCTCCCATTCCACAGGTTGTTCGCTTTGGTTTCTCTTTCGCTGGGCAGAAGCTTTTTAGTTTGATGTAATCCTACTTGTCTATACATGGTCTTGTTGCCTGTGCTTTATATACCATATCCAAGAAATCATTTCCAGGACCAATGTCATGAAACATTTCCTCTATGTTTTCTTCTAGGAGTTTCAACTTTGAAGTTTAAGTGTTTAGTCCATTTGGAGATGATTGTTACATATATTGTAACAAAATGGTCCAATTTTATGCTGTGGTATGTGGATATCTGTTTTTTCCAACACCATTTGTTAAAGAGACTATCTTTATCTCTCCATTGTGTAGACTTGGCACCTTGTCAAAGGTCTTCATAGGGCCATATATGCAGGTGTTTATTTTATTTTTTCTGGTCTAATATGTATGGAGTTACATGTCATGGTGGTTTTAATTTGCATTTTCTTAATGGCCAGTGATGTTGAACACTTTTTCATGTGCCCATTTATTAGTCATGGATCCACTTTGATAAAACGTCTCTTTACATCTTTGGCCCATTTTCTAATTGGAATATTGTATTTATGCAAATACAATTGATTTTAAAATATTTATCTTGTATCTGTGAGCCTGTATCTTGTTGAACTCATTTATTCTAGAATTTATTTTGGTAGTTTTTTTTTAATCTTCATTGGCTATCATGTCATCCACAAATAGGAACAATTTTACTTCTTTTCTAATCTGTGTGACTTTCTTTTCATTTCTTTTCCTTAATGTGCTGGCTAGAACTTTCAAGTATTCTGTTGAGTGGCAGTGTCACATGAAAGTAGAATCCATACCTCATTCACAATTTTAGGGGGAAAACATTCAGTCTTTTACCATTAAGTACAATGCTTTGTAGATATTCTTTATCAGGCTGAAAAAGTTTATCTCTATCCCTATTTTATGACAGTTTTTGTCATAAATCGGTGTTGAATTCTGTCAAATGCTTTTTCAGTATTCATTAAAATAGTGGATTACACTGATCGATTTTCCAGTATTTAACCAGCCTTGCATTCCTGGAACAAGCCATATTGGTCATGGTGTATATTATTTGTACATATTGCTAAATTCTATTTGCAAAATTTTTTTCTTTATGGTATCAGGATAATATTGGCTTCATGGAGTACATTAGAAATTTTTTTTTTTTCTGGAAGAGATTGTATAGATTTGATGTGGTTTTTCTTAGACAACATATTAGTCCCTTCTTGCACTGTTATAAAGAAATATCTGGAGGGGGGCGGAGCAAGATGGCCGAATAGGAACAGCTCCAGTCTCCAACTCCCAGCGTGAGTGACACAGAAGACCAGTGATTTCTGCATTTTCCACCGAGGTACTGGGTTCATCTCACTGGGGAGTGCCGGACGATCGGTGCTGGTCAGCTGCTGCAGCCCGACCAGCGAGAGCTGAAGCAGGGCGAGGCATTGCCTCACCTGGGAAGCGCAAGGGGGAAGGGAATCCCTTGTCCTAGCCAGGGGAACTGAGTCACACAACACCTGGAAAATTCGGTAACTCCCACCCCAATACTGCGCTTTAAGCAAACAGGCACACCAGGAGATCATATCCCACACCTGGCCGGGAGGGTCCCACACCCACGGAGCCTCCCTCATTGCTAGCACAGCAGTCTGCGATCTACCGGCAACGCAGCAGCGAGGCTGGGGGAGGGCGCCCGCCATTGCTGAGGCTTAAGTACGTAAACAAAGCTGCTGGGAAGCTCGAACTGGGTGGAGCTCACAGCAATTCAAGGAAACCTGCCTGTCTCTGTAGACTCCACCTCTGGGGACAGGGCACAGTAAACAATAACAAACGCAGCAGAAAGCTCTGCAGACGCAAACGACTCTGTCTGACAGCTTTGAAGAGAGCAGTGGATCTCCCAACATGGAGGTTGAGATCTGAGAAGGGACAGACTCCCTGCTCAAGCGGGTCCCTGACCCCTGAGTAGCCTAACTGGGAGACATCCCCCACTAGGGGCAGTCTGACACCCCACACCTCACAGGGTGGAGTACACCCCTGAGAGGAAGCTTCCAAAGCAAGAATCAGACAGGTACACTCGCTGTTCAGAAATATTCTATCTTCTGCAGCCTCTGCTGCTGATACCCAGGCAAACAGGGTCTGGAGTGGACCTCAAGCAATCTCCAACAGACCTACAGCTGAGGGTCCTGACTGTTAGAAGGAAAACTATCAAACAGGAAGGACACCTACACCAAAACCCCATCAGTACGTCACCATCATCAAAGACCAGAGGCAGATAAAACCACAAAGATGGGGAAAAAGCAGGGCAGAAAAGCTGGAAATTCACAAAATAAGAGCGCATCTCCCCCGGCAAAGGAGCGCAGCTCATTGCCAGCAACGGATCAAAGCTTGACGGATAATGACTTTGACGAGATGAGAGAAGAAGGCTTCAGTCCATCAAATTTCTCAGAGCTAAAGGAGGAATTACATACCCAGCGCAAAGAAACTAAAAATCTTGAAAAAAAAGTGGAAGAATTGATGGCTAGAGTAATTAATGCAGAGAAGGTCATAAACGAAATGAAAGAGATGAAAACCATGACACGAGAAATACGTGACAAATGCACAAGCTTCAGTAACCGACTCGATCAACTGAAAGAAAGAGTATCAGTGATTGAGGATCAAATGAATGAAATGAAGCGAGAAGAGAAACCAAAAGAAAAAAGAAGAAAAAGAAATGAACAAAGCCTGCAAGAAGTATGGGATTATGTAAAAAGACCAAATCTACGTCTGATTGGGGTGCCTGAAAGTGAGGGGGAAAATGGAACCAAGTTGGAAAACACTCTTCAGGATATCATCCAGGAGAAATTCCCCAACCTAGTAGGGCAGGCCAACATTCAAATCCAGGAAATACAGAGAACACCACAAAGATATTCCTCGAGATGAGCAACTCCAAGACACATGATTGCCAGATTCACCAAAGTTGAAATGAAGGAAAAAATCTTAAGGGCAGCCAGAGAGAAAGGTCGGGTTATCCACAAAGGGAAGCCCATCAGACTAACAGCAGATCTCTCGGCAGAAACTCTCCAAGCCAGAAGAGAGTGGGGGCCAATATTCAACATTCTTAAAGAAAAGAATTTTCAACCCAGAATTTCATATCCAGCCAAACTAAGTTTCATAAGTGAAGGAGAAATAAAATCCTTTACAGATAAGCAAATGCTTAGAGATTTTGTCACCACTAGGCCTGCCTTACAAGAGACCCTGAAGGAAGCACTCAACATGGAAAGGAACAACCGGTAGCAGCCATTGAAAAAACATGCCAAAATGTAAAGACCATCGAGGCTAGGAAGAAACTGCATCAACTAACGAGCAAAATAACCAGTTAATATCATAATGGAAGGATCAAGTTCACACATAACAATATTAACCTTAAATGTAAATGGACTAAAGGCTCCAATTAAAAGACATAGACTGGCAAACTGGATAAAGAGTCAAGACCCATCAGTCTGCTGTATTCAGGAGACCCATCTCACACACAGAGACATACATAGGCTCAAAATAAAGGGATGGAGGAAGATTTACCAAGCAAATGGAGAACAAAAAAAAGCGGGGGTTGCAATACTAGTCTCTGATAAAACAGACTTTAAACCATCAAAGATCAAAAGAGACAAAGAAGGCCATTACATAATGGTAAAGGGATCAATTCAACAGGAAGAGCTAACTATCCTAAATATATATGCACCCAATACAGGAGCACCCAGATTCATCAAGCAAGTCCTTAGAGACTTACAAAGAGACTTAGACTCCCATACAATAATAATGGGAGACTTCAACACTCCACTGTCAACATTAGACAGATCAACGAGACAGAAAGTTAACAAGGATATCCAGGAATTGAACTCAGCTCTGCAGCAAGCAGACCTAATAGACATCTATAGAACTCTCCACCTCAAATCAACAGAATATACATTCTTCTCAGCACCACATCGTACTTACTCCAAAATTGACCAAATAATTGGAAGTAAAGCACTCCTCAGCAAATGTACAAGCACAGAAATTATAACAAACTGTCTCTCAGACCACAGTGCAATCAAACTAGAACTCAGGACTAAGAAACTCAATCAAAACCGCTCAACTACATGGAAACTGAACAACCTGCTCCTGAATGACTACTGGGTACATAACGAAATGAAGGCAGAAATAAAGATGTTCTTTGAAACCAATGAGAACAAAGATACAACATACCAGAATCTCTGGGACACATTTAAAGCAGTGTGTAGAGGGAAATTTATAGCACTAAATGCCCACAAGGGAAAGCAGGAAAGATCTAAAATTGACACTCTAACATCACAATTAAAAGAACTAGAGAAGCAAGAGCAAACACATTCGAAAGCTAGCAGAAGGCAAGAAATAACTAAGATCAGAGCAGAACTGAAGGAGATAGAGACACAAAAAACCCTCCGAAAAAGCAATGAATCCAGGAGTTGGTTTTTTGAAAAGATCAACAAAATTGACAGACCACTAGCAAGACTAATAAAGAAGAAAAGAGAGAAGAATCAAATTGACGCAATGAAAAATGATAAAGGGGATATCACCACCGACCCCACAGAAATACAAACTACCATCAGAGAATACTATAAACACCTCTACGCAAATAAACTGGAAAATCTAGAAGAAATGGATAATTTCCTGGACAATTACACTCTCCCAAGAGTAAACCAGGAAGAAGTTGAATCCCTGAATAGACCAATAGCAGGCTCTGAAATTGAGGCAATAATTAATAGCCTACCAACCAAAAAAAGTCCAAGACCAGATGGATTCACAGCTGAATTCTACCAGAGGTACAAGGAGGAGCTGGTACCATTCCTTCTGAAACTATTCCAATCAATAGAAAAAGAGGGAATCCTCCCTAACTCATTTTATGAGGCCAACATCATCCTGATACCAAAGCCTGGCAGAGACGCAACAAAAAAAGAGAATTTTAGACCAATATCCCTGATGAACATTGATGCAAAAATCCTCAATAAAATACTGGCAAACCGGATTCAGCAACACATCAAAAAGCTTATCCACCATGATCAAGTGGGCTTCATCCTGGAATGCAAGGCTGGTTCAACATTCGCAAATCAATAAACATAATCCAGCATATAAACAGAAGCAAAGACAAGAACCACATGATTATCTCAATAGATGCAGAAAAGGCTTTTGACAAAATTCAACAGCCCTTCATGCTAAAAACGCTCAATAAATTCGGTATTGATGGAACGTACCTCAAAATAATAAGAGCTATTTAGGACAAACCCACAGCCAATATCATACTGAATGGGCAAAAACTGGAAAAATTCCCTTTGAAAACTGGCACAAGACAGGGATGCCCTCTCTCACCACTCCTATTCAACATAGTGTTGGAAGTTCTGGCTAGGGCAATGAGGCAAGAGAAAGAAATCAAGGGTATTCAGTTAGGAAAAGAAGAAATCAAATTGTCCCTCTTTGCAGATGACATAATTGTATATTTAGAAAACCCCATTGTCTCAGCCCAAAATCTCCTTAAGCTGATAAGCAACATCAGCAAAGTCTCAGGATACAAAATTAATGTGCAAAAATCACAAGCATTCTTATACATCAGTAGCAGACAAACAGAGAGCCAAATCAGGAATGAACTTCCATTCACAATTGCTTCAAAGAGAATAAAATACCTAGGAATCCAACTCACAAGGGATGTAAAGGACCTCTTCAAGGAGGACTACAAACCACTGCTCAGTGAAATAAAAGAGGACACAAACAAATGGAAGAACATACCATGCTCATGGATAGGAAGAATCAATATCGTGAAAATGGCCATACTACCCAAGGTTATTTATAGATTCAATGCCATCCCCATCAAGCTACCAATGAGTTTCTTCACAGAATTGGAAAAAACTGCTTTAAAGTTCATATGGAACCAAAAAAGAGCCCGCATCTCCAAGACAATCCTAAGTCAAAAGAACAAAGCTGGAGGCATCACGCTACCAGACTTCAAACTATACTACAAGGCTACAGTAACCAAAACAGCATGGTACTGGTACCAAAACAGAGATATAGACCAATGGAACAGAACAGAGTCCTCAGAAATAATACCACACATCTACAGCCATCTGATCTTTGACAAACCTGAGAGAAACAAGAAATGGGGAAAGGATTCCCTATTTAATAAATGGTGCTGCGAAAATTGGCTAGCCATAAGTAGAAAGCTGAAACTGGATCCTTTCCTTACTCCTTATACGAAAATTAATTCAAGATGGATTAGAGACTTAAATGTTAGACCTAATGCCATAAAAATCCTAGAGGAAAACCTAGGTAGTACCATTCAGGACATAGGCATGGGCAAAGACTTCATGTCTAAAACACCAAAAGCAACAGCAGCAAAAGCCAAAATTGACAAATGGGATCTAATTAAACTAAAGAGCTTCTGCACAGCAAAAGAAACTACCATCAGAGTGAACAGGCAACCTACAGAATGGGAGAAAATTTTTGCAATATACTCATCTGACAAAGGGCTAATATCCAGAACCTACAAAGAACTCAAACAAATTTACAAGAAAAAAACAAACAACCCCATCAAAAAGTGGGCAAAAGATATGAACAGACATTTCTCAAAAGAAGACATTCATACAGCCAACAGACACATGCAAAAATGCTCATCATCACTGGCCATCAGAGAAATGCAAATCAAAACCACAATGAGATACCATCTCACACCAGTTAGAATGGCAATCATTAAAAAGTCAGGAAACAACAGGTGCTGGAGAGGATGTGGAGAAATAGGAACACTTTTACACTGTTGGTGGGATTGTAAACTAGTTCAACCATTATGGAAAACAGTATGGCGATTCCTCAAGGATCTAGAACTAGATGTACCATATGACCCAGCCATCCCATTACTCGGTATATACCCAAAGGATTATAAATTATGCTGCTATAAAGACACATGCACACCTATGTTTATTGCGGCACTATTCACAATAGCAAAGACTTGGAATCAACCCAAATGTCCATCAGTGACAGATTGGATTAAGAAAATGTGGCACATATACACCATGGAATACTATGCAGCCATAAAAAAGGATGAGTTTGTGTCCTTTGTAGGGACATGGATGCAGCTGGAAACCATCATTGTCAGCAAACTATCACAAGAACAGAAAACCAAACACCGCATGTTCTCACTCATAGGTGGGAACTGAACAATGAGATCACTTGGACTCAGGAAGGGGAACATCACACACCGGGGCCTATCACGGGGAGGGGGGAGGGGGGAGGGATTGCATTGGGAGTTATACCTGATGTAAATGACGAGGTGATGGGTGCAGCACACCAACATGGCACAAGTATACATATGTAACAAACCTGCACATTATGCACATGTACCCTACAACTTAAAGTATAATAATAATAAATAAATTTAATAAAAAAAAAGAAATATCTGAAACAGGGTAATTTATAAAGAAAAGAGGTTTAATTGCTCAATGTTCTGCAGGCTGTACAGGAAGCATGGCTGTGGAGGCTTCAGGAAACTTACAATCATTGGCAGAAGGTGGAGGGGAAACAGGCATGTCTTTCATGACTAGAGCAGGAGGAAGACAGAGAGGAGGGAGGCACTGCACACTTTTATTTTTATTTTTTTTTATTTTTTTCCAACATAGATAAATATTTATTAGGTGAACATGTTAAGCAATGATATTGAAAGGACATGTAGGCATCCTTTTGCTTTATTTCAGGTTTTGGGTGATTTTAGTAATTTTTATTTATTTATTATTATTATTATACTTTAAGTTCTGGGGTACATGTGCATAACGTGCAGATTTTTTACATATGTATACTTGTGCCATGTTGCTGTGCTGCACCCATCAACTCGTCAGCACCCAACAACTCGTCATTTACATCAGGTATAACTCCCAATGCAATCCCTCCCCCCTCCCCCCTCCCCATGATAGGCCCCAGTGTGTGATGTCCCCCTTCCCGAGTCCAAGTGATCTCATTGTTCAGTTCCCACCCATGAGTGAGAACATGCGGTGTTTGGTTTTCTGTTCTTGTGATAGTTTGCTAAGAATGATGGTTTCCAGCTGCATCCATGTCCCTACAAAGGACACAAACTCATCCTTTTTTATGGCTGCATAGTATTCCATGGTGTATATGTGCCACATTTTCTTAATCCAATCTGTCACTGATGGACATTTGGGTTGATTCCAAGTCTTTGCTATTGTGAATAGTGCTGCAATGAGCATATGTGTGCATGTGTCTTTACAGCAGCATGATTTATAATCCTTTGGGTATATACCCAGTAATGGGATGGCTGGGTCATATGGTACATCTAGATCTAGATCCTTGAGGAATCGCCATACTGTTTTCCATAATGGTTGAACTAGTTTACAATCCCACCAACAGTGTAAAAGTGTTCCTATTTCTCCACATCCTCTCCAGCACCTGTTGTTTCCTGACTTTTTAATGATTGCCATTCTAACTGGTGTGAGATGGTATCTCATTGTGGTTTTGATTTGCATTTCTCTGATGGCCAGTGATGATGAGCATTTTTGCATGTGTCTGTTGGCTGTATGAATGTCTTCTTTTGAGAAATGTCTGTTCATATCTTTTGCCCACTTTTTGGTGGGGTTGTTTGTTTTTTTCTTGTAAATTTGTTTGAGTTCTTTGTAGGTTCTGGATATTAGCCCTTTGTCAGATGAGTAGACTGCAAAAATTTTCTCCCATTCTGTAGGTTGCCTGTTCATTCTGATGGTAGTTTCTTTTGCTGTGCAGAAGCTCTTTAGTTTAATTAGATCCCATTTGTCAATTTTGGCTTTTGCTGCCATTGCTTTTGGTGTTTTAGACATGAAGTCTTTGCCCATGCCTATGTCCTGAATGGTACTACCTAGGTTTTCCTCTAGGGTTTTTATGGCATTAGGTCTAACATTTAAGTCTCTAATCCATCTTGAATTAGTCTTCATATAAGGAGTAAGGAAAGGATCCAGTTTCAGCTTTCTACTTATGCCCAGCCAATTTTCGCAGCACCATTTATTAAATAGGGAATCCTTTCCCCATTTCTTGTTTCTCTCAGGTTTGTCAAAGATCAGATGGCTGTAGATGTGTGGTATTATTTCTGAGGACTCTGTTCTGTTCCATTGGTCTATATCTCTGTTTTGGTACCAGTACCATGCTGTTTTGGTTACTGTAGCCTTGTAGTATAGTTTGAAGTCTGGTAGCGTGATGCCTCCAGCTTTGTTCTTTTGACTTAGGATTGTCTTGGAGATGCGGGCTCTTTTTTGGTTCCATATGAACTTTAAAGCAGTTTTTTCCAATTCTGTGAAGAAACTCATTGGTAGCTTGATGGGGATGGCATTGAATCTATAAATAACCTTGGGTAGTATGGCCATTTTCACGATATTGATTCTTCCTATCCATGAGCATGGTATGTTCTTCCATTTGTTTGTGTCCTCTTTTATTTCACTGAGCAGTGGTTTGTAGTCCTCCTTGAAGAGGTCCTTTACATCCCTTGTGAGTTGGATTCCTAGGTATTTTATTCTCTTTGAAGCAATTGTGAATGGAAGTTCATTCCTGATTTGGCTCTCTGTTTGTCTGCTACTGATGTATAAGAATGCTTGTGATTTTTGCACATTAATTTTGTATCCTGAGACTTTGCTGATGTTGCTTATCAGCTTAAGGAGATTTTGGGCTGAGACAATGGGGTTTTCTAAATATACAATTATGTCATCTGCAAAGAGGGACAATTTGACTTCTTCTTTTCCTAACTGAATACCCTTGATTTCTATCTCTTGCCTGATTGCCCTAGCCAGAACTTCCAACACTATGTTGAATAGGAGTGGTGAGAGAGGGCATCCCTGTCTTGTGCCAGTTTTCAAAGGGAATTTTTCCAGTTTTTGCCCATTCAGTATGATATTGGCTGTGGGTTTGTCCTAAATAGCTCTTATTATTTTGAGGTACGTTCCATCAATACCGAATTTATTGAGCGTTTTTAGCATGAAGGGCTGTTGAATTTTGTCAAAAGCCTTTTCTGTATCTATTGAGATAATCATGTAGTTCTTGTCTTTGCTTCTGTTTATATGCTGGATTATGTTTATTGATTTGCGAATGTTGAACCAGCCTTGCATTCCAGGATGAAGCCCACTTGATCATGGTGGATAAGCTTTTTGATGTGCTGCTGAATCCGGTTTGCCAGTATTTTATTGAGGATTTTTGCATCAATGTTCATCAGGGATATTGGTCTAAAATTCTCTTTTTTTGTTGCGTCTCTGCCAGGCTTTGGTATCAGGATGATGTTGGCCTCATAAAATGAGTTAGGGAGGATTCCCTCTTTTTCTATTGATTGGAATAGTTTCAGAAGGAATGGTACCAGCTCCTCCTTGTACCTCTGGTAGAATTCAGCTGTGAATCCATCTGGTCCTGGACTTTTTTTTGGTTGGTAGGCTATTAATTATTGCCTCAATTTCAGAGCCTGCTATTGGTCTATTCAGAGATTCAACTTCTTCCTGGTTTAGTCTTGGAAGAGTATAAGTGTCCAGAAAATTATCCATTTCTTCTAGATTTTCTAGTTTATTTGTGTAGAGGTGTTTATAGTATTCTCTGATGGTAGTTTGTATTTCTGTGGGGTCGGTGGTGATATCCCCTTTATCATTTTTTATTGCGTCGATTTGATTCTTCTCTCTTTTCTTCTGTATTAGTCTTGCTAGTGATCTGTCAATTTTGTTGATCTTTTCAAAAAACCAACTCCTGGATTCATTGCTTTTTCGGAGGGTTTTTTGTGTCTCTATCTCCTTCAGTTCTGCTCTGATCTTAGTTATTTCTTGCCTTCTGCTAGCTTTCGAATGTGTTTGCTCTTGCTTCTCTAGTTCTTTTAATTGTGATGTTAGAGTGTCAATTTTAGATCTTTCCTGCTTTCCCTTGTGGGCATTTAGTGCTATAAATTTCCCTCTACACACTGCTTTAAATGTGTCCCAGAGATTCTGGTATGTTGTATCTTTGTTCTCATTGGTTTCAAAGAACATCTTTATTTCTGCCTTCATTTCGTTATGTACCCAGTAGTCATTCGGGTGCAAGTTGTTCAGTCTCCATGTAGTTGAGCGGTTTTGATTGAGTTTCTTAATCCTGAGTTCTAGTTTGATTGCACTGTGGTCTGAGAGACAGTTTGTTATAATTTCTGTTCTTGTACATTTGCTGAGGAGTGCTTTAGTTCCAATTATTTGGTCAATTTTGGAATAAGTGTGATGTGGTGCTGAGAAGAATGTATATTCTGTTGATTTGGGGTGGAGAGTTCTATAGATGTCTATTAGGTCTGCTTGCTGCAGAGCTGAGTTCAATTCCTGGATATCCTTGTTAACTTTCTGTCTCGTTGATCTGTCTAATGTTGACAGTGGAGTGTTGAAGTCTCCCATTATTATTGTATGGGAGTCTAAGTCTCTTTGTAAGTCTCTAAGGACTTGCTTGATGAATCTGGGTGCTCCTGTATTGGGTGCATATATATTTAGGATAGTTAGCTCTTCCTGTTGAATTGATCCCTTTACCATTATGTAATGGCCTTCTTTGTCTCTTTTGATCTTTGATGGTTTAAAGTCTGTTTTATCAGAGACTAGTATTGCAACCCCTGCTTTCTTTTGTTCTCCATTTGCTTGGTAAATCTTCCTCCATCCCTTTATTTTGAGCCTAGTATGTCTCTGCGTGTGAGATGGGTCTCCTGAATACAGCAGACTGATGGGTCTTGACTCTTTATCCAGTTTGCCAGTCTATGTCTTTTAATTGGAGCATTTAGTCCATTTACATTTAAGGTTAATATTGTTATGTGTGAACTTGATCCTGCCATTATGATATTAACTGGTTATTTTGCTCGTTAGTTGATGCAGTTTCTTCCTAGCCTCGATGGTCTTTACATTTTGGCATGTTTTTTCAATGGCTGCTACCGGTTGTTCCTTTCCATGTTGAGTGCTTCCTTCAGGGTCTCTTGTAAGGCAGGCCTAGTGGTGACAAAATCTCTAAGCATTTGCTTATCTGTAAAGGATTTTATTTCTCCTTCACTTATGAAACTTAGTTTGGCTGGATATGAAATTCTGGGTTGAAAATTCTTTTCTTTAAGAATGTTGAATATTGGCCCCCACTCTCTTCTGGCTTGGAGAGTTTCTGCCGAGAGATCTGCTGTTAGTCTGATGGGCTTCCCTTTGTGGGTAACCCGACCTTTCTCTCTGGCTGCCCTTAAGATTTTTCCTTCATTTCAACTTTGGTGAATCTGGCAATCATGTGTCTTGGAGTTGCTCATCTCGAGGAATATCTTTGTGGTGTTCTCTGTATTTCCTGGATTTGAATGTTGGCCTGCCCTACTAGGTTGGGGAATTTCTCCTGGATGATATCCTGAAGAGTGTTTTCCAACTTGGTTCCATTTTCCCCCTCACTCTCAGGCACCCCAATCAGACATAGATTTGGTCTTTTTACATAATCCCATACTTCTTGCAGGCTTTGTTCATTTCTTTTTCTTCTTTTTTCTTTTGGTGTCTCTTTTCACTTCATTTTTTTCATTTGATCCTCAATCGCTGATACTCTTTCTTTCAGTTGATCGAGTCGGTTACTGAAGCTTGTGCATTTGTCACGTATTTCTCGTGTCATGGTTTTCATCTCTTTCATTTCGTTTATGACCTTCTCTGCGTTAATTACTCTAGCCATCAATTCTTCCACTTTTTTTTCAAGATTTTTAGTTTCTTTGCACTGGGTACGTAATTCCTCCTTTAGCTCTGAGAAATTTGATGGACTGAAGCCTTCTTCTCTCATCTCATCAAAGTCATTATCCGTCAAGCTTTGATCCATTGCTGGCGATGAGCTGCGCTCCTTTGCCGGGGGAGATGCGCTCTTATTTTGTGAATTTCCAGCTTTTCTGCCCTGCTTTTCCCCCATCTTTGTGGTTTTATCTGCCTCTGGTCTTTGATGATGGTGACGTACTGATGGGGTTTTGGTGTAGGTGTCCTTCCTGTTTGATAGTTTTCCTTCTAACAGTCAGGACCCTCAGCTGTAGGTCTGTTGGAGATTGCTTGAGGTCCACTCCAGACCCTGTTTGCCTGGGTGTCAGCAGCAGATGCTGCAGAAGATAGATTATTGCTGAACAGCGAGTGTACCTGTCTGATTCTTGCTTTGGAGGCTTCCTCCAGGGGTGTACTCCACCCTGTGAGGTGTGGGGTGTCAGACTGCCCTAGTGGGGGATGTCCCAGTTAGGCTACTCAGGGGTCAGGGACCCGCTTGAGCAGGGAGTCTGTCCCTTCTCAGATCTCAACCTCCGTGTTGGGAGATCCACTGCTCTCTTCAAAGCTGTCAGACAGAGTCGTTTGCGTCTGCAGAGGTTTCTGCTGCTTTTGTTGTTATCTGTGCCCTGTCCACAGAGGTGGAGTCTACAGAGACAGGCAAGTTTCCTTGAGCTGCTGTGAGCTCCACCCAGTTCGAGCTTCCCAGCGGCTTTGTTTACCTACTTAAGCCTCAGCAATGGCAGGCGCCCCTCCCCCAGCCTCTCTGCTGCCTTGTGATTAGATCGCAGACTGCTGTGCTAGCAATGAGGGACGCTCCGTGGGCATGGGACCCTCCTGGCGAGTTGTGGGATATAATCTCCTGGTGTGTCTGTTTGCTTAAAGTGCAGTATTGGGGTGGGAGTTACCCGATTTTCCAGGTGTTGTGTGTCTCAGTTCCCCTGGCTAGGAAAAGGGATTCCCTTTCCCCTTGCGCTTCCCAGGTGAGGCGATGCCTCGCCCTGCTTCAGCTCTCACTGGTTGGGCTGCAGCAGCTGACCAGCACCGATCATCCGGCACTCCCTAGTGAGATGAACCCAGTACCTCAGTTGAAAATGCAGAAATCACTGGTCTTCTGTGTCGCTGGCGCTGGGAGTTGGAGACTGGAGCTGTTCCTATTCGGCCATCTTGTTCCACCCCTGCACACTTTAAAATAAACAGAAAACATAATAACTCACTCACTATCATGAGAACAGCACCAAATGGGAAATCTGCTCCCATGATCCAGTCACTTCCCACCCAACCCCACCTCCAACATTAGAGATTACAATTTGACATGAGATTTGAGTAGGGACACAGACTCAAACCATATCAGAACATTTGGCAGAATTCTCCAGTGAAACCAGCTAAGCCTGGATATTTATTTTATGGGAGGTTTATAATTATGAATTCAACATTCCTAATTGTTTATAGGAGTATTCAGGTCATTTATTTTATACTGGAGGAGTTGTGCTACTTTGTAGTTTTTGAATAATTTGTGCATTTTATCTATGTTGTCAAGCTTACATATATAGAGTTGTGTTCATAGTGTTTATTATTCTTTTGATGTCTGCAGCATCTATAGTTATCTTTTCACTTCTGATATGGTTGACTATCTCTAATCCAAAAATTCAAAATCCAAAATGCGTTAAAATCTGAAAAATTTTGAGTACTGACTTGACACTCAAAGGAAATGTTTGTTGGAACATTTTGGATTTCGCATTTTCAGATTGAGGATGTTGAACTATAAGTTCTGAACTTACAGTTCAGTTGAACTATAACACTTCTGGTCCTAAGGATTTTGAATCAGGGATACTTAACCAGTGCTGGTATATTGGAACGTCTTCTTTCTTTTTAAGTTTTGCTAGAAGTTAACCAATTCTATTTTCTTTTGCAAAGAACAAGCTTTTACTTTCATTGAAGTTCTGTGCTGTTTTTCTGCGTTCAAACCCACTGATTCTTGCTCTTGCTTTTGTTTCCTTCCTTCTACTTGCTTTGGGTTTATTTTGATTTTATTAAGATGAGAATTTAGTTATTGATTTATGACTTTTTCTTTTTTCTAATGTAAGCATGTAATGCTATAAATTTTAGTCTTGGAACTGCATAATTGCATCCCATAAATTTTGATATGTTGCATTTTAATTTTCATTTTCAATGTAATTTTTATTTCCCTTCTTTTAGTTTTCCTTTGAGAGAATCTTTATTTCTCCTTTATTACTTAGGAATATTTTGGGCAAGTATAGAATTTGGGGTGAACAGTTTTTTTTCTTATGTCACTTGAATAATATTTTCCCTCTCCCTTGGGCCTCCATGCTTTAAGATTTAAAAAAAATCTACTGTAGGTCGGGTGTGGTGGCTCATGCCTATAATCCCAGCACTTTGGGAGGTTGAGGTGGGTGGATCACGTGGTCAGGAGATCGAGACATCCTGGCTAACACAGTGAAACTCTGTCTCTACTAAAAATACAAAAAATTAGCTGGGCGTTGTTGTGGGTGCCTGTAGTCCCAGCTACTCAGGAGGCTGAGGCAGGAGAATGGCATGAACCTGGGAGGTGGAGATCACATTGAGCCAAGATCGTGCCACTGCACTCCAGCCTGGGCGACAGAGCGAGACTCCATCTCAAACAAACAAACAAAACAAAACAAAACAAAAAAAACTACTGTAATTTAAATTATCTTTCCCATGTAGGCAATGTGCTGTCTTTCTCTTGTTGCTTTCAGGATTCTTTCTTTGTCTTCAGGTTTTAGAAGTTTGATTGTGGTGTATCTTTGAGTGAATTTCTTTGAATCTTTCAGGTTTGGAATTCATTTAGCTTCTTGAATCTCTAAATTTATAGGTTATTTTGGCCACATTTGTTAATTTGGTATTGTTTTTTGAAAACATTTTTAGTTCCATGATCCCACTCTTCTTCTAGGACTTTGATGACATGCTAACTCTTTTGTTATAGTCATACATGTAAATGAGGCTCTGCTAATTTTTTCAGTTTCCTCATTGTTGTTCAGATTGAGTAATTTCTATTGCTCTATATTTAAGTTTATTGATTTATTTTCTTTTGTCCTCTACATTCTGCCATTGTGCCTGTTCACTGAACTTTTATTTCAGTTGCTGCATTGTTTAGTTCTAAAATTTCCTTTTGATTCTTCCTTTTACTTCTGTCTTCATTACGATATTTGTATTTCTTTGCCAAAAATTCTATATTTTCCTGTGTTTCAAGCTAGTTTTTAATTGCTAATTGCAGCACTTTTCATAATGATTGTATTAAAATTTTTGAAAGATAATTCTAACAATTGTATCATCTTGGTGTTGGTGTTTTGTTGATTGTCTTCTCATTCACCTCGAGTTGCTTTTGGTTCTTGGTGTAATGAATGACTTTTGATTGAAATATAGACATTTGGGTATTATAAGACTATGAAATTTGTTTAAATAACATTTATTAGCAGGCTTCCTCTGACATCTCTCCAGTGGATGAGGAGATGGGGGCACTGCCATGTAATTACCAATTAGGGATGGAAAACCATGTTCTCCACTTGACCTTTTTTGACACCTAGGCTGGGGGAAGGGCTCTTTTTTATTGCTGGGCAGAAATGGAGTTCAGATTCCCCACATTGTCTCCACAGACATGAAGGGACAGGGGACTTGTTACTGCCCATCAGGGATGCAAACCCTAGCTCCCAACTCAGCCTTTATTTATACCACCTGACAAGGGAGGTGGGGATGCCACATAACAACACAGTAAGGGCAGAAGTCTAGTCTCCCTGCTTAGCCTTGGTTAATGTGAGTGGAAGTGGAGCCACAGTTTTTCTGTGTTTGGCTGGAGTAGGCATTTTATTCCTGAAAGTTTTCTGTCTTGATAGGTTTTCCCTTTCCTGGTTCTTTGGCTAGAAAGAATTGGCTTTTCTTTGGCCTTTGTTTTTTTTCTGTCTGCGCTAATGAGCAGTTCCAGGTTGCTGACTTTACAAATACCTAATTTTGGGATATACGAGACAATAAGAAACTCATTGTCATGTTATTCCTTCAGTCCCATAGTCTCTGGTTGTTCTGCCTTCTTCTCTGTACCTTTCAGAGTCTTCTTATATTTGCTTTATATATAATGCCTAGGCCTTTTAGTTATACTTAGTAGGAATAGGGTAAAGCATGTCTACTCCATCTTCCTGGAAAATAGAAGCCTTATTCTCATAGACTTTTGGGGTTCAAGGAAATTGAAATAAGAGCTAGATCCCCGGGAATAAATCAGGCCAAATCCCATGATTGGGACTTGCTGAGCATTAGGTAGACAGAGTCATTCATTCATTCATTCATCCACAAATGTGTGGGCACTTGCTCTGTTCCAGGAACTGCTTGGAAACTGCAAATATAGAAGTAAACAAAGCAGTTAAAGTTCCTGTGTTGGAGACCCACATTCTACAGAGCAGACTGAAAAACATCCACGATACATAAGCAAAAATATGTTTTATTAGATATGTTATTAAATGCTGATAACAAGATATGAATCAGGGAAAAAGGATATAAAGTGTTAGATGGGGGCTGGGAATTCCCAGCAAAGCAGCCAGGACAGACCTCATTCAGAAGGGAATTTTTGAATAGAGACTTGAGGGAAGTAAAGCAACCAGCATTTCAGGCATGAAGAACGCTGAATGCAAAGGCCCGAGGCAGATGTATGTCTGGCAGGTTCAAGGAAGGATCAGGCAGGAGATGAGAACAGGGAATTCAGTGAGTGAGCCGGAAAGCCATCAGCAACCTGACAGCAGGGGTGAGTCTTAATCTAACTGTCATAAATGGTTATTCTGGCTGCTGCGTTGAGAGCAGACTGAGTAGAGGTAAGGGCAGGAATGAGAAGAGCAATTTGGAGACTTGTTAAATAACACACTATGGCAGGGGCCATGAGTGGTCAGAGTCTGGATATGTTTTGGAGATGGAGCCAATAGGATTTACTGAGGCTGGATGCAGGGTGAGAGAGGAAGCTGGGAGCCATGGGTAACACCAACGGTTGTGGCCTGAGCATGGGGCTGACGGGTGGTGTGTTAGGAATGTGGACCTGCCATGAGTGTGGACATGCCACATCATGATGCTGTTAACCTTCCCACAGGGAGATCCAGCCCACTGTGGACACAGGTCCGAGTTGGGAACTAGTCTGAGAATCAGCATAGGTGACCTTAAAAAAGCATGACCTGTGTGCTGACCCTGGAGGCAGGTGTAGATGGAATGTGGTTTCACACAGGGGCATTTGGGAGGAACCCACACTGGTGAAAGTCCCAGTTCATGAGATTCTGGAACCTTCCCTGATGGATATGGGGTCCTTGAACTCCCTGTTATCATGGGAGGCAGCCTGGCAGCGCTTCTCTCAGGGCTTAGCTTTTCCTGACAGAATCCTTTGCCTTTGTACATGTCCCTTCATACCCTCCAAAGTGTTTCCTCTGCCCACACCCCCTGCTCACCCCCATGCCAGCAAGTTTGTGTGGTCGGGATGCTGGTTGGGACCAGGGCAGCTGTCACAGCATGGCACTGCAGCCCAGAAAGCCTGATCGAAGTTTGCAGGACAGTTTATAAACTCCTCAAGGATTGCTTACGTGCCCAGAGCAAATTCCATCTGCCTGTTTTCTTACACATGTGTTCACCCCCTTGTTGGCTTCCCCAAGTCCAAATAAGAGGATCAATAATTTCGTTTTACAGTGGACTACTTAGTCTGATTCTGTTTGGGAATTTTCATGTTTTGAGAAATGAACCTTCCTGTTAAAGAGATTTAGCATGCACTCAGACCACAGAAAGCCCCACATGGAAAAAACCAAGGCAACATACCATAAGTTTTGTTTCCAAGGCCTCCAGGACCCCAGCATAAGCAGCGGAGTCAAGTAAGCCAGCTTTTCTGCCATCTCAGTTAGACCTGGTGATGTCTTCCAGACAGTATGAGTTTAACATTTCACAAGTTGTGACTCAAATAAAATTTGCACCCACAGCCTCTGCTGGCCCCATGCCTGGCACTCACTTAGTGAAGGACTTTTGATAAATCTTCAGCCTGTGAGCCTTAGCTACAGGGGAGGGAGCAGAGCAGGTGTTCTGAGGGACCCTCCCGCTGAGGAGGGAGGCCCTGATGCCAGGCTTGTGCCAGTGGGTGTGGCCATTCCTTATGCCCCCGTTGAACCCGTGCAGACTGCAGCTGCCCCTGAGCAGCATTTCCTGGCCTGCCCATCTTGACCCTTCTACCATTCTTTTTTTTTCTTTTTTTTTTTTTTTTTGAGACGGAGTCTCGCTCTGTCACCCAGGCTGGAGTTCAGTGGCCGGATCTCAGCTCACTGCAAGCTCTGCCTCCCGGGTTCACGCCATTCTCCTGCCTCAGCCTCCCGAGTAGCTGGGACTACAGGCGCCTGCCACCTCGCCTGGCTAGTTTTTTGTATTTTTTAGTAGAGACGGGGTTTCACCGTGTTAGCCAGGATGGTCTCGATCTCCTGACCTCGTGATCCGCCCATCTCGGCCTCCCAAAGTGCTGGGATTACAGGCTTGAGCCACCGCGCCCGGCCGACCCTTCTACCATTCTATGTCTTCTCTCACTCCCCTGTGAAAGGCTCAAACAAGCAGGTCAATTCATACGCATCCAAGAAAATGCCCCCCAATGCGTGGGGCAGGGTCAGCACTCCTTCAAGGGCAAGGGGAAGGAGCCTTAGCTTTGCTGTATTTCTCCCCACTGATGCTTCACCCAAAGTTCCCCCTTGGACATCATGCTCCAATTACACAGCAGGACAGGGGCTGGAAGCAGAGTTCTAGAATGGGCTCTTCCTGCAGGAGGGGCAGGTTCCTGGCGGGACACCAGCTGCAGGGTCCAGGAGGATGCGGGTGGATGGGAGAGGGTAGAGCTGGAGGTAGCCTCTTGTCTTTCCTGGCCACTGAAGTCAAATTCGTGAAGTGCTTTTTGAATTCAAAAATGGCTTACAAGTGTTCACTGCTTTGAATTTCTGGTAGCCTATGGTAGCCGTGTGTGTGTGTGTGTGTGCACACGCATGTGCTGGGCAGGTGGGTGAGGAGTGAGGGGAAACACCAAACACCTCACAATTGCAGTCCCCTCCTACTTCACCTTTGTATTTCCCACAATCTTCAGAGCAATCAGAAGGGGAAGCATTACTCCAATACTATAGCAGAGGAAACTGAGTCACAACAAACAAAACTTTTAAGCCAAGGGGCCAGTCCTAGGTGCTGACCACTTGAGAGGTCGGCAGGGCTCTTTCTCCTTGGCTGATCTGCCAGTCTTGGGTCGTGACCCTGGGACCTGTGTGGGACAGGCAGAAGACACATGCTTTATTGATTTCTCAACAGGCTTTCTGGTCTATGCAGAGGGTAGAGCCTGCAGAGGTCCCTGACAGTACACAGGAAACCTGGATGGAGAGAAGGGCAGGCTTCTCAGGGAGGTCTCCAAGCCAAGAAGCGAGGCAGGGCGGCCTGGAGGCTGGGGCAGTGTTCCCAGTTCCCAGGCTCAGAGTGCCAGGCCAGGCCATGCTTTTCTCAGGCTGCCCAGTCTAGAAAAATGACTTCGGCAATCTCGTCCTTATCATTCACAGAGTGGGCACAAGGGCTGCTTATCTCATTGGAATGTGGCAAAGAATACTGAATTGAGATAATCACAAGACATGCAGTCAGGTTTATAAAGTGCATGTAGAACAATACAGAAATAAATGCAGAAATGCAAGTCCTTTCTTCAGGAAGTTTGTCATTTTCGTGGACTAAGAAAAAACTTAGTAGACACTGGGACAATGAACCACCCTGTGTTGCCTTCATTTACAAACCTTTCTCCAGAGGTTTGCAGACCAAGGAGTTTCACAAACCTGTCTGGTAACTGCAATATATTTGCAGTTAAATGTCCCAGCAAAGTGCATTGTATTTTTCCCCCTTTATGTAAAAGTTGTGCTCAAATTTTAATTCCCTTTGACCTGTGGGCCATTTGATCCCTTCTGGCTTTAATTACTTCTATCCTTGATTAATCCCTTGGTGTTCTTCGCCTTCTGTGCTGTCACTGGTAGAACATGCTGCAAAGTGCAAATGCCTTTGGTATGTTTACGAATTTAACTGATCCCAAATGTGGAGGAGAAACCTCCTGGAATTTAGATCTGGAATTTTCATTTGATGATTAGAATTTCACAGGTGTTTTCTTTTTTTTTCTGTCTTGAATGAAGGCTTTGGGAACACGTTTTGTCATTTTATTTTTTTGTAATTAGATTTTGTAATCTCTATCTCCTATGTTCCCATCAACAAACATATATCTTGCTTACAAATAACACAAGCCACAAGTATAATCTGCTTTTTCTTCTCCTGAGGTTTTTAGTTAATATCTGTGACTTTCAATCCTGCATTGCTTGAAGCAGCAGCAGGCAGCCTATGGCTTTCCTGTACCCTGAGTCCTGTCTCCCTGCGGATGGTGGAGCCCAGGGAGAATAGGCTAAGGGGGTGAGGACCTGCGAGTGAAATTTAGATTCCATACTCAGTCTGTGTTTGATTCTGGGCAAGCATTTCAAGTATATCAATATTTATCATCTCTCAAACAGAATGAAGCTGTTTATGTTAAAACACTTAAAAAGTGAAAAGCACTGTATTTAAAAGGGGGATTTGTACACATGTTCATATATGTACATGCACGGCTTTGAGAACACAAAAGTAGCATGCAGGTATGGTTTTTATGAGTGATAATGACGGAGATAGGTATTCAAATTCTTTGCATTTACCAAGACACTCTCTGTTTTTCTATGTTCCCCTCCCTTCCTCCCTCTCTCCCTGGCTTCTTCCCCTCCTCCTTTCTCTAGCTGTTGCTCTCACTACACACACACACACACACACACACACACACACACACACACACACACACACACTCATTCTCTCTGTCTCTCTCTCTTTGTTACACACACACCTGTGGAAAATTGGAAAATTGATATCAGAAGTTAAATTATCAATTGTTTTAGAGGTTAAATTTATTACTGTCTACAGGTGCTACGCTTTAGGGAATTTGATTTAATAAAAACATCTGTTTCTGGGCCAGGCGCGGTGGCTCATACCTGTAATCCCAGCACTTTGGGAAGCCGAGGGGGGCGGATCACGAGGTCAGAAGATCTAAACCATCCTGGCTAACACAGTGAAACCCCGTCTCTACTAAAAATACAAAAAATTAGCCAGGTGTGGTGGTGGGTACCTGCGGTCCCAGCTACTCTGGAGGCTGAGGCAAGAGAATGGCATGAAGCCAGGAGGCGGAGCTTGCAGTGAGCCGAGATCGTGCTACTGCACTCCAGCCTGGGCAACAGGGCAAGACTCTGTCTCAAAAAAACAAATAAATAAATAAATAATCTGTTTCATTTACATACTTAAGAGTGAATTCATGTGAAAATGATGTATCAATGTCATATCTCTTAGTGACTAAGAATTGCACTACATCCATTAATTTTTTCATAATTTTATTCCTTAAATAATGTTACTATTGTTTATTACAGATTATTTCTGTAAGCAAACTTTCAAATCCATATCCTTTCATATCCACTTGTCAAAATACAAAATAGGTGGCTCTTTTTTGGCCTGTTATGTTTTTGGTGGTTGTTGATATGTGTGATTTACAATCAACAAAATGGAGAGGTCTAAATTTTTCAGTGTATATGAATCCCAGCAGTTTTCTTTCTTTCTTTTTTTTTTTTTTAATAGATTCCATAGAGTTTTCTATGTACATAATTGTTTTCTATAAAAAAAGATAGTTTCACTTACTTTAAAAAAATCTTTGGTCCTTCCTTTCTTTTTCTTGCCTTATTGCCCTTGCTAGAACTTCCAGTAGAATAACATAGAATAGAAGAGGGGAGAGTGGAAAGACTTATCTTGCTTCAGATCTTAGGGAGAAAGTGTTCTATTTTTCATTACAAAATCTGATGTTAGGTGTAGGTTTTTTGTAGATGCCCTTTATGTGATTAAAAGAGTTCCTTTTTATTTCTAGTTTGCCAAAAGAGTTCATTATGAATGGACACTAGCTGCATATCTATTTTGAATTATTGCCTCTTGTTTTTTGATCATGGGATGGCCTCAGCTCGCAATGCACCAGGTGTCCATTTCATTCATGTAGATTTGCCTTTGATTAGGCCCTAGTCCTTCTCCTTCATTGGTATCAGCAGAGTCTAAGAAAAACCCTAAGGGTTTTTTTTTTTTTTTTTTCATGACATGAAGATAACTATCAACTCTGTGAAACTAGATATCAGACATTTTTTTTTTGTATTATACTTTAAGTTCTAGGGTACATGTGCATAACGTGCCGGTTTGTTACATATGTATACATGAGCCATGTTGGTGTGCTGCACCCATTAACTTGTCATTTACATTAGGTATATCTTCTAATGCTATCTCTCCCCCCACTCCCTCCCCACAATAGGACCTGCTGTCTGATGTTCCCCACCCTGTGTCCAAGTGATCTCATTGTTCAATTCCCACCTATGAGTGAGAACATGTGGTATTTGGTTTTCTGTTCTTGCAATAGTTTGCTGAGAATGATGGTTTCCAGCTGCATCCATGTCCCAACAAAGGACGCGAACTCATCCTTTTTTATGACGGCATAGTATTCCATGGTGTATATGTGCCACATTTTCTTAATCCAGTCTGTCACTGACGGACATTTGGGTTGATTCCAAGTCTTTGCTATTGTGAATAGTGCCACAATAAACATATGTATGCATGTGTCTTTATAGCAGCATGATTTATAATCATTTGGGTATATCCCCAGTAATGGGATGGCTGGGTCATATGGTATTTCTAGTTCTACATCCTTGAGGAATCGCCATACTGTCTTCCACAATGGTTGAACTAGTTTACAGTCCCACCAACAGTGTAAAAGTGTTCCTATTTCTCCACATCCTCTCCAGCACCTGTTGTTTCCTGATTTTTTAGTGATTGCCATTCTAACTGGTGTGAGATGGTATCTCATTGTGGTTTTGATTTGCATTTCTCTGATGACCAGTGATGATGAGCATTTTTTCATGTGTCTGTTGGCTGTATGAATGTTTTCTTTTGAGAAGTGTCTGTTCATATCCTTTGCCCACTTTTTGATGGGGTTGTTTGTTTTTCTCTTGTAAATTTGATTGAGTTCTTTATAGGTTCTGGATATTAGCCCTTTGTCAGATGAGTATATTGCAAAAATTTTCTCCCATTCTGTAGGTTGCCTGTTCATTCTGATGGTAGTTTCTTTTGCTGTGCAGAAGCTCTTTAGTTTAATTAGATCTCATTTGTCAATTTTGGCTTTTGTTGCCGTTGCTTTTGGTGTTTTAGACATGAAGTGCTTGCCCATGCCTATGTCCTGAATGGTATTACCTCCATTTTCTTCTAGGGTTTTTATGGTTTTAGGTCTAACACTTAAGTCTCTAATCCATCTTGAATTAATTTTCATATAAGAAGTAAGAAAAGGATCCAGTTTCAGCTTTCTACTCATGGCTAGCCAATTTTCCCAGCACCATTTATGAAATAGGGAATCCTTTCCCCATTTCTTGTTTTTGTCGGTTTTGTCAAAGATCAGATGACTGTAGATGTGTGGTATTATTTCTGAGGGCTCTATTCTGTTGCATTGGTCTATATCTCTGTTTTGGTACCAGTACCATACTGTTTTGGTTACTGTAGCCTTGTAGTTTGAAGTCAGGTAGCGTGATGCCTCCAGCTTTGTTCTTTTGACTTAGGATTGTCTTGACAATGCAGATTCTTTTTTGGTTCCATATGAATTTTAAAGAAGTTTTTCCCAATTCTGTGAAGAAAGTCATTGGTAGCTTAATGGGGATGGCATTGAATCTATAAATTACTTTGGGCAGTATGGCCATTTTCACAGTATTGATTCTTCTTATCCATGAGCATGGTATGTTCTTCCATTTGTTTGTGTCCTCTTTTATTTCACTGAGCAGTGGTTTGTAGTTCTCCTTGAAGAGGTCCTTTACATCCCTTGTAAGTTGGATTCCTAGGCATTTTATTCTCTTTGAAGCTATTGTGAATGGGAGTTCATTCATAATTTGGCTCTCTGTCTGTTACTGGTGTATAAGAATGCTTGTGATTTTTGCACATTGATTTTGTATCCTGAGACTTTGGTGAAGTTGCTTATCAGCTTAAGGAGATTTTGGGCTGAGGCAATGGGGTTTTCTAAATATACAATCATGTCATCTGCAAACAGGGACAATTTGACTTCTTCTTTTCCTAACTGAATACCCTTGATTTCTTTCTCTTGCCTGATTGCCCTAGCCAGAACTTCCAACACTATGTTGAATAGGAGTGGTGAGAGAGGGCATCCCTGTCTTGTACCAGTTTTCAAAGGGAATGTTTCCAGTTTTTGCCCATTCAGTATGATATTGTCTGTGGGTTTGTCATAAATAGCTCTTATTATTTTGAGATACATTCCATCAACACCGAATTTATTGAGCGTTTTTAGCATGAAGGGCTGTTGAATTTTGTCAAAAGCCTTTTCTGCATCTATTGAGATAATCATGTGGTTTTTGTCTTTGGTTCTGTTTATATGCTGGATTAGGTTTATTGATTTGCGAATGTTGAACCATCCTTGCATCCCAGGGATGAAGCCCACTTGATCATGGTGGATAAGCTTTTTGATGTGCTGCTGGATTCAGTTTGCCAGTATTTTATTGAGGATTTTTGCATCAATGTTCATCAGGGATATTGGTCTAAAATTCTCTCTTTTCCTGTATCTCTGTCAGGCTTTGATATCAGGATGATGTTGGCCTGGTAAAATGAGTTACGGAGGATTCCCTCTTTTTCTATTGATTGGAATAGTTTCAGAGGGAATGGTACCAACTCCTCCTTGTACCTCAGGTAGAATTTGGCTGTGAATCTGTTTGTTCCTGGACTTTTTTTGGTTGGTAGGCTATTAATTATTGCCTCAATTTCAGAGGCTACTATTGGTCTATTCAGGGATTCAACTTCTTCCTGGTTTAGTCTTGGGAGAGTGTAAGTGTCCAGGAAAGTATCCATTTCTTCTAGGTTTTCTAGTTTATTTACATAGAGGTGTTTATAGTATTCTCTGATGGTAGTTTGTATTTCTGTGGGGTCGGTGGTGATATCCCCTTTATCATTTTTTACTGCGTCTATTTGATTTTTCTCTCTTTTCTTCTTTATTAGTCTTGCTAGCGGTCTATCAATTTTGTTGATCTTTTCAAAAAACCAGGGCCTGGATTCACTGATTTTTTGGAGGGTTTTTTGTGTCTCTATCTTCTTCAGTTCTGCTCTGATCTTAGTCATTTCTTGCCTTCTGCTAGCTTTTGAATGTGTTTGCCCTTGCTTCTCTAGTTCTTTTAATTGTGATGGTAGAGTGTCAATTTTAGATCTTTCCTGCTTTCTCTTGTGGGCCTTTAGTGCTATAAATTTCCCTCTACACACTGCTTTAAACATGTCCCAGAGATTCTGGTATGTTGTGTCTTTGTACTCATTGGTTTCAAAGAACATCTTTATTTCTGCCTTCATTTTGTTATGTACCCAGTAGTCATTCAGGAGCAGGTTGTTCAGTTTCCATGTAGTTGAGTGGATTTGATTGAGTTTCTTACTCCTGAGTTCTAGTTTAATTGGACTGTGGTCTGAGAGACAGTTTGTTATAATTTCTGTTGTTTGACATTTGCTGAGGAGTGCTTTACTTCCAACCATGTGGTCAATTTTGGAATAAGTGCAATGTGGTGCTGAGAAGAATGTTTATTCTGTTGATTTGGGGTGGAGAATTCTGTGGATGTCTATTAGGTACACTTGGTGCAGAGTTGAGTTCAATTCCTGGATATCCTTGTTAACTTTCTGTATTGTTGATCTATCTAATGTTGACAGTGGAGTGTTAAAGTCTCCCATTATTATTATATGGGAGTCTAAGTCTCTTTGTAAGTCTCTAAGGACTTGCTTTATGAATCTGGGTGCTCCTGTATTGGGTGCATATATATTTAGGATAGTTAGCTCTTCCTGATGAGTTGATCCCTTTACCATTATGTAATGGCCTTCTTTGTCTCCTTTGATCTTTGATGGTTTAAAGTCTGTTTTATCAGAGACTAGGATTGCAACCACTGCTTTTTTTTTGTTTTCCATTTTCTTGGTAGATCTTTCTCCATCCCTTTATTTTGAGCCTGTGTGTGTCTCTGCATGTGAGATGGGTCTCCTGAATACAGCAGACTGATGGGTCTTGACTCGTTATCCAATTTGCCAGTCTGTGTCTTTTAATTGGACCATTTAGTCCATTTACATTTACGGTTAATATTGTTATGTGTAAACTTGATCCTGTCATTAGCTGGTTATTTTGCTCGCTAGTTGATGCAGTTTCTTCCTAGCATCAATAGACTTTACATTTTGACATGCTTTTGCAATGGCTGGTATCTGTTGTTCCTTTCCATGTTTAGTGCTTCCTTCAGGATCTCTTGTAGGGCAGGTCTGATGGTGACAAAATCTCTAAGCATTTTCTTGTCTGTAAAGGATTTTATTTCTCCTTCACTTATGAAACTTCGTTTGACTGGATATGAAGTTCTTGGTTGAAAATTCTTTTCTTTAAAATGCTGAATATTGGCCCCCACTCTTTTCTTGCTTGGAGAGTTTCTGCCGAGAGAACTGCTGTTAGTCTGATGGGCTTCCCTTTGAGGGTAACCCGACCTTTCTCTCTGGCTGCCCCTTAACATTTTTTCCTTCATTTCAACTTTGGTGAATCTGGCAATTACGTGTCTTGGAGTTGCTCTTCTCGAGGAGTATCTTTGTGGCGTTCTCTGTATTTCCTGCATTTGAATGTTGGCCTGCCTTATTAGGTTGGGGAAGTTCTCCTGGATGATATCCTGCAGAGTGTTTTCCAACTTGGTTCCATTTTCCCCCTCACTTTCGGGCACACCAATCAGACATAGATTTGGTCTTTTCACATAATCTCATACTTCTTGGTGGCTTTGTTCATTTCTTTTTACTAGTTTTTCTCCATACTTCTCTTCTCGCTTCATTTCATTCATTTGATATTCAATCGCTGATACTCTTTCTTCCAGTTGATCGAGTAGGTTACTGAAGCTTGTGCATTTGTCATGTAGTTCTAGTGTTATGGTTTTCATCTCTATCAGTTCGTTTAAGGTCTTCTCTGCATTGATTATTCTAGTTATTCATTCTTCCATTCTTTTTTCAAGGTTTTTAGTTTCTTTGCGCTGATTATGTAGTTCCTCCTTTAGCTCTGAGAAGTTTGATAGACTGAAGCCTTCTTCTCTCAATTCGTCAAAGTCATTCTTCTTCCAGCTTTGTTCTGGTGCTGGCGATGAGCTGCGTTCCTTTGGAGGGGGAGATGTGTTCTGATTTTTTGAATTTCCAGCGTTTCTGCACTGCTCTTTCCCCATCTTTGTGGTTTTATCTTCCTTTGGTCTTTGATGATGGTGATGTACTGATGGGGTTTTTGTGTGGGTGTCTTTTCTGTTTGTTAGTTTTCCTTCTAACACTCAGGACCCTCAGCTGTAGGTCTGTTGGAGTTTGCTTGAGGTCCACTCCAGACCCTGTTTGCCTGGGTATCAGCAGCGGAGGCTGCAGAAGACAGAAAATTGCTGAACAGCGAGTGTTGCTGTCTGATTCTTGCTCTGGAAGCTTCATCTCAGGGGTGTACCCCGCCGTGTGAGGTATGAGGTGTCAGTCTGCACATAGTGGGGGATGTGTCCCAGTTAGGCTACTCAGGGGTCAGGGACCCACTTGAATAGGCAGTCTGTCCATTCTCAGATCTCAACCTCTGTACTGGAAGATCCACTGCTCTCTTCAATGGTATCAGACAGGGGCATTTACCTCTGCTGAGGTTTCTGCTGTTTTTTGTTTAGCCATGCCCTGTCCCCAGAGGAGGATTCTGCAGAGGCAGGCTGGCCTCCTTGAGCTGTGGTGGGCTCCACCCAATTTGAGCTTCCCAGTGGCTTTGTTTATCCACTTAAGCCTCAGCAATGGTGGGTGCCCCTCCCCAAGCCTCGCTGCCTTGCAGTTAGATCTCAGACTGCTGTGCTAGCAATGAGGGAGGCTCCGTGGGTGTGGGACCCTCTGGGCCAGGTGTGGAATATAATCTCCTAGTGTGCCATTTGCTGAGACCCTTGGTGAAACGCAGTATTAAGGTGGGAGTTACCCGATTTTCCAGGTGTTGTGTGTCTCAGTTTCCCTTGGCTAGAAAATGGGATTCCCTTCCCCCTTGCCCTTCCCAGGTGAGGCGATGCCTAGCCCTGCTTCAGCTCTCGCTGGTCGGGCTGCAGCAGCCAACCAGCACCAATTGTCCAGCACTCCCCAGTGAGATGAACCTGGTACCTCAGTTGAAAATGAAGAAATCACCCATCTTCTGTGTCACTCACGCTGGGAGCTGGAGGCTGGAGCAGTTCCTATTTGGCCATCTTAAGCGCACCCCCTGTCAGACTTTATAATGTTTATTGTACAACTTTGTATGATCTAAAAGTTCTTTCACACATCCAATTTTAAATCATTATTTCACAAGGCTATCATTGGGATTTCATCAAATATCATCCCATAATGTTTTAGGATGATAATGAACCAAACCACATTACCTGAACCAAAAGGTAGTAATTGAGTTTAAAATAAAGGAAACTAGTTCATCATACCTATTGTCCAGGAGTGTAGGCTGGGTCTTTGGGATAACCATTCTTTTTTTCTGAGTGTTAAGAAGCAGTTGACATATTAGAATCTTACTATAGAATCCATTTTAGGGTCCTACATTTTTACTTTTTGAATGTATATGTAAACAAAAGAACTTAAATGAAAACCCTCTGATTTTAAATTTGTAAAAAAGACCAGCAGGAACTTATGATGTATTTTTTTTTTCTAAAAAGAAGTTACATTTTCTAACTATTCACTGAAAACATTAAGAGGCAATGACTGTCCCATCATAATTAGCACTTTGGGAACCCAATTTGTTAATTTTAAATTCTATTTCCCACTAAAAAAAAATTCAGGGCTTCTTGCAGAAATGGTTGATTCCAGGTTTGAAACAGAAAATGTTAAAGATAAGCTTTTATGTGCCTTTAACCTGAAGGACTCCTGGCCTGAGATGGAATGATTTGACACCCAAAGTAATAATGCTGCAATGGATTGAAATAGAATACATGGATTTAACATTTTTATGAGTTCTAATTATAGTAAACAAACAAACAAAAAAAAGCAAAACCATTATTGGTCATGTTTCAATACTGCTATATAATCAATTCATTATTTTGAAAATTTATAATTAAAAGAAAAAATTAAACATTTATCCTGAATTTCCTATATAAACTATGGCCAAATAATTGCTTCTTTATAGAAGACACTGGCATTAGCCAGTAGAAGAAATGAGATCCACAGAAAATCACATATTTGTAACCCTTCATAAGATAATGGGTTTAGGCAATGGTCTAATGGCTGTAGAAATCTCTAAGTGAAATTTTAGTGGAGAGTCATCTGATAGATGGATAAGGCTACCAACACCTGAACCCACTGAGCAGCTCTAAGATCACAGAAAGTAAGGCAATCGGACATTCAGTGTTTCCTGATGTGATACAATAAGATGTGCATGTGAAATATTATTTCAAAAAACATGAACCTGTACCTGATTAAGTGTCTAGAGCTAGCTACCATTTACAGGAAATCAGAAGGTAGAATAGTGTGTTAAATGTCACCAAAGGATGTCAAATCTAGAGTGTGGGAAAATTTACAGGACAATTGACCTTCTTTCTTTAATAAATAAATGGCAAAAGAAAGAGGCAAAGTAAAAAGTAAAAAAGGGCAGATGGGATTTAATAGACATATTCATCAAATGCAGTGTATGGCCTTGTTTGGATTCCAACTGATGCAAGTCATTTAGAGACAATTGGAGAAATTTGAACACTGAGTATATATTTGATGATATGAAGGAATTTTTATTTTCCTAAATAGGATGAAGACATTACTGTTATTTATTGTGTCCTTATCTATTCGACATTAAAAGAGGAAGCAGTTTCTGATAAAATATGGTATCTGGGATTCGTTTTAAAATGTTCCAGTGCGTAATGGGGGTGGTAAAAAGAATGTGTGGGAGGTGCATAGGGTGGCCATGTAATTTATCATCCAAACTGGAACACTGGAGAATTATGTGGTGCCAAAACATTACAAGCATGAACAAGCATCCCAAGGCTCTCGCCCTGTGTGCATGTCTGCTTGGAGCCATGGATGAGCTGCTCTAGTCTAGACACTTACATTCACATTTCTTAAGGGGCAGCCAGGAGTGATACAGTTTGGCTTTGTGTCCCCACCCAAATCTCACCATGAATTGTAACAATCCCCACATGTCAAGTGAGGGGCCAGGTGGAGATAATTGAATCATGGGGGTGGTTTCCCCCATACTGTTCTTGTGATAGTGAATAAGTCTCACAAGATCTGATGATTTTATAAATGGAGTTCCCCTGAACAAGCTCTCCTGCCTACTGCCATGTAAGACATGCCTTTCTCCTCCTTTGCCTTCTGCCATGATTGTGAGGCCTTCCCAGCCATGTGGAACTATGAGTCCATTAAACCTCTTTTTCTGTAGAAACTACCCAGTCTTGGATATGTCTTTATTAGCAGAGTGAGAACTGACTAATATGAGGAGACAGCACTCCTGCAGCACAGCACTGGGCCTCATCAGTCACAAGGGGCCCAAGCACAGCCAAGATGGCACCTGAGTAAAGAAGATGCTGCCTGTGGTTCACAGACTACTCTAAGCTTGGCCTCTCTTTCTTCCTGTGTGCTTAGCTGAAATAGAAAAACTCCCTGTCTTGGTGATTCCCTCCTTGGTGAAGGAGGCCACACCACCATCAGCAATGACTTCTTGTTCTCTCTAAGCCCTTGGGAATATAGTCTTGGCCACTGGCCCTTTGTTGACAAACAAGGCAGTGAGGATCACTGCTTCCTGGTCCTGATGAAGAGGCAGAAGTAGCAGGGCAGCAGTGAGATGTCTCCAAGGCTGACCTATGAAATGAAGTTTTCTACAAAGTACCCCAGCACCGTCTCGTTCATTCATTTTGTATTTATTCCATGAATTTGTATTGAGCCTTTGTTATATGCCAGGTTCTGGGCTAGGCTGTGGAAAAACTGAGATAAGAGACACAGTCCTTGTTCTCAAAGAGTTTGTCATCTAGTGGGGCAGATGGGCAAATATTTCTCTCAGAAATGCAAGCTCAAAGATATATACTTCAGTAGTTCATCCAAAGAACACAGCTGATTAGGAAAAAGGTTGAGCATTGTTTTAGACACAGGAGAAACAGTCTTGGTAGAGAGGGTTGCTGTCCTTACCTGGGAAAGATTAATGTCAGGCTTGAGTGGCCAGAAAGAGAGTCACAGGCCTATGGATGTTGGGTACAGTCTTGAAGGAGAAAGTCTATAGGAAGGAGTGCAGGCCAGGCATCCTGAGCAGAGAGAACAGCCGGGGCCAATAGGCAGAAGCAGAGACATGCCAAATGTCAGAGAAGGAAAGGCCAAATTCTCACCCCTGGGTGGACTCCAGACTTTCAGCCAACAACCAAATGTGTTAATTGATTGCTTTATGAGCTAATTATCTCATGGTCATCAGCTTCTTTCATTGAGATGAGTACAGGCCCAGCTTCCATATCTGCCAAAACTTATATCCCACTCTCGTACCTCCCGTAGCCTGGGAAAGGAGTCAGGATCAGGAAGACATGCATGGGAAGACTGGGCTTTCTATCTCTTTGGGCCAAATTGTTTGGCCAGCATTGTCTTCAAGGGTTTGCTCCAGGCTGTGGCTGGACATCACAGCAATCTAATCATTTTTCCAAGAAATGGATTCTTACTAATGAAAAGTAGGAATTACAGCCAATAGCATACTCTTAGATACCAGAATCCATCCAAAATTGTCAAGGGACTCCCTAGCTGGGTTTCTGATTCTAAAAGCATTGCTTAAAGCATATCTACTAAAGCTAGGAGTGGGCCTCAGATTTGATGAGTAACTCTGTAGGTCAGTAGGGATGACAGGTACTAAATAAAAAGCCCCCCCAGGATCCATCACTTCGGCCATATTTCTCCTTCTATAACCTGTTTTTCTGTCATTTGTTTCCTAAGTCCCCACCCATTCAATGACAGTCATAGGCTATCTGACAACCTGGAAATGGTAGAGCAAGTGGCATAAAGGGGACATTTTAGTCTATGGCAATAACATAAAGAGGATATATGTATGATTATCTTGCATGTATCTTAAGACACAAGTAAATGTTTTTGAAAGTGTAGTAAAATACTACAAGCATGACCTTAGAGCAAAGTTTTGCCTATTGTCACCTGAGAGTCATAATGAAAAAGGATGACCAAATGAAATCAACATATCTTTTTAGATTCATCAGAGAATTGAGCTCACAGAGCAAAATGATGTTCCCCAAATTGAAGAAACAGGCAAATGCAGAGAATCACAGCTTGCTGGGATCACAAGCTGCTGAAGCAGGAAACAAGGATTCCATATAACAAGGGATTACAATTAAAAGAGCCACAACACTAACACTCATTTAAGAAAGAAGCTCAGATGAAACAGAGGAAACAAAAAGAAGGACACCAGAAGAAATTGAAGCCTCAGACACCTACAGCTAAAACAAGGAGTAAACACAGACACAATAATTCCTAACCAGATAAAGATTAAGCATCACACTAAAAACCTACTAACCTCAACTTCTATTCTGCAAAATGCAACAAACATTTCTCAGTGAAAAATTACAAAGCACGAAAGGTGGTTCTAAGATGGCCAAATAGGAAAAGCTCCGGTCTGCAGCTACCAGCATGATCAATGAAGAAGATGGGTGGTTTCTGCATTTCCAACTGAGGTACTTGGTTCATCTCATTGGGACTGGTTGGCAAGTGGGTGCAGCTCACAAAGGGCAAGCCGAAGCAGGGCATGGCATCACCTCACCTGGGAAGCTCAAGGGCTCAAGGAATTTCCTTTTTCTAGCCAAGGGAAGCTGTGACAGACTGTACTGGGAAAATCAGGACACTGCCACCTAAACACTGCACTTTTCCAATGGTCTTAGCAAATGGCACACGAGGAGATTATATCCTGCATCTGGCTTAGCGGGTCCCATGCCCACAGAGCCTTGCTCACTGCTAGTCTGAGATCAAACTGCGAGGCAGCAAGCCTGACTGGGGGAGGGGTGTCTGCCATTGCTGAGGCTTGAGTAGGTAAACAAAGCGGCCAGGAAGCTCAAACTGGGTGGAGCCCACTGCAACTCAATGAGGCCCGCCTGCCTCTGTAGACTCCACCTGAGGGGCAAGGCATACCAGAACAAAAGGCAGCAGAAACTTCTGCAGACTTAAACCTCCCTGTCTGACAACTCTGAAGAGAGCAGTGGTTCTCCTAGCATGATGTTTGAGCTCTGAGAATGGACAGACTGCCTCCTCAAGTGGGTCCCTGACCCCTGTGTAGCCTAACTTGGAGAAACCTCCCAGTAGGGGTTGACTGACACCTCATACATCTGGGTGCCCCTCTGAGATGAAGCCTCCAGGGGAAGGATCAGGCAGCAATATTTACTGTTCTGTAATATTTGCTGTTCAGCAGCCTCTGCTGGTGATACTGAGGCAAACAGGGTCTGGGGTGGACCTCCAGCAAACTTCCAACAGACCTGCAGCCGAGGGACCTGACTGTTAGAAGGAAAACTAAGAAACAGAAAGGAATAGCATCAACATCAACAAAAAGGACATCCACACCAAAACCCCATCTGTAGGTCACCATCATCAAAAACCAAAGGTAGATAAAACCACAAAGATGGGGAGAACTAGAGAAGAAAAGTTGAAAATATTAAAAACTGGAGCGCCCTTTCTCCTCCAAAGGATCACAGCTCCTCGTCAGCAACAGAACAAAGCAGGACGGAGAATGACTTTGACGAGCTGACAGAAGTAGGCTTCAGAAAGTCAATCATAACAGACTTCTCTGAGCTAAAGGAGGATGTTCGAACCTGTTGTAAGGAAGCTAAAAACCTTGAAAAAGGATTAGATGAATGGCTAACTAGAATAAACAATGTAGAGAAGATCTTAAATGACCTGGTGGAGCTGAAAACCATGGCATGAGAACTACATGACGCATGCACAAGCTTCAGTAGCTGAATTGATCAACTGGAAGAAAGTGTATCAGTGACTGATGACCAAATTAATGAAATGAAGTGAGAAGAGAAGTTTAGAGAAAAAATAGTAAAAATAAATGAACAAAGCCTCCAAAAATTATGGGACTATGTGAAAAGACCAAATCTACGTTTGATTGGTGTACCGGAAAGCGATGGGGAGAATGGAACGAAGTTGGAAAACACTCTTCAGGATATTATCCAGGAGAACTTCCCCAACCCAGCAAGGCAGGCCTGCATTCAAATTCAGGAAATACAGAGAACACCACAAAGATACTCCTTAAGAAGAACAACCCCAAGACACATAATTGTCAGATTCACCAAAGTTGGAATGAAGGAAAAAGTGTTAAGGGCAGCCAGAGAGAAAGGTTGGGTTAGTCACAAAGGGAAGCCAATATTCAGCATTTTAAAGAAAAGAATTTTCAACCCAGATTTCATATCCAGCCAAACTAAGCTTCATAAGTGAAGGAGAAATAAAATCCTTTACAGAAAAGCAAATGCTGAGAGATTTTGTCACCACCAGACCTGCCTTACAAGAACTCCTGAAGGAAGCACTAAACATGGAAAGGAAAAACTGGCACCAGCCACTGCAAAAACATGCCAAATTGTAAAGACAATCGATACTAGGAAGAAACTGCATCAAATAACAAGCAAAATCACCAGTTAACATCATAATGACAGGATCAAATTCACACTTAACAATATTAACCTTAAATGTAAATGTACTAAATGGTCCAATTAAAAGACACAGACTGGCAAATTGGATAGAGTCAAGACCCATCAGTTTGCTGTATTCAGGAGACCCATCTCACATGCAGAGACACACATAGGCTCAAAATAAAGGGATGGAGAAAGATCTACCAAGAAAATGGAAAACAAAAAAAAAGCAGGGATTGCAATTCTAGTCTCTGATAAAACAGACTTTAAACCAACAAAGATCAGAAGAGACAAAGAAGACCATTACATAGTGGTAAAGGGATCAATTCAACAAGAAGAGCCAACTCTCCTAAATATATATGCACCCAATACAGGAGAACTCAGATTCATAAAGCAAGTCCTTAGAGACCTACAAAGAGACTTAAACTCCCACACAATAATAATGTGAGACTTTAACACCCCACTGTCAACATTAGACAGATCCATGAGACAGAAAGCTAACAAGGATATCCAGGAATTGAACTCAACTCTGCACCAAGCAGACCTAATAGACACAAAGGGAAGCCCATCAGACTAACAGCAGATCTCTCGGCAGAAACTCTAAAAGCCAGAAGAGAGTGGGGGTCAATATTCAGCATTCTTAAAGAAAAGAATTTGCAATCCAGAATTTCATATCCAGCCAAACTAAGCTTCATAAGTGAAAGAGAAATATCTACCGAACTCTCCACCCCAAATCAACAGAATAAACATTCTTCTCAGCACCACATTGCACTTATTCCAAAATTGACCACATAGTTGGAAGTAAAGCACTCCTCAGCAAATGTACAAGAACAGAAATTATAACAAAATGTCTCTCAGAATACAAAGAAATCAAACTAGAACTCAGGAATAAGAAACTCACTCAAAACCACTCAACTACATGGAAACTGAACAACCTGCTCCTGAATGACTACTGGGTACATAACAAAATGAAGGCAGAAATAAAGATGTTCTTTGAAACCAATGAGTACAAAGACACAACATACCAGAATCTCTGGGACATGTTTAAAGCAGTGTGTAGAGGGAAATTTATAGCACTAAAGGCCCACAAGAGAAAGCAGGAAAGATCTAAAATTGACACTCTACCATCACAATTAAAAGAACTAGAGAAGCAAGAGCAAACACATTCAAAAGCTAGCAGAAGGCAAGAAATAACTAAGATCAGAGCAGAACTGAAGAAGATAGAGACACAAAAAACCCTCCAAAAAATCAATGAATCCAGGCCCTGGTTTTTTGAAAAGATCAACAAAATTGATAGACCGCTAGCAAGACTAATAAAGAAGAAGAGAGAAGAATCAAATAGATGCAGTAAAAAATGATAAAGGGGATATCATCATCGACCCACAGAAATACAAACTACCATCAGAGAATACTATAAACACCTCTATGCACATAAATTAGAAAACCTAGAAGAAATGGATAAATTCCTGGACACATAGTCTCCCAAGACTAAACCAGGAAGAAGTTGAACCCCTGAATAGACCAATAACAGGCTCTGAAATTGAAGCAATAATTAATAGCTTACCAACCAAAAGAAGTCCAGGACCAGATGGATTCACAGCCGAATTCTACCAGAGGTACAAAGATGAGCTGGTACAATCCCTTCTGAAACTATTCCAATCAATAGAAAAAGAGGGAATCCTCCCTAACTCATTTTACCAGGCCAACATCATCCTGATACCAAAGCCTGACAGAGATACAACCAAAAAAGAGAATTTTAGACCAATATCCCTGATGAATATTGATGCAAAAATACTCAGTAAAATACTGGCAAACCGAATCCAGCAGCACATCAAAAAGCTTATCCACCATGATCAAGTGGGCTTCATCCCTGGAATGCAAGGCTGGTTCAAGGTACACAAATCAATAAACGTAATCCAGCATATAAACAGAACCAAAGACAAAAACCGCATGATTATTTCAATAGATGCAGAAAAGGCCTTTGACAAAATTCAACAACGTTTTACGCTAAAAACTCTCAATAAATTTGGTATTTATGGACTGTATCTCAAAATAATAAGAGCTGTTTATGACAAACCCACAGCCAGTATCATATTGAATAGACAAAAACTGGAAGCATTCCCTTTGAAAACTGGCACAAGACAGGGATGCCCTCTCTCACCACTCCTATTCAGCATACTGTTGGAAGTTGTGGCCAGGTCAATCAGGCAGGAGAAAGAAATAAAGCGCATTCAATTAGGAAAAGAGGAAGTCAAATTGTCCCTGTTTGCAGATGACATGATTGTATATTTAGAAAATCCCATCGTCTCAGCCCAAAATCTCCTTAAGCTGATAAGCAACTTTACCAAAATCTCAGGATACAAAATGAATGTGGAAAAATCACAAGTATTCCTATACACCAATAACAGATGGAGAACCAAATCATGAGTGAAATCCATTTACAATTGTTTCAAAGAGAGTAAAATACCTAGGAATTCAAGGAATAAAATACCTTCAAGAATAAAATAGCTTCACAAGGGATGTGAAGGACCTCTTCAAGGAGAATTACAAACCACTGCTCAGTGAAATAAAGGAGGACAGAAACAAATGGAAGAACATACCATGCTCATGGATAGGAAGAATCAATATTGTGAAAATGGCCATACTGCCCAAAGTAATTTATAGATTCAATGCCATCCCCATCAAGCTACCAATGACTTTCTTCACAGAATTGGAAAAAACTACTTTAAAGTTCATATGGAACCAGAAAAGAGCCTGCATTGCCAAGACAATCCTAAGCCAAAAGAACAAAGCTGGAAGCATCACACTACCTGACTTCAAACTATACTACAAGGCTACAGTAACCAAAACAGCATGGTACTGGTACCAAAACAGAGATATAGACCAATGGAACAGAACAGAGCCCTCAGATATAATACCATACATCTACAACCACCTGATCTTTGACAAACCTGACAAAAACAAGAAATGGGGAAAGGATTCCCTATATAATAAATGGTGCTGTGAAAACTGGCTAGCCATATGTAGAAAGCTGAAACTGGATTCTTTCCTTACATCTTATACAAAAATTAATTCAATATGGATTAAAGACTTAAGTGTTAGACCTAAAATCATAAAAACCCTAGAAGAAAACCAAGGCAATACCATTCAGGACATAGGCATGGGCAAGGACTTCATGTCTAAATCATGAAAAGCAACAGCAACAAAAGCCAAAATTGACAAATGGGATCTAATTAAACTAAAGAGCTTCTACACAACAAAAGAAACTACCATAAGACTGAACAGGTAACCTACAGAATGGGAGAACATTTTTGCAATCTACTCATCTGACAAAAGACTAATATCAGAATCTACAAAGAACTTAAACAAATTTACAAGAGAAAATCAAACAACCCCATCAAAAAGTGGGCAAAGGATATGAACAGACACTTCTCAAAAGAAAACATTTATGCAGCCAACAGACACATGAAAAAAGGCTCATCATCACCGGTCATCAGAGAAATGCAAATCAAAACCACAATGAGATACCATCTCATACCAGTTAGAATGGCAATCATTAAAATGTCAGGAAACAACAAGTGCTGGAGAGGAAGTGGAGAAATAGGAACACTTTTACACTGTTGGTGGGACAGTAAACTAGTTCAACCATTGTGGAAGACAGTGTGGCGATTCCTCAAGGATCTAGAACTAGAAATACCATTTGACCCAGCCATCCCATTGCTGAGTATGTACCCAAATGATTATAAATCATGCTGCTATAAAGACACATGCATACATATGTTTATTGTGGCACTATTCACAATAGCAAAGACTTGGAACCAACCCAAATGTCCATCAATGATAGACTGGATTAAGAAAATGTGGCACATATACACCATGGAATACTATGCAGTCATAAAAAAGGATGAGTTCATGTCCTTTATAGGTACATGAATGAAGGTGGAAACTACCATTCTGAGTAAACTATCACAAGGACAGAAAACCAAACACTGCATGTTCTCTCATAGGTGGGAAGTGAACAATGAGAACACTTGGACACAAGGTGGGGAACATCACACACCAGGGCCCGTCAGTGGTGGGGATGGGAGAAGGATAGCATTAGGAGAAATACCTAATGTAAATGATGAGTTAATGGGTGCAGCAAACCGACATGGCACATGTATACATATATAACAAAACTGCACATTGTGCACATGTACCCTAGAACTTAAAGTATAATAAATAAATAAATAAAAATAAATAAATAAATAAATAAATAAATAAAAATAAATAAATAAAAGAAAAATTATAAAGCATGCTAAAAGGCCAGAAAGAGCATTGTATCCAGAGGCAAAGCAAGGAATGGAGCCAGTCTCAAGTATGATGCAGATTTTGGAATTATCAGAAAAGATATTTAAATTAATAATGATTAATATGCTAAGGGCTCTAATGAAAAATGTGACTGATATGCAAGAACGAATGGGTGATCTAAATGGAAAAATGGAAGCTCTAAGAAAGAAACCACTGGAAATTTTGGAAATCAAAAACAGCATTGCAAAGAAAATTGCCTTTGATGGGCTCGCCAGTAGACCGGACCCCGGGAGGAAAGAATCACTGAGCATGAAAATGTGTCAATAAAATCTTCCCAAACTGAAATGCGAGAGAAAGGAAATAAGAATAAAATGAAAAAAGAAACAAGATATCCAAGAACTTCGTACGAGTACAGAAGGTGTAATATATGCACAATGAGAATTCCAGAATTTGTGAAAGGACCAGAAGAAATATTTGAAGTAATAATGGTTGAAAATTTTCCAAATTAATGACATGTGCCAAGCCACAACTTAGGAAACTCAGGGAACACCAAGCAGGATAAATACAAAAAAAAAATAGACACTTAGGGACACCGTATTCAATCTGCAGGAAACTAAAGATAAAGAGATAATCTTGAAAGAAGCCAAAAGAACAAAATACCTTACTTATAGAGGAACAAAGTTAAGAATTATATTGTCCGGTATAATACACCTCTTCACAGGTAGTGGGTACCTTATAACAGAGTACTCCCAATTACTTCCTCCCATGCAAAGAAGAAGAGGTGAAGTGGAATATTTAAAATACTGAAATAAAAAAAACCCCATCAACCTAAAATTCTGTGTACTGCAAAATTATTCTTCAAAAGTAATGGAGAAATAAAGATATTTTCAGGCAAACAAAAATTGAATTTGTCTCCAGTAGACTTGCATTGCATGAAATGTTAAAACAAGCTCTTCAGAGAAAAAAGAAATGTCAGAAATTTTGATCTACTGAAAGAAATAAAACATTAGAAAAGGAATAAATAAGGTAAAATTTTAAGGATTTTGTTTTTTATTCTTAATTGTTCTAATTAAGAATGAGGTGTCAGTCAGCCCCTACTGGGAGGTGCCTCCCAGTTAGACCACTCGGGGGTCAGGGACCCACTTGAGGAGGCAGTCTGTCTGTTCTCAGATCTCACTCCGTGCTGAGAGAACCACTGCTCTCTTCAAAGCTGTCAGACAGGGACATTTAAGTCTGTAGAAGTTTCTGCTGCCTTTTGCTCAGCTATGCCCTGCCCCCAGAGGTGGGGTGTACAGAGTCAGGCAGGCCTCCTTGACCTGCTGTGGGCTCCACCCAGTTCGAGTTTCCTGGACACTTCGTTTACCTACTCAAGCCTCAGCAATGGCAGGCATCCCTCCCCAAGCCTCACTGCCACTTTGCAGTTCAATCTCAGACTGCTGTGCTAGCTGTGAGCATGGCTCCATGGGCATGGGACCCTCCAAGCCAGGCACGGGATATAATCTCCTGGTGTGCCATTTGCTAAGACCATTGGAAAAGCTCAGTATTAGGGTGGGAGTGACCCGATTTTCCAGGTGCTGTCTGTCACAGTTTCCCTTGGCTAGGGAAGGGAATTCCCTGACCCCTTGTGCTTCCTGGGTGAGGTGATGCCTCACCCTGCTTTGGCTCATATTCCATGGGCAACACCCACTGTCCTGTACCCACTTTCTGACAAGCCCCAGTGAGATGAACCCGACACCTCAGTTGGAAATGCAGAAATCACCCGTCTTCTGCGTCGCTCATGCTGGGAGCTGTAGACGGGAGCTGTTCCTATTCGGCCATCTTTCATTTCTCAAGAAGTATAGTGTTACTTGAAAGTGGACTTAGATTACTGCAAATTCAAGAGGAACCATTGAAAAAAAGGGTGGGAAGGAAGTATAATTGATGTGTTACCAGAGGAGATAGACTGAAACCATATAAAATGCTCAGTTAACACTGAGAGAAGGCAGAAGTGAGAGAAAAATGAAAATGAAAAAGGGCAACAAATATAAAGCAATAACAAATATGATAAATGCTAGTCCAATAAGTACATAAGGAAAAGGAAGTGAGAATGTTTTGGCCTATACGTCTTAATTTTTTAAGTGACATAATGTCTTAGGAAATACTAGAAAACAATGTAATGAAGTATGTTCTTTTTAATAGTACTTGTGGAAAAGTATGTAACTGGCTATGTAACCCTGTCCTAACATTGTGATTAATAGCTTAGTCTTGACACAGAGAGAGGCTTCAGGAAACAACTACAATTCTGTGTTTCCACTCTCTTATTCAATATTCTTATCAAAGAATAAAATTAAAACCTTGAAGGATACATGTAGAGCTAAATATTTAAAAAATATATTGAGGGATTTTGAAATGACTGTATCAGGATTACACTTAACAGGAACAAATATAAAGTCCCCGTGTTGAGCATTTCCAAGACTACCTCCAGCTTCGGTGATTTCCTAGGAGGACGCAGAGGCCTCTGCATGTAGTCATATTCATGGCTACAATTTATTACAGCAAAAGGGTATGAAGTAAAATCAGTAAAGAGAAAAGGCATATGGGGTGAAATCTGGAGGAAACCAGGCACATGCTTTCAGGAGTGTTATCCCAGAGGAATCACACAGGATGTGCTTAATTCCTCGAGCCCTGAGATATGACAACACATGTTCACCATCTACCAGACATCTACCAAAGAAGCTCATTAGAGGCTCGTTGCCTGGGGTTTTGATTGTGGGCTTGTCATATAGGTACCCCTCTGTCTAACACATACCAAAATTCCACACACCAGGAAGGAAAGCACATATTCAGCATTAGCCATATTGTTTGAACAAACAGTTTAAGCACAGTAAGCCATTCTAATCAGGGAATAATGGAAATTCTGAAATCCAAGACCCCAGGAGCCTGTCAAGGCCAGCCTTGCAAAAAAGGCTTCGTAAGGAATGCAGTCTCAGGCCTACTCTGTTAACCCTTTTCTGCATAGCCCATATTATGGTGAGCACCAGCTTCATTGCACAAGCAAAAGATATGAATGAAGTAATTGGCAGCACTTCACAGGAAACAGATCTGATGGTCTCCATTGACATCAACCATGGATCAGGGAGTATGATGGAAAGAACTTAGTTTTGCAGTCATAGATATTTGAGCTCAAATGTCAATTTGACCACTGACTTAATTTGACTTTCTAAGTTACTTAAACTGAGTTTCAGCTTCCTTGTCTGTAAAATGGGATAGCAATAATCATAATAATGACAATAATAATAATAAATGTTGGAATTATTGTGGGGATTATAGATACATTTTATAAAGAATCTGACAATCAGTAAATGGTAGCTACTACTGTTTTAAGCTTAACATTAACCAAAATTGTAATGTGACTGGTAAAAACAACCTTCCTTTTGGGGTTACTATGGGAGTGAGAAGCAGATTGTCATCAGTACCTTAAAACTATTTCCAACATTTGAGCCATAAAATAATTTAATGTTATAATAAATACAGGGAGGAAGCCTTGGTGGCAGGTGAAATGCAAAAGACCATAAGAGTCCATTGGAGGTGAAAAGAATATCCTTGGTGGGGGTAGAGATTTTATCAGGAATCTTCAGAAGGCACTGGGAAAGTAGAACGTGAAATATAAAATACATGTTGAAATTGAACTCAAATGTTTGATTACCCTTTTGGGAAGTTGAGGTTATAATTTTATTTTATAAGGCTCTGATGGGCTGAGTCAGGACAATTCCTTAGAAATTACAGGAAAACTCAGATTTGTTGAGATAAGGGATATTTTTCTGACAAGCAGCTCTGTCTAATATTGGAATAGAAGACAACTGGAGGTGCTGAGATCTCCATTCTGGAATGTGTTCAAAGGGAAACTGGATAAAACATCTGGTAAGAACACTGTAGAAGAGTTCCTTGTATTAAGGGGATTGCTCTTCTGGAGGAATCTTTTTAGATATGTTGTAGAGAAAATCAGTAATTAATTTTTTCCAGCTCAGCATCCCTTTCTACAGTTTTTGTCAATAGTATCCCAATTTCCCAACCCTCATGTCCAACTTATGAAGTTTAGTGTCATGACCCTGCCCCTACCTGTGGAAGCCATTGTGACTCAGACTTGGCTACCCAGAACAATGCCTCTTCTTGCTACATGACTGGCCCGGAGTGGACACATGGACCCAGATAGGTCAGGAGGAGCCCTCACTAGGGCTTAGGCTAGAGCCACAGGGGAGGAAACATTGCAAACTTACTGGGATTGCTAAGAAGGTGGCCTACAAATTCATCCTTCTGGGTCCCATTTGCCACCTGATGGAAAAGTCTACTGATAATTCAGCCAGCACAGAGGAAACAAAAGCTAGAGTCAGAGACAGGAAATGAGAGAGACAGCCCTGATAACATCTTTTGAGGCCCTGCATCCATCCATTTTTCCCAGTTTTATGAGCCAATAAAACCCCATTTCTTACTTAAAGTGGTTTGAATCAGGTTTTGTTAAATGCAACCAAATGACTCTTAATAATACATTTTTTTCTCTTGTCAAATAAGCTATTTTAAGAAATGAAGTATATATGTAAGCCTGTTGTCACTCTAAAGAGTATGGATGTCACTTATAATAGGGCTAACTAAAGTTGTCATTCAAAGAGATAAGCCAGAAAACCCTGCACATTTGCTAAAGCTGGATTGCACATTTACCTAGAAGTCTTTCAAGAGCTGATCAAAACAGATAAAGAGCATTTGTTACAAGATCAGCAAAAGAGGATCAGTTGTAGTGTTCATGAATACAAACAGTGCTTAGGGATGGTATTTGTTCCAGGGCACTAATGTCAGACAGAAGTTTCTCTTTGGGTCGTGGTGAGGAGACCACCTCCTTGCCAACCTCCTACAGCAAGAATAATTAACAAATGCTGCCAGTTGCCCTCTACAGCCCACCTCTACGTAAACTACAGGAGCCACAGAAAAGCAAGAGAAATTAAAGCCCATCTATACAACATCAAAGCAACTCTGTACTTTTCAATGTCTAATCAGAACGGTAAAAGCTCTGATAATCTGGCATCAGTAAAGGGAAGAGTTATCCAGATTTAGAAGAATGAATGAGTTCTTCATCCTGATGCAGCATTTGCTGAGTGGCAGGGCCTCCAAATCTGGAAGTGCAGGTGGACCTCTTCCTCAATTTCTCAGGTGAGGGGCCAGCTCTGCTCAGTGTGCTAGATGTTCTAGCACAGGGCTGCATCCCAGAGTGAAGGCCTGCCTTTTTCTCGCTTGCTAGAAATGCAGTCTGCCCCTTCTAGCCAAAACAATCTTGAAAATGAACGAAGTTGGAGGTCTCATACTTCCTGATTTCAAAACTTATCACAAAACTACAGTAATCAAAGTGGTGTGGTACGTCAAACTAGTGTAGATCAATGGACTAGAATAGAAAGCCCAGAAATAAACCCTCATGTATGTGGTTAAATAATTTTTGAAAAGGGAGCCAAGATTATTCAATGAAAGAAAGGACAGTTTTTCCAACAAATGATGTTTAGCATTACCTAAACATAATGCTAAAACTACAAAACTCTTAGAAGAAATAGCAAATGCATCATGATGTTGAATTTGGCAATGATTTCCTGGATATGACATCAAAAACACAGGCAAATAGAAAGTAAAAATAGATAAATTGAACTACATCAAAATTAAAAACTTCTGTTCACCAAAGGACATAATCAACAGAGTAAAAAAGTAATCTAAAGAATGAGAGAAAATGTTTGTAAATCATACATCTCATAAGAAGTTAATATCCAGAACATATAAGGAATTCCTACAACTCAATGATGAAGGAGACAACCAATCCGATTAAGAAATGTTCAAAGAACTTGAATAGACATTATTGAAAGAAGATACAAAATGGTCAACACGCCTATGAAAAGATGCTCAACATCACTGATCATTATGGAAATGCAAAACAAAACTACAATGAGATGTCACCTCACACCCTGGCTACTATAAAACAACAAGCAACAACAACAAATACAGAAAATAAGAAGTGTTGGTGAGGATGCAAGAAATTGGAACCTTTGTGCACTCTTGGTGGGAATGTAAAATGGTGCAGCTGCTGTGGAAACAGTATGGTGTTTTATCAAATAATTAAAAACAGAAATACCATAGGATCCAGCAATACAACATCTGAATATACAGCCAAATGATTTCAAAGCAGGATCTCAAAAGATTTGAAAGCATGGTTTTAAAGAGATATTTGTACATTTGTGTCCATAAAGCATCATCCACAATGGCAAAAGGGTGGAAGCAATTGTTAGATGAACAGAAAAACAAAATGTGGTATATACACAGAATAGAATATTATTTATTCTTAAAAAGGAAGGGAATTCTGACATATGCTATGATATGGATGAACCTTGAGGACATCGTGCTAAGTTAAATAAGACAATCACAAAAAGACAAATACTGTATGAGTCCACTTATAATAAGATACCTAGAGTGGTCACATTCATAAAAAGTAAAATGGTGGTTGCCAGGGACTGGGTAGAGGGAAAGTGGGGAGTTCTTTAATGGATACAGGGTTTTAGTTTTGCAAGATGAAAATGATTTGGAGATTCGTTGCACAACAATGTGATTATTCTTAACACTAAGAACTGTACACTTAAAAGTGGTTAAGATGATAAATGTTACGTTATGAGTATTTTACCACAATTTAAAAAAACATATAGTCTGCTCTCCAAGCCATGCTTTTGTGGAGACCATCCAGAGGGTCTCCTTTGTCCAATTTGCACAAAGGTATCTCATCATAGCATTTGGGACACATTTTGAGAAACAGTTTAAAGCGATAATATGGAAAAACTTGGAGCAAAATTGGTGTGTGTCCCAAAGGATATTAGATCCAAATGTTCAAAAACACAAATGGTGGATTGGGTTGTCTTGAAGAAAATTACAGTGCCTGAAAAGATTTGTTCCTGAAAAAAAGACCATTCACTCCTTACTCAGCAGTGGAACAAAGAATCACATTTGAGCAGGATTAAGAAAACAGCTTGGATATGCTTGAAACACAGGACAAATAGGGGCTGGGGCTTCAGAGTTCTGAACCATGAAGTGTGGCTGCAGTGATGTTGGAAACATTCTGAGTAAGTATTTACAGTCACTCACCGTAGCCATAAAACCTTCTGATAACTCATCCAGAAAATGATTAATTTTAAGCAATGCCATTTCCTAATGAAACTTCCAAGATAAATTAGTTGCAAAAATGTACATTCTGGTAACTAAATGAGTTGACCGGCAGAACACAAGTGTTAGATCTAAGTCAATTAAATGTTGGCAGGTGGCTAATTTGGAGTTTAGAGAAGTCGATCTTAATTTATTCTTTTGGGTTGAAACTGGATACAAGGTCCACTGGTCTTTTGGGCTCACTTCAAATTTATGACTATTAATGAGAAAATAGTTCCAGTTTATCTAAAATGGGTTTAGGTAAAATGTTAAAGTGAAAGTGGTATGTAGAGGACATATTTCTCTTTTATCACTATCTAAAATTAATATTTCTATAGAACACATTTTTTTTCAGGGACACTGGAGAACAGTGTTATGTATAAGCATCAGTGATTAGGGACTTGCAATTAAATGAATCAAAGGAAAGACATTATTGAGGGTGTTGATTCTCCTTATTTTTCCATATACTTAAAACAATTCCAACCAAATGTGTCTCATGACTACTTCTTAAAAACCTAACAGAAAATAAAAACACAAATGCTACCAGCTAAGAAATTGTTATATAAGAGTAATAAGGAAGAATTTTATTAATAGATGTAAAATACATTGTATTGATCAGAAATACACACATGTGTATTGACAGAATTTATTCTAGTAAGAAATTGAGTGAAAGGTGAAGATGGCTTGATCACTTAGAAGCCACAATTGACTGGATAACCATTTGGAAAAAAAAATGAATGCAGACCCCTGTCTCATGCCAGATTTAATTCATAGTTAATTAAAATTCTAAATACAAAGCCTGAAAACATTATGTGCTAAAACAACATAAATGAATCTTTATCTAATCATGAGGGAGTGGCATTTCCAAACATGTCCCCAGAAGCAGAACCCTTGAAGGGAGGATTTTGAAAGCTTTTCACAGTAAAATATACAGATCAGTACACATTCTTCTCAGATACCCCAGGAATAGTCATAAAACAGACTATAATTAGGACACAAAGGACATCTCCACAAATCCCCAAGGCAGAGAACTTTGATCCATATCCCTTGATTGCAACACAATTACATATATTTAGAAGAGCATTTAAAAAAAATCTACTCCCATCTCTCATTCTCTTCCAAAGCAAACAAAAAACTCCACATAGAAATTTAAAATTAAAACAACTTTATATCACATTCGTGGTTTAAATCAAAAGTAAAAATTGAAATTGAGGATCAGCAATTACAGCACTAAACAGCTAAACCTGAGGGCTGGAGCCAGAGCATCTGCGGGGATATTTTACAACTTTCAAAGTTTTTAGTAAGACATGATAAAAACTGAAAGCCAGAATACATTTTTTGTTTTGTTTTGTTTTTACCCTGCATTTCATCAATGAAATCCCAAAGAGTAGAAATCTGCCAGAGAAGAGGATAGAATGGACTTGGGTAGGGCAGGCCATAAGCTGATGGGTTTCAGCAAGTTTCCCAGTAATAGAAAGGAGCAAGGAACGTCCAAGGATATGAGAAAGAGGGGAGCCACAAACTGCAATCTGAACACAAGAGCAGCTGCAGCAGAGAAGGGCACCCCTTGACCTAACATCTCACTGGGAGCCCAAGGCTCTCAGCACCCTGACCATTTACAGAGACCAGATCAGTAGCCTGCCCCCTACCCCACCCAGCAAACACAATTTTAATTTGTCCTTCTGTTCCAGTCACAGAGTGAACAGCTCTCTAGCATTTTTCCACTAGTTGACAAAACCAAAAGCCAAATCATAAGGATTTTCTTGAAGAAAATGTTAACAAGAAGCCTGATCCATTAGCATATGGGTGTTGGGATCGCAAATCAAAGCCATCTTCACTTTGGGGCCTCTCTGTACACACCTCACCGCCTATCTTTAGGAGTCATCTCAGGGAATGAAGGAGTGGGAAGCTATCTAAAAGGTTTGCCCCCACCTTCCCCCATAAGGACTGTTAAAATGACAAGATTAGAATAAACTTTCAATTAATTTGAATGCTTGAAGACATAGATTATCATTTTCCCCACTGGTCAGCAGTTGAGGGTCATGGAGTCCAGTTCAGCTAACAACAAAATCAGGCACTTATAGTGTGAGTTTGAATGTGGAAGCCTGCTATAACTCAACCCATGCAAATGTCTTCCTTTCCCTCCATTGCCCACAGGTTCCTAAGCACCCATCTACCCAGGCTGGTGTCCCTACAAATTTATCATTTCCAATCTCTAGAGAAGACTCAAAATCTGTCTGGCTTATCTTCTTTTTCTTCTCTTCAGCTATATTAGAAACTGTTCCTCTTCTTCCAGTGAACCCATGATGACTTTCTTTGAATCCATGGTCACCATTCCTGAACCTATGGTCACTACCCTTGAACCCATGGTCATTGCCATGGACCCATGTTCACTATCTTTGAACCCATGGTCACTGCCCTTGAACTCATGGTCACTACTCTTGAATCCATGGTCACTGCCTTTGAAGCCATGATCACCATACTTGAACTCATGGTTACCACCCCTGGACTCATAATCACTATTCTTGAGCCCACAGTCATCAGTCTAGAACCACGGTTACTGCTCTTGAACTCATGGCCTCTGCCCTTTAACCCATGATCATCAACCTCCCTGTCCTACAATAACATCCCTCTAGTATTCTCATCCTTCAAAATCATGACTCATATGGGGATAACAGTTTCTGCCCAGTCTCCTTTTAAAGAGTCTTTTTCCACATTCAGACCTGTGCAATGTTTACAGGGGTCAGGAGCTGCTCTGAGACTCTGCTGCCCACCATATATCTAAGTACTAGACTAGGAAAGACAGGTAGGGACAGCAAGTAGGGAAGGGCCAACAGCCAGCCTTGTCTCCTGCCAGTGGAAACAGTTCACCTGCTATGTAAGTGGAGCTCTGAGACTGTCCCCAAGCCTGCTTCCTTTTAAACAGATTGCTTTTGAATAACACTAGGGAATAGGAAAATTGGAAGATATGTTTCCCATTTGGCCTGAAAGTCCAAGTATAGACCAGAGCCCCAGAAATCTGTCATCAGAGATACATGCAAGCTGCAACCTGCATGGCACATCTGCCCCCTTGTATTTCCTTCACAGGTCAGAAGATTGGCCAGGGTGCTGCTTGATTCTCTCTCTGGTGCAATATATGATCAAGATTTGGGAGGAGCCCAATGTGTGGTCACCCTGTATACGAGGACAGACTGACTGCTGATGAAATACCTGCCAGGGAATGGAATCTGGAGATTCATTCATTTCATTTGTTCCTTCATCTGTCAGTTTCTTTATTCTAGAGCAGTTATCTCTTAATAAGCATGTAGAATAAATAGCTTTTAATTTTCTTTGTTAGAAAGACAGAAGTTGATTTATGGCAAGAGAATGTGATTGAGAGCAGAAGAGTGAAGGAAAAGTCTTTCGAGGAGGCACTTTCCAGGAGGAAAGCCCTATCTGCGGTGCAAGTGAAGGGCATCAAGTGCAGGTAGCATATGAAGCCGCAGCAGGAAATTGTTAAAGAGCCACCCTTGTGTGGATTCATTTCTCTCATGCTTTGAATTTGAAAGAGTAAATCCATTAGAAGCAAGAGCTTGGGCTGCCTGATGGAAATTATCCCTGAGAAGACTGAAGAGATCACCAAAAGCCAGTATTCAGGGCTATCTTTAGGGCAATGAATGAACACATCAGACCTACACCAGTGTGGGAGCAGTTCTGGGAGCACATGAGATGTGTCTAGTGAGCCTGAGAAAGTTGGATTTTTAATTTGCTTTCATTTAAATTACTTTGCATTTAAATTCAGACGGCTGCAGGTAGCTCATAGCCACCAAATTGACCAGGGCAGATCTAAAGGACTTCATGAATATTAAAATGATTTGAAGCTTATTATAATAGAAGAGAGGAATTTTTTTTAAAGTGTGTATTTGTTGATATACAACCCTATAATCTCGTTCATAGGCAACAAACAAACAAACAAACAAAATAAAAGCACAACAAACAAATCAGACTTACTGACAAGTCAAGTGCTGTTGGTGTTATCTCACTACCACTAGAAGCTGTTTCACCCCAGGGTCACAGGCTCCAGCTGAAGTTTTAAAATGCTACGGGAGAGCCAAAGTGTGCCCAGGGGTTGAAAGAGAAAGGGCAGAGTACAGATATCGGGAGAAAAGTTCAGGAGACAAAAGAAACTTGGTGGCACTAACAGAAAAAAGAACAGTCAGGGATTTTGAAGTGAGATGTGTTCCCTTTTCTTCATATCCAATGTTCTCTACTAATCATTAAGGAGGTCGAGGAGCAGGGACACAGCAAAACTAGGAGTGACAACCCTCTGAGTATTGAACATCTGCTGGGAAAGGCGCGGTTCCAGGCTATTCTCCAGTGCCATAGGACCAAAAGAGAAGAGATGAGGTCATCGGTGCCCTGGGCTGCAGACACAGGAGACTCACGATGGTGATGGGAAGACAGGGGAGTAGGCCGAGGGGCCTTTGGAGTGGCCTCCCTGCAACACCAGAGGCTTCCATTTGTTCCATTCCATTGTTGCTTAGTGAGGACATTGGCCTTTATATAGTTCTTGGTGCTAGGGAGGCAGCAACAACAAAAGACACCTGATATCTGCCCTCAAGGAACTAAAAGTCTACCAGGAAAGCCAGGAGTTAAATACATCATCATGTAAGATTAATTAAGCATACTTAATTAATCTCAGAGGCTGTGAAAGTATATGGTTGGCAAAGCTGACCCAATCATGATGGGCAGAGCCCAGTGCAAGCCTCCCGTAAGAAAGCATTTCAGTGAATACCCAAAATGTCGGTAGGTGTTCCCCAGAAGAAAGAAGAGCAGACTCAGAAGGGAAATCCTGTATAGGAAGCCTTGGAGATCTGAGAGACCCGTGTGGAGAGAGGCAGGGGCTAACACAGAACCTGCAGGCAGAGGGGTCATACAGGGCTGGAGCAGCCTAAAGGCCTGTGGAGCTACCTGGGTGGAGCACACCCATTTTTCAGCTATCATGTCACACACAAAAAGGGACAATGGAAAGGTCAGCAAGGATTTGGGCAAAGCACATTGTAGGATAGTGGTGGTGCCATCAGTCCTGGCCAACTTTGTTTGACACCAAAAGCAAACGAATGCCACAGAGCCTGCTTTATCTGGAGTTTCATGAAAGAGCCCACTTTCTCTGGAGGTCGTATGGAAGAGCTCACTTTATCTGAGGTCCTATGGGAGAGCTCACTTTATCTGAGGTCCTATGGAAGAGCTCACTTTATCTGAGGTCCTATGGAAGAGCTCACTTTATCTGAGGGCCTATGGGAGAGCTCACTTTATCTGAGGTCCTATGGGAGAGCTCATTTTATCTAGGGTCCTGTGGGAGAGCCCGCTTTTGTGGAAGTCCTATGGGAGAACCAGCTTTATCTGGGGTCCTATGGCAGAGTCCGATTTATCAGGAGTCCTAGGGGGTTGCCCACCCCGTGGTTTCCACCCAAGGTCATTGCACACCCGATGGCAGTGGGGTTCTTTAAGGCCACATGGGTAACAAAGGAACGTGAGTTTGGGGCAAAGACTTTGCTACAAGTAATCAACACAGACCCTGGTTTCCACATTCAAAACACCTGCAAATGAACAGGGGAAGCATTCGACTCTTGCCTTTACCTGAGGTGGGGAAGCCAAGGACATTTCTCCTAGCATTTCCAAAATCTCCAGCTTCCTGCACATTCAACTGAGTTCTTCACAGTTGAGGCTTAATACTGGAGGCTTCCATACTCAGGGCTGCACATCCACTCTGCGATGTGAATAAATCAGAAACATTACAGTCTGCTTGGATCTGCAGAGCTGGTGAGGAGAAAGAGCCTCGTACGCATCTCATCCTGGGTTAAGCCTGGGTTTGTTGCTGGGTGCTCAGTTCAATCTGCATTTCAGATAAACAAGAAAACACTTTGCAGCTTAAGTCTGTCCCAGGATATGGAAATATTTCCCTAGACAGTTATACTAGCAAAATGATTTGTTGTTTTCATAATATGCAAATTTAACTGGACATTTTAATTTTATCTGGCAACTCTGTGTTTGGGTGATGGGTGACATCTTACTGTAGTGCATGGGGGTGTAAAAGGCTTCTGGGAAAGATTTGGAAAAGGAACTGGTACAGCTGGGGGTAATCCCTACAGGAAGACCGTGGGGTTCCGTAGTTCTGTGGCTCCGAAATAAAGCACCAAAAAATGGCAGCTTCGTGGAAGCGTGGGATAGGGAGCCAGCCTAACCGTGAACCTTAGTTCTGTCGCTGTGTGATCTTGTGCAAGTACTTTGATTTCTCTGAGACTCAGTCTTCTCCTTTCCAATGAGAGCTCGTAACATTTGTTTATGAGATTTAAATAAAGATTAAAGTATGCAAAGCATATGAAACCTTGTAAATACATAAATTGAAAAAATTATAATAAAGAATGGTCAGAATTCTCCTGCGCAAAATGATGAGCACGACTGAAGAAGTAGGTTTATGACGAAACTGAAGGCCAGATGAAGTCAGTCATGCAGCTGTGGGGAGAGCTGGAGAAGGTGTTCTAGGTGCTTCCTGACCTGGCCCAGTGGACTTGGAAGTTGTCTCTAGCCTGTTGCTGTGGATTCTCACTGTCAGGCTGACCTGTGTCTCTCAGGAAATTGTACAATTTAACCTTGCACGACACAGGTTTGAACTGTGCAGGTCCACTTACATGAGGACTTTTTTTTTCAATAAATATATTGGAAAACTTTTGGAGAATTGCTACAATTTAAAAAAATGCAGCTGAATTGCGTAGCTTAAAAATATTGAAGAAAACAAGAAAAAGGTAGGTATGTCATGAATGCACAAAATATATGTAGATACCAGTCAATTTTATCATTTACTACCATTAATTATGGAAATCTTATAAAAAGTTAAAATTTGTCAAAACTCATGCACGCAAATGCTTATAGTTCATACATGGTGCCATTTTTAGTCCAGAGAAATGTAAACAAATGTAAAGATGCAATACTAAATCATAACTGCATAAAAGTAACTGTAGGACACACTGTACTACCATAATAACTTCATAGCCATCTTCTGTTGCTATTACAGTGAGTTCAAGGGTTGTCAGTGTCTGCTTATAATGCCCTGTGACACTAATCATCTCAGTATGGGCAGGACATCCCTCCAGTAAACTGCATATTGCAGAAAAAAGTGATTTCTAGATGTTCTCATGTGTTTTCATCATGTTTAGTGCAATATTGGAAACCAATAACACCATAGGACCCATGCGAAGTGTCACTAGTGATGCTGGAAGTGCTCCCAAGAAGCAGAGAAAAATCATGACAGTACAGGAAAAAGGCCAATATGTATACCATAGACTGAGGTCTGAAGCCATGATTGCTCATTGTCTCAGGCAGATAATTCCTCTTGTAAACAGATGACATAAACTTATGGTATTGATAAATATGGTCCGCTACTGTAAATGTATTTTTTCTTCCTTATGATTTTCTTAATAAACTTTTCTTTTCTCTAGGTTATGTATTGAAGAATACAGTCTATAATACATATAAAATATGTGTTAATTGACTATACTATCAGCAAGGCTTCAAGTCAAGGTAGATTTTTAGTAGTTAAGTTTTGGGGGAGTCAAAAGTTATAACATGGATTTTCAACCGTATGATGAGTTGGTGCCCCTCAGTTCCATGTTGTTCTAGGTTCAAATGTAAACACTTCTTGAGTAAAATAAAGAAATTTGAGTGAGATGTACTAAAAGGGATTCAACTGGCTTGGGTTTAAAAGTGTTTTAAAGAGTTAAAGCCATCAATCTATTATTTGCTTTGATTTAACACACAACTGGAACCAAAATTACTATGTGCATCTGGTGATGCCACACACAGATGATCTGAATTGGTAGAACTAGCATGAGGTTTACCAAGGATATCGTAGCAAATGAATTTTCTGCAGTGCCTTCTTGGTGTGCACCGTTGTACCGGGAGGGGCACAAAGAAATAGAGAGAGGAAACACGTTCTCACAGTCAGGCACTGTGAGTGGTCCTTCTGCATCTTTGGGTGTTTTATAAATACAAATGTCCACAAACTCTTTGACAGTCTTCAAAAAGTAGACCCTAATTATCTTCTTGTTAAATGAAAGCAGGATTCAGTGACTCATTTTTAACAAATACATGTGGGCAGAGGTGATGGTGTGTGACTTTTAAAACTAGGTCATACAAGCCATTGCATCTTCTTTTCTCTCTTACTCTCTCATCACTGATCCAGGGGGAGGTGGATGCCATGTTGTGAGGACACTCAAGCAGCTCTACAGAGACGCCCCTAGGATGAGAAACTGAGGCCTCCTGCCAACAGCCATAGAGTGCACCATCCAGTCCCAGTCAAACCTTCAGATGACTGCAGCCCAGGCCAACACCTTGATTGCAGCTTCATAAGAGACTCTGATAGTGGCACCACCCAGGTAAGCTGTTTCTGGATTCCTTACTCTCAGATCTATGGAAGATAGCAAATGCTTGTTGTTTTAAGACATTTTGTGATAATTTGTTGTGCAGCAATGAAAAATTAATACAAACAATAATAACTAACATGCATTGAGTGCTAATATGTGCCAAGAACTCTTCTAAACATTTCATACATATTAACTATTATTATTTTTTATTTACAGATGAGGAGACTGAAGTACAGGAGAGGTTACATAACTTATCCAAGGTGCGTACATACTAAGTGATCCATACATAGCTAGACTCTCTTTCTATATGCAGTGTCTCTCACACATACGTATTTTACTGCAGTACTATCTCTTCCCCTAACTAGATTAGAAGTTCCATAATGTAGGGGAAGATATTCTGTTCCTATCATTGGAACCCAGCAGAATGCTTAAAAGACAGTATGCCTAAAAAAAATATTTAAATAAATGAAATAGATGGATGATAAAGAAGTAAATTAAAAATTATTACATACCAACTCATTGTCCATGAAGTTTGAGCTTTTGGGTCTAACACAGACCCATATATGGGAACCTCAAGACTGGATGATAATAGTGTCCTTTCTTTTGGAATCTGAAAAATTGGACTTCATATTGTTGCCAATTTTAGATGCTCAAATCTAGCCCAGAAAGCCAATGTTTTACTAATTTGTGTCTAAATCCAACGAAAATTGGAAATAACCTAAATACCCAACAATGAAGTTTAATGAATTATGATACTTCAGTGCAATGTAATTTTATGCAACTACTAAATTATAAAACTATGTTGAATCAAGAAAATGTTTCAAACAATATTTAACTAAAATTAGCAGAAACAAAGTAAGATTTTGGCAAATTAATATTATATGTATTATTTAGTTACTAAAACTAATAAAGCATATTATTTGTACTTCATGGAGCAATTCCAAAGAGATATTTCTAAGTTCTAATGTTAGTAACATAAGGACAATTTTGTGCAAAATAACATTATTTTTAATTTTTGAGGCAAAGTTTCTCTCTTTTTGCCCAGGCTGGAGTGCAATGGCACAATTTTTCCTCATTGCAGCCTCTGTCTCCCGAGTTCAGGTGATTCTCCTGCCTCAGCCTCCTGAGTAGCTGGGATTATAGGCGCCTGCTACCATGCCCATCTAATTTTGTATTTTTAGTAGAGATGGGGTTTCACCATGTTGGCGAGGCTGATCTCGAACTCCTGACCTCAAGTGATCTGCCCGCCTCAGACGCCCAAAGTGTTGGGATTATAGGTGTGAGCCACCGTGCCCAGCCCAAAATAACATTTTTTATTAAAAAACGGAAAAATATATTTCCAAGAATGACTCCTACCTTAAATGATAATAAACACTGAAGAGTCATTTTATGAGAAGCTTTGGTCTCATGTATAATACTTGAAGCAAACCTGGCATGTCAGTGAACATTGTATGTCATGCAAGTAGCATGACATGTCAGTGAGCATATGACCCAGTACAAAGCAAACAACTTAAGATTAGCATGTCCAAACCAGAGGACCCAGCATGAAGAAGCCTGGGACACAGCAGAGAGGAACTTTGAATATAGTCTGGTCAAACTTGTCACTTTATGGATGTGGGGGCCAACGCACAGAGAGGCAAAGGGTTGTACTTCCTACCAAACTGCTTTGAGGTGCAAGAGCTGAGACAGATGCTCAGGTGTCCAGAGTCTTAATTGAATGACAGAGAATGCAGCATATTCTATCTCATATATGTTGTATCCCATGATGGTCATATACTGTTATTACACTTGTTTTCCAGAGGGTGAAATTGAGGTGGAGAGAGTGACTTAATGTGCTGGTACAGAGTGTGGCATCTCATGTGTGACTACCTAGGCTCAAACCTTTCTCATACGTTTAACAAGTGTGTGACTTGGAAAAGCTGCTTAGTCTAAGACTCAGAGTCATCCATAAAGTGGGGACAAAATTAACCCTAACTCATAGAATCTGTTTTGAGGATCAAATGAGATAGCTCATCTAGAGTTCCTGGCAGAGCACCTGCACCTGATGATAATTTAATCAACATTAACTGTTATTTATTGTTTATGTGTCAGTCACAGAGACTCACAGTTTGGGATTCCAAACTGATTCTACAACTTCAAGCCTGACATTCTTTTGGAAATAACTCAGCTGTCATCTAGTGCTAATACTGCTATAAATAAGGGATGTGACCTTGAGTGGCTCATTTCCTTTCTCTGAGAGTCTCCCTAACCTTTGGGATGGAATGTGGGTTCTTGGGGCTGAGCTTGATGACCTCTGAGATTGCTTCTAGCTCTAGGATGCAACTGATTCATTTGTTCATTCATTCACTTGTGCGTTCCTTCCTGAGTGTCACCATGTAAAATGAGTGGACGTGGGAACATCTGAGTGCAGAGATGAACCTGCCCTAAAGGAAGATTAGATAAGATGTGTGCACAATACAACGCATACTCTGGTAGAAATTGAAATGTGCTGTCAGAGGAGAGAGAGAGAGATGCAGATCTTTAGGGCTTCAGAAGGGAATCTTCTACTTTGAGTGTGTGGAGGTGGAGGAGATTAAGTGGAAAAGGGAGCTTTCAGTGAAGAGTCAGTGGATGTGGTCATGTGGCATTTCAGACGGAAGAATGTATGCATTCAAAGAAATGGAAACAGCCGCATGGGCCATGCAGCAGAGGAGCCAGTGGTCCAGATGAGCAGGAGGAACACTGGAAAACAAGCCTGGAGAAAGAGGCAGACCCACACCTGGAGGACTTCAAATGCAGGGGAGGTAGAATGATGTAAACTAGCACAGAGAAGGGATGGGCAGTCTGGAACAGAGAGGCCTGGGCTGCGGTAGATCTGTGAGAACAAGGATGAAGAGGATAAGGAAAGAAGGAGCCAGGAAGACTCTTCCCTTCTAACTGTGGGATCTGGGGACTGCGGATGTGGCTAACGTTGTTTGATAGCCCCAAGGAAGAGCAGGCTGGAGAGGAGAAACTGACAGAGCCCTGCTGGGAAACTGCTAAGTGTGGGTGTGCATAGGACATCAGGCCAGGCAACGGCCAGGAGAAAAACAGACCCCAGGAGCCAAATCTCTGCAGGGAGGCCAGGGCTAACTGCACATCTGCTCAGTAATTTCTTCCTCAAAGCTTAGGTTTTAAATGAGCACAATTTTAGATTTACAAAAATATTGTGATGATGGTACTGAGAGTTCCCATATACTTCCCACCCATTTTTCCTACTGTTAACATCTTATAGAAATATGACGTTTGCACAATTAATAAATTGTGAACAAAATTGATTCATTATTGTAAACTAAAGTCCACGCTTTGTTCATATTTCCTTTGTTTTTATCTAATGTCCTTTATGTGTTCAGGATCCCATTTCGGATGAACACTGTGTTACATTTAGTCACAGGATCTCCTTAGGCTCTCCTTGACTGTGATGGCTTCTCAGGCTTTCCTTGTTTTTAAGGATATTGACAATATTGAGTAGTGCTGGTCAGGTATATTGCAGGCTAATCCTCTATGGGAGTCTGTCTGAAGTTTCTCCCATGATTAGACTGATGAGGTGATAGGCTTTGGGGAGAAGCCCAACAGGGGTAAGGACTATCTTAATGACATTGTGTCTGGGATCCATGCTATCAACATGACTTGTCACTGTTGATGTTGACATTGACCACCTTGTTGAGGAGATACTTGGTGGGTTTCTGTGACATAAAGTTAGTCATTTTTCTCTTTTATACAGTAGTTTTTTGGAACAAAGTCATTGCCACACTTCCACACTACCACAGCCCACACTTAAGGAGTGGGATTTATGACCTACCTCCTTGAGAGCTATCTACATAAATTATTTGAAATTCTTCTCTACAGTAGATTTGCTTCCTTTCCCCCATTTATTTACTTATTCAGTCATGTATTTGTATCAATGTGTACTCATGCATAATTATTGTGCACTTTGGGTTGTAATTCAACACAACTCTATTTCATTGCTCCAGCTGTGGCCATGCAGAGCTCTTTTGTTTGGCTCCTGTGCCCTTTGCTGCACTCCCTTGCAGTAGTTTTGTTTGAGCACCTTACTCTCTGGCACTACAAGATGCTGTAGGCTCCTCTTGGGTAATTGCTTTTCTGTCTTAGAATCAACCATTTTCCTATGAAATCATGAATCCTTTTACTGGAGAATGGTTTTAGAAACCAAGATGTGGGTATGAGTTGTGCTCGTTGAAACTGAGATGTCCTTTCTTCTAGTGCTCTTAGCTGACAGAACAATGAAATATACATATGTATATAATAACATGTTTATACACACATGAATATTTATAAATATTCTCATGTCATGTTTTTGGGATGGGGTCTCACTCTGTTACTCAGGCTGAAGTGCAGTGGTGTGATCATAGCTCACTGCAGCCTCAACCTCCTGGTATCAAGCAGTCCTCCCACCTCAGCCTCCTGAGTAGTTGAGACTACAAGCACTCCACCGAGCTTGGCTAATTTTTTATTTTTAGTAGAAACAAGGTTGTGCTATGTTGTCCAGATTGGTCTTAAACTTCTGGCCTCAAGAGATCCTTCTGCTTTGGCCTCCCAAAGTGCTGAGATTATAGGTGTGAGCCACCATGCTTTTCTGTATTTTTGTATCTGCATCTTTATTAAGTTAAACATTAATTCATATTGATTTTTCCAACTATCATATACTACCATGCCTGAGTCATTTGCACTCTTCCTTTGCTTATCTGCAAGGTCCACTCCAGCAGTGAGAGGCACGGCTCATCTCATCTATATCCAGCAACATTATCCTTCAAAATTAAGGAGAAATAAAAACTTTCTCAAACAAAAAGTAAAGCAACTCATTACTGGCAAACTTGTCCTCCAACAAGTTCCTCAGGTGGAAGGAAAATTATATAGGTGAGAAACTCAAATCTACATAAAGAAAGGAAGAGAGTTGGAGAAGAAATAAATGAAGGTAAAAGAAAAACTTTTATTGTCGTATTTTAATTGGCCTAAAAGATATCTGTTTAAAGTGAAAATAGTAACAATTATTGGATGACTGTGGCATACAAACAGTGAAATAAATGGGTGACAGTTGTCGCCTCACATCAAGGCCTGGATCTCCTTGACTGTGCCTGGAACACCCTTGTTCTCCACAGCTGCCTCTGCTATCATCCTCACAGCCTCTAATATGCTCTGAGAGAACAAGGTGCAGGGCCTATTCCCTGCTGGAGCTCTTCCGTGTAAGCACATGTGTTTTTCTGGGGACCATTTGCCGAATTCACCTCAGAAATGAGCCCAGGTGCCCTCCTCTGACTGCCACTGAGTGACTTGGGGTACAGCCCTCCAAGCTCTCACGTATGGCAGTTGCTGAAGGTGTGTTGATTCCCCATTTAACTCAGTTAAAGGGGTGGGGATGACTGGCCCCAAGGATGTTCTCCTGGAGGAGATGGGGAAGAAGGGCCTGGCCTGCCACCCTGCACCATCCACCAGCACAATGCATTCTTAGTAGATGGAGGAGGGGCCACAGGGAACTCCAAGGATCTATGAGCGGTAACAATGCTTACCAAAAATTCCACACTCATGTGAATTTTGCCATCTGGGGCTCTTACCTCTTACACAACCCTGAAGGCCAGAGTGAAATGTCCCTGGAACTTGAAAACACATGTCTCTTCTGAGACTCAGAAGAAATAAATGGAAGAAATGTTTTCTCATTTTTAGCAATTGTTACAAGAATTCTTTATTCAGAAGGGACTTGACGTTTTTGGGGAAATAGTTTAATAAGCTTATGAGGGGATAGAAAAGAGCTTCCAGGACCTGGGCTTTGGGCCCGTGCCTAGTTTTCATGAGGAAGAGAAAACCTCCTCTGCCTAGTAAATTGGAGAGGAGGAATGTGATGTTCCTGCAGAGACAAGTCCAGGAGGGAAGTGGAGAGAGCGAGAGCGAGAAGAATCAAACCGCATGGGAAGACATGATTAAGAACAATGGGGCGCTGGAGTGAGAGCAAATTGAAAAAGGCCAAAGAGCAATGTCTGATTGTTTTTTTTTAATCACGATGGGGTTGGATGATGTAACACCTCTCTGTTATTGCCCTGACAAAATTGTTCCTGCTTTTGGACATGTGGATTGGGGCTGGGAAATTATGAAGCCAAGAGGGAACTCCAGGCAGCAGGCTGTGCCTGTGTGGTTGATGAGATGAGCTCTCTGCAGGAGTCACTAGGAAGAGCAAGTTGGTTTTACTTTTGTTCCTCGCTCAAGGCAGGAGGAGCGAAGCCTAGAAGTCCCCTAAGTCTTGACTGGAAAGGAGCTGTGACAATAATCAATGTACCTGAGTTAACGAAAGCGTGAAAACCTCACAGTTCCAGCATGCCTCTGTGTTTAGAAGAGCTGGCTAAATTTTCTCTGACTTCAAGAAAAAGCACAATTGACTAATGTGTCCATTCTGGAAGTCTGTATTCATGGTCCTGTAAATAGAATAGAACCACCCAGAAAAGGCCTTGGAGAGAAGAGAGCCAGAGAAAGACAAGATTTCAGAATGAATGGTTCCCTTCGAAGAGCTTTCTACAGCAAATGAAGGTTAAATATTTTTCCTCACCTTTCCTTTAGAGCAGTGATTTTTGAAGTGTGGACTTTTAACAGCCGCAGCAGCAGCAGCATCACCTGGAACCTGCTGGCAATGCAAATTATTGGGCTCCATTCCAGACCCACTGAATCAGAAAGTCTGGGTGTGGGGTCCAGAGATCTATCATAGAACAAGTCCTTTCAGTGCAAGCTAAAGTTTGAGAACAACTCCTCAAAAGCAGTGGATCTTAAATTGAATTCAGGGGTTTGTGAAACCAATGGGGGAAAAAAATACATACCATTATTTTTACCAACATTTAACTGAAAGTTGGCATTTCCTTCTGTTTTGAACATAGTCCAAAAAGCACAGTAGGATCGAGAGCACTGGGGCTTTTTCACCAACAGAAACCTTTTGACAGCAGCTTTATTCAGATATAATTTGTATATCATACAATTCATCCATTTAAAATGTAGAATTCAATAGTTTTTAATACAATTACAAAATTATGCCCTAAGCACCTGTAATAGTTAATTTTGTGTGTCAACTTGACTAGGCTAAGGAATGCCCAGATAGCTGGTAAAAACCTTATTTCTGGATGCATGTAGGGGTGTTTCCAGAAGATATTAGCCTTTGAATTGGTGGACTAATTGGTGAATTGGTGGACATGATGTCAACATCATCGGTAGTCATCATTTGAATCTGTTGGGGCTCAAATAGAACAAAAGCAGAGAGAAAGCGAAAGGTCAAATTTTCTTTATGAGCTGAGACATCCATCTTCTCCAGTCGTCAGATATCTAAGCTCTGGTTCTGGGCCTTCAGACTCCTGGACTTACAACAGTGGCCTTCCATCCCCCTGCTCCCCACCCTGCTTCTCAGGCCTTCAAATTAGCATGGAATTAAACATCAGCTTTTCTGAGTCTCCAGGTTACACTGCAGGTTCTGGGATTTCTCAGCCTCCATAATGTTATGAGTCAATTCCCACAATAAATATCTCTATATCTCTGTCTCTCTTTATATATATGTATAAATATTTATTATATTCAGATATATATGGAAAAAAACATATACCATTATTTTTACTAACATTTAACTGAAAGTTAGCATTTTCTTGTGTTGTGAACATAGCCCAGAAAGCACAATAGGATTGACAACACTGGGGCATCAATCAATCAACCAATCAATCATCTAGCTATCAATCAATAATCTCTATCTATCTATCTATCTATCTATCTATCTATCTATCTATCATCTATACATCTATCTCTATCCATCTATCTCTATCATCTATCTCTCCTATTGGTTTTGTTTCTCTGGAGAATGCTAACACAGGACCACAATCAAACTTGAAAATTGTCCTCACCACAAAAGGAAACTTCATGTCCATTGCCATGCTCCATCATTCCCCTCCCCTACTTTAAGCAGCCACTTATCTACTTTCCATCTTTTTTGATTTGAGGATTCTGAACATGTCATATAAATAAATAGAATTATATAATACATAGTATTTTGTAATTGACTTTTCCACTTAGCATAATGTTTTAAAGTTCATCCATGTTTTTGCATGTATCAGTATGTCATTCCTTTTTGTTGTCAAGTAATATTTCACTATATGGATATCTAACATTTTATGTGTCTATTCATTAATTGATAGACATTTGGATTGTTTCTACTTTTTGGCTATTATGAATAATGTTGCCATTAAAAATGTTTGTATAACACAAGTTTTTGTGTAATCACGTTTTTATTTCTCTTCATTAGACCCCTAGCAGTGAAATTACTGGGTCCTCTGGTAACTCTGTGTTTAACGATTTGAGGAGTTGCCAGACTGTTTTGAAAAGTAGCTGCACTGTATTACATTTCCACCAGCAATGTATGAAGACTCAAAATTCTGCACATCTTCATCAACACATTGTTTTCAGACTTTCTAAAATTACAACCATCCTAATATGTGTAGTAGTATCTCATTGTGGTTTTGATTTGCATTTTCTTAATCACTAATGATGTTGAGCATCCTGTCATAAGCTTATTGGCTGTTTACATATCTTCTTTAAAGAAATTTATATTAAGATTCTTTGACCATGTTTAATTGGTTTTGTTTATTACTGAGTTGTAAGAATTCTTTGTTTATTCCAGATACAAGCAACCTATTATATACATAATTTGCACTTATTTTCTCTCATTCTGTGGGTTGCATTTTTACTTTTTAATATTACTCTTTGAAGTACAAAAGTTTCTAGGTTTTTTAGAGTTCAATTTACTTATTTTTATTTTGTTGCTTGTGCTTTGGTGTCTTACATAAGAAATCATTTCCTAATCCAAGGTCACAAAGCTTTATGTCTATGTTTTCTTCTAACATTTTATAGAATTAAGCCTTACATTTAGGTCTTTCATCCATTTTGAGTTAATTTTTGAATATGTTGCAAGGCAGGGATTCAACTTTATTATTTTGTATGTGGATATCTTGTTGTCCCAGCACCATATGAAGAGACTTTTTTTTCCCCAATAAATTGTCTTAGCATGCTTGTTGAAAATCAGTTGTACATAAAGGTGAGAGTTTATTTCTGGTCTCTCAGTTCTGTTCTAGTGATTTTTATGTCTATCCATATGTTAGTACCACATTGTCTTTATTATTATAGCTTTGTAATAAGTTTTGAAGATGGGAAGCGCAAGTCCTCCAACCTTCTTCTTCTTTGTAAAAACTATTTTGGCTATCCTGAGTTCCAGGCATTTTGATATGGATTTTCTTAGAAGCTTGTCAAGTTCTGCAAAATAGGCAACTGGAATTTAAATGGGGATTGCATTGAATCTGTAGATTATTATTATTATTATTATTGCATTTGCAAGATTTAATCGAGTGAAATAGAGTGGAAACAGAGCTTTCATACAAAGGGAGGGGACCCAAAGAGGGTGGCCGTTGCCGGCTCGAATGCCTGGGTTTATATCCTGATCATTGTCCCTCCTGCTGTGCTCTCAGGCAACAGATTATTGACTATTTCTTTACCTCCTGTTTTTGCCTAATTAGCATTTTAGTGATCTCTCTTTACTATCTGATTGATTAAGTTGCAAGTCCCGTGTTTAAAGGTGGAAGCGGTCACCTTCTCAGCTAGGCTTAGGGATTCTTAATCGGCCTAGGAAATCCAGCTAGTCTTGTCTCTCAGTCCCTCCTCTCAACAGGAAAACCCAAGTGCTGTTGGGGAGGTTGGCCGATGACTGCTCTAACTGCTTCCTGTTGAATTGGGGCATAGTAGGGGTTGTGCAGTTAAGATTTCCTCAGGAGGGGCGCCTTTGATGTCATTAACATCAGAGCTTGGGCTAGCAGACTGGTCCAGGGGTCCGCAGTAGATCTTACTCATGGACTGCATCTGGGGCTCCATTTGAAGAACATTTGTAGTTTTACAGCTTCGATTCTGGAAGAGACAAACTTAACAAGGAGGTTAAAGGTACAGGGTCCAAAGGGGAGTAGCATTTATAACTGCTAGAGATCCTAAGAAGGGGAGAATCCAGGGCATCCATTGACTAAGGCCCCAGGGTCCAGTGTTTTGAAGCTCCTCTGCTGAATCTGTAGATTATTTTTGGTAGTATAGTTATCTTAACCATATTAAATCTTGCAATCCACAAACATAGGATGTCTTCCCATTTATTTAGAGCTTTCAAAATTTATTTCAATAATGCTTGTTATTTTCAGAGTATAAGTTTGCACTTCTTTTGTTTATTTGATTCCTGTATATTCCTGTAAGGTCTATACATCCCACTTGAAGTTGTAAAACAATGATTAAAAGTAGGTTTCTAAACATTAAATATGTTTACTGTAATCCTTAGAGCAATCACTAAAACAAACAGAGAAACAAAACTGACACAACGAGATATAGGCAAAATACAACAGATAAATAAAAATAGAATATTCAAAAAATGTTCAAATATCCCAAAAGAAAGCTGGAAAGAGAAACAAAGAAATGGAAAGCAGAGGTAATACATAGAAATCAAATATAAAATGGTAAACCTAAATCCACACATATCAATAATTACATTCAATGTAAAGTGTCTAAGCACTCAATTAAGACACAGGTATTTTCAGAATGAATAAACAAACACATGACCCAATTATATGCTGTCTACAATAATAATGATACAGGCATATTAAAAGTAAAAGAGTGGAAAAATATAGACCATGCAAGCTTTAATCTAATGCTGGAATAACTATATTAATATCAAAATAGGCTTCAGAGCAAAGAAAATTACCAGGGACAAAGAGGGATATTCCATAACCAAAAGAGTCAATTTACCAAGAAGACATAACATTCAAAGTGTATAAAAACTAAAAACAAATCTTAAAAAAGGCAAAAACTGTCAGAAATAAAGTCTTAATAAACAAACTCGCAAGCATAGTTTGAGACTTCAACTCTCTCAGTAATTGATAGAACTAATGGAAAGGGAATTGACAAGGATACAGAAGATCTGAACCGAACCTTTAACCAAATGAATTTAATGGACATTTATAAAATTTTCCACCCAAAAAAAGCAGGATATACATTTCAGGGGAAGGTAGGAAATATTTTGAACTGAGGAAAAATGAAAATGCAACATATTATATCTACAGAGTGTGGGTAAGTGCTGAGAGGAAAATTTATAGAATTAAAGGCTAATGTTGGAAAAAAAGAAAAATTTCAAATAAATAATCTAAGATTCTATCTCCAGACTCTAGGAAAAGAAGTGTAAAATAATCCCAAAGCAAGCAGAAGCAAGAAAATAATAAAGATAAGACCAGAAATAAAATTTAAAATAGAAAACTAATAGAGAAAAATTGATAAAAACAAAAGCTAGTTCTTTGAAAAGATAAACTTCTAAAAAGATTGATGAAGATGAAAGGAGAAGAGACACAACTTACTAGAATAAGAAGGAAAGAAGGCATATTGCTACAAACACTGCAGACATTCAAAGAATAATGAGAGAATATTATGAACAACTTTATGTTCATAAATTTGACGACTTAAAAGAAATGGACCAATTCCAGCTGGGCATGGTGGCTCACACCTGTAATTCCAGTGCTTTGGGAGGCCAAGGCTGAGGTGGATGGATAGTTTGAGCTCAGGAGTTCAAGACCAGTCTGGGCAAGATGGTAAAACCCCATCTCTACAAAAAAATATAAAAAATTTGCCCATGGAGTGGTGGCGTGCAACTGTAGTCCAAGCTACACGGGGGCTGAGGTGGGAGGATCGCTTGAGAGTGGGAGTTAGAGGTTGCAGTGAGCCAAGGATCACACCATTGTACTCCAGGCTGGGCAACACAGCAAGACACTGTCTCAAAAAATAAATAAAATAAAAGAAATGGACCAATTCCTTGAATACCAAAAATTATCAAAACTCACTCAAAATTAAATAGACAATCGGTACAAAACAAGTTGACTTTGTAGTTGAACACATCCAAATTCATTTTATAAATGGTGGCAACCATCTCTAAAATGACCCAAAGGTTATTCCCTGGGGAACGAGACAAGGACAAGAAATATGTCTCTCTCTCTCTCTCTCTCTCTCTCTCTATATATATATATATATATATATATATTTTCATCTAATATATATATAAATATAAATATATATATTTCATCTGAAGCCTTTTTTGGGGGTCAGAGTAATTTGATTTTTAATTATGTACATGCATTACTTTAATTATAGTTTGATTAAATGTAAGTATCCTGGTTGCAGGCTTAAGAAACATCCAGCATAGATATCAGCTGTCTTTCCCCATGAACTCTACCCCTGGGAGCCCAGTAACCTGGCTGTCATTTTCTCTTTTCTCCCCTTAAAATCTCTTTATCTCCCAGCAACTGCAGAGCTTTCTAGGAGTACTTTCCACTGCAGGTCATTTGACTTGTCTCTTCTCAGCTCTCTCTCTCCCTTTTTTTTTTTTTTTTTTTTTTTTTTTTTTTGCTAATTTCCCCTAAAGGAGGTCCTTGGTCCACGAAATTCATGTGAGTTCAGAGTTTTTTTTCCACAATCAGCCTCAGGAGAACAATCAATGAGGTCTTAGAAAAGAATGCACATCGAGGAAATCCCCTTTGAGCTGACTGCATGAATTCCAGTTCCGTTTGTGGTTTCATGCTTGCCAAGCACCAAGAGTGTATCGGGACTCATAGAGAATGCAGTTGGGGCACACATGGGAGGTCATGACACCATGAATTGCGAAACTGCACTGGCCAGCAGTGTGACTGACCTTGGGAAAATGTCCATTTTGGGTAGGTGAGAGGGGCTGGGCCATGCTATGCAACCCAGTTGGGAGGATTATGAAAGTCTGGGGGCAGCATGGAGTTAAAGGTTCTCAGACATGAGAAAATCCCATGGCCATTGCTCAACCTGGATGGAGCCCAGGATAAAGGAGTCAGAACCACTTAGAATGGACCTAAGGTCCATTCTCATCTCAGGAAGGAGATCTGGTTGGCAGAAGCGGTCCCTGTCAAGAACAAGATGTTTTTGAAAATACTCTGAGCCACTTGTTCATGCCAGATGTCTCTACATGGATCTCAGTCTTATCCCAGTGCAGGGGCTTACCAGCCCTTTCAGAACCCTTGGTACTGGTGGCTGTTTTTTGACACATTGATATGTGCAGTGACAGCAGCAAAGATTGGGGGTGGTCTGACTGATTTCACATCTGGGGCCTGATTTCTCCCATGTTTGGTCAGTGGCTGGGCATCATCCAAGGCACCTCATGCCTTGCTCAGGCATTGCTCTGTGGGAACAGAACATCTGCTACTCATCACAAGCAGCCCAATGGAGAAGCTGTGAAGTTAGCCGATAGAACCTCTCTTGAGGGGTCTGCTGTGAGCCCCTGAGCACCCAGAAGGCACAGCACAGACAGCAGCACAGGCAGGACAAAGTTTGTCTCCAAAGGGCCCTGCCCAGGCCCTGCAGTGCATACAAGGGCGATCAGATTTGATAAGACAGTAGACAAGCTCTGGTTGAGCAACAAAGACCAGAAGAATCAACCACTTTCTTCCCCTGAAGCACAGACATTGGAGTAGTCTCTACTCCAAAGGCCCTCATTTAGGGGAAACTAGGAATAAAAGAGCTAAGATAAGACAGATCAGATGACCTGTAATTGAAAGGACTGAGACAGCTCCACAAACAATTATAACGGCAATGTATATGCCACACTCACTTTGAGAAACGCACTGTTCTGAGGGCTGTATGCGCCCTGACCTATGACCTTGGTCACTCTTACAACAATCCTGGGTTGTTAGTGTCACCATCTGGTAGATAAGGAGACTAAGGTGCACAGGGGCTCAACTTACCACCAATAACTGGCAGATCCAGGATTCAAATCTGGACAGACTGGTCCCAGAGTCCCTGCATGCAACCCTGGTCTAACCTTCCTCTTTCCTTCCATGAAGCAGCGCCCGTCCGGATGTGCCAAGGTCCCTCTCAGCTAATGCCATGGTTTCCTTGTGTGGAATTATCAATTTTCAACTCAAGCAGTGTTGTGATCTTTGAAGCACAATTTTTAAAATTATGTATTTCTGATAATGTTCAGGCATATAAATAAAACTTTAATATCAAATGGCATTTGATAACACCGTTATCTCATCCTTGAGACTTAGACTGATGCACATTTTTAAGTCTTGCCTATTTGTGTCCTTTCATCAGCGGACTGAGTTGGGAGTAGGGACATGAAGAAGAACCCTGAAACCTGAGTGTTCTTAAGAAAAGCTCCAATCCTGTATGAGGTTTAAGTTCCAAAAGATAAGAACACCTGAGCTGAAATGCAGGGCAAAGGTGTGATCAGGAGTGTGTCAAATGCCAAGACAACAGAAACACACATGCACAGTGCTGAAGTAATGGGGAGGAAGAATAGACTGACGATAGACGAGTAAACCCAGAAATCAAGACGGGGGTAAGGAGGGAGCCACAGATGAGATGCATGGTTTCCAATGTTCAGTTGGCTCCAGGTTGAGCTCAGAGTGGGCTGCCCTGTGGGACAGCCTTCTTAACGTATTATGGTGGGCTACACTTGGCCACAGCAAACAGGAACAAAATTAAAACAATGTCTTCTTCTCTTCCATTATGATCTATAGCTTTTCCCCACACTCAGTTGATGCTCCTCAGGGTCTGAGCCTTTCTTTCTCTCTTCCCCTCACTCCTTCTCCTCCAGTGCACAACATAATTTTTGGCTCACTGCACTATCATCTTTGGTCAATGCATAACCCTCTTTTATTCACGTGTTCATGTATGTAATTAACTATATATTTTTGATAATGTAATACCTATGAGATACTATCCAGCACAAAAACTGGGACCTCATCAGTAGCCCACAACTGTATCCCACCCCATCCTTTCACTCTTCTCATTCTGACTTTGCTGGGCTCTAAGCACTTTGTCTTTGTGAGTCCTTTCCTTTATTAAAAATTATATTTATATACATAATTGTCATCATATTACTTTTTCTTTATGATTCTAAATGTAACTAAAATTAAAACATTTTTGTGGGACCTTAACATTATTATGGACCCTATGCATTATTGTGCTTATTGTGTTTCATGGATAAGTTGACCCTGAACCCACCTAGTTTAACTATCTTTCTATACCTGGTGTTTATAATACCCTGCTTTCCTTTTAATAAGACTTTATTTATTTATATTAATATAGGTGTGTGTGTGCATGTGTGTGTAAATAGTTAAGGTACAAAGAGAATATGGGACATCCAACAAGTGAAAAGTTTGGAAATCATCTCCTCTATTCTTACAGCAAGGAAAAGCTGTTTCTTACACCTATCAGGGAATGGAGGTCATAGGGCAAACTGCCATCCTGAAATGTGCTGGAAGGACCAGCAAATCCAGAGGGTCATAGCCAAGGTCTACTCACCCAGACCTGAGGCTCCTGGGGCTGTACACTGGTGGGAGCACTGCAATGGTAATTTTGACGGATTGCTGGAAACAATGTGGACTAGCCGTGAGTGGGAAATTCCTGGGAGCACAGTCTTGGGGAAGGGGTGGTCTTCACACTTTTACTGGTTTTATCTTCCATAATCTAACCAGATTCTCATGGTAAAGGACCAAGAATTATCCCCTCCTGGCTCTGGTAGAGGTAAGAAATGATTACTTGTTTAGAAGTATGCCCAGAGAGTTCTCTGATACAAAGCCTTCTCCAGGGTAAAAGACTTACCAGAGCCTTCTCTCATTGGGGGAAAGGACATTTCTCCAACTCTACAGCCCCTCCTAGCTTTCCTGTATCTCTTAAGAGTAGGAGGGAAGCTTTTAAAAAACGCTTGTGAAGGCCACAGGGACTCAGGCACATAACAGACTGAGATTTAATCCTGTAATTACAGAAAGCATCCCCTCCCCTAACACACATACTTTACAACCACACCAACAAGGCTCTAGTGTAACAACAGCTGAAGAAACTGCAAGGTTCACACTCTGTCAAAGGTGTTCTTTGGGAAGCCTAAATCAACAGGAAGGACAAAAATAAGGAAGGACACTACAGGAATGAGAAACCTCTGGAACAGGAAGCTACAGCAAACATTAAGGGAATAAAATACCTTAACTTGGTTCCTCCTTCTTGGACCTTCTCTTTTAAAACGTGAACTGCCCATTAAAAAAAAGTATGGTGTCTCATCCTACTCGATCTATGTAAATCCCCTAGAGCACAGAAACTCCATGGGCTAAAGCCAAACACCACTGGTATTTTCTCAACTTGGAAAAGAAACAAAACTCTGGTAATGAATAGAATTTTCTTAATTTGGCATAGCTAGTCCATGAATTTTTCTAAAAGCTTTGTTATCTGATGGTGCTTGCTTGCCTGCATTCTGCTGTAACTTAGTATGTGATTTCAGCCAGGTAAGCATATCATGGGTGGCCACATTAGCCAAAATGCACTTCTTAGTATTTATTCAGTCATCTGAACTAGTTTAAAAACAACTTTTGGTGGATGTACATGAGTGAATAAGAATATTTATTTTGTTAGGTTCTTAGCTCTCTTTTCCCTTAAGGCAAAAATACGTATTCTGGTCCTTGGGCAAATTAGTACAACAATGGGATTTAGATGAACTGACACTACTTCCTCGTGAGCTTCTCAGAAGGCACTTGGGAAAGCACGTGAACAAATTCCTTTACTCGGAATTGTGAGTGGCGAGGCTGCTTGGACCATGATTTCCAGTGTCCAAGACCTGCCCAAGAGGATTCCTTCCCAGCCTGTTGTTGGACACAAGTGGGATCTTCTTCCTGAGGGAACCGCCTGCTTTACCCACTGTCTCCTGCATCATTTTATTCTGAGTGTCTCCAGTTATTTCAACTATCTTGGGAAGGACTCCGGGAAAATAAAAGCTGTGTGTATCACTTAGAAGTTTCTCACAACAGGAACTGTGTTCTACCCTGCATTGATGGCTAATTGATTTAAAATGGTGCAAATGCTGCTGTAGTCTTAGTAAATCCTTGTCAATATAACTTGTTTTTGGGTTTTCACCAATATGTGAATGACACATGCATTGAGACAGCGACTGGATTTGATTACCAAGGATTGTGAATAAAATATTCTTTCAAGATGCCATTTGTAGCATTTGCTTCCCAAACCCCTAGTTCTCAGGCTAAGAAACACATATTTTGCTGAAAGACATTCAAAGGGCCAGTACAGAGCTCCATTAACTAGCTGGATGAATAGCAAAGATTCAGCATTCACTGTGCATGAATTACGTCTGGAAAGGTTCTTATCCCTACCCTCATGAAGATCACAATCTGGTGGAAAAGCTGAGGCACGTTCAAGGAAAAAATCCAGGGGATGCATGAAACTGACATACAAACAAGCAGTTCATGGATGAGGAAACCCACCAGGCACTATTAACACAGGCTGGATTAATTCAGGACAGGCCATGTGATATAGGAGGGCAGGTGTGAAGCAGAAATCTAGTGACCCTCTAAGAGAGAAAGGACTAATATTTGTTTGCAGGTAAAATGAACCACTTGCAATTACAAGTGAAACTTTTGGTTGTGTATAAGAGACAGCCCTTGCCACTTTGTTCAGTAAGTCACTTGATAGTTTCATTAATTCAGTTAATCATTTTGGAACACTTGGGGCTATGTACTCTGTATATGCTCATTTGCTATCTATCATAGCAACTAGGTATGTGTCTTCTCAGCCCTGTGTTAGACTGCAAGCAGCCAGAAGGCAGGGCTTGGATCCTGCTCATGATGTAGACCTGAAGGGGGTCTTCTGATGAGTGGAGAGCCATTGGTCTTAAAATGACTTGCAAAGGGACACCCATAATCTCGAGAGTCACCATTTTGAATTCTAATTCTGAGTAAGGTGGCTAATGAATCTTTTTGGTTCACTGACTGAATTGATTCACAAACATGAAGTAATTGTTACTGTGTATGTTTAGAACAACATCCTCTTGTTTTTTTGGCCACTAAATACTTGCAACATTGGTTAGTAGAAAGCATACATTAAAAACTGAAGCCTGAGTAAATAGATTATTCCAGTGGTTTGCACACATTTTTCGTAGTGACTAATCTTCTTAAAATAAAATTTTAGGGGAAATCCCATTATAATCATAAGAGATAATATATTCTGCACACTATATGCCAGGGGTACTGTAATAACTCTTTTCACAAATGAACTGATTTCATCTTTGCAACAATTCAATGAAGTAGAATACTGTTGTCATTTGCAACTGAGAGTTGAGGAAACTGAAGCAAAGAGAAGTGATCTGGCTTGCCCTAGGACACACAGAACCAGCCTGTAATGAGCCATGATGCTAACATACACAGTCTGGCTCAGAGCCTGTGGATAAAGTCCCAAGGCTATCTGTGGAGAATTCCCTCTTGCCTGGGGAGGCCAGTCTGTTTGTTCTATTCAGTTTACAATTGCAGAAGGCCAACCCACATTATGTGCATTATGGAGGGGCAATTGCTTTACTAAAAATTTACTGACTTCAATGTTAATATCTTCCAAAAACACTCTACAAGTTGACACATAGAATTAACCACCACACCAGGTCATGGTGATAAAGGAGTCCCAGAGATGGTTCAAATGCTGTTCAATAGAAAGCATTTCATGGTATGCAACAATCCAGAAGCACCTCCGTGGGACACAATTTGACAACCATGCGCTGCTCCACAAAGCAGGTGTTATTACTTCTTTCCATACTCCCACTCCCACTAGTCCGACTCTCTCCTTTGAATGTCTTTTTTCCTTCTAAAATATGTGACTTTCCATTCTAGACTACTAAGGTCACTTAAATCCATGGTCTCCAAACTTTCTGATTCCTCATCAATAGCAATAAAAAGTTTTGGAGTGTGCTCTCCTAATATTTGAAAATTTATAAATTAGACCCCAAAACGAAACATCATAAGGCATACATAAAATAGAAAAATGAGGACACCTAAATGTCACATTTTGATGGCTTTATCTCAAGGTCAGTACACACTTGGCTAGAGGGTTATTCCTAGAGTATCTTAATGTATTTCAAATCCACCTCTTGATGATCTTAAGTGACCTTTTGGCTAACTTTATGTCACCTATGATTATATCTTTATACTCTTCCTAATATGGCTGATAATGAGGTCTTCTGATGAGTATGAGAAATGTCAGCTCTGATAAGCAACTTCAGCAAAGTCTCAGGATACAAAATCAATGTGCAAACATCACAAACATTTCTATACACCAACAATAGACAAGAAGAGAGCCAAATCATGAATGAACTTTCATTCACAATTGCTACAAAGAGAATGAAGTACCTGGGAATATAGCTAACAAGGGATGTGAAGGACCTCTTCAAGGAGAACTACAAACCACTGCTCAAGGAAATAAGAGAGGACACAAACTAATGGTAAAACATTCCATCCCCATGGATAGGAAGACTTGATATCGTGAAAATGGCCATACTGCCCAAAGTAATTTATAGATTCAATGCTATCCTCATCAAACTGCCATTGACATTCTTCACAGAATTAGAAAAAACTACTTTAAATTTCATATGGAACCAAAAAAGAGCCCATATTGTCAAGATAATCCTAAGCAAAAAGAACAAAGCTGGAGGCATCATGCTACCTGCCTTCAAACGATACTGCAAGGCTACAGTAACCAAAACAACATGGTACTGGTACCAAAACAGACATACAGACCAACGGAACAGAACGGAGACCTCAGAAATAACACCACACATCTACAACCATCTGATCTTTGACAAACCTGACAAAAACAAGAAATGGAGAAAGGATCTCCTATTCAGTAAGTGGTGCTGAGAAAACTTGCTAGCCATATTCAGAAAACTGAAACTGGACCCCTTCCTTACACCTTATACAAAAATTAACTCAAGATGGATTAAAGACTTAAATGTAAAATCCAAAATCATAAAAACCCTAGAAGAAAATGTAGGCAATACTCTTCAGGACATAGGCATGAGCAAAGACTTCACGATGAAAACACCAAAAGCAATGGCAACAAAAGCCAAAATTGACAAATGGGATCTAATTAAACTAAAGAGCTTCTGCACAGCAAAAGAAACTATCATCAGAGTGTATAGGCAACCTGCAGAATGGGAGAAAATTTTTGCAATCTACCTGTCTGACAAAGGCCTAATATCCAGAAGCTACAAGGAACTTAAGTAAATTTACAAGAAAAAATCAAACAACCCCATCAAAATGTGGGCAAAGGATATGAACAGACACTTCTCAAATTACTTTTATGCAGCCAACAAACATATGTTAAAAAGTTCAACATCACTGATCATTAAAGAAATGCAAATCAAAACCACAGTGAGATACCATCTCACACCTGTCAGAATGGCAATTAGTAAAAAGTCAAAAAACAATAGATGCTGGTGACGCTGTGGAGAAACAGAAACACTTTTACATGGTTGGTGAGAATGTAAATTAGTTCAACCCTTGTGGAAGACAGTGTGGTGATTTTTCAAGGATCTAAAACCAGAAATACCATTTGACCCAGCAATCCCATTACTGGGTATATACCCAAAGGATTATAAATCATTCTACTATAAAGATACATGCACATGCATGTTTATTGCAGCACTATTTACAACAGCAAAAACTTGGAACCAACCCAAATGCCCATCAATGATAGACTGGACAAAGAAACTGTGGCACAGATACACCATGGGGTACTATGCAGCCATAAAAATAAATGAGATTATGTCCTTTGCAGGGACCTGGATGAAACCGAAAGCCACCATCCTCAGCAAACTAACACAGGAACAGAAAACCAAATACTGTATGCTCTCACTCAAGTGGGAGTTGGACAATAAGGACACATGAACACAGGGAGGGGAACAACACACACTGGGGCCAGTTTGGGGGTGGGGGGTGAGAGGAGGGAGAGCATTAGGACGAATACCTAATGCATTTGAGACTTAAAACCTAGATAACGGGTTGAGAGATGCAGCAAACCACCATGACACATGTATACCTGTGTAAGAAACCTACACATTCCACACTTGTATCTCAGAACTTAAAATTAAAAATAAATGTACAAGGTAAAACACAGAGTACTACAGTGAAAATCATTATAGTGGATATAGTTATCAGAATATTTTTCTAAGTGAATTTGTGCCATAGTAATAAATATGTTTAATTGATGCCTTGAATAACAAGACCTAATAGTAGGTCTAATAAGTTCTATAATTTTCAGGTAGTAATGAGCATAAACATTATTCTGAGATACGTACAACAAGGTAGTGTGATTTCAATATACCAATACTTCCCATTGGTGACAATGTAAAAAAAAAAAAAAAAAAGGAAACGTCAGTTCTGACATTTTCTTCTTGTTTGCTTGGTATCTCCAATGCACAGGGCTTTTCTTCTTGTACGCATTAGTTCATTAAAAACCTGATAATTTAATTTGTAATTCTACTTGCCAGAAAATATTGTGAAAGACTTTGAAATAGGCAAGAAAAGATTATTGAGTGTCTTGCCTAGTGCAACATTTTATTACCATCGCACTATTTTACAACTCTGTGAGTCATAAAAAGTTGGTAAGGATGAAAGGCTCCATTCCATAGACATGCAAATGATTATGTACAGTAAAATGTAATTGATCATTGCCCTGTGGACAAGGACTGCATGTAATTGTTCATTTCTTTCATCAAATTATGCTGATGGTTTATATGTGTGTGTTTTTTGTATTCTCCTTTGAATTAGTTATATCATCTCACTTATGGTCCTCATTAAATTATGAGTTAAATAAAAGCTTTGACATGTTTTTTTTTTTATTTGTATGAAAGTAATGAGTTTATCCTTTAAAAAACACTCTGAACGAAGTCCACACAAGGTCAGTGCAAGAAAATTGCTGGGAGGATGTGAGCAGATGAGAGCACTGTGGTTATGCTCTCTGCAGTGTGGAGCTCCTCCCAGTCTTTCCCCAGCAGGCCCTGTACATTGCACACATGGCACAAGACACATGCCCACCATAACATGGGTGGGCCTCATCTGATCAGCTGAAGACCTGAGAAGAACATAAAGCTTTTCCAAGCAAGAAGGGATTCTCCAGCTGATGGCCTAACAGGCTGAGAGAGGATGCCATGTCAATTTATTAAACATTAGTGAACTTTTACTTCTTTCTTAAAAAAAAAAGAAAGGCATAGTTTTATTTTCCTTGGTGGAGAATCTTGTGTACTCTCCCTTGGAGATGACTTCACTAGAACAAGGGTCCGAGGAACCTTTTACATTAGCTTCTCTCTAAAAATCTGCAGAGTAAATATTTTTAGAGGACCCATCACTAGCCAGCCCTAAAACTGTACTTGATTTGAAGAGTACATGGCCTGTAGGTCAAGGTACTGATGAAGGCTTGAGAGATATGAGACAGTAAAGCATGAGGGTAAGGAAGAATCTACCATAAGAGTTGGTAATTAGAGTTCCATTGTTACCAGAGGTCATGGGGAAAAGTCTATAAAGCCTTCAAGCTTGGGTTGCAGTGATTTTATGTTGTGGTTTGACATTCATGCCATAATTTATAAACATTCACACAAGATACTTGTGTGACAGTTATGACTAGTGATAACATAAAAAATAGCCTAATGCATTTCTATATTTAGAATACCCAAGCCCTGCAGACTTCTCTATGTCTAAAAAAACCCCCTAAATAATAGTGTATCTTTAAAAAGCCAAGAAACCCCAGCGAATCTCTCAACTGACCAAACAAAGCAAGAGGAGGGGCGAGTGGGGTAGGGAAATGGGCACTGGTGGTAGAAAAAAATGATAATGAAACTATCAGGAAAATTCAAAGTAAAAATGAAAATCCACTCTTCAAGGTAACTGAGGGCAGAGTTTTGGTCTTTGAAAGATGATAAAGACTTTTTCCTTCCTTTTCCTTCTTGCTAAGCACAACTATAAACCCTGGACATGGCCCAAAAGACAAGCTGATGAGGACTCTGAAAGATAGTGCATAGAAGCCCCCAAGTTGGTGTGGGCCCAGGCCTGGAGGCAGCACTGCACACGGCACCCTCCAGCCCTCACTGAGCACCAGAAGGCCACCCAGATGCCATGTTCCCAGACACACAGAGGGATCTTTCTTGGGTTCAGTGGAAGCCCCTCCAGCACAGTGGTCCCCAACCTTCCTTGCACCAGGGACCAGTTTCACAGAAGACAATTTTTCCATGGACAGCAGGGGTGGGGAATGGTTTTGTGATAAAACTGTTCTACTTCAGATCATCAGGCATTAGATTTTCATAAGGAGCATACAACTTAGATCCCTCGCATGCACAGTTCACAATAGGGTTTGCTCTTCTGAGAATCTGATGCTGTCACTGATCTGACAGGAGGCAGAGCTCAAGCGATAATGCTCACTTGCCTACCTCTCACCTCCTGCTGTGCAGCCTGGTTCCTAATAGGCCACAGACCAGTACTGGTCCATGGCCTGGGGACTGGGGACCCCTGCTCTAGTGGACAGTTGAATCTATGCCCACCCTTTGAGTAACCAAAGTGTAGGTGCCAGTCCTGTGAGCAAAGATACCTTCAGAATTTGTTAGCCCCAGCCATTCAAGTCTCCCTAGCTGAGGCCCTGTCTGCTGTACCTTTTCTGAATTCCTGATCTGCATCTCCTGAGGACACTAAAAATGCTATATATTTTATGCCACTAAGCTGGGGTGGGTTTGTTATACAGTAATAGATAATCAAAACCCTTCACAGTGCTATGAGGCAGATACTACTATTATCCCTAATTTATGCATAAGGAAATCAAGGCTTTTAATGGTTGATTATATGCAGAAATAATAATGACCAAAGATATTTTTTGAGCCCTTCTATGTGTCAAGGACATTATGTAGATAATCTCATTTAAGTAGCATGAAGCTCTGTGAAGTAAGCAATTTTTTAAAAATGTTTAATTTGTGTGAGTACATAGTAGGTCTATATATTTATGGGGTATAGGAGAGGTGGTCACTCACCTCCTGCTGTGTGGCCTGGGAATTGGGGACCTCTGCTCTAGCAATGTCAGGCAAATATGATGCTGCTGATAAGGAAGATTGACCTGCATCCCTGAATAAATCAGCAGCCAGGGGAGGCCCTCTCCTTTCCTGTCAGACCCCAGGCTCCCTTCACCAGAGACCCTGAGGCTGCTGGAGGGCAAAGCTGGTGAGAGAGTCCTGGCTACCCCAGGCAGCTTGCTCAACAAGCCCCTTTATCACTGTAGGAGGAGACCCCTTCCCCATCCAGAGACACTGACTTGACAGATTGTACTGGCGAAAGGTACCCAGGCACAGCAGATGTCTGGTTCAGAAAACCTTCTTATCTCTGAGAACCTGAGAGTGTCAACCTCCTGACCCAGAGACAGTAAGGGACGCTGGCATAGTAAGCTGCCTGTCCCAGGAAGCCCCTCTATTCCGTAGGCCTGAGACTATCTTATCCCTGCCAGAAATAGCTGTGGAAGCAACAACAGAAGGATCCTACCACACTTCTGCCTGCCAAGAGACCCCCAGGGGCTGGCCAGGGGAAACACCTCCCACCTTCTCAGGAAGCATCTACAGGGAACAGCAAGATCCTGGGGAGCTCCAGATAACCAAGCAGACCAAAACAGCACTCATAGGCTCTGAAAACTAAACTTCCACTGGAACCGCAGCTAATGAAAATAGGCTAGAACCTAGGTGTTAATCTAAACAAGGTGACTGCCGGCTAAAAAAAATTTAAATAGGACCCAGAGTCTCCTGACATAATAGATACAATCCCAGAATACAATAAAAATATCACCCATAATACCAAGAGCCAAGAAAACCACAACTTAAACGAGAAAAGAAAAGACATCTGATACTGAGATGAATCAGATATTTGAATTCTCTGGCAAAAATTTTAAAGCAGTGAACATAAGAATGCTTCAATAATCAATGACAAATTCGCTTGAAACAAATGAAACAGTATGAAATTTGAACAAAAATAGATGTTATTAAGAACCAAATGGAAATTATGTAATTTAAAAGTATAATAAAACATGTAGAAATTTGTGCCGAATGGGCTCAATAGTAGAGTGGAGATGACAGAGTACAGAATCAATGAATTTGAGGACAAGACAATAGAATTAACCCAATCTGAATAAGAGAGAAAAACGAGGCTTATAGAAAATGAATGGAGCCTCAGGGACCTGTGGGAAAATAATAAAAGATCCAGCGTTTGTATAATTGGAGTGCAAGAAGGAAAGAGAGTGGGCCTGAAAGGCTACTTGGAGAAATAATGGCTGAAAACTTGCCAACTTTGATGAAAGATGTAATGTTACAGGTCCAAGAAGCTGTGCAAACCTGAAACAGGATAAGCATCATCATTAAGCTTTGAAAAACTAAACACAAAGAAAAATCTCTTGAAAGAACCAAGGAAAAGCAACACATTACATATAGGGAAACACCAATTCAAATGACAGAATTCAGAAGGAAGTGCCCAATATTTTCCAAGTTCTTTAAGAAAAAAATATCAACCTTAATAAACTACATTAGCAAAACTATCCTTCAAGAATAAAAAAGAAATAAAAACATTCTTAGATGAAGAAAAACTAAAAGAAACTTATTAGCAGATCTATCTATAAAGATAGTTAAAAGTTCCTCAAACAGAAAGAAATTGATAAAAGAAGGAATCTTGGAGCCTCAGGGAGGAAGAAAAATAGCAGAAAGGGCAGAAATGTGCATACATACAATAGACTATCTTTTTCATGTGAGAATTATGAATTATATTTGATAATTAAAGAGAATAATAGTACACCTAATCAAATAAAAATGAAAACATAACATAGTAAACTATGTGGGATACAGCCAAAGCATTGCTGAGAGTGAAGTTTATAGCAATAAAATGTTCATATTAGAAATGAAGAAAATCTCATACCTAAGTTCCCATCTCAAGAAAATAGATAAAGAAGAATAAAATCAGTCCAAAGCAAGTAAAAAGAAAGAAATAATAAAAATAAAAGCAGAACTCAATGAAATTGAAATTTAAAAAAAAAGAGAATATCAATGAAACAAAAGGTGGTTCTTTAAAGAAATTAATAGACCAGGCACGGTGGCTCTCGCCTGTAATCCCAGCACTTTGGGAAGCCGAGGTGGGCGGATCACAAGGTCAGGAGATCGAGACCATTGTGGTTAACACAGTGAAACCCAGACTCTACTAAAAATACAAAAATTTAGCCAGGCGTGGTGGTGGGCACCTGTAGTCCCAGCTATTCGGGAGGCTGAGGCAGGAGAATGGCGTGAACCCAGGAGGCGGCGCTTGCAGTGAGCCAAGATTGTGCCACTGCACTCCAGCCTGGGTGACAGTGCGAGACTGTGTCAAAAAAAAAAAAAAAAAAAAAAATTAACAAAGTAAATAGACCCCCAGCAGTATGGACAAAAATAAAAAGAAAGAAGACACAAATCACCAATATCAGGAAAAAATTGGGAATATTTCTAGATCCTTCAATCACTGGAAAGACAGTAAAGTAATACTACAAACAATTTTACACTTATAAAAGAAGTCTTTGAGACTTCTTCTTTGATCTATATGATTATTTAGGAATGTGTTATTTAATTTCTGTGTTTAGAGATTTTCCTGTTGTCTTTCTGATATTTATTTCTAGTTTGATTTCATTATTATCAGACAACATACTCTCTGATTTTATTTCTTTTAAATTTGTTGAGGTTTGTTTTGTCGGTCAGGGTATGATATACCTTGGTAACTATTTCATAGGCCCTTGAAAACTTGTGTATGCTGTTACTGTTGGATGGAGTGTTCTGTGTGTGTCAGTTGGGTCCTGGCAATTGATTGAGTTGTTCAGTTGTTCCCTACACTGACTGATTTTCTGTCTTGCTGAGAGGCAGATATTAAAGTACTTGACTATAAATGTGAATGTATTTCCCCTGTAAGCTCTGAGAGTTTTTGTTTCATATATTTTGGGACTTTGTTGTTCAACACATGCAGTTTAGGATTGTTAGGTCTTCCTGACAGATTAATCATTTCTCATTATGTGATGTCTCTCTTTGTCTTTAGTAATTTTTTTCTCTGAAGGCTATAAGTGGTTATGTTAATATCATATATTAATATAGCTACTTCTGCTTTTAAAAAATTTAATGTTTCCATGATATATTTTTATCCTGTTATTTTCAACCTACTCATGTCATGGAATTTTAAGTGAGTTTCTTTTAAGTAGCATAGCTGAATGACATTTTTGTTCCACTCTGGCAAACTCTTGTCTTTTGATTACTGAATTTAGACCATTTATATTTAAGATATTATTGATATTTAACATTTAAGTGTGCCATTTTATTTTTGTTTTCTATTTGTTTCCTCAGGTACTTGTTCCCTTTTTCTTGCCTTCTGCGGCTTAGTTGAACATTTTTTAGGGTTCCATCTTGAGTTATTTACAGTGATCTCCAGTGTATCTTTGCTATAGCTTTTGCAGTGATTTCTCTGGGAATTACAAGATATGTATGTGACTTATAACTGTTATATATACTGATATTATCATCTTACCACTTTGAATGACATATGGAATCCTCACTTCCATTTAGTTCCCTTTATTCTCCCACTGTATTTTGGGTAGCAGATGCTGACAGTGACATTCTCTCTTTCATTTCTGATATTAGTAATTTAAGTCTTTTATCTTTTGGTCAATATAACTGAGGTTTTCTCAATTGTATAGACTTTTTTTTTTCAGAGAATCAACTTGATTTCATTGATTTTTCTCTAATGATTTTCTATTCTCTTATTTATTTTCATTCTAACCTTTATTATTTTCTTTCTTCTTCTGCTTTTTGGATTCAGTTTATTCTTCTAGTTTTTTAAGGTGGAAGGTCAGATTATTGAATTGAGATTTCTAAGGTCTGCTCCAGCTTCATTGCATCAGTTTTGGCATATTGTGTTTTTATTTTCACTTATCTTAACATATTTCCTAATTTCCCTTGATTCCTTCTTTGATTCATTGGTTATTTAGAAGGGTGGCATTTAATTACTACATTTTTGTGAATTTGAAAAATTTCTTTCTGTTATTGATTTCTAATTTTATTTCATTGTGATTGTAGAACCTACCTTGTATAATGTCTTCCTTTAGCAATTACTCAGGTTTTTTATGGCCTAACATATGGTCTATCTTGGAGAATGTTCCATGTGCTTTTGAAAAGAATGTATATTCTGCTGTTCTTGGGTGGAGTAGTATGTAGATGTCTGTTATATCTAGTTGGTTTACAGTGTCATTGAGGTCTTCTGTTTCTTTGTTGATCTGTTTGTTGTATCCATTTTTGAAAGTGGGGTGTCACTTTTTCTAATGATTATTGTTGATTTGTCTATTTCTCCCTTCAGTCCTTTTAATTTTTGCTTCATGTATTTGGGGATTCTATTGTTAGGTGCATGTATGTTTATAATTTTTATATCTTTTTGATGGATTGACACTTTTATGATTATAAAATGTCCTTCTTTGTCTTTAGCAACACTTTTTGTCTTAAAGCTTACTTTATCTGTTACCAGTGTAGCCACTTTAGCACTCTTTTGCTTATTGTTTGCATAGCATTACATTTCCCATGCTTTTATTTTCAATCTTCTTGTTTTTGAACTTAAAGCGTGTCTCTTCTAAATGGCATACAGTTGGCTCATGTGTTTTTCTAAAAAATCTATTTTTAATTGATATGTTCAAACCATTTATGTTGACATAATTACTAATAACTTAGGATTTTACTACTTGTGTTTTATGTCTTTTTTGTTTTTTTGTTTCCTTAGTCCTGTATTATTACTTCTTTTATGTTAAATAAATATTTCTATCTGATGTCATTTTAAGTCTCTTGTACTTTATTGTACTATATTTCATTGAGTTATTTTCTCATAATAGGTCAGAGTTTTTAATGGTTGTCCTGGAGATTAAAATTAGTATGCTAACTTAAAACAATGCAGTTCAAGTTTGGGAAGATGAAATAGTTCTGGAGGCGAACGGTGGAAATAGTTGCACAACAATGCAAATATACTTAATGACACAGAACTTAACTAATTTTAACTAACGTAATATGCCAACTCTGCAAATCAGATCGCAGCCCCTCCCTTTGGGTTTGTTGTTGCCTTTTGCTATTGTTGATATTGTTTGCCTGTTTAGTGATTTTTCTGTAAAGTGTGTATTCCATGTGTGGAGACGGAAATCTCTACTCAATTTACATACTGGTAAACTGAAACTAAATATCGGATGTAGATTTCCTTAAATGCCTTGAGTCAATTAAATCTCCCACCTTTTGCCAAAGTATGTTGAGGAATGCCTTCAAAGTTCCAGCAGTTACTGACTCTCCCTTAGCCTTCATTTCGTGATCACACAGCACCACAAGGTCAGCCAGAGGTAAGAGCTTAGGTTCCTTTCTGGTCTTTCCTGAGCATGCAGATAGCCGTGTCCATGAGCATGACCTTCTAGACTTTCAGAAATATATCAGAGCTCTTCAAAACTACTTATGAACATCTCATTTGCCAGATTTTCTTTAAAAATTTTTTTAAAACGTGTTTCCCTTATTATTTTAAAAACATGTGTCTATCTTATTATTTTTACTTCAGGCAGCTTGAGTGTTAATTGCAATCAATTTATTTTTTCAATAATGCCCTGGAGATAGGATTCTACTCACAGGGCAAGTCCTGAGTCAGGTCAAATAAAGACAAGCTCTGCTATTGGGACTCTCGGGTAGCTGAGAGTGGGGCTTTTGGGGAAGCTCCAAAGCCATTCTGTCCCCTCCACATCCGCTAAGCTCCTGTTTTTCACACGCACCATGATCCCGAGTCTTATGGTTTTCAAAGAAACCATGGACTTGAATGTAGAAGGTTGGGAATAGGACAAATTAAAACACCGCAAAGCTTGTTGTTTTTCTGAGATTCAGACATTCTTTTCCTTGAGTAAATGCTCCTTGGATAGTTTTAGGCCTTTGGTTAATTTCCAAAGTTCTGAAAAAGTTAATTGTGATATAGTTTGTCAATATTCTAATTGCTTTTAGGATGATCATATTTTAGGAGAGTCTTGTTCCACCATTCTGGACACACTTCGCATGAGAAATATTAATAAAATTATTAATCCATCAGGAAAATATCACAATCATCAACATTTATGTACTTAATATGAGTTTCAAAAATACATAGAGTAAAACTGAATTAAAAGGTTTTTAGACAAATTCACAATCATAGTTGAGGTTTTTAACACTGTACTGTTAGTAATTGATAAAAACTAAAAGACAAAATATCATTAAGGATATTTTGAACAACTTGAAAAACACAATGAATACACTCAATTTAATGGACTTTCATAGGATAATACATCCAACAATTGCACAACACATACTCTTTTAAAGCGCAAGTAGAACACTCATCAAAAGAGACCATTTGTTAGGCCATAATGATCAATAAATTTATAAGAATTGAAATAATAAAATTATGTGACCATAACAGGATTCAACTAGATTTTTAAAAATTTTGGAAAACCTCCAAATACTTGATAAACAACACACTTCTAAATAGCTCATGAATTTAAAAAGAAATAACAAGGGAAATTAGAAAATGCTTTAACTTTTGTTGCAAGGGAAATAAAATGAATCAAGACTTATGGGATGTAACAAAAGCAACACCTAGAGAGAAATTTATATCTTTCGCTGATTATGCTGGAAAGAAAGAAATACAAAATCAATGATCTAAACTTCTACTTTAACCAGCTAGAAAAAGTAGAAGAGCAACGTAAAGCCCATGTGATGGAAGGAATAAAATAATAAAAAGCAGAAATCAATGAAATAGAAAATAGGCAGACAATAGAGAAACTTAACAAAGCCAACATTTGCCCTTTGACAAAATTAATAAAACTGATAAATTCCTGGTAAGATTTGAAAAAAAGAAAACACAAAATACCATTATCAGAAATAATAAAGAGCTTATCAGTATAAATCTGAAAACATCAAAAAGACCATAAGAGGCCTTACTGAAGAACATGCAACAATTAAATTTGACAACTTGATAAAATGGACAAATTCTGTAAAAAAAAAAAAAAAAAAAAAGTTGCCAACACTGACAAGAGACAAAGTAAGAAATCTGAATACTTACATATACAAAAGGAATTGAATTCATCATCAAAAAATTTCCTACAAAGAAATCTCTGAATCTTCTTCCACTAAGTGAGGACACAGCAAGAAGTTGGTCATCTACGACCCAGAAGACACACCTCATCAGAACCCAATCAGGGTGGCACCTGGTCATGGACTTCCAGCCTCCAGAACTATGAGAATTACGTTTCTGTGGCTGATAAACTACCCAGTCAATGGCGCTTTGTTAAAGGAGCCCAAGCTGACAATGACAGGCATGTGGGTTTCCACTGTCCCCCAGCTGCAGACTACTCTATGCAGACCACTCTATGGACATTCTTGTACATGTTTTGTGCACATGTGTGTTTCTCTAGAGCAGCCTCTCCATTTTTTTTCTATTTCAACCCTTAGTAACAAATGCATTTCACTTCACTATCACCCCCATAAAATGTCTGAGCCCAGATAGAGTCATTGATAAGTTCTATCAGATGTTTAAGAAAAAAATACCAATGTTACACCAACATGTTTAGAAAATCAGTGAAAGAACTTTTCCCCATTGTTGAGGCCAGTGTAACTCTGAAACCAAAACCAAACGAAGACATTACAAGAAAAGGAAACTACAATGTCCCTTAAGAGCATAGACACTAAATGCTTAGCAAAATTGAACAAAGTGAATCCAACAAGACATAAAAATATGAACATCGTGATCAAGTAGGGTTTTTCCCAGGATTGTGCGTTGGTTTAACATTTAAATATCATTCAGTATAATTTATCACATTAACAGAGTAAAAGAAAAACATATAATTATCCTAATAGATGCAGTAAAAGCACTTGCCAAAATTTAACATTTACTTCTGATTTAGAAAATGGACTCTCAGCAAACTAGAAATACAAGGGAATTTCATTTATATGAAAGGGGCTAACATGATAATGGTGAAATATGTCTGCTCTCACCATCTCTAGTCAACATTGCTCAAAAGGTCCTGTCCAGTGTAATGAGGTAATTAAAAAAATACCTAGCGAAAAGAATGGAAAAGGAAGGAAACTAAAACAATGCATTATTATTCATAGTAGGAAGTAAATATATTTTATTTTAAAACTACATAGTCAGGTTCAACCTTTATGGAGGATAATTTGGAAATATCTATAAAAATTTAAACAGCACATGTTATTTGATTTGGAAATTCCACTTCTAAGAATTCTTCCTTAAGATATACTTGGCACATATGTGAGATAATGTATGTACAAAAATGTCAGTGTTTTCCCTCTCCCTCTGTCTCTCTCTCTTTCAAATCTAGTAGACATTTGGAAACAACCTAAATATTATCACCATGGGACTGGCTAAAAGATATGAGGTATTCTGCAGCTGTATAAAGAATAATAATAGGCACCAATATGTTCTGATATGGAACTATCTGCAAGATATTTTTGCAAGTTAAAAAAAAAGTCAGTTGCAAAACAGTGAACAGATCTGGCTCACTCCTCTTTGAACTGTGCAAATCTAGTTCAATTTCACTAAGGGTGGTCCAAGGACTGCCTGCATCAGGACCCTCTGGGGTCCTTGTTAGAAACATCGATTCCCTCCCCATCCCCTCATCCCCCATATTGTAATGCATACCAAATATTCGAGAGCCAATGAATGAATAAATGCCGATTTGCTATCAATCCCATGTTGTTCCTCCTCCCATGTGGATCTGAAATGCCTCATTTTTCACAGACAAGCAGGAACTACACTTTCTGTGCTTCATTGCTAATGACAATCACTGTTGTGCAAGGCAGTGTGAGCCATTGACCAAAGGGAGAGATACAAATGCTTCTGTCTTATTTCTGGCTCTGATTGTGTCCAGAGAATGTGTGTCCTCCATGACATTTCCTTTTCTGTGCTTTGATTTGTGCATCTGCTCAATAGGGAGAATGATATTGCAGGAAGAACGTATGGAGCCCAGTGAGAAATTTTCTTAGAACCCTGGGTTCAAAGTAATGGGCTAAGAACTTTCTAAGGTATTCTCATAGTTGTTTCTCATGATTAAAGAAACAAATTGCCACTGACCACTTTGTAGTACTGATTAATGCACAATTTTGAATTGATTTTGCTTCATTTGTTGCCTGGGGTTTTGTTGTTTTATTTTTTTTATTGTTTTATTCTTTTGCAATGGTTCCCTTTACATTGAAAACTTACCACATATTCACCCTAATTAATCTCTGGACACATTACAAGGTACTAATTTTAGGTGAGATGCTGTGCTTGGTTCTATGGGGATGCCAAGGTAAATAAGGAAGATAGAGGTTCAGTTTACAAAAATCTTTGAACGTGGGAGAAGGTGACTGCTTAAATAAATGCAGTGTCTGACAGTTGTAAGAGCCGAGAGAGGCACAGGCAGCCTCATCTGCTGAAGTGAAGTGAAGGGCGCCAGCTCCACTGAATGGGGAGGGCAGAGGACGAACAGAGGATGGGAGCTCAGCTTTGTGCTCAGAGGAGGTTTGGAAGAGCTGGGCATGGTGGAGGCAGCAGCAGCACTGCAGAGGCACCAAGTCAGGAAGCCATGGAGCATGCGTGGGAGAGGAGCCAAAGATAAGGTGAAAAAGGCCGACAGGGTTTTAGGAGGAGAGTTCTATTGACTTATTGAAAAGTGATTAGATCTAGAACAAGTGAAGCTAAGGAAAACAAACTCGTACAGCAAATGTTTCCATTGATAACACATTTGCTGCATTTTTTCCCGCACCACCAGTATCTTTAAGCCCCAAAGGTGAGAGAAGATACATCTTTTGGATCATTGTTATGCGATTGGCATTCAGTAAGTATCTGTGAAAAAAGTAAGCCTTTGGATAAACCGAAGCAGAAACTGGGGGCCAGAGAGGGAACTGCTGCTTAGGGTAAGATGGCGACACTCGGCGAGGCTGCTGGTGTTGAATTCACCTTCCCCCAACGCAGGACAGAGACAGGATGAGTGGTAGGGCCAAGTTTAAAGGGAGAAGTTTGGGTTTTGCTACATGAAATATTTGAATACAGAAGTGCAGAGGAAGGGTATATGTGTGTGTGTGTGTGTGTGTATATGTGTGTGTGTGTGTGTGTGTGTGTGTATGCAACGGCATGATCTCGACTCACTGCAACCTCTGCCTCCCAGGTTCAAGAGATTCTTCTGCCTCAACTTCCGGAGTAGCTGAGGTTACAGGCATGCACCACTTGTATTTTTAGTAGAGACTGGGTTTCACCATGTTGGCCAGGCTGGTCTCAAATTCCTGACCTCAGGTGATCCACCCACCTGGGCCTCCCAAAGTGCTGGGATTTCAGGCGTGAGCCACTGTGCCTGGTAGAAGAGTCTATATTTTAAGGAAAATGTGCTGAGCATCCCAGAGCCTTCTGGACTGCTTCATGATGTCACTTCAGGCGTTTGATGTCCGTAAGCAGAGGCCACAGAAATGCAGTCCTCTCTTGTTCTCTGTATCCTGGTGAAAAAGAAGTGAATGATGTTATTTTGCCTGATTATAATAACGATGTTAGTAATTTCACTTAACTAGTGCTTTAAGAGTTTTTAAAATTCTTTTGTAACATTATTTCATTGATTTTCACAATTCATTCTTTGTGGGAGGCAGCAAGGGGAAGAGTTACTTTCATTTGAATTGACAATGAAGAAACTGAGGCTTAGAGAGATTTTATGGCTTTCCTAAGATCTGGCTGCCAAACAGAGGAGATGAGATTCATCTTGGGTTTTTATTTATTCAGTAGTTAAAATTCTAAATATCTTCTACATTGCAGGCACTTGCTGAATGCTGAATGAACCACATGTCCTAACTGAAGGCCCACAGAGTCTATTGGGAAGGTTCTAGTTCATGCAACTGAGGATAGATCCATTGTGTGGTACTTTCCAGTTATAAAAGCAGAAAAATTCTGGATAAGTGAAACCAAAATAAAGTCTTTTCAGACACCACTGAAATTAGTAGAAAGAAAGAAAAATCCCCATGCTCCAGAAATGAAAAGGAAACTTAAAGCTAGAAAAGGAAGCTTTGGTTAGATGCTTTGGCCAGCAGAGGGGCTGAGTCATCTGGACAGAGAGGCTCATGGCGTGGGGCTGGGGACCAAATGCCCTTGCTGGGATGGAAGGTGGGGTCGAGGACCTGCAGAAGGCTGAAGGCTAAACTGAGATGTCCTACTCAGAGCTGGAACTCTGAAAGGGCTGTCCTTCCACAAAGGGAAGCTCAGAACAGAAGCAATGATGAAGCCACTGTCAGCGTGCGCACTGTGGTGTGGGTCAAGTGCAGAGGCGGTAGGGAGCACGAGCGTATATTCCCACATAGTATGGGAATCCCCAGAAATAAGCATGAGACGGGACTTAGGCAGGTGCCCTGCAAAAGCAAAGGCTAAGTCACTCTTTGTGGAACTTTCCACAGTCCAGGGTGCGCAGAGCACCCAGAGATAAATAACTCCCCTGGAACATGAGCTCTAAAATAAGAAGAACAAACTACACAAGAAGCTATCAACTGTGAGAAAGACTCAGCAGACATAACACACATGAAAATAGCACATAGGAACTCAAGATTATCTATCTGAAGATACTAAAAATAAGTGGGTTCTAATGCTTTAAAGGGAAGAGATAAAATGACTATAAATGCAAATGGAATAATAGAGCCTGTGTGGAAAAAAAAACAAATAAAAGAAAATTAAGCTACTTGCATTCCCAGAAAAAAAATTGAGTAACTGACATGAACAAAAAGATAATGTACCAACAGATAGGACTTAACTGAAGATAATTGATTGCTTGAGTGATCAAACTGAAGAAACTGGAGATAGAAAATGCAAACCAAAGTTGCAGAAATATTGAGAAGAGAATAAGAAGCTCCTAACAGGGCAGGGTGTAGTGACTCATGCCTACATGCACAGCACTTTGGGAAGCTGAGGTGGGAGCACTGCTTGAGCCTAGGAGCTTGAAACCAGCGTGGGTAACATAACCAGACCCTGTCTCTACAAAAAAAAAAATACAGAAATTAGACTGTTTGATGGTGTATGCCTGTTGTCACAATTACTTGGGAGGCAGAGGGAAGAGGATCACCTGAGCCTGGGAGGTTGGGCGTGAGCTGTGATCGTGCCACTGCACTGTAGCCTGCAAGAGTGAGATCCTGTCTCAAAAAACAATAATAATAATAATAAAAGAAGATCTTAATAGACTAACAGGAGTCCTAAAAGTAGAAAAGAGAGAGGATGCAGGAGATGCCATCTCAAAGTCATCACACTTGAGAACTTTCCAGACATGATAAGACTTCAGTTGACATTGTATATCACATCCCAAGAAGGATAAAGAAAAACGTATCCACACCCAGAGTCATGGTAGTGAAGCCACAGAGCACTACAGACCAGCAGGTGTGTGATGAAGATGAGTCCTTAGAGGATTAATCGCTGATGAGGGGCGCCCGAGAAGCTCCAAGGGGGGAAAGGGCAGCCACCAGGGGATGCCAGAAGCAGTGAGGTGGCCACTCCAGATACACGATGGTGAGATGAGGAGACAGCTAGACAGGGCACTAGAGCGAGATGAGCGCAAGAGGCTAGGGAGAATTCTGGGGGCTCAGAGGGAGGTGGGGGTGTAGGATGGAAGTGGCCGTGATAGGGAGGTGGGACCTGCTCTGGGATACTGATGTGTGCCCCTCCTGTAGGCCAAGGACAGTCACTAAAGACTTTAAGCAGAGTGGGGACAGGGTAGGATTTGCACTGTGGAAGGTGCTCTGGCTGCGGTGTGGTGGGTGGACAGGAAATGGGTAAGCAAGGAGTCAGGGCTGGAAGATTGTTAGCACTACCCAGGCATGAGACAGAGGCTGGAGGCCAGAATGCAGGCAGGGCAACGAGGAGGGGGCAGTCCTGGGAGGGGCTGAAAGACGTGCAGGGAGTAGGGCCTGCAGCAGGAGGGACTAGGGGCTGAGGTGACCTCCATGGGTCCCCAGACACAGGCCATGCAAGCTTTCCGATCTTAACAAAGTGGGTTTTACATGTCACTCTCTATTCACTATTCACTGCTTCACTGTCTGTCTTTTAATAGCCAACACCAAACATTATTAATTCACAATTATTAACTCACTATTATGAATAATCTTGAAAAGCAATTCACGTTTAATGTGGGATCAGTGGTAAAATAGGACATTCTTTGCTAGGTAATGTGACATAATGGGAAGCAGAAGAATGCCTAAACTATTCATCTGCTGTATAGGGAGGTCTCTTTAGAAAGGAAGAAAACACTTCTCCTAAATGTGGACAGACACAGAGCATGTAAGTAATGGGGATTTGTGAGGGCTTTGGGGGAAGATGATGTTTATAATCACAGTGATTTCTCAGTATCATAAATGGATATAGCTGAAATCTCATAGGCTCCTTCAGGGCCTTAGACAGCCTAGACTGGCCTTGCCCATCCTCCCCAGGCCTCCTGGGTGCATGGGGGACACACGGTTTCTTAGTCCAGGAATAAGAGGAGATAATAGGCGTCTACCTGTGGTCAAGGCACAGGGTCAAAGAATCGGCGTTACTGAATGTCCAGAGTGTGCCAGACTCTCCATATGGAAATTCTATTAATAAACGAATCTCACGTCAAGTGTGACTGTATTATTACAGCTCTTTTAAAGGCAGGGAAAGAGGCACTTGGAGAAGTGTCGTGATGGAAGCCAGGAGCTGAGAGAGGTGTGTGAAGCCAGCCTGTGGGGAACCCTGCTGCAGCCCCACCTGAATCCAGGGCTCCCCAGCGGGGGCCCTCCCGCCAGCCCCTGCTTCTTCATGAGGGGTCTTGTGGGGACTGCGGGGGCTTGGGGCAGTGGCCAGGCTGGGCTCCCCCATGCTCTTGCTGTGTGGTCTCCAGAATTCACTTAACCTCCTGCTGCCTTGGCCCCCTCATTTGTGAAACGGGGATCAAATTCCAGCGCTGCCAGTCTGTCTGCCCAGTGCGGTGGGTGATTAATGAGACCATGGAGGGGATGTGTTGTGCCCTGGGGCAGACTAATTTATCACGGAGCAGAGTCCATGTTTCTTCTTCCTTCCACACCCTGCCAAAGATTAAAATAAACAAGCAAAAGGTAAAATAAACTAAGGGGAAATTTTCCAGAATTTTATTGCATAACATTTAATAATTACAAACTAACTTAAGCTAAAATCCTTCATTTCATCAGTAACTCTGATCATTATCTGAGAGAGCTGATTCGGTTTTGGAGCTGGTATAATTGTCAAGAGCTTAAGCAGACTTAGCTTTTTATTCCCTAAGTAAAATGGATTAGGCACCAAGTGACATTTCAAAAATGACCACAGTTTCCAAACACCTTAAGGGCTTTGAGGTTTCGGCCTTTCTCCAGGGAGATTCTGGGGAAGAGTTTAAATAATTCCAAACCAGCTTTCAGCTCATTATAACTTCTCACATTTAGAACTGAATAAAATTTTTATGTTTTTCTCTCAAAGGTAAGACTTAAGGACAGAGCAGGGATATCCGTCTTTAAAAATATCATCAGCAAATACTTACATATAAGTCACTGGACTAGATGCTTAGCTACTGTTCTGTGGGGAGTGCTGTAAACGCTGTCTGCTGAGGTTCAGGCCTACAGGGAGATGTGAAAATGTACGCACATCGTCTTGCCACATGGTGGACAGAGTCGTGGCGACACCGAGGATTGCCAGGCCTCCAAGGTCAGATGCTTTAAGACAAGCACACGTGGTTGGAATTCAGGAGGGACTTATGCTCTGCCAAGGCTTCAGGCTGAGAACACTTTTGCCAGTTTCTGACACGCTCCTAGATGCTGCAGACCCTTTCATTCATGGGATAAATGTGAGGTGGGTGTGACTGTGTGCCGGGCTATGTAACAGGTGTGGGCTGTGAAGATCAACAAACGTGAGGCTTATTTAAGACTCACATGTGCACAGGTGGGAGACAGCAAGTGGAGGCTGGGCAGGGATCACATCTAGCAAAGATCATCCTTCCCTGCCCCAGTGCTGGGCCAGAGGGAAAGCAGATGTCCTTCCAAGAGGCGGTGAAAGTTGGGATTCTTATGTAAAGCTTCCTGATTTTCACATATTAGCGATTAACTGCAAAACCATGTTTCTTTCAACACTGGGTGCTGTGTTCAGCCAAATACAGCTAGTTAGCAACCTCCCTCTAAGTTTTCGTTCTGCTCAAAACTCTCTACTTTCATCCCCAGCAGCCAGATGTCTTGCCTGTGTGTCCTGGGTGAGAATGTTCCAAAATGCAACAGCTCACTTGTGGTTCTTATTTGGTGATGTAGCTACCTCATTTCTTAAAGAGGGCAGTTCAGTTATTATTTAAGAGCAGGAGTTCTAATGTGAACATATTGCTTAAGGGGGCTGAAATCCAAATGTATGCACTACCAGGCACATACATTAGCCAGTCAAGCATTCTCCTTCACAGTGTCTTTTACTTCTTCATTGTTCCTTACACGGAAGCCTAGTATGCATTACTCAAGCTCTCAGTGTATTGCCACTAAGACCTTTTACTTAAAAAAAAAGGCGGGGGGGCGGTGTGTGGGGAGTTGAGAGCTACTTTTAGAAGTTGGTTTCCTATGTATTTATGTGCTATCATTTCTTTCTGTGAACAAAGCCCAAAAAGAAGGATGGAAACGCTTAGTCCTGAATTAGATCCACATCCCGTAAGTGGCAGTCTCGCCCACTGTGGCGGCCTGGGCTTCTGGTGGCCTTGACTTTCCACCAGTCTGTGGCTTCGCCAGCTGCAGTATGGCAGAAGGAGACAAACATGCCTACAGACATAGGACTCGACTGCCCAGTACCCATTTAAGTCAACAGTTGTCTTGGAGACTTCTCTTGGTGAAGCAGAGAAGCAAAAGATTTATCAATGTGATCAGGAAAAAAATGTCTTTCTCTATTGCATATATTTGGGCATGCTGGGTAGGATGGCTAGGGAGGTCACAGCTCTCTTTCCCATAGCTCACAAGCTAACATGAACAGCAGATGCATCTGGAGGACTCCCCACACACACATTCCCCAGGGTCAGTCTAAGTGAGGCATGGGAAAACCCAAGACATCGGCTATCCCTCCTTTGGGATTGAAAGGCCACCTAGGTCTCTTTGGAAACACAGTAGGTGTGGGTCTCTCACTCGGTCACTGATTGGCGTCTGCGTTTGGGGTAAGGAAGCACAGTCTGCAAGATGGCAGCAGCCTGGTGTGTGCAGTTCCACTGGGGACAAACATGAACTGAACTCATTCTGTTTTCATCTTTTCTTTTTCTAATTTGAGACAAGTTCTCACTTTGTTGAGTGCAGTGGTACCATCATGACTCTCTGCAGCCTCTACCTCTGGGCTCAAGGGATCCTCCCGTCTCAGCCTCCCAGGTAGCTGGGACTACAGGCATGCACTACCACACCTGGCTAGTTAAAAAAAAAAAATTCTTTTGTAGAGACAGAGTCCTACTATGTTGCTAAGGCTGGTCTTGAATTCTGAGCTTCAAGTGATCCTCACACCTCTGCCTCCCAAAATGCTGGGATTACAGGCATGAGCCACTGTGCCTGGCTGTTTTTCTTCTTGAGTAACATCATCCTCTGCCTTGAAGAGAAATTATGGGTGTCAGAGAGAGTTCAGAAATATATCAAAGCCAGGAGAGTTATCTGTATGGAAGCGAAACACAAGTGCACTCATGGTATAAACCACAAACCTCATGTTTTATCCTTATTTTGAATTTCTCTGTGATCCAGGGCACTCGTTATACCCAGCTGCAACTCAATATTGACAGAGACCCCTGTGGGGAGACACCAAGACCATTTACCCTGAATACATGATATGCTTTAATGAAAGTGAATGGGACTTACACCAGCAGAAATTGCTTGTGGTCTAACAAGATAGTTTCTCCAAGAAACTGAGATTTGCTGAAATAGGTCTTGGCTAATTACTTATTCTCTGTGTTGCCCCTTTTGTTTCAGCAGCCATCATGATTTTGTGAAAATCCAATGATACAGACATTGCATTTACCTTTAGCTTTATTACAAGGAAACAGTAGCAGATTTAATCACAAACCAGAGTATTAATTGTAAGCCCAGGCTTTGCTAAAGGAATAGACCTCCCATAGGGTAAGCTACTCATTTGTAAGTTGCTCTTTACTTGGGTGAAGGAAAAAAACTGTGGGTTTCAAGGTCTTTGAAGGATGGGTGCAGTGAGAGAGTACGGAAAGATATGTGCTTATTAGGGTATTCCTGAACATGCTTTCAAGAGCAAATGCCTGCTCTTGGGAAAAATCCCTTACTCGGGGGATTAGAATATCTTGTGGTTTCAATCTCTCACATTCTACTTGCCTGTGTCCTCATTAGGGTGTCACATTTCCCAGTCACCACACAGCTAGCCCAGCTCAGATTTAATCAGCAGCAGACTTCCATCAGGGGGAAGGAAGAACCATCCCTGCCCCCTGGCAGCCTCCCATTAGTGAAATATTCAGCAAGAAAACAGAGCCAGAATGCAAACAAACAGTGTTGACCATACCCTCACTCCACTTATAACCTCCTGTGATCTTTGGCTTCTGTTCAGTAATTGCATTTATTTTGACTTCATTAAAAATTGTAAGAGATGGAATTTCATTTGGGTCTGAAGTTCAAAGATTTACAGCCCAGATATAGCAGAGAGAGTTGTCTTGGTGTTCTTATCAATTTGGGGTTAGAAATCCTGTTCTATTTAGGATGTTTCCCTGCAAAGGAGGTAACAAATGTCCCTCACATTTTCTCAGCAATTTCCCAACAGTTTAGAACATACTCTCATAGTCATTTTTCTCAATAACATTGTAAGTTAAGTGTGTTCATTCTTATTTTATAGAACCTGGGTCCCCTATTTTCCCAGACCTTGATTAAAGATGCAATGCTTCACAAGTGTCACAGATTGAGATAAGCAGCTTCTTCCATTCATAGATGTCAGTCTACTCAAAGTGCCCTCTCCCTGTGCCAAACCCACTGTCCTGGGCCCACACACAGGAACGCAAACCTTGAGTCCAAGCAGTTTTGCTTATAATGTACACGTCAGGGAAGAGCCAACACGTTTGCATTTTTATGATTATTAATTAAATCACCAATCCCATTTGATAATACTAATTCACAAAGCTACGTCATTAGACATTGTTTACAAACACGTTCATGATCAGAAGCCCCATCACCTTGAGTGTTCATCTCTGTGTTCTTGAGTCCCTTAACCCTGCCGTCTGCATGCAGCGGAGGAATGCCTCATCCAGGCTCCATCACATCTGCACCCTGAGTCTTGTCTGCCAGGGCTCCAGCAACTGAAGGGAGCCCCAAATCTGTCCCTAGTAGCATGGCATTCTAAAAAATTACTGTACCATAAAGCCACATGAAATATACACCAAACTTCCAAAGAGAGATAAGAAAACTAAAGCTTAGAAAGTTTACATACCCAAACCCAGTTCAGGTTACTACTATAAATATGACAAACATGGAGGGGAGCCAAGTTAATGGGTGAAGAGTCCTCTCTCAGCTTGACAGTCGCTGACTTGACTGAGAGCATAGTGAGGAACTGCTGACATGAGACACTAGGGTGTCTTCTGGGAACAGGGGCAGGACAAGTGCTGACCACAGCAGATGTAGACTGAAGATGCCGAACCCAGCAAACATGTATCACAAATAGGGACACATGCCAGGGAAACACTGTGCCCTGCAAGCTGATGAAGGGCATTGAAGGGAAGCAAATATTGTGAGCTTGTGTTTTATGCATCTTCACGCCCTCAGCTTCCAAGAGAGGGCCTGGCTCAGAAGTCACTTGACAACAAACGCCAGGAGGTAATGTTCTGCTGATATGCAGTAGGGCAACTGCGTGCCTGGACACCTAGGTCAGAATGCTCCCCCAACAGAAGCAACACGTTTATTTTTAGGTCGCTCCTTTTCATGGTATTCTGATTGATGCACCAGATGATAACTAGTAAGCATTGAAGCTATTACCATTAGAGTGTACTCTTCTTTTAAATACTTGCCTTTGCTCCTCGCTGAGTTGCAAGCAAAGTCCCTAAAAGTTGACCTCAGTGATTCTTCTCTCTTTCACTGCTTTTATAGTTTCCAAAAATGGCTCTAAATTTAATGTGAATGGGATTGTTTTCCATTTCCTCTGCTTATTTTCATCAGATGAGGACAATAAAAACTTTGCCCTTAATTGTCCAGATCGGTCAGGGTATTAACACCAATTTATGGCTTTATTCTAATGTGTCCCATATTTAGAGTGACATACTTCTTTGAAATCTAGGATTGTGTGATTCATAAACAATGGCGTAGGGGTAATTTGTGGAGTTTGTCAAAGTCCGCACCCCATGGAGCTTCGTGAAGTTGAACTCATTGAGCCTTCAGCCAGAAAGCAATGGCCCCATTGTTTCTTTCACCAACCCTTGCCATCGAAGAGCTTCCTAACAACTAGACACGTGCAGGAGCTGGCATGTTAGGGAAACATCAACCCCAATTATATAAATATACTTGACTAGTACAAAAGAAGAATAAAAGAGAGAAGGCATAAATATGAAAAACTAAGAATGAGAAAGTGTACCTAACCACAGACATAAATTTCAAATTTTGCAAGAAAATATGAAGAATATATCCACATTAATCGGTTTAAAATCAACTATTTCCTATAAAAAAAGAAAAATTACAGTGATTAACTAAAGAATCATAAAACTTGAATAGAATCACAGTTATAGAGATGAGAGTGAAGGAACAGCGTGAGAATGTCTCTGTAGTGGCAAAATTGATAATTTTTTTTAAAGTTTGTGAGGTTCAGATAATCTGTACATTTTGTAAACTCTAGGGAGTATAGAAATGTACGTTTCTCAAACCTCTTTTTGTGTTAGTATAACTGTGGTATCTGAATTTGAAAATACTAAAACAAAGAATAAAACTTTAGGTTTACTTCAGTTATGAATAGCAAGGCCAAAATTCTAAGTTGAAGATTAACCAATGGCATTCGGTCACATATTTGAGGAATAACAGTCTGTGTCTACGTTCTCCTCAGGAATGAATTGCTGATATATTAAAAAATAAGTCCATTAGTAGACTATCTAAAATAAACTAGCCAAAGGGCAAATAAAACAAATTAATTTCAAAAACTATCAAAGGAGCATTCATTAAATTTCAACATACGTTCTGATAAAATCTGTATTAAATGATCAATGAGGATGACAATAAATATCTAATAAAATTCATCAGTGAGCACCTGTGATGGTGAAATTATTGAAACATTGCTTTTAAAATCAGATGCAAGGAAGGGTGCCTATTATAATTTACCATCTTTCTGGAAGTTCTAGTAATTGTTCTAAGATATGGAGATGGAAATAAGGAATACAGCAATTGCTAAGTAAGGGAAGGTGAATTATTGCCTTAGAAAGAAAAAGCCTGATTTTTCTTGTATGAGTTGCCTTATTGATTTCAATGGCTTTTTGGTATTATATTCAAATATGGTGCCTCATGCTGGGATATGAAGCTAATCCTAGCCCTTCCCCATCATTGGGAAAGTGGTCAAGGAAAAGCAAGTGGTGTCAAATTCCTCTTTACCCATTGCCGTGGCATGAATTGTGTTTCTCCAAAATTCATATGTCGAGATCTCAATGCTCAGAACCTCAGAGTGCCACTGTATTTGGAAACGGGGCCTTTAAAGAGGTGACTAAGTTAAAATGCGATTGTTAGGGTGGGCCCCAACCTAGTAGGACCAGTGTCCTTAGAAGAAGAAGAGATGAGGATACAAAGGGAAGACAATGTAAAGATACAGGGAAGGTACAGGGGGAGGACCATGGGAAGATATAGGGGGAAGATAGAAGAAGAAGCCAAGGAGGGCAGCTTCAGAAGAAACAAAACCCGCCAGTGCCTTGGTCCTGGACTCCCAACCTCCAGAACTGTGAGAGATGTATGTTTCTGTTGTTTAAGCCGCCCAGTCTGGTACTTTGTCATGGCAGCCCCGGCCGAGTAATGTACCCTATTTTCTCACGGTGTTCTTATGTTCTAGTTGGTGTCCAGTGGTCTTTGCTCTATCTGTATAGCTTCTGGTGGCAGTGCCGATGCTTTATGACCCAGTTTGGTGCACAGGTATCCAGCGGCACTGAGCTAGTGAGACCTCATGAATCTCAATGAGCACAGACCAGCTTGCCATGTCTGATGTAGAACTGCTGTTATAAACCTATTAAATGGTGTGGATACTATCTGGCTGAGACCACAACAGGGATTCCAGTGAGGTGTGAGAATCAGGCTTTTTCTTTCTAAACTCACACCAGTCTCTGTGCTTCAGAAGTCTCTCTCAGAGTGTTCGTCCATGCTGACTTATATGCTGTGGCAAGCATCGGATGCCTGCAGTGCATTGGGTTCTTTTCCAAGAGTCCATGTGACTTCGTCACGTGAAACAGTGTCTTGTCAAACGCCAGATGCTGCATCTCCCCTGAATCCCATAAAGGGGGCTTTGTTGGCATCTCAAACAGCCCTGCCCTTCTTGCATTTCTTGAACAGCTCTAGGACGGTGCAGCAATGGTGCCAGAAGAAAACACATCATAGTTCTTACTGCAGCACTGAGAACTCCGCCTAAAACAAGAGGCAATATTGTTCTAACAAGGAGCACATGGAGGACACAGATACCTTAGCCAAAAATCTGGGAAAGTTGAGAAAGAGGAAAATACCAATATTGCCAAATCCTTCTGAGCTACAAGTTAGGAAACATGTTTCATTCAGCATTGGTCTGCATTTTGGTAATTCAATAATAATAGCATTGCCCCACTGAAGAATTCAGAATTGCATAGAGTTAAAACATAAGTGAATTCACAAGAGGCTCTCACTCTTGAACACATTCAACAGAAGGAATGTCTTCATTTGCCTGGAGAGTTTAAGTCTCACTCTTACACATCTTTGTAATGCAAAACAAACCCAATGACAAATTGCCACATTTTAGCTGGGTGGGAGAAAATGTGCTGTAGCAAGAAGCAGATTGAGAGTGATGTTCTTGTTCATACAGTGTCATATATAATTATTTCATCACGAGGGCTCTGAGCCATGCACCAAATATACACAATGATGAGTTCTTTCACTTGTCTTTTCTTTTTCTTTTCTTTTTTTTTTTTTTTTTTTTTTTTTGAGACAGAGTCTGGCTCTGTGGCCCAGGCTGGAGTGGAGTGGTACGATCTTGGCTCACGGCAACCTCCGCCTCCCGGGTTCAAGCGATTCTCTTGCCTCAGCCTACCAAGTAGCTGGGACTACAGGCATATGCTACCACACCCAGCTAATTTTTTTGCATTTTTAGTAGAGACGGGGTTTCACCATTTTGGCCAGGCTGATCTCGAACTCCTGACCTCCTGATCCACCCGCCTCAGCCTCTCAAAGTGCTGGGATTACAGGTGTGAGCCACCCCACCAGGCCTCACATCTCTTTTCGTTTGATTAGATTTGCATAGCCTCAAATCCTTGTGAGTGTCCTTCCCTGTGAAAGGTTCTCATGGGAGAAACTACTAGCTCCGTGATGTTCCTGGAAAAATTCTGATGACAACAACAAGAAACAACAGAAGCTGTGCAGTTTCTTTCTCTCCTGTCTTTTCTGTGCAGTAACATGGAGGCAGTCCCTGTAGATCAGAATGGTGAAAAGGAATGCACGTAAGTTCCAACAGTGCAAAGCCTAATCTTTGGATATTCAGCAATAACAATGGTGTTCACTAAAAGACAGTGGAGGAAGGGGTGTATCAGAGACCTAGGTTTGCCTTTTCCAAACTGTACCCAATATCTTCCTCTCTTTCATTCAATTCCCTCATGCTGAATTCTGAAAATCTCCCCTAGTAGCCATCTAACATTGGCTTAAAATGAATTGAAAATATTCTTTAGAAAAAATATTCTTGGCCAGGCATGGTGACTCACTCCTGTAATCCCAGCACTTTCTGAGGCCGAGGCAGGCTAATCATGAGGTCAGGAGATCGAGACCATCCTGGCTAATATGGTGAAACCCCGTCTCTACGAAAAATACAAAAAATTAGCCAGGCATGGTGGTGAGTGCCTGTAGTCCTAGCTACTCAGGAGGCTGAGGCAGGAGAATGGCGTGAACCCAGCAGGTGGAGCTTGCTGTGAGCCGAGATTGCGCCAGTGCACTTCAGCCTGGGCGACAGAGCGAGACTCTATCTCAAAAAAAAAAAAAAAAAAAAAAAAAGAAATTCTTTAAAATTAAAAAAAAAAATTCTTTAAACATCTCTGAATATTCCAGATGTTTTGCTTTTATATTTAGTCTTTTTTTTTTCTATTACAAAAGGAAACCAAGTACATTTTAAAAATGAGAAAAAGGCGGGGCACAGTGGCTCACGCCTGTAATCCCAGCACTTTGGGAGGCCAAGGTGGGCAGATCACCTGAGGTCGGGAGTTTGAGATCAGCCTGACCAACAGGGAGAAGCCCCGTCACTACTGAAAATATAGAATTAGCTGGGCATGGTGGCGTATGCCTGTAATCCCAGCTACTTGGGAAGCTGAGTCAGTAGAATCACTTGAACCCAGGAAGCAGAGGTTGTGGTGAGCCAAGATCGTGCAATTGCACTCCAGCCTGGGCAACAAGAGTGAAACTCCATCTCAAAACAATAAAATAAAATAAATAAATAAAAATAAAAACGAGAACAATACAGAAAAGGAAAAGAACAACAAAATCTACACTCCCACCCACCTTAGGACAACCCTCAGCCTCACCTTGGAATATTATGTCCTTAGATGCCTTTCTTATACAAATTAAACTATACTATTATTTGTCTGAGAAATTGTCTCAGAAAATCTGATGAGCATTATTTATTCTAGTTTTTCACTATTTAAAGTTCAACAGAGCAACAGAACAGAATAGCAAGTAAAAATTTAAACACATTTATGAACATTAAAAAAGTTTCCAAAAAACTGGCAAAACTTCTTAGAAGTAGATCAAGGTTTGCAAAACTACTCCCCAGGATGCATCCAAAATGACCCAGTTATTAAATGTTTGGTTTTTGACCTAGACATTGTTTGGCCAAATTGTCTTTTTTTCCAACCTGAATGTAGGCCAGTCTACCTTTAGCCAATGTAATGCTGCCAAAATTGTGTGTAACAAGTCTAAGAGAACTTCTTCATTTTTATCTCAGTATTCTTTCTGCAGAACTCAATCTCCATCCTGACCTCATATTGTATCCTCTCCTGTGGCCCTGTTTAAACACTCGCTGGTTCTCCATCTGGCTCTCTGCCTAAATTTCCGGCAGTTTCTTCAAAGTTCTTCCTCCTGAAAAGTCCAAGATGCATTGGGGAGGAAACTGGATATATGTAACGTGCGTAGTACCTAGTAAATATCTGCCCAACAAAAGTGGTATCTACTCTTATTTTTGCAGCGCTTTATCCCATAACAAGTATAGCATGCATGGTTTAAGTCTCTTTTAGTCTTCATAAAAATTATGCATGAGTTAGTTTCCTTTCCCCCATGTAAGAGTTGAAAGCACCAAGATGCTGAGAATATATGTGACTTGCATAAATGTGGAGGCAGATTTTAAACAGAGGTCTAACTATTAATTATTTTCTGCATAGAGCTAGATGCAATACGTGGATATGAGAATTGGCTTTGTTTGAAGTTGAAGGAAACTTTAAAACTTAAAAAACTGGATGCAAAACTAAAAACTTGCAGAGTTTTCAAATTCTATTATGGCAAATTCTTTCACAAACCTTAAATTTGGGAATGTAAATAACATTCTTCCAGGCAATTCAGAGCTATTATTTAAAAGTTAAAAAAAGACTCCCTGATCAATGGCTTTTGTGAACTTGGTTGGCACTACAGCATGTGTTTTGCAGAGTCCATGCAAAATTATTTACGGGAGGTCCTGTTGCTCAATGTGACTTCATATGTGTTTAATCATGTTTCACAGAACATGAAGAAAGCGCTCTCATTAGGATGGGAGGTCAACATGGCTCTGCTGGATGCCAGTGGCTTTGGATCTGATCTAACAGAGCTGTAATCAATACTCAGAGACCATTTCCTCCATGCAGTTACTCCGATCATTTACCTATTGCCTTACTCCTCATGGCAAACCTACACATTCTTGTGATTTTACAGATGGAAAGACTGAGGCATGGAAGGGATGAAGAGCCTGTCCAGGACCAGCAGTTAATCACAGGAGAACCGGGAGCTGAGCCCAGACTGTCTGGCTTGCAGCTGCTCTGGACCTGCCTCTCTGTGCTGCAGGCTGTCGGATCCAATGGCCTTGGCATCTGTAGAGAAAAGCAATCCACACAATTCTTATACATAAAATAAAAACCATTTTGGCTACTACAAAATATACTATATTCATTCCACATTCACGTGAATTCATTGGTCAGTCCCAATTGCCCTCTTCCAATGTCACAGTAGGTGGGTGGCAGTTTGGCGCAGTCGTCAGAGCTGTGTCACCCTGCTGGCCTGCACCCCTGTCACTGCACTTTCCCACCATGTACCTTATGTGTCTCCCTCCCCCCACCCAACAGGGGAGCCCACTCCCACATCCCAGAGCACGGTCTTCACCATGTTTGAATCTGATCAGACAACACTGGGCAGTGCCCCTGTTTTTCAGGGAAAGAAATGCAGATCTACCCAGGAAGGTGGGAGGAACACATGGAGGAGACAGAAGTCTGGGTCAGGAGTGCTGGTGGGATTTCTATGTTGTAGGAGTGAGTGAGGAGATATCTATTTTAGGAAAGAGGAAATATCTCATGAGAACAAATGCAGACTGGCCAAGCTGGACACAGTCACTAGTGGTCAAGGGAGCCCAGGAAGGGCAGGGAAGGAGCAGGAGAACAGGGAGACCTGGGAGTGGCGGTTTGCAGCCTGAATGTCCTCTGCATCCTGTCTTTTCCAGGCCCATAACCCACCTTCTATGAGCTTCCTTCCAGGCTCTGTCATGGAGAGACCCTCAACTGCCCAACTCCCTTCTAAAGGGTGATGAGTGGAGAGCACATAGTGGGTTCAACCTGCTGGCTTCAAGACCATGAGATAGTGCATGCATGAGTGTGTGTGCATGCATGTGTGTATCTGCCGCACGTGTGTGTGTGCATGCATGCGTGTGTGTGCATGAGAGTGTGTGTGTATGTGTCTCTAAAGGGCTTTGTGCAGGAAAGCAGCATGGAACAGCTAGATATTAGGATGGTAGTAAACCTAATGGGGACCAAATGAATTGAGAAAAGAAGGAAGAAGGAAGGAAAGGAGGAAGGGATAGAGGAAGGGAGGAAAGAAGAAAATAAAGGAGGGAGAAAAGAAGGGAAAAAAGTAGTAATTAAGAAATAAATAAAAGAAAAAGAAGTGAAAGGAGGCAGGTGCACAGTGTCAGGGGACACGCACCTCGGCGTGGCAGTGGAGATGGAATGAGAGGGACCAGAGGCTTCCCAGACCACCCTGAGGGGGACTTGCACAGCAATGCGTCAGTCCCTCCGTCTCCCATGTTCCTCTTCATGCTCAGGGGAAAAGGGACGTTTTCATTTTACAAAAGAAGAAATTACCTGACAGGATAAAGACAAAAATAAAAGTATCAAGATTGGTGCTGGATGGATAAGTTTGGACACCCAGCAAATACTTGGAAAAAAAAATGAATACGTTTTTTTAGCTTATAGACCCTATCATGAATGCAGTGAATTCAGCTTACCTGAGATTATTCACTGTGTTTTGTTTGTCTCAAAATATAAAACAGTAAGAAAACAGCCAATGTATTTAACCTGTGCCCAGCCTCGGCTGTGTGCCAGGTGCTGTGCTGGGCATGACAGGAAATGCAAGGATGCATAAGACACTGTCCTTGACTCCTATGGGAGTGAGGGAAGGGCATTGCATGGCAGGAGAGGGAGCCCCCTCAAAGGCCACCACTTGTCTATCCCTACTGGTCTCATCCCTTCATTTGTGGTGGTATTTATTTGTGGGTGGAAAGGGGACACAGAGAGAAGGAATATTTGGGCATATTGACATAAGAACTTCTGTGACTTCAAAACCTTCACCTATGTATATTTGTTAGTGTTAGTCTGATGCTTGTGTTAAACAAATCACATATGAAGCTCACTGGTAGGACATTCAGAATTCAATGGTAACAGAAAAGGTGCAGAAAAACCTCAACACAAGCATTGCCTTCTTTCTCTATCCATGGGAAGAGGCACTTTCAGAGAATGTAGGGGATGATGATTCTGGCCAAACTAGGGGTGTGTGTTGCAAGACACGAAAGTATCTGCAAATCCAGCTGGAGATCCCACAACCTCAATCAACGATTATTTTGGTTTCCCGTTTCAACCACTGGCTCTAGGTCTGTGGCTTCCGTTTTTTAATGAGAATGTTAGAGCCTGGAGGCCCTTTGATCCAATGCAGTTGGATGGGCAGTGGTTGGGGCAAGCGTGCAGAGCAGAGCTGCCCGGTAGTGGACAGCACCTTGTTTATACTCTTCCAGCTCTCCTGGGGAGGGGGTGCAAAACAAACCTGGCATTTTGTGCCTGAAGCACCATTTACTTTATGTTGAAGTGATAGCTCAGTAGGCAGCTGTTTTTAAAATTTTCCCTTCACCATGCATGTTATAAAGGGAAACTTTTGGCTTTGGTTTCTTTAATAAAAATCTGGCAGTAACCATTCCAGAAACCCATTATGAAGTTGTTTTTTTCCAGCAATGACAATTGTGATCATTGTGCACTTCAGTACAGTATCCAGGTGGGCTCTTGACCAAGAAGCCTTCCTCCTTTGCCAGAACCTGGGACCAAGGAAACCCCAGACACAAACAGGCTGAAGCGATTTGCTTTTTGTCAGCTCCTCGATTGCAGGAGAACCCTCCACTCTCACCACACATGCATCCCTCACTTATACTGTGCACCCCATTGCATCTGGGTCAGGAAAGCAGGGTACCTTAGGTCCAGAGGCAAACACAGCACTAGTTGTCTTATTGGGGGCATCTCTCTATCTGTACTACCCATCACCAAGGTTTCATGCTTCATCTTGGAAGGAAATAGCAGGGAAGTGGCAGAGGATGAAGGGACACCAATTAACTCCCCAGAGAGAGAGGGGGGCATGTGTAAATGTGGAGAGGCTGTGCTCTCAAAGAGGCTCTATGACCTGATAGGATCACCAGCCCCATGAGACCTTTCGTCTCCATGGCCTGGGCAACAGATGAGTGTCCCCTTTGGTTAAGGCCTCCGTGGTCTTGTCTGCTGGTGAGTACAGGGTTCATAAGGAATGGGATGGCAACCTGGGGCGCCAGTTTCTCTAGTTCTGAGAACACCTGCAGCCAGGAGGTTTCTTTTCCCCATCCTAGGACTCTTCATCACTTTGGCCCAAACATAAACATAATCAGTCTCCAAATAGTGAGCCATTGTCCATTCCTCTGTTCTTTCATCCATTTTCATCATACAGCATAATAGTGCACAACTGTACAGCTCCCTCAGAAAGAGTTGGGGGATCTAAAGAGCCTGGGATCTAGTAAAGACATTGAATTTATGGTTACAAAAAAAAACCTTCCCACAAAGAAAACTCCAGTTCCAGAGAACTTCCCTGGTGAGTTCCACCAAAGAAGAAATAATACCCATTCTATACAAAGACTTCTAGAAAATTGAAGAGAATGGAATTTCTCCTAATTAATTCTTTGAGGCCAGCATTACCCTGATACCAACCTAGATAAAGACATGACCAGAAAAGAAAACTAAAGGTGAATATCTTCCATGAAACAAGAAGCAAAGATTCTAAACAAAATTTTAGCAAATCAAATTCAGTGATATACAAAAAGGATATACATTATGGCCAAATGAGGTTTATCCCAGAAATACAGAGTTGATTTAACATTTGAAAATGTATCAATCAAATTTACTGTACTAATAAACTAGAAAAGAAAAACCATATGATCATTTAAATATATGTAATTTTTTGAACAAAAGTTAACATTCATTCCTGCCATTCCTGATAAACTCTTAGCAGACTGTAACAGAAAGGAATTTCTCAACCTCATAAAGAATATCTGCAATAAACCTATAGCTAATATAGTACTGATTAATGAAAAATTGAATGCTTTCTTCCTGATATCAGGACAAGACAAGATACCTAGTCTCATAACTGCTATTCAACATTTGTTGAAGTTTCTAGCCTATGCATCCATCTTGGAAAAGAAGAGGCAAAACAGTTCTTTCTTTACAGATGACTAAAATGTGATGGAATCTACGAAAAGCTACTAGAACTGGTAAATAAGTTAAGCACATTTGTATGACACAAGCTAACACACAAAAGCCAATTGTATTTCTATATACTAACAATGAACAAAAAAATTCAAAATATTTAAAACAGCACTGTTTAAAAAGGCATCAAAAATAGTAAATACTTGGTGATAAATATCACAAAAGATATGAAAAACCTATATACTGAAAATTAGAAAATATTACTGAGTAAAATGTAAAAATACCTAAATAATTGGAAAGGTATAACTTGTTTATAGATTAGAAGGGTCTATATTATTATGATATCACTTTTTCTATAGTTTCAGTGAAATCCCAATCCAAATTCCAGAAGGAGTTTTTAGGTAGAAATGTACAAGCTAGTTCTAAAAATTCATGTGGAAATACAAAGGATCTAGAATCACCAAAGGATCACTGAAAAAGAAAAGCAAAGTTACAAGTCTGATACAAACTAGTTTTAAGATTTATCAGAAAGCTAGAGTAATCAAAACAGTGTGGTATTGGCAGAAAATAAAAAAAAAAAATACATCGGGGTAACAGAAGAGAATCCAGAAATAGATTGACACATAAATGGTACAACTAACTTTTGACAAAAGTGCAAAGTCAATTCATTGGAGAAAACACAGTCTTCTAAACAAATGGTGTTGGAATAAGTGGATCACTATATGCAAAAATAATGAACTTCGATACATATACAAAAATGACTTCAAAATAGTTCACAGATCTACATGCAAAACCCCCAAATTTAAAAATTTCAGAAGAAAAAAAAGTAAATCTTTTAAATGTTGTGTTAGACAAAGACTTCTTCGTTGTGACATCAAAAGTAAAGTCCATTTTTTAAAAAAGATGAATTTGACTGGGCATGATGGCTCACACCTGTAATCCTAGCACTTTGAGAGGCTAAGGCAGGAGGACTGCTTGAGCCCAGGAGTTGGAGACCAGCCTGGGTAACATAGAGAGACCCCCATATCTACAAATAATAATTAACCAGGCATGGCCGTGTGTGCCTGTGTTCCCAGCTACTCAGAGGGCTGAGATGGGAGGATCACATGAGCATGGGAGGTTGAGGTTGCAGTGAGCTGTGATTGCACCACTGAACTCCATCCTGGGTGACAGAGTGAGAACTTGTCTCAAAGAGATAAATTAGATAAATCTGACTTTATTAAATTTGACAATATTAAAAACTCTGATATTTGAAAAACACTGAGAAGAGAATGAAAAGACAAGTCATTAACAGGTGAAAATACTTGTTGATCAAATATCTAATACATAACTTGTGTTCAGTATATAAAGGACCCTCAGAAGTTAATAATAAGAAGATAAACAGTAAAATAATTGAGGCCCTATGTTAAAAAAAAAAAGAATAGGGAAAACAGACACTTCAGCAAAGAGCAAATAACAGAAGAAAAGATGGTCAACATCATCAGTAATTTGGAAAATGCAAATTAAAACCATAATGAGATACCATACATACTTATTAGAAGGGCTCATATAAAAAGAGTGACCACACCAAGTGCTGGTGAGGATGTGGGGAACCTGGACTTTCATACTTCGTCGGGGAGGAGGGATGTGAAATGGTACGATCACTTTGGAAGACAGTGGTCAGTTTCTTAAAAAGTTAAACGTATGCTTACCAAATGATCCAGCTATTTCATTCCTAGGTATTTGCTTCAAAAAAAAAAAAAGAAAATACATGTCTATACAAAGACTTATGCATGAAAGTTGATACAGCTTTTTATTTGTAAGAGTCAAAATCTAAAAACAATCCAACTGTTCATAAACATATGAGAGGATAAACAAATTGTGGTATGTTCATGTAATAACACTATTCTACAATGAAAAGGAATGAAATATTGATACATGAAACAATGTGGCTGAATCTCAAAATAACTACACTGAGTGAAAGAAGCCAGACTTAAAAGGGCACATCGTGTAGGCACATCATTCATATAAACTCCAGGAAATGAAAACTAATCATTAGTGACAGAAAGAAGATCAGTTTAATTGACTGGGCGTGGGACAGAGTAGAGGCATGGGTTACAAATAGGTACAAGAAAACATTTGGTGGGGAGACATGTCTTTTATCTTGACTGTGGTGGTGGCTTCATGAGTGTATGAGTAGGTCGAACATCCAATTGTACACTTTAAATGTGTGCAGTGTGTGGTATGTGAATCACACCTCAATAAAGATTTAGAAAATAAAGAGAATTAAAACAGCAATGAGATACCACTACATACCTGTTAGAATGGCTGAAATCCAAAACACTGGCAACACCAAATGCTGGTGAAGATGGGGAGTGGCAGGAACTCCACTTCATTGCTGAATGGTACAGCCACTTTGGAAGAGACTTCGGCAGTTTCTTACAAAACTAAATATACTTTTAGCATATGATTCAGCAATCACACTCCTTCGTATTTACCCAAAGGAATTGAAAATCAATGTCCACAGAAACATGCACATGGATATTTATAGCAGCTTTGTTCATAATTGCCAAGACTTGGAAACAATCAAGATGTCAATAGGTGAATGGATAAACTGTGGTACATCCAGACAATGGAATAATATTCAGTGCTTAAGAAGAAAGGAGCTATCAAACCATGAAAGGACATGAGGGAAACTTAAAGGCGTATTGCTAAGTGAAAGAAGCCAATCTGAAAAGGCTACATACTGTATGATTCCAACTATATGACACTCTTGGAAAGGCAAAATTATGGAGGCAGTAAAATGATCAGTGGTTGCCAGGGGGTAGTGGGGAGGAAGGAATGAATAGGCAGAGAACAGAGAAATGTTAGGGCAGTGAAACTACTTTGTACAATATCCTAACAGTGGATAAATGTCATGATAAATTTGTCCAAACCAATAGGGTTGTGCAACACCAAGATGAGCCCTAATGTACACTGCAGACTCCTAATGTACAGTGCATCCTAATGTACACTGCAAATGTGTCAGGATGGTGACACAGGGGCACAGGGACTCTGTACTTTCACTCAATTTTGCTGTGAACTAAAACTGCTCTCAAAAGTAAAGTATATTTAAAGTTTAAAAAAATGAAGAGAAGGATCGAAGAAAAGATGGAGAGATGAGGAAAGACAGCAGGAAGAGAAAAACAGAGGAAGGAAAGGCAGAAAGAGGGGAAAATGTGAAGAAACGATTCTCTTTGGGTTCCGGTGGCTGAGAGGTTGGATGGTGGTGAGCAGGTGCCTAGGAATGTTCCAGAAACTCTTCCGCCCAGTCACCATACTGAGGTCCACTGTGTTCGTCTCAGCATGGCCATATGTCACCCGTGGGAAGGAGCTTGGGTCCTGAGAAGGAGGGGTCTTCTTTTCCAGTGGCTCTGACCCCAAGCCTGAGGCTTTCTCAGCACTTCCAGAGCCTCTGGAGAATGATTTCATTGGTCCTGCTCTCTGTACTTTGCTCACACCATGGCAGAGAAATTTCCATCAGCTCTTAGCATGGCCCACAATGCATTGAAGGCTGAGGCTCCATATTCTGTCTGGACACTCTCACTCAATAGGCTTCAGCCACACGAGCCTTCTCTCTTCACCTAAAACCAACCAAACTCCTTTCTGTCCAGGACTTTGCACACATAGTTCTCAGTCCTGGGTACTCCCCTCAACACGCCTGAGCCTGCCAAGGTCTGGAGGTCCAAGGGACATGTTACCAAATAACCAGACTTTCCATTTCCTGTTCTCAGACTAGATTTACTTCTTTACATCAGCCACAAACTCTAGTTTCCCATCCAACACTAAGTGAGAATCACAGTGCTGCTGTCATAAAATAGAAGGTGAGATTTGCCTTTTTCACTTCACGTCATTTGTGAAACCACTCCCACATCTACACATGTCCACGAATAAAGGCAAATGCCAACCTGCGGGGCCTGCCTGCTCCCAGTCCCTGGGTCCCTGAGGCCCGTGTGCATCAGGTCCCAGTCCCCTTCCTTAAGAGCATCACTTTACAGAACACAAAGCTCCTGGCAACCACCTGCCTCTGCACAGTTTTGAACGTGGGGATGTGGAAATTCTCTAGGTTCCCTCCTGACTCATGGAGCTCATAGCTGAGCTGATGCCCCTGCATTAGCATGCAGCCAGTGCATCTCATTTTGAAATCTGAGAGCAAAGAGCTGCAACCTCAACTGTGAAAAACAAACTCAATACAATTCCCGGTTGGAGCTTGTGGGTTCTTCCCTAAAACCCACAGGCTCAGCTTCCCAGCTTTGCCTTGAGTCTGTCTATAAATTACTTTTATAGGAATGTTATCACGTTATTGAAAAGCAATAAAGCCTTCCTAGACACGCAGCTCTCCTGTTTTTGCAATCCTGTGTGGATGGCTTCTATGTACTACCTCACCCATCTTCATCCAAGCTACTCAATCCCCTTAATACCTCCTGGTGGATCTTTCCCATAGTCACCTTTTAGCTTAAGAAGAAAGAATACACTCCAAATGGAATAATATTACTACCAGATTATTCTTATATCTCAATATCTATAGGGAGCTAACAGCTGGGTCAAAGAACATAAATAACATGTGGATTTTATTTGAGAGTGAACTCTTTTCAACAGGGAAGCTGCTGCCTCCTAATGTTTCTATAAAGTCTCTTGGTGTTTTGTACAGGGATTGCTTTCAAACGCATGAGATCTCAACTACTCTTCAACTTTGCAGGCTGCTTTCCTCTTTGAGCTCTGATAGAAAATAGTCCCCAGGGCTGGGTGTCACCTCCTTCCCCTAGGGGCTACATGTTCCCCTGCCGTGTGGCTGCAGAGCTACCTGCCCTCGCTGGGACCGTCCCACTCACTCTGGGGGCCCACAAGGAGGCAGGGAGGACAGCTTGCCTAACAGGCCCTCAGCTCACTATTGCTGCCCTGCTACCCAGGTCATCATTGAAGGGACCACTGGCCGGTCTGCTTCCAGGCTCCATCCAACGCCCAGGTCTCTTCTTCAGCCTGAGACTGAAGCTGACCACGTCATTCCATCTAAAACCCTTCATGGAACCTGCTGTTCGCAGGATGAAGTCTCAGATCCTCCCTGGGAACCTGGATGTGTGTGGGTCCCGCCCTGCCTGTCTCTCACCTGGTCTCCTGACCCGCTCCAGCTTTTCCTAAGGTTTCCTGGAGCTGGGGGGCTTCTCCTGAGCCCACCACAGGACTGCAGCTTCTCCACATGTTGCTGGAGCTGTTTCCTTTCCTTTACATAATTTCTTATTCTTTTTCTCCACTTGAATAACTACATACTTATCCTTCAGGATGCATGTGTGTGTGTATGTGTGTGTGTGTGTGTGTGTGTGTGTGGGTGCATGTGTGTATACCTGTGCTGCATGCTTCCCTAAAAGAGAAGAGAAATGCTTCCAGTGACAATGAGACAGTGGCAGCAGATGGAGCAGAGAGGTGGGATCAGCCCTGGGGACTTCTCCACTGACACCTCCTCTTGTGTAATTTAGGGGTGTATTAGTCTGCTAGGGCTGCCATAACAAGAAACCACCAGCTGTGTGGCTTAAGCAACAGAAATGTATTTTTTCACCATCTTGGAGGCTGGAAGCTCAAGATCAAGGTGTTGCAGGGTTGGTTTCTCCTGAGGCATCTCTCCTTGCCTTGCAGATGCTGCCTTCTCCCTGTGTCTTCACGTGGTCTGTGTGTGTCTGTGTCCTAATCTCCTCTTATAAGGACTCCAGTCATATGGGATGAGGCCCCCACAACAAGCCCACCTTACCTTAATCACCTCTTTAAAGGTCTTCTCTCCAAATGCAGTCCCATTCTGTGAAATGGGGATCAAGATTTCAACACATGGATTTTGTGGGACACAGTTCAGCCCACACTGGGAAGGGGTCCTTTCTCCAACCTGGCCTTAGTTGCTCTTTCCCTCTGTAATAGGAGGGTTGGGAGCTCATGATGGTAATCTTGTGGGTCCTCTTCTGCTTTCAATTTTCTGGAAGAAGAGTCAGGCAAGGTGAACCCAGAGCTGAGGCCGTTCCATCCTTGTGCCGTTCTGTCAGATAATGAGCCGGCATGTCAGACAGGCTTATCTGTGTGGTGCCTGAGTCCTCACCTTGCTTTCTTTTCCCTCTCTCGCAGGGAGAGACAGAGGAACGAACCAGAGGAGGTGGGCGGTGGAAATGCCCAGATCCCTATATGGTCCACAAAGCAGGGGATCCAGCATTGAAAGGCTTAGAACAAAGAGAGTGAGTGGAGGGAAAAGGAGAAGGGCACTAGTGTGAGTGTCCAGGCCTCCAGATGACAGAAGAAAAGCCATTTGACCCACAGTGGCTGGGGAAGTAAGTGGCCTCTCAGGAGGGGCTGGGGCCTCTCCTTCCTTCCCTCTAGTCTTTAGGGATGGCTTCAGCACACACCACTGTCAACACAAGAGAGAAAAACTGCTCACTTCTGGGGTGTCCCACTGGGAGCCCGGGGTTGCAGGGCTCAGCCTGCAGACATCTCATTTTATAGGTCCCTGAGTCATCCTCCAGATGTCTGCCCTGGAGAAAGTCAGGCATGGAGCCCAGGGGCTGTGGTGTGCACTTTGGAACAGGAAACATCTAACATTGCTTAAAAAAATAGAAGACTCTGCTGTGTTTACTTTTGAAACCACTTGCCAGCCTATCCTGGCAAACTGGAAGGCAGAATAACTTGATGGTTTTGGAGCAGATAGAACTCTGGTCTCCAAGTTCAAGTCCAACTCTAGAGTCATGCTCCTTGCAGTGGCCCAAGGACTGAGTGTGGATTCTGTCACAAACAGTATTTATGTGGTCATAGTCACAGATGCTCCTTAGTGATTTTCCTCTGTAAATGCCCACGTGTGGACAAGGGCATAGAACACTCCACTATCGTTATCACAAAAGAATGGCTAAGCTGGCACTTTGCAGAAGTGTTCTCCAGTGGGAAGTCTGGCTGACACTTCCCCAGGCTTAGACAGGCCCCCAACCCATATACCACTTCCGTAGGTCTCCACCTGCGGCTGTGGAGGCTGCACACAGAATGCAGTTCACATTCGGGCTTGTCACAGGTGCACATTGTGATAGGACTTGCTATGTGTTTGGAGAAAGGAACAGCTTGTCCTAATTCTGCAAGGTATCCGTGGACTGTGAGGTGCTGGTAGACCTCAGGGGTAGTGATACCTGGTTACTCACATGCTTCCCTCTGCGTTGGGAGCACACCGGGCGCCAGCCAAGTCTGAACAGCTCGTGGTGAGTCCCAGTTTGTACACAAGGCCTGGCACAAGATAGGCATCAACGTGATGAAAGAAAGGAACTAGTGGAGATCTGGGGATGAGAAGAGTCCCTGGAGGGAGTGCAGGGAGAGGAGATGAGCGAGGCTCCCAGGACGGGGCTGGAGGCAGAGAGGAGAGCTGACCTGCAGGTCACAAGAGCATGAGCCATCGCCAGAACCAGCAGGCATGCAACCTCAAGCAAAGCCTCAGCCTCTGAGCCCTCAGGTTTCCCCATCAGAGCACGAGGGCAGGAACAGCAGCTCTAGCAAGGACTCTGTCGGAGAAGTCATTGAATTGATATTTTGTTTATTAAGTTATTAAAATGTTTATTTAAATTGATAGCTAAAATTATATATATTTATTGAGTACAACATGATGTTTTGAAGTGTACATACATTGTGGAATGACTAAATCTAGCTAATTAACATATGCATCACCCCACCTAGTTATGATTTTTGTGGTAGGAACACTATACATCCACTTATTCCTTTATCTAAATGACATTTTCTATCCTTTGATCAACATCTCCCCAATCCCCCTGTACCACTCCCCAACCCCCTGATAAACAACATTCTACTCTCTACCTCTATGAGATCAACTTTGTTAGATTTTACATATGAGCTAATATGTCTTGTCTTCTTTTCTTTTCTTTTCTTTTCTTTTCTTTTCTTTTCTTTTCTTTTCTTTTCTTTTCTTTTCAGACAGGGTCTTGCTGTGTTGCCCAGGCTGAAGTGCAATGGTGCAATATCAGCTCACTGCAGCCTCGACCACCCAGCAATCCTCCCACCTTAGCCTCCCAAGCAGCTGGTGCAACAGGCACATGCCACCATGCCCGGCTAATTTTTTTATTATTTGTGTAGAGAGAGCATTGTACTACATTGCCCAGGCTGTTCTTGAGGCTCAAGTGATCCTCCCACCTCAGCCTCCCAAAGTGGTGGCATTACAGGCGTGAGCCACCACACCTGGCCATTAGCTAGTATTTCTGAAATGCTTAGAATAGCCCCAGGCACAGAAATGGAAGGATACAAATGTTTAATAAACTAGACAAACGAAAAGAAGAATGTTAACCTTGACAACGTGAAATTAAACATGAGGTGATAGAATTTGGGAGTGGGAAGGTGGAGGGAGAGGGAGGTGCTGATGCAGCTTGCTCAGAAGCGCTTTCGAGGAGACCTTGGTGACAGGCTTAGTCTCCTGTGCATTCACAGCCTCCGCAATAGGATGCCAATCTCCTGTCCAAGTACATCGACACTATTGCCTTTTCTTAAGGTGCAAGCTTACTGGACTCTTTTTGCCAAATGCAAGGAAAGCAGATAACTACGGCCATCCGACTGGAATAGGCCCCTCATCTTGCCAAGCCTTGTGATGCACGCATAGCTGTTGCCTCCTTCTCTCCCTTCTCAGGGTCTTCTTCTTCCTCCTGACTCCTGACATCCATCATGTGACTTCTGGGTCTCCCACATGAAAAATCATGTCAACCCACTCCTGGGCAAAGCAAAAGACAGGGGCCACATTCACGCAGGTTCCAACTCTGGAACTTTCTAGACAGGAAGAGGTAGATAAGAGATGGAGACAGACACACCAGGAAAATCATGTGGTCTGAGATCCAACAACTGTGGCCAAAGCACCTTGCCTTCCTGCCCCTGAGAGGCTGGGACCTTTCAGGATGCTGCATCCTGGAGGGTCCTGGATGCAGCAATAGGGGTAGGGGAGGCAGGGTGTCACTGCTGGCCCAGTCGCTGTCTTCTCAGATGTGTGTCTCAACCAAAGTCCTCCTCCATTCTCGCCTATGAAGAAAATTTCACTCAAATAAATGTTTTCATCCTGTCACAGAAACTCTCTTAGCCCTCAGGCTAGGGAGTTTCTCTGCAGAGAATGGTCTCTCGCTCTCATGATCAAGGGGATTTATATCTTCCCAAATGCATTTGTTTATTTTGGTAAGAAAACCTAAGAGAGAGGCGTCCTCTCTGTCCATTCCATGTGTGGTTCATTCTCAGGGCACACCAGGAGCTTGGGCTGTGGAGGAAGGGCCCAGCCTCAGATTGCACTGAGTGCCCGCTGAGGCTTCAAGAGGGTGCCTGGGTTAATGGAAGGTGGCTGAGGGTGCCTTCACACAGCCACCACCAGCCAGGGTTCCTTCTTTCCACCTACTAAGATGACCTGTTTTTGAAATATCTAAGTTTGTTCTAACTCTTGCTTTGGGGAAAAAATGATAGGAAAAGTATAACAAAAATACCCAGAGGCTTGTCAAAGTGAGAAATGAAGACTGAACCCTAGGGCTGGGTTCAGTCTGTTCTTCCCTCTGCTCCTCACTGTCTGAAACCTTGCACAGCTGTGTGTGGGTATAGTGGCGGGGTGGGGGGTGGGTCACACAGGCCTAATAGGACCAGAAATTCTTCAATTCATCTTGCCAGAAATGAAAGAGACAGGTAGCCTCCATATCATAAAATGTAGAATCTGAAAGTTTGAGGGTAGCTGGGCCCTGAATTTGGAAGTGAGTGAACAGTCTCTGGCCCTAGATCTCTTGGTGGGGAACAGCTGCCACTGGGGAGGCTGGGGTCATGGGCCTGTTCCCTGCCTCTGTGCTTACTAGTAATGGCAATGAACAACTTCCGTCCGTGCCCTGCCTCTTCATGCATGACCTCTAGAGCACCCTGTGGATCTTCTTTCTCCATGGGTATGTAGGTGGGTGGCTCTCATGTAGGTCCTGGGCCTTGTCCACCCCTGTCCCAAAGAAAATGTCCATCAGTGACCTCCCTTCCCTTCTATTTCACCTCAGTGAGCATACACACAGTCCTCAGTGAGTGATACAAGCATGAGGAGAGTTGGGTGGTGACTTGGCTAGCTCCTAGTGGCACTGCAGACCCAGGAGAGTTGAGGGGGCAAAAAAGTCTCCTTTCTGTCTTCTTGCTTCTCCCAAAGGTAGAATGCCAGAGGACAGGAAGGGCAGGGGAAAATCTTAGCAGAGCGGAGTGACTTCTCATGTTCAGAAGAGAAATCTCCTACATTCAGTCTTAGGCAAGAAATCCTTATGTCTCTCCATGTAGTAGCACTGAGAACACACTCCAGCCACTGGATGGAAATGAGATTCAAACGAGCAACGTGAAAATGTCCCCCAAACCCTGGGTCTGATTGTACAATCCCCAAACCATGACAGCCCAGTGCCACATGAGCTCAGGGACAGGACCCTTTTCCTGAAAACAGTGGCTTTTTTGTACTTAGGAAACATAGCCAGTGTTGGGTGGACACAGAGCTGGGTGCTACTGAGGGAGGAGATGGTATTTGGGATGGACCATTGCTCTGCAGGTGGGGCAAAGACTAGGAAGAGGCTCTGTTGTGCTGGGGTGTTAATTTGTCTGGGAACAACTTTGAACTTGACCGTGAGTTTTTCATTCTGCTTTCTCCAGGGTACCTGGCTGGGTCTCTGCATGGCAGAAAAGAAAGACCCCTCACCCATTAACGGTGGAAATATTCATGGTGCAGCCACATGGGACCTGGAGAGTGAGGGAAAGTGGAATGATAGAGAAAAAGGAAGGAGGCCACCAGCAGATGGGAAGAAATAAGACGGCTGTATCGTCATACACAATTTCCTCCAGGCAGGCTCCTCTCCATGCCTGGCTAGGTCCATGTGGAGCACAGGGGAACCCTTCCTGTGGAGTTGTGCATGGATTTAGCCTTGAGAACAAAGACAACATGGATGTTGCCATTAATGACATTGCTGTCTTTAGGGAAGATGATCCTGGAGCCTCCCTCCAGCCACACCTGATGACAACATGCCAGGTCTTGTCCTTGGCACAGTTTGCCCATCAGGGTTGGGTCTCACCCCATAGTCTTCATGCACTTTGTGGAGCCATGAGAGTCACCCTCTAGGGATACCACAGCAAACGAACCGCAGTGAGGTTCTGGCCTCCAGTTGAGTGGTTCCAGGCTCTCCCTGGCCTTTTACTCAGCTTACGGAATTTCGCATAATCTGGAGCATCCAATGGCCTCCCAGTCTCTTCCTCTGAAAGGATGAAGTGGCTGCTGCTCACAAAGAAGGTATTAAAGGAGTCAGAGCTACCAAAGGAAGAGGCAAAGGTGCGTGTGGGTCCCCATGACCTGGAAATGTTCAGGCAGCTTGGCCCATCCTGCCCTCACCCCATCCTAGTTCCTGGGACTAGAAAAACAGCCATTAGTGGGACCAGTGTCAGGTGGGCTCATGCAGCAAGGAAATCCGGCGGCCTGGGGAGATTGTACTCTCCTCCTCCTCATCAGATTCTGTGACAGATCTGCTCATAACACATGTTTAATTCTCCCTGGTGGAAGTTCAGAGGGACCTAGTCCATCAGAAGGTGAAGGACCCAGGTGAGACCTCAGCAGGTGTGACTCTCAGCCCTGTGCCATGTTCCTGTATCTGAGACTCAGGGACTTCACACCATTGAGAAGTAGTGGCTTCAAAGGGTGCACTAGTTGGTTTTGGGTCACAGAGAAGGTTGTTCCTGAGCACCAGATTTTGCTTATCTCCAGAGACCTACAGTCTGAGACAATGAAACAGGACTTACACACAGGGGGCCTGTGAAAGGTCAAGTTGCATCCCTCCACATTTATATATTGAAATCCTAACTCCCTAGTAGCTCAGAATGTGACCTTATTTGGAGATAAGGTAAAGACAGACGTAATCAAGTTAAAATGAGGTTCCTAATCCCACATGACTTTCATCTTCATAAGAAGGTGAAATTTGGACACAGAGACACGCATAGGGGCAAGGCTTTGTGAAGAGACACAGGGTGAAGACGGCCAACCACAAGCCAGCAGTGGCCTCAGAGGAAACAACCCTGCTGGCACCGTGACCCTAGGCTTCCAGCCACCAGGGCTGTGAAGCAATACATCTCTGTTCTTCAGGTCTCCTGGTTTGTGGTGCTTTGTTATGGCAGCCCTAGAAATGAATACAGGGCTAAGGGCTAATAGGAGACCTGTGTCAATGAGAAGGCAGAAAGTCCACAAGTGGCCACCCCACCCCAGGCTTGCTCTGTTCCCAGCATGGTTTGCCCCATTGTTTCCTACCTCTTGCTTGAAAGGAAAATCAGGAGACCCCAAGAGTAAGGAATTTTTTTAGTTGAGTACTGCTGGGGAAATGAACATGCTTGACTAAAAAATCTCTCTGCAGGCTTGTGCTCTCAGCCAAAGCCTACCATATGGTCGTTTACCCCCTGCAGAGCTGCGCCTCAAGGGCAGCTGCTGATCCTGCACACAAAGAAGGAGGTCTCTGGAGACACTCAACAACAGTCTTATGCCCCATACCAAATGTAGGGCAGCCCAAAGGCATGGCTGGGCCAGCACCTGGGGTGGGCCTACTGGGACCACACATTTCTCTGTGTATCCAGCTTCCATGTAGCAGGCTCTTGCTCATTGGAGCATACCCCAGGGAGGCTTTTAATAGCAAGAACTATACTAGAATCAGTAAGGAAGGAGGCTCTGGCTTTGGAGCCTGCTATGGTTTGAATGTGACCACCAATGTTCATATGTTGGAAACTTAATCCCCAATGCAACAGTGCTGAGAGTTGGGACCTATAAGAGATGACGAGGTCATGATGGCTCTGCTCTCCTTTATGGGTTAATCTTCTTAGTGCAGGAGTGGGCTCCTGTTAAAAAAAAAAAAAAAAAAAAAGTAGTTCGGCCTGATTTTCTCTCTGTCTCTCATGCCCACTTTCCTTCTACCACAGGGTGACACTCATCAGATGCCAGTGCCATGCTCTTGGACTTACCAGCCTTCACAACCAGGAGTGACATCAATTCCTCTTGCTTATAAGTTACCCAGTCTGTGGTATTCTGTTACAGAAGCAGAAAACAAAGACAGAGCCTTTTCATCAGGAAGTTCTATTATCCCTGCATGCCAGAGTGGGGTCACAGGGGCAGGTTTGGATGCCCATTGAGAGGTAGGGAGCTAGTTCAGGGACATTAGCAGTTTTCTTATTACTTCTCCCCTGAGAGTCAGAGTCTGGCCTTTTCTGGGAAGAATGAAGTCTGGAGAGGGGTTGATTATTACTCCTTCTCAGGTGGGAGGGATGTGAGTGGACATTGACGGAGGATGTGGCTTCCTTCTGTAAGGATTCCTGATCTACCCACTTACCTTGCCTTAGGTAATTCACAGCTGGGGTAGGACCATCTACCAAGCTACTCATTGCTATCTTCTCTCTAGGAGACTGCAGAGGATGCAAAGGGAATTTTGCCTTCCTCTTGTCTAGAAAGTTTAAGGCTTTTGGTCTGGGAGGGGGCGGGGGTTGTTAATAGTTTTTCAGTTTTCTGACCCCACATAGAAGTTGAAAAAGTGCTTTTACACCCCTCAAAGCAGGCTCCCATGTGGGATAAAAAGTTATCTGGGAGTTGCTGAGAGGGTGCTGGGCTGAAGGAGGGGGGTTGCCCAAGGGTGGCACAGGCTCCCTGCACTTTGGAATAGGAGGATGAGGATCTGCACCACATGCCAGTGTCCTGCCTGGAAGGGCCACGGTGCCACTGTTTTTTCCTGTTGGGCTGCTATAACAAAATATTGTAAACTGGGTAGCTTCTAAAGAACAGAAGTTCATTTCACACAGTTCTGAAGGCTGGGAAGTCCAAATCTGTCACCCACAGATTTAAGTGTCTGGTGAGAGTCCATTTGATAGATGACTAACATTGGGTAGGTCTTCCCCCCGCAGTGAATTGGACTCATAGCCCAATTTACTTAAATAAAATATAATTTTATTTTAAAAAATCAAATTATGTGATGTTTCTTTTATTTCAGCATTATAGAGCAAACTCAAGCTTTCCTGTTAATTACCTTTCAATGTTTAAAAATCTTTGAACTGTAAGCATTGTTTAATCTCTTTTACAGATAGGGAAACTGAGGCACAGGGAAGTAAATATGTACATACTGGACAAGCAGAGAAGCAGCAGCCAGGTGTGGCAAACTCTTTGTGTGAAGAGAAATCATTTGTATTTAAGTTACAGAAAACACAACATATTTACTCATGTTTTGGACAAGCCTGAGGTTAGAGTTGCCGTCAGGCAGCTGAGTTAGGCAGAGGCTTGGATGATGTCAACAAAACTCAGTTTCCCTCAGTCTCTTAGCCCTATTCTTCTGTGCCCTTCATTCTCAAGTTTCGTGTGATGGGAATATGCCAATCAGCAAGTTCAGAGTGAGGATACTTGGATACAATTCAGCAGAAGATCTGTGCTTCTTTCTTAGGTCCTGCATAGACTCATGGTTCCTTATGGGCTCTGGTTGGGTCTATGTCCACCCCAAGTCAGTCACTGGGGGATGCAGTATTTCTTGCTAGGCCTGAGTCATGTACTCATCCCTGGACAAGTGATGAAATGGGTGGGGTAGAGGGTGGGAGCTGAGACTAAAGAATAGAGATGGTGGCCGGGCACGGTGGCTCACAACTGTAATCCCAACACTTTGGAAGGTTGAGGCAGGTGGATTACCTGAGGTTGGGAATTTGAGACCAGCCTGACCAACATGGAGAAACCACGTATCTACTAAAAATACAAAATTAGCTGGATATGGTGGCACATGCCTGTAATCCCAGCTACTTGAGAGTCTGAGGCAGGAGAATTGCTTGAATCCAGGAGGCAGAGGTTGTGGTGAGCCGAGATCATGCCATTGCACTCCAGTATGGGCAACAAGAGCAAAACTCCATCTCAAAAAAAAAAAAAAAAAAAAAAAAAAAAGAGAAGGTTTCACTCCAAATTAATTAACTCTATTTAGTAGAAATATATTTGATTTCCACTATATCTCAATGAATTGTACTTCTGCCTGGTTACCATGCATTTCTTAATTGAATTGAACTCAAAAAAAGAAACAATGACACACAGATGAAGGATTTATAATCCAAATTCTCTATCAACACAGAATAGATTTCTATAATCCACTTTAGAGAGATCACCAAAATAGTCAGGCAAAGTACCAGTCGTTGCTGCCACCAATGTAGAATCACTTGTCTGGAGTAAATGAAGAACAACAAAAACCCCAAATTAGTAGAGAGGGAGGGGAAAAACAACCAGAGAAGAAGATATTGAGCAAAATTACAGTTCTATCACCATTTGGAATTTACCTCTGTGAGCCAGAAAAGAGATGCCTGGGCTGAAGCCACCTGCGAGATGCACTTGCTTTTCTGGCAACAAATTTTATCCTTCTCTGTCTGATGAGTCCACTGGGCATTGCACTCCATGACTTCCGAAACTGTTAAAATATTATTTTTTTAAAGAGGACATAATCATGTCTGCTATTCAGATATAAAAAGAACACTTGTTAACAATTGTATCTTACTTATTAATAATGACTAAAATGTTTCTTCCAACTGATTCAAAGGAGAATCAAAGTATCACACATGCATAGGCAGAGAAGAGATGTTGCAATTAACTTAGATGCAAAGGGCATATCCACAGGGAAACAATTAATTGCATTCCACTGAACACAATTGTTGTGGGTTTCTATAGGCAAGAAGCATTTGCATTATTATCGGCTTCCCACAATTTACAGGTGGTGAGTAATCCTTTCTGTGTCCCATTGCCAAATCTCTCACATTCCCCTTGACACTCCATATGCTGGACCCCATGGAAGACTTCCCTCAGTCTCCAGTTCTCATACGGTTTTTAGTGAAGTACTCTCCTGGTCGTTCTTTGAATCCCTCTCTCTAGAACTGAATAGTTCACATAACTCAGGCCAGGCTAATGAGAGTCCACCATACAGAGCTCAAAACCTGCCCTCCCTACTACCCTGGGCCATCATCCTTATTCCAAGTTACCACGTTTCCTTCTTCATTCCCATAAAATGGAAATGTACAAAATGGCTTCTGTAGGCTTGCCCAGTTGTTCCTGAATCAATTGAGCAACAAAGAGATTTAGGCTAATGAGTTGGAGCTCTCTATTAAAAAAAAAATCAATATCCACAATAAGAAGAAAACAGACAAAGTGACTGCAGCCCTAACCCCAGGCTTGTTCAAAACATGAGTCAATACATTGTGTTTTTCGTAACTCAAATCCAAATTATTTCTCCCCACACAACGAGTTCACCACCCCGGCTGCTGCTTCTCTGCTTGTCCAGTATGTACATATTTACTTCTCTGTGCCTCAGTTTCCCCTTCTGTAAAGAGACTAAATAATGCTTACACTTCAAAGATTTTTAAATATTAAAAGGTATTTAATAGGAAAACTTAAATTTGCTCTATAATGCCGAGATAAAAGAAACACATAATTTGATTTTTTAAATAAAATTATATTTTGGTCAGAATATGTAGAGCTTGTAGGACTCAGTGTCTTTGTGTGAGGAACAAAATAAAGTGTGAAGATTAGACAAAGGGGTTCCCAACACCTTGTTAATCCAGACTATTGTCCATTTATTTATTTCTCTTCAGGCAAAATAGCAGCAACTATTTATCAGCTCTTATGGATTTGCCTGGCTCTCTCCTAGGAATTCCTACATACATTATGCTTAACATCTTGGAAATGAAGAGAACCATGACTTAAAGGAGTGGAAAAGTTCGTCCAAAGCCACAATTAGTAAGAGGAGGATCCTGGGTTAGTGTGGTCCCAAAGCCTGCCTTTTCGTCCTCACACCCTTCAGTAAGTGCTTGCAGAAGGAGCTCTCCTGCTTTCCAGATGGCAGAGTGAGAGACCATGGCCTACCCTGCCGGAGTCCAGACGCTGCTGCGCAGGAAGATGGGCCCAAGGAATGTGTAGCTGGAGCAGAACCACGTGTCCCTGCTGACTGCTTGCAGTGGAGGTGCCGGGGGCTTAGGGTGGGCAGTGAGCGTGAGGCCACAACCCCAAACAACCCATAGGAGATAACAGTGAGAAGAGGGCCCCGAAGCCCCCACTCAGAGCCCCGGGGACTCTGCCGCTTTGCTGGCAGGGCTCCCCCAGCCCGGCGGGGCTGCCCACGGAGCTGAGGCCACAGCAGGTGGGCTTTGCTCTTGCTGGAGGCTGGAGTTTCAGAGAAATCTCCAATAGGCCTTGCAAATTTGGTGAGTTCCTGCCCAGTCCGCAGCTCAGTTCCTAAGTCTAAAGGGCTAGGAACTTTAAGAGGGGCCAGGGAGAAACGTGTAGGGGCACAAAGTGCCCAGGCCATAAGGAATCTGATGCCGATATCGGAAAAACTTGTGTGTGTGCAGATGGCGCCCTGAAGTTAGAATCCGTCCCTGCCCCAGCTTCAAGCTCCACTAAGAAGGTCACGTAACAGGTTTGAAGCTGAGACTCAGAAGTTTCCACATTTGCCTAAAGCCCCGCAGTCGGCCCAGGCCTGTTGTCTGCACCTGTTGTCTCCCTTGGGAAAAACTGCCAGTTGGGTCTGGAAAGGATAAATTGGTTCGGCTTTTGACCTTCACATTGTTTTTCCCTTATTGGTTAATTCATAAAATATGTGTAGAGGATCCTCGGTGGGGGGGCAGGCCCTGCACCTGGTCCTGGGGGTTAACGTGAACAATGACCAGGGCCCTGTTCAGCGCAGGGCACAGGCAGGTTCTGAGTCCGGATCATGGTGATGAGGGCGGGGCTTCGGGCCTAGCCAGAACCAGGAGCACAGGCTCTGCAGTGCTCCGGCTGCTAAGGTGCCAACGCCTACAGTACAGCTGGCTCCTTGACATCCCTATGCTTCTTTGCTTGTGCTTTCATCATATGTGTGTTGGGAGATTTAAATAAATTCATAGATACTGATAAAATAATATGCTAGCGTTGTGCATGCACACATATGAAGTGTATTTATAGAGACTGATAATCCCACCTTCTAGACCCTGCAGTGGGTGAATAGTGGTGGGGCTGGGATTTGAGCCCTGGGGGTCAGGCTCCAGAATCGGGTCCTTTGGCCTCTCTTAGCTCTGCTTTAGCCCAGCCTTTCTGTGTTACTAGGAGCCAGAGATGGGGGCAGAGGAAGGTGTCCCAGAGTGTTGCGCTGCACCTGGCCCTTGGCCACAGTTGCCATGTTCGAGGAGATGGGCAGCATGAGATGGGGAGTGGGGACTGCATCCCTTGGTGTATGTGTGCAGCCAGAATTCTCACTCTAAGTAAACTTCTGAATATCTGACCTCCCAGTCTCCTCACATGTTAAATAGGCATGATGGTGCCCACCCTGGAAGGCCGTTGCCAAGGTGATGAAGTGTGACACTCCAAGGCTGGAGGAGTGCCTGGCAGGTGGCAAGTGCTCCATGAGTTCCCATCCAGCCGTTCACTTCCTCATCCCGGCATCTTGCCTCCCCATCCACCACAGTGCATTGGTTCTTCATGGATCATTGTTGTTCACTTCTTCTGCCCAGAAAATAGCTTCAGAGTTCCGTCCCCTCTCTTTCTCTCTTCTTCCTTTACTCATTCCCCATTCCCTTATCTCTTTCTCGGTAACATTTCAGGTTTCTCTGATTCTGTCTGTTCCCTAAACACTGGGGTTTCTCTGCGTTGCCCCCTTGGTCATCTTCTCTGGTCCCACCCTTCATACTGTCCCTTTGTAAGCTGCACATCCATCTTCTGACAGCTCCAAATTCTATGTGCTCAGCCCTAATCATCCTTCTGAGCTCCTGACCCTTATTTCCAGTGATCACTGCTACTCCAGCATCCTATTGGTACGTGTCTAAATTCAGACTCTCTTTTTCACCCATGTATTAGTCGAGGCTTTCCAGAGACAGAACCATTAGGAGATAGATAGATCTATGGATAGATGAGAGGGGATTTATTAGGGGAACTGACTCACGTGATCAGGAGCTTGAGACATCCCATGACAGGCTGTCCACAAGCTGGAGACTCTGGAATGCCAGTAGCAGTAGTGTGGCTTAGTCCAAGTTCAAAGGCCTCAGAACCAGGGAAGCTGATGGTGTCACTCTCAGTCAGAGGCTGAAGGCCTGAGAACCCAGGGGGCACTGGTGCAAGTCCTGGAGACCAAGGCCAGAGAACCTGGAGTTCTGAGGTTCAAGGGCTGGAAAAGGATGGCATCCCTGCCCTGGAAAAGAGAAAAGCATTCTTTCCTCTGCCTTTTTGTTGTATTTGGGCACTTAGCTGATTGGATGGCATCCACCCACATTGGGTGAGGGTGGGTCTTCTTTATCCAGTCCACTAATCCAAACATCAGTATGTTCTGGAAACACCCTCACAGACATTTCTAGAAATAATATTTTACCAGCCATGTGTGTGTCTCCTAACCCATCAAGCTGACACCTGAAACTGACCATCACAACCCCCATACTGCATTTCCCCGGGACCCCAGTCTCCCTACTGCTAGCTTTTTCATCCTTTCCTTTGTTGGCAAAGTGGTCTTTCTAACAAGACTAAGTCCTGTGGCATTTCTCTGCCTAGAGGGCTTCCCAAGAGCTCCCTAGATCCAGTCTCAAACTCCTCATGAGGCCACAGGCCCTGTGACCCGGCCACTGTATCCATTGTTGCCTCTTTCTTGTCCCTTTGCCACCTGCTCCACATTTCCTGACTACATCTGCTCCTTTGCCTCTATGCTTATTCAAGGGCTGCCTGAAAATGATCCTTCTCCTTGTTATGCACTATGCAAACTGGTTTTCATTCATTTGGATTCAGATGTAAGACCATTTTCTCTGTGAAGCCGCCCATCTTATATCTGGAAAGTAATAAACACTGGTAGGGGTATGGATTTCATTGAGAGATGGGGATGTCCTTGTGGGTAGAGGTCATGTCTTATTCATCTTTGTGTCTCATTCCTCCCCTGTCACTTTGTTAACAGATGAAGGAACGTTTATTTTGCATATAAAGAAACTGAAGTGCAGGAAACAAATGTCACAAACTCAAGGTCATGTTACTAAAAAGAGTCTCTGCTGCTGTGGGTCCTGGACCTCTTCTTCACTCTAGTTCTTTCAAACTACAAAAAAAGAAAGGTGCTTTAGTCCAGGGCCTGCCCGTGCTGGACATAACATGGCTAGATTTTCCCAACCCTCTAGGAGGCTGCAGCAGCGGCACAGCTGGCTTCAGGGCAGGCAATAGGACAGTCACACTGGGCCCTTCTCAGAAGGGCCCCACACTTGGTTTAACGTTCTGCTGCAACCAACTTGAAATTCTTACTAATTTTTCTTTGAGCTTGTGATTTGTAAGTGAAGTCTGATGGGGCTTGTGCTGCAGCAGAGGAGGTAGGCTGGGCCCGCACTGCGGGCAGCAGGCCGGGCTGCCCAGCTCACAACAGTGACGCTACAGTGTCTGGGCCTCAGGAGACAGGAGGGGCTCTATGTGCAGCAGCACCAGGAGGGTTCCCCGACCTTTTCAGTGTTCTGTTGTGCTGTGATTAGATAACATCACCTTTTCCTCATTGCATTTCATGAGTAATAAAATGCCTTCAAAGGATAATCTTTATAGCTTTTATTTGTAACTGCATTTGTTTTCCTGCTTTTTGGACAAGGAGCCCTATTTTCACATTGCTCTGGGCCCCACAAATTATGTGGTCTTCCCTGTAGATGGGACATGAAAGACAGCGACATATTTTAAATTAAAACACATAGGACTGAGCAGTTGGGAATTCAGAAGATAATATGAAATGCAGAGCAATTTGGTAGAGGTTATATGGAATTAAGGAAGAGAAGTAAAATTCAGGTGAGTGTGACAAGGAAAGGCTGGTTCTATTCAAATTGTTATTGATACAATTTTAGCAGCAGTGTTAGAGAGAGAAATCAATTTTCGGACTGCGGGGTCAGCAAACAGCCTATGAGGTGAAAGGAAAAACGAGTTTTAAAGAGAGCCTACTATGTGACCCAAGGTGTTGCAAAATAGGCTTTTCTAATTTGATTTGATTTAACTGAATGATGTGTAGAAGATAGAAAAAAAGGGTTGTCAATAGCAAGAGATACTTTCAATAACAAGAGAAATTTGAAAAATTAAAAAAGAATGATGTTTCTTTTTACAAAGATGTGTTGCTGACTAAAGAAATGGAGAGCTGAGGAAAGAAAAAAACAAATATTTTTTACATGTTTGGCAAGTATTTGAATATTTATTTCATCAAAACATCTTAAAAGATCTCTAAGGATAGATATAGATAGATACAGATAAAGATACAAATATACATATAGATATATATACATGTCTGTACACACATATAAATATATAATTAAAAATAAATAAATCAAAGACATAATGTCAGCTCTCTGTATCCATCAGTTCTGTATCTGTATATTCAACCAACCATGGATTAAAAATATTCAAGAAAAAACATTCTCCTGTATTGAACATGTACAGACATTTGTTCTTGTTATTATTCTTTAAACCATATAGTGTAACAACTCTTTACATAGCATTTACATCATATGAGGTATTATAAGTAATCTAGAGATGATTTAAAGTGCACAGGAGGACATGCATAGGTTATATGCAAATAGTATGTCATTTTCTATCAGGGACTTGAGTATCTGCAGCTTTTGGCTTTTGATATCCATGGAGGTCCTGGAACCAATCCTCCATGGATACTGAGGAATGACTATATTTAAAACTACAAATTTTATATAGAAATATATAATTTATTTATAACATCTATATAGATAAATACATATAACTCTCTATATACATCACTATATATACTATATAAAATTAAGATTAATACATTGCCCCAGATGACACACAGAGCATGGACTTGAACTTAGGAGTCTCTGGGTCTCAGTCTTGTGGATTTTCTCCTCCACCATACTGCTTCTCCTGCTGTCTTTTTTGAATCTGACATTGAAACTCTGCAAGATTTTTTAGACTTGATATACTCTTTTAGGACAGATTATTATAATACTTTGAAAAGTTTAGATAAACAGAAGATTTTTAAAGTAACCACAATTTGAAATATTATTTTAAGAAATAAAATAGAACTCAACTTCTCTTAAAAACTGAGAAGCCTCAGCCAAGATAATACGAGTTGTACCATCAGCCACAAGGAAAAGAGAAAGAGAAGCTGTATGAATGGGCAAGAAAAGGAAGGGCTCACCAGAAAACATAAGGGAAAGACAAAAACAAAATCTTGATTGAAATTGAGGGAACTCTGCAGCTTATGAGATGAAGTGGGGCAGGCCTCCAAGATACTCTGCTGAGATTTTGCAAGCATAGCCATACTCCCTGCTCTCTCTTCAAGGATAAACGTCTTGAAAAAGCTGTCTCAACAGGCAATCTCCCTTTCTTTATCTCTACTTAACTTTTCAATTCACTGCTATCTGGTTTTGTTCACAAAAAAAATCTACTGAAACTGTTTTTGTCAAGGTTTCCACCAATTCCCATGTTGTTAAGTCCTGTGGTCCATTTTTTGCCCCCATCTTATTTCATGTCATAGCAGGATTTGACAGGGCTGGCTACCTCTGAGTTCTGGCAATATTCTCCTTTCCCAGCTTCTGGGATGCTGTACTCACACAGTTTTTCACTTACTTATATTTAGAATCTCTTCTTCTTTCTTCTGTTTCCATAAAAGATGCTGTCAATTCCCATATCCATAATAATACCTAGGTGTCAATGATGCAGAATTGCAATTCCTTCATAGGAATAAACATATTTTGTAATTATTTATTTATTATTTTTCTTCTTTTTTATCCTCAAAATGTCAGCTCCAACAATCATATGACTTTGTAAATTTGGTCACTAAAAGGTGGAATAAACAGGTTCACATTCTGAAAATTAGTAAATTACAGAGCCAGAAATGGGTCATCTAACTTTCTAATTCCAGAGCTGTTGCTGCTGTATGTTACTCTGCCTCTCATGAAACAACAATTAGAGGGGATTTCTGTGTGTGACCTTAACAGAGTAACCTGAAGCAGACCAACACTTCTGCCAAGAAAAATTAAGAAATCCAAATATAATACAAAATAGACAGATATTGAAGACATTAAAGGGATGCCAACATAGCTAGGAGTTAAGTGGTAAAAATCCCTGAGAGAAGGAAACCACATACAATAAGCTCAATATTTGGTGATTTTTCCCTCAAGATATTTGCCCAGTGCTTAAACTGTATAAGTCAAGAGTGTAAGAAGCAAAGAAGAATCACTGAATAACGGAGCAGAGTTTTAGCATTGCTATCAGACTGAGGAACAAACAAACAAAAAAATTAGAGTTCAGGACCCACCAAAGATAAGAACTTCTGAAAACACCCGGGTCCTTGATTGGAACACATGTAAGGCTACCAAGGAATCGTGACAAAACAGAAGTAGACCCTAGCAAAGACTGCAACCCAGTCTCATAACAGCTCTTCCCCAATCACACTGAAGTATTTCACCCTAGAAGTATTTCATCCTACTGTAGTTGCCCACCTGAGGAAAGGGTGATTCATCATCTTTGGTAGAAGATAACACCACTCAGAACATCCCTAATGTTTTGTATTAAATGTTTTCTATTTAACAATAGATTCAATTTAACCAAAATTACCAGGAATACCAGAAGTTATGACCAATAGGAAAAATATAATTGGTATACACTCAAAGAAGTTGAAAATATTAGAGCTAAACAACAACACATAGCTTTTAATATAATTGTGATTAATATATTCAAACAAAACAAATTAAAAGATGTAAAATGTAATCAGGAACTGCAATTCTTATTTTTAAAAAGCTTAAGTGGAAAATCTAGATTATCAAAATAAAAAATAATTTTAAGAACTTAATGGGATAAAAGCAGATTTGATGAGGCTGAAGAGAATATTAGAGAACTGGAAATAGATTAATAGAAAAATTCTAATAACACAAAGAAAACTAGATGAAAAATACAAAAAGGGTACATAATTAACATGTGAGACTCAATACAAAAGTTAAACCAGTGATGCATTGGCTGGCTTATACCAGCTAATAAGAACTAACTGGTAATTTTCATGTATTTTTTGAGCTCCTTGTTAAATAGTTGGTAGCTTGAAATCAACATGAACAGAGTATATGTAGCAAATGCCAGTTAACAGAACCATCTTATTCCGTTCAGAAAATTAGCATATCACTAGGTCTAAAATGTGGGTAAGTGGAGTCACAGAAACAGAGGAAAGAGGGAATGAAACAGAAGTAAAATTTGAAAAGATAATGGCCAAAATTTTTTAAATCAGATAAAAGACTTCTAGCCATAGATTTAACTGTGTGTAGTGCAGTAAACAACAACAAAACATATCTAGCCATATCATAGCAAATATGAAGGAAACCAAAGACAAAGATCTAAAAATCACCCAGCATGGAAAAAAAGGTCCATCTGAAAAGAAGCAAAAGTATAACTGACAAATGACTTCTCCATAGAAACAAGAGAAGGCCAAAAACTTGAAATGATAGCTGATATGATTTGGCTGTGTCCCACCCAAATTTCATCTTGAATTGTAACTCCCACTGTTCCCATGTGACATGGGAGGAACCTGGTGGGAGGTAATTGAACCATGGGGGCAGGTCATTCCCTTGCTCTTCTTGCAATAGTGAATAAGTCTCATGAGATCTGACGGTTTCAAAAATGGGAGTTTTTCTGCACAGGCTCTCTCTCTTTGCCTGTTGCCATCCATGTAAGATGTGACTTGCTCCTCCTTGCCTTCCACCATGACTGTGAGGCTCTCCCAGCCACATGGAAATGTAAGTCCATTAAACCTCTTTCTTTTGTAAATTGCCCAGTCTTGGGTATGTCTTTATCAGCAGCATGAAAATGGACAAATACAGAAGTTGATACCAGTAGAGTGGGGTGCTGCTGAAAAGATACTGGAAAGTGTGGAAGTGACTTTGGAACTAGGAAACAGGCAGAGGTTGAAACAGTTTGGAGGGCTCAGAAGAAGACAGAAAAATGTAGGAAAGGTTGAAACTTCCTAGAGACTTGTTGAATAGCTTTGGCCAAACTGCTTATAGCGATATGGACAATAAAGTCCAGGCTGAGGTGGTCTCAGATGGAGATGAGAAACTTCTTGGGAACTGGGGTAAGGGTGACTCTTGCTATGTTTTAGCAAAGAGATTGACAGCATTTTGCCCTAGAAATTTGTGAAACTTTGAACTTGAGAGAGATGATTTAGGGTATCTGGCAGAAGAAATTTCTAAGCAACAAAGCATTCAAGATATGACTTGGGTGCTGTTAAAGGCATTCAGTTTTAAAAGAGAATGAGAGCATAAACGTTTGGGAAATTTGCAGCCTGACAATGTGATAGAAAAGAAAATCCCATTTTCTGAGGAGAAATTCAATCTGGATGCAGAAATTTGCCTAAGTAATGAGGAGCTGAATGTTGATCACCAACATAGACTATGGGGAAAATGTCTCCAGGGCATGTCACAGGTCTTCATGGCAGCCCCTCCCATTACAGGCCTGGAGGCCTAAGAGGAAAAAGTGGTTTTGTGGGCCAGACCAAGGATCCCCATGCTGTGTGCAGCCTAGGGACTTGGTGCCCCACATCACAGCTGCTCTAGTCATGGCTGAAAGGGACCAAGGTACGGCTTGGGTTGTTGCTTCAGAGGGTGCAAGCCCCAGTTCTTGGCAGCTTCCACATGGTGTTGAGCCTCTGGGTGCACAGAAGTCAAGAATTGGAGTGGGAACCTCCTACTAGATTTCAGATGATGTATGCACATGTCTGGATGTCCAGACAGAAGTTTGCTGCAGAGGTAGGGCTCCCATGGGAGCCTCTGCTAGGGCAGTGCAGAAGGGAAATGTGGGATCAGAGCCCCCACACAGAGTCCCTGCTGGGGCACCACCTAGTGGAGCTGTGCAAAAAGGGCCACCATTCTCCAGACCCCAGAATGATAGATTCACCAACAGCTTGCATAGTGCACCTGGAAAAGCCACAGACACTCAGCACCAGTCCATGAAAGCAGTTGAGAGGGAGGCTGTACCCTGCAAAGCAATGGGGTGGAGCTGCCCAAGACCATGGGAACCCACCTCTTGCATTAGTGTGACCAGGATGTGAGACATGGAATCTAAGGAGATCTTTTTGGAGCTTTAAGATTTGACTGCCCCACTGGATTTCAGACTTGCGTGGGGCCTGTAGCCCCTTTGTTTTGGCCAATGTCTCCCATTTGGAATGTCTATATTCACCCAATGCCTATACCCCACTGTATCTAGGAAGTAACTAATTTGCTATTGATTTTAGAGACTCGTGGGCAGAAGGCACTTGCCTTGTCTTAGATAAGACTTTGGACTGTGGACTATTTAGTTAATGCTGAAATGAGTTGAGACTTTTGAGGACTGTTGGGAGGACATGATTGGTTTTGAAATGTGAAGACATGGAATTTGGGCGGGGCCAGGGACAGAATGACATGGTTTGGCTGTGTCCCCACCCACATCTCATCTTGAATTTTAACTCCCACAGTTCCCATGTGTCATGAGAGGAGCCTGGTGGGACACAATTGAATAAGGGGGGCAGGTCTTTCCCATGCTGTTCTCATAATAGTGAATAAGTCTCATGAGATATGATGGTTTTGAAAACAGGAGTTTCCCTGCGCAAGCTCTCTCTCATTGCCTGCTGCTGTCCATGTAAGATGTGACTTGCTCCTCCTTGCCTTCTGCTATGATTGTGAGGCTTTCCCAGTCATGTGTAAGTCCATTAAACCTGTTTTTTTGTGTGTGTATTGCCCAGTCTCAGGTATGACTTCATCAACAGTGTGAAAATAAACTAATACAATAGCTATGAAGTGCTGAAAAAAATAGAATTCTATAGCTATCAGAAGTATACTCCAAAAATCAAGAGCTAAATAAAAATGTTTCTACTCAAACAAAAACTTAAAGAATTCATCAATAGCAGACACCTTATAAAGTAATAGCAAAGGCAGAAGTAAAATTATTCCACATGAGAACATATAGAGGAAAGTACAAAAGCAATGTAAAGGATAGAAATATAGACAAATATAAATTGACTATAAAACAACAAAACGAATGATGAAAATCATGCAAAAAAGGCAAGAGGAGTATAAATGCAATAAAGTGATCTGAATTCTAGCATTTCTGAAAATGAATAAAATTAATAATTTATCTGAGACCCTAATATATCAGAGATGTGTATGTTTTGATCTCTAGAATATTCACTAAAAGGATAGTGAATGTGTGTATATCTAAGAAGTTAATAGAAGGAAATTTTTAAAATAATAATTATAATATAATAAATTAGACTAATAATGATTTTAATCTATAAGGAGATAAGAAAAGAGAAAAGCATAAGCATAAACTAGCAGAACAGATAGAAATCATGTGATCAATATAAACTCAAATATATCAATAATGGCAGTAAATACTGATGCTTTAATTAGTCCTTTTAAAAGATAAATACTGCCATGTTGGCTTTTTAACAAAGTCTTTGCACTGAAAAGATGAAATGCACCTTATATATAAGGACACCCAAATATTCAAAACAAGGGGTGGAAAAAGAAATTTCATGTGGGAGTGACATCATCAAGATGGCAGCATAAAAGATAATCTATTCATACCCCTGACAACATAAACTCTCTATGTGTCAACAGTCAAAAGTCTTTTTGGGAGCCTCAGGATTCAGATAAGGGCTTGTGAAACACCTGGTAAAACCCAAGACATTGGAGAGTTATTTTGAGAGTGCACACTAACGCCCAAATGGCTGAACTATTGAGCTTGCTCCTGTGTTCAAGGACAGGAATAACCCAGTCTTCCAAGAGCCTTGGTTACTGCTTTGTTTGGTCTTGAGCCTACAACCTAAACCATCTGCCAAGAAGTCTAGAAGGAATCACACACACTAGTGCCTTGGCAGAAAGGCTTCTCTGCCTGCCTACATCAGTCTCAGCAGTGACCCTAAAAGTTGCCCTGCGGCTTGGATCCACCCCTGATCAGTTGAGGTCCCATCTCAAAAGCGGTTACACAAGAACCCAGGGGAAGACTCACCCATATCTCATAGCTCAGGAGTCTGAGCCTCCCTAATGGGCATGCCCTACTCTGTTCCACAGCAAATCCCAAGGGGGCCCAGCCTTTGCTCTGGTCCCTCTTGATGCTGTCAGTGAACTATCTCCTCTGTACTGAGACCTGGTGTGAGACCCATACCTGTCTGGGCTAATGATGCTGGCTTTCCAGCCTCCATCTCACAGCAGATCCCAAGGAGACCCAGTCCCAGCTCTGATTTTTCCTGTTGCAATGAGAGAACTATCTCAACTATCCAGGGACTTGCTGGAAGATGCACATCCTTTTAAGTCAATGAGACCAGACTCTTTAGCCTCTGTCCCACAGCAGATCCCAAGAGGGTCTAACAGACATCAAGAGAATATATTACCCAACTGCTGCAGAATATAAATTTTTCTCTTCAGCACATGGAACATTATCCAAGATAGACCATATCATAGGCCACAAAACAAGTCTCACCAAATTCAAGAGTCAAAAGTATATCATGTATCTTCTCTGACCATGATAGAATGAACTAGAAGTCAACAAAAAGTGGAAATTTGGAAACTATACAAATACATGGAAGTTAAACAAAATGCTTCTGAATGATCAATGAAGAAAGAAGGAAATTTTAAAAATTCTTAAAACAAATGAAATGGAAGCACAACATATGAGAACCTATGGGATACAGTGAAGGCAGTACAAAGAGGCAAATTTACATATAGCCTAAATAAAAAAAATAGGAAGACTTCAAATAGTCTAACAATGAACCTGAAGAAACTAGAGAAGCAAGAACAAACCAAACCTAAAAATAGTAGAAGGAAAGAAACAATAAAGATCAGAGCAGAAATGAATAAAATTGAGGTTAAATACAGAAGATCAATAAAATGAAAAGGTTGTGTTTTGAAAAGATAAAAATATGACAAATCTTTAGCTGGACTAAGAAAAAAACAGAAGATTCAAATAAAATCAGAGACAAAAGACAACACATTACAACTGATCTCACATAAATTATTAGAGACTACTAAGGATTTTTGAGAGTGCTACAAACAACTATTCACTAATAAATTGGAAAAGCTAGAAGAAATTGATAAGTTCATTGACACATACAACCTACCAAGACTGAACTGTAAAGAAATAGAAAATCTGAACAGAACAATAATGAGTAACAAGATCAAAGCAGTCATTAAAAGTCTCTCATCAAAGAAAAGCCCAGGACCTGATGGATTCACTGTTGAATTGTACCAAATATCTAATAAATAACACCAACTCTACTGAAACTATTTCAAATGATTGAAGAGGAGGTAATTGAAGAGGGGAGAATGCTTCCAGTCATTCTATGAGGCCAGGACTACCCTGATACCAAAAACATATAAGGTCACAACTAAAAAGATAAAACTACACATGCCAACATCCGTGGTGAACATTGCTGCAAAAATCCTGAACAAAATATCAGCAAACTGAATTCAACAACACATTACAAAGATCATCCACCACAATCAAATGGGATTCATCCCAGGGATGCAAGGATGTTTCAACATATGCAAATCAATAAGCATAATACATCAAATCAACAGAATGAAGGACAAAAAAATATGATTCATCTCAATGAATGCTGAAAAAGCATTTGATAAATTCAGTATCACTTCATGATGAAAAAAATTCTCAACAAATTGAGTATAGAAGGATCATACCTTAATATGACAAAAGCCTTATATAACAAACTGATAGCTAATATTGTGATGAACAAGGAAAAATTGAAAGCCAATTCTCTAAGACCTGGAACATGTCAAGAATGCCCACTTTCACTACTGCTATTTTACATTGTTCTGGAAGTCCTAGCCAGAGTAATCATCAAACAGAGGAAAAAAATAAAAGGCATCCAAACAGGAAAGGAAGAAGTCAAATTAGCCTTGTCTGCAGATGATATAATCTTATATTTAGAAAAACCTAAAGACTCCACCAAAAAACTCTCTTATAACTGATTTAAAAAAATGATTCAGTAGAGCTGCAGGATACAAAATCAACATACAAAACTCAGTAGCATTTTTCATTGCTAACAGTGATCTGAACAGGAAATCATAAAACAATGCCATTTAATATAGTCGCACAAAATAAAATATGTAGGAATAAATTTAACCAAAGAAGTGAAAGATCTCTATAAGAAAAACAATAAAATATCAGTGAAAGAAATTAGAGCAGACACAAAAAGTGGAAAGATATCCCATGCTCATAGACTGAAAGAATTAATATTGTTAGTATGTCTATAATCTATATAGGTTACTCAAGGCTATCTATAGATTTAATGCAATTCCTATCAAAACACCAGAAATACTCTTCACAGAAATAGAAAAACACAATTCTAAAATTCATATGGAACCACAGTGAAATAGCTAAAGCAATTCTGGGTAAAAAAACGCACACCCACACACACAAAAAAACAACAAACATGAAAAGAAAAACGCAACAAAGAAAAACAAAGCTGGAGGCATCACACTACCTGATGTCAATTTATACTGCAAAAATATAGTAATCAAAACAGCATGGTACTGACTAAAAGCAGATACATAAACAGATAGGACAGCATAGATAACCCAGAGATAAAGCTACACACTTGCAGTCAACTTATTTTTGACAAAGACAGCAAGAACATACATTGGGTATAGGACAATCTCATTAATAAATGATGATGAGAAAACTGGATATCCATATGCAGAAGAATAAAACAAGATCCCTATCTTTCACCATATACAAAAAATCAAATCAACAGAAATTAAAGACTTACATCTAAGTCCTGAAACTATGAAGGTACTAGAAGAAAATATAGAAGAAAATCTTCAAGACATCAGTCTGGGCAAAGGCTTTTTGTGTAAGACCTCAAATGCACAGGCAACAAAAGCAAAAGTAGGCAAATGGGATTATATCAAACTTAAAAGTTTCTACACAGCAAAGAAAACAATCAACAAAATGAAGAGTCAACCTACAGAATGGGAGAACATATTTGCAAACTATCCATCCAACAAGAGATTAATAACTTAAATATATAAGGAATTAAAACACTCAATAGCAAAAAGACAATCTGATTTAAAAATGGGCAAAAGACCTGAATAGACATTTCTCAAAAGAAGATGGACACATGGCTAACAAGTGTATGAAAAAGTGCTCAACGTCAGTAACCATCAGGGAAATGCAAATCAAAGCCACAATGAGATATCACTCCACCCTAATTAGAATGGCTATTATCAAAAAGGCCAAAAACAACAATAATAATAAGTGCTGGCAAGGATGTAGAGAAAGGAGAACTTCTCTTTCTCCCAGCTAAAGTAATATCAGCAGAGCCCTAGTGGGGGAACTGAAATCCCACTCTACCTAGCAGTAATAAGCATCTCTTCCCTCTCACATGTCAAAGAAGGTCAAAGAGGGAACTGGGACTTTCCTGTCCCACCTAACAGTAATGAAGCAGCACCTTCTCAGCCCTGCTGGTGCAGTATCAGAGGAGGCATGGAAAAACAAAGTTTAAATAAGATCCAAAGTCTCACAACATAATACTCAAATATTTGAGTTAAATGAAAAATAATTCAGTATACTCCAAACCAGGAAAATAGCAACTTGAATGAGAAAAACCAACCAACAGAAGATGCCAGCACCAAAACAGAACAGATGTTGGAATTATCTGATGATGATTTTAAAGCAGCCATCATAAAAATGCTTCAATGAACAATAATAAACATACTTGAAACAAATAGAAAATATAAAGTCTTAGCAAAAAATGGAAGACATAAAGAATAAAAAGAAATGTCAGAACTTAAATACACAATAACCATACTTTTTTTTAAAAAAATAGATTAACAACAGAATACAACAGAGAAAAGAATCAGTGAACTTAAAGAGAGAACAAGAGATATTACCTAGTGTGAAAAACAGAGAGAAAACAGAGGTGTTTTTTTTGTTTTTTGTTTTTTGTTTTTAGAACAAACCCTTATGAACTGTGGAACTAAAATGAACCATATTTTGTTACAACATGTGTAATCTAACATGTCACAGAAGGATAAGAGTAAGAGAGTAGGGCTGAAAAAGTATTCAGAGAAATAATCGTTGAAAGTTTCCCTAATATTTCAAAAGACAAAAATCTATACATTCAAGAAGATGAATGAATACTAAATAGGACTGACCCAGAGAAATTCATGCCAGGACACATCACAAGCAAACTTCAGAAAACTAAATATAAAAAAAAAATCTTGAATGTACTGAGAGAGAAAGGGTATATTACTCACAGAGTTAAAAAAATTCAAATGACAATAGATTCCTCATCAGAAACTTAGAACATCAAGAAAGAAGAAAGAACAACAGAAAGAGCAAAAATGTAGGTAAATACAAGGGATTCTCTTTCTCTTTTTGAATTTTCTTAACTACATTTGATGGCTGAAGCAAAAAGTTATAATAATATCTGATGTGGTACTCAATGTATGTAGAGAAAATATTTTAGATAATTATAAGCAGGAGAGAGTAAAGGGTTATTAAGAGATGTAAAGTTTCTAAACTTCAGTGGAGCTGAATTGCATCTTGATAGCAGTGGTTGTCACATTTAGGATAATATGATGGGATAGCACAAAATTACACACATAAGCAGAATTATCAATTTTCTTATTTTGATATCGTACTATAATTATATAAGGTGTAACCACTAGGGGAAACTGGTGGGGAAAAGATATACAACATCTATATTATCTGTATTATCTATGTAAATTCCGTTAAGCCTTTAATTATTCCAAAATAAAAAAACTAAATAGAGGGGGGAAATGGAGACACACACACTCAGAGAATACTTTTCCAATATCTTTAATGATAAGAATTATCACTAGAGACCCTGCAGTTATTTAAATGTTTATCAAGTATTTTTAAAAACATTAAACTGATACATTTGAAAATCAGATAAAATGAATGTATTCCAAGAAAAATATAGCTATTCAAAAACTAACACCAAAGGAATAGAAAATCTAAATGGTACTATATCTATTTTTAATCAAATCTGAAATTTTGTAAATGTTATATTTTATATTATATATACAAGAAACTTCAAGACCACATGAATTCCCCAGTGAATTATCCCAAACACATGAGAAATAAATTAATTGTATCCAAAGTCTTTTATAAAATAATAAAAGAGACACTTTCCAACTCATTTTATGAAGCTAGTAAAACCTTCTAACAAAAATATGACAAGATTACAAAAAAGAAAAACTCTAGTGTAAGGCCAATTTCTTCTGTGAACAAAACATTAGCAAATTAAATCTAGTTACAAGCTGACAAGCTGATTCTAAAATGTATATGAAAAGAGTCCCAGAGAAAGTCAAGAGTAGTAAAGGCAGTCATGAAGAAGAAAAACAAGAAGAGCATTGCTAGACATCAAGACTTGCAGACTATAGATATTAAGGTCATGTGATATTAGTGCAGGATAGATTAATAGACTAAATAGCAGAACAAAGAATCCCAAGACAGTCCAAATATATAAAAGAACTTGAGTTATGACAAAGATGACATTACAGTGCTCTGGGAAAAAGATAATCTTTCCAAAAACTAAGTGGAAACCATTGGATATCCACATGGAGTATAACTGAATCATGATCTTTACCTTACATCATAGATATTCCATCAATTCTAGATGAGCTAAAGACCTCATTGTGAAACACTATGATTTCTAAAAGTCAATTAAATTCACTTAATCATGAAATTATATTGGAAAACATCAAATCTCCTAAACAGAATGCAAAAAATGTTATCAATAAAGTAAAAAAGCTAAATTGTACTATAAAATATGATTTTAAAATTCTGTTTATCAAAACGTACCATTAAGATAGCAAAGCCCCAGTGTTAAGAAGATATTATTGTATATTAAAAAACACAAAGTTCTTGACTCCAGAATATATAAAGAATGCTTACATTTAAGCAAGAAAAATAAAAATTTATAAAAATGGACAAAAGTCTTAAAGTGGCACTTCACAGAAAGGTAATTACACGGCCAACAGATACACAAAAAAGAGCTTGGTTTTATTAGTCATCAGGGAAATGTAAATTAAGGCCACAAAGGCCACGAATGCTTCTACCGGATGGCTTAAATTAAAAGAATAATGATATCACTTCTAGGTGTAACAAAAATGCACATACATGCAAATTAAAAGATACCTCAAGAGAGATTTATTGCAACACAATTTGTAATAATAAAAAAGTGGAAACAAATAAAATGTACCTCAATAGCAGAATGGATAAATAAGTTATGATGAAATTATACAATGAAATACTAGAGAGGAATAAGAAAGAATGGCATATTGCTACATGCAACAATGCGCTTGCATCTCACAAAGATAATGCTGAGCTAAGGAAACCAGACACCAAAATAATGCATACAGTAGGCTTCCCCTCTACTTGGAGGAGAAGTGAGTAGCTAGGTGGGAGTGTGAAGGCTTCTGGGGTGCTACTGATGCTTTACTTCTTTATCTTGGTGGTTATACGGGTGTGCTCCCATTGTGAAAATTCAGTGAGCTGGACACTTGTGATTTGTGCACTTGTAAATATGATATCTTTTAATTTTTTTTTACTTTTAAAAGTATAGCAAGAATTAGAGAAAATATGGAGTTAACAGCATTTCATCCAAAAGCTGAAATCTTTGTAGGCAAAGGGCAAATTAATTTCACACAGGCACTTGCATGCCGACACCATATGAATCTCTCAGGTTACAGATGGCAAGGGGTAAGTGAATGCCTTTGAAAACAGGAGTTGAATCTTGAGAATGGGGTCTTATAAGTTCCAGCTCAAATACAGATGGTCCCCAAATTATGATTGTTTTCAATTTTACAATGGGTTTATAAGCAACTGTATGTATCTGAGCCTTGCAACTGTCTGTTCCAGTATCCTGAGAGAAGAAAATAACTTGGACTTCATCAAGTAAATGGAAACCTATTCTTGCCTTATCAACATCACAGAGAGCAGTTGCCACCTAGTTAGTTGTTTTTCTTCTTCTTCCTCTTTTTCCCCTCCCTTTTGTAAAAAATAATTTTCTTACTTTTTATTTACTTTGTTTTTCTTTATTAATTCTAAAAAACAGTGGGGGCGGGGAGGGATACATGTGCAGAAAGTGCAGGTTTGTTACATAGGTATACATTTGCCATAGTGGTTTGCTGCACCTATTGACTTGTCCTCTAAATTCCTTTCTCTCACCCCCCCATGCCCTAATAGACCCTGGTGTGTGTCATACCGCTCTCTGTGTCCATGTGTTCTCAATGTTCAACTTCCCTTTAAGAGTGAGAACACGTGGTGTTTGGTTTTCTGTTCCTGTGTTAGTTCACTGAGGATGATGGCTCCCAGTTTCATCCATGTCCCTGCAAAGGACATAATCTTATTCCTTTTTATGGCTGCTTAGTATACCATGGTGTATATGTACAATATTTTCTTTGTCAAGTCTATCATTGATGGGCTTTTGGGTTGGTTCTATGTCTTTGCTATTGTGAATAGTGCTGCAGTAAACATACGTGTGCATGTGTCTTTAGAGTAGAATGACTTATAATCCTTTGGGTGTATACCCAGTAATGGGATTTATGGGTCAAATGGTATTTCTGGTTCTAGATCCTTGAGGAATCACCATACTGTCTTCCACAATGGATGAACTAATTTACATTTCCACCAACAGTGTAAAAGCGTTCCTATTTCTCCACAGCCTTACCAGTATCTATTGGTTCTTGACTTTTTAATAATTGCCATTCTGACTGGCATGAGGTGGTAGCTCATTGCGGTTTTGATTTGCATTTCTCTGATGATCAGTGATGTTGATGGGGTTGTTTTTTTTTCTTTTAAATTTGTTTAAGTTCGTTGTAAATTCTGGATATTAGATCTTCGTCAGATGGGTAGATTGCAAAAACTCTTTCCCATTCTGTAGGTTGCCTGTTGACTCTGATAATAGTTTCTTTTGCTGTGAAGAAGCTCTTTAGTTCATTTAGATCCCATTTGTCTATTTTTGCTTTCATTGCAATTGCTTTTGATGTTTTTGCCATGAAGTATTTGCCCATGCCTATGTTCTGAATGGTATTGCCTAGGCTTTCTTCTAGGATTTTTATGGTTTTGAGTTTTATGTTTAAGTCTTTAATCCATCTTGAGTTAATTTTTGTATAAGGTGTAAGGAAAGGGTCCAATTTCAGTTGTCTGCAAATGGCTAGCCGGTTTTCGCAGCACTATTTATTGATTAGGAGATCCATTCCTCATTGCTTGTTTTGTCAGGTTTGTCAAAGATCAGATGGTTGTAGATGTGTGGTGTTATTTCTGAGGTCTCTGTTGTGCTCCATGGGTCTATATGTTTGTTTTGGTACCAGTACCAAGCTGTTTTGATTACTGTAGACTTGTAGTATGGTTTGAAATCAGTAGTGTGATACCTCCAGCTTTGTTCTCTTTGCTTAGAATAGTCTTGGCTATCTGGGGTATTCTTTGATTCCATATGAAATTCAAAATATTTTTTTCTAATTCTGTGAAGAATGTCCAAAGTAGTTTGATGGGAATAGCATTGAATCTATAAATTACTTTGCCCAAAAGCTACCACTGACTTTCTTCACAGAATTGGAAAAAAGCTACTTTAAACTTCATATGCAATCAAAAAAGAACACACATAGCCAAGACAATCCTGGACAAGAAGAACAAAGCTGGAGGCATCACCTCTAGCATCACACTACCTGAATTCAGACTTTACTACAAGCCTACAGTAACCAAAACAGCATGGTACTGGTACCAAAACAGATATATAGACTAATGGAACAGAATGGAGGCCTCAAAATAACACCACACACCTACTACCATCTGATCTTTGACAAACCTGATACACACAAGCAATGAGGAAGAGATTCCCTATTTAATAAATGGTGTTGGGAAAACTGGCTAGCCATATACAGAAAACTGAAACTGGCCCCCTTCCTTGCATCTTATACAAAAATCAACTCAAAATGGATCAAAGACTTAACTTAAGGCCTAGGACCATAAAAATCCTAGAAGAAAACCTGGGCAATACCATTCAGGACATAGGCATAGGCAAAGACTTCATGAATAAAACACCAAAAGCAATGGCAACAAAAGCCAAAATTGACAATCGGGATCTAATTAAACTAAAGAGCTTCTGCACAGCAAAAGAAGCTATCATCAGAGTGAACAGGCAACCTACAGAATGGGAGAAAATTTTTGCAATCTATCCATCTGACAAAGGGCTAATATCCAGAATCTGCAAAGAACTTTAAATTTACAAGAAAAAAGCAAACAACCCCATCAAAAAATGGGCAAAGGATATGAACAGACACTTCTCAAAAGAAGACATTTATGCAGCCAATAGACACATGAAAAAATGCTCATCATCACTGGTCATTAGAGAAATGCAAATCAAAACCACAATGAGATACCATCTCACGCCAGTTAGAATGGCGATCATTAACAAGTCAGGAAACAACAGGTGCTGGAGAGGTTGTGGAAAAACAGAAATGCTTTTACACTGTTGGTGGGAGTGTAAATTAGCTCAACCATTGTGGAAGACAGTGTGGTGATTCCTCAAGGATCTAGAACTAGAAATACCATTTGACCCAGCCATCCCATTACTGGGCATATATCCAAAGGATTGTAAATCATTCTACAATAAAGACACATGCACACGTATGTTTGTTGCAGCACTATTCACAATAGCAAAGACTTGAAACCAATCCAAATGTTCATCAATGATAGATTGGATTAAGAAAATGTGGCACATATACACCATGGAATACTATGCAGCCATTAAAAAGGATGAGTTCATGTCCTTTGCAGGGACATGGATGAAGCTGGAATCCATCATTCTCAGCAAACTATCACAAGATCAGAAAACCAAATGCCACATGTTCTCACTCATAAGTGGAAGTTGAACAATGAGAACACATGGACACAAGGAGGGAAAATCACACACCGGGGCCTGTGGTGGATGAGGGGCTAGGGAAGGAATAACATTAGGAGAAATACCTCATGTAGGTGACAGGTTGATGGGTGCAGCAAACCACCATGGCATGTGTATACCTATATAACAAAACTGCATGTTCTGCACATGTAACCCAGAACTTAAAGTATAATAAAATAAATAAATTACTTTGGGCAGTATGGCCATTTTCACGACATTGATTCTTCCTATTGATGAGCATGAAATGTTTTTCCATTTGTTTGTTTCCTTTCTTATTTCCTTGAGCAGTGGTTTGTAGTTCTCCTTGAAGAGGTCCTTCACATTCTTTGTTAGCTGCATTCTAAAATATTTTGTGAATATTTTAGTTCATTTATGTGAATGAGAGTTCATTTATGATTTGGCTCTCTGCTTTCCTATTGTTGGTATAAAGTAATGCTTGTGCTTTTTGCACATTAATTTTGTATCCTAAGATTTGCTGAAGTTGCTTATCAGTTCAAGAAGTTTTTGGGCTGCAATGATGGAGTTTTCTAAATATAATATCATGTCCTCTGCAAACAGAGGCAACTTGACTTCCTCTCTTCCTATTTGAATACCCCTTATTTCTTTTTTTCTTTTTTTTTTTTTTTATTCTTAACTACTTTATTGTTTAGGTACTATTTTTTTTTCTTTTTTTTTAATCATTATTATACTTTAAGTTCTAGGGTACATGTGCATAACGTGCAGGTTTGTTACATATGTATACTTGTGCCATGTTGCTGTGCTGCACCCATCAACTCGTCAGCACCCATCAACTCGTCATTTACATCAGGTATAACTCCCAATGCAATCCCTCCCCCCTCCTCCCTCCCCATGATAGGCCCTGGTGTGTGATGTTCCCCTTCCTGAGTCCAAGTGATCTCATTGTTCAGTTTATTTCTTTCTCTTGCCTGATGGCCCTGGCCAGACCTTCTAATACTAGGTTGAATAGGAGTGGTGAGAGAGGGCATCCTTGTCTTGTGCTGGTTTTCAAAGGAAATGCATCCAGCTTTTGCTCATTCAATATTATATTGGCTGTGGGTTTGTCATAAATAGTTCTTACTATTTTGAGATATGTTCCATCAATACCTAGTTTATTGAGAGTTTTAACATGAAGGGCTGTAGAACTTTGTCGAAGGACTTTTCTGCATCTATTGAGATAATCATGTGGTTCTTGTCTTTGGTTCTGTTTATGTGACGGATTACATTTATTGACTTGTGTATGTTGAACCAGCCTTGCATCACAGGGATGAAACTGATTTGATCGTGATGGGTAAGATTTTTGATGTGCTGCTGGATTCGGTTTGCCAGTATTTTATTGAGAAATTTTGCATTGATGTTCTTCAGGGATATTGGCCTGAAATCTTTTTTTGTGTCTCTCTTCCCAGTTGTGGTATCAGGATAACGCTGGCTTCATAAAATGAGTTAGGGAGGAGTCCCTCCTTTTCAATTGTTTGGAATAGTTTTAGGAGGAATGGTACCAGCTCCTGTTTGTATTTTTGGTAGAATTCAGCTGTGAACTCATCTGGTCCTGGGCTTTTTTTGGTTGCTAGGCTATTAATTATTGTCTCAATTTCAGAGTTTGTTATTGGTCAATTCAGGGATTCAACTTCTTCCTGGTTTAGTCTTGATAGGGTGTGTGCATCCAGGAATTTATCCATTTCTTCTAGATTTTCTAGTTTATTTGCATAGAGGTATTTATAGTATTCTCTGATGATAGTTTTTATTTCTGTGGGGTCAATGGCGATATCCCCTTTATCATTTTTTATTGTGTTTATTTGATTCTTCTCTCTCTTCTTCAACTAGCAGTCTATTTTGTTAATTTTTTCCAAAAAACAGCTCCTGGATTTGTTGATTTTTTAAAGAGTTTTTCATGTCCCTCTCTCTCCTTCACTTCTCTGATCTTAGTTATTTCTTGTCTTCTGCTAGATTTTGGAATATTTTGCTCTTACCTCTCTAGCTCTTTTAATTGTGATGTTAGAGTGTTGATTTGAGATCTTTCTAGCTTTCTGATGTGGGCATTTAGTGCTATAAATTTCCCTTTTAACACTGCTTTAGCTGTGTCCCAGAAATTCTGGTACGTTGTCTCTTTGTTCTTATTGGTTTTAAAGAACTTCTTGATTTCTGCCTTAGTTTCATTATTTACCCAGGAGTTATTCATGAACAGGTTGTTCGATTTCCATGAAATTGTGTGGTTCTGAGTGGGTTTCTTAATCCTGAGTTCTGATTTGATTGCACGGTGGTCTCAGAGACTGTTATGATTTCAGTTCTTTTGCATTTGCTGAGGAGTGTTTTACTTTCAATTATGTGGTTGATTTTAGAATAAATGCCATGTGGTGCTGGGAAGAATGTATATTCTATTGATTTACAGTAAAGAGTTATTTAGATTTCTACTAGGTCCACTTGATCCAGAGCTGAGTTCAAGTCCTGAATATCCTTGTCAATTTTCTGTCTCAGTGATCAGCCTAATACTGACAGTGGGGTGTTAAAGTCTCCCTCTATTATTGTGTGGGAGTCTAAGTCTCTTTGTAGGTCTCTAAGAACTTGTACAAATCTGGGTGCTCCTGTATTGGGTGCATATGTATTTAGCATAGTTAGTTCTTCTTGTTGACTTGTTCCCTTTACCATTATGTAATGCCATTCTTTGTCTTTTTTGATCATTGTTGGTTTAAAGTCTGTTTTGTCAGAGACTAAGATTACAACCCCTGCTTTTTCTTTTCTCTCCATTTGCTTGGTAAATTTTCCTCCATCCTTTTATTTTGAGTCTATGTGTGTCTTTGCACGTAAGTGGGTCTCCTCAACACAGCACACTGATGGGTATTTATTCCTTATCCAATTTGCCAGTCTGTCTTTTAATTTGGGCATTTAGCCCATTTACATTTAAGGTTAGTATTGTTATGTGTGAATTTGATCCTGTGATCATGATGCTATTTTGCATACCAGTTGATTCAGTTCCTTCATAGCTCCTTCATTGGTCTTTATATTTTGATGTGTTTTTGCAGTGGCTGGTACCAGTTTTTCCTTTCCATATTTAGTGCTTCTTTTAGGAGCTCTTGCAGGGCAGGCCTGGTGGTAAAGAAATCCTGCAGCATTTGCTTGTCTGGAAATGATTTTATTTCTCCTTCACTTATGAAGCTTAGTTTGGCGGGATATGAAATTCTGGGTTGAAAATTCTTTCCTTTAAGAATGTTGGATATTGGCCCCCAATCTATTCTGGCTCCTAGAGTTTCTGCTGAGAAGTCCACTGTTTGTCTGATGGGCTTCCCTTTGTAAGTGACCTGGCCTTTCTCTCTGGCTGCCCTTAACAGTTTTCCTTCATTTCAACCTTGGAGAATCTGATGATTATGTGTCTTGGGGTTGATCTTGTTGTGGAGTATCTTAATGCTGTTCTCCGTATTTCCTGAATTTGCATGTTGGCCTCTCTTAGAAGGTTGGGGAAGTTCTCATGGATAATATCCTGAAGTATGTTTTCCAGCTTGTTTCCATTCTCCCTCTCTTCTCATACTCCCATCAATCATAGGTTCAGTCTTTTCAGATAGACCCATATTTCTTGGATGTTTTATTTGTTCTTTTTCATTCTTTTTTCTCTCTTCTTGTATGTATGTATTATTTCAGTAAGCTGGTCTTCAAACTCTGATATCCTTTCTTCTGCTTGGTTGATTCGGCTGTTGATACTTGTATATGCTTCACAAAGTTCTTGTGCTGTGTTTTTCAGCTCCATTAGGTCGTTTATGTTCCTCTTTAAACTGGTTATTCTAGTTAGCAATCCCTTTAACCTTTTATCAAGGTTCTTAGCTTCTTTTACTTCTTCTTCTTCTTTTTTTTTTTTTTTTTTTTTGTTGTTGGAATTTTGCTCTTATTGCCTAGGCTGGAGCACAATCTCAGCTCGCTACAATGTCCACCTCCCAGGTTCAGGCAATTCTCCTGTCTCAGCCTCCCAAGTACTGAGATTATAGGTGCATGCCACCACACCCAGCTAATTTTTGTATTTTCAGTAGAGACGGGATTTCATCATATTGGTCAGGCTGGTCTCAAACTCCTGACCTCAGGTGATCTGCCTGCCTCGGCCTCCCGCAGTGCTGGGATTACAGACTTGAGCCACTGCACCCGGCTGGTTCTTAGCTTCTTTGTCTTGGGTTAGAACATGTTCCTTTAGCTCACTGTAGTTTTTTATGACCCATCTTCTGAAGCCTACTTTTGTCAATTCATCCATCTGATCCTTCCCCCGACTTCTGTGCTCTTGATGGAGACATGCTGCAATCATTTGGAGGAGAATAGGCACTCTGGCCTTTTGGGTTTTCAGAATTTTTTTCATTGATTCTTTCTTATCCTCATGAGTTTGTCTAGTTTTGATCTTTGAGGCTGCTTACCCTTGGATGGGGTTTTTGTGGGGACCTTTGTTGTTATTGTTGATGCTATTGTTGTCACTCTTTGCTTGTTTGTTTTTCTTTCAATAGGTCCCTCTTCTGTAGGGCTGTTGCAGTTTGCTGGGGGTTCACTTCAGGTCCTATTTATCTGATTCCCTCCTGTGCCTGGAGATGTCACTCAAGGAGGCTAGAGAACAGCAAAGATGGGGGTCTGCTCCTTCTGGGACCTCTGACTTTGAGGGGAACCAAACTGATGGCAGTAGGATTGCTCCTGTATAGGGTGTCTAGCAACCCCTGTTGGAGGGTTTCATCCAGTTGGGTGGCACGGGGAGCAGGACCCATTAAATGAAGCACTTTGTCCCTTGGTGGAGATGGTGGTGTGCTTCACTGGGGGGAAACCCACTAGTCTGGGCTGCCCGGATTCCTTAGAACTACCAGGACCAGAGGCTAAGCCTGCTGGTCTGCAGAGACTGTGGCCACCTTGCCCCCTTGAGGCTCAGGCCCAGGGAGATCCGAATTCTGTCCCTACGCCTCTGGCTGGAGTTATTGGAGGTCCTACAGGGAAGCCCGGCCCACTGAGGAAGAATGGGTCAGGGTTAGGCCTGAAGAGGCATGCTGGCCACAGACTGCCACAGCTGGTGTGTTGGACTGTGCAGACAAATCTTGGGACAAGCCATTCAGCCTTCCTGGCTCCAGCAGGAGAAAAGAGCAACCTGGAGCTATAGAAATGAGTGCTGCCCTTCCCCCATCCAGGCAGCTTAGCGTGTCAGGCAGTTGCAAGTCCCAGTGCTGGCTGTTGCCCCTCCCCCAAGGAGCTCAACTTGGCTTAAGACAGCAGGCAGCTGCAGCGGGTGCTGGTTCCCCTCCCCAAGGGAGTGCAGTAGGCTTAAGCATCACCTCACCAAGACGGCACCTGGAAAATTGGGTTACTCCCACCCTAATACTTCACTTTTCCAAGGATCTTAGCAAACAGCACACCAGGAGATTATATCCTGCGCCTGCCTCAGAGGGTCCCATGCCCGCGGAGCCTCACTCATTGCTAGCACAGCAGTCTGAGATCAAACTGCAAGGCAGCAGAGAGGCTGGGGGAAGCGTGCCCTCCATTGCCAAGGCTTGAGTAAATAAACGAAGCGGCCAGGAAGCTCGAACCAGGTGGAGCCCACCACAGCTCAAGGAGGCCTGACTGTCTCTGTAGACTCCACCTCTGGAGGCAGGGCATAGCCAAACAAAAGGCTGCAGAAACTTCTGCAGACTTAAATGTCCCTGTCTGACAGCTTTAAAGAGACTAGTGGTTCTGCCAGCATGGAGTTTGAGATCTGAGAATGGACAGACTGCCTCCTCAAGTGGGTCCCTGACTCCCGAGTAGCCTAACTGGGAGGCACCTCCCAGTAGGGGCAGACTGACACCTCATACGGGTGGGAACCCCTCTGAGATGAAGCATCCAGGGGAACGATCAGGCAGCAACATTTGCTGTTCAGCAATATTCACTGTTCTGCAGCCTTCGCTGGTGACACCCAGGCAAACAGGTCTGCAGTGGACCTTCAGCAAATTCCAACAGAACTGCAGCCGAGGGTCCTGACTATTAGAAGGAAAACTAACAAACAGAAAGGACATCCACACCAAAACCCCATTTGTATCTCATCACCCTCAAAGACCAAAGGTAGATAAAACCACAAAGATGGGGAAAAAACAGAGCAGAAAAGCCCAAAATTCTAAATATCAGAGGGTCTCTCCCCCTTAAAAGGAACACAGCTCCTCGCTAGCAATGGAACAAAGCTGGATGGAGAATGACTTTGACGAGTTCAGAGAAGAAAGCTTCAGACGATCAAACTTCTCCAAGCTAAAGGAGGAAGTTCAAACCCATTGCAAAGAAGCTAAAAACCTTGAAAAATGATTAGACGAATGACTAACTAGAATAACCACTGTAGAGAAGTCCTTAAATGACCTGAGGAAGCTGAAAACCATGGCACAACAACTACGTGACAAATGTACAAGCTTCAGTAGCCGATTCAATCAACTGGAAGAAAGGGTATCAGTGATTGAAGATCAAATGAATGAAATGAAGCAAGAAGAGAAGTTTAGAGAAAAATGAGTAAAAATAAATGAACAAAGCCTCCAAGAAATGTGGGACTATGAGAAAAGACCAAATCTATGTCTGATTGATGTACTTGGAAGTGATGGGGAGAATGGAACCAAATTGGAAAACACTCTGCAGGATATCATCCAGGAGAACTTCCCAAACCTAGAAAGGCAGGCCAACATTCAAATTCAGGAAATACAGGGAATGCCACAAAGATACTGCTTGAGAAGAGCAACTCCAAGACACATAATTGTCAGATTCACCAAAGTTGAAATGAAGGAAAAAATATTAAGGGCAGCCAGAGAGAAAGTTCGGGTTACCCACAAAGGGAAGCCCATCAGACTAATAGCAGATCTCTTGGCAGAAGCTCTACAACCCAGAATAGAGTGGGAGCCAATATTCAACATTCTTAAATAAAAGAATTTTCAACCCAGAATTTCATATCCAGCCAAACTAAGTTTCATAAGTGAAAGAGAAGTAAAATCCTTTACAGACAAGCAAATGCTTAGAGATTTTGTCACCACCAGGCCTGCCCTACAAGAGCTCCTGAAGGAAGTCCTAAACATGGAAAGGAACAACCAGTACCAGCCACTGCAAGAACATGCCAAATTGTAAAGACCACCAATGCTAGGAATAAACTGCATCAACTAATGAGCAAAATAGCCAGCTAACATCATAGTGACAGGATCAAATTCACACATAACAATATTAACCTTAAATGTAAATGGGCTAAATGCTCCAACTAAAAGACACAGATGGCAAATTGGATAATCAAGACTCATCAGTGTGCTGTATTCAGGAGACCCATCTCATGTGCAGAGATACACATAGGCTCAAAATAAAGGGATGGAGGAAGATCTACCAAGCAAGTGGAAAACGAAAAAAGGCAGGGGTTGCAATCCTAGTCTCTGATAAAACAGACTTTAAACCAACAAAGATCAAAAGAGACAAAGAAGGCCATTACATGATGGTAAAGGGATCAATTCACCAAGAAGAGCTAACTTTCCTAAATATATATGCACCCAATACAGGAGCACCCAGATTCAAAAAGCAAGTTCTTAGAGACCTACAAAGAGACTTAGACAACCATACAATAATAATGGGAGACTTTAACACCCCACTGTCAGCATTAGATAGATCAATGAGACAGAAAGTTAACAAGGATATCTGGGAATTGAACTCAGCTCTGCATCGTGAAGACCTAATATACATCTACAGAACTCTCCACCCCAAATCAACAGAATATACATTCTTCTCAGCACCACATCACACTTATTCCAAAACTGACCACATAGTTGGAAGTAAAGCACTCCTCAGCAAATGTAAAAGAACAGGAATCACAACAAACTGTCTCTCAGGCCACCGTGCAATCAAACTAGAACTCAGGATTAAGAAACTCACACAAAACCGCTCAACTATATGGAAACTGAACAACCTGCTGCTGAATGACTACTGGGTACATAACGAAATGAAGGAAGAAATAAAGATCTTCTTTGAAATCAATGAGTACAAAGATACAACATACCAGAATCTCTGGGACATGTTTAAAGCATTGTGTAGAGGGAAATTTATAACACTAAAGGCCCACAAGAGAAAGCTGGAAAGATCTAAAATTGACACCCTAACATCACAATTGAAAGAACTAGAGAAGCAAGAGCAAACACATTCAAAAGCTAGCAGAAGGCAAGAAATAACTAAGATCAGAGCAGAACCGAAGGAGATAGAGATGCAAAAAATCCCTTCAAAAAATCAATAAATCCAGCAGCTGGTTTTTTGAAAAGAACAACAAAATTGATAGACCACTAGAAAGACTAATAAAGAAGAAAAGAGAGAAATATCAAACAGATGCAACAAAAAAAGGATAAAGGGGATATCACCACCGACCCCACAGAAATACAGACTACCATCAGAGAATACTATAAACACCTCTATGCAAATAAACTAGAAAATCTAGAAGAAATGGATAAATTCCTGGACACATACACCCTTCCAAGACTAAACCAGGAAGAAGTTGAATCCCTGAATAGACCAATAACAGGCTCTGAAATTGAGGCAATAATTAATAGCCTACCAACCAAAGAAAGTCCAGGACCAGACGGATTCACAGCCGAATTCTACCAGAGGTACAAGGAGGAGCTGATACCATTCCTTCTGAAACAATTCCAATCAATAGAAAAAGAAGGAATCCTCTCTAACTTATTTTATAAGGCCAGCATCATCCTGATACCAAAGCCTGGCAGAGACACAACAAAAAAAGAGAGAATTTTAGACCAATATCCCTGATGAACATCGATGCAAAAATCCTCAATAAAATACTGGCAAACCAAACCCAGCAGCACATCAAAAAGCTTATCCACCATGATCAAGTTGGCTTCATCCCTGGGATGCAAGGCTGGTTCAACATACACAAATCAATAAACATAATCCAGCATATAAACAGAACTAAAGACAAAAACGAGATGATTATCTCAATAGATGCAGAAAAGGCCTTCAACAAAGTTCTACAGCCCTTCATGCAAAAAACTCTCAATAAACTAGGTATTGATGGGACGTATTTCAAAATAATTAGAGCTATTGATGACAAACCCACAGCCAATATCATACTGAATGGGCAAAAACTGGAAGCATTCCCGTTGAAAACTGGCACAAGATAGGGATGCCCTTTCTCACCATTCCTATTCAACATAGTGTTGGAAGTTCTGGCTAGGGCAATCAGGCAAGAGAAAGAAATAAAGCATATTCAGTTAGGAAAAGAAGAAGTCAAATTGTCCCTGTTTGCAGATGACATGATTATATATTTAGAAAACCCCATCGTCTCAGCCCAAAATCTCCTTAAGCTGATAAGCAACTTCACCAAAGTCTCAGGATACAAAATCAATGTGCAAAAATCACAAGCATTCTTATACACCAGTAACAGACAGACAGCCAAATCATGAGTGAACTCCCATTCACAATTCCTTCAAAGATAATAAAATACCTAGGAATCCAACTTACAAGGAATGTGAAGGACCTCTTCAAGGAGAACTACAAACCACTGCTCAAAGGAATAAAAGAGGACACAAACAAATGGAAGAACATTCCACGCTCATGGATAGGAAGAATCAATATTGTGAAAATGGCCATACTGCCTAAGGTAATTCATAGATTCAATGCCATCCCCATCAAGCTACCAATGACTTTCTTCACAGAATTGGAAAAAACCACTTTAAAGTTCATGTGGAACCAAAAAAGAGCCCCCATTGCCAAGATAATCCTAAACCAAAAGAACAAAGCTGGAAGCATCACGCTAGCTGACTTTAAACTATACTACAAGGCTACAATAACCAAAACAGCATGGTACTGGTACCAAAACAGATATATAGACCAAGGGAACAGAACAGAGCCCTCAGAAATAATACCACACATCTACAACCATCTGATCTTTGACAAACCTGACAAAAACAAGAAATGGGGAAAGGATTCCCTATTTAATAAATGGTGCTGGGAAAACTGACTAGCCATATGTAGAAAGCTGAAACTGGATCCCTTCCTTACACCTTATACAAAAATTAACTGGAGATGAATTAAACACTTAAATGTTAGACCTAAAGCCATAAAAACCCTAGAAGAAAACCTAGGCAATACCATTCAGGACATAGGCATGGGCAAGGACTTCATGTCTAAAACACTGAAAGCAATGGCAACAAAAGCCAAAATTGGCAAATGGGATCTAATTAAACTAAAGAGCTTCTGCACAACAAAAGAAAGTACCATCAGAGTGAAGAGGCAGCCTACAGAATGGGAGAAAATTTTTGCAATCTACTCATCTGACAAAGGTCTAATATCCAGAATATACAAAGAACACAAACAAACTTATGAGAAAAAAACAAACAACCCCATCAAAAAGTGGGTGGTTCCTCAAGGATCTAGAGCTAGAAATACCATTTGACCCAGCCATCCCATTACTGGGTATATACGCAAAGGATTATAAATCATGCTGCTATAAAGACACATGCACACGTATGTTTATTGTGGCACTATTCACAAGTAAAGATGTGGAACCAATCCAAATGTCTATCAATGATAGACTGGATTAAGGAAATGTGGCACTATACACCATGGAATACTATGCAGTCATAAAAATGGATGAGTTCATGCCATTTGTAGGGACATGGATGAAGCAGCTGGAAACCATCATTCTAAGCAAACTATTGCAAGGACAAAAAACCAAACACCACATGTTCTCACTCATAGGTGGGAATTGAACAATGAGAACACAGGAAGGGGAACATCATACACCGGGACCTGTCATGGGGTGGTGGAGGGGGGAGAGATAGCATTAGAAGATATACCTAATGTAAATGACGAGTTAATGGGTGCAGCACACCAACATGGCACATGTATACATATGTAACAAACCTGCACGTTGTGTACATGTACCCTAGAACTTAAAGTATAATTTAAAAAAAAAAGAAAAAAGAAAAAAACAAAAACAAAATAAGCTGGGCATGGTGATGGGCACCTGTAATCCCTGCTACTCAGGAGGCTGAGGCAGGAGAATCTCTGGAACCTGGGAGGTGAAAGTTCATTGAGCAGATATCATGCTACTGCACTCCAGCCTGGGCAACAGAGAGAGACTGTCTCTAAAAAAAAGACTACTCTGTAAAGAGTTAACTATTGTGACGACCTCACCTTCACTTGACAAGACCTGTGGTGCTGCTTAGAGGATTTGTTATAGTGCTGGAGGTTGTGGGTGGCCTCTCCTCAGACCTGATGTTAATAGGTACCCAGATTTAAAGCACACAGTGAATGGGGTCAGGGCTACGTCTTCCTCCTAGCCAGCAATATTACTAAATCTTGTTTCGATGTTCATGCTGACTCAGAAAACTCCAACCACTTCTCAGAAAACTCACTCTAGGGGCCTGCTATCCAATGGTAGTCAATACCATAATCTTTATGGAGAGAAGGTAAATGCAGCCTGGTTGCAGGGCTACTCACCAAGGACTGGGGAGAGAAGGATGGAGTCCCAAAAGATGTTTGCCTCCTTCTCTCCCAGACCATGGCCCTAGGGAATCTGTTTCAAAAGTGTAGTTCATGCATCTCGGCCCAGATTCCTAACATCTATCCAGCTGTGTGGTCATCAGGGCCTCCAGCTGCCAGTCAGATGGGAACTTGAAAGGCAACGTGACCTTCAGATAAACAAAGCAAGAGCTGAGGTAACAGCAAACATCAGGCAAATATTTGCCATAGGAACTATGTTTGAACTTTCCCCTGTGGTGTAGGTCCAGGTTTGCTAGCACAACCTGACCTCTGCAACCTTGCCCTCTACTTGTTGTTTTGAGATAATTCATTTTAGTGCATAGGTTTTCCATAGGCTCCCCTTGAGTCAGTAAGTGATCTTCTGACCCCAGAGCATTATATTTGGGGCTCCTCTGTGGGAAGCCCAGCATGGCTCGAGGGCAGGTGGGTATTCTTTTCTTTTCTGGATGGAGCACATCTAGATACTTTAGTTATGGTACTCATGTCTTAGGAAGGGTGTAAAAAACTGAAGAAGTGGTTAAGAATATCTTGAACCATAAGGTGGCTCAGATGGAATGAAATGGATGAGTTAACCTAGAAAGCAACCCATCTCCTAGGCCACTACTTCTTGGTTCATGCACTGTGGCTTTTCTGTGGCTGATAGAAAGTAATCTCGATTATCAGAAGATGTGGGTCTATTATTAAGGCTATCATTAAGAAGACAGAGGTGGAAGTGGGAAGGAAAAGAAGAAGGATGAAGAGAGAAGGAGATGGAAAACAGGAAGGTGATAAAGCAGAAGAAGGAGAAGGAGGCATGGGGAGGGGAAAGCAGGGAGAAAGGAGAGGAAGAGAAGAAGAAGAAGGTGGCAGAGAAGGGAAGGAGGAGAAGAAAACTGATATCTACTGAGTGCCCACTGCATGCCAACAATTTTTGCATGAATTATCTTATTCAATCATGAAAACAATCCTTCAAGTTAGGCACTAGTAGTTCCCCATTTTTCAGATGAGAACCTCATGCCTAGAGAGGGTTGATAACTTCCCCCAAGTCACGCATCCAGGAGCGACAGGGCTGGAACTGCGCCAGGCAGGATGGTGTGACCCCACAGCTCCACCCCATCCATGCTTGCTCTAGAGGCCTGTATCTACACAGAACACCACTGCTGGCGAAGGGGAGGTTTCATCAGCCAGTGGTGATGCCTCCATATTGGACAAATGCCCAGTTACTAACAGAGAGAATACCTTTAACTTCCAGCCTATACTGGAAAAAAGGAAGGCTTAGTACTCAGAACTCTCAACTAATATTTTTATTCATTCAGGAATTTTTTTGAGAAAGTAAACTTCCAGGTGAGTCCATAAGGCCTATGACATTAAATTAAATCTTTTGTACTTTCTGAATTATCAGACCTAGACCCAAGGAATTGGAAATTATATTTGGAATCATTTCCCCAAAGCCCCATCAAATAGTGTAGTTATCAGAATAACCTGGGGAGTCTGAACCCTGAATCAGGGTCCTCATGGATTCTGGTCCTGGTTCTGGCAGTTACTGGGCAGGCAGCCTTGGAGGGACTCCTTAAATATCATTCAGTCTTCTCCTCTACATGATGGGAATTTTAGGCTGCTTGTATCCTGAAAGAGAAGATAAGCAAATTTCAATACATACTGAAACTGAAGGGATGGTCACATCACCACCCTGAGTCTCCAGCTGGCTTGGGAAGGTGAAAGAAAGAGACAGACAGGGTGCTCCTAGGGCAGTCGACAGAGAGACCCTCCTAGTGTGAGGGTAAGTAAAGGGCAGACGTGCAGAGTCAATGATGTTTCACCTGGAACCCAAGGAACGGGTGAAAGGTGAACAGAAAGCATTCTAGCCAGAGGGAACAGCAGGGATGAGGCCTGGAGGCAGGAGAGAAGCTGCCATGTAATTGATTGTTGGACAGGGCTTGTTGAGAATTACACCAGGGCCTCAGTCATAAGCCGGGACACTGCCAGGCAAGCCAGGTGAATGCCATCCTAAACACAGTCTGTGCTAATATTCTTGGTTTTCATCCTCAAAGAGATTAGGGGTCCCTGACAGGCTTTTTAAATTTATTTCTTTTTTCATAGGTTATATAGATTTATAAATGTCTTATTTGTATTTTTTGACATATCATTCACATATAGTAAAGTGCACAGATGTGAAGTTCACACCTTGATGTGTGTCTACCTGTTTATACACCCAGGTAACTGTCACCAGATCAAGAGTTTGGGCATTTCCAGATCTGCAGAAGGCTCCCTTCTTCCCCTCAGTCCTGCCCTCTCCACCCCAGGGGAGCCACTTTCTTGATTCTACCAAACTTCTAAATGGAGTCATACGCTGTGTGCACTGCAGGACTCTAGTGCCAGGGAGGGGTTGATGTGATCCATTTGATTTGCATTTGGAAAGATGGTGCCCTGCCGTCTGCAGCATGGAGAATGAATGGGAGAGGCCCCACTTGCAGCTGGAAGATGAGATGGAGGCTGTTCAGTCCTCAGAACCTAGGAGACAGGGGCCTGAATGGGGAAACGATGGAGAGTAGTGGCAGACGGTGGTTAAATCAACCAGAACTGGTGGCCATGTGTGGGTGTGGGACTGCTGTCTTGGTGCCTGGGAGTTGGGGCAGAGAAGCTGTGCATTGAGCCAAGGAACCTGGAAAGAGAAACCCAGAGGAGGAGGATGGGAGTGACTTGGGGCCTGGGACTTGTTGAGTTTGAGATGCTTTGTACCACCAGGTGCAGGGGCTGCACAGGTGGATGGACTGAGGGGCCGGTCAAGCAATGGGCACGTCCATAATCCTGGGCAAACAGACAGAGCTGTGTTCATGAGACAATTGCTCTGGGAGAGAGAAATTAATAAGAAAGCAGTCGGAACTCAACAGTCATGAGTTTTATAAAGACGTTTCAGTCAGTGATGGACCAAACATACAACTGTGGTCACATAAGATTATAATACCGTGTTTTTACTGTATCATTTCTACATGTAGCTGTTTAGATACACAGATACCATTGCGTTACAATTACCTGCAGTGTGTAGTGTTGTCACATGCTGTACGGGTTTGCAGCCCGGGAGCTATAGGCTATGCCATATAGCCTGGGTGTATAGTAGCTGTACCATCTAGGATTGTATAAGTCACTCTACGATATTTGCACAACCACAAAATCACCTATGATGCATTTCTCAGAACGTATCCCAACCATTAAGTGACGCATAACTGTAATGATCAGCTGGGTAAAGAAAAGTGCACCCATGAAGAGACTGAGAGGGACCCCAAAGAAGCAGGGGCACATCCAAGAGAACATGGAACTGCAGAGTCAAGAGGAGGGAGTGCTTCCCAAAGGCTGAGGGCAGGAGCAGCCTTTACCGTGGCTGTGAATCTTATTAAGCAGTTATCAGGACCCAGTTCCCTGTTCCTGCATCCTTTCTCCTGAGTCACGACTAGCAGTCTCTCTGTGGGAAACTTCGAATCATGTAATTGGAGTAGGTCTGAAAGCATTGTAAGAAGCTCTGTGAGATTCAAACTTACTGCTTTATATATGATCTTAAGACTCAGCCCGTGGGAGCTGGATGCAATGGTTTTATGGTTATTACGGTTTTCCAACAGCCTCAGACAGGGTCTCTGAAGGCAGGTAGTCATTCTTCTTAGAGGCTTTGGGGACTCAGGCCCTTGCTCTCGCTTCCCCTTTGGTATCCCTGAGATCATCAGCCCTGACTTCCTGAGTGGCCAAGGTCACTTTCCTTTTAGAAAAGTTAGATAAATAGAACAAGACAATACAGACAAAACATTCTGTGAGATCATCAGGTACAATAATAGTAACGATTATTCATCCACCATCTGTTTTGGGTGGGGCACTTCATAGGCTTTATCCTATTCTCACAATGGCCTTATGAGAGAGGGATTCCCACTTTTCAGATGTCAGAGTTGAGGTCACAGTGTTAGTGAGTGGTGTCTGAGCCACGTGAAGCTGACTGTAGACTGGGCCCACCGTTCCCCTGCACCATGCTGAGTCTCAAGAATGTATATGCTCTATTGAAAATCAAACCCTGGCTCCTGAGTGACAGACGGAGACATTGGATTGAACCGTGTTGATTCACTTCCTTAAGCATTTACCAAGTCCCTTCTATGCCAGGCACTGGGGAGACAGAGGGAAAATCTTGAGCAGGTGAACTTCCAGCTGAGAGAGAGAGAGAGAGAGAGACAATAAGCTAGTGGGCAAATAAAGTCATTTTAGAACATCCTTAGGGCTCTGAAGGGAATAAGAGGAGGTGACTGAAAGTGACCATATGAAGGGGCGATTAAAGTTGGGCTGTCAAGGTCTCCAGGAGCCCAAGTTCCAGGGAACTCCCGCGGGTTGAAGCTTCTTTCACGCTGTGCAGGTTGCCTCAAAGACCACGTTCTGACCCTGTGGGCCAGCAGATGTGTTACTTGCTGGCCAAGGACCTGGGGTTCTGTCATCTGTAATGTTTGCCAAAGGAACTAAGCAGTTTTCATTTCTAAGGCAAGGTAAATCCTGCAACAGTCAAAACTGGCCTGTAATAAAGATTTGGTGAACATAGAATGTGCACAATGGAATGCGTTGACTTAAAGTTGCCTCAGCTTCCCAAGTCAAGAAAACCTTCAATAACATCTTAAAGCAAAGGCACTGCCTAGGAGAAGGCGTGACAGTTTCACCTAAAATATAGTCTTGGAGGCTAAAGGGGCCCAGTGACAAGGTAGTGCCTCCTAAGCAGAGCTGGTGCCCTAGGAGAGAATCCTTGTGACAAAGGTCCACATGCCTGGGCCAGAGCTGGGATGGAGCCAGGTGAGTGCCTCCCCTGTAGATGCGTCTCCTAGGCATTCAAGTCCCTGGAAATACCCGTCATTTCCTTATGAGTGGAGTCTTCCCAGAAGGATTCAGGCTGGGAAGTGGGAAACTCTAGTCCAGTCTGCCCAAGGGTTTGGGGTTAGCTATGTGGACATGAGGGACACTGACAAGGTGGAATTGAAGACTCACCCAAAGCAAGTCTTCCTCATCCTCCTCAGGGATTGGAGCTTGGAGAAGCCACCACTTCAGTGCAGAAGAGTTCTGTTCTCTCCTCGGATAGCATGCACCTGCCCTTGTACAGATGGGGAGGTGCCAACTAGGAACCTCTTGCCCAGGACTTGAAGGGTTAAGCCCATTTCTGTTAGAGGAGGCCTGTGGGAGTTACCAGGTGCTCAGCACTGTGGGAGAACATGGCAAGGTCACTGCCCATGCTTCACTCCCAGACTGGCATTTTTCCTGGGAGGAGGACAGCTGGAAGCAGTGGTGGTGGCCCTTGGACCTTACTCCTCCATCTGCTTTCCCACCTGCTTGAGGGTCTTGCCATGACAGAGAGTGCCTGGAAGGAGGGCATCCAGCCACCTCATCTGGATGTTTGGGACCACACATAGAAGTCCCAACTACTCTCCCTTGCCCTTGCCATTCTGCCAGGTGACAGCCTTGAAAGGAGGTGGGATATGGTACAACAATCACACACTTTGGTTCCTGGAAAGCCCAGGAAGTGGACTTGGCTTGACCCCATTTGCTGTGGCTCCAGCAAGTCCTTGCGTCTACCTCCCCATCTGAAGTCAAGGAGATATTCGTTGCTAAAGGGACCTGTCTGGGTGCTCCACAATGGATTGTGCCCATATCCCGAGCCTCCCACATCCAGAAGCTCAGGTGGAAAGTCACCTGAATGGACGTGTTCTCCCTGTGTCACTTGACTCAAGGTTTTGCCCACATGGCCCTGCATCACACTCTCTCTTGCTTTCTAAACCACTGTTCTCTAAACCACCCTTCTCTAAACGACCATTCCCTAAACCACCCTTCTCTAAACCAGTGTTCTCTAAACCATAGTTCTCTAAACCATCCTTATCTGGTCTCATTATTGTGCTCACATTTCTGCTCAGATGCTTCCAGGATGCTTCACTCCACGCAGACAAGCTCTTGGGTCTTGGCTCCCCCCAGATCCTTACACTGGAGGCCAGACTCTGGACCTTTGCTTCACAGTCCCCTTGCCTTGGGAGGGTCTCTCCCCAGGTCATGGTGGGCTCCCAAACATGCCCCTTGGCGACTTTCCCTTCTGCTCCTCCAAGTCCATCGAGATCCAGCTGTCCTGTGAAAGCTGACTTTGCTCCTACCTTCTTCTTGGAGCTTTCCCTAATCAACACACCTCTGAAATCTTAGAGTCTGTCTATGGGTAATTAATGTAACATTTCATACATACTGTCTTGTCTCCTTCCTAAAACAGAGCCCCTTGAGCCCAGAGCTAATAGTCTTCCCTTTAAGTCTTCATCTGATTGTCCTCAACACATAGCCAGGGCCCTGTGTCAAGAGCCAGACCCTAATGAACCTGACAATCACTGGGAAAGAGAAAAATTATGCCCCAGAAAGTTTTAAATTAATCAACTAAGATCCCCAGAAAGTTTTAAATTAATCAACTAAGATTAATCAACTAAGATTAAATTAATCTTTTGTAGAAAGAATAAAATAATGAAGATGAGAACAGAAATTAGAGAAATAGAAAAAAGTACCCTAGGGAAGGTAAACAGAGCCAAAATTGTTTTGAAAAGACTAAGAAAAGTGTTGTGCACTGGCAAGACAGATCACAGGGTAAGTGGACAGCTCTCGATGGTTCTTAACCCAAATGCCATCCAGATGTTGGGCTTAATTTATCAAAACAAGTCTGAAATCCCTAAAAGGCATTCCAATCTGAACCTATGGGTTCATTAACATTTACTTAGCATGCCTTTTCAGGCCTCTCCCCGCACTGCTCTGGGATCTCAGGCTCCCAAATCCAGTGCCCTAAGGAGAAGGAGAAAGAGGAATAGGCAGAGGTCAGGAGCATGGTAAGCTCTATTCTTTCCTGGATTCAGAGATCTTAAGCAACTTGGAAGACAGAGATGCCATCCCTGAGTCCCTAAATGGACATAGGTCATTAGAGATCAGAGAACAGACAAACAGCACTCAAGTAGAGTGTAACTCAACCCCACACTTGGAGACAAATGCACGGCATTTGAGGAAGTGCCTGAAACTCACCTAGAGGATGGCATTGCCCTTGAAAAAGGAAACCAAGACCAGATTTATGAGACTGCCACCAAACTGAAATAATTAGGTCAATTTTCTGGGCCATTGCAGCAGACTTTCAAGCTCTGCTTTAAGAATGGATAATTTACATGCGAGGAAAGCGTGCAAGCTTTACTATGCATTTATTAGCATACCACAAGCATCTATTTCAAGACTAATGGAGATGTTTCTCAGCTGGTTAAATAAATAAATAAATAAATAAATAAAAGCATCAAGACTTTAGCAAGCCTTGCAGAAGTGGGTAGCATGTGAGGGAGAAACTCCAGCTAGGGCCCATGTCCTCCCATTGGGAATTGTCTATCCAGACAGGGAGACTCTGCTGGGCTACTCCCAGAGGGCACAGAAGGAAGACCTTTCTATGGGTTCAACACTAACGCCTGTCTTACATCGGAACCAGGACCTTTTGCAATTCAGCAGAAATCTGCTGGGAACCCGATGAGTGCCAGACTTTGTCTGGGATCTGTGGATATTAGATGAGTTAGGTGTAAGCCCTGCCCTTGAGGAACCACAGTCTAGCTGGGAGGACAGTTATCTTAACACCCATGTAGGGCACAGTATGATCACAGGCAGGAGGTGCATAGAGGTTCTTTGTGAATTAATTAATGAACAGTTAATGAATGACTAATGATGCTAGCAGTATGCACACCATGCCTAAGTTCTCTGGCTGTCCTCGCCTGCCAAAGGTGTACTGGACAAGATGAGCATAGTGATTATCACCCACAACAATTTTAAGAGTGAAGGCGAAGGAAAAATGCACAAGGAAACAGGAGTAAGTAGAACTGTGGTAATCAAACAGATTGTACGGTCATCCTAACTATGGGAAAGTGGGAAAGTGGAAATACAGGGAAGCATAACATGGGAAGAATGTTTACTTTTTCTCCACTCGTTTCTTAAATGTTTAATTTTTTAAAGTTTTAACTGTGGTAAAACATACATACAATAAAATTTGCCATGTTACTTTTAAGGGTACAGTTCAGTACCATTAAGTACATTCACACTATTGTGCAGTCTTCAAAACTCTCTTCACCTTGCAAAACTAAAACTCCATGCCCATTCAGTGATAGCACCCCATTCCCCCTCCCTCTGGCCCCTGGCAACCCTGCTTTCTGTTTCTATAGATTAGACTACTTAGATGCCTCATATAAGTGGACTCATACAGTATTTGTCTTTTTTGTGTGGCTGGTTAATTTCACTCAACACTATGTCCTCAAGGTTCTTCTACTCATTCTTGATAAGTGTTATCACAGCATCAAATTCACACTTGCAATGACATCACTGAGAACTAAAAGCTATGCAGTCATTGCATCATTGCTATTCTCAGCTGACCAGATTTAGTTTGAGCTTTTCTTTCTTTTGTTTGCTTTGCATCAGCTACATTGCAGGAATTCTTAGACTATTAAAGTGCAGGTTCCATCGTGGAAAAACACAAGTTGTTCACAAGGCCTTCAATAGCTCATAGTCTTGTTGCTAATTGAAGAATAACCAGACCAGGGTTTCCTGGGACTGGCAGGCTGGGCCCACTGACACATTATTGTTTCAATGGTACTTACTCTGTGGGGGATTTTGTTTGTTCATAGTCTTCTAAATTTGGGGTTCATGGCTATTTTATAAGTCTAAGTAATCCTCAATTTTCTTATGAATTGCATACCTATATTTTATTTAAAAGTGTATCATTCCTGTGATTATTACATATGGCATGACTATAACAAAATATCTCATGTACCCTATCAATATACACACCTACTATGTGCAAATAAAAATTTTAAAAAGAACTTATTATAGTTTAAGTTCTGGGATACATGTGCAGAACGTTCAGGTCTGTTACATAGGTATACACATGTCATGGTGGTTTGCTGCCCCCATCAACTCATCATCTACATTAGGTATTTCTCCTAATGCTATCACTCCCCTAGTCTCCCACCCCTCAGCATGCCCCAGGTGTGTGATGCTCCCTCCCTGTGTCCATGTGTTTTCTATTCAACTCCCGCTTAGGAGTGAGAACATGCTGTGTTTGGTTTTCTGTTCCTGTGTTAGTTTGCTGAGAATGATGGTTTCCAGCTTCATCCATGTTCCTGCAAAGGACAGGAAATCATCCTTTTTTATGGCTGCATAGTATTTCATGATGTATATGTGCCACATTTTCTTTGTTCAGTCTATCATTGATGAGCATTTGGGTTGGTTCCAAGTCGTTGCTATTGTGAATAGTACTGCAATAAACATATGTGTGCATGTGCCTTTATAGTAGAATGATTTATAATCTTATGGGTATATACCCAGTAATAGGCCAAATGGTATTGCTGGTTCTAGATCCTTGAGGAATCGCCATACTGTCTTCACACAATGGTTGAAATAATTTACACTTCCACCAACAGTCTAAAAGCATTCCTGTTTCTCCACAACTTCTCCAGCATCTGTTGTTTCCTGACTTTTTAATGACCACCATTGTAACTGCTGTGAGATGGTATCTCACTGTGGTTTTGATTTGCATTTCTCTAATGACCAGTGATGATGAGCTTTTTTCATGTTTGTTGGCCACATAAATGTCTTCTTTTGAGAATTGCCTGTTCATATCCTTCACCCACTTTTTGATGGGGTTGTCTTTTTCTTGTAAATTTGTTTAAATTCCTTGTAGATTTTAGATATTAGCCCTTTGTCAGATGGATAGATTGCAAAAATTTTCTGTAGGTTGCCTGTTCACTCTGATGATAGTTTCTTTTGCTGTGTACAAGCTCTTTAGTTTAATTAGATCCCATTTGTCAATTTTGGCTTTTGTTGCCATTGCTTTTAGAGTTTTAGTCATGAAGTCTTTGTCCATGCCAATGTCCTGAGTGGTACTGCCTAGGTTTTCTTATAGAGTTTTTATGGGTTTAGGTCTTACGTTTAAGTTTTTAATCCATCTTGACTTAATTTTTGTATCAGATGTTAGGAAGGGGTCCAGTTTCAGTTTTCTGCAAATGGCTAGCCAGTTTTCCCAGCACTATTTACTGAATAGGAGATCCTTTTCCCATTGCTTGTTTTTGTCAGGTTTGTTGGAGGTCAGATGATTGTAGATGTGTGGCATTACTTCTGAGGCCTCCGTTCTGTTCCATTAGTCTATATGTCTGTTTTGGCACCAGTATGATGCTGTTTTGGTTACTGTAGCCATGTAATACAGTTTGAAGTCAGGTAGCATGATGGTTCCAGTTTTGTTATTTTTGCTTAGAATTGTCTTGGCTATACAAGCTCTTTTTTGGTTCCACATAAATTTAAAGTTTTTTCTAATTCTGTGAAGAAAGTCAATGGTAGCTTGATAGAGACAGTAGTGAATCTATAAATTACTTTGGCAATATGGCAATTTTCATGATATTGATTCTTTGTATCCATGAGCATGGTATATTCTTCCATTTGTTTGTGTTCTCTCTTATTTCCTTGAGCAGTGGTTTGTAGTTCCGCTTGAAGAGTTCCCTCACATCCCTTGTAAGTTGGATTCCTAAGTATTTTATTCTCTTTGTAGCTATTGTGAATGGAAGTTCACTCATGATTTTGCTTTCTGTTTGTCTATTATTGATGTACAGAATTCTTGTGATTTTTGTACATTGATTTTGTATCCTTAGACTTTGCTAATGTTGCTTATCAGTTTAAGGAGATTTTGGACTGAGATGATGGGGATTTCTAAATATAGAATCATGTCATCTGCAAACAGAGACAATTTGACTTCCTCTCTCCCTATTTGAATGCCTTTTATTTGTTTCTCTTGCCTGATTGCCCTGGCCAGGACTTCCAATACTAGGTTGAATAGGAGTGGTGAGAGAGGGCATGTTTGTCTTGCGCCAGTTTTCAAAGGGAATGCTTCCAGCTTTTGGCCATTCAGTATGATATTGACTGTGGGTTTGTCATCAATAGCTCTTATTATTTTGAGATACATTCCATCAATACCTAGTTTATTGAGAGTTTTTTGCATGAAGGGCTGTTGAACTTTGTTGAAGGCCTTTTCTGCAACTATTGAGATAATCATCTCGTTTTTGTCTTTAGTTCTGTTTATATGCTGGATTATGTTTATTGATTTGTGTATGTTGAACCAGCCTTGCATCCCAGGGATGAAGCCAACTTGATCATGGTGGATAAGCTTTTCGATGTGCTGCTGGGTTTGGTTTGCCAGTATTTTATTGAGGATTTTTGCATCGATGTTCATCAGGGATATTGGCCTGAAATTTTCTTTTTTTGTTGTGTCTATGCCAGGTTTTGGCATCAGGATGATGCTGGCCTCATAAAATGAGTTAGGGAGGAGTCCCTCTTTTTCTATCCTTTGGAATAGTTCAGAAGGAATAGTACCTGTTCCTCTCTTTGTACCTCTGGTAGAATTCGGCTGTGAATCCATCTAGTCCTGAGGTTTTTTGTTGTTGTTAGACTATTAATTACTGCCTCAATTTCAGAACTTCTTATTGGTTTATTCAAGGATTCGACTTCTTCCTGGTTTAGTCATGGGAGGGTGTATGTGTGCAGGAATTTATCCATTTCTTCTAGATTTTCTAGTTTATTTGTGTAGAGGTGTTTATAGTATTCTCTAATGGTAGTTTGTATATCTGGGGGATCACTGGTGATCTCCCTTTTATCACTTTTTATTGTGTCTATTTGATTCTTCTCTCTTTTCTTCTGTATTAGCCTGGCTAGCAGTCTATCTATTCTGTTAATTTTTTCAGAAAACCAGCTCCTGGATTCATTGATTTTTTTAAGGGTTTTTCTTGTCTCTACCTCTTTCAGTTCTGCTCTGATCTTAGTTATTTTTTGTCTTCTGCTAGCTTTTGAATTTGTTTGCTCTGACTTCTCTAGCTCTTTTAATTGTGGTGTTAGGGTGCCCATTTTAGATCTTTCCTGCTTTCTCCTGTGGGCATTTAGTGCTATAAATTTCCCTCTAAACATTGCTTTAGTTATGTCCCAGGGATTCTGGTTTGTTGTGTTTTGTTCTCATTGGTTTCAAAGAACTTATTTATTTCTGCCTTAATTTCGTTATTTACCCAGAAGCCATTCAGGAGCAGGTTGTTCAGTTTTCATGTAGCACTGTGCTGGAAGATCCAGTGCTCTCTTTAGAACCAGCAGGCAGGAATGTTTAAGTCTGCTGAAGCTGAGCTCACAGCCGCCCCATCCCCCAGGTGCTTGGTCCCAGGAAGACGGGAGTTTTATCTATAAACTCCAGACTGGAGCTGCTGCCTTTCTTTCAGAGATGTCCTGCCCAGAGACAGGAATCTAGAGAGGCAGTCTGGCTACAGCGGCTTTTCAGAGTTATGGTGGGCTCAGCCCATTTCAAACTTCCTGGCAGCTCTGTTTGCACTGTGAGGCAAAAACCGCCTACCGAACGCTCAGTAATGGTGGACGTCCCTCTCCCCACCAAGCTCCCGATAGTACCAGGTCAATTCAGACTGCTGTGCTGGCAGTGAGAATTTCAAGCCAGTGGATCTTAACTTGCTGGGCCCCATGGTGGTGGGATCCGCTGAGCTAGACCACTTGGCTCCCTGGCTCCAACCCCCTTTCCAGGGAAGTGAACGGTTCTGTTTCCCTGGTGATCCAGGTGCCACTGGGGTATGGAAAAAAACTCCTACAGCTAGCTTAGTGTCTGCCCAAATGACCGCCCAGTTTTGTGCTTAAAACCTAGGGCCCTGGTGGTGTAGGAATCTCCTGGTCTGCAGGTTGCAATGACTGTAGGAAAAGCATAGTATCTGGGCCAGAATGCACCTTTCCTCTTGGCATGGAAGTCCCTCAGGGCTTCCCTTGGCTGGAGGAGGGAGTTCCCTGACATCCTTCTGCTTCCTGGGTGAGGCGACGCCCCACCCTGCTTCAGCTTGCCCTCCACGGGCTGCACCCATTGTCTAACCAGTCGCAATGAGATGAACCGGGTACCTCAGTTGGAAATGCAGAAATCACCTGCCTTTTGCATTGATCTCACTGGGAGCTGCAGACTGGGAGCTGTTCCTATTCAGTCATCTTGCCAGCCGCCCCTAGAAAAAAATTTTAAAAAGTGTATCATTCTAAATAACAAACTGTAGAGCAGTACATACGATAGATAGATAGATAGATAGATAGATAGATAGATAGATAGATAGATAGACAGATGGATGGATGGATAGTTAGATATTATGACTGAATATGTATTTATGTCTGTAAAGGTATAATCCACTTATAACTGTACCTAACTCTAGGAAATAATTTTTTAAAACTCTATATGACTTTATACTACATTTATTAATAACTCATACTTAATTAAAAATCATTTACAAAGCAATCATTTGGAGCCCAGGATGCACTTATCCTTGAAGCCATCCATTTATCTATCCATTCATTCATCTAATCAGTCAACAAATATTGCACACCAGGAACCATTCTAGATACCAGGATGTGGAAGAAACAAGACAGATAAAAATCTTGCCCTAGAAGAATTTACTTTTAAAAACAAGGACAAAGAGACAGATAATAAACAACCAAACAAATAAAAATAACTTCTGAGAGCAATAAATGTTCTTAAGACAATGAAATATTTTAATGTAGTAGAGTATCTGGAGGTGGGGTGTGGAGAATGGATTTTTTGGAGAATGTTAGGAAATAACTTTTGAAGACGGGAACGTGGAAGATGGAGACCTGGAAGGACAGCCTCCCAGAAAGGCGAAATGGCACCGCTAATGTCAGAGTTGGGAAGGCTGGCATGGACCAGAGCAAGCAGAGGAGAAGATGGTGAGTAATGAGTGTATCCCTGATGGGCATGAGGCTCATCTGAGGGATTTATGAGGGAGGCAAGAGTTGGCAATCACAGAGCACTGGGCAGTTCTGCGCTAGTAAGTGGAACACACTGGCGGTCCTGGAAGCCACAATGATTCCACTGAGTGAAGTGAAGTGGTCTCCTAAGAGTCAAGTGGAGGTGGGGAAGGGGAGGGAGTTGATGGATGTAGTGATTCATGCTTCAGGCCTGAGTTTGAATCCTGGCTCTGGCTGGGGAATCGCCTATTCACCCTGGGGTTCTGTTTTCTCATTTATAAAACTTTGGGGGTGGTTACAAGGTCTATTTCACAGGGTGATGGTAGATTTTAAAAGAGCCAGAGCACCCACAGTGGCTCACATTCAGAACCGAACAGCCATTTGATTACTCTAAGACTTACTGCTCTGAAAACCACCTAGCCAGGGATTCAGACTGGCGGGGCGTATAGACAGCACTTGCTGGATGAATGTAGGGGGAATCAGCTGCTTTATGTGGTTATGCTTACACTTGTTAGGGTTCAATGGCTCCTAAGAAACTAAAGCCACATGACAGATAAGAGCCACTAGGAACCTGGCACTGGAGAAGTTCAGCCTGTAACCATGGACATCACACAGTTACTAAGTCAATGGGCTTGATTGCTTATGTTTGTGTTAGTTATGTTCTTTAACCATACATTCTGTGTGGATCCTATGTTCCCTTAGTACACCTGTACCATGCCTGCATTCTGGGGTCATCACAGAAACCACTCTCTGCTCAGAGGAAAAGGGACTGGGGTCCTGATTGTCTCTTGTGAGATGAGAAAGATGGAGGCAAGCAGAGGTCGGCAGAGAGGGAAACATCTGCAGGAAAGTGCAACCAGGGGTAAATGAGTGTGTGGGAGCAAGTCTTCCGTGTAAGGCAGAGGTCCCATTCATAAGAGCCCTTACTTTGAATCTTGGCTCTTTTGACTTATTGACTTGTGCCCTCTATTGAGTTATTTACTAGCATGAGCCTTGGCTTCCATATCTGTAGAGTGAGGATGGTACCTTATTATTTTGGTATTAGATCCCTGGATAATAAACTCACAGTTCTTAGAAGAGTTCAGGTACAGAGTGCTCAGTTGCTCAATAACTGGTGGGAAGCCCCAACACAGAGCTGACCCAGCCCACTCCGTAGCACTGCTAAGTGGGCATTATTGTCCTTGCTGTAGATGTGAGAAAATAGAGGCAACTGAACTTAAGTAATTTGAAGAAGACAAAGTTGCCAAGTGGTAGGAGCAGGTCTCGAATCCACACCTAACCCTAAACCCATGCTCGTGATTATAGGTCTTGCCTCTCGAACTTGAATATAAGTAAAAAGGAGAAGAAATATGTTTTTCTTTGTTTATTACTTTTTATTACTTTAAATTCTGTGATACATGTGCTGAATGTGCAGGTTTGTTACATAGGTATACATGTGCCATGGTGGTTTGCTGCACTTATCAACTCGTCATGTAGGTTTTAAGCCCCACATGCATTAGATATTTGTCCTAATGCTCTCCCTCCACTTCCCCGCAACTCCCGATAAGCCCCAGTGTGTGATGTTCCCCTCCCTGTGTCCATGTGTTCTCCATTGTTCAACTTCCACTTATGAGTAAGAGCATGCGATGTTTGGTTTTCTGTTCCTGTGCTAGTTTGCTGATGATGGCTTCCAGCTTCATTCATATCCCTGTAAAGGACATGAGCTCATCATTTTTAATGGCTGCATAGTATTCCATGGTGTATATGTGCCACATTTTCTTTATCCAGTCTATCATTAATGGGCGTTTGTGTTGGTTCCAAGTCTTTCTATTGAAAGTAGTGCTGCAATAAACATACATGTGCATGTGTCTTTATAGTAGAATGACTTATAATCCTTTGGGTATATACCCAGTAATGGGATTGCTGGGTCAAATGGTATTTCTGGTTCTAGATCCTTGAGGAATCACCACACTGTCTTCCACAATGGTTGAGCTAATTTACGTTTCCACCAACAGTTTAAAAGTGTTCCTTTTTCTCCACATCTTCGCCAGCATCTGTTGTTTCCAGACTTTTTAAAGATTGCCATTCTAGCCAGAGTGAGGTGATATCTCATTGTGGTTTTGATTTGCATTTCTCTAGTGACCAGCAATGATGAGTTTTTTCCATATGTTTGTTGGCTGCATAAATGTCTTCTTTTGAGAAGTGTCTGTTCATATCCTTTGCCCACTGTTTGATGGGGTTGTTTGTTTTTTCTTGTAAATTTGTTAAATTCCATGTAGATTCTGGATATTAGCCCTTTGTTAGATGGATAGATTGCAAAAATTTTCTCCCATTCTGTAGGTTGCCTGTTCACTCTGATGATAGTTACTTTTGCTGTGTAGAAACTCTTTAGTTTAATTAAATCTCATTTGTCAATTTTGGCTTTTGTTACAATTGCTTTTGTTGTTTTCATCATGGAGTCTTTGCCCATGCCTATGTCCTGAATGTTAAGAAATATGTTTTAAGGTGATATAATGACAATGCTTGGGACAATGTGAAACATTATGCGTATGTAGGAGAGAAGACATTGCTCATAATCCCCTGTCATCAGAAGACTCTGCCCAGAAACAGAAACACAGCACACGGTGTTGCATGGTTGGGTATGCAGTTCACATGCAGTCTCCAAAATGCTGCTGCACGTGGAAAACGTTGAATGAGGAGGCTTTCTCAGATGATGTTGTCCTGGCCCCCTCAGTCCCTAGGACAATGTGGACAGGGTTCCATGCATGAGTGCTAGAGTGTCTAGGGACCTCGTTTCACAGTTTCATCTCTTGACCTGCTCTGAAATCTTGACACTGCTAACACAACTCAGAGCATCACTCTACACCAACGTCCCATGGAACTCTGTCTTCCAAGCATCAGCACACGCACTGGCATCCTTCCAACAGTCCAGCACATGAACTCAATCCTGCATTTGCTCACACTTAATAACGGTTTTCTCTCTTACACTCTTAAAACCAGACTTTGGTGTGCAAGGAGTTCTCCGGTCCAGTAGATTTGGGATCTGTGGTTGGTTTTATTTGTTAATCAAAAAATCAGTTAAGCAAAGAACCACAAAAATAATATTTGGATATCATAAATATTTTATTTTACTTTAAAACATATACATGAATATTTGGTTAGTAATCTTGTGACATAAAGCCAAAGCTTCTTCTGAGGTGTGGGCCCAGTAGGAGTCCCATTATATCCCTCTTGCATAACACATGTCTAAGCTGCATCCTCTATACATTCCATTGTTAGCTTTTTTAAAACAGACTCAGAACTTTAAAACAATTGCCAAGCATTCTGACTGTAGAATTTTAGTGGCTATTTCCCATTTTAGTTCTCCAATAGGTTACAGCTACTTGGAAATACTGAATTTGGTAGCATTATTTTTTAGTGGCTATGCTCAATAAGTCTTTCCACATCTTGCAATTTAATTTTTCACAGGGATTTCTTCTGGGTATTTACCCACAGGAAAAGAAGTCATTGTACACAAAGGATACTTGCACATGCATGTTTATAGCAGCACAATTCACAATTGCAAAATCATGGAACCAACCCAAATGCCATCAATCAACAAGTGGATAAAGGAACCGTTGTGTATATATATGATTGAATACTACTTAGTCATAAAAAGAAATGAATTCACAGCATTTGCAGTGACCTGGACGAGATTGGAGACGATTATTCTAAGTGAAGTAACTCAGGAATGGAAAACCAAACATTTTACGTTCTCACTGATATGTGGGAACTAAGCTATGAGGATGCAAAGGCATAAGAATGATACAATGGACTTCGGGGAATTGGGCGTAAGAGTGGTGGGGGCGAGGGACAAAAGACTGCAAATGGGGGCAGTGTATACTGCTCAGGTGGTGGATGCACCAAAATCTCACAAATCACCACTAAAGAACTTACTCGTGTAACCAAATACCACCTGTACCCCAATAACTTATGGAAAAATAATAAAATAAATAAATAAAAATAAAACTAGCTACAAAATAAAAAAAAATTCATGGGAATGACAACTCATTCGTACTCATATCTCATTGATTTGAACAAATTTGCTTATAATAAATAACTTTGATAACAAGTACAAGAGTTATAAATAGATATGAGGAAAATGAAGACAGACCCCTGACAAGCATCCAGCTCACATTAGGTGGGGAGGTAGAGCCAGAGAGGCCCAGGGAGCAGGAGCTGTGCCTGCCTTCTTCATGGGCACAGCAGAGTGGACTATGTCCGGGAGTCCAGAGAATCAGCTGAGGGGCTGCTTGAGAAAGCTTCAGAGTATGTGGTGACCATTTTCTTAGAATGCACTCCCCAGCAGTTCACCTGACCATCTTCTTCTAATTCTTTATTTGCACTTTAGCAGTCTCCTCTGCTAAACCTTTCCTGTCTTTATTCCAAGACTACCTTTCCTAGATACTTCAATTGCACCTAGAACTTGCCATTTGATATAACTTAAGTTTGATATAACTTAAAACATCACATTGCAATTGTGTTTCCATTTTTAATCTTCGCTACTAAATTATAATTTGCTTCAATCAGGTCCTGTATCTTATTTACCATTATTTTCCCAGAGTCCATCATAATGTCTTTCTCATTGCAAATATAAGTGTTTATGAAAGAACAGACAAACCTAAAATGGCCCAGTCCTACTGGACCAACCAACAAACAAACAAACCCACAAAACCTAGACTAAGCTTTCAAAGCTTGTTCTTCTTAACTGATACCTTTCAGTCAACTTTACCTGCCCAAATACTGTTTATTCTACGATCAACACGTGCAACGCTGCTTTAAATTTTCACTGGGCACCTTGGGTGGCCAAAGTGGGCGGATAACGAGGTCAGGAGATCGAGACCATTCTGGCTAACACGGTGAAACCCCGTCTCTACTAAAAATACAAAAGTTAGCTGGGCATGGTGGCGCACACCTGTAATCCCAGCTACTCAGGAGGCTGAGGCAGGAGAATCGCTTGAACCTGGGAGGTGGAGTTTGCAGTGAGCCAAGATTGTGCCACTGCACTCCAGCCTGGGAGACAGAGCAAGACTCCGTTTCAAAAAAAAAAAAAAATTTTTTTTTTCACTGGGAGCCTCCTCACTGCTGTTCTAGATCCACTGAATTTTCTCTTGGATTTGGAGTCCTGGTTATGCCTCCCAGTTCCTCCCCTTGACCTGGTGTTGGGATCTGACTTCCCCGGGCATCTGGATTGAATCCACCTTTCTAGCTCTTCCCACGTTGGTAGATTTGAGAGATAATATGCTGTCTGGCACTGGTCCTGGTGATTCAACCCTCCCTGTCTGTGCCTGCCCTCACCAGTGTTGGCCTCAAGGGAGAACAGTTGTAGGTGGGCTAGAGAGTTCTTTGGTGACGCCGTACCTGATGATCTCATACAAGTGTCCCCAAAGCAAGTGCATCCCTTGTGACAACTTCCTAAATTGGGGTTTCTTAATTTTCTAGGGTAGCCCCTCTTAAGTCTTAAATTCAAAGCCAAAGTCTGGACCAAAGTCTTAGAGGACCAAACAGAAGTTTTAAAATTCCCTGTACTATGTCTACCAGAAGGTTGAGAAACTTATTTGCTAGAAAGATTACTTGTCTCCTGACCTGTGATGCTAGAGTCCTCACAGTGGAATTTCAGGTCTTCTTCACGATAGGTGGACACAGTAGGCAATGTTCACAGTGAACGGACTGGTCAGGTAACCATGAGGAAAACGTGCCCCAAGTTATGCAGAAATACTCGCTTGTAGCAAATATCAAGGCCTAGAAAATCAGAATTCTGTATCAACCCAGGTGTTTAAATTTGATCAACCAAGACTACAACCTAATGCCTCTCAACAGGCCATTTCCCCACTAGGAACCCTTGGTTTGTGTATGTTGCAAACTTCTCCATGTCATCGCGTAGCCTGGGATTCCAGTGTGTGTTACTTTTTCCTTCTTAGATTGGTTGCTTTCGCTTAGATTGATGGCCTTAGGGCAGTTTTAAATGGCTGTCTTGTAATACGATCAGGTAAGAATATCTGGGAAACCTTTTATGTTTTAATTGGTAATGGTTATGCCAATAATTCTTGATGAATACACTGAAGCCAGGAGTCCCCTTCTTGTATCGTGTTTACACTTCACATCAACCAGGAACACAATCTGAGAAGTTTTCCCTGGACCAAGGGAGAAAGAATGTAGCTCCAGGAAGGAATCAAGCCTGGTTAACTCTCAGTGAAGGGAAATGGTGTCTGATCTTGCTAATTCCTGCTTCAAGTATTAAAGTCTCTAAACAGAATGTATGTGTGCATGTGGGTGCGCACACACACACACACACACAGCCCACCACCGACAACAGTAACAACCTCCATGAGAGGAAGCCATACTTCCATAAGCACAATTGAAAGATTTCTGAACCTCAGACCAGAGAGCCACATGATTTTTCAGTCAATCATTGTCTCTCTTGCACTCCCAAGACTGTGCTGTGAGAAAAACTAAGGCATCACATGGCATCCATGGGCTCAGCCCAGTCCCATTGCAGCAGTCACGGCTCTGCACATGAGAGAAACTATAGAGAGAACTGGGACCTGGGAAGGAATGGGCAGTCTTGAGTGGCAAAGAACTTGGAGCAAGAGAGGGACTGGAGAAGAGATGAAAGCACCATGAAGGCCTCTCCTGCAGGAGCTGCTAAGTTAGCTCTGGTCTGCACCTCCCAAACACATCTGACCATGGGATTAAAATTACAATGTTCTGATAAAACACTAATTAAGGGTTAAGAAGATAGAGTACATACTTGCCTCAAAATAGGAAAGATCAAAATTTTAATAGTTTGGAATCTGTAATAGAAAAAAAACACACCAATTAAAAAATACTTTTCCACAACATACATTTTGGTTGTTTATAGTAAGTATAACATTCCCTCATTCCCACTTTGAATCTTCCTTTCTCCATCCTGAGAGGCAGTGCATGCTGAGATCCGAGCCTCTCTTTATCAGAGGGTTCAGAGAACTGGCCACCAGCTGGATTGAAGACTGAAGGAGATGGCGCTGTCCACCTCTTCTCCCCCCATGGGACTGGAGCCAGTTCTCTGCCCAGCTGAGAGACAGCTTCCACGTGGGTACCGCTGGGCCTCCCGAGGACTCCCCCTGCAGACTCACTCCCAGCCCTGACGCACTCCTGGGCTCTCCTTGAAGATCAGCGTCAGCAAGTCCCAGCCCAGCCCTCTTTCTGGGGCTTGCCCTGTTGAAATGCTCCTCCTGGCACTCACCTGCAGCCATAGGTGCCAGGAGGGGACAGGAGCAAAGACGGAGGAGCCCCTCCTGGGCTTCAGCTGCCTGTTTATTAAAGTAGCTTAAATTAAATGCACTTCAGAATCTGAGAATTAATTGTTTTCAATTAAAAAAATATTTTTAGAGAGTCGTAGGTTCACATTCAGTGGTAAGAAATACTACAGAGATTCTCCAGTTTCCTCTAGTGGTAACATCTTACATACGAATAGCTGTCATAACCAGAAATTGACATTGATCGAATCATCGACTTTATTGAAATTTCACCAGTCTCACATGCACTCATTTGTGTGTGTGTGTGTGTGTGTGTGTTTGGTTTCATGCAGTTTTCTCATGTGTCCAATCATGTGACTGCCACAGTCGAGATAAAGAGCAGTTCCATCACCAGGAGGGTCCCTGGTGTTACCTTTCTAATTGTTCTCTCCTCAGCCAGGTGTGTGCAGATGATACCTGAGAGTCACTGAGTGTGACTGCATCATGGCAAATGGTGTCAGCATGTCAAACATGTACCCAACGTTTGTATCCCTCAAATTCATATGTTAAAATCCTAGTGCCCAAGGTATTAATGCCAGGATATTTGAAGGTGGGGCCATTGGGAAATGATTAGGTCATTAGGGAAGAATCCTTATGAATGGGATTAGTGCCCTTAATAAAGGGACCCCAGGGGACTTGGTCACCTCTTCCACCTTGTGGGGACATAGCCAGAAGGCGCCATCTATGAACCAGGGAGCAGGTCTTCACCAGACATCAAACTGCTAGTGCCTTTGTCTTGTACTTTCCAACCTCCAGAACAGTGAAAAATAAATATTTGTTGTTTAAGCCTCCCAGTCTATGACAGTTTTATAATAGCAGCCTGTACCACTGTTTCCTCTCCTCTCCCTGCAGGGGATCTTTGGAATGGGGGAAGGGGACCAAAGAGTCACCTTGCCCCTCAACATTAACCAACAAAGAGTGCACAGATGAGAGGAAAAACAGGTTTGTTAACAGATCCCCACCCCCCACCCCCCACCCCCCCACTCCCCCATCCCTGCCCCCGTCATGGGGATGGAAAGTCACATAACTTCCCAGACTGTTTCCACACCTTTGAAATGAGGACTAGGTTGTGCCTGCCAGAGAGCACAGGGCTCCTGGGACCCAGGGGGAGGTCCTCTTTGTAGATGGCCTTTGAACCTTGGCCCATTCCTTTCACAGGATGACTCTGGGATTCAGGGAGCATGTGATGCCAGATTCACAGATCACCTGGTATCAGCCATGTGTGGGAGAGAAGGACCAGTCCAGCGGCTACTCACTCCTCGGGGCAGATGGCTTCCTGGTTATGCATTTTGACCCAACGTTTCCTCAGCTGGCTAAGACCAGAGTGCTCACAGACCTGGGAGATTGACACATGGTGCCAGGTGGCCATGGAACCTCCTTCCTGGACTCAGGACTTCCTCAGTGTGAATCTGACAAAGCTGTTCCTGGAGTCCCCAGCCCATGAGGCTCAGATTTCTGATGCACAGCCTTCTCCCTAAGCCTCATGGACTTGGACTTGCTGTGATTCCCACAGTGACCTCATCAGCCCCTGTCACAGGAACAAAAAATACGCCAGTACCGCCCTTGACTTTATAGGTCTTGGCAAGGTGTGAAACACTTGGTTTTCACAAATGTCTTGGTCTTCTGAAATTCTAGGGGAGGTGGGCCAAAAAGTGGCATCACTGTCCACAGTCCAGGACTCGGAGGAGGTTACTTCACACACTTGCCAACTCAGTTGTGTGAAGAACAATTGAGGTAGTGTTCTAAGCTGTTTCTGTGTATTCTCTCAATCTTCACAGCATCCCAATCAGGTAGGCACTGTCATCTTGACATTTTGCTGATGAGGAAAATGAGGAAGAGAGAGGTTGAGTAAATTATTCCAAATTACACAGCTAATTGAGAGAGCTTGAGGCTGTTCCAAATGACAGCGATGGCTCCCAATTGCTTCAACTTCTTATTCAAAATAATGTCTACCACACAGACTTTTTCTCTCACTGACAACTTACTAGCCATCGAGTTAGAAATTTGAGAGAAAAATAAATAAGATAGAGGATTGTATCGCCTTTCACTGCACATCCTTTTAAATCTCCAACTCAGAGTGGAGGCGTTGGGGGCAGCCTGGGGTCAGGGGGAGCAGAGGTGTGACATCCAGAGGGAATCAGGGAAGATTCCCAGCGAGCAGGCCCATTCCTCCCCAGATGTGCCTATTTGGCCCAGAAGCAGCAGAGCGTGTCCTTGTGGGAGTTTCTCACCTCCTACTTGAAAGCCCTGGCCTGTACTCTTCTGCTTCTGCCCCGCAGACCCAGGCTGAGCCCTGAGATGAGGATGGGCTGAGCTTCTCTGTAGGTAGCTGCGGCCCATCCCCATAGATACGGAGGAGACCCAGTGAAGAGGCCTCTCAACCTGCTGCTACCACCAAGCCTGTGCAGCTGGGTGCTGAGGACAGGCTGACGCAGGAACCCACGCATCCAAACAACACTGCAGAGCGCTTGGATGGGTTCCACACCAAGAGTTGCTGAGTGCAGGGTGGACTGGATGGAGCAGAGATACCTCAACAGCTTGGGCTAGAAGTGGGCCTGACAGGGCAGAAAGAGGCTCATGGGGTGGGATTTGGGACTCCCTAGCCAGGCCCAGGGCGTCAGTGCACAGTGAGAGGAATGGCTCCCACTGCGAGAACAGGCTGGACTCAGAAAACCACACACAGATGGGAAGGAAAGCGGGGAGCAGTGGGTAGCTCAGAGCCAGGACTTGGGTCTCTCCCAGGGCTTCTATGGGTCTGTATCCCCCTCTCCCAGTGCGTGGGCTAAGCCCTATTCCACAGCAGTGATGAGGGAGAGACCAACCAAGGTGTGTGTGTCTTGGGGCCCTCATCTTGGCACCAACCTTTGGGGCCATGGTCTCCCCTGCATCCCTCCCACACCCATGTGTGCCCTGGGTTCAGGCAAACAATGAGTGGAGAAACCTAGTGAACTAGAGAACCCTGCTCTTGGAGTTCTCCCTGAGTCCCATCAGGCGCCGTGTATCAGAGCTGCACACCTGCACCGGCAGAAGGAACAGGACCCCGGGCTAGAGGGAGCAGGAGACCTCAGAGCCCTCTTCACTGAAGCACTGGAGCCTGGGCGGGTTTCCATCAGCCGAGTCAAGTAATTGAGCTCAGATTAGATTAAATCCAGACACATCCCGTGTTTAGTGCCAATTACTCACGGCCAGCAAGGGCGGACAAGGGGTCTGGACTATGTCACGTCGTGCCTTCTTGGAGGCTGACTGCTCCCTACAGCTCAAGGTGAGTTGACCCGAAATAACAACAGTCATGTCCCTGGCTGTGTTTCACCTCCACCTGGCACTTTGCATGGATCTGCTGATGCTCAGGTGGGTGGCTCCTCTGCACCCTGTTTACAATGGGGGTAGGAGCCTTGAACCCTCTGTCCTTGCCATCATTGGCTAGGTTGGCAGCAGAATGGAGGCCCACTCTGCCCACCTCACTCACCCAGGCACAGAGCACAGGTGGGCGTCTGGCCCCCACACACCCTGGGAAATCCCCATCACTATCTGGAGATTGCCACGTGGGTGAGGCGTGGGAGGCCAGGCAGGCAGGATGCAGGGGTGCTGTGATTTGTCATCTAGTGCTGAGTTCACAGCTTGAGAAGAAAACAACCCAGATTTAAGTGCTTTGCCTCCCACTGGGAAACGGCTTGACTGTAGCCATGGCCTTAAGCCCAGGGCCGAGAAGCCCCAGCTGCACCCCCTTGGAGGCTGAGAGTGGCCTTCAAGCCAGTCCCAGCTCACAGCCCAGCTTGAAGGCACAAGCAGGGACAAGGTCAATGCAAGAAAAGCAATGAGTCCAGAGAAGGGCACTCAGGCTGGGGAGCTTGGCACTTGGAGTGGAACGAGTTATGAGTCTGAACCAGGGAAAACATTGGAGAGAAACTTGGGATGAAGCAGCAGGGCACTGGGTTGGAACTGGAGGTTTGGGAGGATGGCTCATCACCCCTACAGAGGTAGAAGGGATACAGTGGTGACCACAGCGTAATTGGGAGTGTGACAAGGCCCAGAGTTGAGCTCTGCCTGTGAGGATAGAGAGGGGAAGAAGGCACCTTTGCTGGGATTTCTCTTCTCATGTTTCAATGCACCATTTTCCCATGGTCATTAATTACTGTTTTAGTGAATAAAGGCTGTATATTAGTTATTTGTTGTTGTGCAACCAGTTGCCTTAGAAAATAGCATCTCCAAACAGAAAAAATTAATTATCTCACACAGGCTTTGAGTGTCAGGAATCTGGGAGCAGCTCACTTGGGTGGTTGTGGTTCTGGTTTCTCAAGAGGTTGCAGTGAGGATGTTGGCTGGGGCTGCATTATCTGCAGGCTCAACTGGGGCTGGAGGACCTGCTCTCATGATGGCTTCCCTCATGGCTATTGGCTGGAGGCCTGGGGTTTTGGCTGACTGCTAATAAGAGACCTCATTCCATCCATGTAGACTTCTCCATAGGGCTGCTTGAGTGTCGTCACTTTATGGCAGCTGGCTTTCCCCAGAGCAGGAGATCCTGATGACTTCTGAGATGGTTCCCTATATTCCATCCCCTGGCATACACACTCTGTGCAATCCCCTTTCATTGAGTGTGAGCTGGACTTACACAAATGGTGGGATCTCACTCCCATGATTATGTTACACTATACAGCAGAAGGGATATTACAATCAAGATCCTTGATCAGTAGACTTTGGGATAATCAGAAATATTATCCTGGGTGGGCCTAATTTAATCAGGGGATCCTTTAAAATGGATCAGAGGGATTTGAAGCCAGGCAAGTTCCTGCTGGCCTTGAAGAAACAAAACATCATATTATGGAGGGGTTCAGGTGCCAAGACCCCAACAGCAGCCTCTAGGAGCTGAGAGTGTTCCTAGCCTCTGTTGAGCTTGGCAGAGGGCCCCAGACCTCAGCTGAGATCTCATTCCTGGCCAGCACTTTGATTTCAGCCTTGTAGGACCCTGAGCAGAAGACCATCCATACTGCACCTGTGATCTAGAGAACTGTGAGATAATACATTTGCGAAGTTTAGAATAAGTTCCTGGTAATTCATCATGCAGCAACTGAAAATGAATACTCTCATTCCCTGACGTTGCACCCCATCACTTGTGCCTTTTCTATGTTTGTCAGAAGTTAGTCACTAAGGCCACCCACATGACAGGGGAGGGGTCTGCCTGTTGAAGAGAGTGTTCAAGAACTTGTGGACTTCTTTTAAACCAGCACAGGCTGGACAGTGCATGTAATGGGACCATGTTGATACACCCAATGTGGAGATGAACAATGGCTAATCCTTCTAATGTCTAGAGTGAATTTGCACAGGGTAATAATGGACTTAGGTAAGGCAAGTGAGCATTTTACTTTAGGAAGTGACAATCCCAGCTACAATGTGGTAAGTTGGTGCTTTTTTTCCCCTTTTGATATTCCCTTGCAAGCAATCTACAGAGTAATTGTGTAGATGCAGGAGGAGGATGGAGCATTCCTGCCTTTAATTTGAAAGTTATGATGCATGAATCAGTCCCAGTCTGAGCCTTGCAGGAATGCTAAATTTGGGACGTGCTAGCAAGTATCTTCCAGATGGGGTGGGGGAGGAGGACATGGGTGGAGCTCAGATGACAACCCACAGGCAAATCTTTTGGGACACTTTTAACAGGAAAAACTCACTGTCACCAAAGCTACATTCCACTTCTGAGCCATAAAACAGTTCTTGGCTCTTGGATTAACCAGTCTTCGACATTTGCCATCTTGTCAGCGTTTGAAGCAACTGGGAGTTTTCTGGCTCTGCTTGGACCATTAGAGATCATCCGATACAAGCACAAATGCTGGCTCAGGATTTCTTTAATTCCCACAAAGTTTTATCCTACATGGCTACATAGATGAAGTGAAGACACCTTTAACTCCCCCTATTCAAGCTCTGCCTTTTGTGTTCCTAAGAGCTGTGGTCTGGGTGGGTGACAGTGGCTCAGAGAGCCATCACTGTTGTAAACAGAGGAGGGCCACATGCCTGTGACTTTATCTTCCCAAGAAGGAGAGAAGAAGAGGAAAAACAAACTGGATAATTTAAGAACATGTCAGCAATTTGGCAAAAGTCAGAGAAGTGAAAGAACCATATGAGTTCCTAAATAAGCCACAGATCCCAGCTGGATTTAGTAAAAATCCCCAAAGGTTTTGTGTACTGACACCAGTCAGGTTGGTTTCATTTCATCTCAGCTCTGGCTGGAGGCCTGCATGAATCAGGATGGATGGGGGCGCGAGCAAACACAGGTTGTGGTAGAAAGGAAGAGTCCACTCCCAGAAGGCCTCTGAGCCAGAGGTGCGAGTCAGAAGGAGCTGGGCCACCACTTAGGCTGCCTGGACTGTATTTCCCATGGAGTCTATTAATGTGGTTGCATTTTCACAATGATGATGGTGAGGGTAGCAAGTTTAATGGCCAAGTGTCCCAAGACAAAATGGCTTGGGGACAGGGAATGCACTTGGGTTGGGGCCCACCCAGGGTCTTTTATTTTTTTCTTTTTTTTTCGAGACAGGGTCTTGCTCTGTCTCCCAGACTGGAGTGCAGTGGTGCAATCTCGGCTCACTGCAACCTCCACCTCCCGGGTTCAAGTGATTCTCATGCTTCAGCCTCCCAAGTAGTTGGGACTACAGGTGCGTGCCACCACACCTGGCTAATCTGTATTTTTATTATAGTAGGGACGGGTTTTGCCATGTTGGCCAAGTTGGTCTTAAACTCCTGACCTCAGGTGATCTGCCCGCTTCAGCCTCCCAAAGCGCCACTCAGGATCTTGAACACCTGTGATCCCTCAATCTGAGTCCAAAGGGAGCTGCTCCTGCTTAGTGCACTGACCCTTAGATCTGGGTGCAGACAGAGAGCTGATGTCCCCGCACACCCTGCTCTGGCCTCTTCTTCTGCAGGTCATGGTGTCTGTGTACTAGAGACACAGGAAACACAGGAAAGACATCACCTTGCATCATGGGCTATCCGTCTTCTGTTGGAGGCAAGTTTCTCACCTTCGGCACAGAGACTCCCAATTTTTGCCACTTTCTCAGATTGGGTAGAAGAAGATAGGAGGTGCCCACTGAATCCCTGGAACTTCCTGAACTGAGCTGGGAAACTGAGTGGGAGCTGAGACTTGACCCAGACTGCTCCATGGACAGCAGGAGTCAGGAGGAGGCAGCCGGTCTGCAGCCGTCCTCTCCTGGGCCATTCCACGAATCCTTACCTCGAGTTGTTGTGCTGAGTTAAGGTGGAATGTGCATTCATTTTATCACTTAATCCTCACAACAATCCTAAAATGTAGTGATTATTCTTGTCTTCTTTACAGATGAAAAAGTCAAGCAGCCAGTTGTCTTGCCCAAGGACAGAGGCCTACCTAGTAAGTGGTCAAACCAGGACTCAAGCTCAGGCCTTTCACTCTCACACTCTGGCACCCTCATATCCACACACTCCTTGAAACAGTACTCTGGATCTTTGGCCTGAGGAATCTCTGGGGACAAACACAGCAAACAGATCTTGAATTGGCCCAACAGGCACACACAGGGATCAGAGCTGCATGGAGCAATTCAGTCAGGTGAATATTCAGTCCTGTGTATATTATCTTATATAGCAAAAGATGTAATTAAGGACCTTGAGAGGAGGAGCATATCCTGGGTCATCCAGGGCCCTAAATGCCATGTATCCTATAAGAGAGAAGCCAAGAGACTTTTGACCCAGATCTGCACAGGGGACAAGGCCCTGTGAAGACAGAGAAGGCCTTGGAGAGACATGGCCACAGCCCAGGAACACCACGGAAGCTGCCAGAAGCTGGAAGAGGCCAGGAAGTCCTTTCCCTAGAGCCTCAGTCAAGAGCACAGCCAGGCTGACACTTTGACTTCAGACTTCTAAACTCCAGGCCTGTAAGATGATAAAGTCCTGATAAAGCTGCTGGGTTTGTGGCCATTTGTTACAGCAGCTGCAGGAACTAACACAGTGGGAAAAGCCCCTTCCCACCATGGCCTGTTCCACCTGCACTTAACGTGGCCTGGGAAGGGCATGGGCTGATGACTGCCTGATTGCACCTGTGCAAACCAGTGAATGAGAAAATCAAGAAGCAGTCACCCAGGCCAGTTCCGAAGGCCAACCCCAGCCCAGCATCACAACAAGCTGCCCAGACAGCTGCAGAGCCTTCCTGGAGATGCTACCCAGGCCCCAACACCCAGGGCATGGAAACCAAGGCACCATGTGTCAGGCGTGGGAGGAGACCGAGGACATAGGATCCTTGGAAGCATACTGTTGTGCAACTCTGTTTTTAAATTAACATTCTGTCTGCTACTATGGGTAAAGTATTTCATTCCTCTTACTGGCTACATAGTATCTCATTGCAGGATGCCTTTAGAAAGAGGAAAGAGAAAGGTTGTGCCTGGACAACACAGTGAGACCCCATCTCTACCAAATAAACTTAAAAATAGCTGAGTGTGGTGATGCACACCTCTGGTCCTAACTATTCAGAAGGCTGAGAAGGGAGGATTGCTTGAGCCCAGAAGATTGAGGCTGCGGTGAGCTCTGTTCCTGCCACCACATTCCAGCCTGGGTGACAACAAGATCCTGTCTCTAAAAAATAAATAAATAGGAAGGGGCAACTGTGGGTGTGGCTTCAGCAGACTGAAACATTCCTGCCTTCCAGCTCTGAAGACAGCAGCAGATCTCCCAGCACGGTGCTCAAACTCTTCTAAGGGACAGACTGCCTCCTCAAGTGGGTCCCTGAACCCTGTGCCTCCTAACTGGAAGACACCTCCCAGCAGGGGTCGACAGACACCTCATACAGGAGAGCTCCAGCTGGCATCTGGTGGGTGCCCCTCTGGGACAAAGCTTCCAGAGGAAGGAACGGGTAGTAATCTTTGCTGTTCTGTAGCCTCTGCTGGTGATACCCAGGCAAACGGGGTCTGGAGGGGACCTCCAGCAAACTCCAGAAGACCTGCAGCAGAGGGACCTGACTGTGAGAAGGAAAACTAACAAACAGAAAGGAATAGCATCAACATCAACAAAAAGGACATTTACACAAAAACCCCATCCGAAGGTCACCAGCATCAAAGAACAAAGGTAGATAAATCCACGAAGATGAGGAAAAACCAGCACAAAAAGGCTGAAAATTCCAAAAACCAGAATGTCTCTTCTGCTCCAAAGGATAACAACTCACCAACAAGGGAAGAAAATTGGACAGAGAATGAGTTTAACAAACTGACAAAAGTAGGCTTCAGAAGATGGGTAATAACAAACTCCTCCGAGCTAAAGGAGCATGTTCTAACCCAAAGCAAGGAAGCTAAGAAACTTGAAAAAAAGGTTAGAGGAATTGCTAGCTAGTATAACCAGTTTAGAGAAGAACATAAATGACCTGATGGAGCTGAAAAACACAGCATGAGAACTTTGTGAAGCATACACAATATCAATAGCCAAATCAATCAAGTCAAATAAAGGATATCAGACATTGAAGATCAACTTAAATGAAATAAAGCATGAAGACAAGATTAGAGAAAAAATAATGAAAAGGAACAAACAAAGCCTCCAAGAAATATGGGACTATGTGAAAAGAGCAAACCACCTTTGATTGTTGTACCTGAAAGTGATGGGGAGAATGGAACTAAATGGAACTACTCTTCAGAATATTATCCAGGAGAACTTCCCCAACCTAGCAAGACAGGCCACCATTCAAATTCAGGAAACACAGAGAAAACCACAAAGGTACTCCTCAAGAAGAGCAACCCCAAGACACATAATCATCAGATTCACCAAGGCTGAAATGAAAGAAAAAATGTTAAGGGCAGCCAGAGAGAAAAGTTGGGTTACCCACAAAGGGAAACCCATCAGACTAACAGTGGATCTCTCTGCAGAAACCCAACAAGCTAGAAGAAAGTGGCAGCCAATATTTAACATTCTTAAAGAAAAGAATTCTCAACCTAGAATTTCATATCCAGCCAAACTAAGATTCCTAAGCAAAGGAGAAATAAAACCCTTTACAGATAAGGAAATGCTGAGAGATTTTGTCACCACTAGGCCTGCCTTACAAGAGCTCCTGAAGGAAGCACTAAATATGGAAAGGAAAAATTGGTACTAGTCATGGCAAAAACATATCAAACTGTAAAGACCATCAACATTATGAAGAAACTGCATCGACTAATGGACAAAATCAACATTATGATGCTAATCATAATGACAGGATCAAATTGACACATAACAATCTTAACCTTAAATGTAAATAGGTTAAATGCCCCCACTTAAAAGATACAGACTGGCAAATTGGATAAAGAGTCAAGACCCAGCAGTGTGCTGTATTCAGGAGACCCATCTCACGTGCAAAGACACACATAGGCTCAAAATAAAGCGATGAAGGAATATTTAACAAGCAAATGGAAAGCAAAAAAAAAAAAAAAAAAAAAAAAAAAAAGCAGGTGTTGTAATCCTCATCTCTGATAAAAGAGACTTTAAACCAATAAAGATCAAAAGAGACAAAGAAGAACATTACATAATGGTAAAGGGATCAAGGCAACAATAAGAGCTAACTATCCTAAATATATACGCACCCAGTACAAGAGCACCCAGATTCATAAAGCAAGTTCTTAGAGACCTATAAACAGACTTAGACTTCCACACAATAATAGCGGGAGACATGCACAAATCAATAAACGTAATCCATCACATAAACAGAACCAATGACAAAAACCACATGATTATCTCAATAGATAAAGAAAAGGCCTTCGATAAAATTCAACAGCCCTTCATGCTAAAAACTCTCAATAAACTATGTATTGATGGGACATATCTCAAAATAATAAGAGCTATTGATGAAAAACCCATGGCCAATATCATACTGAATGGGTAAAAGCTGGAAGCATTCCCCTTGAAAACAAGCACAAGACAAGGACACCCTCTGTCACCACTCCTATTTAACATAGTATTAGAAGTTCTGGCCAGGGAAATCAGGCAAGAGAAAGAAAAAAGGCATTCAAATAGGAAGAGAGGAAGTCAAATTGTCTCTGTTTGCAGATGGCATGATTGTATATTTAGAAAACCCCATTGTCTCAGCCCAAAATCTCCTTAAACTACAACTTCAGCAAAGTCTCAAGATACAAAATCAAAATGCAAAAATCAGAAGCATTCCTATACACCAATAATAGACAAATGAAAAGCCAAATCATGAGTGAACTCTCTCTCTCATGATGCTCTCCCCATCAAGCTACCATTGACTTTCTTCACATAATTGGAAGAGACTACATAACATTTCATATGGAACCAAAAAGGAGCCCACATTGCCAAGACAATCCTAAGCAAAAAGAACAAAGCTGGAGGCATCACGCCACCTGACTTCAAACTATACTACAAGGCTACAGTAACCAAAGAGCATGGTACTGGTACCAAAACAAAGACATAGACAAATGGAAGAGAACATAGGCCTTAGAAATAATGCTACATATCTACAACTATCTGATCTTTGACAAACCTGATAAAAACAAGCAATGGGGAAATGATTCCCTATTTAATAAATGGTGTTGGGAAAACTGGCTAGCCATATGCAGAAAACTGAAGCAGGACCCCTTCCATGCACCTTATACAAAAATTAACTCAAGATGGATTAAAGATTTAAATGTAAGACCTAAAACCATAAAAACCCTGGAAGAATACCTAGACAATATCATTGAGGACATAGGCGTGGGCAAAGACTTTATGATGAAAACACCAAAAGCAATGGCAACAAAAGCCAAAATTGACAAATGAGATCTAATTAAACTAAAGAGCTTCTACACAGCAAAAGAAACCATCATCAGAGTGAACAGGCAACCTACGGAATGGGAGAAATTTTTTGCAATCTATCCAACTGAAAAAGGGTTGATATCTACAAGGAACTTAAACATATTTACAAGAAAAAATAATCAACCCCATTAAAAAGTGGGCAAAAGATATGAACAGACACTTCTCAAAATAAGATATTTATGTGGTCAACAAACATATAAAAAAAGCTCATCATCACTGGTCATTAGAGGAATGCAGATCAAAACCACAATGAGATACTATCTCACGCCAGTTAGAATGGTGATCATTAAAAAGTCAGGAAACAACAGATGCTGGAGAGAATGTGGAGAAATAGGAAAGCTTTTACACTGTTGGTGGGAATGTAAATTAGCTCAACCATTGTGGAAGACAGTGTGGCAATTCCTCAAGGGTCTAGAACCAGAAATACTGTTTGATCCAGCAATCCCATTACTGGGTATATACCCAAAGCATTATAAATCATTCTACTATAAAGATACATGCACATGTATGTTTATTGCAGCACTATTTACAATAGCAAAGACTTGAAACCAACACAAATGCCCATCAATGATTGATTAAAGAAAATGTGGCACATATACACCATGGAATACTATGCAGCCATAAAGAAGGATGAGTTCATGTCTTTTTTTGTTTTGTTTTGTTTTGTTTTGTTTTTTTGAGATGGAGTCTCACACTGTCACCCAGGCTGGAGTGCAGTGGGGCAATCTCAGCTCAGTGCAAGCTCCGCCTCCCGGGTTCACGCCATTCTCCTGCTTCAGCCTCCCGAGTAGCTGGGACTACAGGCACCTGCCACCACGCCTGCCTAATTTTTTGTATTTTTAGTAGAGACGGAGTTTCACCATGTTAGCCAGGATGGTCTCGATCTCTTGACCTCGTGATCCACCTGTCTCACCCTGCAAAGTGCTGAGATTACAGGTGTGAGCCACCGTGCCCGGCCGAGTTCATGTCCTTTGCAGGGACATGGATGAAGCTGGAAGCCATCATTCTCAGCAAACTATCACAATCACAGGAAACCAAACACCGCATGTTCTCAGTCATAAGTGGGAGTTGAACAATGAGGACACATGGACACAGGGAGGGAAACATCACACACTGGGGCCTGTTGGGGTCGGGGAGTAGGGGAGGGATAGCATTAGGAGAAATACCTAATGTAGATGATGGGTTGATGGGTGCAGCAAAACACCATGGCACGCGTATATCTATGTAACAAACCTGCACGTTCTGCACATGTACCCCAGAACTTAAAGTATACTAAAAAATAAATAAATAAATAAATAAATAAATAAATAAATAAATAAATATTAAAGTTTGTTAAGGTTAGAATTCAAGCTAGTGTTGAAGTGCAAAAATTGGCCTAAAATCTCTTACTGTTGGCTTTTTGTCCAAGCAGAGGGTCTATCTCATGAAAATTGTAGAGAATACATTTTACCTGGAGAAACGCTGATTTAATCAATGTGATGTTTAACTGAAAACACGGGCATGTAAGGATCCAAAGCCTCAGCCTACACATAAAATGCAGTTACCCTAGAGGATATCTGGTGATGTGCCTAAGTAAGACTGGCAGGAAAGGGCCACGGAGGAATTCACAGGGAAATGAAATGTTTAGGAAGAGAGTGTGAAATAACCCTCACCCATCAGGTGTGTGTGTACTCGCACATGGAGCCAAAAGGGAGTGGGAGGCCTGGGTCCTAGTGCAAGGATTGAATGTGAGCTCAGGTGTCCCTGAAGTTTGGTGGGGTGGTGTCTGCAGCAGAAGCCTGCAATGCAGAGGCTGGACTGAGAGCTGGAGCCTGTATGTTGCTGGGGAAGATAGAAGGGTAAAGATTCTACAGGAGGCAGGGGCCTGGAGACCATATATCTCCATTGGCTGGGCTCTCCAGGCTCTGCCGCACACCCCAACCCACCCACCCACCACATTGGCCTGCACCTGGGTCTGCCAGGAGGCCGCAGACTCCCCCATGGAGGAGGGAGTGCTCTGCTGCTCCCAGGCTCTGGGGATGCTCAGGGCTGCCGATGTGACAGGGCTTCCACCCGCTCCTGTTCCCATCTGTGAAAAAACTCTGCTTGTGGCTCCTGCCCCTGGATCCGTGCTCCCTGAGGCTGGCCATGACTCACCTCCATGTCTGTGGTGTCTCAAAAGGACATCCTCAATACCATCTGCATCCAAATTACAATGGAGTGGTTTCATAGACCCTTGGCCTCCAAGGACCAAGATTTCAGACAGCTGTGCCCTGGTAACTACTCATATGATTAATAAAGCAGGCAGCTTCTATGCCTGTCTTTTTTTTTTTTTTTAATTTTTTGCATTGCTTAATCTTTGTGGTAATAAGTCTTACAAAAATAATCAAAATATTATAAAGACAAATGTGAATCATTCACCGAAGTGGCTTATCTTCTCTTGTTAACCCATTACCTTCCCCTCAGTTTTGCTCTCTCCCATTGAAGCATATTTATTTACTTAATCAGGAAAGGGACATGATCAGGCAGGTGAAGAATACAGAATGGTCCTTCTGGACTTGATCACAGGCCTGATGGAAACAACTGAGCAGTGCTGAATGGCAATGCCTGTATGAATCATATGAGCAGCAGCAGAAGTGAGATACATGCCATTACAGGACCCAGGGAGGCGAATGTCCTCTCTGATCCCGCCATGCCCTTTGCCAGCTCCCAAAACCACCATCTGCATTTAAGGTGCACTTTTTCCGATTGCATAACTATGCATGTACTATGTTTTATGCAGATCATGTTCACTATATATGCTGCATGGAAATTTAGTTTTTCACTTAAGATCCAACTGGCATCTTTCCATTGTAATTTGTATAATTGATCCATCTTAGTCTTTTCAATGGCAGCGTATTATTGCGTAGATTATGCCATATGATTCCAGTGCTCTGTTGTAGCATAATTTGTTGAATGAGTTCCCTCTCAATGAAAAGTTGGGTTTTTGTAAACAAGACTGTGACATATTTCATATATGTTCCTCTTTACATACCCCAAACATATTTCTGTATTATTAATCATAAATTGTGGTCAAAGATTATGAGTATATTTTATTTTAACAGATTTGATGACATCTTCCATCATAAAGTTTGTGCCAGTTTATAGCCCCACTCATAGTATGTAAGAGGATTTCACACTGGCCTTTTCAGAAGTTCAGGAATCCAATGTCAAGACTTAGAAACTTGTCCAGATGAGGCCACCAAGATACAGGGACTCTCATGTAATGGGGGATTTTCTTTAAAGAATTTCAGGATCTCAGGACTGAGCAGAGACTGAGAAGGGTAAAGGGTGGTAGGATTGAGTGAGTCAGGCCAGAAACCTCTAGTTAGCTACCATGACAGAAGGCAAACATGCATTCAACTTATTTAATTAAACCAAGCTGTGTCATTTTCTTGGCATCCTTTGCTTCCTTTTTATAAGGAAACTTTCTGGAAGGTAGCATTCATGCTGTCCCTTCAGAGAAGCTGATATCTCACCCAGGAACTGGGTGTGGATCTTCCTTTGGCCCCTTGATAGTGGATTCACCCACCAGATGCTTGTATTTTTGTAACTGTTTTTTAATTTCATTGTACGCATGCTAAAGACATGTTTGACTTTTTTCACATGTCTTTTATTAAAATGATTTCTGGAAAACATACTGAGCTGTGGATTTTGGAACCAACAGGAGTGGAATGCTGCCTGCCTCATAAAAACATAACCAAAAGCATGTTGAGCAAAATGGCAGGGGTTCCAAAGACTGGCAAAGTACATCCTTGGAGAAGGTCCTGGGATCATTCTATTGGGCAACACAGCACTGGTTAAGCAACAGCAAAACTGTGTATTTTCTCAAGCCCAGATGTGAGCAGACTCCTTGAAAATTCTTTTCCGTGTGCTTGCTGCCCCTCCCAAGAACCCAGTGACAGAAACACTAAAGCCTTGCAGTTTGTGCTTTGTACATGCTACCTGGACTTAGAGAGCGTTTGTTTCTCTATTTCCTTTCATGATCATCAGTTCCATTATCAATAGGTACAGCTAAATGCAACTGAGGAGTCCAAGTCAGGAGGACAGTGAAACCCCACGGCTCTCCCACACTGCTGGCAGGCACAGCACCTCAGCTGAGGCCCGGGCATACTGCCGGGATCCCTGCTTGGCTGGGGTATGAGGTTCCTTGACTGGTTCTCTGGATCTAAGTCAAGTAACCTAAAACATGGCACCTCTTCTCGCAGTGTGTGCCAGGGCCCTGTCTGCCACGCAGGCTGAAGGCGAGGTGACCACGTGGCATCTGTGTGAGATAGGGGAAACTTTGGAGTAGCAGGGCTAAACATCCAGAAAGGAGGGAAAGTCAGGTGGAATGGGGAGGGAGGCGGGAGGAGCACGGGACAGGAAGGAAAGATGAAAGCCGTCAACAGCACTGCATGCTGCCAACAGGAGATAGGAAGAGAGGAAAGTGCCTCACTGGGCTTAGCAATTAGGAGGTTACCCAAATTTTGCCAGTAGGGACCTCAACCACATGGTCAAAGCAGGAGTCAGAGCTGACCCTGCTGCAGCTCACTCCTCTATGGTTCCAATGGCCCTTCTTCCTCCCCGCCTGGCAGAGTCCTCTCAGAAATGACACTTGGCTCCAGAACAGCCTGTTTTGTCAGCCACAAGGAACCCCTGAGGACAAGGGTGCTGGGGGCCCATGCCTGCCTTTCTAGGCGACTGGGGTGGGTAGAGGGCGGGGAGGTGCTCTGGGTCCTCTGCCCACAGCAGGCCTGTGGATGGAATGGTCAGTGAAGACGCGAGGCTGGAATTTCAGGCAGGGTCAAGCAACGCACAGCCCACGCCATTCGGCAGCCTCCTGCCTTGGGGTGTGAGGACCACCTATGCTCTGTTCCCTTCTCTCTCACTTCCTTCTTCCATCACCCTCTGGTCTTTCCGCCAGAGAGGAGCCCACCCTCCCCTAACAATTTTGCAACTCAGTCCAGAAACTCAGGTAGACCAGCGCCAAGCCCGCGTGCTGCCCAAAGACAGAGTCCTGCGCTGAGGACACAGCCCAGCCAGAGGGAGGTGGAGCCGAGGCCTGCCGGTGCGTGCAGGTCCCACTCAACCTGAGGCACTGAGAGTCCTGGAAGACAAGCTGGAAGCTGAGGACATTTGAGCTCATCTTCTGAGGACCTCAGAGAGGAAAATAGTAACAATCACTAAATTAATAGTCTGACTACGCACCTGGCCCTAAACTCTTGGTATGCATTACAAAGTTACACCTCACAATATGTGACTATCCTATTTTGCCAACTTGACAGATGAGGAAACTGGGAGACAAGAACAAAAGTGAGGTCTTTCAGCCAGTAAGTGGCTGGGTCTGTATTCTTAAGGATTTCACTCTATTGAAAACCATGGAGATAGGAGAGTCTTTGGAGTCAAACAGAAATGAATCTTCGCCTGGATTCCACAATTTACTGTATGTGTTGTGACATATAGATATACACACACATGCTATGCGTGCTCTATATAACATGAAATGTAAAGATACAGATGTATTATAAAATGCAAATACATTTCCACATGTAAATCACACATCTTAAATCTTTCCCACCTCTTCTTCACCTATATTTGCAGTGTGAGTCCTTGCAGGTGTAATATGTGTGTGTTGAAAACAGGGGAGAGGCCGGGCATGGTGGCTCAATCCTGTAATCCCAGCACTCTGGGAGGCCAAGACGGGTGGATCACGAGGTCAGGAGATCGAGACCATCCTGGCTAACCCGGTGAAACTCCGTCTCTACTAAAAAATACAAAAAAACTAGCCAGGCGAGGTGGTGGGCGCCTGTAGTCCCAGGTACTCGGGAGGCTGAGGCAGGAGAATGGCGGGAACCCGGGAGGTGCAGCTTGCAGTGAGCTGAGATCTGGCCACTGCACTCCAGCCTGGGCGGCAGAGCGAGACTCTGTCTCAAAAAAAAAAAAAAAAAAAAAAAGGAAACAGGGGAGAGCTCAAAGCCCTGCTTCCCCCATCTATGCCACACTGCAATGTGGGGAACGCACCTGCCACCCAATGGCCAGTTGACAGGAGAAATGTCTGCAGGCCTCACATGCTGCTCAAATGCAGGTGACACAGACTGGCTTTGCTCCCAGCTTTCCCCCATCTCTCAGACAAAGGAGAAGCAGACAAGAGACGTTAGACATGTTGATATAATCAAGTCACTTTTCAAGTAAGCCCAGCTTTCTTTTACTTTGCCAGCACCAGCTTGTGTCTTAGAGGAGCTGACACCCAACAGCAAACTAAAATAAACTCCCTAAGTCAGCCATGTCGCTTCTCAGGACTATAGGCAGGTGGGAAGTCTGCCATGTCATCCCACTGGGCCATGTCTGTTCTCAGTGCCACACCTCCCGCCATCCTGTGGGGAGCCCTGGCCTTGTGTGGCCACCTTCAAGCCTTCTTTCTTTACCCATGGCCCTCCCCATGCTACTGGCCCTCCCAGGCTCCTGTGGAGGTCTGTCTTCCCGGCAGCTTTGATGGTAGTGCTCTCTGCAAAGCTGCCTTGACAGTGATAACGCAGTGTCTCTTAAAACAAAGAAAAAAAGAAGATCTCTTAGATTAAAAGAGTCCGCTGAATGCTCAGCTTTAAAGAAATATTTGGTCAGTTTGATGACATCAAAATTGTAAATTATTCTATGACAGAAGCAATAAAAAAGCAAATAATTGCGAACTGGACAAGAGATGAGAGTAGAGCATTCGTAGAAAAGGGAATCCAGATTGACAACAAACAAGAAAAGACACTGCCTCCCTGCAAACCAAGGAAATGCAAATTATAATAGCTAGGGCAGACTGCTGTTCTGCCCGTTAGACTTACAGAAATTAAAAAGGCAATTGGCAGTGGCAAGGATACAACTGGTGAGAGTATCAATTGGCAAGACCTTTTGAAGATAAATTTGGCATTATCAGTTAAATTGTAGATGTACATTTCTTATCCTGACATTGTAAATTCTAGGTGGCCATTTTAGAGAAACACTACATACCTGCTCAAAGAGACATGCATGAAGTATCATTTAAGATAGAATAAAAAGGAAGTGCTCCAAATGTTCACCAACATTTGCAAAATTTGGTAGTTCACCAACAGAGAGAGAATCACATGGAATTGGGGTATATTTGCACTGCAGTGCAGCCATTTAGGATGATTAGGTACCTCTCTATGTTCTGATCTGGAAATACGTCTATGGCATAGGTGAAAAAAGGAATTTGATGACAATGTGTGATACAATGCTAAATATGTTAAGGTGTTTAACATAATATGTTATGTTAATATGTTAAATATGTTAACTACTAATTTTTACATGTAAAAGTGTATATAAGATGTCAGACGTCAAACTGATAACTTTTGAAGATATGGCTACAATTATAAGTAGAACTGGGGACAGTGGTAGCTAAGGGAACTTTTACTTTATGTGTAATTTAGAATAGTTGAAAATTAATATGTCCCAAAATGGTATATTCATGTATTTATATTCAGGATTGCTTTTTTAAATGATGGAAATTGGGAGAGGAAAAGTCAGAGACAGCAGGACAGGTCTGGGAGAGCTGCTTTGTTTGTTTCCAGGTGCAGGGCTAAGCCCGGCCTTCTGAAGGTGCTCCACGAGGTGGGGCTGCACGCACCAGCTCCCAGTCCATCTCAGGCATGCTGCAGTGTGTCCATGCTGCAGCTCCCCTACTGCACCAGCAACAGAGGTGCAGGCCACCAGCAACAGAGGTGCAGGCCACCAGCATCTTCTTCTGTGCCCTTTGAAAGAGTGTAGCACCCCTGGAGCTGATCCTGGAGAGCATCCAAGGGCCTCCTTCCCTTATATTGTGTCCCCAAAATGGACATGCTGGTCTGTCTCCAGTGCCCCTCAACCTGCTAAGACCAGATTCCTGAAGGCTTGAAGTTCTTGAGCGAGAAGCACAGCATAGAATAAACAAACAAGCCAAGCAACATTGATGACTGAGCATCTCCAGGGAAATCCTTTCACCTGAGCCTCAGCTGGGGCACGCCTGCGGACTCCTGGTCACTTTCTGCCCTCCTATCACCCAGGGAGAAGGCAAGTCCTTGGACACCTCCCTCCTGCACTGCATCTCCACCCCCACACAATCATTCCCTAGTCCTATCCCCTGAGGCCACCCTTTGTGTTTTGCATCTGTCATCTTGGCAACAATTGACAGGAAGAAATTCCACTATCATTAGGAAATAAATGAGTTTATCCTGAACTGACAAGATCTGGATGTAGCACTGTGATATTGTGAAAAATATAAAGCCATGTACTGCCTGGGGTGTTTCAGTCAATTATGGACTTCGTATGAAACAGTGGTCCATAGGATTATTGCCCTATACAGGTGTACATTTTCAATCTTTTATACAATATTTTTACTGTACCCTTTCTATGTATAGATACACAAATATCACTGCGTTACTATTGCCTACAGTATTCAGTACAGTAGGATGCTGCACTGGTTTGTAGCCTAGGAGCAATAGGCCGTAACACATAGTGTAGGTGTGTGGTAGTCTATTATCATCTAGGTTTGTGTAAGTACACTCTATGATATTCAAACAACAATGAAATTACCTACACCTAAGAAAATATTTCTCAGAAAGTAACCAATAGTTAAGCAACCATTTTATTGTTTTCTCCTTTTCCTGGCATACAACTCCTAAAGGGCTTGGCATCTTCCAAAATGTTGAGTGTCTTTTTATGCGAATGAGTAGGCTGATATCTGGCAGGCCCCAGGTAGCTTCAGGATGGGAGGCTGGTCAGCAGAAATACCCAGGCATGATTTGAGGGTTGGGAATTTCACCTCCATCCCCCAACCTCCAGGGATGGGAGAAGGGCTGAAGTTAAGTTGATCACCAATGGCCAATGACCTAATCAAACATGCCTACATAATAAAGCTTCCACAACAACTCAAAGGGCCGGATTCGCAGAGCTTCCAAATATCCAAACCTGTGGAGGTTCCTGAAAGATGGTGTGCTCCAAGAGGAGAAAAGTAGCTCAGGGCAGTCTGAGGTATGTGAGGGATGCAAAATCCATCAGGCCCAGAGAGTCCGAGTGTGAGACTTCAGTCACGCCCCACTTATACTGGATGACAATGGTTTAAAGTCATTTTGTGATACAAATAAACAATGTATAGCTAATCAAATCTTACATGATTTTAATGTGAATTATTGGTAAAAGACTCAGGAACTTTTTTTTTCCTTAGAAATTCACTTGCAAGTGCTGCTAATCAGAGTGTACATTCAGGGCAACCTGAATTTATGATCCTGATTGCAATTCTGAAGCTTAACCCCCACCGAAAATTCTCTGCTTATATTAATTTGACCTCACCTTCTTCATTCTAGGCTGACATATGTGGTGTAGTTGGCAGGATCCAGAGTTACTCCCCACAACCCTCCAGTGTTTGTCTCTGAAAGCCCTGTTTGGCACCAGCAGGAACTCATTGCATTCTCTCTGCCTTCAGAAGTTCCAACAGGTATTTCAGGTGAGTTCTATTGAACTTGTGAGTTCTCTTGAATTTGAACCTTCTACTCTTTTGTTGACAGTCTAGATGTTATTTGGATCAGTTTTCAGAATCTCTTTTTCTTTTAAGACTGAGGGCTTCGGTCTGTCTTTGGAGGTTCCAATAAAGAACTCTGCAGAGAACTGGCTTTTTTTCACCTCTACCTTAGGATAGAAGGTTTGGGTTTTTCTACCTTTGTCTCTGGGTTGAGAATTCAGGTCATGGGATTGGCAATGTGGACCAGTGGTCTCATTTGACATAGCATGCTTTTTAAGATTGCAAAGGTTTTCTATTGTTTGAGATTGGGGCTTGGTTTTTCATTCATGTTCAAATCCTGTTAAAACACCAGCTGAATTCGTACATAACATTTATGGGACTTCATCTTATAAATACCTAGGAAAGTGGACCCACCCAACCCAGGATGTTTTTAAGCAGTGGGAACCAAAATGGGGATCCTTTGAAATGTTTAAAATAATTCATTTGCATGCACAATTGGGGAAAAAAGCTGGCTTTGATACCAGACAAACTAAATGGGAGACCTACTTTATGTTCATTGTGGCTGAACTCTAATGATAGGAGATTTGATAACATTTCTTGTAGAACTCTATGGTCAGAAGTCAGCTTAAATAAAAGCTGATATTTAAGGTATAATGTTTTTGAGTAAAAATAACAAAAACAATTTTCTATCTTTTCCTTTTTTAGATCTTGTTTGTGGGAATTTTTTCAGTTAACGAAAACTCCTGTTTAAGAATGTTTGGTCTATCTGTTTCTATCTTGCTGGCATAATTCTTGCTGAGAAAAATGTAAAAACTTAGTCTTTTTAAAAAAAAGAAGACTCCCCAACTTGGCTCCTCTAAGACTTATTGTCCTGTTTCCTTCCACTTCTGGTTCTCTATCTTTCTGCCGTTTTTGATACCACGTGAAGAAATCTAAGGGAGACTTCAAATGACTGTGAGGCCACTTGAAGAATACAGAAAAAGGCAGTCCCCCTTTTGAGAGTTTTCTGTTTTTCTTGTGGAGTACAAAGAATTGTGGGAAGGTTCCCATCAGGTCTAAAGCTCTTCTGTCTTTTGCAATAACTTACCTGATCTCTTTGGCTTTGGGGGTCCCAGGAATTACTTTGTACCGTAAGAGAGAACTTGACTTTTTGTGTGTGCAATGGCTGACAAGTCACTGGACAAAGCTGCAGTTTTGGAAGTAGCTGACAGTGGTTGTAGTGAATATTTGCTCCTCCAGGGGGCAACTTGTTTCTTTGTGTGTTCAGATTAAAAGGCAGATTTGAACACTTGGAGGCTGTGAGAACACTCCCCACCAAGCAGTAAGATTCCTGTGGAGAACAGGCTGCTGTAGAGAGGCCTGCTTGGCACTAGATCACCCACCAGGCTCAGGGGAATCTCTGTAGCAAGGCGTGCTGCAGGAACATTGCACAGCCTGGTCCTGTGGTGCTTCCCATTTTGGGGGGTCCTACAGCTCCATATAGCAGTGGGGTCCTTGATTTTTAACCATCTAGATGCACTGCCTTCCAGTTGTGCTGCTTTTTACATTTCAAATATTAGGCCAGGGAAGCTGCAAATACTTTCTTTTCCCTATTCATTAAAGGGATCCACTCTGAGTCAGTAACCTAATCAAGAAATACACTAAGTTGAAAGATCCCCCCTCTCTAACTAGATAGATCGCTGGCATTTAGCTGACTAGTTTGACACTCTGTACAGAAGAAATTTATATCTTTAAGGAAATCTCCATTTATAAGGGTACCTCCCTGCGCAGGAGCCACTAGAAACTTTTACAATAAGAAAGATATTGGTTTAACGTTTATACACCAAATCTTACCTTTGTTTAGGATACTTTTCCTGACAATCTTGTTTTGAGTGGGCCTTTATTCATGTCCTTTTTGTTTCAGCAAATAATGGTGTTTAGATCTAAGTTCTATGCCTTGGAGATGTAAACTTTCACCTGTCATCCCTTTGAAGGTGTAAATTTAGGGTTGCTTAACTAACAACAGTCTAGAGCAATGGAACAGGTAATCAAGAGTTAATAGTTTAAAGGGGGAAGAAAATTATTTAAAAACTGGCAAATAAAAAACTATATAAAGCTATACAGCCGGTTTTTATCCATGGGTCTGAATGTCTTCATGTTTATATGTGTCGTGTTTATGTGATATTTCACTACCAAAATATATAAAATATCTATTTCATTGACTTAACGAAAAAGAAACTGCTTAAATAAAATATTTTAGCAGAAAAATAGAAATTAATTCAAATGCCTTTAGTTCACATGACTTGGAAAACATTAGTAAATAACTAGTTTAACATTATTGGTTTAATGAAAACAGCTGTGTCTTCTGATCAGCAAAATAAACATGTGTTTAACTTTAGAGCTCTTTTTTACATGGTAACTGCCTAACATTGTGGGTTACAGAAGTGATTAACAAAGAAATAACTTGAGATGATGCCTGACTTTGTTTAATGAACTATTCAAGCATAATTGTTAAGAATGAATACATTAAATAAATATAAACAGAATAAAAGTTTATAAACAAAATTTTCACAGTTCCAAAAATCTTTTTCAGAAACTTAATATTAAAGTCATATTATGTTAAATTGATAGGTAATTATAAAATTCATGAGTCATTTATATGATATAGAAAAACTAAATATATTTAATCTATATATAAGGAAAAGTTATGAAATAGTTTTCATCTACAAGTACTGGTATAAGACAGTTCAAAATTTACTTTTTAGGTTTTTTACTGGAAATTAGGGTTACCAATATCATCAGTGGAAAGTATCCAAGTTACCAGTGGTGAATCCATACAGGTCTGTAGCAATCTCAGTTTTTACCTCCTCAGAAGAAATAATTCAACTAAGGGGTATATGGCAGAAAGAGACTGAGGCAAGTTTCAGAGCAGGAGTGAAAGTTTATTTAGAAAGGTGTTAGAACAGGAGAGAAAAGAAGGTTCACCTGGAAGAGACCCAAGTGGGCACCAAAGGTCAAGTGTGGTGTTTAACCTTGACCCTAAGGCTTTATAGGCTGGCCTCTTTGCCATGATCCTTCCCTTAGGGGGAACTGCCCACATACGCAGTGCCTGCCTTACCCTTGGGAGCCGAGCATGCGCAGCGTGTTCAGGAAGTTGTATGCATTCCCATCTGAGACTTTCCTCCCTTTTCTGGTGGTGTGGTCCCATAAGGTCATACTTCACCATTTTGTCTCTTAATGTAGATGTCCAGGAAGTTGCTTCTCCCTGGTGCCTGCATTCAGTTAAATAACATTTTAGTGCAACAGGCTTGGCCATCAGGAAATGGCCTCTCTCTGGTGCTTTTTATCACTTTTGTTTATTTTATTTTACTTATCACTTTTAGAGAGGCAAGTGATAATTGCCAAACCAGCACCTAATGTTCCTAGTGGGTGGGGAGCCCTCTCCTGCCCCACTCACAGCTGTCTAACTACTTGTAGCACTAAGAGTCAATGTTATAGCTAATATGTATAATTAAAACTACTTGATATAGGAAAAACCCCTATTATAGAGCATATAAAGGAAGTAAGATGTAAAGAAAGTTGAAAAAAGAAAGTAATTTTTTTCTTTTACATGACTGAGAACTTTGTGGTCAAAACAATAAGAAAGAGAGAAAATCACATTTTTATAGAATTCCAATACAAAAAGAAAAAGTATAGGACAAAACTGAAAGTTTAAACTAGTTGTAGTTTTGTGAAAGATGAATCTTGCGAAAAGAATTTTGTGTGCGATCAAATTGGCTAAAATTATAAGGGAATTATTTTAAGTTTTTCTAAAGATTGAGCATTAATATGAAAAGCACACTAATGTAAGGTCAGAGTCCGGGCTCCTGTGTTTGAACAATAGGGTTTTCCCTATAATTTTAATAGATAATTATAAAATATTGTAAGAGGTTTATGGAAAGCTTATCTTGTATGGTCAAAGCTGATTTAGACTGGATGGATTTATTTACAAGTCATTATTAAACTTAGCTTTAGCATTAATAATATACTGACACAAATGTAGAATATGCTTTCTTCCTTTGAACAAGATTTTCATGTAGTATTAGTAAGGATAGTAAAAGGCTTTTGTTCAACTTTTGAGTAAACTCCAAAAAAAGATCTTTATTAGGTCTTTTGACTCTTTAGTTCTTTCGATTATTTAGAAAACTTGAGTCTTCTCTCTCAAAGAGTAAAAGTTGTCTGAAATTTTTGAATTATCACTTTGGTTAAATGAATGACTATTATTTACAGTGAACTGTAATCCTAATTCGATCAAGTGTTTTAAACATTTCATGTTTGATATACTTCCCAAAGTCAAATTTCAATTTCTAAAATTAAATTTTTTTCTAAAAGTAACCTCTGGAAATCTAAGAAAGACGTATTTGGCTTATTTGGTATGTTAAAATCACATGGGAAGCATTGTCAAATGTCAAATGCATAATGGAATTTATTTTTTTAGTCATATTTTTCTGAATATTATTCTGATATAATATCTATATGTTGTCAAGCATAAATATGATTTACTGTTGGTAAAAATGGGGAAATGGGAGAGAAAAATTGTGTTTCAGAAGAAAAGTACAGTATGCCTGTTATCAGATTCTAGTCTTGCCCATTGTTTTTGAGTTTTTATTATTTTCCTCCAATTTGGACTAAATCCTGAATTCTTTCTTGGCTGCAAGTCTTCAAACTAATGCTTTTGGATTTTTCTCACTTGGAATCACTAGAATTTAACACTATCTTTCTTGAAGCCCTGCAAACTAAAGTTAGACAACTTGATATAAACTTCAGGAGGAGTCAGCACAGAAACTCACATATACACAGCCTTTGTGCCTGCTGATGTGTGGGCTACTCAGGAAGTTCACATGAACACGTAATTCAGACTACAATCCAGGAAAATCTGTAAGATTGCCACTACAATTTGAAAATACTTCTAAGACTCTAAAAAAACTAGTTTATTATGGACTACTCCAGACATTAAGAAAAACTTTTGTTTTTCTTTTGTTTCCATAGAAATGCCTCTTATTAAAGACCAGCTTGCCTGCATCAGCTGTAGAAGCCCAGCCCCTCTGTAGTGCCACCTCCTAGAATGGACACAGCTGTTTGACTGAATGCTTCTACTCTTAGGACTAAGAGACTGATTCAATAAGATATGCGACAATATATTTATGTATTTTTCCTTTTCTGCTTATCCCTATTTGTTGTTTCCCCTTCTTTGCCTTCTTTTCCTCTAACCCAAATCTCTCCATAATCACTGATTCAGCTGTTGACATGTGAAACTTCTAGGGAAGTTCCAAACAGGAGGATTGAAGGAGTGCAGGGAACTTGGCCCCAAAATATGGCTCCCTGGTATAATGAGTATTTTCAATTAAAGGCCCTCAAGATCAACAGAAGCTGGAAGAGTCCTCTCCCCTATCTACATGAAGACCCTGAAAACACACAGAAGAGAACAACTACTTTTCCTTCCCCTCCCTGTTATCTCATTATCTATTGCAGAAAAGAAAACCAACACGTGACCACACCTGAACAGACTCTTTCAAAAAATAATCCATTTCTCTGGCTTATTAAATTTTCAAAGAGAACCATTTACGAATTACTCTCTCTTTCTTGACCCATTCATTCTTCTCAATAATCATTTATTGACCCTCAACAGAATCACCTACATTCCTCCTTCCACCCTCCTCTCTGAAAAAAGGCTGTATGAGTATCTGGACCTCATGGATATTGGGTAATCACCTTATTTTTCCCCGTGTACATGTTAATAAATTTGTGTGCATTTCTCTTATTAATCTGCATTGTACACTTAAAAAGTATTAAAAGAGTGAAATTTATGTTATGAATATTTTATCACAATAAAACAATATTTTAAAAACTGACAAAAATTCTTTATAATTTCTTTCAAGTGAGGAATTACCAACTACTTAACAGGGTGCTTAGAATGAGGAATTATACCAGATAAATGACATGCTTTTTTGCAATTAACCATTGCTGTTATTTACTGAGTATCCACTTTCTCCGCCAGCTCCTGCATTAAGCACTTTACGTATACTAATTCAAATCCTTAAAAAAGAAAAGAAAGAAGAGAAAAGGAAAGAAAAATAACATGTAAGGCTACAAGGTGCCTCATCTTTCCCACATTCGACAGACTGGCCAGGAGACTGCAGGCCACTGCACTGTCCTAACGCCACTCAGGACAAGGCCAGTCCCCAATTTGTTTCACTGTGAGACGGCTGCGCGGTCAGAGCTCAGACACTGTCACCAGACTCTCGGACTTGGATTCAGCTCCACGTCGTGTCACCCTGGGTAAAGTATGTACATCTCTGCGTGCCTGGGTTTGTCACCTGGCAGCACGGATGTTCAGGCTGCAGCAAATGAACAGAAGCTGGGGGAGAGCGCGGGCTGGTGCTGTGCGGAGCTCTGGCGCAGAAGGCGCTCACCAGGGGTGCCCCGAGCCGGGGTCTGTGCGCCGCGGGCTGGATCAGGGTCACAGGCTCTGGGTGGACAGAGTCAGAAGACAAAGTGAGGATGTACTCCTTAGATGCTCACGAAAGTCCTCCCTCCCCTTCGTTGGGAACGACTCCCCCGCCCCCCGCGCCCCGCCGACAGGGAGTCCCTGGCAGCGCCAGGATTCAGCCGCAGGCAACTCGAGGGAGCGCGAGCCCGGGGACCTCGGGAGGGCCTCGGGAGTGGGGAGGTGAGGGGGGCTTCGGGAGGGCCGCGGGTGGGAGGCGGGATGGAGGGGGCGGGGAGCGGGGTTGGGGAGGAGAGGGGTGGAGACGGGTAGCTGGTGAAGGGGGCTTCGGGAGGGCTGCGTGTGGGAAGGGGGATGGGAAGGCGAGAAGGGGGAGCGGGGAGGGGGGCCTCGGGAGGGCCGTGGGTGGGAGGTGGATAGGGGAGGGGGGCCTAAGGAAGGTTGGAGCCCGCTGAAGGCAGGAGATGACCCAGGCCCAGCGTACTTCTCCTGGGGCTCCTTTGCAGGCCCACGGAAGCTCCGTGTTTGTTTCTTTGTACCCATATCACTCTTAACTTTATTTCTTCTTCTTTGCTTTCCTCCCCCAGCAGCTCTAACCGCCCTACAGTTTGCACGGGAAGGCAATAGGGACTTCCTTTTTGCACTGTCTGCGGGTACCTCTGTTCTAGCCCTGAGGGGACTAGGGGACGCTGCGCTGTGGGGAAAGCCCGGGTGGCAGGAGGTGGCGGGGCTCCTGGAGGAGGTGCTGGGATGCGCTGCTGTGGTTGCTGAAAAAGATCCCGAGGACGCAGCCTGCCCCTTCCCCGAGCTTCCAGGGAGCCCCGCGGGGAGGACGAGTAGGGTCTCTGGGAGGGCGGAACAGGGGAGCCTGGAGTCTCAGGGCTGCGGGGAGCAGAGACACTCAAGGTGGCGAACGTCCCCAGTCTGCCCTCCCTGCTCACTGCAGGGTCTCACAGTCGCTCTGCTCCGGGCCTCCCCTCAGTCCTGGCCTCCAGGCAGTTTCCATTTTTGCCAGGTGGATTCTGTGCGACTTCATTTATTCAGAATCTGGATCAACAAATGAACACTCAGGGAGGAAAGGAGTGTTTGGAGGGCTGGAGAGGTTTCCAAGCAGGCGCCCATCTGAGGGTCCCCTGAAAGGAGACTTAAAGCCTAGTTTCCAGCTCGGCCACCCCTTCCTTTTTCTTTCTGTCTTTCTTTCTCTTTCTTTCTTTCTTTCCTTTTTCAAGAAATATAAACAAAGAGCTTGAATTATTTTGAAATAACTGTTGGTAGCTGGACTGTGTTCTGTTGACCACAACATTGCTCTGGGACTGAACCGCCTGGGTCTCTGCTCTTCCTAAGTGTTACATAAGAATAGCGAACCCGAGGTCAGCTTCTAAACCAGTTTCTTCCCATAACCTCCTGGACCAAGTCCCAAGCAAGACTGAGAGGAGCTCAAGGTCCCACTCTCCCGGGGACACACCTCGCTCTCTAGGTGGAAGGAGGAGATGAGTGTCCCCCAGTAATTGAAGGCTTCTCATGTTTGTGTAGAAAAACTAAGCACAGGCCTATATTCTAGAAGATTGCTTGTGTCAGGTGGAAGGTCATCAAATGCAAAACGAAAGAAATGAAAAGGTGTCTTTTGAAGCTAATGGAACAGATCAGGTGGTCAAAAATGGATAAACAATGGCATTTGGAGCAAAACTTTCAGCTTCTTCGTTTTAGTTTGACAGCCCCAGGAGGGCATGGAAGCTTCTCACCCTTCCTCATATGCCTTGCCCCAGTCATCTCTGTGTCTGTCTCCTCTGTAACATTCTTTATAGTAAATGTAAGTAGGCCTTTCCCTGAGCTCTGTGAGCTGCTCTAGCAAATTAATCAAGTCTCAGGAGACATCCTGGGAACATGATTGGTGGGAACACCAGTGGGTCAGAAGCATAGGTAAAATCACCTTGCCATTGGCATTGAAAGTGGAGGGCAGGCTTGGAACGTGAGGCTTGGGCTTATGGGGTGTGAGGCCACCTCCAGGTAGAAGGTGTCAATGTCGGAATCGTCTGATGTAGAAGTGCCTGCTTGCTTGTGGTGGGGAGAAAACCTACACATATGGTCACAGAAGTCTTCTGTGTTGATCGTTGTTGAGTGAGAGAAAAAAAAAGTACTTTGGTTTGTTCTGATATTTTCAGAAAGGCTGTAATCAGTTCCTGGACAATGCATCATAATACCCCCGCCTCAGCACATTCAGTACACTCAGTACACTCCCCACCCTGAGGGGCGGCGCTTGCCATTTCTGAAAGGATGCCTCTGTGGGGCCTGGGAGCAAGGCAAGGCTGGGTCATTTGAGTCCTCGCAGCCCAGTCCCACCAGGACCTGCCGGCCTGGAGTGAAAATGCATCTTACTGTCCTTCTGTCACCTTCCAGAGCCAGACTCCTGACCAGAACACACATGCCACACATGCATACACACACATTACACACACATGCCACACATACATACACACATGCCCCACATGCATAGACATGCACCACACATTCATATGCACACAGCACACATGCATACACACATGCCACACATGCATACACACACACCACACCATCCCACCCACATCACATATGATATACACAAGACACACCACACCATAGTCACACATGCTAAACATACCACATCATCCACAAATGCACCTACACATGCCACACATCATGCCACACCATGTATGCTACTGCATGTTACACCATCCACACACACCAGACACTACACATATCACACACACACCAGACATACTACACCATCCACACAAATATCCCCCACACACCACACAATACACATATACTTGCCACACACACACCACACCACACATGCACATGATACTATGTATGCTATACACAAGTGCATGACATACCACCTACACACACGCATGCCACTAATACCACACTGGGCACACCACGCACACATCACAGGCACACACACTGCCTACACGAATTCCACATTATACTTCCACACACCACAGAAAACAGCATCCAAATCACACAAACACACACACTGTGCACATAGACACATATACCACAAACATACCACACATCCACACACACTGCATACACACACCACATACATAGACACAAGCCACATACACACCACAAAGTACATATTCCTACACCCAGCTCGTACCATCGACACCACAAACACGTTTTCACATGCGCGTTCCACATGCTTATGAAAACAAATAGCTATCATAAACAGCACAGTTCAAACCTGGGCCAATTAAAAGAAGAACAAAACAGTTATAAAAGAAACACAGTATTCCAAGGTGTTCACCTCCTCTCCTCCCACATAATAGTCGTTTCTATTGTCATGTGCTTCACTCATCATTTTCTTTCCTTGAATAGGATCTCTGTGGCATAGACAAAGTCACACTGAACTCATTTCCTCCAGAAAAGGGTGAATCCAAACTTCTCCCTGGCCACCTCTCCAGCTGTGGAGTATCCCCATCTGATATGGGAAGGTAGGAGGAGGGAGGGAAGTACAAGATCTTTCTCTTCCAAAACTGTGTTTCATGGGAACCACTTCATTTTTTATAATTATAGCAAAATATAAGTTTAAGATTTTTTTGTGTGTTGTATTTAGGTTTGTAAAACTAAAAAGTAATCACTGGAAAATATATCCTTTATCCAGTATCCAAATATTTCCAAATATATCCAACATCCAATATCCAATACATTTGGAAATATATCCAAATATATTCAGTAGAAATTGGATAAATAACTTGCCAATTCTGAACAAACAAAAGGGGAAAATATTACTGATCAACCCACTGAAAGAAAGGAAGATAAAATCTGAAATACTGGAAATGTGATAAACGTAAAAGATAAAATAAGACTATTACTGAATGTATTGGTTATCAGAATACATCCAAAAGTAAGTGGGCTTAACTTCCCTATCCAAAGGCTAAGTACCTAGAGTGCTTCAAACAGCAAAACCTGATCCATCTAAAGTAAAATGAAGCAGGGAGGTTGATACTTTGACACTGAGGAGGCAGGCAAGGATCTAGCAGATAAATTCAGATAGAGACAAAGCAAGGGAGGGAACATTCATATCAAATAGAGAAAGAAAGCCTAAAAAATAGCCAATGAGGCAAAAATGATCATATTATTAGTAAAATATACAATCCACATTGAAGACATTGAAGTCATGAACGTTTGTATTTCAAATACTCAGAGGAAATAATGTGAAAATATAAAACATAAAAATTTGATAAAATTGTTTGCTACTGCAAAGTTCTAACACATTGTACAGGATTTTGTGGATTAACGAGATAAAAAAGGACATACAAGGTGTGAATAATATAATTAACAAACTTGGTATACTACCTACATAGAAAACATTGTAAGCCACAAAGGCACAAAGCTCATTCTTGTAAAATTATATTAACTCAGTATTTATAAATAGTGATAATGAATTAGGCCTAACAAAGTCTATTCTAAATAAGGTAGAAATTCTACAAGCCTTTTTCTCTCAGTACAAGTAGTAAATAATGACAAGAGGATTATACATTTTAACCACATAGAACTGTAAAACTACTTTTTTTTTGTTCAAAGGACTCCAGTCCCAGAGAGGGAAAGCTTTTTTCAAATGCAAATTACTTCCTTCCCACCTTCCTTCAGATCCCTTATAAGTAATGCAGGTCATAGGCGATTTTTATCACACTTTGATGGAAATAGTTCAGTATGATGCTATTTTAACGTTCCCAAAGAATAGAAAGTTTAGAAATTGTTTAGACCAGCATCACATTTAAGCCCAAACTCAACAAAGATAACAATGAAAAGTATCTATAGAACAATTACACTTATGAATATAGATATAACACTTCCTCATAAAATATTTTTACATTAAATCCAGGAATAAATTCAAAGAATAATATCCCATGAACTACCCAGCTTTATTCCTAGGAATATGGAAATAATTTATTAGCATGTCATACATTAATATAATTTATAACAATAATTTGTTAAAGGAGAAAATCCAAGTAATTATGTCGTTAATTACTTCAATGGCAGATCACACAATTCAACGACTGCTCCTAACTGTGTTTTCCTCACATCATGGAGGGTATTTGTCAGAAGAGGTCAGCCAGCATTATACTGAGTGCTGAAGCACAGGAGAGATCCACGGTAAGGGTAGGAATAAAATGAGGAAGTCCACTCTCACTCAGTGTCATGTCTCAGCATTGCCGTGCAGCCACATTCTAGCAACTCCAAGGAGGAAAGAGAGATATGTTAATTGTATAAATACTGGAAAGGAAGAAATAAAATGTTTTCTGTATTTAGATAGCAAGACTATTCTAATGCTCTGCAAAGTAATCCATAAATATTGCAAAGTGTCAGTTAACATCCCAACAGCATGCATTCTAAAAGTCGTCTGGAAGAATGACTGAATTAGCAATACAAATGCTGATAACAGAGGAGAGGCACTGAGAGGCTTCTCCGGCAGGTTTTGCACTCTTACAATACCAGGATGCCTTCAGCTGTGCGGGGCACACAGGAGCACATACACATGTAAAGGTGTCTCCTTACATCCCCAGGAAAAGGACAGATTAGTGGGGAATGCATTGTGACAACCTACTAACCATCTTAGGGGAAAATAGTGTTACATTCGTACCTCATACCTCACACCAAAATGAATTCCAGATGGGCTAAATATTTTAATATTTTAAAAAAAGAAATCATAAGGGCAATAAAAGAAAACATTTAGTGAAAATTGTATGAATATCTGGGTGTGAAAGTGCTTTCTAAGCAGGCAACCAAAATCTGAAATAATATAAGAAGAAGACTAATAGATGTTAATACATAAAAACTTAAAATGTGCTCTGAAATAAAACAAAAACCTGCCAAGCACAAAATTAAGAGATATGGAAAACTGGGGGGAATGGCGAGCAGGAAGGGAATTGCCAAATACATATAAAAGAATTAAAATTGCTATTACCTAAAAAGGTCTTATAAAAACTCGTAGGAAAAGGCAAACACACCAACTTTTAGAAGCAAAGAGAGAATACAAACAGTCTCAAATAAAATGAAATGCAAATGACCAATAAATTTGTAAAAGCCACAGTGAGATATAATTTATAGCCCCAAACCAGCCTAGATTAAGAAGAATGTTCAATGTGCAAAAAGATTTTGGACATTCTTGCCCATAAACTGCTGTTGGGGATAGAGTCGTGGCCGACCTCCAGGACAACAGGCAGGAATTGGAAGCGCACACTCCCTCAACTCCACCGTAGGAACTGCAGCTTCAGAACCGGTTCTAAAGAAAGAATTTCAGAGTGCATAGCTATGTAATCAGGCAGTCCTCACAGTGCTTTCATTTTTAACAAAAAAAGAAAAGAAAGAAAAAATTTTAAATGACTGTCAATATAGGATTGAAGAAAACTCATAACCCTGTTCTATAAAATATTATCCAAAAATTTACATATGACACAAATCCATGTTTATGAACATAGAAATATATTCCATATTGGGTACTAAATAAGAAAATCTGGATAAAGAACAGTATGGATAATATAATTAAAAAGTAGGATGTGTGGGTCTGTTTGTCTAGAATAAAGCATGACCCCAAATATTACCAATGATTAAATTATGGCGTGACCCTATTAACATAAGGCGGTACTCGTTCATGCGATGTCAATTCAGAAGGCAAGTTGAATACAGAATATAATCTCTAGCTATCACCACTCTCAGTTTGTCTCTCTATATAATATGGATTTTTAAACTGTAAGAAAAATGACTGAAATATAATAACTGAAATTTTCTCTGGATAGAGAGATTTAGAAAAAACATCATTACTTTCACCATCTAAATTTGTCTTTATCTCCTCAATTTTCTGTGGAAGGTGTATTTGTTTGCTAGGGCTACCATAACAAAATACCACAGACTAGGGGCTGAAACAATGAAAATTTATTCTCTCACAGTTGTGGAGGCTGGAAGTCTGAGCTCAAGGTGCTGGCAGAGTCCTGAGGTCTCTCTCTCTCCTTGGCTTGCAGATGCCCTGTGTCTTCACGTGGTCTTCCCCCTGTGTGTGTTTCTGTCCTCATCTTCTTAGAAGGACACAGTCAAATTGGATGAGGGCCCACCCTAATGACCTCATTTAACTTATTTACTTCCTTAAAGACCCTATCTCCAAATACAGTCACATTCTGAGGTGCTGGGGGTTAAGGCTTTAACACATGGATTTGGGAGTGGGGAGGCCCAATTCAGCTCATAACAGTTGGCATGTGGTAATTCTATAATCTGAGGAAAACATTAAAACAAAAGGAGAACAAGAGAGGGAGCAGGAGGTCAGAGCATGTCCTTGCTGCCACCAGCACACAACCATGCCCCACTGCAGAACCATGGCTGGGGATGGTCATAAAGGACAGTCCAGGACAGCACTGTCCCAGAATGAAGAGCACAGGCTGGCTGCCTGGGCCTGCACTCTGGCGTGCACCATGCCTTGCTAACATGCTTAGCCACTACCGGCACAATTCTGGTGGCCTGCACCAGGAATGCATGTGCCCAGAGGACTGGCCCCCCACCCTTTGAACCTTTTCCCAGAGGAGCCCTGACACCTGGGAGAGACTTCCTAAAGCGTTCTTCATAACAATCTAATGATAGGGAGCCCACACTATCTCTTAGAGTTGTGTGCATTCAGGGTAAAATCTTTCAGGGGATGGCAAAATGTGTTGTTAATCCATCATCAAAGATGTTTTTCTGTGCCATGTTACACACCTGGGCATTAAAATTACTCACTGAAATGTTCTAGCCACAGGCTTTGCTAATATTGCTGGGTTTTGTTAAAGTCGTTTATCTCTTCTGGAGACATGAGTGAGGTTCACCAACTCTGGAGTGGCCACAGGCAGCATCTCTCCTGCAGAGAGGCTGGGATGTTGAGAGGCTATTTGCAACCCAGTCTGCCTCCCTGCACCCCACTTCCTCCCTTGCAGGTGATGTGCATGTGCCTGACCCTAGCTACAAGAAAGGAGACCAGGGTCTTGCAATTTTCTGGGGTTCCTTGGGGATTCCTGGTGTTGGGTAAAATGAGGGCATTCAGCCCTGCGAGAAGGGAAGAGAGTAAGTGAGGTGGAGACGAGGATGGGCCTGAATGAACATGTCCAGAAACAGAGTTCTCCAGCCTTCCCACGGTGTTTCCATGGTGCCTGGTGTAACAGAAAACATGGCATTTTAACTGGATGCTGTGAGTCTTGTGTTTGTATCATTCCCCAAGAGACCCTGAGTTCCTTGATGGCAAGGGCCATTAAGACCCAGCACAGTAGTTCCCTCATCTTTTGAGTTCAAAAAGATGTCCATTGAATGAATGAGTGAATACATGCATAACAACATAAAGAAATAAATCGAGGTACTTTTAGATGTAGGCATCACAATGCAAATCAATTATGATTGTTCATGTTATTACTACAGCTTACCTCACCAGATAGTCATCTGGCTACTTTTTGCTTGAGCAGAAGATGCCTAATTGCTGGAAACTAAATGACTCAGCATCTCACCAGCCTTAGTGACAGACATGCCCTCAGGCTGCAGCCTTGGCTCTGCTCCCTGGAATTACATGTGGTCAATGGTTCTGATTCACAGAAGCTGGTTTACCGACTTGTCTGTCTTTCCTGATTTGAGATGTAGCTGACCTCACTGCCCGTCATCACTGGAGTTAAAATCCCTGTGGCCGTGGTCTGATCAGTCATGATCGTCATGATGATGCCGGGAATTTGAGTGTGTGTGATCATTTGCATTCTATCATAGAGCAAGCACAGCCGATCGCCACATCACTCACAGCACCTGCTTCTCGCTTCCCTGGACCTAATTAATCTCCTTGTGTCAGAAATTTGTTGGCCCTGAGCCAACTCCAGGGGATGATGGTGCCAGCTCAGCCCACCAGGCAGGGCTCGGAGCCAGGAGCCAGCACAGGGGATGCAAAGCCTAGACAGCAAAAGGAGAGAGAGGAGCAGAAAGCTGGGAATGTTCCTAGGCTCTAGGACAAACTAGCAAGTGTCAAAGGAAGATTCTTGAGAAAAGAACAATCCCAAGATTTTTTAACAGTTCCAATAAGGAAATAATAAGGTCTGTGCTGAAGCAGGCCATGACAATGGCCTCCTTGATATCTAAGGCAGGATTTCAGGAAAACCTCTGGGGACAGTGAGAAGTGGGGGATATGTTGCTGCAGAGGTGCCCAGGGCTCTTGTCTGAAGGCACCATGGAGTCTTCTGGATCAGAGCACTCAATGTGTCCACAATGTAGTCATTCAAAAAGTCTTTTTAATACAGCACACAGCACACAGCAGGACAAGTTATTCATTGTATGACACATGGCTGCTTGGCATTATTCCAGCGTTCTGTATTATTGTCACCAAATAAATTAAAAATTAAGAAGTAGAGATATTTTAGATAATCAAGTGTTATTTTCCCTGCCCCCACCCCCATCTCTTCATTTCTGGAAAAGCCACAGCCCAGGTGCCTGTGTGCTGAGAACTGAGAGTATTTCTGAGGAGGTGGTAGAAGAGAACTAATGGGATTATCCGCCAGAGTGATCATTTGCAAAGAGTAGCTCATGGTTACTGGAAAAGCTTCCACTGCCATCACCATTGACCACAGTTATTTGCTCTACTTGGTGAAATGATTTTAATAAGTTATCTGAAATCAAGTATTATTAAGTTATGCCAGTTGAGGGGCTCTGCCCAGGTGGGCCTTAAAATGGCCCACTTAGAAGAGATAGGAAGATGCACCCCACCAGAATTATGATGTGACCTTAGGCACGTTGTTAACCTCAAGTTGTTGAATCTCCTGAGTCTCAGTTCATCATGTGTGAGATAAGAAAATAAGGCAGTTGTCAGGGTTTGAGGAACTAAGAGATGTAAATCCCTTAGCATGATGTCTTGTCACATGTGAGGGTGCTCAGTCAGGTCGGCTGCTGTTGTCATCATTACCACTGCTGATATTAAACTGTTAGGCTTTGAACAAAGTAGCAATAGAAAGCATCATGTTCCTAGGTTAAAATTTCCCCTGTTAGGAAGATTAGAGCCAAAAAGAGAGATATTCCATCAAAGAAAAGCCCCAGGAACTGATTGAATCATTGCGGAATTCTACCAAACATTTAAGAATAAATACGTCTTACTCAAACTCTTCAAAAAAAAAAAAAAAAAAAAATGGTGAGGAGGAAGTACTTCCAAGCTCATTACTCTAATACCAACACTACACAAGGACACAACAACAACAACAAAAACAACAAACTTCAGGCCTATATTACTAATGAATATAGATGCAAAAATCCTCAACAAAATACTAGCAAGAGAAATTCAACAACACATTAAAAAGATCATTCATCATGACCAAATGGGATTCATCCCAGTGATGCAAAGATGGGACAGTGCAAATAAACATACACATGCAACACATGCAAACAAACAAACAAGCATAATACATCCATTCACAGAATCAAGAACAAAAACCATATGATTATATTTCAACAGATGTTGAAAAAGCATTTGATAAAATTCAATGTCCCTTTATGATAAAAACCCTTATAAAAATGGGTAATCAAGGAACATACCTCAAACTAATAAAGGCCATATATGACAAAGCCACAGCTAACATAATACTGAAAGGGGAAAATTTGAAGGCCTTTCCTGTAAGAACTGAAATAAGACAAGGATGGCTATTTTCACCACTATTATTCAACATAATACTGGAGGTCTTGGTCAGAGCAATTAGGCAAGAGAAAGAAATAAAAGGCATCTAAATTGGAAAAGATGGAGTCAAATTAGTCTTGTTCACTGATGGCATAATCTTGTACTTAGAAAAACCTAAATATTCCACCAAAAAACTGTTAAAATTGATAAATGAATTCAGTAAAGTTGCAGGATACAAAATTAATATATTAATATAAAATTGGTAGTATTTATATATGCCAACAGCGAACAATCTGAAAAATAAATCAAGAAAGGAATCCTGTTTACAATAGCTATAAAAAATATAAAATACCTAGGAATCAGTGTAACCAAGGAAGTGAAAAATCTCTACAAGGAAAACTATAAAACTCTGATGAAGGAAATAGAAGAGGACACGCATGCACTATAGAAAGATATTTAATGCTCATGGATTGGAGGAAATAACATTATTTAAATGACCATACTACCCAAACCAATTTACAGATCCAATGTAATCCCTGTCAAAACATCAATGATAATCTTCACAGAAACAGAAAAAAAAAAAATCCTAAAATTTTTATAGAACCCAGAAGACCCTGAATAGCTAAAGCAATTGGTATGGTTTGGCTCTGTGTCCCCATCCAAATCTCATCTCGAATTGTAATCCTCATAATCCCCACATGTGGGAGGGTGGGACCTGGTAGGAGGTGACTGGATCATGGCAGCCGTTTCCCCCATGCAATTCTCATGATAGTGAGAGAGTTCTCATAGGATCTGATGGTTTCGTAAATGTTTGATAGTTCCTCCCTCTCTCTCTCTCCTCTCTCTCTCTTTTGCCTGCTGCCATGTAAGACATGCCTGCTTCTCCTTTTGCCATGATTGTAAGTTTCCTGAGGCCTCCCCACCCATGTGGATCTGTGAATCAATTAAACCTCTTTCCTTTGTAGATTACCGAGTCTCAGGGAAGCTCTTTACAGCAGCATGAGAACAGATTAACACAGAAATCCTAAGCAAGAACAAGGCTGAGGCATCACATTAGCTGACTTCAAAAACTAGTACAAAGCTCTAGTAACCAAAACAGCACGGTAGTGGCATAAAAATAGATTCACAGACCAAAAGAATCCAGAAATAAATCCACATATTTACAACAAACTCATCTTTGACAAAGACACTAAGATTATACAATGAAGAAAGAAAGGTCTTTTCAATAAATGGTGCTGAGAAAACTGGATAACTATATGCAGAAGAGTGAAACTCAATCAAATCAAATCAACATGGATTAAATACTTAAATCTAAGACCAGAAACTATGAAACTACTCGAAGAAGACAGGGAAAATGCTCTTGAACATTGATCTAAGGCAAAGATTTTTTGTATAAGACCTCCAAAGCACAGGCACAAAAGCAAAAATAAACAAATGGGATTACATCAAGCTAAAAAGTTTCTGCACAGTAAAGGAAACAATCAACAAAGTGAAGTGACAGCCACAGAATAGGAGAATATACTTGCAAGCCAATCATTTGACAAGGGATTAATAACCAGAATATATAAGGAGCTCAAACAACTCAATAGCAAACTCTTCTCAGGAGAGTAGAGAAAGTCAAACAAAACAAAACAAAAACAAATAATCCGATCAAAAATCTGATCAGACATTTCTCAAAACACACAAATCACCGACAGACATACAAAAAATACTAACATCACTAACAGAGAAATTCAAGTCAGAACCACAATCAAATATTATCTAACCCCAGCTAAAATGGCTCATGTCAAAAAGGCGGGCAATAACAGATACTGGAAAGAATGTGGAGAAAGGGGAACCCTCATATGTTGTTGGTGGAAATGTAAATTGGTATAGCCAAAAAGGAGAACAGTATGGAAATTCCTCAAAAAACTAAAAGTAGAACTACCATATAATCCAGCAATTCCACTGCTGGGTATACACTCAAAAGAAAGGGAATCTATCAAAGAGATATCTGCACTTGTATGTTTATTGCAGCACTATTCATAATCGCCAAGATTTGGAATCAACCTAAGTGCCCAAGGATGAATGAATTCTTAAAATATGGTATATGTATCCAATGGAATATTATTTAGCCATAAAAATAATGAAATCCTGTCATTTGTGGTAACGTGGATGGAACTAGAGGCCATTTAAGTGATATAAACCAAGCACTGAAAGACAAATATCACATGTTCCCACTCATATGTGGGAGCTAAAAAGTAAATCTCATGAAGGCAGGGTACCTTAGCGGTTACCAGGGGCAGGGGGGGGAGGGGAAGAAGGAAGGAGACATCAAAGAAAATAAAAAGAATATAAATGTATCTATTACCATTGAATGTATACTTAAAATGTTAAAGATGGTAAATTATATATGTAAAAATTAATCTAAAAAAACCCACAAAAAATAAATACAAAAAAGAGACAGCAATTCCCACAGGAAAAAAAAAAGTTAGAAAAGGGTTCTATATATGAAGAGATCCAGGCCCAGCATGATCTTTTCTAGGGTTTATTAGTGTAAATCGAGGCATGTGTAAAAATACATTTCTAGGGTAGTCAAGATTTTACTGTAAAGGGACTCAAATGCAACCACCAAGAATATTAAGGAAAAGAAAGGATTAAATTTGATTATTAGTACATTCGAACAATTTACTCCAGGGAGGTTGAAAATGAATGAAATCACTCCCTTTGCCCCTTTAAAAATCACAAAATATAATTAACTTGGGTTCAAATGCATACATCAAAAAGCATGAGCATTTATGAGAGTTGTGTGATGGGATTTGATGTGAAAGGAATCCATATAAAATGTTCCTTCCCCAACCACCAGGCCTGGAGGACATGAGTCGGTCCCATAGTGACGGTGCCATCCAATGCCAGGGACAAGAGATTACACTCAAGGAGTCACTGTGCTTCTCAGAGGACAGGTCAGAATGTTGCCCCGCCTTCCGTATGGATAGCGGTGTGGAACATACAAGTTGCATTATCTTACAGCCGTTCTTTTGTTCTCACTCATTGTAAAGCTATGAAGGAAGTTGAATGAGGCAGCCATGGTTTCAAGGAATTGAGTGACTTGCCCAAGAGAGCAGAGAAAGTCACTAGTGAAACTGACCTTAGTTCCCTTCTCAAGATCTCCTGGCCTGGCAATAGCACACACTGATGCTGGTCTTGGAACTTGAGCAGCAGGGTATGAGCTGAGTCATAATGTTTGGCACTAGTAAAAGACCAGCCCACAGAAGTTGGGATGCTGAGAAGAATTGGAGAGTGGGGCAAGGGAGAAGAAAAGTAGAAGACAATGCTAAGAAACTAATAACCTCTTTTACAAAGTGAAGTGTCGAGAGTCTGTCGAAAGTTGTCTTAGTCCGTTTGTGTTGCTATAAAGGAATGCCTAAGGCTGGGAAATTTATGAAGTGAGGCTTATTTGGCTCAACTTTCTACAGGCTGTACAGGAAGTGTGGTGCTAGCACCTGCTTCTGATGAGGGCCTCAGGAAGCTTACAATCATGGCAGAAAGTGAAGGTGGAGAAGGTGTGTCATGCAGCGAGGAAGGAAGGGAGGGGAGGAGGTGCTAAGCTGTTTTTAACAATCAGGTCTCATAGTAACTAACCGAGTGGGAACTAGAAGAGTGCCCACAGGAGGGCACCAAACCATTCATGAGGGATTCACCTTCATGAGCCAAACACCTCCCAGAGGCCCACCTCGAACACTGGGGGTCACATCTCAACATGAGATTTGGAGGGGACCAATATCCAATCTATATCAAGAGTAAATGGAAATAGAAAGAAAAGGATGAGTGTATTGTTTAAAGTTACAATATTATCAAGAGAAATGCTAGAAATAATCTAATTCTCAAACATTTCAAAGAACAGAGGCGGGAAAGGTTTGGTTTTCAGGGAAGCAAGTCTTCTATATGCTTGACGCGCTGTGGATAAATAGGTCAATAGAGATAAAGCATTTCATTTAGAACTGTGGGGTAGGCCTCAGGACAATTGCTAACAGAAAGACTCAAAAATCTCTGTATTGTGGTTCTGGGCTGGGGCGGCATCTGGTGAGAGACTGCTCTTTTGTCTTATAAACCCTTTGTAATACTGTATTTGATTTGTTACTATGAATGTCTATTACTTAATTTAAAAAATGACACAAGATCCATTTTCTGTATTTCTAGCGTAGAGATAGCTGCTATCTTTTCATAAAGAACATTTTAAAGAGAAATCCCTACAGAAATAATAAATAACAGGCTTGTCATTCCTGACTCCCAGGGACATGGTTGCTTTAAAACATAGGTTTTATTCATTTGGGTGTGGCAAGGCCAACAGATAGGGAGGGAACTGCTGTTGAACAGATAGTCTGTTATGCACAGATCTGGAAAGGAGACGCATGCCTTACCATGGGGGCCACGCTGTGCCATGGGGGATCACATGGGGAAGCTCCAGGGTTGTTTAGAAGTGTGGGGGGAACTGTGGCAAGAGCCTTTAATGTGTTTTTTTGTGAGAAGGAACCAGCAAGGCAGTATAAGTAGACTTAGAATGGACTACTTTGAATACTTTTAGTGGGCTCTGGACACAGGGGTGTTATGAGTTGCCTGGTGCCAGGCCCTGGGGTGATTAGGGCAGGTGGCCGTGGCCCAGAGAGTGAGAGCCCAATGGAGGAGGTGATTGGGAGGGCTCTGGAGTGGTTGGTTTGCATAGGAAAGCTATGCTTGCTGATGTCATTTACCATCTCTAGGGATTGGCCAGCCTGGGAGGGGCAGTCCCTCCAGGCCCAGCAAGGCCCCGAGATTTCTACACCTTTTGAAATAGTTTAGTCAAAAAGCAACCAGGGTCTATTTCTTGCAACGGCAAAAACAATATTAAAAAGAAAGCACTGCTTGCTAGATATTGCCACCCTAGGTAGTGGCACAAAGACCTTTAGCCCCTGAACCCTCATGGATAGGTGTTAACAGAATTCTGTTTCTACCTCTGCTGTCCTTTCAGCCTTTCCCATTGTCCCCTTATCTGCTTCTGAACCAGAATAACATGCGCAGCCCATCCAGTGGGCAGTGCATCCTCAAGGTGAGTAGCTCTCCTGGACCTAAGTCCTTGCACAGCGAGCAACCTTCTGGCTTGCACTTGGCCACTGCAGAAAAGGGGAATATGCCAATCCTTTCCATGGGAACATGGGACATCTCAGAGCTCATTAACAATTGATGCTTTGGTTACATATCAACTTTGTGTTTTTCATTATCACAAGCTAATTCCCACGCTAACATTTTGGACTTCTAAGCAACTGGCCGGGTTAAGCTTAGCATCCTGGCTGATATTTGGTTGCTGTCACTTTAATGTTAATAATAGTTTCAATCAACCTGCTGGAAATATGGTAATTAGATAAAACCTGGAAACAGGAAAAGAGAGTAAAGGTGTCAACCTGGGACAGGGAAGCAGAGTGGCAGCCTTCTCTGTAAACCTACCTAGCTTGACTGAGTTTTCACAGCACAAACAAATACAAGAGCACTCTGCTATTAAAAAAAAATCTGGGGCCCATCAGCGCTCTTCTCATTTTCCAGTGAATGGTTGGCAGAAATCTTCCAAACTGTTTACTTGACAATTTGTTTAAAAGTATAGTTTTGCAGCTGGGTGATTTGTTTGCTCTTTTTCCCTCCAAGAATCAAGTGTTACAATCAGGGATTGCTTATTTTGATGGAAGCCGTGCGGGCGGTTTAGATTTTGATGCGTGTCCCCACCCTGCTGGCAGGCAGCTGGCTTTGGAGGCCTGCCCTGGATCCCTCTCACTGACTCCATCTCCCCTTCCCTGGTCCAGGCTCCAGTTTACATGGCTCTGCCATTGGGAAGTGGAATGGCAAAGCATATGCAGCGGTGCTGCTCAGCCAGGTACAGACAAGAGTTGTGTTGCTGCTCATCTGGGGTTGCTGGTTGCCTAGAAAAATGAAATAAAGTGAGTTTGTAACAAGTAAAGTCCTGTGAATTGTGGCCTCTTTCAATCATAAACAGTTTATCCACTGAAAAGATCATGTGGCCCAAAGAATCAGAGTGCCTTTGGAAGAGTAATCCACGTGGTTTTATATTAAAGAGGGAGAGGGAGGGAAGGAGGTGGCGGGTGGGAGGAAAGAGAGAGAGAGAGAGAGCCAGGTTTATCCACAGAAGCAATAGGATATACAGATATAGGTGGATGAGGAGATCTGCTGTGAGAATTGTCTCACTAAATTACGGATGCTGAGAAATTCCAGGCCACGCCATCTGCAAGCTGGAAGCAGGTCCAGGCCCAGTCCAAAGGCCTAAAAACCAGGGAGGAAGGGGACTGGTTTAAGTCCCAGAATCCAAAGGCCTGAGAACCAGGAGCTCTGATGTCTGAGGGCAGGAGAAGGTGGATTTCCCAGCCCCAGAAGAGAGAGAGAATTCACCTTTCCTTCGTTCTCTCTGGGCCCCCAACAAGTTGACCAGTGCCACCTACGTTGGTGAGGGTGGACTTTCTTACTCAGTCCACTGATTCAAATGCTTATCTCTTCCAGAAACGCCCTTACAGACACACTCACAAATAATGTTTTACGAGCCATCTGGGCATCCTCACCCCAGTCACGTTGACATCTAAAATTAACCATCTCAGAAAGCCAAAAGATGTCTGGTGAGGCGGAGGCAGCATCAGCCGGCTCCCCGCCCGCTGACCAGGAGAAGGTGCCACGGTAAGCACTCCACCCTCCCATTCGGTCTCTGGCCCCAGGTGGAGCCACTGTGGACTCACCCTGCCTGGTGTGGAACACTCCCTCCCTGTCATGGGCAGTCCGCAGCTGGAAGCCTGGAGAGCCCACGCGCTTCTGAAGCCGGGTGGCCTCAGGCTGGCTTGTCAGCGGGAGCTGCCTAGCGGGGATATGGCGGTGGCAGAAGTGAGGGGGCTGAAGGACGGGGCGGACTTTAGCAGGAGGATAGAGGGGAATGTCCCTGTTTCATAAAGCTGAAGTGTGTCCAAGCAATGTCCCGGCACCTCTGTGAAAGATTGGCTGCCTGGTGTGACTGAGAGACCAGAGGTTTGGCCCTGAAAGTGTGGTGGTCTTTTTCTTTTTTCCACTTTTTAACCTTTTTCTTTTTTTTGAGACGGAGTCTAGCTCTGCCACCCAGGCTGAAGTGCAGTGGCCGGATCTCAGTTCACTGCAAGCTCCGCCTCCCGGGTTCACGCCATTCTCCTGCCTCAACCTCCAGAGTAGCTGGGACTACAGGCGCCCGCCACCTCGCCCGGCTAGTTTTTTGTATTTTTTAGTAGAGACGGGGTTTCACCGTGTCAGCCAGGATGGTCTCGATCTCCTGACCTCGTGATCCGCCCGTCTTGGCCTCCCAAAGTGCTGGGATTACAGGCTTGAGCCACCGCGCCCGGCCTTTTTAACCTTTTTCTACTGTGGGGAGGTCGCCTAAGATTACTGAATTTGCTAACCCCACGGGAAGTAGGCATTTGAGTCTAACAGCGCCATCCCGCACTCCACAAAACCCTGTAGAGCAATGTTTGCTCCATGATGTGTGAAGGTGAAAAGCCACTCAGGAAACCAGAGAGATTTGGCACTAAAATATATGTTTTTCGTATGCAGGGCAGGTTGGGCTTCCCTTCATCACACACCAACAGATGCGCACCGAGCCCCGCGCAGCGCATTCCTGAGGACGGATTCCCCAGGGCAGGGCGAGAAAGGCCCTCGGGCCCCTGCCTGTGTGCTCATCTCTCCATCCTGAGTGGCGGATAAGCGGGTGTGCGCAGGTCCAGCTTGGGAGAGGCAGGCGGGCCAGGAGCGGCCCGCCAGAAAGGTGCAAGGGAAAGCCCCAGAGGTGGAGGGGAAGGTGAAAACCCGGGGCGGTGGTGCGGCGCGCTCCTGGAGGGCTGCATGGAGAAGGGGAGGGCGCGCGGGGCCGGGTGGTCCAGTGCGCTCCGGCGCGGCCCCGACACCCGTGGGCACCCCCATGTCCTGCGCTCAGCTCCGCTGCGGCCACCTGCTGGGTCTGCGCGGGTGCGGTGGCCGGGTGAGCACTTCTCTGCCCTTGCGCGCCTTGCGCTTCCAGCCCAGTCAGCGCTTCAGCTGCCGGCATCACCCGCCGCCCGCGCGGCTCGGAGCGCGCCCTCTGCTGGACCGGCCACTGCCGGCGAGTGGCTGCCTCCAGGCTCCACGACAGGACCAGGACCAAGCGCCCTGCTGACTGCACTCCTACGTGGTATCGCCTTGTGCCATCGCAGAAAGCAGCGATTCAGCCTCTGCCTGCACACCTGCATAAATGGGGAGCTCTCAAGTAGTCCACTGCATTGCTGTCAATGCTGACCATTAGAAACAGCTTCCTTATGTGGAGCCCCTTGTCGCTCACTCCATTTGTCCTACCTCTGCCCCCCAGGTCTCCCCTGCAAAGAGCTTAGCTTCTCATGACAACACTTAAAGCATTTCAACAGCATTAGCATTAGCTCCACCTAATCCCAGTTCTTCTGCTCTGCCCAAACCTCCCCGAGCCCTCCAATGGTCGTGGTGTGATGTAGCGTCATCATTCAGATGACTCACGTTAGGACACAAACCATCTACAGAGCCCCTTCTCCACTGTGGTGCCCAGGAGTACACCTGTGCCTGCAGGTAGGATCTGCCCACTGCACAAGACGAGATGTCACCTGCGGGAGTCTAACCGCTGGCCTTCGGACACACAGGCGGAGGTCAAAGCAGTCGATGTGCCAGAATCTTCACACTTCTCATGCACTCTGAGTTTAGGTTCAATTTTTATTCATTTTCATATGTTCTACTAAGTAATCCCATCCCTGAATCCAGCCAGCAAACATTTAATTCCTAACGAGTGCCAGACAGCTGCTATTACTGCTGTTCAATCTAAGGGTATATCTTACAGTTTCTGCACTAAAGTTCATCCTGGCTTACCACATCCATAATTCTCATTTATGTTAATCTTTTGGGATGATGATATTTTTAAATATCCAATATATCCGTAATGGCTTCCAGATCCATCTAATTAGTGAGTTTGACAGGAAGCCTTTGTATGTCCTAGTGCTTCTAAAATACCAAAATCCAGCTTCATATTCAAGTGAAGAGGCTGTATAGCCCCTTTCCCCTTTGTGAAAGATTGCTTGACAAACTACCAAGGGTTTTATGAGGAACCCGTGAAGATCTTTTTTTGTTTTTTTTTTTTTTTTTTTTTTGAGACAGAGTCTCGCTATGTCGCCCAGGCTGGAGTGCAGTGGCCGGATCTCAGTTCACTGCAAGCTCGGCCTCCCGGGTTTACACCATTCTCCTGCCTCAGCCTCCCGAGTAGCTGGGACTACAGGCACCCGCCACCTCGCCCGGCTAGTTTTTTGTATTTTTTAGTAGAGACTGGGTTTCACCGGGTTAGCCAGGATGGTCTCGATCTGCTGACCTCGTGATCCGCCCGTCTCGGCCTCCCAAAGTGCTGGGATTACAGGCTTGAGCCACCACGCCCGGCCCCGTGAAGATCTTAACCTATGGTCTTTAAACTGATCACAAAGCTTCCTCATGTCACCTTGTCACATGCCTTACAGAAATCCAGAGACACTCAGTCCACCACATTTCCCTGATATGCAGCCCAGTAACTGCACTAGCGTCCTGCTGCCGTGCTGGGCGGTTTTGACAGACCACCTGTCATTGCCTCTCCTGGTCTCTAAGCCTGTTGTTCTGCTGGGCAGGCTGGACACTGGGGGCCCACGACTGTACACAGAGGCACACTCAGTTCTCAAACCACCACTCTATGCACTCCTGACTCAGAAAGGAGCCCGGGACTCAAGCTTTGTCTCTGATGGTCCCCTAAGGAGGTAGGTGCTTTGTTCCTCTCTTGTGCTTAGCCATGCCTCATCCCAGCAAAAGTGTCTCAAGTCATGGGGTTTCCCCGTGTCCCTGCAGAGGGTATTTTAGTCTAAGAATACATGGCATTCTTAACAAGGGCTTCCTGATATTAATCATAAATAGTCCTGCACTGATTTCACACTATTATTCTTTCTTACAACTTTTGTTTTTGATACAGCTGAACACCCACCTCCTCAGACTGTGCCGAATATGTGTGTGATGTGTATGGTATGTAGGACAAAGATCCTATAGGAGATAATGACTGTTTTAAATAAATTTTATAAGACATATTATTTACTATTATATATTTTTAAGGAGAGAGAATATGTAGCATTTTCATTGCGCTGGAAACTATATTGCAGTGATGGCTGAGGCCTAGATGTGTCCTTGAGGTGGAGGACTGTTGGGTAGCAAGAGGCTAGGTGTGGGAAGTCCGCTCTGTCCTGCTTTCTGGCCTCAGCTTCCTAGTTTCGTGAATAGCTAGGATGGGATGATCCCAAACACCACTCCCAACTCTTCTACAACATCTGCAGGTCATCACTCACAATATAGATCTATGGTCTCTGAGATTTGCAATTGACTTTTGTTAAGAGTACTACTGCTACTAATGAGAATAGTAATTGACAGTCACTGAATATGCATCTGTGACTTTGGCTTCAGCAATTTGCTGATTTCTTATAACACATCTCTGAGATAGCTGTACTACTCTATTTACAGATGAGAAAGACCAAGGTCTGGCATGCTCAAGCTGCTCACTCAAATGAACATGCTGTTATGCAGCAGCCAGCAAGCCAGGTCTGTCTGGATCTTTTACATCCTCTGGCCAGAGGCTGCACTGTGGAGATTCTACCTGAGGAGACATATGGAATCTAGAACTCTGCAACCCAGTGTCCAATATGGGAGCCAGGCCAGGCATGGTGGCTCAAGTCTATAATCCTAGCACTTTGGGAGGCCGAGGCAGGCAGATTATCTGAGGTCAGGAGTTCGAGACCAGCCTGACCAACATGGTGAGATCCTGTCTCTACTAAAAATACAAAAATTAGCTGAGCGTGATGGTGCATCCCTGTAATCCCAGCTACTTAGGAGGCTGAGGCAGGAGAATCGCTTGAACCTGGAGGCGGAGCTCTGAGCCACCTCTCCCAGTCTGGGAGCCAAGTCCTTGGCCTCCATGGTTGACCCCCTTCTTGACCTTCTCCTTCACTAGGCAACCAGTGGCTGCTTCATTACAGCTCCACACTTCAACAACTCCCAAAGAACCCAAATGTCATTAAGCAATTTTATAGCAGTCTGGGGCTGACTGACAGTTCAGAAGGGGCTGCAGAGTTACTTGCCATCCAACAATTAGAAAACAGTCAAGGCCTTGGTCAGGGATGAGGGTGCTTAGCACAGGGCGGAGGGCACAGGTATAATGTCTACAGTCCAGCACAGAGTCCTGCCAAAACCTTGGCAACAATCCCAGTGCTGTGTCTGGAGAAAATGACAAATGTTCCAGAAGTAGGAGAGCACATGTCTCTCCTGGAGACTCTGCTTGAAGCTGCATTTACACGGGGGCACCCTTTGGGTTACTATGGAAAACTAGATGACTAGAACCCCAGTAAAAGCCGTCTACTGTGTGGAAACTGCATGCAGAGAGTTCTGGCATGGGAGGGTGGTTTCATGATTGAAACAATAATAATGCTGGCATGTGTGTCACTACAAGGGAAGAAAGGTGATTTGTGGAAATAACTACTCATACAGAAAGAACAAGTTCACCCTCGTGCCTAAGACAACTCAGCTTGATTAGGGAGAAGTAAGGAAGACAGGGTAAAGAATGATTTTCCTCACCTACCAATGGCAGGAGCAGCTCCAGGACCAAGTGAGGGAGGTCACTTAAGGAAGTGCTCCTGCTCAGGGTGGTAGGGGTTCAAGGTCAGCTCCTGAGAATGTGTGCCTCTTAAATGTTGGAGGTGATGTCTGCCTGACTGTACCCTAGTCCCAGCCCTAAGCAGGGATTTGTTAAGGATCTACTTACTTTAGCTTATTTATTCCATATACAAGCTTCATGGTGCAGAATTACTATCCCTATTTTATATATAGAAGAAACGGAGGCTCGGGTTCAAAGTCACACAGTGAATAAACTCAGGCACATAGCCTCACAATCTCGTAGTCTGCTTAAAACCATTTCAGATTTTTTCCCAACATTAAAACAACTCTGGAGGGAAGACAGATTATTCTGGTCAGAGTCATGTCCCAGCCACTTGCTGTTTGACTTGAGGCCAATCACTTAATTTCTCTAGGACTCAAGTTTCTTGGTTTTAAGTGGGGAGTAATACTAGGACATGTATAGATTTGTTATGAGGCTGAAATGAGAACATGCACATAAAGTACTCAGCAAAGTGCCTGGCACAGGATACAGGCAACACTAATAACCAATGAACAGCAAGAACCAAGAGTCACTCATTCAACAAAATGTTTCCATGCCCAGATGCCTCCAGCCAGTGACTACCTTCAAAGAGCTCATAATCTGGAGGCAGAACAGAAAAAAAAATAAAGCATGAAGAGTGAATAGCATGAAATGAGGCTGTGGGAGCCAGAAGAGGAAATTTCCAAAAGTTGGGAGGAGACACAGAAGCTACACAGAGGAGGTGACTTTAGAGACAAGTCTTGAAGGGCCACTCTAAAGCTTGCAGGCAAGAAGAGCACCCCAGGGAGCTGCATTTCAGGACCCCTCAGGAAACCCGAGCCAGCCTCAGGATGCCTGGAATGGAAGGAGGGAAGAAGAGATAGGAGAGTTGGGTTCTAGAAAGTGTAGGGGTTCCAAACACAAATGTGTTTTGCCATGAGGACTTGCCCAGCCCAGAGATGTGGTCCTTTTGCACTCTGATTTAGAGAGTGCCTGTAGTCCCAGCTACTTGGGAGGCTGAGGCAGGAGAATCGCTTGAACCCGGGAGGTTGAGGTTGCAGTGAGCCAAGATCGCGCCACTGCACTCTAGCCTAGAGACAGAGCGAGACTCCATTTCAAAAAAAAAAAAAAAAAAAGAAAGAAAGAAAAGAAAAAGAAAAAAAGAAAAAGAGAAAAAAGAGAGTGCAATTCCTACATTCTAGTGAATGAATGGTTTTGCTCAATCCTGACACCATAAAATCAGGGAATGATGAGAGTCCAGGTTATAACCCAGAACCACCTTTCACTCGTTTCAGTACATAATCATTCTTCTCTGTTCTTTTCCTTACAAGCATGGGGCTCCTGTATCTACTCCACCATTGGCTTCCTATGTTTCTAAACATGTTGCCCTCTGTTGGTGCTGGAGTCCAGCACGAATCCCTTCTTGACATCCTGGTCTGCACCCGTACCTAGCCGAGAAGGGGCTCCCTGGCAACTGTGGGCTGACAGAGGCACTTGTGGCCTTTAGGGAGGGCAGCAGTTTAGGAAGAAAGAACTGCAGAGACCCCTGGGGCTCCCTCAGTCAGGAGCCTCACTGGTCAGACCCTTGGATCTCTTCATGTCTGGTGGCCATGCTGAAGCAGGAAGGCAACTTCTCCCTCTTGGGAGTGAAAGAGCGGTGTGATTACCAGCAAGATCACTGTTCTTATCTCCATTTCTCAGGTAAGAGATATCACCTAGCTCACAGGTGGCAGAGTAGGGTTCACATTCAATTTTTGCTGCCTTGAAAGTTACAGCAATATCAACACTGCCTGCAGTCCCTCAGCCACGAACAACTAGCACTACTAATTTTCCCAGCTTCCCGCTCTTTGAATCACTCTTTTCCTCTTCATTGCTATAATGACACCAAGGAATGGAGGACACTTGTGTAGGTCTTCCCCGTCCCATCCACTTCCTCCCGACCACTTTCCTCCAGTGTTGAGACATGGCTGGTCTTAAAACTACTCTTTAGGAAAAACAAACAAAAGCAACTACTCTTGGCTAGTCCCTAGGCACTGGGTCTTTCCCACCATCCCTGACTCCTCCCACAAGCCTTGGTCCCTCCCACTAGCCCTGACTCCTCCCACTATCCTCCACCCTTCCTACCACCCCTGGCCCTTCCCACCATCCTCGGCCCTTCCTACCTGCCCTGTCTCCTCCACCAGCCTCAGCCCCTCCCACCGCCTCTGACTCTGCCCACCATCCATGCCCCTCCCACCAGCCCCCAGCCCCAGCCCCTCCCACCACCCCTAGCTCCTCCCCCAACCCCTGGCTCCTCCCAGGATCCTCTGCCCCTCCCACCAGCCCTGGACCCTCCCACCCCCCTCAGCCCCTCCCACCAGGCCTGGTCCCTGTGTGTCAGCGCAACTCACTTTGCTGCTGGTGAGTACAGGCCCCTTCACGACCTCTAACCTGGTCTTTGGACTCTGCTTCTCGGAACCATGGACCTTACAAGGTGAAGGAAGAGATCTCCCCTTCTTCTACTGTCCCCCACCTTCTGACTGCCACCTGGAAAGGAAGTGGAGGTCTAGCTGCTCAAAGGTTTGGGAGACTGGGAGGCGGTGAAATGCCTGCAGCATGCAGTCAGGAAGCAAACTTGAATCTATACAAGCTACCATTTCAAAGAAGTCAGCTACGCTATGCCTCTGGGAATTTCAAATTGAACACATTTCTAAGTGGGCCGAGTAGCTCTCCCCTCCTCTCCTGCTCTCAAACACCTCCATGCTCATCTTTGGCCTCCCCACACCCAGGTTTCTTTTTATTTCTCAATGTGTTTGAGTTATACCTTCGGTTTTCTCTTTCCAAACATCACCTGAGAAGCCTCATCTTTAACGTTTCAAGGTGTTTTGCTAAACGACATCTACTCTGTAGCGAGATTGCTCCACCAAGTCAGTTGCAGAGGTCAACAGAATACATCTGGGGAGCTGCTCCGCTGCACACTCACAGACACACAGCAGTGCTTTACTTCGAGCTGTATTTGACTAGGCCCGGGGTGAGAATATCATCCAAGACCCATCATACATCCCACCAGTGCCCTCATCCCTGATTCTGACACAAGGCATACTGCTGGCCCAGTCCTGGTGCAGCCTGGTGTGGCCGCAAGGAAAAGCCAGCTGCTTCTCTATTTTCTGAAGCTTTTGGCTGTTTTGTGCCAAGACCTATGGTTACTTTACTTTTGGTTATCATCTTCAGAGGCCCTCGGGCTCCATTTTTTTTAAATGAGGCAGCTGTGAGCATGGTAATTGCAGTGATGTGCCCCAGCAACTTCCAGATTTTCTCTTTAAAATATTTTTTTTAGTTATAACTCGAGTTTATCATTTCATCATCAAATCACCGAGTAGAAAATGTTACATTTGGGTGTCATCGTGGATAATCACTCTGAAGAAAGAGTTTTATTCCAGTAAAGACTGTGTTTAATAAAACCTCTGATGAACTTCAGCCTTGCCAGGCTGATCAGCAACGGGTGACCCTGGCTGGGAGGGGCTAGCTGCTGGCTTTCTCCATCTCTTTCTCTATGCCCTGAGCCAGGCACCCTGTGTTGCTCTGTGGCAAAGAAAAAGTGTTTCCATTTTCAATATGTGGCTTAACTGCATGCTGCAGTGGAAGCTGCTGTGCCTAGCCCTGCTCAAGGGGGCAGGCACTTCTTGAGGCTGTGAGGAATATTGCTTTTCTCCTTGCACTTGTGAAGGGACATAGACCTGTGGGTCCCTCTCCTCCATCTTCTGCTATTGTATTATTATTGTCTTATATTGTATTATACTCTCTTCTGCCCCAGAGCACATTGCCCATTCTAGGCATCTGTTTTCTTGCCCAAAGTCCTGTTTCAGTTCATGGAGAAATTGATCACATGCACTTTTTTTGCACCCAGAATGTGAAAGTCAGAGATCTGGAGTACAACTGCAGTCCATTTGGCTGCAGAAAGCAAAATGGATCTCTGTATTTTCTACCTGATGCATCTTCATCAACATCATCCATTCTCTGATATGCACAGCACTCTACCGGTTGCCAATTTTTGCATCCATTATTCTTATTTGATATTCATGTATCTGGTTAGAAAGTAAAAGCAGATGCAGTTTCCCACCATGTTATAGAGGGGGAAATTAAGGCGAAGGCAGGCACAATGCTTTTGTCAGACAAATAAAGTGGTAGGTTTTCTGATATCTGACCTAAACTATTTCAGATACACCAGAATGTACTGAAGAGAACATACTTGTCTGTTAGTCTCTTACGTGCTAAGATATCACTATTTAGGTTTAAATATATTATATGGAGATAATGGGGGGAAATTGGCCTCTGCAACTTTGATGATGCCAATATAGCTTCAAACAGCTCTCGAGGTATGTGAGAGCTGGCAAATGAAACAGACTGGTAGTAAGAATCACATAAAATGTCAACCATGCAACTTGATAAATGGCACTTACAGAAAACCCATGGTACCATCTTACTGGTGAAATACTGGATGCTTTCCCTCTAAGATCAGGAACAATACCGGGATGTCTGTACTTGTCACTTCTATTTGACATTGTACTGGAGATTCTAGCAGGGTGGCAATTAGGCAAGAAAAAGAAAAACAAGGGAGCCAGATGGGAAGGGAGAGTTCAAACTACATTTGCAGATGCCACAATCTTGTGTTTAAAAACTCCAAAGGAGTCCAGTGAGAAAGCATTAAAACTATTACAAATGAGTTCAGAAAGGTTTCTGGATACAAAATCAGTGTATGCACATTTATGATAGTAGCCCTTCCTTATCCACAGTTTTGCTTTCTTGTGGTTTCAGTTATCCAAGGTCAACTACAGTCAGCAAATAAGTGAGTACAATCCAACAAGATATTTTGAGAGACAGAGAGACTACATTCACATAACTTTTATTACTGTATGTTGTTATAATTGTTCTATTTTATTATGTTAATTATGCTAATCTCTTACTGTGCCTAATTCATAAATCAAAATTATAGGTATGTATGGATAGGAGAAAACATAGGCTTCAGTACTATCTGTGGTTTCAGACATGCACTGGGGGTCTTGGAAAGCATCCCCCACAGACAAAGGGGTCTATTGTGTATTTCTATATACTAACAATGAACAACCTGAAAGTGAAACTAAACAATTCCATTTATAATATCATGAAAAAGAATAGCATACTTAGGAATAAATTTAACAAAAGAAATACCAGACTTTTACACCAAAAACTGCAAGATATCATTGAAATACATTTAATAAAACCTAAGTAAGGGCTGGGCATGGTGGTTCATACCAGTAATTCCAGTACTTTGGGAGGCCAAGGCAGGTAGACCACCTGAGGTCAGGAGTTTGAGACCAGCCTCGTCAACATGGTAAAACCCCGTGTCTACTAAAAATACCAGCTGGGCGTGATAACATGTGCCTGTAATCCCAGCTACTTGGGAGGCTGAGGCAGGAGAATCACTTGAACCCGGGAGGTGGAGGTTGCAGTGAGCTGAGAGCACGACACTGCACTCCAGCCTCGGTGCTACAGCAAGACTCCTTTTCGAAAATAAAAAATAAAAGACTAAATAGGTGGAAGCACATCCCACATTCATGGATAAAATGAGTTAACATTGTTAAAACGGCAATACTTCCCACATTAATCTACAGTTCAAATGCAGCTCCTATCAAATTCCCAACCTCCTCTTTTGCAGAAATAGACACACTGGTTCTCACATTTACATAGAATTGCAAGGAGATCCTAAATAGTTAAAACAGTCTTGCAAAAGAACAAAATGTGGAGGACTCACACTTCTTAATTTAAAACTTACTACAAAGCTATGACAATCGCAACAGTGTGATACTTGGGTAAGGACAGTCAAAGAGATCAATGGAATAGAACTGAGAATCCATACATAAACCCTCACATTTCTGACCAACTGATTTTTGATGAGAGTGTCCAGATCATTAAATGAGAACCGCATAATCCTCTCAACAAATGGTGCTGAGACAACTGGATATCCACGTGCAAAAGAATGAAGTTGGACCTCTATCTCACACACAATATAAAAAATTAGCTCCAAATGGATCAAAGACTTAAATGTAAGAACTAAGACTATAAAATTCTCATAGGAAAAAAATAGAGTATATCTTCATGACCTTGCATTTTAAGATATGACACCACACACACACACACACACACACACACATCAGACAAGTTGAACTTCATAAAAATTAAAAACGTGCATCACAAGATGTTATCAAGCAAATGAAAATATAGCTCACATGGGAGAAAATATTTGTGTATAATATATTTAATAAGAGTCTAGTATCCAGACAAATAACCTGATTTAAAAAATAGGTGAAGGATTTAAATAGCCATCACTCCAAATATAAACAATGGTCAATGAGCACATGAGAAGAGGATATTAGGTAAGTGCAAATCAAAACCACTTTATGCCTACAAGGACAACTATAATAAGAAGGAGAGATAAGAACAAGTGTTGGCAAGGATGTGGAGAAACTGAAATCCTCATGCACTGTTGGTGGGAATGTAAAATGGTGCAGGGGTTTTGGAAAACAATTTGGCAGCTTCTCATTAGGTTAAAGTAGGATTACCATATGATCCAGCAATTCCACTGGATGTGTAACCAAGATAACTTAAAAATACGTCCACATAAAAACCCGTACATGAATGTTTATAGCAGAATTGTTCAAAATACCCAAAAATTTAAACAACCTAAGTGTTCCATCAACTGATACAGGGATAAACAAAATGTGATATACCCATACTATTGAATATTACTTGGCAATGAAAAAGAATGAAGTACTGATATGTGCTAGAGCACAGATGAATCTTAAAAACATGTGAAAGAACTGACAAAGCCAGACACAAAAGGCCATATATATATGGTCCATTTTACATAAGACGTCCAGAATAGAGAAATCCATAGAGACAGAAAATAGATTACTGGTTGCAAGGGGTGGTGGTGTTTGGGGTGGGAATGGAAAGTGACTATTAATGCATATAGTTTATTTTTGTGCAGGGGGGAGATGAAAATATTTTGGAATGTTATTCCAGTGATGTCATTAAAAATAAAGTATTTGTCAATGTCACTAAACTCTACCCTGTGTAAAGTCTGAAATTTCTGCTCCCTTTCCTAAGGGGATTTGGTTCTGGTTGCCTGAGGGAAAGGAAGAAATCAGATTTCAATTTGATGACTGGATGCCATATGTATGTCTGGTGAGCTCATCGTGTGGGCGAGCAGGGCTCCCGTTTATACAACGTTAGAGTCTACTTAGACTCTACCACCATAGCAATGTGAATGTCGTTACCATTAGGATCACGCAGTTGTCCCTGGGTGGAGCTTCTCTTGTGGATGGCATGCTTCCCTTCTGTCACCACAAGTGAGATATGGAGGCCTAGGCCCTAAACAGGTTACCTTGATGCTGATAACCCTAACATTGTCAAGAGGAGGCTCCGTGGTCATGCTAGCTTTTCTGTTTCCCTCAGATGACAGAGAGTAAATTGTTCAGATTCAGAGGCTAAACTTTGTCATGAGTGGATATAGACTATCCTAGAAGCTCAGCCCCTGAGCCTTATCCAACAGAAGCACTGCGGGGCTTCCAAGCAGAGAAAAGCGGGGCTAGTCTTGCTGAATCAAGAGCAGGGGTCACAGGGCTGCATGCCTACCTTCTAGCATAGCCGATCATGTGCCCAGACCTCAGTTTGCCTCTGCCCTCACCATTGTGGCACCTTTGCGCAAAGCATGGTTTAAATCCACCTTATTAAGACTGCTTTCAGTTACTAGACTAATTTCCATCAGATAACATACTGCAAGGCAGATATTCAAGGAAAAATCCTGCCTCCTCCCAACCCTGGTGCCTTTATGGATTATGAGGTCCATCATACATATTAGTGAATACATAATAAAACATTTACATACGTATTACAGGGAATTTTTAGACTTCATTTTTTGAGAGCAGTTTTAGGTTCACAGCAAAATTGAAAGGTACAGAGATTTCCTCATATATCCTCTGCTTCACACGTGCACAGCCCCCCATTATCAACATCCCCTACCACAGTGGTGCATTTGTTACCACCGATGAGCCTACATTACATGCCATTATCACCAGAGTCCACAGTTTACATTAGGGTTCACTTTTGCTCTAATACATTCCAGGACTGAGCCCACTAGCTTGAGGCTGTCTTCTTCTTTTTAGAAAGCTGCCACAGCCCCATTCCCATGATAACCTATCAATCCATTAATCCACTAACCCATGAAAGGATTAATCCAATCATGGGGGTGCCCTCATGACCCTGTCACCGCTTGAAGGTCCTGCTTTTCAATACTGCCACATCAGGGATGAAGTTTCAACATGAGTTTTGGAGGGGACAAACATTCAAACCCTAACAATCTTGTTATCTACCTATCTTTTACTGTATCAACCACATTGTTTTTACTGTTATAACTTTACAATGACTGTTATCTGCTTTCCTTGTCCTTTTCAGATTTCTTTAAGCTAGTCATTTAATTTTACTGTTCTTATACACTGTTTTACTTACTCCAGGAAAGCAGACAGGTAGTGAGAGAAGAGTTCGTAGATAGTTGGAAGCGAAACCATGAAGTGCCAGAGAAGTGGTATTCAGGGACAGCGACGGTGTTGCTAAGCCTTCAGAGTTCTTCAGGTCTATTTCTCAAGCTGTTGTTCCAGGCAAAATGGGTCTTCTAGGTCCAGTTGGTAGAAGACCCTACAACTTTCTGCAGCAATCTGAATGTGGGAAGAAGTTTCCACTTCTTTACATCTAGGTCATACCTTTCCCTGGCATAGCCCCAAATTCTTGTACTTCTTCCAGTTTACCACTACTAACTACCATTTAATAACATTAAATTATTGCCTAACTTAATCCTCTCAATAACCCTATAATTTACACATAATCCATTCCATGGATGAGGAACCTCTGGTTTGAAGAACTTAAATGACTTTCCCAAGATCGGGTTACTTGGTGGGGTAGCTGAACATCAGTCCCAGGCTGGTCTGGCTGCTCAGGCTTGCTCCCCCACTTACTTTCTCTCCTAGCTAAGGAAGAGTCTCAGAGAACTGGGTCCATTGTCTTGGGTATCCAGTCTGAAGAAAGAGGACTTACCTGAGGGCTTTGATTCATGGGGCGAAAAAGTGATTCCAGGGACTTTCTAGCAGAGATTTTTGTTGGGATAGGAGGTAGAGGGTGAGAACAGTGGGTAGCAGGGCACATAGTGGGCAACAGTGGTGGTGAAAGGAAAGAGGTTGGTGAGAGGCCAAGGTAGGTGTTCCCTGTTGCTTTCCTACTATAGTGGGTTGAGTAATGCCCCCAAAACTCATGTCCACTTGGAACTTCAGAATGTACTTGGAAATAGGGTCTTTCCAGTGTAATCAGTAAAGTTAAAGTGAGGTCACACTGTATTAGGTATCTTAATCCTGGTAAATTCAATGACTTGTGTCCTTATAAGAAAAAGAGGCCAGATGCAGTGGCTCACAGCTCCCAACACTTTGGGAAACCAAAGCGGGAACATTGCTTGAGCTCAGGAGTTTGAGACCAGCCTGGGCAACATAGGGAGACTCTGCCTCCGTAAAAAATATAAAATTACCGTGGCATGATCGTGCAAGCCTGTGGTCCCAACCACTCGGAAGGCTGAGGTGGGAGGATTGCTTGAGCTCTGGAGGTGGAGGCTGCACAGTGAGCTGTGATCCTACCACTGTACTCCAGCTTGGGTGACAGAGTGAGGCCCCATAAGGAGACAGAGAGAGAGAGAGAGAGAGAGAGAGAGGAAGGGAAAAGCAAAGAAAGAGAACAGAGAGACAGACACAGGGGAAAAGGCTATGTTAGACGGAGGTGGGGATTCTGTTCCCACAAGGCTGAGAAGACCGAGATTTGCCACAGCCACCAGCAGCTAGGTGAAGAAAGGAAGGATCCTCCCTTAGAAGCACTGGAGGGAGTGTGGCTCACCTGACACCTTCATTTCTGCCTTCTGACCTCCAGAAGTGTGAGAGCATAAACTTTTCCCGTTTCAAGCCACCAAGTTTGTGGTGATTGGTTAGAATAGCCAATAGAACTTAAGAAACCTGCTGAAGAGCCAAGAGGGATGTCCCTGTTGAAATTATTGAAGTGACACCTGCAGATATCACTCATTTCCTATTCTTTTGATTGCCTGGCTTATAGAATAATCTCTGCTTCTCAACATGTGAGACATAAATGAAACAAAACCTGCAGCTGGAGTCGTGTTCCAGTATGTTTGGTGTAGGCTGTGATAAGCTTCTCTAAATGAGCAGTGCTTGGCATGTAGTAGACCAGCATATGTAAATTCGTTAAATAAATGAATGAATTTATTTTGGGAAATTAGATCAAGGAGAGAATCTGGGGCCAGACTGAGGGAGGCCTTCAGAGTCAGCTGAGAGGAGATGACTATGCCTATCTTTGGAAATAAGACTTCATATTTTTCCTTGACACCGTTGTCTTCGAAGGACAGTCTGGTTTGCCACAGAGAACACACAGGCATGACAGCCAGACAAACCTAGAGTGAGTCACTGTGGAACTTCGAGCCGGTACCTGAGCTCCACTGAGCCTCTGTTTTCTCACCTGTGAGTGAAAGGACCATGCCTTCGTGGAAAGGTTACTGAGAGAATTAGTCATCAGAGCACTTGGCATATCATGTGCCAAGCTATGTGATCAGAGCTGTTATAATGCCGACCTACCCCCCTCCTCTACTCCAGCAGGAGGCATGTAATGGTAGCACTCACAATGGCTCTCTGGAAATATGAAGTTGCATGCACGTGTTTTGAGGTGTATGTGTGTGTTGGTGCAGTGTGTGTATTTTTAGATGTGAAGTGTGTTCATCAAACAGCTGTACTTAGATAAACCTGAAAAACCATGACACCCTAGGCAGTTTAGCTCTAGAAACATCAAAGTTTTCTAAGCAGTCCTCCTTTCAGAGTAAAGTATCAAAGAATTGAGTCACTTAGTCACACATTTTCAATCTCTGTAACATTTTCCTCATTCATCCCAGGACTGTCAACACAGCTGTTACTAGGCCTAGGTGTAGACAGCTTTCTAAACGGAGTGGTAAGTCCATTGGTTCTGGTTTAATAGACAAGGTATTAGATGTTTTTCAATTTTGGCTACTGTACTCAATAAATCATCTTCTCTGGAGGAAATAAAAAGGAATAAAAAAAAAGGAGAAGGAGAAGAGAAAAGGCATCAATCTTGACTGGTAATGATCCCCGGAGCTTCTCTTGCAGGGGAGAGTTTAGGAAGAGTATGTGAATGCGGCACTGTGAGTGGACACAATTAACCTGTCCTGGGATCTGTGTGTCGACTTTTCTGACACTGAGCAGTGCCCCTGGATAACATACTCCCAAGACACTTGCAAGGGAGAAGTGGAAAGTCTAACTGCCGAAGGCAGCGGCTCCAGGTACCTTGAAAGCATATGTTGGCAAACAATTATTCCGCAGGCCTGGTCTCCAGCCAGTTTCTTAAGCTTCACTAGATTCTATAACCAGAACAAAGTGGCTTCAAGCTCCACTCAGCTGATGTTAAATCCAGACACATACACAAACCATTAGAGGACATTGAGTTGGTATTTTTACGGCTTTGTAAATCCATTCTTTGCTTAACGCCTTAGGCACCTCGGACAACTGTTTGGGTGGCTGGGAGTGGGGAAAGCAAGGAATCCCATAAACAAGGCAGCATCCCTATTAAAACTAGATCATCTGACTCCAATTCCCGTGCTCTTCCTACCATGGTGCACTGCGGTGGAGGTGGCAGATGTTGAAGGCCTCCCTCAATCTGGCCCCAGATTCTCTCCTTGATCTGATTTCCCATAAATCTACACTTGCCTTCCAGGTCTCCAGCCACACCGAGTTCCTTGTCTTTCATGGATGTACCATTAGTTAGTGCTAAGTCATGTCTTTGCACTTGCTGTCCCTCCTTTCTACCTGGAACATTATCTGCTTAGAATAGCTTTTGTCCCCTTGGCTGCCTGCCAAATTTCTAAATAAAGGTCTGCCACTTCTCAAAAGTTTCCTTCAGCCCATTTTTTCCTGTCTCCTGGCTCCTTGTAGCTCCCTTTCCCATAGCACTTACCCCTGCATCTGTGTTTGTTTACTTGGCTGCCTCTCTCACCAACCTGACACCTTCCCCTCTGCAGCACCTGACTCTGAGCACCGCTGGGCTCTAGTGGCTTTTGACAGAGATTACTTAATGAATGCAGGAATTAATGAATGAACAAATCCAGTGAGAGTTCCAAAAACCTCAGGATTAGGTGAGCTGTTATTATTACATGTCACCCTTGTCATTATGTATTTTGCTAAGTGAGCCCTTACTGAACCAGGTCTCCCTGAACCAGACTGTACACTTCTTTCTGAGAAGGCAGAAGTCCAATTAGACTATAAACTAAGCATCAGAAATATGTAGCATTGCAGATATCAGCTAGCATGGCCAATTAACTCATAGATCCAAGGAGAGAGTTTACTAATTCAGCTATTGGCTTAGCATGTGACCTTGGGCAAATATCCTTTCCTTAATCTTTCCACTTATAACAGACAAAGACTTTGATCTTTACCTCAAGGACTAATGAGGCTGAGTGTCTGAAAGGTCTAAACATCTTGGGGGAAATGCTTGCTACGGGACTTATGGTCATGTACTTGCATCTCACTTGGGGCATAGAGGATGGTGAAGGTTGTCTCCATTCTTCTCTGCCAAGTAAGGCAGATAATCTAGATTCAATAGATCACTGTGAGGAGGGCCACAGTTAGACAGATAATTCTGGGTAAGGAAGAGACAGCGCTGACATTTCTGTTGATGTATGTTTTCACCAGCATGAGGTACAAAGGAAGGCCACTCCAGGTTTATAGGGCTAAATTTTGAGCACCCATCCTGCAAACCATGGAAAGTTCTGTCTTCCCTCTCAGGATTCTTTCCCATGATAAATTTGAGATATGCTTTCTCAGAGCCAGATGGTTGGTCCTGGTGACAATGCTACCTACTGCTCCACTGATGTGGGTGCTGAGATCCGTCAAAGCTTCCTTATGTGAAGGGTGGAGAGGGTCCTGTACTTGGTTATGGGTGCTCTACCCCAAAGAAGCCTGGGTCCTGGGTACTGTGTTTTTTGTAAGAGTCACACGCAGTTCCTGTAGTGAGCCTTTCCCACAATAAAACATAATAACATTTAGATGGGAGCGTCTCTCAATTCAAAAAAAGGAAGTTACTACAAATAAATCAAGATGAGATCCTAAAAAATGTTCAAGTAACTCACAGAAAAATAAGAAGAGAAACACAGGAATAAGAAAGAGAAGAAACCAACAAAAAACCACAAAATGGCAGATGTAAGCCCTAATGTGCCAAAAAATGTAAATTATCTGAGTATACCAGTGATCTAAGTACACCTTAAATGTAAATGATCTAAGAACACCAATTAAAAGTTAGAAATTGACAAAGTGGATTTAAAAACATGGTAAAAAGTATTCTGTCTGCAAGACACATAAAATGAAATGACATACAAATTTCATAGCCAGGGAGTAATCTAGGTAGGTTGAAAGTGAAAGGATGGAAGAAGATATACTATTATAACATAATTTTTACAAAGTAGAAGTACATACATTAATATCAGGTAAAGTAGACCTGATAAGAAAGAAAAAAGTAACTAGAGACAAAAATGAGATCACATAATGATAGAAAGATTGATCCCCTAGGAAGCCATGATGATCCTAATTATGTATCCACCAAAAAACAAAGCTTTAAAAAACATGAATAAAAACTGATGGGACGGAAAGAAAAAATAGACAAATCCACAATTATAGTTAAAAATTTCAACACCCTCACTCTCAGTAATTAGAAGAACTGAAGAACACCAAGAAACAGGAACTGCCTGGCATTTACAGAGCACTCCAGTCAATGCCAACAGAATACACATTCTTTTCAAGCATCCATAAAGCATTTACCAAGATAGAGCATATTCTAGGTCATAAAACAAGCCTTGATATATTTAAAATAATAAGAATCATACTGAATATGGTATTTGACCATAATGTAATTAAAATAGACATCAATAATGGAACAACAGAAAAATCTCCAACGATTTGCAAATTAAACAATTGTAAATAACCCATAAGATGATGAGGAAGTCTTAAAAGAAATTAAAAATAAATAAAATGAAAATACAACACATCAAAATACACGAAGTGCAGTTAATACAGTGCTAAAGGGGAAATTTATAGCCCTAATTTATTAGTTTGGAAAATCAGAGAAATCGCAAATTAATACTTTAAGCTCCTATATCAAGAAACTGGGAGAAAAAAGAACAAAGTAAACCCAAAGCAGGCAAGTAAAAGAAAATAATAAAGAGCAGAAATTCACAAAATAGTAAACAGGAAAGCAATAGAAAAAAAATCAATGAAGCAAAAAACTGGTTCTTCAAAAAAAAAAAAAAAATTAATACAATTAGACCTCTAGCAAGGCTGATATGGTTTGGCTGTGTCCCCACCCAAATCGTAGCTTAAACTGCAGCTCCCATAATCCCCATGTGTCATGGGAGAGACCCGGTGGGAGGCAATTGAATCATAGGGGTGGGTTTTTCCTGTACTTAGTAAATAAGTCTTATGAGCTCTGTGGTTTTATAAAGTGTAGCTCCCCTGCACATGCTCTCTTGCCTGCTGCCATGTAAGATGCACCTTTGTTTCTCCTTCACCTTCTGTCATGATTGTGAGGCCTCCCCAGCCATGTGGAACTGGAGTTCATTAAACCTCTTTTCTTTTTTCTTTTTTTTTAAGTAAATTACCCAGTCTATAGCAGTATGAAAATGGACTAATACAAAGGCTGACAAAATAAAAAATTTAAAAAACAGAGAGAGAAAGAACACACATAATGTCAGGAATGAAATAGGGGATACAACTACAGATTCTGCAGTCATTTAAAAAGATAAGAAGAAAATGCTATGAACAACTTTATACTTATGAGGTCTTTAACTTAGGAAAATAGAACTATTACTCAAAGATCACCAACCAGAAAAATTCAATAAGGATGAAATAGACAACCTCAATTGTCCTATAACCATAAAAGGAGTGGAATTTGTAATTTAAAAGCTCCCAGAGCCTGGGCGCTGTGGCTCACACCTGTAATCCGGGCACTTTGGGAGGCGAAGGCTGGCAGATCACGAGATCAGGAGTTGGAGACCAGCCTGGCCAACATGGTGAAACTCCGTCTCTACTAAAAATACAAAAATTAGCCTGATGTGGTGGCAGGCACCTGTAATCCCAGCTACTCGAGAGGCTGAGGCAGGAGAATTGCTTGACCCCGGGAGGCAGAGGTTGCAGTGAGCCAAGGTTGCATCACTGCATTCCAATCTGGAGGAGAAAGACTCTGTCTCGGGTGAAAAAAACAAAAATGTCCAGAACCAGATAGATTCCCAGGAGAATTCTACCCGACATTTAAAGACAAATTAACATCATTTTTCCACAATTAGTTCAGAGGAGACAGCACATCCTAATTCATTTTGTAAAGCTAGTATTGTATTGATACAAACCAAAGACAGTACCAAAATAAAATAATAATAAAAAAATCTACAGACCAATACATCTCATGAACTTTTATGCAAAAATCCTAAACAAAATATTCACAAAGTGAATTCTGTAATGTATAAAAAGAACTGTAAGCCATGACTAAGTGGAATTTATTTTATTTGTGCAAGGCTAGTTCAACATTTGAAAGTCAATCAGTGTAATCCACCATATCAGCAGACCAAATAAGAAAAGCCACATGATCCTATCAATTGATGCAAAAATGCAAAACCATTTGACAAAAAAGGAAAGTGAAATTCTCCACAGAAAGCAAGTTGTGCTGGCCTTATCCAGCTGTGCAAAGGAAGAAATGAACAATCTTTGTGCCCTGGCCTTGGAAAATAAGGAAGTGTAAACTGAGACACAGATACAGAGAAAGATGAAGATAAAGCACCTGGATTACAGGCTCAGAGAGGCTAAGTCATTTGCTTAATGTCACGTTACCAGTAATTGAGGATCATATCTTTTGATGGAAAACCCATACATATGTAAGTCAGGGCTCACCAGGCTGGTTCAAGGTTACCCTGGAGTTATGCTCTTGATCAATGTCTTTCCAATTACATTTGTATATTCACATATATTTTCTTGGTCCATTTTCTACTGCTATAACAGAATACTACAAAGTAGTTAACTTATAAATAACAAAAGTTTATTTGGTTCATAGTTCTGAAGGCTGGGAAGTCCAAGATCAAGGGGTCACATCTGATGAGGGACTTCATGTTGTGTCATCCCATGGTGGAAGGGTTCACATGGCTAGAGAGCACACACAAGGGAAAAAAGTCTGGGCCAAACTCATTCTTTTATCAAGAGCCCACTCCTGCCACAACTAGCCCACTCTTAAGATAATAGCATTAATTCATTCATGAGGGCAGAGCCATCAGGGCCTAATCTCCTCTTAAAGACCCCACCTCTTAATACTGTTTCAAAGGCAATTAAATTTTCAACACATGAAATTTTAGGGACATATTCAAACCATGGCATATAGATACAGATAGATATAGATATTGATATAAGTTGAGCATCCCTTATTTGAAATGCTTGGAACCAGAAGGGTTTTAGATTTCAGATTTTTTCAGATTTTGGAATAGTTGCACTGTAGTGGTCAAACATCTCAAATCAGAAGATCGGAAATCTGAAATGCTCTAATGAGTGTTTCCTTTGAGTGTCATGTAAGCACTCAAAAAGTTTCAGATTTTGGAATATTTTGGATTTAAAAATTTTTGATTTGGAATGCTGCACCTGCATACACACACGTATGTGTGTATATATTGCAGAAATGAAGAACAGCATTTCTCAAGAGAAGAGAGTGAATACAGCAATTTGAAATTTTTGCAATAATTTGAACTAGTGAATTTCATTCTTAACATAACATTTTAGAGAAATAACTGGCATGAGAGCACTCTTTCAGGGGCTCTTAGTTTTACAATGATGAAATTGAACTTCAGAACAGTAAGACTTACCCGAAGTCACACAGCTTATGAAAGGCAGCGGGTAAAGTAGACCTAGTTTGCTCTCTTTCAAGAAAATGTTAGCTGTGATTGCACACCTCTATTAATCATATGAGAACCACATGTATTTTTAAAATACTCATGCCATGTAAAAATCTAGCCTCACTGTATCATTAATTGGAATTAAAATATGGCTGTAAACGGTCTCAAATTCTTTTAAAATTATGTGGGAAATGTGCAGATGGGCACAAAGCCGGTGATCAAAATCAGTTAGGAAATTCTGGAGACGTGTCTCATGGGGACTGTGTCCCAGACACTATATCAGCACAGAGGAGTTGGAGACTCCCATCCCTAGAAAGCCCCAGGCCAGTGAGGGGTTTCAATGATGCAAAATATAGGACAGGAGTAAGGCAGGTGGGGGCAGACAAAGCACAGCCTTGGATCTCACGTATTTATTTTCTCAAATGAACATTCCAGCAAATATGGTAAATATCCATACATATTTAATAATAAAATCTGGTTAGTTTTAGAGGATGTGGAAGGGATTGGTTTGGAGGGATTGCCCATGTTATTCACAAAACTATTCATAAAAATGGGAACAATGTCTTATTTTCTCTTCAATACATTTCCTCAAAGCAAGCAGTGGCTTGGATTTCTTTCATTACTGTTCTTTTCTCAGGGATCATGGTAGGCATCCCCCATGATCCAAGGTTTGAATATTTGGAGGGGAAAACATTTCTTGAGTCTTATATCATTAATATTAGTGATAACTGTGTGTACAACACAGTTCTTTGTAGATATATCTTTTTTATTCTCACAACTCTTTTTCAATGTAAGTATTATGATTATTCCAGTTTTACAGGAATTGGTTCACCCAATGTGTCAGCAGGCATGTGGGGAAGCTGGTCCCAAGATCCTGAGAGGTTTGGATTCAGAAGCCTGTGCTCCTTCTCAATCTTCTTGTTGCACTCACAGTAGCCCTAGGCACTGGGGGATGGGGTGAAGTGACCTTCCAGGGTGCTACCAAGGGAAAAGCCAAAGGGACTTTTCAGGCAGAGAGGGGACCAGGGCAGTCTTTGGCGGTCACGTTCTCAGGCTGATGTGCCTGCCTAGAGTTTTGTAGAAATCTCAGGAGCACCTAGGAGCCAGGATGGTAACAGCTAACCAGTATCTGGGAGTGCAACTGAAAGTGTGTTCACAAGCTATGCAGGTCCATCATACACAGCCAGCCAGATACCCCCAAATGTCCACCCAGAAAGCAGTAGCCACTGAAGGAGGCATGATGACTCCACTGAGCTTCTCCCTGTCCCAGGTGCACCTGGCTTTGGGGATTGATCAGTCCTCTACTAATGTCTGTTCTTCTACTTCATATTTTACAAAAGTTAGGGAGAAACTATAACTAGGTCCAGGAGGAACAGATAAGTGATTAAGGCAAAACGTAACTAGATCATTGAAGAAAAGGTTAATGGGGAGGGGGTAATTGGTGGGAAAATGACACAGCCCAATGCTAATATCGACCATGGAGGAAAATTACTCTTGAAATAAATTTGAAGAGGAAGGATGCAAGAAGATATGGTTCTGGACAAAAGTGGTGGCACAGATCCTGTGTCCCACTTTCCAGCTGTCCCTGGGGAATTCATTCCATGCTTCTGACATTCCATAATCCCAGACCTAAAGAAGTGTTGGATAAGTGGGTGTGATAATGGGTGGAAAGTGCTTTGCAAGCACTTTATGTATGTAAAGAATCATAGTAACTCTATGTCTGCTAAGGGTCCCTGAAAGATGATGGCTACCCCCTATCTTCTCTGTCCAGAGGTGATGCCACTCAGAAAAATAAACTTTTGTTCTGAGACCAGGAAACCAGAAAGCCCTGGGGGCACATGCTGGTGTGCCTGCAGAGCGAGAATCTGAGTGGCACTACGACACCACAGAGCCAAGCGATGCTGTCTCAGTCCATTCAGGTTGCTATCTCAGATATCTTAAACTGGGTAATTTGTAGGCAACAGACATTTATTTCTCACAGTTCTGGAGGTTGGGAAGCCAAGATGAAGGTGCCAGCATGTTTGGCACCTGGCGAGGACGTGTTCCTCACAGACGATGCAGTCTAGGAGGCCTCACGTGGCAAAGGACAAAAGGGGTCTGTGAGGAGTGAGCACGCCATGCGGTGGAGCCCTGGAGAAAGGGGTTGATGTTCTTATGAAAGAAGCTTAAACATAGTGTCCATCCGGTTCCACACTATCTGCAGTTTCAAGCATCCACTGGGGTCTTTGAACGCGTGCCCCTGGGATAAGAGGAGACTACTGCAGTACATGTATCAACAACTTGTTGAGTACCTTCAGTTAATTGCCTGATGCAGATCTGTTCTAAATGAAGAAACAGAGAAAGAGAAAGGGGAGAAAAGAAAACAAACCAGTGAAGCCTGACGTTTTTCAGAAAGGAAAAGTAAAGCCTCCTTCCACTCTGGCTATGCAGGTGGTCACAGGGCTGGGCTGGAGAGAAAGATGAGAGACAAGTCGCACTGAGAGGCCGAGCTCAGAAGCTCAAGGCTAAGTCGACCCCACACCCGGGAGTGTCCAGCCCAGTCCTTTGCAGCACCAAGTGGAAGAAAGGTCTCCTGATTCCATGCCCAGCCCTGCCCCTGCGTCTGCATGACAGAACAGACGGTTTTCACCTAACCCTCGGAGTCTCCTCTGTTCCTTCCATGCCCTAAAAATTCAGACACTGAGCTCTTCTTTTGGGGTCTCGCAGCCCCGAAGATTGCATCCTGCCTTTTAGCGTGGATTTCTTTCTCCCAGGTGCAGCTGCCCAATCCAGAGGTCGCCACCGCCTTAATTTACAGTTCAGACCCTGGACATCGGTGCAGTTGAGAAGGCCAAAGATCAGAAGGGGTGACCCATCCGCTGGGGCTTGGATTTGCTCTCTTCTGACTTGCTCAGCTATAAACGCTGCTGCTCTGAATAATAAACTGGGGATAATTACTTTCAAACCCCAGCGTAAAGTGATCCCTGAAGGCCCCAATCACTTGCAGGTGCTGCCTCCTTTCTGCGCTGCATGTTGTCATTTTCCTCTCTCTGTCTTTGTGGAGACTTTTGCAAGAATTCTGTTCTGTCCCTTTTGCAATAACCCATAATGTGGGGGCAGCATCTGTCCCATCTGTGTTCTCTCTGAAAGCCCAAATAAAGACAGCTCAGTGCTCAGGTTCCACAGGGTCCACCCCATGCTGAGGCTCCTCAGGTTTCCAGGCACACAGCCAAGAAGCCACCACCTTCTGCCCCTTTGTCTTGCCCTTGGATAACCTAGAAAACAAGAAACATCACAACCACCCACTTCCCTGGTCAGGCAACAAGAAAGATCAACTGGGCTCTCCTGGGTAAAGGAGCTCTGTGATTTGTGAGGTCTTGTGCTTGTACAGGGGTTAGCTGTTGTTATTATTAGCTGAGTGATGTCCATGACTCACAGGATACAATTAGGTTAATTCCTTGCTAAACCCCATGGTCCCCACAGCTGCAGTGAAACAGTCAGAGAAACAGGCTACAGAGAGGCCAGAGTGGCCATGGAGCTGCATGGTCAGCATTGCATCTGCGTGAGTTCCCGGCAGATATGCAGGTCACCTGCACCAGGCTAGCTTAGGAAGCTCAATAGTGTAGGTGTGTGTATTTGCAAACTCTTCGCTTGGGGTTTTCCATTTAAGTTCTGGTCTAGAATGGAGCACAAACATCAAGTGTATTACTGGTGTTAGTGAGAGGGCTGGTCTGAGGACATAATCTAATCTCCCGTGCCTCAGTTTCCCCATCTGTAATACAACAAGACAGCAGGCCTCATTGGGTTGTGAGATGTTTATTGGAATACATGGGGAGCCCTCTTGCATAAGGCCTGGCACAGGATACATATTAGCTATTATTATTAAAATGATACATGCACAGAACTTAAATTTAGACCTATCCAGGGCAGTCTCCAGTTACAGACAGAGAGCCTTCAGTTCTCATGTTCCTAAATCAAGTGCAGCCGCCTTCACATCACAGATGGGCACAGAGTCGGTGATCAAAATCAGTTAGGAAATTCTGGAGACGTGTCTCATGGGGACTGTGCCCCAGACACTATATCAGCACAGAGGAGTTGGAGACTCCCATCCCTAGAAAGCCCCAGGCTAGTGAGGGGTTTCAATGATGCAAAATGTAGGACAGGAGTAAGGCAGGTGGGGACAGACATCAGCAGGCTACCTGTTCTGGGGCAAGTCCAGCAGCCTCGGGCAGATTTGCAACCTGAAGCTTCACCCGCAGACCTGTGCTGCTGTGTGACCCACCCAGGCTGTGAGTCTTCTCTGGGCTTCACTTCCTCCTCTGCCTTGATTTCCACTTTCATTCTTGAGAGGATGAGAGCATTCCAAGAAGGGCTTTGTGAGCTGCAGTGGCTAAAACCCAGGGGGTGTGGTCATCCTAGTGATGGGTTGGAGGTGGTTCCTGCTCTCCCATCTTTGGAGAGGATGAGAGGTGTTCATAGCAGAACCTACCCCATATAACCAAACCCAAGGCAGAGGACAACGGGTGGGGAGAGCTCTGTGCACAAAGGAAGAGAAACCAGCCCAGTCAACCCTGGTGGAAGAATCTGGAATGGTTTTCTGCATTACATCTCGGCCTTTATCATGGGTCTGATGTAAAAAACCTTTGAGTCAAAGTGGGAAGGGTGAGAGGCATTCCAGCAAGGGGCATGAGTACAGGAAGGACCAGAAACCACCCAGGGAACAGGTGTTAGTTCCTTTGCACATATAAGCACCTAATATATGCTAGGTGTTGGGGTAGAAAGGTGAATGGGAAACGGCCCCTACACTCCAGAGTTCATACTGCATCAGCAGAGAATCTCAGAGGAACCAGTGAGTTGAAGGGTATGGTAAAGACACAGAGGGAGGCCCAGACGGGGGCCTGGACCCAGACTGGGGCTGCAGGGACTGCTCTGGGGTCAGCTCCCCTGGACCCTTCAAAGCAGAGCAATTAGTCCCCCTACCTTGGACTTCCTATTACAGGCTGAATTATGTCCCCTGAAAAGAATTCCTATGTTAAAGCCCTAAGCCCCAATGCTTCAGCATGGGACTGTGTTTGAAGACAGGGTCTTTAAAGAGGTAATTACGTTAAAATAAGATCATTAAGGTGAGCCCTAATTTAACATCACTGGTGTTCTTATAAGATTAGGACATAGGCATCCACAGAGGGAAGACCACATGAAGACACAGGCAGAAGACGGCATCTGCTCAGGGGAAACCCTGCTGACACCCTGATCTTGGACCTCTGGCCTCCAGAACTATGAGAAAATAAATCCTGTGGTGTAAGCCCCCAGTCTGTGGTACTTAGCTATGGTAACCCAAGCAGACTAAAATGCTTGGTAAGAGCTACCCTTGCAACAAAAGGGCATGGGCAGACATTCACTCAGGCGGCCCAGCATGTGCAAAAACACAGAGATAGGGTACAGCTTAGTGAAATACCAACATAGGCGGTTAGGCTGGAGACATACATAGGATCCTGATACTAAAGGCTGTATGTGCCAGACTGGGGAGCTTGGAAATTGTCGTGGAGGATGAGGGGCTGCTGGAATGTTTGGTGAGGTGTGAGATATGGCCAGGTTTGAATTTAGCCAATGACTCTGCTGGGTGGATTGGGGGCCTGATGTACTCAGGACCCTGCCTTGGAGAGGACCAGCTGCACAGAGTGGTCCCTTTCACCTTTGTCCTTCCTGGAGTGTGTCTTAAGCAAGTTCCTCTGGCCTATGGCCCTTTTTCCCCAGAGGCAAATTAAAACCCTAAGGTGTGACCTTCACCATCCTCCCACCTTGGTAGGGGTTGTCCTCTTGCGGAGCTCATGGTGCAGGATGTGATCACTGGACCCCAGCAGTCAACCTTTCTGTTAGACGTGCCTTTTTTCTGCTCCTCCTCATACAGGAGCAAGAGGGGAGGGTGTGACAGTTTCAGCCTCACCAAGGTGTGCCCACCTGGACCTCCTGGCTGCCTCTACTCTGGGAACCCCCATCTTACTCCTGGTGGAGAGAAGCTACAGTAGTGAGCACATGCGTGCTCAGTGGAACTGCAGCTGTCACATCTCACAAGCACAGGTCCGGGACAACTAGCACAATCACAGATGCAAAGCAGAAAAGGAGAGGAGAATGAAGGCGCTCTGAGCCATGGTGCTTAGAGCCCAGCCTGGAAGCTGAGAAATGCAGAGGACATTTGTGAATGCAGAAAGTCCTCTGACCCTCAATCTTGGCTGAGAAAAGAAAAAATTGTTGAAACAGGTGGGGAAAGTGGTAGCTTTGGGGAAGGTTCAGACAGAGTAAATACAGCGAGATGTTACCTAAAACATTTAGGGGCCGGACCCTTCCAGGTGGCCCCAAATCCCACATCTGGGATTCTAGAGAATCCCTCTCCCTTCACCTCTGTGGCCTCTGCTGGGACCTTGGTAAGTGCACTGAGGTATAGATTCAAGTTGAAGGGCAGGCAACGGTCAGAGACAATGCTAATCCCTGTGCTGTTAAGATCAGGGCTCAGCCATGTTTGCTCATAAGTGGCTGAAAATCCGCTTGGTAGGGCCTGTCTGGGCCTCAGCAAGTCCCTCAAGGCCAGCGGACCACACGCTGATCAGTGAATAGATCTTTAAAAAATGTATTTATTAAAGTCTCCAGTGATTTCTATTGGATGAACTGGCAGAGCCTAAGAGGCCTATAGGAGTTGGGGGCTTGAGGTTCTGTGGCCTCCATGGTTTCCTGCTCCCTCTGGCCCTCCTGCTCTGAGGCAGCCTCCAGGCAGGCCTCTGTTGCTGACTTTTCCTCCATCAGAAAAGTCCTCTATGCTCTGGTACCTCCATGATCCCCACAGCAGCACAAATGAAATACTCCTTGAATATCTATGACCATCATCACTTTCAGTAAGAACTGCCACATACTCTAGAGAGTGGAAAGAAGCAAGTTGTTGACAAATCTGTATATTCAGTGTGTTCACTGAATTAGTCATTCAGCAAATTGATTGCTTACTTAATTGGCTTTCACTGAATTGGAAGAGCATCTGGGAGCAGCCCAGAAGCAAAGACAGGGAAATGTGAAACACTACAGTGTGGAATTGGGCCTAGAGACCAGAGAGAGTGGGAAGCTCCGAGAGTGAACAGGCCAAGGAGAGGACACGGGATGGAGGGAGGGGAAAGGGAGAAGCAGGAATTCTGGCACTTCCTGAGGGTGCACAGCCACTACCATCCTCCAAATGCCTCCTCATCTTTTTTCTCATTTCATCCTCCCACAATCATGTGACACAAAACAAGTCTTTCAATCCCATTTGCAGGTAAATTAAGAGCCCTAGAGATACAATTTTCTAAGATTATAAAGTTAATGCTTTATACAATTTAGAGCTCTAATCCAATTTATGAGGTTCTAAGACCCATGTTCTTGTCCATCTCACAGGTAAACTGGCAATGAAGGAGAGAGAGACCCAGAGGAGTGGTCATGATAATTCACCACTATGTTCCCAAAGCATCGCACATAGCGGGTGCACAGCAAATATAGCTTGGATGAATGAATGAGTGAGTAATAATGATAATGATAATGAGGATGATAATAAAAGTGGCCGCTAAGTATTCAGTGTGAAGAATTATCTCACTTAATTTTCAACCAAATGTGGTAGATCATATTTTTAAACCCATTTTGCAAAGGTGGCTTAGAAAAATCAGTGGTCCTTGAGTCTAGCCAAAAGGCCTTGCAATGAAGCATGAAGGGCTGAAAGAAAATGCTTGACCAAGCAGTGCTTTCCCAGAGGCAAAATGCAGAGAGTTGCTTGATTGTGTAATAGGAAACTGAGCCTGGAACTCAACCCCTATGTCCTGAGTTTATACCCAGATTCCTGGGCCATGTGGTTCAAATATTTAGAGAAATTCTAAGTAACTGGCTGTGCCTGTGAGCTCCACAAGGGACGCTGTGAGGAAGAACTTTCTCTCCTTACCATCGCCAATTACCAAGGCTGCAGGGCCCCAGTGCTGGGCCCTTCCTGCCTGCCCTCCTCCTCTCCTCCTGTGCTAGTTCAGCCCTGCATTACCCTTCCTTGGTGACAAAGGTTTGCTCTCTTATTCCAGTCTGCCCAGCACACCCCAGCCAGGGTGATCTGCTGAAGAGCAACTCAGATTAGTGCACTCTCTCGCTCAAAACTGCTGGGTCCCCACGTCCCCTGCCCCCATACCTAGGAGCAGAGGGTCTCAAACTCAAGGCTGTATCAGAATCCCCTAGAGCACTTGTTAAAACATAAGTCGAGGGTGGGGCTAAGAATGTGCATTTCTTGCAAGTTCCCAGGTGATGCTACAGCTGCTGGTCCAGGGACCACACTTGGAGAAGCATAGCTTTAAATGAAAGCAAAAGGCCTCAACCTGGCATTTAAGCACTTTTATATCAGGTGCCAGTCCACATCTCCTTCATTTTCTTCTTCTGTGAATTACCATATGCATGCTGGGTTGTTATTAGGGTTACCAGGTATGTTCCTGCCTCCACATGTCCAGTGTCTCTACCTAAAAAACCTGCCTCCCAGCCCACCCCTGCCGCATGTTCCTGTCCCCCTCCAGCTTCTCGGCGCATCCATATCTTACCCACTCTGCCAAGTCCACCTGCCTTGGGAAGCCTTTTCTGACCTCTCTTAGTGGTACAAGACCATTCCTTGCCTGCTCTTGGAATAGTTTATTAGTTCTTTCTCATGCCTTTCAATCTCAAATTCTGTTCCTATGTATCTATGTAGCATATGCCCTGCTAAAATATTGGCTTACAGAGACACAGGGTGGCATGGTGGTTGTATGCACAGGCTTCGGACCCTGGCTAAGCTGGTTTCACACCTCACTTCTGCTGCTTGCTAGCTGTGTGCACCATCACAATCAACTCAATCTCTCAGGTTTTGGTTTCCTCATCTGTATAGTGAGAGAAATTCACACTGCGTGTGATGGTTTTAAGACACATCTGCAAATTCTTTGACACTCCTTACCCCAAATGAGGGCTGGCCTTTGTGACTCACTGGTAACAAACGGAACGCCGTGGAAGTGACACTTTGTGGTTCTGAGGTGAGGTCATAAGAGGCCACACAGCTTCTGCTAGACCCTCTTGGGATGTTCTTGCTTGGAGCCGAGCAGCCACCTGGAGACTCCATGCAGGCTTTCCAGATGATAGCCCCAGCTGAGGTCCCAGCAGATGGCACATCCACAGTGAGTGCGCGAGCCTGGAAAGAACTCCTGCCCTCATTGCCTTCTGACCACAGCTGAGCAAAAGCCCGGCTGAGCCTACTCTACCCCAGGACCACGAGGGTGGATGATGAAATGACTGTTGGAGTGATTTGTTCTACAATAGATTCCTGAGACACTACTTTACATGCTTATTTCAAAGGTTAAATGAGACCATGAAAGAATTTATTGTATTACCTGGTGCACAGGGAGCAGAGGGAGGACCTTGTCGCCCATGTGTTTGGCCACCCAACAACCTAATCCACAAAATGTTAGGTTTTGCCTCTATGCCCTCTTCCAAGTTACCTACTGTGTCAGATATTGAGATCCCATGATCTGTGCCACAGGTTTCTCCCAAAGCTCAGCGACAGTAGTTCACCTTGACGACTCGGCCCTACGGAGACGTAGGTGCAAATGGGCTTCTTCTAAGAGGATGCGTTCAGAGGCTGTGCGGTGGTGCTGGGGCTCTTAGCACAGGTGTGCTCTTCATCTCTGCTCTTCATCCAGCTCCTAGACAATTACTGGGAACCCTTGCCCTCTGTATGGACCTGGCTGTCAAAGGGCCACTGCAGTTTCATGGTGTGGAGGCTACAAACTATGGTTCCACATTCCTTGACATTCCTCCCCTGGAGAGGTAGGCTACCTCCCCTCTCCTCGAATCTGGGCTCCACCAACAGAGCCTGGGGAAGTGACCTAGACACTTTGGTCTTCAGCTGCTCTAATAATCTCTCTTGAGACTCTCTCCTGGGCCCTTATCGATTATTGTTTCTTAAGCAGAACTAATAGGGAGTGTGTGTGGGTGTGTGTGTATGTGTGTACAGAGAGATCTACCTTAAGGAATCCATTCCCACAATTGCGGATACCAGCAAGTCCAACATCTGCAAAGCAGGCTGTCAGGCTGCAGATCTAGGAAACAGCTGGTGCTGTAACTCGAATCCAAACACAGTCAGGAGGCAGAAATCCCTCTTCCTCAGGGCACCTCAGTCTTTTTGCTATATGACCTTCAACTGATTGGGCAAGGCCCCCCAACACGATAAAACCTGATTGGCTTTACTCTGAGTCTACTGATTTAAATGCTCATCTCATCTAAAAATGCCATCACAGTGACAGCGAGGCTGGTGTTTGACCAAGTATCTGCTATGGCCTACCCAAGATGACACACAAAATATTTCATCACAGGCTCACTCTTTTAGAATCCAGCCACCATGCTGTGAGCTACCTAACCAGGCAAAAAGGTGAGGAGGAGGAACTGTGGTCAGCACTCCAACAGGATCCAGCCTCCCAGCCATCAAGCCCAGGCATCGAGTAACAGCACCTTCAGAAGGCCCCACTCAGCCCCAGCCCTCAGCATCATGCCTGACCACTCAAGTCTTTCCAGCTGAGGCCTTAGAGACTGAGGACGGGAGGCCACCCTGTTCTGTCCTGTTCAGACTCATGACCCACTGAATTCACAAGCACAATGAAATGGGGGCAGGTTTATGGCACCACATGTGGGGATGGTTTGATATGCAGTAATACATAACTGAAATACTAAATCTTTAGCAGAAAAATTCTCATGCAGTCCTCAGATGTAGTCAAAAGAGGATTTTACAGGCATGGCTGAAAGCCACAGCTCCCCAAACAGTCCTCATTAAACCAAATTATATGATCTCTCGCTTCTTCCCATCTCATCTTTCTTTGTTTTTCTTTCCCAGAAATGAAGCCTTCTCTGAACCAGTCCCAAGAAGTTTCAACTTTAAAGCATTAACTCCCCAAATGAACTCGCTTTCATTTCATCTTCTCATATGTCATTGCATTCTCAACAACCCAGATCTATAGGATGGATCAGTCAAAGCTTACAAAGAAATCTAATTAGGTATGGAATATGAACTTTTTATTTGATAAATAACTTAGCTGGAGAGACATTGAGAGTTACTCTATTAGAATAAAAGAAAGAAACATCATAATTGCTGGGGTTCATGAGTGATTCTCTCCATCCACGGGGCTGTCTTGTGAATGTTATAGGTTAGCCCCAGACTGTCCTGCAGCCAGCTGCCATGGAGGGCACTGACAACCACACACAAATAGTGAAGTTGCTTTGCAGGGAAACACATTTGTTGAGGAAGGAGAGGGAGAAACAGAGCTGTTTGTTTCCTACTCTGCACTGCTCAGACTGGTATAAAAGAGGAAGGCTCACTTTTGTTGAGGGGAGGGAGGATAGGGCAGGAAAACCTGGCTTTCTCGCCACATCCTGAATGTAGAAGGACTCGTGGTTCACCTGCGTCCTTCTCTGGGAAAGAATGTTTGGGAAATGAGAACCCTGGCACATCTCTAACATGTAGAAACATCCATGGACTGAAAGGCGGGACACAGCAGGCAAAGGGGGACGTGGTTTCCATATGGGACATAAGCCAGTCTTGGTCCAGCTAAGAGAGGAAGGGGTGATGGTCAGGTGGGCAAATGAAGGGAGATCCTGATTCCACCTCTCTCCTGGGGAGATCTCAGAGTCCCATGTTCTCAATTCTATGAGAAAGCTGAAACATCTGAACAGCACAGAAGAAAGCCATGGCAATAGTGAAATTAAGACAAGTCTGAGGGGAATGAAGGGACAGAAAGCAGCGAGTCCGAGGCACAACCTGTCTGCCAGGTCTCTCATCTCCTGCCGATGGGGGGAAGAAGCCTGACTGCTGAAAGGGCATTTGGGACGTTTGCCAACTTGAGCCTTTTTTTTTTTTTTTTTTTTTTTTTTTTTGTTGAGACAGAGTCTTGCTCTGTCGCCCAGGCTGGAGTGCAGTGGCACAATCTTGGCTCACTGCAACCTCCGCCTCCCAGGTTCAGGCGATTATCCTGCCTCAGCCACCTGAGTAGCTGGAGGCTTTTGAGCACACAAAGCTGGGAGGAGATACTGGGTGACAGAACTAAGATCCAAAATTTACTTCACCAACCTAGAGAATTGGACAACATTTTACAAAATGAAAATGAAAGTCCAAAGAGGAAATCTTTGGGCTTGAATGTGCCTCCCAAGCCCTACTACAGAGGAAGACAGGTAAGCATTTGAAAGTCTTAGGCATCTCAGCAACTAGGTCACCAGGAAGTTTGCCTGAAAATCAGCTGCAGTTCTTCAAATGCGTGGGCAGTTTTCTCTACTACTCAGGGCATAAGCCCTTCCAACCCCTGGTTCCAAGGACTATGGCCTATGGGAGAGGGCAGACCCACAGGGCAGTTAAGTGCTCTTTCACTTCCTGGAGGGCAGGCAGGGCTGAGGAGGGCACCAAGCACCTGTGGATCAGGATCTGGGAGCCACACAGACCGAGCTGCCCAAAAGAACCTACTCTTTTTTCCCAGTTACTAGCACAGCTTCCCAGCATAACTTTCCCTGCATTTAACTTGTGTACTTTATTCCAGGGTAGGACTTGGAAGCATCAGGCTAGCACAGATTCCTCTGAATTTTCTGCACTTGTTAAGTTGCCCCTGGAAACTCTTTTGGGGAAGAATCCTGAGACTATTTTGGCTGGGAGAACAGAAAGAAGGGATTCTCAATGGTTAAAAAACAGACAAACAAACAAAAAAATGCCACATATCCTGCACTTTTAAAAATTACTCAATGTGTTTTTACAGCCAGGTCCATACCAAACACCTGCTCTGCCTTAAGGGTGTCTTTTTAACATAGGGTCACTCGGACCCTGGCAGAACACAGGCGTGCTTTCGAATTTCATTAAACCGGGGAAAGAGAGAACTTGGGATTTCAGGGGCTTAAAAAGAAATAAAAGAAACTTGCCTGTGAACTGTTAATTCGTATACTGAATATTTATTTTTAACACATGATTATTTTTAATGACCTGGAGTAATGAATTTAAAGTTTTAAAACACCAAATTGCTCAGCTGGGAAGAGGGTTACTGTGTGTCATGAAAGAGTGATCCATTATTTCTGCCCTGGGGTTCTTATGAAGAGGTTTGGACATGCTGACCTCCTTGGCCACAGGCTGGCGAGATGGAGATCTCCTTCCTAGAGATGTGGAGGCAGATGGCCTCTCTTTAAAGAAGATTCACGTGGGCTGTGAGGAAGAACTTCCCTTCTGGTCACTCATCGAATGCTGCTGAGAATGCAGAGGCGACTGGGAGGCTCCCTGCAGGTGAGGGCATGAGAGAGGCCATTTCTCCCTGCTCCAGAGCCTGGGAGAGGCGATGGTGCCACCAGGACACACCTCAGGAGGCCACAGTCAGCACAGGAGCGCTACTACAGGGCCCACGGTAAGGTTACGCAGACGTATTTTCACAAGGAGGTTCCAGGTATTTCATGACCTTAGCCCTCCACAAGAGGTGGGAGTTGAACATGTGGAGAAATGACTGTCTAAGCAAGGGGAGGAGCAAAGCCAGCATGAGGGAAGAGTCCCAAGTTGCCAAGTCGGACGCTAAGGGAGAGATCCACCTGGAAAGGGGCTGGGAAGAGACAGAAAGTTCTGGAATGTCAGATTGAAGGACCTATTATTATTTCTTTGTACACTTTGGGGAGCAATTACAAACGTTTGAATGAGAAGCTCTTATTTTTTTACAAGATGGTCGTCGGGTGCAGCCACAGAAGGAGACACAGGAGAGGCTTGGAAAGAGTCCCTTATACTCACGGGTCCTAGAGCCAGGAGGGTGCTGTGCTGGGCCATGTGGAAAGGACACCAGGACAGTCAGGAGCAGAAGGCAGGGCCAGGGGAAGGCTGGGCTAAGACTTTTACTGGGGTTTCTGTGGGAAAGGCAAGGCGGGGCAGGGCGAGGAGCTTCGGAGTCACTGTGGTGGGCTTTGGACATAGATGGTGCCTAGTTGTCTGGTGCCCGGCTGTCTCCGTTCGTGCAGGCTACTGTAACAAATACCACGGGCTGGGGGGCTGATAAACAACAGTCACTTATTTCTCACAGTTCTAGAGGTTGAGAAGTCCAAGATCAAGGTGCTGGCAGATGTGGTGTCTGGTGAGGGGCCTCTTCCTGGGTCACAGAGGGTGCCTTCTTGCTGTGTCCTCACATGGTGTGAGGGCCGAATGAGCTCCCTCAGGCCTCTTTTATAAGGGCACTAATCCCAGAGTTCCCATGATCTGATCACCTTCCAGAGGCCCCACCTCCTAATACCATCACCTTGGGGGGTTAGGGTTTCGACCCTACATTTTGGGGAGATAGGAACAACCAGACCACAGAACTGTCCCTGGGATGGTTAGGGCAGCCGGTATTGCCTCCTGGGGTGCAAGGCCCAGGTAAAGGAGGGAGAGCTCTGATGGGTCAGTTTGCACCTCAAAGGCATGCTCACCACTGGGCCCTTTCCTTTTTCTAAGAACTGGCCCAGGAGCTGCAGTCTCTCCTCAGATAGAAAGACTTTTTAGATGTCAAAACAAGGAATTTTTTTAGATGTCAAAACATGGCAATATGCAAAAAATTAAAAATATATACAATGTACAGCCCAACAGAACAATGCTGTTATCAGGCACCCAGGTGTGGGGCCAGTGTATGCTCCACCTGCACGGCTGGGGAGCTGTGCTGCCTCTCCACTCGGCTTTCAACCCTGTAGCGAGGGGACAATGAGTCCTGACCTCACACGGCGACTTTGAAGAGCAGGCACGCTGCTGTGTGTGAGGCCCTCAGCCCAGGGCCAGGCACACAGTCGGTACACGTGTGTACATGACAAATACTACGACACCTTGGCTTGGGAAAGATTTATCATCAAAGTGGATTGGAGTGGGGAAGCTGAAGAGGGGAGACCAATTAAGATCCTGTAGCTCAGAGACAAGGCGGTGAGGGCCTGAGCTAGGGCGGCCTGCGGGGAGTAGGAAGGAAGGCGTGGTGGGACTCCCCAGGTTTCACTGCTGAGGGGCTGCTAGAGCCCTTCATGAAGGCATTCACTCAGGGAGCAGCTATGAAGTGCCCACTGCATGTCCAGTGCCAAGTGATGCACGGGGAGGCAGGGACGCTGCAGACCTAAGATGCTGCTGCTCCAAAACCATTGTCCTCCCATTTCTTGTTTTTTACTCTATTCCCCTATATCCCTGTACATCGCTTGATGCTCAAAGGTTAGATTTAATAAGTTTGAGGCGTCCTTGGGATTTCATGCTGGTGGTGGCAATAGAAAATGTGAGACTGGATTTTGGAAGTGAAAATGGGGACAAGGTGGAGAATCGGGAGTGATCGACTTAAAACAATTGGAATATTTGAGATCGGCCAGAGGGGCAGTGTAGGGAGGAGAAGAGAGCAGGGGAGTATCATCGGTGTGGGGCTAGACCCTTTTATTCCCACTCCTAAGTCAGCGTGAAGCTCCCTGAGGCGACAGCTCACCATCCCGTGTCCCCCAGCACCGTAGACTTGATGGCAGCAAAGGACAGAGCAGGTCCTCAGCCTCAGGAGCCTAAACGACCCATCCCGCCATGGTTTGCATATGTTTGCCTGCTTGACAGCCACCAAAGTTTTTCATCTTATTTTAAAAACAAAATACCCCCGTACATTTAAATGTATGTAGGCATCAGAGCCTATAAATCAGTTGATTTAGAGTATCCTGTTGGCATCCATAGTCCAAGTCACATGGGGCTCAGATATCAGCTAGAAATGCCAGTCTCCTATCCCCACTACCTACTGCCCTCTCAGGCAACAGGAATTTTACTGAGGGGTGTGTGTTAGATTTTTAGATGGGAAGAACAGTGGAGAACCAGACTGAGAAGCAGAAAAAAGGCAGGATAAGGACCAGGGTTGCCTGGGGGGCTAGGAGCCCCCCGCCTTCCCTCTCAGACATCAGCATCAGAAGGAACGCCATCCAGGTACTGTCTCACCTTGACTCTCTGGATTGAGGGTCATATCTCCCGGCAGCTCATCCCTTGGCCCAGCTTGGAAGTCAGAGACCTGCTGGATGGGAGCAGGGACAGGGAAAGAAGATTCTGCAAAACAGAGTCGTGCTGTTAGGGAGGGGGAATGGGTGCTGGAAAATCAGAGAAGCAACCATGCTCAGGGAGCTCTTTATGACACCAGGACCCTGGGCATAATCAAGTACCAGAGGCCTTCAGTGTCCCAGGTACCCAGAGGCCTGCGGGGGTGGGGGTGGGGGTGAAGTGCTCAGAGCTTTTGGGAAGCAGCGTCAGCACTGAGCACCACAGAGAGCCCAGAAAAGCCTGAGCCCCTGGGAGGCATCACTTTGGAGCAGTTTCTGCATTTACTCTCTGCGTTGTGTGCCAGGGAGTATGTGGCAAACACCACGGCCTCATTCACGGCCTCCTTGTTACCCCCCTGTTCTGAATACCTTGGAACGATTCTGTCAAACTTAGAGTCAGCCACAGAAATGCAGCTTAGGATACCACTGCCCCAGGTGTGCTGCTGGGGTCTGGGCCCTCACCTGCACTCCCTGAGAGCTCCGTGCCCTGGAGAAAGGCCTCTGTGAGGGAGGGAAGAGCACCGACCCTGGACACAGGCTGTGTGGTCTCAGAGTGGAGCAGGTGTTCTGTGGTCCTCCCAGGGAGCCTGACCGATGAGATGGCCATCACCCTGCCCTGGATGCCTTGCCTGAGGGTGTCTGTGTTGCTGCTGGGTGAGTGCCAGCCCTCAGCTCACTCAAAAGCTTCTGGGCTATTTGCCTCACAGCAGTCGTGACCAGCTTTCCTGACTGGGGCCTGTGGAAAGGGAGGGAGAACATGTATCATGCTCCTTACCTCTGTTTGGCAATACTTGCTGTTGCCTTCATAGAGAAGCAGGTATAGATATCAGGTGTGAATCTGTCCAGATTGCAGTGGGAAAGCGTCATTTTCCTTTACCTGTTTCAAATAAATTTAATTCTGGTCCCAAGCCACCACTTATCAGAGAAGATGAGGCACCCAGAATCAATCAGCCTTGGACTCAGCCTGCCATGGTCAGGTGCTGGCCTCTGTCCCCTCACTGTGCTGTCCTCTAAGAAAGGTGGGTGAGGCTGGCACAGGGGCTGTGGTGAACGCGCTCCCTTCCTCACACTCCACTGGGCCATCCTTTCTGCTCACCTTGTCCAGTCTCAGCACTTTCCGCATCAAGAAGACAGGTCTAGGGAACAAGAGGCTGTGCTATTCTCAGACCCAGAGAGGCCTTCCAGCACAGCATGGAGGACCAAGCTGACATTCACTACCTGCCCTTCATTCGATACATGCATCACGTCCTGACATGATCCTACGTAGTCACTGTTTCCTTTCTGTCTGCGCCACTTGGATGTAGACTTCATGATGCCTGGCCCTTTCGTTCATTTGCATCCTCAGTACTTACATCGGGCCCCAGGATTTATTTGGAAATCTGAGTGCAGGAATCACAGTGTGGGCAGGGAGAAGCGGCCACCTGAACGAGGAAGCCCAGCACATATAGATGAACCATCAAACAACAAAAAGAGAAGATAAAGGGTGAAATAGACAGCAGAAGAAGTAGAGACAAATGATAGAAAGAGGCTGCCTGCAGAAGTGAGCCTATGTGCGGACAGTGGGGCTGAGGTGACTGCTTTTTATTGTAAGCTCTGTTGCAACACTGGGTTGTTACCATGTCCATACAGTCTCATGCTTAGCAAAGACATTCCTCCTTAATAATCAATAGTTAATTAATTAATTAATCTTAATTAATGTTCCTATGTTGGCTGGGCCAATAGTATCTTCCAATAGGAAGATATTGATATTTACATATCTCTACCCTACCATTGTCATGGTTCCTCATGTTTTATGATGGTGGCTTCTATAGTCTCCATATTTGTCTTCCTGTCTCAATTTGCTTCCCCCACTAATTTAGTCCCCATATTGTGATCAGGTAAATCTTTCCAGAGCACAAATCAGATCCTGCTATTGCCCTGCTCTGAGCATTGTCATTTTTCATAAGATAAAGTTCATCTTGCCATATTAAACATTTATTGAACTATGGTCCTGGAGATTCAAAGATTCTTGCCCTCATGAGACTCACAGTCTAGTGATAACAGACGATATGCACAAGGCATTAACTAAGTGTTATGGAACTGGCAGGCACTAAGAGAGCCAGGTATACAAGAAAGGCACCAGGGGAGGAGGCCTGAATTAGTCAGCTGAAAATGGGGAGAATACGTTGGTTGGTTCAGCCTGGCCATCATTCACTGGTTTCTTCTGCTAGTGGAACTCTCACTTTTCCTTTGGGTAATTACTCCTTCTCCATTCCCCTGTGGCCTTCAGGACATTGGCACTCAAGGTTCAACTGCCCCAACCATCCAGGGATGAGCACATGATCTCAGCATGGCTTGTCATATTCCTCACACCTCTCTCTCTCAAGTATAATATGTCCTTCACCTTGTGGGACTACTATATAGCATGGACAGTTGAGCAGGTTGGACACTGCACTCCTATCCCACTCCTATAGCATCACGTACACAACATCTTGCTCATTTTTATATCTATCTTCTTCCTGCTCCTCAATGTCCTCAAAGTGAAGAGCATGTCCTCTTCTTATTCTGAGGCATCTTTGTGCAGTAGTTATGGGTGAATACGTGGGAGCTAGCAGCCGCTAGTAGGCTCTGTCACCTAATGATTTAATGACATTTGGCTTTAACTCAACCTAATGGAGCCTCAGGTCCTCTCTCTGGAAAATGGGAATAATACTGTTTTAGTCTGTTTTCTGCTGCTATAACAGAATACCATAGACCGGGTAATTTATAAACAATAGAAGTTTATTTGGCTCATGATTCTGGAGGCTGGGATATCCAAGAGCATGATGCCAGCATCTGGGAAGGGCCTTTGTGCTGCACCATCCCAAGGCAGAGGGCGAAAGAGCAAGCAAGTTACACAGAGCAAGAGGGGGCTGAACATGCTTTAATAACAAGCCCACTCTCTTGATAACTAACTCACTCCCACGATAATGACATTGAGAGCAGAGTTCTCATAAACTAATCACCTCTTGCTAGGCCTCACTCCCAACACTGTTGTTGCATTGGGGTTCAAGTTTCCAACACATGAATTGTTACGGACACACTCAAAGCACAGCAAATACCCATCATACAGGACTATGGGAGGAGTAAAGAAGGCAGATCTGTAAAGCAAGCAGCCTCTTCACACAACACCAAGCCTGGGGTGTAGTATGTGTCCAGTTAGGCAAATTAGTCTTGAAAACCTAGGAGATATACCTTTGCTTTGTGCTGGGCACTTGGAACAGATGGAAAGTCTGCCAGATCCCCCTTCTTTGTAGGGAGCACACACTTTTTCTAAGGTCTTTTCAGCATGTGACCTAACCACCTGCCTGCTTGCACGCACCACATGAGATAGACGTGTGTGGCCTACAGGCAACTTTGCGATCTGATTTCCCTGTGGACATGGCACACTTTGGTTGCAGGTAACTTACTCTTGCTTATTCCTTCTGAACTTTAACAGTAACCTTGAAAGGTAGACACTCTTATTCTCCCTACTTTACAAATTAAGAAACTAAGGCTCAAGATGGTGAAGGATTCTCTGTGGGTCACTAGGAGCAGGTAGCTAGTAGCAGTGTGGTCTCACCTCCAAAAAGTGTTTCTTTCCCTTCTTTCTTTCTTTTCTTTTTGAGACGAAGTCTCCCTCTGTCGCCAGGCTGGAGTGCAGTGGTGTGATCTCGGCTCACTGCAACCTCTGCCTCCCAGGTTCAAGCGATTCTCCTGCCTTAGCCTCCTGAGTACCTGGGATTACAGGCATGCACCACTACGCCCAGCTAATTTTTTTTTTTTTTTTTGTATTTTAGTAGAAACAGGGTTTCTCCATATTGGTCAAGCTGGTCTCGAACTCCCGACTTCAGGTGATCTGCCCGCCTAGGCCTCCCAAAGTGCTGAGATTACAGGAGTGAGCCACTGCGCTCAGCCCTTTCCCCTCTTTCACACACTCTTTTTCATTTGAAGAGCACGGTCACCAGGATTCACTTGAATTCCACCATGACCAGTCCCAATGTGGCAGCAACTCTCTACCCAAGTCCCTCTGTTTTTAGGGGTCACCATGCTAGAGAGCAACAGGGAGGCCTCTGTGGGTGCCAGGACCACCAGGTATTGATCCCCAAGGGAACAAGGGCCACATCCCAGGCCCTGAGAGCCCAGGTGAGCGCGTGGGGTTCCTGGCGAGACCCACTTCTGAAGGATGATGCCTCTGACTTCCGTGCTTTAAAAGCAGGGAGTGAGCAGAAGAGGTCAGTCATGGGTTGATCCCCCAGAGTAGCACTGGCATTCATCAACTCCTTTTGGGCTAGCTGCTTTGCATTAGAGAAACTACAAGGTCACTCAGCTCACTCTTCATCTCTCTCCTGGGGCCACACTCTCTTTGCTTCTCTTGTTATTTTCTTACCCTGCTAACTCTTTGTCTCCCTCGTGTTTCTGTTTTTTCTTTCCTTCCTCCCTCATCCCTCTCTCTGGTTCTCCCTGTCACCTCTTGCTTCCATCCTCTCCCTCTTTCTGGTGCCTGGTGATTGAGTCAGGAAGGTGTGGAATCTGTTTTCCTGCCCCCAGAACTGTGACTTCAAACCAAGGGAGGAACCGTTTGGGAGAAAGACTGAGGAGGGTTTAGCAGTTATCAAAGGCCCATCAGCGTCTGGGCGGTAGACTTCCTGTTTATACAGTCCTCCTCCTCCGGGGAGGCTCAGCTGAGCCTGGCCAGCTGTGGCCTGGGCAAGCCGTCAGCTCCAAGGCTCAGGATCCCACTGAACTGGTGCTGGTGTCAGGTCCTGCCTCTTACCCTTGGCCCCAGGCTCACTGAGAAGCTCTGGGGTTCCTCACACCTGATGCTGGTTTCCTCTGCACCCTCCCTCGCATCTCCCAGTCTTCCTCTATCAGAGGGTCCCGGGAGTGCGCACTTTTTAGGAGGAAGATGCTGGCGCGTCCACCCTTACCCCTGCAGTGCACAGAGGGGCTTGGTTGGTGGAATGCCTCTGACTCTCTGTCTTAAAGGCAGGAGCCCCGTGTCTCTAAACTGGAAAGGCATCTGGGAATTCCTGCATCTGTCCAGCCCTCACATACTGATTAAATACCATTCAGGTGTGAAATATGCAACTGTTCTCCTGCTCCTTCTAGGGCCCTAGTGACACAGATGGAGAAAGGCATGGATCTCCATCCGCCCTTATGCTCTCCTGAAGTTCACGTGCTGAAGAGGACATAGGCAGTGGGCAAGGAAACAAGGGACTGTCAATGGTGATGCTGCTGTGGGGCAGCTCGACAGGGACAGAGGCAGGGCTGGGGTGCAGAGGCAGTCTGCCCGACCTGACCAGGGGAGCCTCTTGGAGCAGGGATTTGTGGAATTGAGACCTGAAGAGTGAAGAGGAGACAGCCATAAGCAAATGGGGGTGCTCCAGGTAAAGGTCCTGAGAGGGCCCAGGGTTGATGGCATGGAGGCCTAGGTAGTTTGGAGAGGGGTTTGAGGAATCCTGGAAGGTAACCAGAGGCACACCTCACTGGGCCTGCGGGCCCTGGAAAAGAGTCTGGATTTGATTCCAGTGGCACGGAAAAGCCGTTGGAAAATTTCCCTCCAGAGGAAAGGCAGCACCAAATTTATGATTTAAAGCCCAAACTGGCTGGCAGGAGCTGCTGGAGGGTCTGTCTCTACAGAGGACCCTGTTGTATGACCTGCACCATCCAGCAGGGGTCTGGGTGCTGTATCAGTGATGACTGAACTAAGCCCTGAGGCACTTGGATATCACACGCATGAGCTCCTCAATCCTCCCGGAAATGGCCACCCATGAACAGAGACAGACAGCTGGGGGTAGAAAGCGTAGTGGCATAGTCAATGAAACACCAATTGTCCCTCAAGTGCCATCCCCAAAACCTCTTGTGAGTGTTTGCTCCAGGCCCATCTGGGTTGGAGGAGAAAGCAAGTTCCCCTCGCAGGCTGGGGGCACGCACAGCTTCAGGCCAACCCTTTCTACCTCCACACCCGATGACTCCGTATTGCTGGTGTGGAATGTGTTATATTGACTCACACGGGCGGTGGGGCCCTCTCTCCGTGGGCACAGAGTGGCTTGATGGAGATGGGTAGGCAGCAAGGACAGGGGTGCCATCTTAGAGGATTATCCCTGTGTCCCCGGGGCTGCCCATGGGGGGCTCCCCTTGAATCCTCACTTGGAAAAAGCCTCTTCCTGAATAATAAATGTTTAAAGCAGCCTTGTGACCCCACCGAGTCAGTCATGGAGGCCTCAGGTGACCTGCCACAAGACACTTGTCCCAAACCAGCCACCCCAGTGGGCAGTCAGCGTTCTGGGGACCTTATCAGAGGACATGTCCTTCTTTGGCATCAGGTGATCCAGCCTCCAGGCATATGGGAACTGTGGGGGTTGCATGTGCCAAGACTGCAGATTTCCCTCATCAGTGATAAAGACATTGATAAAAGGCTTTGCCACCCTAGGCCTCAGGGTCATATCGCAGAGGGCAGGCAGAATCGGCTCTGAAAATGATGAGAGGAGCCCAGGCTAGATTGGGAAGAGACCATCTTCTTGCCACACTTGCCCTGTTAGAAAGAAGCTGGAAGCTGACGTATCTTCACCTCCCATGCTGTGCTCTATACATGGAGTAGTATTTAGAATAATGATAGTGAGAATCATCTTCACGCTCTGAGTATGTATTAAGTGCTTATTATGCTAAACATTTTTTCATATAGTTTCTCAATAAGTTCTCTCCTAAATTTAGAAATATTTTGAGATGACAAGGTTGGAGCTCAGAGAAGTTAAGTGACTTGTCTGAGGTCACACTCACATAGGCTAATCTGGACTATAGCTCAGGTCTTCCTAACTCCAAAGTCTAGGCTTGTAACACCTGAACTTGATTCAGACTAAAGTTGTAAAGTTCCTATTCCAGAGTGTGAGTTGATTCATTCTCAGCAAATCCTTTGAGCACTGTCGTAACTCATTAAGCTAAAATCCCCTTGGGGAATGTTTACACACAGTGCTGGAACTGGGTCAGCTTGTGTCCCCTTTGGAGTTGAAACCTGGGCCCAGAGTGAGCCGAGTTAGGAAGCAGCTCCACTTGCAGAGTGCTGAATGCTGCCTCTTCTTGTTTTATTTTTCCTGTTTCCATGTACTATAAAAGCAGCACAGGCTTGTTTCAAGAAATGCAAACATCATGGAAAAACATCATCTGAAAGTGTAACAGTCTGTACGTTAATCAGGGTCCCAGCAGAAGACAGATGGCACACTCAAACTAGGGTCATTTCAGAGGAGTTTAGTAAAGTCACTACTTGCAAAGGTGCAAGCAGGTCACAGGGTGGGGAAGCAGTCATCCAATGCAAAGGCAGGGTGCTTTGGGTAGATGGTTCCCCTGGGCAGAGCTCCCAGCCTCCATCAGCAGAAACCAGGAGTAACCTGGCTGGAGGGCTCCAGGGAAGAAACATTCTGACCTCAGCTCTTCCTGCTGTCTCCATAAGTTGCTGGTGGTGCAGACAGCAGTGCTCCTGAGTGGTTCCAGGACAGAGGTCTGGGCTGAGACAGTGGGGATTAGATTCAGAGGGACCAGAAGGTATTCCTCACATCCCTCAGAATTTTATCGCATAAAGTAACCTCTGTGGGCAGTGATGTCTCTAAACACACTCCTGCGGACTGAGTCCAAAGGTCACTCGCCCACCTGGATTGTTCTCCCCACGGAAGCCCCTGCAGTTGGCTGCCCTGGAGTACTGCAAGGAATTGAGAGAGTAGAATGCAGTATTTGCTGCATACACAGAGAATGTCATGAATTGAATGAGAGCAATGGAAACATGAAAGGTGGGCAGGGAGGTGGTGGCACAGAGATGGGCTGAGAAGCAGAGAGGAGGATGGGCCAGCATCCCCATCCAGGCTGCAGGGCTGGGTCCCCACATGCTGCTTCTGGAAACCCTCCCCTCCACTAACTGGCTCCCTGCTGGCTCCATACACACATGTGTACACACACACACACACACACACACACGTGCATAGAAAGCTCCCTGTGCAGCCAGGGGAGGTGGCAGGAGAGGGCAGGTGTGATCACACATGGAGGCCCAGAGAGCTCTAGGAAGTTATCGAAGTTTGAGTTTGATTGAAAGCCACAGTGGCTTTGATGATGGGAAGGTGCGTGTGTGTGTGCGCGCGCGCACGCTAGGGGTGGGGTGGGACCCTCAAGGAATCATGGCAGCTCCAGATTTTTGGCTGGTGATATCACAAGACAAGGAAGCTGGGAGTTGAATGTGCTTAGGTGGTAAGGGGGATGTGAGAATCACGTTTTCTCTTGGTCTCTGCAAAGGTTGAAATGCCTTTGACATCCAAGTAGGTAACTGAATAAATGAGTTGGAAGCTCAGCTGAGAAGTGAAGACCCAAGATACACATGTAAGATTCTCAGCATCTGGATGTAGCACATGGACTCCAGAAGCTGCCTCACTCTGAGCGCTTCTGTGGATAGGAGGTGGGTAAGCTCACCTGCTTCAGCACTGGTCGGGGACCTGTGCGTGTGTGTACGTGTGTGTATGCCTGCGCATGTGCATGTTTCTGTCTCTCTCTGCCTCTTTCTCTCTCTCTCAGCATCCCAGGACAGGTGGGAAGCTGAGGAGGGGAGGACGCAATCCCCGGAATGGGCTCTGCATGCCTTGCCTCTGGGCATCGAGGCAGAGCAAAGGGAGTGGGAAGAAATCAGAGAGAAAGGAGACCAGGAGCAGCCTCAGAGCCGGAGCCCAGGGTGAGCGCTCCCCGCCAAGCCCTGGGCAAGGGCAGGCAAAACAGAGCTCTCCCGGGACTCTCAGGCCTAGCATCCAGAAAGGGCTGGCTCAGCACTCCCTAGAGAGAGAGAAAATGCCTCAAGGCTTCAAGGAGACCATGGGCCGGATCCCAGGCACAGCAGCATGGGTTTCCTCTGCGATACAGGTGGCTGCTGCAGATTCCAGGCAGCCTAAAAGGCCCTGGGAAGTCACTGGGCTCAGGAACAAGGAGGGGCTTTTTCAGGATCTCTAGTGACAGAAACGAGACCAAGTTTTACATGCCCTCTGGTGCCAGCCTTCACCCCTGCCGTCCTGTTTGTATTGTGGGGGCTGGTTAGAAAGGGAGCAGCAGCAGGGGCTTCTCCTTAGGGAGGGAAACATGCCCGAATGTGAGCCAGTGGAGGCCAGAAACCAGGGAACAGCACCCATGCCTCTTTGCAAGACATCCTGGGGAGATGTTTGAATAAGAAACCCAGACAGTAACTCCCCAGTCCTCTTGTCAGCTGGACGATGGAACTTCTACTCCCAGGGGCACTGAAGTCAGTGAGGAAGATCTTCCAGGCTAGCTCAGCCCGATCTAATGGATGATATCACAGTAATCAAACCTGGAAGAAATGCCCCGGACTCCCCTGGGCGGGAGCGGTGCTCATTGAGTGGGTGAGCAAGAGGCAGAATTAACACCCTGGAGTTGAGCATCTCTTTCAATCTTGAAGTCTCATGTTTCTCTGTCCCTGTGGCCCTGGACAGCACACAGTCGCCACTGGCACACTGACCAGCCCCACATAACAAGGCCGCATGCCCGCGGTCTGGAGCACAGGTTCCCTCTCACCCTGTGGTCCTGGACCTGTCAGAAATGCATATGCCTAGGTTCCACCCCGACTTGCCAAGCCAGAACCTCGGGGGCAATCAAGAACCCTGTGTCTCAGCTAACTCTGAGGCTCCCTCAAGTTTAAGAGCCACTGGTCTAGAGCAGTGACTTCTCACCATGGCTGGGCACTGAGATCACCCACAGAGCTTTAAAACGCACTGCCCCTGGTCCACCCGAGGCTCTGATTTCACAGTCCCCCAGAGTGGATTTCACGAGCCAAATGGGCAGCCCGGGCTGAGAGCCCAGGCCCAGACCTTCCCCCAGGAGGCCCCTTTTTCCTAGACTCACTTTTCTCATCTTTTTCCTTTGCTGTATTTCATTTACTAGATTTTTTTTTCAGAATTTTCTACTTCTCTTTTCTTTCATCCACTTCCCTGAAAGCAGGTTAGGGTGATAGTCTCCTTTCCAAATATTCTTGGAGGAAAAGTACTAAACAAGAGACTTATGAGCAAGTCCTCTGTCTGGGGTTTTGTATGTGGATAGAAAAAATAGTAGATTCCGTTTTTCTGAATGTTTCTGTCTGTCATCCTGGGGAGTTTCAGTGTTCTATATTAAACTGGCTAAGGCATATTATTTGTTTGTTAAATAAAATGAATGTATTTTATGTTAACGTATTTCCCTTGGAAATATAAGTATAAGAAAGTCTTAAGAGAAATATTAGCTTGACATATTATTCAAATTATGATAATTTGGCCAATGAAAAATCCTCAGGGCATATCAGCAACACCGAGAAAAATGGCACTGCTTTGTAAATACGTAATGTGTGACAGTTTTGCTGCCTTCCTTCTTGGGACAGTAAATCAGGCTTTAACTGAGGAGAAGGTAAACAAACTTGAACTTGGCTGCATGACGGAAAAAGACTTTCAGAGAGGCGAGATGTGGAACGGCCAGCTGCCCTGACAGAGCCTGGCAGCAGGCATGGCAGGGAGGAAAGTGTGGGCCTGGTGGAGCTCACATCCCATGGGGAGGACGAACCATGGGCACATGAGCAAGGAAATCAGATGATGCAGAGAGCTCAGGCTGGGAAGGTAGTGGTGTGGTGCCGAAAAGATGACCCAGGAGGTGTCGCACTCGTTATAGGGGAGGACCCAGCTGCAGCCTCAGTGGTGTCATGGGGCTGCCAGGCTGAAAAGAGGTCCTGGGCAGGGGAGGATGCATTTGAAGACAGTAGGGAGGCAGAAGTGAGCCTGTGTGACCAAGGGGAAGGGAAGCTGGAGAGGGCTGATGCAGGGCATTCTTAAAGGGTTTCAAACTATATTCGCACTCCTTTAGAGTGGAAAAATCCATGCAGAGCATTTTTAGTTAGTTCCTGCAGTAAGCTTCTATAGTATCAGGCATGGGTGGGGAACCTAAAAACTGGATTTTTGCTCCAGAATCTAACACATTGCTGCCTTTAAAGCACTTTTCAGTTTCCTTAGAGGAAAGTAATTGGTTGGATCCACAATCCTAAATAGTTCAAGACAGTGATAAAGACTCTCCTCACCTCGTTTAAAATTAAATATTTAATATGATTTTATAAATTCTATTTTTCACTAATTTCAACTTCACTTACCTCCCCCACCCGCACCCTCAGACTTTCCCCAGTCTCTGCATATTTTTTAATACCACGGATGACCCCCGCTGCCATGCACAATGAGTCGGGCAGCCTCCACGTTTCTGTTTCAGGACCCTGGGAAGTGCAAAGGTGCCTGGACTTTGGGGCGTGCCCAGAGCATCACCATCCGAGGCTTGAGCTGTCTCCAGAGCAGAGAGCTCCCTCTGGTTCACGTGAGTTTCAGACTAGATTGGGGGCTTGGCACGGGGTCTCTCCTAGCTTCTTTAGTTCCTGCCTAGATTCCAAGCCCAAACTTGCCAAAGATACTTTTTTCCTGTCTTATTTTGTTTCACCTTAATGTTGAATGGTGTGAATATGTAAATGAAAATGATGAGGAAGGACATATCAGTGCTGGGAACCTAAAACATGTGCTCTGCTTTGATTCAATTTCTGTAAAGCAACTCATGGTGTGTGTTGAAAGGAGACGGAGATGAAAATCTTACCTCCAAGCTGCACTGGACATTTCGATTTATCCTTGTAAACAACCTCTAGGTGGGAGCCAGGTTGAGAGGTGAGCATGGGGGATCCTGGTGGACAGCTCTCGGCCCTGGCTATTTGTCTTATTTTACTTGGAAACCTTTTTTTTTTGGCGGTGGTGGGGGGTGGGGGCGGGTGGGAGACCATCTGGCTATGATGAGTAGGGATCCGTCTTTGTTACACTGGCATGAGCTCATGCTGGACCCCCTGGCAGGACAGCTGGTGGGGTGAATTTGCTGTGGAACCATTGGGAGTGAAAGACAAAGCTGGGAATCTGAACCCCCAAGAACATGGACATCCAAACATGTATGCGGAAATCTGTGGTTTGTGAACCATCAGCACAAGTAAGAGAGGGTAAAATCCAAAAGAAAGATTTTCTCTTCACAGGTGAAAAAGCAAAAATAATTTCAAACTCTGTCCTTGGCAGCTGAATTACAATTGGATATGCTCTTGTCTCTTACAGAGACAGGTGTCTAAGTAGCCACTGAGGCTACCCCATCCCATTTGAAGTTACAGGTCAGAGAGCTGCAGTGGGTGGCAATTCACATATCCTTAGGCTATTTGTTTACATAGTCTGTTCAAAGTAATTAAAATGTCTTGCAATGAGATCATGATGGTTTAGGGTAGAATTTTAGGAACTGGAAATTTCCATGAAATTGGGAAGAGGTGATGACTCTGGCTGATAACTTGAGGAATGGAACTTAAAGCCCTGGATGTGGGGGACATTCAGGAGGAGGCTAAGCTAGGAATTAAGTAGCCCCTGGTGTACCCAAGACCAAGGCCAGGCCCTAGAGCGCATGCATTTAGGATGATTCCTGAACCCTGACTTCCTAGTAATGTCCCGCCCTTGGGCATTTCAAAGAGCCCTGACTATCACAGCAAGAGTACACTGGGGAAAAGTCTAAGTAAGGTGACTGCAATCTTACATCCCTGCCTGTCCTGCAGCTAAGGAATGTCTTTAACACAGACAGACGAAGAGATGTCACCAAGAGCACTTGTCACTAAGAGATGAGTGATGACAACGGACATAGAAGAACCCCAAGAATTAAGGGAAGAACATGCATGTTTGAAGGATTCCAGGGACAAAGCCAGAGAGGGGAATCTTACCTTAATACTGCATACCCTGGCCAGGCAGCATATGCAGCCTCAAGGCCCCAATGCTAGCTCAAGCCAACACAAGTAGAGATGCTGGGGAGGGACACAGGTGGTCTCCAAGATGCTATTCAGACCCCTTTCAAAGTCTTGGAGGAACAAAGTGACCACGCATCCTGATGTGCCTTGGACTGTCCCAGTATTTGCCTATTGTTCTAGCAAAATGAAGGACAGAGTCCTCTTCTCTGTCAGAATGTCCTGGTTTCAATGATAAACTCTATGGCCAGCCTGTCAAAGAGTGAGGGCAACCCCAGGTGGCCCTGTGCAAGTCATTCTCTTTCTCTTGCCTCCAGAGCAGCCAGCCCTGAGTGTGGCACAAAATTGGCACTTGGGAAGACTTAACTGGAGTAATTTTTATTGTTATTATCCCCCTTATTTTCTACCAGTCTCCTGGCTCCTGTGTTCGTGCTAACTGGTCAAGGCAGAGTCTAACCATTCCTTTTTCCAATTCCAGAGTGCATTTCTAGCTCCTCCCTTCTGAGCTCAGGGCTGCTCAGGGCCCAGGCCAAGTGTTAGCCAACATTGTCATATTGCATGGCCCTGCGTGTGCCGGACCCCTTGAGAGTTCAAGTAATGTTGCCCTCCACTCGGGGGCAGGTCACAGCCCAGCAGAAGTCAGAGAAGTGTCTGATGCCCTTTTGGTTCAAGGTGACCCCCTCTCATCATCACAATCCATCCCTACCCACTGATACCTTCATTTATCCCTCCACGGCTGCAGCTCAGACACACAGGAAGGAGGAACTCAATGCAGACAGCTCAATAAAAAATGTGGAGACTCAAGCTTCACCTACTTTTCTGCACATGGCTTAGGAAAGTGCTAACCTTGCCTGTTTTCTCATCTGCAAAACAGAAATATTATCTCCCTTGCAGGGAGCAGGGAGTATTAGTCAGAATGTGCTAAGCACCTGGAATGTAGAAGGGTGCAATGAACGCTAGGTTGGTATTCTTACCTGCATTCAGGCTCCAGTTCTGCCCACCTCCAGGCAGTCCAAGGCTGTCCCTTCTCCCTGTTCAGGGTGAAATGGATGAGGAACCATAGACAAGGAGACCAGGGCTTGCAGAGCCTCAGAGACTTCCCTTCCCAGATCTCCACTGTGGTTTGTGATGGGTGAACACTGACCGCATTGACTACATGACTGGCATTCCACCTCAAACCCTGTGGAACTCGAACTTTTCTCTTCCTGGGCTGGGTCTCCCTGCTTGTACCTGGTTTACAGGGAGTATGAGGAACCCCAGGCCAGGCCAGGGATTCAGATGCTCCAGAAAGCAGCTCCAAGTTTGGGTGAAGAGAAGAAGCATCCAGGGAGGAAGTGCAGCAAGAACCTGGGGCTTCTCCAGGCTTTCCTGGAGGAGGAGGGGAGGGTGACGGAAGAGGGCTGGAGGAACAGGAGGCTTTGCATTTCCATCCATGAACACAGCAGATCCCACAAACTCCCTCACTCTTTGACAGGCTGGCCATAGAGTTTATCACTGAAACCAGGACATTCTGACAGAGAAGAGGACTCTGTCCTTCATTTTGCTAGAACAATAGGCAAATACTGGGACAGTCCAAGGCACATCAGGATGCGTGGTCACTTTGTTCCTCCAAGACTTTGAAAGGGGTCTGAATAGCATCTTGGAGGCCACTGATTGTCCAGGGCAATGACCCCCTCAAGTCCCCTCTTGGGAATCTTAGAATTTGAGTTTCCACCTTTCCAGGAAGCCATGCTGTGGTCCCTGTCCCTGTGGCTTCCTGAGAAGTCAGCAGGGGGCTCCATGAGCCTTGCCCTGCTGGACCAAGCTCCCTGAGAAGGTTCTGTGGTGGGGTTCAAGATGCGCCGCACTCAGCATTGGGTTTGTGTACACAAGAGCAGTGCACTTTTTCGACCACAACCTACGATAAACATGGTATTTTACATCATCATCATGTGTTCACCCCCCCCACCATACACACACACTCAAGACTTGTTCTTCCCCATAGTAGATGTGACATATGCCAAAATTTCTCATTTTATTCTCTTCTTTCTTTTCTATTTGAAAATACATTTTTCTTTCTTTTCTATTTTGTTTCTTTAAAATGCTGTTTCTACTAGTTTATGTTAATTTCACAACCTGACTTTGTCCAACATTTCCATAAATGGATTCTCATTTAAACCCCAGAAATATCCTTGGGTCATCCAAGGCAAACCATGGACCTGAGCCTGGCAGCTCCTGTGCTGCCACCTCTGCCAGGGAGACCGCCTTGCAAACCACAAGAGAAGGTTGTTAAGTGCACTGGCTCCAAACAGCCCAAGGATGGGCTCCTGCCTCCCATATCCCAGCTCTGAGACATGGGGCTCATGGCTGCTCTGAAGCTCCGTGTCTGTGTCCATTACATGGAGAGGGCTGGTAGCTCATGGGATTTTTGGGACAACTGGAGGACATGGTACCTGAAAGTCCTGTGTGGGCCTGGCAGGCACAGGCTGCCCTGGAAGGTGCATGACCTAGGTGTTGGTCTGTCCCTAGCAGGAGTTCTGTCCTGAACTAAGGAAACGTGCAGTGAATGCATTAGGCTCCAGTTCCCCTTGGCCTCCTGAGCAGGGAGAGGCCCACACAACCTGAAGGGCAGGCGCTCTCTCAGAGAAGGAACTGGAACAAGCTGGTCCCTGGCAGGCCTCCTTCCTCAGTGAAGGCACCAACAGGGCCCTGGAGGGTTCCCACAGTGGCCAGAAAGAAAGCCGCCTCCCCCAAGGCTCAGGAATGCCCAGAATAGTTGTTTCCTCACGGCCTACAAGTCCATGTGACCCAGGCTGAGGGTCCCACGTTCGGGGAAATGCCTGGGAAGGGGAAAGGACAAGGGTAGCCTGTGGCTGCATCTGGGGCCTTCCAGACTGACCAAGGCCGATCGCTCCTCCTCCCCATCAGCTTGCCTGGCTGCAGCATAGACTTTGGCCACTGTCTGGGAAAGCTGAGCGTAGCCACCAGTGCCAGCCACCATCCTGAGCTCTTGGCCTTTCCCTCAGCTCCTCCCTGGAGGCTGGCCATCTTGCTCAGGTCTGGCTGGGAGCATCAGCCTTTAGGCCAAGCCAGCAGCAGCCAGAGTGGACTGAGGCCTCCACCTGGCAGGGCAATGGGGAAGGCATGGAGAACCCTAGAAGGGAGGCAGGGGTTCCTATGGTTACAGGATCAGGTTTGGAGCCAAACAGACTCACATCCAAATCCTCACTCTGTCACTTCCCAACTGTGTCCATTTTTGGAAAGACTCAGCCTCGGCTTCCAGTACTGATTTTGTGAAGAACTCCACTCAGTGGTGTCTCTTTCCTCTAGGGCCCTGGCTATGTCCTGAGGTCTGGCCAGCCATCCGCTGCCGCATGTCAGGCCTGTGCTGAAGCACCAACAGCAGAGATCTGTTCCAAGGCTCAGGAATGGGACCTGCGGCCACTGTGGTCATCCTCTGGGGCCACCGGCTGCAAAGCCCAAACCAGCTGTGTCTGTCCCAGTGCTGGCCTGCGGTTTGCACAGGCAGCATGTGCAGGCCCCACTGGGAGCAGGGAAGCCTCGGAAGGGAATGCCTCTAGGTAAGGGATAGTTCTTTAATTCAGGCTCACAGGGAATAAACCCTGTAGTGTTTCTCATGTGCTGGGACTCCAGGGGGAAGGGCCAGGCACAGGGGAGTCTGCAGAAGGAGTAGTGCGGGTAACTACTGATGTACAAATATTGGAGTGAGATGGACTTGGGTACCAGTGTGACCTTGGGTGTGCAAATGAATGCACAATCCTGGAGGTAGTTTCTGTCTTCATTGCAGAGATGAGTGGAGAAAGCGTCCAACATAACTTCCTACTTAGCTATTGTGCCATCATTCCAAAATTATTGTAGTACCTTCTACGTGCCAGTCACAGCAACTGATAGGCAAACACAACAGACCAAGTCCTCCCTTGCTGCACAGCACAGGGAAGCAGGCAAGAAATGAACAGATGTGCTGGGCAGTGTGATGGAGAGGAGCAGCAGCAGGAGGAGGCTGGGGGCACAGCACCAGGGGAGGAGGGGGCTTCTGCAAAGGCTTTTCTGACAAGGCCATGGTGAGCAGAGGCTGCAGGAAGGGAAAGGTGAACCACGTGATGATATGCAGGTCAAGAGACCACCTGCTGCAAAAGTCCTCTGCCAGGGGTGGGCCTGACCTGTTGAAGTAAGAGAAGGAGGCCAGTGTGGCTGCAGCAGAGAGGACTGAGGTCAGAGACATGCCAGGCTGGTGGGGCAAACCTTTGTAGGCTGTTACGTCACATGGGCTGGGAAGCCACTGGAAGGCTTGAGGAGGTGGGCTGCAGCCAGCCATCATCACAAGCCACTTCAGCTGCTTCTGAAAAAGCCTGAGGGTGGACAGTCAGGGGTTAGCACAGTGATTTAAGCAGGAGACCCCTATGACTTGGACCAAGACAGTAACAGTGAGAAGTGATTGGATTCTGGAAATCTTTTTATGATAACTAACTGGTTTTGTTAATGGTTTAGCTTGGGGTTGTGTGAGAATAAAATCAATCAAAGATAAATATAAGGGCTTTGGCGTGAGCCACTGAAAGGATGAGTTGCCATTTGCAGAAATGGGGATAAACAGGTGGAAATTCAGAGTGTCATTCTGCATATGGTGCATTTCAGAGGAGCAGCTGGGTGTACAAGTTTGGGCTGGAGACAGCACTCTGGAATTCCTTCACGTTTCCATGGTGTTCAAGACCAAAAGAACAAGTGAGTACAACTGGTGCTCAAGAAGAGCTAGGGGCCAGGTGCAGTGGCTCCCGCCTGTAATCCCAGCACTTTGGGAGGCTGAGGTGGGCGGATTACCTGAGGTCAGGAGTTCGAGACCAGCCTGGCCAACATGGTGAAACCTCGTCTCTACTAAAAATACAAAAATTAGCCAGGCATGGTGGTACACACCTGTAATCTCAGCTACTCAGGAGGCTGAGGCAGGAGAATCGCTTGAACACAGGTGGCAGAGGTTGCAGTGAGCCAAGATCATGTCACTGTACTCCAGCTCAGGTGACAGAATGAGACTCTGTCTCAAAAAAAAGAAAAAGAAAAGAAAAACAAAAACAACAAAAAAATAAGATGAGCTAGGAGCACTGAGCCCTGAACGCTGTCACAGTGAGCTGTCTGGAGGAGAGAGAGGAAGCAGGGAAGGGGAATGAGAGGGTGCGAAGCAAAGAAACGGGCAAGAGTGGCCTCCTAAAGGCCAACCAGAAAATGTGCTTCAAGGAGGGCGATCAACAATGTCAGGCGATGCCAAGGGACTGAGGAAGCTTAGCATTGATAACTGGCCTTTGGATTTCCCAGCATGGGGCTGACTGGCCTCCTAGTGCCCGAGCACCTGCAGCGCATGAGCCATAGGGTCAAAATGCTATTGGGCGTAGGCTCAATGAAGGGAGAAGTGGAGAGACAATGGGCATGGGGAACACAGACAACCCTTTTGAGGGCTTGTGTGTGATGAGAAGCAGAGATACTACAGAAGATGCAGTGGGATATAGCTCAGAGATCGTTTTCAATGGTGCTTTGCTTTGTTTTTGATAGGAGATATTATAACATGTTGGCAGGTTAATGTAAGCAGTGAAAAAATTATGGTGTGGTGAAAGGGGAAGTCAGGAGAGGCATCCTTGTGCAGGTAAGGACTGCTTGTCTCTACGTCCCAGATGCTGCGGGCCCGGGAGGGGGGTGACAGCAGCTACAGTGCATATATATTGGATGAGAGGGTGGACAAGAGGTGAAGCTTGTGAAAGCCCCCTTCTTCTTCTTCTCTTTTTTTTTTTTTAACTTTTAAGTTCAGGGATACATGTGCAGGCTTGTTGTATAGGTGAACTCGTGTCATGGGGGTTTGCTGTGCAGATTATTTCATCCACACGTATTAAGCCCAGTACCCATTCGTTATTTTTCCTGATCCTCTCCCTCCTCCTACTCTCCACCTTCTCACAGGCCCCAGTGTGTATTGTTCCCCTCTGTGTCCATGTCTTCTCATCTTCTAGCTCCCACTTATGTGGAACATGTGGTGTTTGGGAAAACCCCCTCCGTAATGCTCCCTTTCATTCTGTGACAGAGGAAGCCAGATCATGAGCTGCAAGTTGACAAAGGAGAGGAGGAAGAAAGCTTAAGGAAAGGCAAGAAAGTATGGAACAAGCCCCATACTGGGCTGAGTAGAATCAGGCAGCTGAGTATGAATTTTGAGAGTGGACAGCAGGGAAGAATTTTTTCTAAGCTCCGATCAGCTTTGGAGGTGCAGGTGCAGGTGCAGGGTGGACTGAGTGAGACTTAGCTGGGGAAGGTTAAACAGCAATTGACAGCTGGGTCCTTCATTCTAGGCCCGGGGCTCTTTCCACTCGGCTGCCAAGTCCACAAGCCCCACTTGCTACCCCGGGCCCCTCCATTCATAGCAAGAATAGGAGGGTTGGGGAGTTCAGAGGCTTCACCTATGGCTTCACTCAGCTTTGTTTCTGTTTGGTTTCATGGGCCAAGAGGTGGACACAATTCCTTATGCTCTTACATGTAGCAAGGCAATGGCCTTGAAATCCGAGAGCAGCTAAGATGGGAACCCCAGGGTTGGGCTCTGACTTGACCAGAGGCTGCCGCCCAAGGCCTGGTGCTGCCTTGCAGCCTGAAGAGTCAGCTTACTCATTAAGTCTGTGAAACAACCATGACTAGGCACTGGCAGGAAACCCTGAAAAGGCATTATGGAGCTTCCTCCTAGTGGTGGATGCCTAGGAGCGGACTCCACCTGAGGACAGCTAAGGATTTAGCTGTCTCCAGTTTGCTATGCTCAGCAGATACATAGACTGTGTGGTGGGCCCCAGCCTTCCCTGTACACACCTGTGGCTGTGCCAGAGCTCTCCTAGGCTGACAGATGTTCACCTGTCACTCCACAGCTGATGCTGGGCAGGCAGGGTGGGTGCTGCCTGGGTCCTGTGTGCCTTATGTGGAGGCTTCAGGAATGCCTCTGGGTCTTTGATCAATCCTAATGGGTAGCAGGCACGGCTAGGGAATCTGTGTGGTCTAAATCAGGGGTCCCCAGCTCCTAGGCTGTAGACCAGTAGGGGTCCATGGCCTGTTAGGAACTGGACTGCACAGCAGGACGTGAGCTGTGTGTGGGGGAGCACTACTGCCTGAACCCCGCCTGCTGTCAGATCAGTAACAGCATTGGATTCTCCTAGGACCGAGAACCCTATTGTTAACTGCGCATGCCAGCGATCTAGACTGTGCACTGCTTATGAGAATCTAACTCATGCCTGATCCTCTGAGGTGGAACAGTTTCATCCAGAAACCACACTCACCCCACCCTGCACTGTCTGTGGAAAAATTGTCTTCCAAGAAACCAATCCCTGGTGCCGAAAAGGTTGAGGACTGCTCGTGTAAATGGTCTTTCTTTGGAGCTTGCAAGTTGACCCTGGTGATGATTATTTGAGTGTAAATAGCAAAAATCCTCATTTTAGCTCCAAGAGGATTTACTCGGAACACACAGAACCCAAGGCAAGGAGTGCGGCCAGACCTCACCAGGGACCAACGCCCTCCGAGGTTCTCCAGGCCCTCCATGGGCAGCCACAGGTTGCTTCCCTCTAGGGCTTCCTGGTCTTGCATCCCCACTTCTCTGAATCTGTTTCAAGCAGTGGAGGCTCCTTCCGCTTCTGTCTCCCGGCGGCCCACACTCCAGAGTGCCCAGTCCTCAGCTGCAGGCACAGAGAAAGGGAGCAAAGTCTGATGCTGTTGAATCACAGCCGTGTACTCCTGTGATAGAAAATCAGATTGGCTTGCAATATGCATCTGGTGTCCACTTCATGCAATCAGCCGTGCTGAGGGAACCCCATCACTGTGGGGGTCCAGCTTTCTCAGCTGTGTTTGTACCTCCCACAAGTGATGGGAATGAAGAGGCTGCAACCCAGTGCCCTGTGCCCCCCGTGCCAGACTCCCTGTGTGAGCTACACCTCCGGCTTCTAGAATAAGTCCTCTTTCCAATTCACAGGAGGATACCACCTGGGCTCTCCATGCCAGCCCTCATGGGCTCAGTAGACCACCCCTCCAAAGAATTCACTTTTCTCAGGTTTCACCTTCACAAGCACTTTTTAAGCGAATCCTCACTGATGCCTAAATTAGGGGTCTTTTCTCTTTTATGCTTCCCTGATGCCTGAATACACCACAATCTATGAAAATACCCACTTCTCACACGGCAGTCGTCAGACTGCAGGCTTCGTGGAATTAGAGCGAGTGTGTCTTGCTCCCCACACTCCTGCGGTGCAGGAGTGGCATTGCAGCTGTTGTTGGCCGAGTAAATGGGGGACAGTGCAAGCATGCCAGGGCTCAGGCTTTCTTTCTGATGCCAGGTCATTTTGAAGGATTGCCTGTTGTTGATTCCCAGTGCTAGGATAGCAGTGTGGTGTGCTGGAGACACAGGGGATAAGACCCAGTGACTTCTCCCCATCCTTTATCTGAGGGGCAGGCTCAGCTTCCAGATCACTTCCTGCTCCCTTGGTCTCTGAGCTTTGTTAAGGGGCTCAGCAGAGGCAGATGTGGGTCTTATTCTAGCTCTGTGGACTCCAGGAAACAGGAGGTGAAGAGAGGGAACAAAATGGGGAACTTTTGGGGTGGAGGGGTGGGCTTTGTCCTGTCCCTCAAAAGCTAGCTGCTTCCACACACTCTCCCAGTCTAATCCTCCTGACCCTTGGCAATAATAAGCTTCGGTGTTGCAGCTGGGAGACTGGAACTCACAGAGATCAAGGGATGCATCTCAAATCACAGAGGGAGCAGAGAGTGAATGGGACGCAAGCCCCAGTCTACTGATCTTCCATGAAGCCTGCACAGGTCCCCTGACACCATGCTGCCCTTCCCGGTCTGCTCTAACCCTTCTCCCTTTCCCAGTCCATCTGCAACTTAGCGCCCACATGATGACCATCCCATTAAGTCACGGGAAGGTTTGGCACGGGATGATGTGATCACATCTGGACCAGTGGGGAAGAGGGCTTGAGGACCGGATAATCTGACTCAGACATTCGGAACTTTCGTGCTGACCTCTCCTTTCCAGCAAGGTTGACTGTGGATGACAGCGAATGTGCTAGAGAGTGTTAAGGGCTGACCTCTGTGAGGACCAGAGTCTGTTTGCCGGGCTCATCTCCTATGCCCCATGTCCAGGACAGTGCTGGCTAGTCATTGCTAGATGACAGAATAGTGTCTGGCTTCCAGCAGGGTCCCTGTGCAGAGCAGGAAACACACAGAGCATTGGTCCTCAGCAATTATCATCAGGGCCAGACCTCTGTTGCATTCTCCCAGGACTGAGAAGGGCAGTGTGGAAGTTTTCCTCCTCATAGCTGTCAGGAAATACCTGAGACCCTTGCACAAAACCATCCCTTGTGGAGTAGAGGAGATGCTGGCCTTTCAGAAGCAATTCTAGCAAAACCAAGGACACGCAGAGAAAAGGGAGCACCTTTCCCTGCTAAGGATCAGCTGTCCAGAAGAGGCAAGTATGCCTCCAGAGTTCTCAGCTGTGATTAGCATGATTACAATGCCCTGTTTTCCATGAACCACTGTAGCCAGGATTACACAACCCTCAGGTTTGGGTTTGAGGGGAAAAAACCATGTCCAGAAAATTCCAAGTAGTAACACTAATTTCAAACTGTTGGTGGCTACATTTGAGTACAGATCTTTATTAGGAAAATTATAAGTGCATATACATTTTTTCATTGGTATGACTTCAAAGTAGAAATTGTTGTTTCTCAAAGAGTTGTTTCTTATTGATTTATTTTTTAAAGCACACTGCATATAGGAATCGGCCTTCTCCTGGACCATTTTCACATTATCTGGGAGATGCAATTGAAACAATACAATATACAGTATTCATCACATTTAACACTGAATTCTTCACTGCTCAGAGACTGAGAGTTCAGCGAGGTTGCAAAATAACAAATTTTCTACATGGTTTTGTCAGTGGTCTGCTTAGGGGATTTGGAAGTTTCTAGGGAGTATTTCCCAGGAATGAGGCTCCTTCAGAATGGGTCAGGGAAGCTCTGTAGAGGGATCAGAGCACTCAAATTCTCATCCAGCTGGAAAAGGGTGTAGCACCTGGGAAAGGCGATCAACTCCCAGTCAGGGAGCCCACGGTGATAACACCAGTCAGAAGATCACACCATGGAAGGGTCCAATGAGATCCAATGGAAAGACTTAGAACGAACATCTAAGGTTGTGGGTCGTGGGGGAGTGGGGGGAACTTTCTGCTATTCAGCCCCTCTGCTCCAAGCTGAACCTTTTGTCTCAGGAAGTAATGTCTAATAACAAGCAGAGTGCCCTCTGGAGCCTCCTCGCTGGTGTCTCAGTGCCTGGACAGAGGGGGACACACAGTAGCACAAACACGTGGCACAGACTCAATCCCAACACACAGCCAGTCCATGAGCCTCTGGCCCCTTCCTCTGGGTCCTGATGCAGAGCTGGCAGTGAGGGCCTCCAAAGAGGTTACAATGAGCCCAAGGGAATGTCAGGTAGAGGCAGCACCAGGTCCCAGGACAAATGAGGGAGCCCTACTCAACAGCTCGCTGACACACTTGACTAGCAGTTTGAAAGCAAAAGGAGATTTGGATTACAAGAGACTTTTCCCTTGCAAAGGAAGACTGTATTTAAATGCATATTGCTTTAGCTGGGCAGTCTCCACCAAGGAGCTGATTGTTAGCAGAGGAATTGTTATGCAAATAATCTTCCCTGCAGTTTCTATTCTTATCTATTTTCTCCCATGAAGGAGAAATAGAAATGATTCCTCTCCTGACTGTAGTCAAGATTTAGGGTCATGTTTGTTTCCTCAACCAAGAATTCAATGGTCTAGGTTCATGGATTGGGGGCAGGTAAGTCCAAGTTCTACATGACAGATTTTAAAATATCTTGGATTACCTGGATAATGACTGCCCCACTGAAAACTCGATTATACTGCTATAGTGAGAAGTTAATTTCAAAAGGTTTTGAAAGAGTTCTGTATCTTTATAACTAATAAAGATCCCTCAGGCTCTAGTTTTTCAATGTAACATAGCTAGATTGAGGATTTTAATTTTTGTTTAAGGGACAATTTTGGTTGATGGATTTGCCTTCTGCCATGAAGATCTAATTTGAAATACTTATGAAAATACGTAACACATATTACTAATAACTCTACAGATTATTAAATTCAAAAACATTTACAATTCAAGATTACGCCACTATAATTTACTTCCTACTTCCTACATGTTACATACAGTTTCCTTGCTTTGACTTCCGTGTTTTCCACTTTCTTCATTAATTTTTTTTTAAACTGGGGTCTTTAATCAAAGGGGAAAAGTATTAGTAAGACTGAATGAAAAACAAAACAAAAACCCACAAGTGCTTGCCTTTGTCAAAAGTGAACATTTTAAGTGGCTTAGTACAGCTCTACTGACTGTCCTCAGTGGAAGGGGAACACTCCAAATGTCAGGCAGGTTGACTTACTCTTTGCACAGCACATCGCTCTCTTAGAGAAATGTCCTGTGGGAAGGGCCCGAAGCACAGGTGACACGCAGAGCAGAGAGGGCCCAGGGAGGAAGGCAGGAGATGATGGCAATGCCAAATGGTGAAGAAGATGAGGTAAGATGTGAATTGGGAAGAAATCTTCATGTCCAGGATTGATTATTTTACGGGCTGGGTTTTAAAAACCAAAACCAAGTTGTGAATGCTTGTTTTCCGCAAGCACTGCTGGGCTTGGACCTAGTTTGAAGGTACTGACAACTGAGGGAGAACTGATGGGGCAGCAAGCCTCTGGGGTCAACCCTGGTGCACACCAAATTCCCTTGGGCTCTGCCCATGGACCCAGCATGGTTTTGTGATCAGTGGGGGAACCAAGGTAGTTCACCCCAAAGGAACACGGCTCTGATCAGGACTGCACTCTAAGGGGAATCTCCTCGCTCAGCGGCTCCATAGGGGGAACAGTGCATGCATCAAGACACTGGTCACAGAGGAGGATGCCGGCTTTGAACAAAAACACAAGATTGGACAATGGACAATATTTCAAACAAGACACAGATGTGCACAGTTTTCAGGTAACACAAGACATTTTCATTTCCTGCTTGGTGCACAGTTTATATGAAAGCTTTGGTCCTGAGAGTCCTTTTGCGGGGCCATGGAGACAGTCGTGGACACACATGATGACGGATGAGACACAGAATGATGAGCAGAACGTGGAGGATGTGGAGGATGTGGAGGTGCTCGGGATGAGGGCTGGGTCTCACTCTGCCCTGACCTCACACTGCTGCCTCAGCTCAGGGTAGCCCTGCTGCCCTCCCAGAAGAGGCAGACTTGGCTCCCATGTGGATGGAGAAGTGGGTGAGCCTCCCGTGTGGCCCTCCACCATCCCATCCCAGAGAGAAGCCTTCACTAGGCTTTGCCCAGGTTGACTGGTCCTGGCACCCACAGGCATCCCTCCTGGTGGTTCTCCACCCTAGGGCTGACCACGGGGGCGAGGTTCCTTCAGCCCAGTCTCCCTAGCTGCACAGTTCAGAGAATACAAAACCCAGGAGCCCTGAGTCAGAGGAGCGGCTCCATGGAAAGACACTCTAATAAGGCAAGTACAATAATGGCCTTAGTCTAAGCTCCTATGTGTCACCAGTGACACTGAATAATCAAACTAAATGAAAAATAAATGTCATGTATTTTGCTACATAATCAAATGGTGAAAATATGGCAAAGTGTGCAAAACAAAGCCCTGGGACCCTGCCCTGGCAGGGGAGGCTGTGGCAGGCCCTTCCCTAACACTGGTTTCAGAGCTGGGCTCCTACTGTAAGGGTTCCTCAGGCGTCTGACCCTCTCACATCTTGAACCTCCTGTTGACAAGAACAGAGGGAAACACCATTAAGGCAGGTTCCCCCCACACCCAACTGGCTCCTGCAGGGCGACTGCCTGCGCGGAGGCCCTGGGGCCACTCCATACTTCCAAGTTGCCACCTTGGCCATGCATCTCCCTTCAGAGGCCCTGGGACAGCAGAGGGGAGGGGAGTGCGAGACGCAGCCAGGCTGAAGCGGAAGGACCCATGGACGGCAGAAAGCAGAGAACAGACACGTGGCAGACATATGAAGGCACAGAGAGGCCCATCAGAGTGGTCATACGACGGGGACAGGGCACACTGCTTACCCGGCACTGGCGTGGGACTGGGGCTCAGGATGCTGCTGTCTTGCATCCTGGCCTCGGCTCTCCCAAGAGACACTTTCATGGCTTCCAGTAACCCCTCGCCCTCGGAGCCTCTCAGCCAGGGGCCATGCCACTGCAGGTGGCCCCAGGTGGGGCTGCTGGAGGTGGCACAGGGGTGGGTGCACAGGCGGCCAGGACTTCCCAGGAGGAATGCATGCTGGACAGAGTAGTGACCATGGCGCACCCCTCATCTGGCTCCGACTGGTGTGAGCACTTCCTAGTTTCAACCCACCAGGAATCCCGGTCAGGCTCTTCGCTCTTCCATGGCGACCCTGTCTTCAGCAGTGGGTGTACCACCTGCTCCCAGGAGCTTCATAAGCCACTTGGAAGCCACAGTGAGCCCCCAGGGCATGTGCAGTCACATCGAGACATCAAGACAGGACAGACCTTGCAAGCGTTCTCAAGGTGGGACCCACTCTCAGTCCCTGCAGACCCTGCTCCCCAGGAGTGGGACGGGAGGGAGGCAGCATTGCTTGTCACTGCAGCAAGCAGTTTGTATCCTCAGGCAGCCTTAGCCGGGCCCTCTGTCCCTAGGGAGCCAACAGCTTTTCATGCTGACCTGGACAGACTGGCCACCCCTCCCCAGGCACAGAGCCCTGCTGCATGTGGAGTCCGAAGAACACAGCCAAGTAGGGGGGGCACAGGTTGGCCCTCTTGGGGCGCTTTTGTCAGAGTCCCATGGACCACAACGGCTACTGGCTTCCACGGGAAAGATGGCAGCCCCAGGCAGCCCACCCAACAGCCCTGTGCCTTAAGACGTGGGGAGGGCAGAAGACTAGGGCACCCCTGTATCCAGGGCTCAGGCCCGTTACCCCCAGTGCTGGCAAGAGGAACGTAGGCCTGGAGAGTTGTCCAGATAAAAGGGATAGTGGCTGGAAACAAAGGCCTTTGGCTGAAGCATCCTAGGATGCCTCCACAAGGAGGAGAAGGCATGGCTCTGATCACAGGGAGCTCATTAAAGCTCAAGGGGACACGGCGCTCCGGGTCGGGGTGTGTCTGACATGCAGGGGTCTTGGTGGGTTTTCTCCTGAATTCCATGTGCTCCATCCTCCAACCACTTCCTCTTTTTGCATTTATTAAAATTATGACCCAGGTTCGGGGTGCAGGGTGGGCAGGTGTTTATGTGAGGTGGAGAAGGGCTGAGAAATTCAATGCATCCTTTTTCAGAGCACTACTGAAACGGGGGCCTTGCTCTTCCATCCTCCCAGTCCAGATTAGAGAAACTTGGCAAAAAATATCTCACATATACATCTACATGGGCAGGGACGGAGGGTGCAGGAAAGTTCTAGAGCTTAAGTGGTATTTGCTTTAGGCAGATAAGGTATTTCCCATGAATGAGGACCGAGGCGGCTGCGCCGTGCAGCCGGAGCACACGCCATCACACAGGAGGCGGGAGGGGACAGGCTGGGATCCCCAGGGATTCAGGACCCTTGCAAAGTTCCATAGCACATCTGTCCTCCACGTGGAGGACCTGTTTAAAGCCTCTAAAGAGAATTGCCCAAAAAGGAGCTCCCTGAGAAGTGTTTCCACATCTGCTCTCTGAGAACGCAGCATTCCCTCCGGCTCACCCCACACAGTTTGCAGAAACCCACCCGGGCTTGGGGATCAAGCCACTCCCACAACCCAGGAAGGAGAGGCTGAAGAAGCCCCTTCCCAGGTGGCAGAGTGGTGGAGGGAAAGGCAATGGGTATTTGGAAAAAGCTAGGGCCCAGCCCTGAGGCTCAGTCAGTTTTCACCTTTCCTGAGGGCCACAGAGGGGTGGTACACCCCCTTCCTGGCAAGGCCACCTCTACTGGGCTAGCAGGTTGCCCTGCACGCTGGCCAGGTGGTTACAGCCTGGTCTCCACAGGAATTCAGACTGTAAGTGTGTGGAGCTGGTGAGCTCCCCAGTGAGCATGGGCCTTCTAAGAGAGGAAGTGGAGGGTGGGCTGAGGGGCTCAGCAAACCTGGGCAATCCTGGAGCTCCCAGGCTATTCTGGACAGAGTCCTGAGCACACAGGCTCCACGTCACAGACCCCTGCCCCAGTCTCTGCACAACTACTTTCTTCATAACTTAGCAGACCAATAAGGGCCTTTAAAAGCACATAAATACAGAAGCTGGTGTGGCTGGCAGGGCAGCAAAGCACTGCTCCCCCACGGAAGTCTGAGACCCTGCCCGGTCTGCATGGGGGTCTGTCCTGGAGGAGGATCGAGCAAATTTACAAAGCGCCGAGAGCAAGTGCACTGTGGTCCATCTCGAGGTGGCAGATAACTAGTTTTTCCTTTTCTGGGCAGCCTTTCTCTTCTTCTGTCGCTTCTTTTTTCCTATCTTTTCTTTTTTCCCCACTTTTTCTTCTCTGCGCCCCCTTAGATAAAATTAGTAGAACCATTAATAATGTGGAAATAAACAAAACTTCGTCTCAGTCTGCATACGATTTAACACTGGCCCATGTACCAGTTAAACTGTGCTTTCAGTCTCAGACCTGGAGGCCCCTGGTCAAAGCACTGTTTATCAGTGATTTACTAAGATAAATTGGACATTTCCTTCCATTCAAACAAATGTTCTATGGGCTCCTAGAACACCTTTGTGAATGGGTTACGGTGACTGCCAATCTGCCAACCTGAATCTGGTTCCCACTGGGGACAAGGAATCCACATCTCAGGGTACACCCAGGGCCAGGCTGGCCATCGTGGTCCTTGTCACCTTGCCCTGCCCTGCTCTCATGGGACTTTTTCTCCTCAATGCAGGGCTGAACTCTTAGCTTTCTCTAAGAAATGCCTGCATTTGGACATTTGGAGGCTGTGGGCCCCAGGTTCAGACTGCCATTTGGAAGAGGAGAAAAAAGGCAGTGGTCCCACCTTCCCCTTTCTAGACGCCTGTGAACCCTCCTGGGAATGAATGCAATTGTTCTGGAGAGCAAGGGAGAGAGCTGGTTAGCAGATTTTTATTAGAGCAACTGGCTCGTGACTGTCACATTAAAATGATTCAAGCTGAATGGTGTATTTAATGATTTATGGGGTGAGGCCACCTGTCCCTGTGAAAGCTTGATATTAACCACGGCCTGGAGTCATGGGATTTTTACATGGGAAAATGTGAAAGGTTGATATTACTAGGGTTGAGTCTCTGGGGATTACATGGGGATGTTAGGAGAACCGAGGAGGAGGAGGGAGGGAAGAGGAATTAGTGAGTCAAATATTATTCTTCAGAAAACCAGCACTACTATTTCAATTGGGTTTAAAAAAAAAAAAAAAGATCCAAAAACTTGAGCTGCAGATCTAATCTGCTCGTGAGAAAAAGCCCATACACTGTCACACATGGGCTGTGAGAAGGGGTCTCAGGCACCTGACCACAGGCAGGCTTAACTGTATAAACCAGAAACGTCTATGAGCTCCATCACTAACAACTAATGAATTTTATTTCAGGTAAATAAATTCCCACATACAGTAGGAGGTTTATACCATGAAACAAGTAGCATTTTATTGCTAGTGCATATAATGTCACATTTGATACAATTTTAGTACAAGTGAAAAAATACACTGTGGCTAACATTGAAAAGCTGCAATCACATTTATATATCATATATATTTCTTTACAAATTGCCAGTAGTTTGAGATAATAGAGAAGTATAAACTACTGACATTCATATGGCTCCACTTCAAATATATGAATTGTTCGACTATAAATATATTCTGAAATACATTTGTTTTCTAAAGAAACGTAAAAAAAAATGTGCACAAAAATATATATAAAAATGCCTTGCAAAAAGTTACAAATAACACCAGGACCATCTGTGGATCACATTTATGCATGGAAATGTCATCTTGCCAACAGTTCTGATTGGAACCTGAAACCCTGCTGTGGCTTCAGGGGCGGGCAGTGGCAAGATGCTGGTTTATTCATTGATTTTTTCACTTCTGATTTCAGAAACCTCAGAGTTTGTAGTGCCTCCATGGCATACATAGGCTTCAGAGGCAATCACAAAACCACATCGCTCAAAGCGAGCTCTCAGATTTAAAATTGCGTTTGATTCTGTAAAGACTTGTCTTTTGTGGGTAAGCAGGGGGACCATCACACATCCCCAGGACAGGGCCAGCTCCATTTGGGAGGAGGCCAAAGATAGATCTCACAGAGGGCCCGAGCTGGGGGGCAGGCCCTGGGAGGAGAGGGATGCAGGGCACGAGCCCCAGCGATCACCCTCTTCCCGGCTGGTGCGGCGCTGATCAGGCTACAGAAATGAGAAGCAGAAGCAGGATTAAGCATGCTCTCGGAGTCGGAGAGAGGGTGGGAATAGCTGGGAGAGGGGTCTCTGAGCACAGTCCCAGTGACAGTGGCTTCTACATGGAGGTGGCTTTCAATCACTGAGGTTGAAAGAGGAGGTGAAGGCGGTGGCAGTACCCAGCCCCAGTTGGTATCTGAGCGCCACAGAGGCCTTCCTCCTGGGAGGGGCACTGCTGCAGGAGCCTCAGCGTCTGGAGGAAGGATACTTTTTGTAACTCCCTGTTGAGCCACCACCTGACTGTGCCCAGACTCCCCAGGGGAGCAGAGGAGATGCTCCAAACAAGCCAAATTCAGATCTTAAAGTAATCGTTGGTTTAAAAAATGAGAATGAGAATGATGATGATTGTGATGATCATGAAGGAACTAACTGCTTGGAAATGCTGTTGATAATACAATTTCTTTCTTAGAAAAACCCCAGTAATAAAAGCTCCAACGTGCACGGGTACAGGGCATGGATGAATACAAGCTGCAATATCATACCGTACGCTATAAATGCGGTGTCTAAATGCTGGCAGACCTCAGGCCCGATCCCAGATCAATGTGCCCACCCCACACACACACCCGGTCCTCATGATTAAGGCCCCTTCCCCCACATCTTTGCCCTTTCATCTCTCACAAAGTTTTAGTTTTCCTCAAGTGGGTCTAGCGGAAAGTCCTTTATGGCTGTTGTGCTTACTTGTTTAAAGCTTTCTCCAGGTACTCCTGAATCCACTTTAGCTTCGGGTCAATGCACACTTGTCTGTTGTTGTTCTTCAGCCGAGCTCTGTGAAAACAGAATGGCAACAGTGTGCGGCTGCACAGGAGGAAGGCGCTGCTGCCACGTGTGCATCCGCTCCCCCAACACCCATCTAGGGCCCTTGCTGGCACCCCGTGCTCCACTTGGCATGCTCAGGCTCCAGAGGTGCTCGCGATGTGCTGGGGAAAGCTCAGCGCTGGCAGTGCAGGAAGTTCCATTACAGAGACATGGAAATGTGAACAGAAGTCTTTCCATGGCAGTGCAAGGGGAATTCATGTAAGGGAGCATTTGAGCTGTCTTTGAAGGGTAAGTAGGAGCTTGGAGAGTAAATAAAGAGGAAGGGAAAATCAGAAGCAAATACGCCAGGGGGGTTATCAAAGCACGCAGAGGACACCGAGGAAGGGGAGGACAGGATGCTCTAGGCGCCTGTGGAGGGGAGAATGGAGAGCAACAGATGAGAGGTTTATTTGGATGGGTCATCTTGATAGACATAGGGCCGACTTAAGGATGGGCGTGAGGAAGCCTGGAGGCAGGAGGCCTCCAGAAGTCACCGCAGTCTGACCAGGAGGGTGACCAGCCAGGGAGGGGAGGGGCAGTGCAGGTGGCTTACCAGAAAATAGTTTCTAGAAAGATTTTACAAGTTCACTGAATGTTTCTTGGTCTCATTTGTTTTTAAGTTCACACTCTCAAGAGCTTCCCTACAGGCAAACTCCTGGGGAAGGCCTGATTCATCTCTCTGGATCTCTTGCCAGAAAGCCCTAGGTGCCAGGGAATGTCACACAGCCCAAGTACTTAAGGGTCTTGAGGACAGCTAAGCCCCAGCACAGTGGCTCAGGGGCACCCAGGGAGTCTTCAAGTCCACTAGGTGAAGAGGGTTGCAGAGGTGGGTGTGGCTCGGAGCAACCCACAATGGGGTTCAAATCTAGGCCCTGCCATTTGTTAATTTAGTGTCTGTTTAGACCTCAGAATTGTATTTGGCATCTTCAACTTCAAGCAGGTCCATGCTAGCTAAATTCAGTATCTTTAAAATACTCTTCACAAGAGATAAAGTATCATGTTGTAGACAAAGTACTGAAAATATATTCATCTTCTAGGGCCCTAAAATATACTGTAAATAACAAACACATTCAACGCAGTAAAGGGTGAACTCAAAACTAAAAACAGTTTTCTAAAATCAAAACTGAAAACTGTTGGTGTCGGGTGGAAAAGTCTTTGGGAATTTGTAACTTTGGTTCCAACTGCTGTCCCCACTCCATTTTTTGCACTAGGACTTCTGAGCAATCAAATCCTCTCCAAGAGACTCCCCGAGCCCTTGCTTCCCCGTGTTCAGACACAGGACCTCGTGAGCATGAGAGGGCCAAGCTATAGGCTTTCAAGCACATGGCTTTCTTCCTGCACTTCTTGCGGTTTTCTGCACCCAGCTGAGATTCTCCTGTCTTGTGGATGTGTGAGATTTTGGCCTTTGTTTCCCAAATGAATAAAATCAAATGTTAGCGGCTGCCATCCACACCAAATAACACCAAAACCTCATATGCTGTACTTGAGAAAATACAGGTAAGTGAGCTGAAAATGTTGAAGTTTCACCCAATGGTTAAAGAGGACTTAAACTGAATTTAGGTCTTGTAAGTTAATGGAGGGCATCGGATCCCCGAAACTGGCAGGCCATTTATCACTGTTATTAGCTAAGGGTTGGCTAATTTAGTAGGCTTCAGTCAAAACCTTGGCAAAGCCCATAGTTTCTCCAACATCTAGCTGTGCTGTGCTGAAGAAAGGAGGTTTGGAAAGAAGAGAGAACTACTACAAGCACAGCAGGGTGTGCAGGCCAAGAACTGCTTTTAAAATTCATGGCTGGTGGCACACTAAAGGTCCTCATGGTAAAAATAGCTGCCACTAATTATGCCAAGTTCAAGGTTGGACACTTGGCTTATGTTACTTCTACACCTTTAACAAGACTTGGGTTAGGTGTTACTATGTTCGTTAGATGCAACTTTGTTCGTTAGATGATGTTCAAGACTTACACAATCTGAAGGGCACAGTTCGGAGTGTTGAGAATTTTGAGATGCTTGACGTTGGCTCTGGCAACATGGCTTTCGAAGAATCGGCATGGGCATCTGTAGCTCAGGCTGACGGGCTTCCCTAGAAGAGGTAAGGAGAACAAGGCACTTGAGTACCCTGCCAGATTTTGGTAATGTGTGCCTGGGTCTGCAGCAGTTGCTGCAGCCATTAAGGATCAAGAGATGGCATCACCGGGGTGAGTTCCAGGTTACTGGTGCATTTTGGGAAAGGCCATCTCCTCAGGCAGCACAGTGAGTTCTGGCTAAGCTCAGACTCAGCTTCTACAGGGCAAGGAGACCAACAGCTGGACCCTAGATGAGTGGGGAGATTAAATTAGAAGCCACCTGCTCAGTGTCTTAAGGTAAAGGTAGTAATCATAGGAGATAACGGTTTCAGTCCAAGGTACTGAGATTCCCAGTTACTCTTTGTAAAATAAATTCCTCAAGGGACAGCTGAGAAAGATCTCTTTTCTCAGGGAAAAGGAAGGGGGACAAGAGGCTCCAGGCTCTCTGGCCTCTCTCCTCTGGCCCAGGCCTCTAGCCAGGAAGCACAGTAGCGCTCAGGAATGCTGCCCTCCCCAACCCACATCCCCCTCCTCACATTCACCTAAAGCTCTGGAAGGCACAAAAGAATCCTGGCTGGCTTCCTACCTGTGAGTCCCCTGAGAGCAGGCCAAGGGCCCACCTTCTGCCCAGCACTTCCCCCAAGGCTTGGAGATTAGTGGAGCTGGAGTCAAATGTGGTTTTCATTGCCTAGGCAGGGATTCTGTAGCCTCAGGAATTGTATTAAGATCTTTACAAAATCACCAATTTACAAAATGCCATAATTGACACTCATTAGTGTAAATTAGCAAGGGGCTCCTGCAGAACCCACTGCTCAACCTTTAAATATAGAATTGCAAGCCCTGGAGGGCTGGGATTTGTGTGTGCTTTTTGTTTTTTTGTTTTTTTCCTTGCAGATTGTATCCAAGCCCCACTTAACACCCCAAATTATTTGAACTTGTGGATCCTTTCATCAGAGATTAAATGTATGTCCAAGAATATTTAGTCCAGAGTTTTTTTTTCTTTTTTCTTTTTTTTTTTTTTTAAGCTTGCCTGTTTACAAAGTTCTGAGAGGCCTCTGTCTGAAGTTCTGCACCTTTGGGAAAGAATGCTGGGGAAGCAGGAAGAAATCTTGAGTAAGGGGCTCATTTTATTTTATTTTTTTCTACAGGCTGCAATCAATTGAGGGATGATGTGGACTAAGAACAGCAGTGTGTATTTAGCCACCAAGTTGCAGGAAAAGGGGACCACTTGTCTCCCCACTTCCTTGTCCCCGGGACCAAATGCAACTCCCTGAAACCCAGGAGAAAGCCAAACATCAGGTTGCTGGTGACTCATGGCACTGGAGAGACCCAAAGCAGCCTTCACTTTTGTACCTGATCTAACTCCAGAAAGGCACCTCTGGGGCTCGCTTCCAGCAGCTGCACTGGGACCCTGCAGGTGAGGTCAGCACTGCACTGTAACCAGATCACCTGGGAAAGCCACCACCAGGACCGCGGCCTGCAGCCTGGGTAACTGAGGAGCTAAACGCTCCTCTCTGAGTGTTGTGCCTCCAGGTTTCCCTGGATTTCTTTTGGGCCCTTCCAAGCTGAGGCAGGGGGTGGGTTGGGGGTGGACAGGAGAATAGGAGCCCAGTAGTGAGGCACAAGCCCCCCTCCACCCCGCCCCCAAGCAACAGTGAGCTTGAAGGTATGCATCCAAGGGCAAATGCCGCAGCCGCCCCCGCTGGGGTGGGTGGGGCTGTGACTCTCCAGCGCCCAGAGAAGAGAAGCTCCTCTGGCTCCCCTAATCAAGCAGCGGTGATCAGGCCAGAAATCAGAACCTATTCAGAGCTCAACACACAGGCGCTCTCTCCTCTCCCCCTACACCCCTGGGATTATCCGTTTCCTTCAAAAGCAATTCTTGTTTCTACTCTCAGGACCTAAGGCCCGCCTGTCAAGCAGCGAATTTCAACAGGTCTTTTTAAAGTGACAGAGCCCCCAGGTGTGCTTACCAAAAGAACAGGGTTTCGTGTGCACCTCATGTGCTCTTTCCTCCAGCTTTTTGTCAGTAAGACTAACTTTCCCAACCGTTCTGGATGTAAATCCGTGTACTGGCAAGAATCCTGACTGGCTCTGATGGTACCCCGGATTTGGGACCCAGTGAGCTTGGCTCCAGGAGTTTTCAGAAAGCCTTCCAGTCTAATGCAGAGACAGGAGCCCAGCTGGCCCCTCCAAGCAGGCTTAGGAAGGGGGCCCACCCTGAGTTTAACCCCGGGAAGCCCAGGAGCCCAGCTGCCTGACGGAAGTCAGCCAGTGGGGGAGGGGCAGGACCCCTGGCCGAGCTCTCTCCGTAGTTCAGCTTTAGGACTAAGTGTGGGGCCAGAGGGAACATAGGCACAGCGAGGTGAGGTGGGGGGGGGGGGGGGGTGGGGAGGAACAAGCATTCTGGCGATGTGTACAAGGAGAAGCAGACCTGCCTGGAGCCTGGCCCCTGCCCTGGTTACTTGGCTGCCAGTGGGGCAACTCTGAGGGCCATGTCACCCTTCCCAGGCCAAGAGGAGACTGGGACGGACCCCACGTCTCTGTGCTTCCCCCAGGTCAGCTGCACCCATAACTCAAGGACTGGGGTGCCTCATTCCAATCCTCTCTCTAGCCCTCTAGGGGAGGGGGCAGCACCGTTTCCCAGAGCGGTGCACTGTGACACCTCCAACCTCATCCCACCTCTCAGTCAATAACCGCCCAAACCAGAGCCCTTATAGGAACAGAAGAATATCCAGCAATAAAATCTAGAAACATGCCCCATGACTTGGGGGGTCAGTGTGGAGACACTGCCTCAGGGACTTTTCAACAACGACAAACATTCCCAATTGCCTTCAGTCTGTGTCCTGAACACTTCTCAGGCAGTCCGCCACGACCCCGGGCGGCCCAACCTCTCCTGCGCGGCTCAGCTGCGCTGGCCCTGCTCACATCAGCGCGCAGTCCACGGCCAGCGAGGACGCCGGGGCCGCGTCTGCACGAACCCAGTCGAGGGCCTGAGGCGCGCTGGGCCCGCACAGCCCGCGGCTGCAAGAGCACTCAGGGTGTCCTTCAACTCTTTGCAGGAAACTTCGCAGCCAAGGAAGCGCAGCGGCCTGAGCCACAGGGTTTCGTCTCGTGTGTTCAGAGGCAATAGTTTATTTTGGTTTGCAGCGGTGTCCTATGACAGGGCAGCGAGTTTCTCTTCAGCGAAAGAAAAGAAAAGAGCCCTCTCCCAGTGAAACGGGACACCAAGGTTCCCAGTGGCTTAGGGCCTTGGAGATTGAACTTTGCTGCAGCTCTCATTCCGGGGCAAAGCGCTTGGCCGGCTGGTGACAAAAGCGCCTGTCTGCAGGTGTGTTTGGGGATCTGGGGAGGGGGCGTGGGAGGCCCGGAGGGTCCCTAGGCTTCTCTCGGGTGAACCCGAGAAGAGGCAGGGAGGTAGAGGCTGGACGCGCGCCCAGATCCGCGTCGCTGCGGACCGCGGAGCTGTGCAGAAGCGCGGCCTGGCGGGTGGCACAAGCCCGACAGCTGCGCCGCGCAGCCCGCCCGCGCCTGGCCCAGAGCCCCGCGAGGGTGTGGGGAGAGGATAGGCTTCGCAGGGAGCCGAGGCTGCGCGGCTGCATCGGACCTCACAGCCTCGAGTCGCGGCATGAGGCGAACTTTGCAAAGCGCGCTCTCACCATGCACCGCCCGACCTCCAGCACTGTGCTCAGCGGGACCTCGGAGCCCATTCGCCGCTGGAAACCGAGCCCCGCGCGGGAATGCAATGGCTGCGGGTGTGGGTGGGCAGGGGTCTGGGATCCGCGACTCCCCACCTCCGCGCCTTCCCGCGCCAGCCCCGAACGCTCCCTCGGGGCATTCCTGCCCAGTTGTCCCGCCTGACCTCGCTCTGCAGCCAGCCTGAGGTCGGGCGGTCGCTCTCTGCAGGTCACAAAGCCTCGGCGCAAAAGTAGCTTTGGACTCGACACCGCCGGAGCTCCCAGCTGCCTCCACCCCCACTGTACCAGGCGGCTCAAACTGCAGGCGCAGGCAGAGGAGTTGCGGCTCTGCGCTGGGCTGGAGCCGGAGCCCAGAGCCTCGCCAGGGCCTCCCCGCCGAGGGCACTCACCGTCGCTGAGGCAGAGCGTGGTCAGCACGAGGGCCAGCACGACCACGACCTTGGCGTTCATGGCGCTGGCTGGCGGGCTGACTAGCGCGGGTCGCGGGCCGGACGCAGAGCGGGCACTTCGGCTAACAGAGAGTGAAAGTGCGGCGGTGGGAGGCGCGCGCCGGGCGCTTTACATGCGAAAGCCAGGCGGGGCGGGGCCGGGCGCACGGCGAGGGGCGGGCCCGGAGCCGAGTGCTGGCCGTGGCCGGGGTCTCTGACGCTCTACTCCCTGGGCGGCGCCCCCCACCCCTCCCCCTCGCCCGCTGTGCTCCGGGGCCGCAGTGCGCTTCGGCCTTTGACCTCAGGCTCCGCTGGGCCACGCACCGCAGGCCCGGTCTGCAGTGAGGTCAGCAGCCTGGGTGACGCCGGCTGGAAGGCCGCTTGTTGTCCCTGTGACAGGGCCCCGCTGGAGAGACTGAGGACCTTAGGAGGAAAGTGGGGCGCGCGTGGAAAGCTGCAGGATGGGGCCTTTCCATGGCAGGAACTGAATGAGAACCAATGAAAAGCAAACGAATTGCTCCCGGGGCTGAGGGACTGCTGGTGGCGGCGGTCCAAGGCAGCCGAGGGGGTCCAGCTTTCTGTGCGTGGGGGCTCAAGCTTGCAACCTGCCCGGCTAGCGGTGCTTGGTCCGCGGGAATGAGACCGGTCTTGTCTTTGCAGTCAGCGTGGCTCGGACTCCAAGCCCATGGCGCCACCAGCCGAGCCTCAGTTTCCTCACTTGTACAAAGCAGAAGGCGCCGGCGGCCGTCAGTAAAGGGAATATAGCTTTTGTAGCTCCGACCTCTCAACTGTGAAATGAGCTAATCACAGGCCCACCCTGCGTTGTGGGACTGGGGAGATTCAATGAGACCCGCCCCACGCCGCGAAGTCCTCTGCATCGTTTCTGACAGGCAGACGGTACTCAATAAATGGAAGCTGTAAGTCCTTTAAACCTAAGTATTTCCTGCCTTACCCAAGAAAAGCTCCACGCGACCCAAATTGCTGAGACAAGAACTCCTCCACCCGGACCTCCACCTCCTAGGACACTACTACTGGCGTCTGCCATTTGGGTCCAGAAAACTCTTCCCATGGAGCCGGCCCTCGGCGTTGCTTAGCTCTCCGGATACCACCGGGACACCTCAGATGGCCCCAGCCCGGCGGCGAAGGGAGGGTGCGGGCCGGCACCCAGGAGGCGCGGGGGTGAGGAGAGCGCCCCTTTGGGCCTCTCTTTGTGACCGCGGGCTGCCCCGGCCACCTCTCTGTGTCCTTCCCCGCACAGCGTCCAGCGGAGTGGGGTCAGTCGCCGCGTGCATCCAGGGGCCTGCCCTGGGGACACGTCCCTGGTCCTGGGGAGTCCTGGCCATCGGGGAGTGGGCTGGCCCGCCAGGCCTGCCGTCAGAGGCTCCATTAGGCGGGGGCGGTCAAACAGGAGGCCGCGAGGGCTCCGGAACTCCGCTGGTAGGAATGGGTGTTTTCTGCGTGTTTTTTTTCCAAAACCACTTTGGTCGTTAGATGGCTGTGTGCCGGCACTCCATCCATCCATCCATCCGTCCATCCATGCACCCACCCACCCACCCACCCACTCTGGGCACTGGGCTTGGAGCTGGGAACCCCACTGACTTGGCCCTTGCCCTTAAAGAACTGAAGGCAGTGAGGTCCAGTGAAGAAGGCAACTGTCGGGCGTCCGCAGGTCTTTTCTGGGCTGGACGGGTGATCCTGGCCGCGTACTAGCAGCAGCGCTGGGGCTCTGGCGCCCCCTGGTGGCAGCGCCTCCCTCCCGGCTCCCAGAGCTCTGGCGCGCTCCATTCCTGCGCAGCTGGTGAAACCCGGGAGGGCGAAGGGTTCCACGGGAAATCTACACCCCGGCGGAGGGCCGCCCTGGAGTTCGGAGACCCGACCCCGCGGGAGCCGGGCGGCTTCGCTTGCCCTTAAATCTAGCCAAAGCAAAAGCCACCGCCTCTCGCTGCGTCGTCTTCTTTTTTTTTTATTTGCCGCAAAATCAGGTGGGCAGCTGTACCTAGGATCTGTTCCAGAAGCCTGAAAGGCCCGCGTGGGCTGAGTCGAGAGCGTACTTCAGGCCTGGCCGCCGCCCCTCCTGCAGGCGCCCTGCGGCCCCAGAGCGGAAGCTAGTGTGGCACCCATCGGGGCCATCCCTTCCGCTAGTCGTTCGTTGAATACTTACTGAGCGGCACCCATCGAGGCCATCCTTTCCCCTAGTCGTTCGTTAAATACTTACTGAGCACCCACTATGTGCTAGACCTGGGCTACATGTTTGAAGTACTTTAAAAAAGGCACTAAACGTTTAGAAGCACATGGCACTAAGCCTAAGTACGCACAAAATACTTAGAAGGTCATTAAATGCTAGCGAAAGATGCAGCACAGGAAAGTGGGGTGGGAGTTAGGATTTTAAATAGGGTAGCCAAGGATCCATATTTTAGTTACAAGCCTAACAATTTTATAATTTGGCGATTGAAATTTAAAACCCTGTACATTCTGGGGGCCTCTGCACCGCCTGCACCGCAGGCGGCCATCAGACCAGGCCATTTTAACATGGCTCCAGCTCACTGGGCCACAGGGGCACCTCTCAAATTTGGGTCAGCGAAGCTCCCCACCCTTTTCTCTGTGTCCTGTGCTTATGCTTATGCTCAAAAGGTTCTACGTTTCTTTCTCTGCCTGGGAACTCTTATTTCCCATAGAGCCCTACAGCAACCCACCTTCTCCCTGAGGTCTTCAGACTCTGTGCCACTCTGCCAGGTAGTGCAGGGCACTGCGGCTCCTCAGGGATGCCTTGTTAAGCACAGTTCAAGTTGGGAGGCGGGGTCTGGCTGCTGAGTTAAAGGCAGGACATCTCCTGGGCTGGCATGTGTGCTATGTCTCTAGACCCTTGGGCAGCATCTGCCCACGCCCCTCTGCCTGGCCTGGGCTGTTCACTCCTCCAGGGCCCAATGACTGGGCCTGCAAGAGGGTCCCCAGTAGGGATTGAAGGTTTACACTAAATCCGTGTTGTACAGTGTGTAATTGACAAGGTGACTTCAGGTAGTACTCTGAAATTTGTAAAATATAGATTTATGTGTTTATTTTTTAAAGTAATAAGAAAAAATATAACTAACAGTAAAGGCAGATATTTCAGATATTGCTCAGTTTTTTTTTTAAATATATGGTTCAAGTTTTAAAAAGTAAGTCATTTGAAACTAACATAGCAAGTACTAGTCTAGGTGGCTGGAGACATAGCAAAAATTTTGACAGCAATACAAATAGATCTGAAATTTGAAAACCTTTTCTACGTGAAGAATATTTTTTGTATTTTTTTATACTCTCCCACCCCAATCCCCCTTTTGAAATAAATATTTGGCCCCAAAGTGCTGAAACATAAAACCATACAAGGGAAGCACAATGTCTTCCTCACTCGCCCTGCCAGGTGAGGCTGGAGAACGCTGGTCCAGGAGCGCTCAGGTTGTAGGAAGATTGTGAGGCCCTATGGGATCCCTGGACACCCTCGGCCCTGCCACCCCTCCAGGAGTGCTGCTCTCCCAGCTCCCATGCAGTCCTGGAGGGACCCACGGGAGAAGGTTGCAGGTGCTCACCCCTCCCAACCACCCACATCTGCCCTCACCCCTTTGACACCTGGCCCTGGGGTTCAAGAGCAGGTGGCCTATTCCAGGAACCAGGAAGCCTGGTGTGGAAGACAAATCCTCACCATCTTGCTGATGTCATCTGTGCAGCAGGTACACTAGCTGGCATGGTGGGCTTAGTCAGTGTGAAACCACTTGGCCCAGAGAAGGCCCTTAGGAAGATACTGAACAGTGTACTTACATAGGACTTTAGTTTGCCTTCTTTGAATTTGTCACATTTGGTACTTTCAAAGACCAAGCTTGCAGAATAAGTCCCACTGTCTCAGCTTTGAAGACATGGAGTCCAAGTCTCCATGGGCTCTGAGCCCAAGGCTCAGAGCTGAGGGCCTCGGCCAACATAACAGAGCCAGGCAGGAGCAAGGGTGCATCTCTCTGGGGCCAACATCTCTGGATCCTGGAAAATCAGCCAGGCCCTGGAAGCACGCTTGGGGACATAAGTCACTCCCATGGCAGTCGTCCAGGAAGCCTTTTGGAATCTCGTACCCAGCGCCAGGACTTGGCATTTGACCAGCTGGCCATATTTTTCCCATCTAGATCCCCACTGGCCTCAAGAGCCAGTTGCAAACAGCCCCAGGTTGCCCTAGAGGGAAGGACCCCTGGGAGACAGAGCTGGTCCCCACTGGCTCTGGGCACATGTGTAGGCAAGCAAGGCACACGGTCAGGGTATGTGCATGTACAGCAGGCCAGGACTTCTGTCTGAGCAGGTCCTGCCCAGAGACTCCCTTGCTTGACAGTGCTGAGGCAGGGGGATCTGAGAATGTAAGAATGACAAACTCAGTTTCTCCTTACTCTCATAACACAAAATACTTCTGTTACTTCAGATATGTGTGTGGGGTGGGGTGGGGTTTCCCCACATACAAAGCCAGTAGTCCTTCAGCTGCAGACACCAGCTGGCTGTCCTCTAATTCAATTCAACTCTGAAACTCTACCTGGAGGTAGGCTCAGGCCCCACAGGTTGAGGCCCCAGTGCCACAAGGCTGCCCCTACTTCAGATACCAGTTGCAAGCCCTGGGTTGTTTTCCCCGTGCTTCTGACCAAATGACCATAAATTAGGGTTTCTACGACCCCATCCTTGGGTTTCATTAATTTGCTACCACAGCTCACGGAGCTCAGGGAAGCACTTATGTTTACTGGTTTATTAAAAAGAGTATTATGGGCTGGGCGCGGTGGCTCACAGCTGCAATCCCAGCACTTTGGGAGGCTGATGTGGGTGGATCACTTGAGGTCAGGAGTTCGAGACCAGCCTGGCCAACATGGTGAAACCTCGTCTCTACTAAAAATACAAAAATCAACTGGGCTTGGTGGCAGGCACCTGTAATCCCAGCTACTCGGGAGGCTGAGGCAGGAGAATCGCTTGAACCCAGGAGGCGGAGGTTGCAGTGAGCCAAGATCACACCACTGCACTCCAGCCTGGGTGAAAAAAGCGAAACTGTCTCAAAAGAAAAAAATAAGGGGGGTATTACGAAGGCTACAGAGGAAGAGATGCACAGGGTGAGGTTTGGGGGAAGGGGACATGTAGCCTCCATGCCCTCTCAGGGCACCATCCTCCAGGAACCTCCACTGTCCTGAAGCCCTCTGAACCAAGCTCTGCTATATTTGTATAGAAGCTTCATTACGTAAACATGATTGATTACATCACTGGCCATCAGTAACAGCCTTCAGCACTGTTTTCTTTCTCAGAGGCTGATGGGGTGGGGCCATAAGTTCCCACCCTCTAATCCTGCTTGGTCTTTCTGGTGACTAGCCCCCACCCCGAAGCTACCCAGGGTTGCCAGCCATCAGTCAAGTAAACCAAAGATTTTAGGAGTTGCATGTCAGGAACCTGGGACAAAGACCAAATATATATTTCACAATAGCGCAATTGGTATTTCCTGGGACATTCCCAGGGACCGTCGGACTACCAGGGCTCATGTTCTAGGGCAAATCAGACCCAAGGCCCCAAGGGTTCAGATCTGTGCCCTCAGTCTCCACACCAGTTCCCAGGAACCAAGTAGTGAACCCCTCCTGTGCTCAGTCACCACAATCAGGCCTGGATGCCTTCTGCCTCCCTCTCCTAGCTCCACCGCTCTCTCCTATTCCCCTTGCCTCTGGGCAGACTGGACTCAGCAGCCAGGGCTCCACTGAAGGTTCTAATACTGGAGTATACATCAGTCCCTACCTATCAGAAACCCTTAGAGTGTGCACACTGAGAGTGTGAACAGCATTGACACTAGAGTCACCCTGTGCTGGGCGCCTTCTGTTGCCTCCTTGCATCTAGCTGATGAGGTGGGTTCAATGGCAAGGCCATTTCCTGAACTAAGGAACAGAGATCACAAAACTATTATTTGTCAGGGCTGGAGTTTAAATCCACTCTGAAGTAGGGCTGTTCCTGGTGAAGAAGAAAGAACTGGCTTGCCACATAAAACACAGCACGCCCAGTTATGTTTGAATTTCACAGAAAAGCGAGGGTTTTTTTTTTGTTTGTTTTTGTTTGTTTGTTTTTGTTTTTAAGTATCAATGTGTCCCAAACATTGCATGGGGCGTGGGGCATACTTATTAAAAATAATCATCATGTTTGTCTGAAATTCAGGTTTAAGGGAGCATCCTGTATTTTCATTTGCTGAGTCTATGCTCGTCACATTGCCATAGCCCCCCGCCTTGTGGTCTTCTGCCTGGCCCTTCAGAACATGTGGTTGAGGTTGAGAAGGGAGGTTATGGAGTCACTCATTTTTTTCACTGAGAGGATTTCTCGAGTTTTATTAACACAGAGATGCTAGAAAGCGGTGCATGAAAACAATATAGGAATGATCTTTTCTTGTTCTCTTTTCTGAGATGAGCAGTGTAACACAGCACCTGCCCCAATCCTGCCCTTCCAGAAATAGTCCTGGCCATGCCTGAAGCAAGGGTAGGCAGGTCTCTTATCCCCAGTATCACCAGCCCTGCTCTTCCTCTGGTCCCAGCAGATGTGTATGATGCCCAGCTACTGATACTTTTTCCATCCCTTTCAGATGGGTGAGCTGTGTGTGGAGAAGGAGGGGAGAAATATCCCAGTAAAGAGGGCCACGTGAGCAATATCCTGGGCTGGTGGGATTCTGCACGCGAGGAAAGAGCTCAAGAGCTGCTGTGGGTTGTGAAGGAGGAGCTGGGTCTGCTGCCTGCACAGATGGTCCCTTCCAATTAGAGAAGCCAGAATTCCAGCTCCACTGGCCCTCCTTGTTTGGAAGAGGAATTTGTACTTCTTTCTTCACCCTACATCCCTGTGGCTGGGTGTCTATAGTCTTACTGCATGGATGATCTGGACTGGGCTGTACACAGAGGCTGCTGAGAGAGACTTTCAAGGCTGAGTGCAAATGTAGGCTTCACCAGCAGCCTGGCCTAGGGCATGTAAGTGGGAGATGGACTCAGGTGGGGATACCTCTGAGGTATCCATCCATTCGTCTACTCACCTACCCATATATTAATCCATTCATCTATTCACCCACCGAAACATTGAGTCACCCATCCATACATCCATCCAACACCATGTACCCATCCATCCATCCATCCATCCATTCATCCATTCATCCACTCACCTACCCCTACCCATACATTAATCCATTCATCATTCACCCACCGAAACACCCAATCATCCATCTATATATCCATCCAACACCATCTACCCATCCATCCATCCATCCATTCATTCATCCATGCCTCCATTCATCCATGCACCCCTCCATCTATCCAGCCAATTATCCATCTGCTCATCCATCCACTCATCCATCACTCCATCCATCTTACACCATCCATCCAGCCAGCGAGCCATCTCTCCATCCATCTGTCCAGTCAATTATCCATCCACCCATCCATCTGGCTCTCCCCTTCACCCCCTCCACACCAGTCCTCTCCAACTGCTTTAGTCCTGAGCGATGTTTTCCATAAGGAACAGAAAGACATACCTCCTGCTTCCTGGACCACAGGAAAAAAGAAGCAAGCACCAAAAGCTCAAAACCTGGAGATCACTCAGCAAACTTTAGCCTTGAAATACATCAAAACCTTCACCTTTCTCTGCTGAAGGAATGGCCCTCTCTTATAGGCAGGGAGGGTTTCTTAGTGAAAGCCCACCCAGGGAGGAGATGAGGAGAGCAGGATCTGAGCACATTTCACCCCACAGTGCCCATCCCATGAGTATCCTCCATAAATTACAAAGAAAGAAAAAAAAAATCGGGAAAAAACAAACCTTTATTTCTCTGTTTACTCCTCTGCATTTAATGAGCAGTTGTTAACATGACTGAAACCATCTGATGATTTTTACCAAATGGAAAAATCTCCCTATAGGGGCAATAAAACAAATATTCAGGATAGAGAGAGGCAGTCATAAAAGACATTACCCGGTTGTAAACGGAGGCGGGTGGTGGTGATCTATTACCCCTGCCTCGGCAGCTTTCAACAGAGTTCTGGGATTCCAGGAGAGGCCCTGACCCAAGGCAATATTTACTTCTGCGGCTTCTTCAGCAGGTCAGCATGGGTATAATTCTGTCTACCAGTTGACTAGAGCTGAGGTTTTGAGCAGGAAGTGCAAACCCTGAGCACTTATAACTCAGGAGGAGTGAGGCACCGCTTCCCAGAGTATGCCAAGAAAAGCACATTGTACTGTCCTGGCTGCAGGGGTGAGGCTCCTGCACACCCAGGCCATTATCAGCTTTGTGCCCTGGCCAACAGTGCCTCTGGTTGGTGCATTTGTCAGCCGTATTTTACCCCAGAGCTCTGGGAGGCTCGTCCTTTTTTGGTATACCACCACGTGGAGAGAGCAGAGTTTTAGTAGTGCGGCTGCTTCATGCACCTTGGTAGAGATAATTAGACCCAGAAAAGATCTTGAAGTCTGAACGGAAATTTAAAATCAAAGCTTAAACTTGCAAAGACAGGCATTCCTTCCCCAGGGACCAAACACAAAACTGCCTCTGGAGGTGGCCACAGTTGTGCCAGCCCCTATAACAACCTCAGCGTGCCCAGATGTTAGATAGACCCAAAGGATCACATAGGCAGGCCACACCAGCAGCTCACGTGAACTTAGCAGCGGCATTGCAGAGCAAGCATGCTTTTCCCATTTTCAGATCAGAGAGGGAGGTAACTTCCCAACACCACAGGAACCAGCAGTGCAGCTGAGGCTCTGACCAGGGCTCATGCTATGGCCCTGCATGTTCCCCTCATGCTTCCCGGTCTGGCTGTAGAAGTGTTTAGTTTTTGGTTGCTTTGGATGCAGAAGTGCAGACTCCCCCCGATCCTCTTGCCTACTTCAGGGTGCATTCACGGGTATGCAGTAGGGATCTGTTGCATCACAGCTAGGCCCTGCCTGAGAGCTTGGAAGAGTTTAATAAACTTGCAGAACAGCTGACCACAAAGACCAGAATAAGGCTTGGATCCCTTTGGTGTGTGCCCAGAGCCAGTCATGGGGTCTGCACAGCCTCAGAGACCCAGGCTGGCTGAAGGCTGCAGCATGGGATGGGCTGGTCACCCAGGTGTGCCACAGCACTTGCTCCCACTTTTACATGCCAGCCGGCACCTTCCTGGGGGGTGGGGGCACCAGGCATGGCTCTCAGTGCTCCTGAAGAGGGGCTCCTTCAGCCTTACTCTTGACGACCTGAAATGCTCATGGGTTCTTAGAATACCAGTTCTTAGAATGGAATGATTCAAACAGTCTTTGGGTGGTTAGAGGACCTGGAGGAGGGGGTGATGGTCTGCTCTTTTTTTTTTTATTGTTGTTGTGGAGGCACCAGAATCTCTGAGGATGACATTTTTCTGTCCTGCAGAAGTGCAGGGAATTACAGCATTTTAAAATTATTCATCTTTACTTCTTCTTCATGGAGCGCTCTAGTTGGCTTATGAAGGAACTGTCCTGTGCATTTTTCTTTCCCATGGAGCTACCAGGTTCCCATCCTCATTTCGCCAGTGAGGACTCTGGAACTACAGACCTGAAGGAGGTTACTCAGGTGGTGGTGGGGCACCAGGGCACCTGGAGGGGTCACACCCTGGGTTCTGTGGTCCCTAAAGGTGGGTGCAGAACTGAGAGGGCTGGGAGCTCTGTCAGGTTTTACAAAGAGTAGCTTGTTGGATGCTTCTGCAGGATCCCTGTTAGATGCGACCTTAGCAAGACACAAGACAAACAATCTCCTCCCAACAGTCACTGCCTCACTCCTACAGGTTCCCTGGGTTTCTGAAGCCAAATTAGTCTTAACACAAGGGGGGTTTCAGGCAGGTGTCTGCACACAGCCAGGCCTGGGGCACTCCTGAGTGTCAAGGAAAACAGGTTTGAAGCCCCCATTCCGTTGCTGCTTTCAGCTTGGCCCCCTGAACAGGTCCTTAAATGGGAGTTTGTTTTCTGTAATCACCATCTCCTGGAATCTGGGCATTCACGGTTTCTGTGGGAACCAGTCTGTCTGCAGGCCCAGGAACCATGGAAGATGAGAAGCAAAGATAAATTGGTCTCTTTACCCAGGGGCCAGCCCCCTGTGAGTGTTGAAGAAGGGAATGGAGCGGGGCTTAGGGAAGGAAGAGGAGAGGACTACGCAGAGGTCCAGAGAGAGAATACATTTTCCAGGAGCAGCCCTGTGGTAGGAGGCAGAGGGTGCATGTGTGTGTCTGTGTCCATCCTCACTGTTGGACAAGCCTCTGCCTCCAAGAGCGCAGCAGGAGCAGCTGAGGGCGGGGCCAGGCCGGGATGTGCTTGCCACCTTTTTCTCCCTCCCTCCCAGGTCATAGAAATGAGGCCCTCCTCTTCCCTTCCCCCTGTCCCCATAGCCCAGGTGTGTGCTGGTGCCTGCCCCAGAGGACATCTGGGGCCAGGAGGTACTTAGGTGGTGAACAGCTGGACTGATTCCGGGAATGACAGAGGACAAAGAAACAAAAAAAAGGAACTTGTTTATTCAGGTGGAAATGCTTCACGTGTGCAAAATTTGACCTCCATCTCCCTAGGTTGCCAGATGGTGGATATATTTAGTTTACATGTAAGAAAGAGGAAGAAACTGGATGGAGAGCCAGTAGTCAGGGCTTACAATGGCCCACTCCCCACTTTGGGCTCAGAGGGACACTGTCCATGCCAAGAGAAGTGGGGTGCCACTGGGTGCCCCTGGGAAGAGCCTTTGCCTCCCAGCCTGGCCTGGCCTCCCAGTGTCCTCTGCAGGATTGAGGGAGCTGCTTGGCAGATGCCAAGTTTAGTTCAGATCCTAACCACGGAGGGGAGAGGTGCACTGGGCGTCTCCACCCCACACCCAGGCCTCTAGGGCAGAACTCATTTGACCTTTATGATTGTGGATTTGGGGGCCTTCAGAGGCCATATTTCCACCTCTAGCACGTCAGCCTGGGGAGAGAGGGTCAGTGGTGAGCCAGGCCAGTAGGCAGCCACAGCTCAGGGCTGCACTCCTGTCCACTAAGCCCCTGCTTCCCAGGATCAGTTTGTGGAAAGAACCTAAAAAGTCAGGACACTCCTGTCCTGGAACACTCAACAGCTTCTCTGCCCCTCCCCATACTCACTTTTCCTGAGTTTGCTTTTCCCGAGTGACCTGATTGGCACCCCAGTGCCTACATGTTGTTGGAGACAAGGAAAGCGAGTGTCAGGGAGTTTGTCACCAGTGAGTGGGAAAGACGGGATCTGAACTCACGGTCAGCAACAAATCCCAGCTTTCCCGGTCATGCTGCACAAGCCGTCTCAGAGCAGGAGGGAAGAGGCCGCTCACCATGACTGGCTGCTTCTCAGCTGGGCCTGGAGTCTTAGGCTAGAACTAGAATTTGCAAGAGTCCCAGGACAAGAGCTGGGGAGAGGGTGGCAGAGCTGAGAGGGTTACCTCTGGGGCAATTTGAAAGGTTTCATGAAGGAGAGTACCTGAGCTAAATGTTGAAGGAGGCAAAGATTAAAAAGTAGAGATGTGGTGGATAGAGCAAGAGGGTTTGGGGAACAAAGAATGAGGGTGAGGCCACAGGGCTCATGCTGGGAGCAGCAAGGAGAATAGTTTGGTGAGTAGCAGGTGCCTGAGGGGTCATCATCAGACTCCACGGGGAAGGCATGTGGTGACAGGTCACTGAGGCCCTACATGTCAGTCAGACCAAGGAGCGGAGAGTTGCCCTTCAAGCCTCCGTGTCCACTTGTCCTCATCTGCAGGACATTGTAACTACCTTCCTTTTCGCTGGAGCCCCCACTTCCCAGTGCCCTGCTCTGGAGGGTGTCTGTGGAGTGCCTGGGGTGTCTGGCTCATGACTGCTCTTTCATGTCTGGCACGCACTGCCATTTGAGAACAGGATAGTTGCCACACTGCTGGGGCCAAAGCCACTGTCAGACCCTGGCTGAGCCCAGGCCCCTCAAGCTGCCTGCTCTCTAGCTGCCGGATCAGGAGCCATGCCCCTTTCTGTGCAGTGTGAAGAGGGCCCCTCCTTCTCACCCATGCCTTGCTCATGCCCTGAAGAGCTTCCATCTGCCTGCAGCTTCCCTTTGGCCATCTCAGGTTCATGAAAAAGGGGCTGGCCAGGAACTAGTCATCCCATCCTCCTAACTGCAGCTTAATGCCACCATACCCTTCTCTCCAGACATCCTTTCTGCCACTCCATATCACCAGTTAAGCCTGGCAGGACATGTCCAGGATGACCTGAAAACCCCCAGGCAGCCAAGGTAGCCCACAGCTAGGATACTGCCGAGTTTGGGGAGCAAGCGACAGGCCCTAGCAAGCCTTGAGCACAAGACAGCCATGGTCACAGACTATTTATCTGTGTATTTACTTTTTTAACAAGCAGCAAATTTATTTGGGGAGGGAGGGAAGTGAGCAGGATGGTCAGGGGTGTCATCAGGTTGAGATGTCGCCTGAGAAAGGCCCCAGTCCACCCCAGGGGAGCTCCAGCCCTGCAGAAGTGGCTCTCATGCACTGCCCTGATGGGGTGTTGGATGTCACCGTCCCGGGAAGAGGCAGGACTGTAGGCAAGGCTGCTTCCTTCAGTGGAGGGCAGCTTCCGATGGGTGGCCAGCAGAAGGGCTGGCTGGTGGCCGTCAGCCAGGAGCTCTCCCAGCACTGGGGGAAGCTCGTCCTTCAGGCCTGGTGGTCCCTGGTGGGGAATCCCAGCATCCACAGTCTACCCCTTGCTCTGCCAAACCCTGGCTTGGGAGGGTTTTGTGTTAGAAGGGGAGCCCAGTCAGGGAAGGCACAGGATGTGGACTTTGAGGAGTCCCTGCACGCAGGAGGCCCCTGTGTGTGGGCAGCCAGCTTGGACAGGCAGGTTGATGAGATCTCTGTGAAGTCTCTGGGAATTCGGTGGAGTTTCATGGGCCAGGTTTAAGATGAAATGTATTTTAAAGAACTTTTTATGATGGAAATAGCAGGAATATAAAAATTCCACTGGCTTGTTGGAACAGAGTGTCTACAAACCTTTTGCGAGGGCTTTTGTATTAGTCAAACAGTTTTACAGTCACAAGTGACTAAAATCCAACAGAATTAACTTAGGCCAAGGTGGAGGAATGGGCCAGGATGGGATGGTACAGGAAGGGAAGGGAAAGAGGGGAAGGGAGGAGAGGGGAGACAAAATTAAATCTGCCTCTCTCCCCCATCTCTGCCTACTCTCACATACTTGAAATGGAGGAGAACCCTGCAGCCTGGCCCCAGACTCTGAGGAGGGATTGTGCACTGAGCTCAGCCAGGGGGTCAGTAGAGCTGGGTCATGTGGCCACTGCTGCCTGGTCCTGGTGGAGGGTCCTGGCACTTAGCTTCCCCCACTCTCCTTCTCCCATCCAGCTGCTAGGATGAATGCAGATGAGGCCTGGGGCAGGGAATGGGGAAGGGCAGTAGCTGGGGGTTAGCAAAGTTTGAAGTCTGACCTAGGCTCTCACAGCTGGCCAGGGGCTGCCACAGGGCTCCAGAACAAGCACTGGTCCCCAGTCCTTACTACCAGCTTTTTTCAAAACCTAGTAGGATACTTGGGACATCGGGGCATAGGCAATCATGCCCTTCTTCTGAGTCATCAGCCTGGCAAGGCCCAGCATGGGTAAAGAGGGGTGTCAGGGGTTCACATGGCTACCTTGTAAGTTCCAGAACTCTAGGTCCACAGGAGCCCCTCAGTCCTGAGCCCACAGCAGGCAGCTCCAGACACAGGTGGCACAGGTGACATCAGTCACCTAGTCCGAGCACCACGGGCTTGCAGGCAGATGTGCTACGAAGCCCATGGTTGACCATTCTGTTTCTCAGCACTGTCTTTTTATTTATTTATTTATTTATTTATTTATTAATTATTTATTTATTTATTTATTTTTCTTTTTTGAGACGGAGTCTCACTCTGTCCCCCAGGCTGGAGTACAGTGGCGCGATCTCGGCTCACTGCAAGCTCTGCCTCCTGGGTTCACACCATTCTCCTGCCTCGGCCTCCCAAGTAGCTGGGACTACAGGCGCCTGCCACCACGCCCGGCTAATTTTTTATATTTTTAGTAGAGACGGGGTTTCACCATGTTAGCCAGGATGATCTCGATCTCCTGACCTCGTGATCTGCCCACCTCGGCCTCCCAAAGTGTCTCAGCACTGTCTTTAAAGGTCAGCGCAATACTTTCAGCACGCAAACACTACGCAGGAAAGAAGCTGGCATTGAACTTAGGCTTCCGGAGCATCTCTTATGGTCTGCACCCTCCTGGGAAACAGGCATATGTTATCTATGGTAATTGACACAAAGATACTACGAAACAGGTGATTTTACAACCATTTGTTAAATTAAGAAAGAAATCGGCTTAAGCAACATCAGTAACTCACCCAGTTCACCCAGTGAGTGGCCGGGATGAATCTGGGCTGTCTGGTTGGAGCCTGTGAGAGCTACACCACCTGCCTCTGTCAGGTGGCAGCTCCTCCTGCTGTGTTCTGGGGAAAGTGCTGGGGAAAGTCAATTAACAGCACTAGACCTGGCCTGCAAGCCAGCATCCTCACTTGCAAATAGGGCTGAGTGGAGTCTTTTGATGCAAAGATTAAGTATATGTGAAGGTGCCTTGTAAACTGTGAAGTGGCATGCACGTGGCACTCAGAGGTGTCAGGATACTTACCCTCTCAGCTGATCACTACACAGGACTATGAAGATGACAAGGGTAAGCCCCGCTTGCTTTACATTTATTTTAAAAGCCCCTCTAGCATGAGAGAATAAGGTGAACCGACGGCTCCTCATCCCACTCTCTGAATGCGGCTCATTTTTCATCTGCAGGCAGGCAGTTTTGCAAACAAGGTTCTGAACCTGAAGCTCAGAGGGTAAGCGAGACCTCATGCCCCCTGGGGCCTCTGCTTGCTCTATGTTGGTGCCCCAACGTCCAGGGATGCAAAGTACAGAGGACCTTTAGAGGCCACACCTTGAAGTGCTCATTCAATGGACCGAGGGATGAAAGTGAGGAGAGAGTTAGGGGAGCTGCGCGAAGTAAGTGCGGGCTGAAAATGGGATGTGACCCAGGACATCCAGGATGGTCAGATTTGGCAGGAGAACTGTGAAAACGAGGAAGCTGATCCCCAAACCCCACGCCCTTTTGAAAAATCAACCCTGGTGGGCGCAGTGGCAGAAGGACCTGAGTTTGTTACAAAGACCTCAGCAATCCTCTCACTCTCCTGACCTGTAAACACCAAGAGCCGAAGACAATGCAAGTGTCAGACGCTTCTCCACCCCCAATGAGGCCTGGGAAGCCCAAGTTGATTGGCTTTCTTTCCAGGAAGGCAGAGCCCAGACACACTTCAAGGTGGATATTTCTGTTTGTTTCCTCCTCAAGGAAAGCACAGCTGAAGAGCTCACATATTCCACACCCCCTTTTCAAGGCTCATTAATAAGGAGCCCAGGGCAAAATCATAAACATGGCAAACTCCACAACCCACCAAGGCCGGCAGAGCAGTGAGAGCTGCATTAATGGGGAATTTCAGTGAAATGCCGCCCAGCTCCTAAATTCATACCAGATGAGTTCCAGAAGATTAAAGTTATTACAATAAAGCCCTGGGGAATCAATCACGCTCTGCTTTGTAACCTTCTTGGTTTTCCGCATCATTCACACAGACCACTTTCTACAGGGCACTGGGGTTTTCCGTAGCTGGGCTGGACCCACAGGCCCCAAGAAAGCACTTCAGGTTAGAAAACCCAGCGAGAGGACAGGCTTGGTTCAGGCCAGTGGCTGGGGTCTGGCAAGTGGCTTGTTTAGTGACCAGTAACAATGGGGTGTGAGAGTCTGGGGTGAGGGGTGGGCTCCCTAATCCCAGGGCTGCCTGAGGCATGCCCCTGGGGGTGGTCACTGTTGCAATCTTGATAAAAAGCAGCCTGAAAGCTGGAAAGTGGCTTGGTAAAGAGTGGAACCGGCACAGTTCTCTTTGATACTGTTTTGATGTTTTCATTTTTTATCCTTTTTTTTCTCAAAGCGCCTCCCAGCCATTGAGGATCAATCTCAAGTCCTGTGTGCTCAACCAGGCTCCTGGTGAGCCAGTGATCCTGTGCCGTTCTCCCCCTGAGACCCCAGTGGCCACTCGCACTGTCCCTGAACTCCTGTCCCCAAGTGTGAACATGGTTCTCATTCTGCATTGCACTCCTGGGAGCAGACATCAACTCTCTCTGCCTCCACTTTCTATGAGAGTTACAGATGACAGAGGTGCAGAATAATCCACTAAAGAGTCTGCAACCTCTAAGGCCCAGACCTGCCCTGGGGTCTCTGCCCCGGCCTTCTGCTATGTCCCTCCAAACTCCAAGCTCTACAAAAGTCCCAAGTTTGTCCACATTTTGGTGTTCAAGCCCCAAAACCCTCTGCCCCATCCTGAATGCTCCTTCCTGCTTCGCGATATTGAGTGGGACGACCATCCATTCCCTTCAGAGAAGTCCCACGCTTAGCTTCAGAAATGTAGCTTGGTCCAGGGACAAAGCAAGATATTCACGAAGCTGACCGACACAGGTGCATTTCACACTTCTTACTTGTTTATTCTTATTTATGATAATATTTAACTTAGGATCAATTCTCAGCATTTGTGAGAGCTATCTGGAGTTTCTTTTTCTGTGCAACTTATTTTTTGGCTTTGATGGCAGAATTCTATTAGCTTTCCAAAGAATTATCTACAGACTCTCCCCTCCCCCAACATTCTTGCTCTTGGTCAGTTTAAACAGAATTCAGCATTTGAAAAACCCTATCCAGAAAACACCGGAGCCAGTGCCTTTGAGGGCTGTAGTTCTTTTACAACTGTTTGATTTGCCATTTAGGCATTGCTATCTCTTCTTGAGTCCATTTTGATCATTTGCATGTTCCTAGAAAATGGCATTTTATTCAGGTTTTCAGAGTTATTAATGTGTTTAAGTAATTCTGTTTTCTTCTTTTTCGGACTCTGGTCATTTGTGCTTTCTCATGCTCTGTTTCTTTGCCCCCTGCCTCCTTTCCTCCCTCCCTTTCTCTCTCCTTGCTTTCTTTTTCTTTTACTAGTTTTTGTTTTCCTTGACTGGGCTAATTAATATTTTGTTGTACTCCATTCTGTTTCATTCTGTTCCATTCTCTTCCCTCACCAAAAACATACCTTTCACATCATGGTCAATTGTACGAGGCTTTTCTGTCGTTACCGTGATTCTATTTTTAACATTCTTTTTAGAGACCTTAATCAAAAGAATTATCATGTAAAATTAGTTCATTTGTTTTTATTGGTTAATATTTTTCCTGAAAATATTAATGGCTATATATTTTTCTATGAGCACAGCTTTAATAGTATTCCAAATATTCTGAAAAGGAATATTGATTTTAAGGAAATTCCATGAGGGACTTTTAGTTTTTCTTTCACTAAAGTATTGTTTAGGGAAGAGCTTTTAAAATTTCAGAATTGTTCACTGTTATTATTGCCATGAGTAAACTTTTATTATGTATTCTTACTTTTCCTTTATTGATGATAAGAAGGTGGTTTTTGTTGTTTTTCTTTCTTCTTTTGAGTTTGAGGTTTTCTTTGTGAACAATAGAAAAGGATACACATTTTCTGTTCACAAGGCATGGGGACATATGTAAAATGTCATACATGTTTATATGAATATATATGTGTGTGTTATATATATGATCAATCTATTAATGGACTCATTTGGATTCTCTATGTTTCACTCTTCCTTAATTTCTTGACATACAGGATTGAGTGAGAGAGCTACAAAGCACAAAGTCTTCCAGTGATTTTGTGCTTTGTCAAATTTAATCCTTTTATTTATTCCAGGTTTTGTGACATTTATTAATGCTATAATGCTATGTAGTAAATAAAGGTTCTTGACAGCTATATCTTTAAATCAGTTGAGCAATAAACATTACAAAATATTTTATATTTTATGTTGAACACTTATATCAAATACAATATTTTTTATATTGAACACAGTTTCAATATTTTTTGGTCATGAATGTACCTGTGTATAATATTGACACCCAGCTTTCTATTTGTTTACATTTAATTGGAATATTTTTGCTCTTCATTCTGCTTTCAGTCTTTCTAAGTTCCTTTATTTTAATTTCATATTTTGTAGAATACAAGTAACCTGGAATTAGGTTATTTTGTTTTGGTCCTGACTGATGACCCTTCTCCTTTGGGTTAGGCTTATACACTCATATTTATTGCATAAAATATACACTGTAAGACGTAGCTTTGGCGTTTCCACTTGAAAGCTTCCTTGGTTTTTAATTTTTTTCTATCTTTTGAACTAGAATCTGTGTTCTGCCTCCTAAAAAACATCACCAGTAATTTAGAAGCAAGAATGTCAGTTTTTAAACCAAAATGTTGATTATATTTGCTTATACATTGTTGCATAACATTTGGCACCTTGGTGAGAATTCAGATTGGAAAATTGCCCATGGCTCTGAACTTCCTGTGATTTGACTTCAGTGTATTTTTTCCAATAGAGTCGCCTGTTGCCTATTACAATGAAGTTAGATGTCTCCTGACCTCAGCCCATCTGTCAAGTTAAAAACCCTGTTGGATAAAAAGTTTCTGCTTCAGTCTTGCTGCCCATGTCTGTGGGAGAAGCTACAACAGGGGATTTACTCTCCTGGCCCAAATCAGGTCCAGCTTCTGGACCTCCCTGCTCCATGCTGCAGGATACTGGACATTCAGGGTGCCTTTCTGTCAGCCCCACAACACAGCCCCACTGGGGTGGCTGACTTTGTGCTGACCTTGTGTCTCTGAGCTCAGTTTCAACTGGGGTGTATCTGAGGGTTAGTCTTCAGAGACCTTGGAATGAGGTAAGGCTTTCCTAGTTTCATGTAGGTGATTATTTTTCCTTTTGTCTATACTGAGTTATTTTGGTTCATTTGAGAAGTAACTGGGCAGGAGGCTTGTTGACATTTACTTGAAATGCCATCCTTTGTCACCTCTAAATCAATCTGTTCTCTTCTCCAGGATGGGATCTCTTTGAAACAAGAGTAGTTTCATTTTCAAGGTGGGGGCTCTAGCACCTAGCCCAGTGTGCGGCAGGCAGGGAGTGCTCAGGGCATGTTTGTGGGCACTTTTCTCAACAGTGTGCTGGGCTAAATGAGGGAGTGGAAGCCTCCGCTCTGCAGCAAAGACAAGACAATTACCATCAGCCTCTGAATTCCCATCACCATTGCCACCAGCTGGGCCATAGGCGCTTGTGCAGCCACATGGAATACCTCCTTTGTTAGAAGTACCCAGTTTGGACACTGTGACCCTTTGGCTAGCTTTCATTTTCATTGTATCTCTTCATGAATTTTTAGATTAAAAAAAACTTTATTTAATAAAAATAAAAATGTATTTCTTTAAAGCAAGCATTTAAAACATTTAGTGTGTATTTCTTCTGATATTGATTTTATTATTAAAAAAGACCAGAAATTCCTTGGAAAACATAATTAATGGCCAATATTGAGGATGGAAAGTTTAACTTTCACTGAAGAAGAACCATTTTCAAGTTCATATAGACAGTAAATTAGCCTCTGGAGCAATGACTCAAGAGCCCCAGCCATCTGGAGAAGTGGTTTCCATGTGAAAATTTACAGTTGCATGGTTTTATTTTAGTGCTTTCAGTTTGGTTTCTCTTGAGAAATTTCCTTCTTTTGGTGAAGTTATTTAAATTTGGACATGGCTTACATGGCCACCAGAATTCCAAATTCTCATTATAAGGGAGTCAATGCCTTGGCCATATGTTCATGATTCCTCCTGTTGCTAAAGTCTCCTGAGGAATAAATATTCATTTTTTTTCTAAAGGAAATTGCTATTCCAAATTTGATAAGAATACTTAGAGTTTCTATTTCAATAATTCTGACAACCCTGATGGAGGAATCACTTTATTTTCTCCCTCCCTCTTTTTCTTCATTGTCATGAGTGATCAATGAATGAATGAGTTTAAAGAAGTGAATGTTGCATCAGTAAGAAGATAATTATGTACATGTCTGTTTCTCTATTTGGTAATTTTTTATTGTTTAGAAGCAGAAGATGGATTAAAAAGATAAAAGCCATCAGTGTAATAGACAATATAAGGCATATTGTAGCTTGTCATTAATAAACATCCCACATCATGTAGGTTTTGCTTTGGTCAACAAACTTTTACCAAATATGCCTAGTGTTTTTGATGAAACTGCTTGACCACTATTGACTTGGAGGATTAGTGATAAAACTGAAAGATCAAGGAAATTATTTGGAGAATTCATTCTATGAGTGGACTTTTCTAGTAACAAAAGGAAGAACTGATTTTTGCACAAGCTATGGACAAATTATGTAGTTGTGGACACTGATTCCACACAATACACTGGAATTTAACCCAGTGGTTCTGCCCACTCTTTGCAGTGCTCATCCTTACCTTGCCTGCTTAGATTAAGTTGAAATAAATCTTTGCCTAGTCTGTTTCATCTGTTCTATTGACTTGTTACAGACACACACAAACACACAGACACATACATATGTGTGTGTATGTGTGTATATATATGTATATATATTTAGTGATTGCCCTAGGGTTTGAAATATACATTTTCAAATAATCTGAGTTTACCTTCAAATACTATTAAATCACTTCACGTCTAGTGCAGACAGCTTTCTTCCCAATTGTTGCTCCTATCTTTTGTGCCACTGTTGTCAATTATTTTACTTCTACATAAGTTATGAATATACAATCTATTGTTACTACTACTGTTTTAAATTTTTGGCTATCTTTTAGAGCAATTTAAAATAAGAAAAAAAGAGAATTTTACCTTCATTTTTTCAATTTCCAACACTCTTCATTTCTTTGTGTAGATACAATTTTCTAGCCAATACCATATTCCTTCTTCCTGAATAAGTCCCTTTAAAGATTTTTGTGGAGGGAATCAGCTAGGATGAATTATGTCTGTTTTCGTTTGCCTGTGAAAGTCTTTTTTTTTTTTTTGAGGATATTTTCACTGGCTATAGAATTCTGGACCAAGGGTTTTTTTCTTTCAACGTTTTAAATATATCACTCCATTGTTATTTTTTTCTGGCAAGAAAGTCTCTTGTAATTCTTACCCTTGTTTCTCCTTAGGTAATGTGTCATTTTTCTCTGCCTTCAAAATTTTTCTCTTGGCTTTTAGTTTTCAGAGATTTGAATATATGTCAAAGTGTATTTTGTTTGTTTCTTTTATGTTGTTTCCATATTTATCCTACTTTTGTCTCGTGAGTTTCTTGGATTTGTGGTCTGGTGTCTGTCATTAATTTTGGAAAATTTTTAGATGCTATTTCTTCAACTATTTCTTCTACTCCACTATCTTTCTCTTCTCCTAGGATTTTAACTACCTGTGTCTTAGAATATTTGATATTATCCACAGCTCTTGGATGTACTTTTAAAATTATTATTATTACACTTTAAGTTCTGGGTTACAGGTGCAGAATGTGCAATTTTGTTACATAGGTATACATGTGCCATGGTGGTTTGCTGCACCCATCAATCCGTCACCTACGTTAGGTATGTCTCCTAATGTTATCCCTCCCCTATTGTCCCACCCCCTAACAGGCTCTAGTGTGTGATGTTCCCCTCCCTGTGTCCATGTGTTCTCATTGTTCAACTCCCACTTATGAGTGAGAACATGCGGTGTTTGGTTTTCTGATCTTGTGATAGTCTGCTGAGAATGATGGTTTCTAGCTTCATCCATGTCCCTGCAAAGGACATAAACTCATCTTTTCTTATGGCTGCATACTATTCCATGGTGTATATGTGCCACATTTTCTTAATCCAGTCTATCATTGATGGACTTTTGGGTAGTTTCCAAGTCTTTGCTATTGCGAATAGTGCCACAATAAACATACATCTTACGTGTGTCTTTATCAGAGAATGATTTATAATCTTTTGTGTATATGCCCAGTAATGGGATTGCTGGGTCAAATGGTATTCCTGGTTCTAGATCCTTGAGGAATCGCCACACTGTCTTCCACAATGGTTGAACTAGTTTACACTCCCTCCAACAGTGTAAAAGCGTTCTTATTTTTCCACAACCTCTCCAGCATCTGTTGTTTCCTTTTTAATGATTACCATTCTAACTGGCATGAGATGGTATCGCATTGTGGTTTTGATTTGCATTTCTCTAATGATCAGTGATGATGAGCATTTTTTCATATGTATGTTGGCTACATAAGTATCTTCTTTTGAGAAGTGTCTGTTCGTATCCTTTACTCATTTTTTTGATGGGGTTGTTTGCTTTTTTCTTATAAGTTCTTTGTAGATTCTGGATATTAGCCTTTTGTCAGATGGATAGATTGCAACAATTTTCTCCCATTCTGTAGGTTGCCTGTTCACTCGGATGATAGTTTCTTTTGCTGCGCAGACATTCTTTAGTTGAATTAGATCCCATTTGTCAATTTTGGCTTTTGTTGCCATTGTTTTTGGTATTTGAGACATGAAGTCCTTGCCCAAGCCTATGTCCTGAATGGTATTGCTGAGGTTTTCTTCCAGGATTTTTATGATTTTAGGTCTTATTAAGGCTTTGATCCATCTTGAGTTAATTTTTGTATAAGGTGTAAGAAAGGGGTCCAGTTTCAGTTTTTTGCGTATGGCTAGCCAGTTTTCCCAATGCCATTTATTGAATAGGGGATCTTTTCCCCATTGCTTGTGTGTGTCATGTTTGTAAAAGATCAGATGGTGGTAGATGTGTGGTGTTATTTCTGAGGCCTCTGTTCTGTTCCATTGGTCTATATATCTGTTTTGGTACCAGTACCATGCTGTTTTCATTATTGTAGCCTTGTAGTATAGATTGAAGTCAGGTAGGGTGATGCCTCCAGCTTTGTTCTTCTTGCCCAGGATTGTCTTGGCTCTGCGGACTGTTTTTTGGTTCTATATGAAGTTTAAAGTACTTTTTTTCCAATTCTGTGAAGAAAGTCAGTAGTATTTTGATGGGGATAGCATTGAATCTATGAATTACTTTGGACAGTAAGGCCATTTTCACAATATTGATTCTGCCTATCCGTGAGCATGGAATGCTTTTCCATTTGTTTGTGTCCTCTCTTATTTCCTTGAGCAGTGGTTTGCAGTTCTCCTTGAAGAGGTCCTTCACATCTTTTGTAAGTTGTATTCCTAGGTATTTTATTCTTCTTATAGCAATTGTGAATGGGAGTTCACTCATGATTTGGCTCTCTGTTTTTGTGTATAGCAATGCTTGTGATTTTTGCACATTAATTTTGTATCCTGAGACTTTGCTGAAGTTGCTTATCAGCTTAAGGAGATTTTGAGCTGAGATGATGGCATTTTCTAAATATACAATCATGTCATCTGCAAACAGAGACAACTTGACTTCCTCTCTTCCTATCTGAGTACCCTTTATTGCTTTCTCTTGCCTGATTGCCCTGGCCAGAACTTCCAATATTATATTGAATAGAAGTGGTGAGAGAGGGCATCCTTGTGCTGGTTTTCAAAAAGAATGCTTCCAATTTGTGCCCATTCAGTATAATATTGGCTGTGGGTTTGTCGTAAATAACTTATTATTTTGAGATACATTCCATCAATACCTAGTTTGTTGTGAGTTTTTAGCATGAAAGGTTGTTTAATTTTGTCAAAGGCCTTTTCTGCATCTATTGAGATAATCATGTGGTTTTTGTCATTGGATCTGTTTATGTGATGGATTACATTTATTGATTTGTGTATGTTGAACCAGCCTTGCATCCCAGGGATGAAGCCAACTTGATCATGATGGATAAGTTTTTTTTTTTTTTTTTTTTTTTTTTTTTTTTTTTTTTTTTTTTGAGACAGAGTCTTGCTCTGTTGCCCAGGCTGGGGTGCAGTGGCCGGATCTCAGCTCACTGCAAGCTCCGCCTCCCGGGTTTAGACCATTCTCCTGCCTCAGCCTCCCGAGTAGCTGGGACTACAGGCGCCCGCCACCTCGCCCGGCTAGTTTTTTGTATTTTTTAGTAGAGACGGGGTTTCACCGTGTTAGCCAGGATGGTCTCGATCTCCTGACCTCGTGATCTGCCCGTCTTGGCCTCCCAAAGTGCTGGGATTACAGGCTTGAGCCACCACGCCCGGCCATGGATAAGTTTTTGATGTGCTGATGGATTCAGTTTGCCAGTATTTAATTGAGGATCAGGGACACTGGCCTAAAATTGTCTTTTTCTGTTATGTCTTTGCCAGGTTTTGGTATCAGGATGATGCTGGCCTCATAAAACGAGTTAGGGAGGATTCCCTCTTTTTCTATTGATTGGAATAGTTTCAGAAGGAATGGTACCAGCTCCTTTTTGTACAGCTGGTAGAATTCTGCTGTGAATCCATCTGGCCCTGGACTTTTTTTGGTTTGTAGGTACTAATTATTGCCTCAATTTCGGAGGCTGTTATTGGCCTATTCAGAGATTCAACTTCTTCCTGGTTTAGTTTTGGGAGGGTGTATGTGTCCAGGAATTTATCCATTTCTTCTAGATTTTCTAGTTTATTTGCATAGAGGTGTTTATAGTATTCTCTGATGGTAGTTTATATTTCTGTGGGATCAGCAGTGATATCCCATTTATCATTTTTTATTGCATCAATTTGATTCTTCTCTCTTTTCTTCTTTATTAGTCTTGCAAGTTGTCTGTCAATTTTGTTGATCTTTTCAAAAAACCAACTCCTAGATTCACTGATTTTTTGAAGGGTTTTCTTGTGTCTCTATCTCCTTCAGTTCTGCTCTGATCTTAGTTATTTCTTGTCTTCTGCTAGCTTTTGAATTTGTTTGCTCTTGCTTCTCTAGTTGTTCTAATTGTGATGTTAAGGTGTCAGTTTTAGATCTTTCCTGCTTTCTCTTGTGGGCATTTAGTGCTATAAATTTCCCTCTACACACTGCTTTAATTGTGTCCCAGAGATTCTGGTACATTGTGTCTTTGTTCTCACTGGTTTCAAAGAACAACTTTATTTCTACCTTCATTTTGTTATTTACCCAGTAATCATTCAGGAGTAGGTTGTTCAGTTTCCATGTAGTTGTGCATTTTTGATTTTCTTAATCCTGAGTTCTAATTTGATTGCACTGTGATATGAGAGACAGTTTGTTGTGATTTCTGTTCTTTTACATTTGCTGAAGAGTGTTTTACTTCCAACTATGTGGTGAATTTTGGAATAAGTGCGATGTGGTGTTGAGAAGAATGCATATTCTGTTGATTTGGGGTGTAGAGTTCTGTAAATGTCAATTAGGTCTACTTGGTCCAGAGCTGAGTTCAAGTCCTGGATATCCTTGTTAAGTTTCTGTCTCTTTGATCTGTCTAATATTGACAGTGGGGTGTTAAAATCTCCCATTAGTATTGTGTGGGAGTCTAAATCTCTTTTTAGGTCTCTAAGGACTTGCTTTATGAATCTAGGTGCTCCTGTTTTGGGTGCATATATATTTAGGATGGTTAGCTCTTCTTGTTGCATTGATCCCTTTACCATGATGTAATAGCCTTTTTTGTCTCTTTTGATCTCTGTTGGTTTAAAGTCTGTTTTATCAGAGACCAGGATTGCAACCCCTGCTTTTTGTTTTGCTTTATATTTGCTTGGTAGATCTTCCTCCATCCCTTTATTTTGAGTCTATGTGTGTCTTTACATGTGAGATGGGTCTCCTGAATACAGCACACTGATGGGTCTTGACTCTTTATCCAATTTTCCAGTCTGCTTCTTTTAATTAGAACATTTAGCTCATTTACATTTAAGGTTAATATTGTTATGTGTGAACTTGATCCTGTCATTATGATGTTAGCTGGTTATTTTGCTCGTTAGTTGATGCAGTTGCTTCCTAGCATCGATGTTCTTTACATTTTGGCATGCTTTTGTAGTGGTTGGTACTGGTTGTTCCTTTCCATGTTTAGGACTTCCTTCAGGAGCTTTTGTGGGGAAGGCCTGGTGGTGACAAAATTTCTCAACATTTGCTTCTCTGTAAAGGATTTTATTTCTCCTTCACTTATGAAACTTTGTTTGGCTGGATATGAAATTCTGGGTTGAAAATTCTTTTCTTTAAGATTGTTGAATATTGGCCCCCACTCTCTTCTGGCTTGTAGAGTTTCTGCCTAGAGATCCTCTGTTAGTCTGATGGGCTTCCCTTTGTGGGTAATCTGACCTTTTTCTCTGGGTACCCTTGACATTTTTTCCTTCATTTCAACTTTGGTGAATCTGACAATTATGTGTCTTAGAGTTGCTCTTCCTGAGGAGTATCTTTGTGGCATTCTCTGTATTTCCTGAATTTGAATGTTGGCCTGCCTTGCTAGGTTGGGGATGTTTTCCAGTATAATATCCTGCAGAGTGTTTTCCAACTTGGTTCCATTCTCCCCATCACTTTCAGGTACACAAATCAGACATAGATTTGGTCTTTTCACATAGTCCCATATTTCTTGGAGGCTTTGTTCATTTCTTTTTACTCTTTTTTCTCTAAACTTCTCTTCTCACTTCATTTCATTCATTAGTTCTTCGATCACTGATAAGCTTTCTTCCAGTTGATTGAGTCGGAGATGTTTGATTGTCTGAAGTCTTCTTCTCTCAACTTGTCAAAGTCATTCTCCGTCCAACTTTGTTCCATTGCTGGTGAGGAGCTGTGTTCCTTTGGATGGGGAGAGGCGCTCTGATTTTTAGAATTTCCAGCTTTTCTGTACTGCTTTTTCCCCATCTTTGTGGTTTTATCTACCTTTGGTCTTTGATGATGTTGACATACAGATGGGGTTTTGGTGTGGATGTCCTTTCTGTTTGTTATTTTTCCTTCTAACAGTCAGGACTCCCAGCTGCAGGTCTGTTAGAGTTTACTCAAGGTCCACTCCAGACCCTGTTTGCCTGGGTATCAGCAGTGGAGGCTGCAGAAGAGTGAATATTGCTAAACAGCAAATGTCGCTGTCTGATCGTTCCTCTGGAAGCTTTGGCTCAGAGGTGCACCTGGCTGTATGAGATGTGAGGTGTCAATCTGCCCCTAGTGGGGGATGTCTCCCAGGTAGGCTACTCGGGAGTCAGGGACCCACTTGAGCAGACAGTCTGTCCATTCTCAGATCTCAAACTCTGTGCTGAGAAAACCACTACTCTCTTCAAAGCTGTCAAACAGGGACATTTACATCTGCAGAGGTTTCTGCTGCCTTTTGTTTGGCTATGCCCTGTCCGCAGAGGTGGAGTCTACAGAGGCAGGCAGGCCTCCGTGAGCTATGGTGGGCTCCACCCAGTTCAAGCTTCTCGTCTGCTTTGTTTACCTACTGCAGCCTCAGCAATGGTGGGCACCCCTCCCCCAGCCTCGCTGCCACCCTGCAGTTAGATCTGACTGCTGTACTAGCAATGAGGGAGGCTTCGTGGGTGTGGAACCCTCTGAGCCAGGCATGGGATATAATCTCCTGGTGTGCCATTTGCTAAGACCCTTGGTAAAGTGCAGTATTAGGGTGGGAGTGACCCAATTTTCCAGGTGTTGTGTGTCACGGTTTCCCTTGGCTGGGAAAGGGAATTCCCTTCCCCCTTGTGCTTCCTGGGTAAGACAATGCCTCACCCTGCTTTGGCTCTTACTTGTTGGGCTGCATCCACTGTCCTGCACCCACTGTCCGACACACCCCAGTGAGATGAACCTGGTACCTCAGTTGGAAATGCAGAATTCACCCATTTTCTGTGTCACTCATGTTGGGAGCTGGAGGCTCGAGCTGTTCCTATTCGGCCATCTTGGCATGGATCTCTTAGCTAATTTCTGTTGCTGTATTTTCAGATTCACTGATTCTTTTCTCAGCTGTGTCATATCCACTGAAGAGCATGTTGAGACATTCTTCATCTATGTTGCTGTATTTTTTGTCTTTTCTGTTTCTATTTGATTGTAGGATGTCTGCCTCTCTTCAGAAATTACCCATCTGCTTCTGCATGTTGAACCTTTCACGGGAGAACCTCTAAGGTATTGATCACAGTCATTTCCCATCTCCTGTCTGACAGTTCCAACCTTGGTGCCATGTCAGATTCTGGTTAGGATGCCTGCCTTGTCTCCTGGACTGAGCTGTGAGTTCTTCTTGTGTTTCACATGCCTCCTGTTTTTGTTATTGTAGTGTTGTTGGAAGTTGAACATCTTATGGGGGTGGTGGGTATGGAAGTAATTTTTTTTTACACTGAACATGAGCATGCCTTTTCTTCAGCATGGAGGGTTGTGTTAATGCTGTTACCACTTTGGTTGAATTTGAAATTTGTTGTGCTCTGGTTACCCTCAGAGCCAGAGAGTTCCAATTCCTCTGGTTATACCTTGTGTTTAGGGTGTGAACTACTTTTCCAGAGGGTTTTCCCCACTTCCTGTATTCTGCCTGGCTTAGGAGTCTGGCTGGGTGGTTTTGGGTTTTCTCTTTGTGTTGCTGCCTATGAAGAATCAGTTGTTGCAGTTCTCCCAGCTAGGCGCCACTGCCACATGTGCCTGATGTCTGTTAGCATGGTACTGGGGGAAGGGAGAAGGGTACCTCAGACGTTCTGAGTAGGCCTGGACTCAGGCAGGCTCAGTGCAGCAGATACTTTCCTAAGTGCCCTGTACCTGTTCCAGCTCTGGTGAGGGGTCTCACATGTATCCCTGCCTTCCCCAGGCATGCACATTTCCTTTAATATTCCCTTGCCCCAGCTGCGGTGGGTTTCCACCCATGCCCCCAGGAAGCAGGGTGCATTGCTCTTCCTCTGAAGATTAAGGCTGCTGTTCCCTTCTCTAAGCAGGATGGGGAGGGAGCTGTCTCAACATTCTCAGTGATCTTCCCTAGAAGTGGATTTTGGGCTTCATGGAGGAAAATCTTGCAAGAGGTGCTAATGCCCCCGAATCTCCATCCCCTTCAGGTGTCCTCCTTCTCATGTTAGTCATGCAAAAGTTGTGAGATTCAAAATAGAGTCACTTGTGTCAAATCCTGACCTAAACTGTGGGTGCAGTGAAGAGGATGAGGGGAGATAGCCTGAAGTGAGGTTGGAGAAAGGGCCAGAAGCTAGGTCGTGCAAAGCCATGGGGGCCAAAGGAAGGAACTGGTGCCATGCTAAGGGAGCCAGTGGAGGAACTGGAATTTGGCACTTCCTTGCTCTTATTTACTTTTAAAGGAGGCTAGTCTGAAAGTTTGGGAGAGGGTGAGTGGGCAACATGGTTTATAAGGTCCCTACTCAACCCCAAATCCCATGACCCTGTCCCATGTCTATATCTAGTGCAGGATAATGAGTTTCTGCTTCCATCTCTCTCAAAATACTACTTATCCTTTACAACAGAGCTGGGGAAGGCCATGAAGGGAGGACTCTCGCCCGTAATTTAACTGATAACAGTAGCTATCACAAAAAGTTATTGCAAACCACAGCTTACTACGTGAGTCACACAAGGACAGAGAGCTGCAGATACAAAACTCCTGCCTGACACACTGTCTTATAAGCCCAACCCCAAACTGCAAGGGCTTAAACCAAACTCCAAGAGCACAAATCCTATCTAACAACCACTGACAACAATCAGAACTCTCCGGCTCTTGTAAAAAGCCAATAAACTTTCTTCTTTTTGGCGTCCACAAGAAACCATTTTGTTTTTCCTTCCAACTTTTAGGTTCAAGGGATTCACGTGCAGGCTTATTACATGGGTAAATTGCGTGATGCTGGGGTTTGGTGTACAAATTATTTCATTACCCAGGTAGTGAGAATAGTACCTGACTAGTAGTTTTAGATCCTCATTCTTTTCCCATCTTCCACGATCCAGTAGGCCCCAGTGTGTACTGTTCTCTTCCTTATGTCCACGTGTACTCAATATTTAACTCCTACATGAGAACATGTGGTGTTTGATTTTCTTTTCCTGCATTAATTCTCTCAGGATATTGATCTTTAGTTGCATCTATGTTGCTGCAATAAACATGATCTCATTCTTTTTTTTAAGGCTATGTAGTATTTCATGGTGTATATGTACCACATTTTCTTTATCCAGTTCACCACTGATGGACACCTAAGTTGATTCCATGTCTTTGTTATTGTGAGTAGTGCTGTGACGAACATATGCATATGTGTCTTTATGGTACAATGACTTATATTATTTTGGGTATATACTCAGTAATATACCCAGAGGATTCCTTGTATTCCAAGGACTATAAGTTGTTCTACCATAAAGACACACATGCATATGTTAAAATGGGTCAAATGGTAGTTCTGTTGTTGTTGTTGTTTTCCCCAAATCAATAGGTCCTTTATTGCACCATTTGAATATCACAAGTAGGTCTTAGGAGTCATCCAGCATCTTGTTTCTGTAGCTGGACAACTCTTAGGTCTTATTCATCAGCATGCTGAACAGTTCCTTTTTCAGAGACATAGATACCATCCAAAAATGTCCTCATATGCTTGTATTTCACTGTTGTGGCTTGCTGAATCAAAGCCGCTGAATTTGAAACAAGCTCAATGTCATTTCCTTCAAGGATTAATTCATCTTTCTGAGTCTGACATACTGAACAAGCAACACCTGGTCTCATCCAAACCCTGTGTATGTATTTTTCACCCAAGAAATTTCGGATTTCAACAAAAGACCCATTCTCCTGGATAACGACATTGATGGGGAAGTGAGCATACACAGACCTCATCTTGTAATGGAAGCCCAGTATAACACCTTTGATCATATTCTGTACATGACTACAAATAGTCCTAACCATAGCCAGTTCCTTTCTGTTACCTCACCGTTTGTCAACCTAGAGCCTCTTTTTTTCCTTTCCAAGAAGACTGAGTTCTACATTGATGTGATTGAAGCCCATCTGCAGGGTTCCTCTGGGGCCTTTCACAATAACTGTTCATCACTTCAGAGTAATTACATTTTCTGGAATGTCGACAGTCTGATTGCTGAGAATGGTCTTCATTCTTGCAGTAGACATGGCAACTAAAGAGGTAGTTCTGTTTTAAGTTCTTAGAGAAATCTCCAAACTGATTTCCACAGTGACTGAACTAATTTACATTCCCACCAGCAGTGTGTAAGCATTCCCTTTTCTCTGTAACCTTGCCAGCATTTGTTATTTTTTGGCTCTTTGATAACAACCATTCTGACTGGCATGAGATGGTATTTTATTGTGGTTTTGACTGCATTTCTCTAATGATTAGTGATGTTGAGCATTTTTTTCATATGCTTGTTGGCCACGTGTATATCTAATCTTCTTTTGAAAAGTGCCTGTTCATGTCTTTTGCCCACTATTTAATGAGGTTGCTTTTGCTTGTTGATTTAAGTTCCTTTTAGATTTTGGCTATTAGACCTTTGTCAGACGCTTAGTTTGCAAATATTTTCTCCCATTCTGTAGGCTGTCTGTTTACTCTGTTGATAGTTTAGTTTGCTGTGCAGATTCTCTTTAGTTTAATTAGGTTCCACTTGTCAATTTTTGTTTTTGTTGCAATTGCTTTTGGAGTCTTCATGAAATCTTTGCCAGGGTCTATGTCCAGAATGGTATTTCCTAGGTTTTCTTCCAGGGTTTTTATAGTCTTAGATTTCACGTTTAATTTTTTAAGCCATCTTGAACTTTTTTTTCAAAACAACTTGTATAATCACCTCTTTCCCTAGTAACACCCTAACATTTTCCTTTGTTCTTCAGACATACCAGAGGCCACCCTGGTCTGTGTGTATGTCCTGAATTGCAATCCCACTTCTTGTTTATTATTCCCAAATAAAACCTTTCAACTTAGAGATTTATCTCTTTATATTTTTTATGTTGACAATTAATTCATTTAAAAATTTTAGCTGAATCTTCTTACCAGTTTATACGGCACATGGTGGTGTCTGCCTAGGTAAACAAACACTCAAATCCTGTTTCTTTTGGCATGACGCTGTGTCTGCCTGGATTTGGGGTTAGTTGGTTGACCTGTGACCTCAGTACTCTGATGGGTTCAAGAAAAGTCATGATTGTGCAATTTGTCTAGCTTTTTTTTCTGGTTGTAAGAGGGATACATTGTTCTAACCCTCTACATTTTCTGAGCTGACACAGGAAGCCCTTTCCTCAGGTCTAAACACATAGAAAGCAAGATTTTCTCAGATATTTGTGCCAGAACTACTGCTTCCCTCTTTTTCCTGGAGAGAAGACATATGCAAACGGATTTGCAAGGCTCTGCTCTTGTTTTGAAAAACACATCTGCACATGTCCGTGCTTGCCAGAAACCTCAAATTATTCAGCCAGTCTCCTGAGCACTGTAGCTTTCCCATTTTGGAAAAGCCTTTGGAAAATAGGAGTGAAGATTGAGTTGTGTTTCAACCAGGGTTTCTGTACTCCAACCAGAGGCGTGCTGACTGGAAGAATCATTATGGAAAGGATGGAGCTGAGGCAGAAACTGAGCCGGCCATTGGGATGTCAGGGCTGGCCATGGAGGATTGTGTGAGGCCTGGGGCTGCGGCCGGGCTCCCGGCTCGCCAGCAGGGTTCTGGTAATAGTGGCTTGAGAAAGGAAGTGAAAGCTTCCCTTTTTAAGCTACGTTGTAAACTCCCTTAGCAAAGTTGTTTATAGGAAGTGGTAGAACAAATATTATTTAAGGAACAGTGTAGGGAGATTAGGACTCTGTCCAGCCAAGGCATTTAATCTCACCTGAGGGAAGTCAATATGTCCAGCTGCTGAAGAATGTAAAATAGGCCAGCTCAGAAAGGGCCCGCAGGCTGTTTGCCTAATGCTGTCCTCAAGAGAAGGGTGGAAAATGCCCTCCTTCTAGGACCAGGGAGAGCAGAAAGTGGGGAGCACAGGAGGGTAGTTTGGGGATCATCTCACACACTCCTCCTGTGACTTTGCTAAAGCTTTGTTAATAAACCACCACAAATGGGATGGCTTAAACAACAGAAAATTATCATTGCCCAGTGCTGGAGGCGGGAAGTTTGAAAATGAGGTGTTGGCAGGGTTGGTTCCTTCTGAGAGCTATGAGCAGGGATCCGCTCCAGGTCTCCTCCCTTGGCTTGTAGACGGCTATTTCCTCTCTGTGTCTTTTCACAGGGTCTTCTATCTGTGAGTGTTTTTCTCTGTACCCCAATTTCCCCTTTTCAAAAGGACTCTAGCCATATTGGCATACTGGCTTTGTGGCCCACCCTACTCCAGTAAGGCTTCATGTTAACTGATTAATTTACAAAGATCCTTCTTCCAAATAAGGCCAAATGCTGAGGGCTGGGGGTTAAGACTTCAATACGTGGATTTGGGAGGGACAGAGTTCATCCCACATGATTCCTTATTTTAAAGAAGGCATGTTGAGACTCAGGAGGAAAGAGAAGTGGAATGGAGCATTTAACAGCAGATATTTATGAAGGGTAACCATGTGACACTGTCTGGTGCTAAGGCCATCATCAAGTCTAAGCTGCCTCCTGCTTTCCCAGAGTCTCATCTTAGTGAGGAGATGAAGACCATCCACGGAAAGGGAAGGCAACTCCAGGGAGAGACAGGTATTTTGAAAATCATAAAAGAGGCCAACGACCTCAAGCTTGAGGTCACCTGCACGTGTGTTGCAGAGGAGGTCCTTGAACCAGGCTTGCTGGGACTCAGTAAATCCTGGATTGTGGGAAGGAGATAGCCACAGAGCCACCTGGCAGGAAAGTGCTCCAGAGACGGGGGCATCTTGTGCGAAGGCCCTGAGGTAGGAACATGCTTGGTGAGTATGAGAAAAGGAAGAAGGCCAGTGTGGCTGCAGTGATGTGGACAAGGGAACATGGATTGAGGTGAGGTTGGAGAAAGGGCCCAGAACCAGGTCACACAGGCCTGTAGGGCCTGAGGGAAGGGGACAGTGGAGGGACTGGAATTTGGTACTCACTTACCTTTGTTTACTTTTAAAGAAGGCCACTCTGAAGGTTGGGGGGAAGGATGGGTGGACAGAGTGTTCCATAAGGTCCCTTCTAGACCCCAAACCACCTGACTTTATCCCATCTCTATATCCAATGCAGTGTAATGGGCATTTAGCCTCTTCTGCTTCCATTTCTCAACATACTACCTCTCCTTAGGTCTCCTTTAGGCCCAGGATAAATGCCACAGTGCTGCTGAGCTGACTCGGAGACCCAGTTGGAGACTGGGTCCTTTCTCCACTGTCTCTGAGCACTCAGCTGGTTTTGGGGTTCTGGGCAGGCTCCTCTTCCCCAGAAGCAGACACCTTAGGGCAGAGCTCAGTCTACCACCAGACCTTGCTGGGCGCTTCACTGGTAAAGGGCAGGGACAGTGTTTGAGGAGAAGAGGAAAGGAGAAAGGAGGGATGGAAGCAAAAAGAAGAAAGGAAGGAAGGAAGGTAATAAGGAAGGAAGTAGAGTACTTATTAATCCAATACTTTGGTCATATTGCAAGCTTAAGTTAGCACGGCAAGCATCTGTGAATGTGTGTGTGTGTGTGTGCGCATGCACATACACACAAAGTTTGCGGTGGTGTCCTGCCTTGCCAGGCAGTACACTTGGTGTTTCAGTGACTCTCAGGTGGGATACAGAGACAGGGCAGGACAGAGATGAAGAACCAGCCTGGATCCCAGCTCCACCAAGCACCAACTACACGATCCTGGACAGGTGACAGGGTGCTTACGTCCACCATGGGGACGATACCCTTGCTTGCCTTCTTGGGTTGCTGTGGCAATAGATACAGGTGCTCAGGAAGTATCAGCTCCTATTGGCTGCGTCCCATCAAACAACTTGCATGCTAAGGTGAGTATCATCTTGAGCCTCTTTTCTTGATTCTACTTTAAAGAGCAGACATTACCATGTTTTCCCATGATGTCCCAGAGGCCTAAAGGCTGAGTATGAACACAAGCCCTTGAAGATCTTTCTTCTTTCCCAGCAAACCTCGTGTGGACTGCTTTCTCTTGGTTGGATGAATGCAACAAGTCAATTCTCTCCATTGTCCTTTTTTCCCACAGCCTGGAAGGGAGGAGCTCAGAGCTGCATCTTTGTGCTGTAGCTTAAGAATGGTGTTGCACAGAGCTGGCACTCTGGAACCAGCCTGCTCCGAGGGGGAATCCTGGCTCTGTTGCTTGCTGGAAAGCTATTGAACCTCTCAGAGCCCTGGTCTCCTCTCCATGATGCCTCCCTCATGGGAGTATTAAGTGAGATAATGAAGGGGGTTCAAAGAGGAGCACTTCAGCCTTTTGTCCTCCTCCCATCCCACTTGCAAATTATCCCCACAGTGAGCCATGTGATGCTGGGGGTGTCAGAGCCCTCGGGAATTCTGGGAGGAGAAACAAGTTGGGACTCACTGAGGTATTGTTGGCATACAGAGTCATTCTTTTTTTTTTTTTTTTTTTTTTTGAGACGGAGTCTCGCTGTCGCCCAGGCTGGAATGCAGTGGCCGGATCTCAGCTCACTGCAAGCTCCGCCTCCCGGGTTCACGCCATTCTCCTGCCTCAGCCTCCTGAGTAGCTGGGACTACAGGCAGAGTCATTCTTGGTAGCACCGCGGGCGGGTATCAGTTCCTTGCTCCACTGAAGGGCGTGGCACATAGCACAGAAGGGAGAGAGGTTTGTTCTCTTCTTGCCTAAATTCTGTGTTCCTCCCGGGGGAATTCTCAGGAGATGGTCTCCTGCCAGCCTCCTGTTTTTGACGCTGGTGCAATTCTGCCCTCCAATGGTGAGCCTAGGATCACTGATTGTGATACTGGACCTCCAGCCTGGACCTCTAGCTGGCTTCCCCAAGGATGGGAACTGTTCCAGCCACCATGAACTGTATTTGGGCTGCTGGTGTCATGGAAGTCGTGTCCTCATGGAGAGATGCGAAAGATCGTCTGTTTATATCTCTAAGCCTGGGCTGCAGACTGTTGGGTTGCTGTGGTAGGAATTCTCCATGGGTGTGGAGAAGGCCATTTTTTCCATAGCTGGGAAAAATGCATCTGGGCAAATTTGTTCTGGAGTTCCAGGCATGGGCAGGTGTGCCAAGGCAGTAAGCCAGGGCAGCATGTTCTCTGCAGAGGAGGAGAGGAAGGCTAAGAGGGGGGCACCTGTGGGAAACATGCATGGGAGAGGCCCCTGCCACTCCCAGCCTTGACATGTGGTGAAGGGAGGCAATAGATTGGGCCTGGCTGGAGGCTTCCGGAAAGCTGGCAGGGAGGAGCTTACAAGCCTATATGTCTACACTTAATCTTAGCAAAAGGCAAAGAAGCAACACAAGCTCATGTGCCTGAAGAGCCGGAAGAATTAAGCTTCACCAAGACAGCAGAGCAGGAAGTCCTGCCTGTGTCTAACTTGCCTGTGCAACGGAGCAGAGTGGGGTGCAGTGGGGGTTGCAGGAACAACCCCAGGGGTTTACACAGAAACTCATGCATGACAGACTTTAACACTCGGCTTATTCAAGGAAGTGAATAAACTTTGCAGATTGAAGTTGAGGTCAAGTCTACACACTTAACACTTGCTGTTGTATTATACAGCAGTTTCCGCTGAGGAAACTTCTTCATGTAGCTTTGCAGGAGATGTCTTTATCCCGGCAGATATTCTGAGAACTACTGGAGAGGTGGTGATTATATTCCATTTTGGAATATTGTCTAAAGTAGTTATCACAGAGGAAGTTAATAAAACTTACATTGGCTTCTGTGTTACACACAGTGCCCTGCATTTGGAAGGCAGGCCCATGATACACAACACTTCCTTTCAGTATGATAGTTTCCATTGCTTTTATTCATCAAAACTCTTTTGGAAACCCAGTTTCTCCAGCAGGTCTTCTCAGACTTATTAAAGCAATCATTTCCCATCAGCATGTGCACCATGAGGGACTTTGTGACAATTCATATGACTACCAGCTCCTGAGAACCACTGCATGGTCAACACTCAGCTATGGAGTTCACCTTTGGCATGCCTTCTTGTTTAATTCTTATAACTCCTACCTCTCATACCTTACCTGATCCTCAGGGCAATTTTGAATTTAGGCAGTGCTATTACCCATGTATTACAGATGAGGAATCTGAGGCCCAGAGAGGCCAAGGTTCCTGAGACCACACAGCTACTAATTAAGGACCAGGGCTTGTACTCAAGCATGGTCTGGTCTGCCCTAGCTCCCAGAAAACCATGGAACTATAGCTCAGCACTGCAGAGGGATGCTGACTGGGCTGGGGTAAACACACACTGACAAACATCCTGGGCATCTCAACTTTAAAGGAAGGGATTATTAATCACGGACTCCAAGGGAGGTGGCTGAGAGTACAAAGTGCTACCATATGACAAAACCAGATAACATCAGTGGCCAGGCATTCTGCATGGCAGGTAGGTAGAGGTTCAGGGATCCAGTGACCTAAATGCACAGATCAGTGTTCAAAAGATGCCCCTCCAGGCAGTGGGGAGAGATGCATGGGGAGGGGACAGGAGTATTTCCAAGCTCTGTGTTTTTGATACCACGTTTTTCTTCCCTCTATTCTGGTCCTCCGGGGATCTGTAGCCATGCACACCTGCCTGTCACCTCCTTCCATGGGCAAAACCAGCAGCATGTTCTTCTTGGAGTCATGTCTGGCTCCCCATCCTGGCCAGGGTCCACTCCTCTCTGAATGTTTACCATGTCTAGGTTACAGGTGGAAAACTGTAAAAGCAAAAGCAAAACATGATTGTTGTTTTTGCACATAAAACTGAATTTGACATTGTAATTGTACAGGTCAGGCAACTGGAAGAGAAACACAGGGCTCAAGGCCACTGTCAGAGGCAGCTGACTTGGACTGTTACGGCCTGGGTGTCAGCACTGTTGAGTTTCTCTTGCTCAGTTCATGAGCATCCCATCAGTCCCAGTCATGGGAGAGGGGGACCAGAACAGGGAGGGGCTGAGGGCCTCTCTTCCACCCCCGTGCCACATGTAAACAGTGCCTACATTTTAGGGGCCTCAGTCATTAGACTTTCCAGAGTGAGAGGCATGTGAACTCTACATTGACTTTGCATGGATTGGTTTACCTGAGTGTTTGCTCTGGTAGGAACATTGTTGTCTATAGCAAAACTATTTTTTAAGAAAATCATTAATGTGTTTTATGTGTACACATCTTGTCTATGTGATTAAATTGGTTTGGTATGAGAGATAAAGCAACATAGATGTGTGATTATTAGTGAGAAGTTCTTCATTGATTTTGGACAGAGGAAAGGACCAGTGTCTGGAATAGCTGACCCAGCAGGATAGTCAGGAAAGGAAGGGTTCTGCCTCAGCCAAGCTGGCTTTAGTTAGAAGAAGAGACTCAAATGTTTTCAGATGCGGTGATCAGGGCCTGTGTCTGAGCTGCTGTGTCCACCAGCTGCTACCCACCCATGGGCAAGCTCAGGGCCCTACAGGTCCAGCTAGGCTGGCCTCAGGTCTAGGGCCAGGGTGTCTTCCCAGAGCCCAGTCTTGTCTCCCTACCCAGGTGACCTCTGTGCCTCAGGCCTGTCTCCTCTCTTTGCATGTCATTTGTTCATGCATCTCTTTCTCTGAACCTTCTCCACTGGGGCTGAGTTATGCAGCTTTTTCTCACTGAACACATGGAGTGCCTTCATCTTCCAGCTTTGACAGAGATTTTGACAGCTCCCTGGGATCTTCTGCTTCAGGATTTCCCTGCCAGCTCTCTGCACTCATGGGTAAATGGGCCCTTCCCTTCCAAACCAAATCACCCAATCCCTGAGGCTCCCGGCCCCTCTTCTTCCTGTTGAGAATTCCCTGGACAGAGTAGCGGGATGAGGATCCTGCCCCACTCATCGTTCCTTGCTCACAGGCACACAAGTATCTGCATCTGTGCAAGTCACCACGGACTTAGCCCAGCCAAGAAAGGTGAGACCCAGTGAACAAAATCAATCTGCAAACACGGGAGGTGGCCAAAGGCAGTGAGAGATGGATACAGTTTAGCGGCAGCTATTGGATGTTTCCCAGGTATATAAGGCATAAACGCACTTAGCTTTCAGAGTCCCAGTTTTTAGGGCCTTCCCACCCTCTGATTCTGCAAAATCTCATGTGTGTATGGGATGGGAGTGGTTGGGGGATATCTGGGCCCTGGGCCAAGACTTCAGTCAAGAGCGTCTGTGCCGTTAACCCCCACAGCAAATCCCAATCGTGTGTCTCCAAACAGTCGTTGAAATTTCATGTTCTTGAGTTAAGTAGTTCTTGTCCCAGTTTCAAAACCAAAGTCACTATCAAGTTTAAGTAAAGGGATGTTTTCCCTTCCTAATGAGCAACCTTCCAGCCTCTCCTGTATCTTCATATCTGTGAGTCACAGTGAGAATTACTACGGAAGGATTTGTGTTAGAAAACTAGCATAAAACTAGAGTTAGGGTCAGGGTACCCTAACTGTGGTAACAGGGGGAATGAAGAGAGCCCTTTAGTTAGGACAAAGCCAGCCTGTGAGTCAGATCCAAGGGCACACTGGATGCCTACTGTGTGTGCCCGACTGACTTCTCTACACTTTCTGTGGGAGACACTGAGCCTGCTCTCAAGTCCTAGGTGTTTATTCAACCAGTTAAAAAAGGAGTTCAGGCTGGACACGGTAGCTCACACCTGTAATCCCAGCACTTTGGGAGACCGAGGTGGGCAGATCATTTGAGGTCAGGAGTTCTAGACCAGCCTGGACAACATGGTGAAACCCTGTCTCTACTAAAACTACAAAAAAATTAGCTGGGCATGGTAGCACACACTTATAATCTCAGCTACTTGGGAGGCTGAGGCACGAGAATCACTTGAACCCAGGAGGCGGAGGTTGCAGTGAGCCGAGATCACGCCACTGCACTCCAGCCTAAGTGACACAGTGAGACCCTGTCTCAATAAATAAATAAATAAACAAACAAATAAATAAAAATAAAAGAAGGAGTTTACACCCGGCCTGGAAGTCCATTTTCATTTTCACTTGTAAGTTCTTGTAAGTTTATAATCACACTTTGGAGATGTGGCACAGGCATTCAGGGAAGCAAGTTATGTAAGTCAAAGCCCAGTCTCCTTCCCCCTCAGGGCTGGGGCCAGCTCTCCAGCCACTGCTCCTTCCTCATTCATTCATTCATTCATTCATTCATTCATTCTGTGAGCATGAATGGGCGGAGCTCAGTCTAACACCAGACCTTGCTGGGCCCTTCACTGGTTAAGGGCTGGGACAGTGAGGAGAAGAGTCACATCTTAGTGAGGAGATGGAGACCTCACTGCAGGTCCAATGTGTCAATTAACATGAGCTGATGCCTACCCATGAGGAGCCACCAGCAGAAGGGGCAGAAGCCTAGGAGACAGACAATTCATACAGCAGAGAAGTGCAAAGGTCAGGGCGCCTGTGCAGGGGGCCGAGCTTGCTTCTGAAGCTCCGAGAGGGAGGGTGAGATGCCTGGGATTTGTTTAACAAAGGATGGGGGAAGGGCGTTCGGGGCTAAGGGGCAGTGAACAAAGGCCTGGAAAAGCAGCACAGCCTGGCACTGATGCGTGGAGGGAGGCCACGGGAGGGCTCACCACGCAGGCTTCCTGGTGGGACTGAGCAGCTGGCCCACTCCACAAAGCTCCCACCCACCCCCTAACGGGTGCCCAGGAATGGGCAGTGGGTCTGCTCCCTGTGTCCCCATTCACCTGGCTGCCTTAGCTCCCTGAGCCTTCTTACATCCCAGCACTTTGCTGCTGGACTTTCCTCTCATTCCTAGGTGCTCTTTACCTCTGCTTTTTGAGCCTTGGCTTTGGCTTCGGCTTCTGCTTCCTGATGAGGAGCTGGGGTGACAAGTGAACCTCCCCATATCTCTAAATTTTTCTCCCACCCCTGACCCTGCCCTGCTCTCTCCACACGTGCCCCATAAAGACCAGGATGCAACAACCCTCAACATGCATATTGCATGTAGGACAGTGAGAAAGATTCTGTTTCGGGAACTCAGTTAGACCTCAAAGTCCTCTATGCCATCAAAGTCACCATGAAATAGAGCCCAGCTTCTGTAGTGCTAAAGAAAAGGTCCATATGTTGGTTGTACTCCCCAGTTTTCCTTTCATATTTTAACAATAATGACCCCTAGGACATCTGACCCCAGTGTTTACCTGAGACTTATTATTGCGACCTCACTGCTTATTAAGAAAACAAGGTTAGGCGTCAGCCCCGCATGGCGTGTCCCCATCGGGTGAGTGCCTGTCCGGCTCTGGTGCTGATGGATGGGTCCAAGGAGGAACTCCTCACTGCACCCACCACTGCCCTGGTGGCCCACGGTGGCTCCCCTCCGTCAGGGTCAATCTTAAAAAAATGAGTATTACTTTGGCCATAAGCCCAGTGACAAATGTGGCTTTTGTCCAACAACAACCCACAGGCAGAAGTCTGTCATTTCTCCCCCACCCCAGATGCTGGGACTTCACACAAAGGATGCTGTGGACACCACCAAATCAGAACCTGATTTCAGATCCACACTCTCCTTTCGTGGCTTGCAAGTGACACCCAGGGCAGCAGCTGAGCTCCCCATGGCTTTTGGGGACTCCTGAAACAGTGTCCACCGGGTGGGTGGGCCCTTACAGAGCTGAAGGAATGAGAAACAGAGATAGACTGGGTTTAAGTCATCACCCGGCCCCTCCACCGGATCCCCCCCAGGAGTGCAAGTTGGGGAGGGAAGAGCGTGGCTTTGTTGTTGAGGGTCCCTGGGGGAGAGCCATGGCTCAGCCCTCACCAGATGCATGACCCTGGTGGGCGTTCGAGCTTCCTGTGTCAATTTTCTCCTCTGTGAATGTCGTGGGGGCAATGCCCACCTTGCAGCTGTCACAGTGGCTGTAGGACATGGCACCTGTGGCTCACCCCGGCACAGTCTCTAGCACCTGGGCAGTGTAGATGGACGTGGGCTTCCCTTCTTGGATATCCGCTCCATCCTGCCTCTGTTGGCTCCTCATAACAACCATTCTCCTCCATATCTCATTTGGATGTCCTAGTACAAGGTGCAGAATTCCCCTGTCAACTTCTCTTAGACCCCCTTGCCCCCAAGTTGGCCTTGTCCACCTCACAGAGAAACCGACCTGTGGGGATGGGACAGGAGTTCAGTGTCAGCTCCGGTTGGGAGGGCTGACAGTGGAGTGGCTCCTGCTGTGGCTGGTCTGGTGGTGTGGTGTCTGTGGGGAGCATACAGACAGGACCACACTGGGAGCCTATGGGGAAGCCATCCTGCCCTGGCTCCTGGGGAGGAGAAGCAGAACTGGGCTCACACCTCATTTCGTCTCCAGTTTCCTTCAGTAAAGATGAGAGGATCCCAGGGAGAGCCTGTGGCTGCCAAGTGTCTGCTTATGTAGGTTCTTGCAGCAAAGAAGGCCCAGGAGGCCCGGGTACCTGTGGGATGCCATCTGCCTCTCTCCAGGCCCTTCTGCAATGCTCAAAGCAGGACACATTAGCTCCACCGTGCCACCTAGTCAGGCGTCTTGGGTGGGACTGTGGATACGGGAATACCTGAGCAGACAGAAAAGGTACAGGCTGTTGGAAGCAGGAGTGTGGCACCTGACCGGACTTTGCAGTAGGTTGTGGGAACACTGGGGCTACCTGGACTTCAGGGACCAAAACGAGGGAATGCCTCTTCGCTGACTTTGTGTATTTGGCCCTTTCCCACGAGTGCCTTCTGGTCTCTGGTCTGTCAGCTGTAAGTTTCTGATCTTGGTGGATTCTAGGCTCCTATCTCCCTCCCTCCCTCCTTTCACAACCCACTGGAACATGGGCCACAGTGGGCTTTGGCACTCAGGGAAGGCTGTGTGAGGATGTGGTCCAAGGAGCTCCAAAGAGCCCAGAGGCCCCATTCCTGTCTTCAACTTGGTCACTCACATCTTAGGTTGTGACCAAAGTTTGGAAATGGGTCACAGGACTGTGAGCAGATAGGAGGCCTGCTGTGCTGAGTTGGGTTTGAGGAGGGCTGGGGAACTCAGGCCACCCAGCTCCTCATGTGGAGTGTGGGAAGGGGCTGAGCAAACATCAGTTCTGCTAGTGGGAGAAGGCCACTGTGTTCTCAGATCAGCCCTGAGCACACAGTGGGTGAGCACCCCTTGTCTTATACATGCTGTGCACTTTACTGGATGCAGCATGGACATCCATGATGACTGCTGGTGGAGGCTGACCTGGCATCCCGCAGTGTCTTGGGGACGTGTCGGGGGAGTACCTTGGAGAGATATCAGTTTTCCTGGCCCTGTCCTACCTGGCTGTCCTGACCCTCAGCGCTATGTCTGGCCCTCAGGACCTGGCTTGGGCTCTACATGCTGGCAGAGAGGCTTGTCCTGCTCCGAGGAAGCCAACCCTTGCTGGGAGCTGCCATCTAAGCCAAGATGCAGGAAGCTTTCTCCATGCAGGCCTCACATTCAAGGTGTGGCACTTGGAGCTTGGGGGTCTTTGAAGGTAGCTTCAGTCTGGGATGTGACTGGGGCCATTTCCTGCAGGGCAGTTTTGGAGCTGCACATGCTTTGAGAAATCTCAGTCCTGGAAGCCCCTGAAGGGATAAGGGTCCAAGGAGAGATGACTGATGGAAATGGTTTCTCACCTGGCCTGGTGTTGCCCATCTCTGGGAATAAGGATGAATGTCCCACCTCAGACTCCAAGTCCTGGACCTGCTGCTGCTCCCTGCAAGACTGTGCCAGGTGAGGAGGCCCAGAGGTCCCTGAAGCGGTTGGTGGTCAAGCCTGGGTCCCCTCACAGGCCTGTTCCAGGGAAGTCCCAGGGAAGCTTGGGATGAGACAAGAGTGGGAGGAAAGACACACAGGGCTGAAGGACCAGTTGCCACTCTCAGGGGACCTGGGGCCACATGTGGGGCCTGGGTGCCTCCTCAGTCACCCTCTCTGTTGAGCTCCTGGACCTTCTTCCCTCCCCTTTTCTGGGGTTGCAGGACTCAGGTTCACGGCTGGCTTTGCAGCTGCACCCTCATCCCTCTGTGAGGGCTGTCAGAGGTGCCTCCTGGTCTCCCTCAGTGCCAGCAGCCTCCTGTCTTTTCCTTAAGCATTTGCTCTGAGATTGCTGGTGAAAGATGGAGCAGGTACTGGAGGGCAGGAGTGGCCCCAGCCCACAGGGCTCCCAGTGAGTCTCTCAGCCTCTTGGAAGATAGGAGAATCACATCTCACTGGGGCCCTGAATGTGTCTAGCTGAATCTTTACAGCCTGGAGACCAGCTGCATATTGTCACCCCTTCCTTAAAATACGGAGAAACTGAGGTTCCAGGCAAGGAAATTGCCAGAGTGAGGTCATCCACCAGGAAGCAAGCAGACAGAGGTGTGACCACGTCCACTTGACCACAGCTCCAGTTACTGTTCTGTGCCCCTCCTGGGTTGGAAAGGGTCCCCCATTCGAAGCTGAACCTGTGCTAGGAGAGGTCCCCCAGCTCTTATTGGCATCCACATCCTCTAGGAGGAAGGCAAGGATGGGAGAGCCACATTTGTCACTGGGCTTATGGCCAAAGTAATAATCATTTTTTTAAAAATTGACCCTGATGGAGGGGAGCCACCGTCGGTCACCAGGCCAGGTAAGAAACCATTTCCATCAATAGGGTTTTGGGGCACGGGTGGTGTTTGGTTATGTAGAAAAGTTCTTTAGTGGTGATTTCTGAGATTTTTGTGCACCCATCACCCAAGCAGTGTACACTGTACCCAATGTGTAGTCTTTTATCACTAACCACTCCCCCACCCCTTCCCTTAGTCCCCAAAGTCCGTTGTGTAATTCTTATGCCTTTATACCCTCATAGCTTATCTCCCACTTGTGAGTGAGAACATAAGATGTTTGGTTTTCCATTCCTGAGTTACTTTACTTAGAATAATGGTCTCCAATTCCATCTGGGGTTGCTATGAATGTCATTATTTAATTCCTTTTTACGGCTGAGTAGTATTCCAGTATATATATAACATGATTTCTTTATCCACTCTTTGATTGATGAGTTGGTTCCACATTTTTGCAATTGCGAATTGTCCTGCTACAAACGTGCATGTGCAAATATCTTTTTCATATAATGACTTCTTTCCTCTGGGTAGATACCTGGTAGTGGGACTGCTGTATCAAATGGTAGTACTGTAAGGAACCTCCACACTTTTTTACATAGTGGTTGTACTAGTTTACATTCATATCAGCAGTGTAAACGTACTCCCTTTTCACCACATCTACACCAACATCTATTATTTTTTTATTTTTTGATTATGGTCATTCTTGTAGGAGTAAGGTGGTATCTCATTGTGGTTTTGATTTGCATTTCCCTCATCATTAATGATGTTGAGTATTGTTTCATATGTTTGTTGGCCATTTGTGTATCTTCTTTTGAGAATTGTCTGTTTATGTCCTTTGCCCACTTTTTGATGGGGTTGTTTGTTTTTTTCTTGCTGATTTGTTTGAGATCCTTGTAGATTCTGAGTATTAGTCCTTTGTTGGATGTGGGTTGTCCATTTACTCTGCTGATTGTTTCTTTTACTGTGCAGAAGATCTTTAGTTTAATTAAGTCACATCAATATATCTTTGTTTTGTTGCATTTGCTTTTGGATTCTTGGTCATAAAGTCTCTGCCTAAGCCAATGTCCAGTAGAGTTTTTCCGATGTTATTTTCTAGAGTTTTTTATGTTTTCAGGCCTTAGATTTAAGTCTTTGATCCACTGTGAGTTGATTTTTACGTAAAGTGAGAGACGAGGATCCAGTTTCATTCTTCTATATGTGGCTTGCCAATTATCCCAGCACCATTTGTTGAATAGGGTGTGCTTTCCGCACTTTATGTTTTTGTTTACTTTGTCAAAGATCAGTTGGCTACAAGTATTGGCTTTATTTCTGGGTTCTCTATTCTGTTCCATTGGTCTATGTGCCTATTTTTATACCAGTACCATGCTGTTTTGGTGACTATGGCCTTATAGTATAGCTTAGTTTGAAGTCAGGTAATGTGATGCCTCCAGATTTGTGCTTTTGGCTTTGTCTTGTTTTGGCTATGTGGGCTCTTTTTTGGCTCCATATGAAATTTAGAATTTTCTTTCTAGTTATGTGAAGAATGATGGTGGTATTTTGATGAGAATCACATTGAATTTGTAGATTGCTTTTGGCAGTATGGTCTTTTCACAATATTGAGTCTATCTATCCATGAGCATGGGATGTGTTTCCATTCGTTTGTATATTTCAGCAGTGTTTTGTAGTTTTCTCCTTGTAGAGGTTTTTTTTTACCTCCTTGATTAGGTATATTCCTAATTATTTTATTTTTATTACAGACATTGTAAAAGGTGTTGACTTCTTGATTTGATTCTCAGGTTGGTCGCTATTGGTGTATAACAGAGCTACTAATTTGTTGAGATTAATTTTGTATCCTGGAACTTTGCTGAATTCATTTATCAGTTCTTGGAGCTTTTTGGATGAGTCTTTAGGGTTTTCTAGGTATTCAATCATATCGTCAGCAAACAGCAACAGTTTGACTTCCTCTTTATGGATTTGGATGACCTTGTTTTCTTTCTCTTGTTTGACTGCTCTGGCTAGGACTTCTAGTACTATGTTGAATAGAAGTGGTGAAAGTGGGCCTCCTTGTCTTGTTCCCGTTCTCAGGGGCAGTGCTTTCAACTTTTCCCCATTCAGTATAATGTTTGCTGTGGGCTTGTCATAGATGGATTTTATTACCTTATCACTTCTATGCTGATTTTGCTGAATGTTTTAATCATGAAGAGATGCTGGATTTTATCAAATGCTTTTTCTACATCTATTGGAATGATCATGTAACTTTTGCTTTTAATTCTGCTTATGTGGTGTATCACATTTATTGACTTGTGTATGCTAAACCATTACTGCATCCCTGCTATGCAACACATTTGATCATGGTAGATTATCTGGATCATCTGGTAGATGATCATGGTAGATTATCTGGATTAACCAAATCCATGCTGCTGGATTTGGTTGGCTAGGATTTTGTTAAAGACTTTTCCATCTGTGTTCATCAGGGATATTGGTCTGTAGTTTGTTGTTGCTGTTGTTGTTGTTGTGTCCTTTCCTAGTTTTGGTATTAGGGTTATATAGGCTTCGTAGAATGATTTAGGAAGGATTCTTTCTTTCTCATCTTGTGGAATAGCATCAATGGAATTGATACCAATTCTTCTTTGAATGTCTGATAGAAATCAGCTGTGAATCCATCTAGTCCTGGACTTTTTTTGTTGGCAATTAAAAAAATTACCATTTCAATCTTGCTGCTTGTTACTGACCTGTTCAGAGCTTATATTTCTTTCTAGTTTAATCTAGGTGGGTCGTATATTTTAAAAAATCTTTCAATCTCCTCTAGGTTTTCTAGTTCATGCGCACAAAGGTGTTTGTAATCTTGAATGATCTTTTGTATTTCTGTGGTATCAGTTGTAATATATCATGTTTTACTTATTTATTTAATTTAATTTAATTTTTTTTTTGAGATGGAGCCTTGCCCTGTCTCCCAGGCTGGAGTGCAGTGGCATGATCTTGGCTCACTGCAACCTCCGCCTCCCAGGTTCCAGTGATTCTCCTGCCTCAGCCTCCTGAGTAGCTGGGATTACAGGTGCCCACGACCATGCCCAGCTATTTTTTGTATTTTTAGTAGACACAAGTTTTCACTGTGTTGGCCAGGCTGGTCTGGAACTCCTGACCCTGTGATTCACCCCATTTCTATTTGAGGTTTTTTGGATCTTCTCTCTTCTTTTCTTGGTTAATCTTGCTAATCTTCTATCAACTTTATTTATCTTTTCAAAGAGCCAGCTTTTTGTTTCATTTATCTTTTATATTTATTTTGTTTCAATTTCATTTAGTTCTGCTCTCATTTTTGTTATTTCTTTTCTTCTGCTTAGTTTGGTTTGTTCTTGTTTCTCTAGTTCCTTGAAGTGTGACCTTAAATTGTTTATTTGTGTTCTTTCAGACTTTTTGATGTAAGCATTTAAGTCTATGAACTTTCCTTTCAGCAGGTTTTGGTAGGTTGTGTCGCTATTATCATTCAGTTCAAAGAATTATTTAATCTCCATCTTGATTCCATGTTTTTGCATAGGTTTGAAGATTCATTTTGGAGTTGATTTCCAGTTATATTCCACTGTGGTCTGAGAGAGCACTTGATACAATTTCAATTTTTAAAAATGTATTGAGACTTGTTTTGTAGCCTATCATATGGTCTGTCTTGGGGAATGTTCCATGTGCTGATGAATAGAATGTATATTCTGCAGTTGTTGGGTAGAATGTTCTGTAAATATCTGTTAAGTCCATTTTTTCTAAGGTATAGTTTAAATCCATTGTTCCTTTGTTGACTTTCTGTCTTGGTGGCCTGTCTAGTGCTGTCAGTGGAATATTAAAGTCCCCCACTATTATTGTGTTGCTGTCTATCTCATTTCTTAGGTCTAGTAGTAATTGTTTTGTAAATTTGGGAGCTTCAGTGTTAGGTGCCTATATATTTAAGCTTGTGATATTTTCCTATTGAACAAATCCTCTTATCATTATATAATGTTGTCTTTGTCTTTTTAAACTGCTGTTGCTTTAAAATCTGTTTTGTGTGATATAAGAATAACTACTCCTGTGCACTTTTGGTGTTCATTTGCATGGAACATCTTTTTTCCACTCTTTTACCTTAAGTGTATGTGAGTCTTCATGTGTTAGGTGAGTCTCTTGAAGACAGCAGATACTTGGTTGGTGAATTATAATATGTTCTACCATTCTGTGTCTTTTAAGTGGAGCATTTAAGCCATTTATATTCAACTGTTAGTATTGAGATGTGAAGTACTATTCTATTCATCATGCTATTTGTTGCCTGAACACCTTGTTTGTTGTCTTTTTCATTGTGTTTTGTTTTGTAGATCCTGTGAGACTTATGCTCTAAGAAGGTTCTATTTTGGTTTATTTCCAGGATTTGTTTCAAGATTTAGAGCTCCTTTCAGCAGTTCTTATAGTGCTGGTTTGGTACTGGTGAATTCTCTCAGTATTTGTTTGTCTGAAAAAGACTGCATCTTTCCCTTATTTATGAAGCTTAGTTTTGCTGCATACAAAATTCTTGGCTGATAATTATTTTGTTTAAGGAGGCAAAGATAAGGCCCCAATCCCTTCTCGCTTGGAGGATTTCTGCTGAGAAATCTACTGTTAATCTGATAGGTTTTCCTTTATATGTTACTTGGTGCTTTTGCCTCACAGCTCTTAAGATTTTTTCCTTCATCTTGACTTTAGATAACCTGATGACTATTTGCCTAGATGGTTATCTTTTTGTGATAAATTTCCCACGTGTTCTTTGAGTTTCTTGTATTTGGATGTCTAGATATCTAGCTAGGCTGGGGTAAGTTTTCCTCTATTATTCCCTCAAATATGTTTTCCAAACTTTTATATTTCTCTTCTGCCTAGGGAATGCTAATTATTCTTAGGTTTAATACAATCCCAAACTTCTTGGAGGCTTTGTTCATCTTTTAAAATTCTTTTCCCTTGTCTTTGTTGGATTGAGTTATTTCAAAAAGTCTTGTCTTTGAACTCTGAAGTTCTGTCTTTTACTTGCTTAATGTTATTGCTGAGATTTTCCAATGTATTTTGCATTTCTCTAAGTGTGTCCTTCATTTCCAGAAGTTGTGCTTGTTATTTATGCTTTCTATTTCACTTAAGATTTTTCCCTTCATAGCTTGTATTAGTTATTTCTATTTTTTATTTTTTAAATTTCATTAAGTTGGACTTCACATTTCTCTGGCGTCTCCTTGATTAGCTTAATAATTGACCTTCTGAATTCTTTTTCTGGCAATTCAGAGATTTCTCCTTGGTTTGGATCTGTTGCTAGTGAGCTAGTGTGATCTTTTGGGCATGTTAAAGAACCTTGTTTTGTCATATTACCAGAATTGTTCTTCTGACTCTTTCTTATTTGGGTAGACTATTTCAGAAGGAAGATCTGGGGCTGACGCGCTGCTGTTCAGATTTTTTTTTTTTTTTTTTTGTCCTACAGGGTGCTTCTTTGATGTGGTACTCTCCCCTTTACCTTAGCGATAGGGCTACCTGAGAGTTGAACTGCAGTGGTTTTGATTTCTCCTTTAGATCTAGCCACCTAGTGAAGCTACCAGTCTCTGCACTGGTATTGGGGAGTGTCTGCACTGAGTCCTGTGATGTGAAATGTCTCCATGTTTCTCATTTGTGGATACCAGCACTTGCTTCAGTGGAGGTAGCAGGGGAGTGAAGAGAACTCTGCAAGGGTCCTTGGTTATAGTTCTGTTTATTGTACCAGTTTTGTGTTGGTTGGTTTCCAGCCAGGAGGTGTCAATTTCAAGAGTGCATTAGCTGCCATAGTATAGGGAGGATCAGGTGGTGGGCAGGGCCCTAGAGCTCTGAAGAGATTATGTCCTTTGTCTTCAGAGTTTTTTGGCTGTCTCTGGGCACATGCAGCAGCAATCCACTTCCTTCAAAGGATCTGTGGTTTCTCTTGGCTTTCCCGGTATGTTGCTATGGTAGTTCTTAGAGCAAAAGTTCACGATGTGAGTCTCCATACACTGTTCTGTCCATCTGAGTGGGAGCTGCAAGTTAGTTCTGCCTCCTATCTGCCATTTTTCCAGGGCTCTGATCATCTGTCCTTTCTTCTGTACAGTTTTAGGCTGGGGAGGTGCAGGAGAAGGGGAAGTGAGTGCCCTGGTATGCAGTTTTCCTGACAAGTGTCTCTAGTTCTTTGGGACTTTGAGCCAACTAAGACAGAACAGAGATGGGAGCTCCACCCCACCTGTTCTCTGCCCACATCACTGGCAGGGCCCCCAGGGACCTCTGCTATGTGGTACCAACAGACACATTTGCTCTTCACTTCTCTAAAGCAGCCCTGAAGGCTGGGGCTTTCAGCCTCAGCCTTCTGCCTGCCTGGCTGGCCTCAGCCTTGTTTGTTGCAACGTCTCAGGTATTTCACCTTCCTACCCCCAACTGGGGAATCAGCTTGAGAAATCAGAAGAGATGTTTCTTTTTCCACTCAGGTCACTGTCCAGTGTCCCCAAATCATCGATGGATCTGAGGGGAGAATCTCTGTGGGCTGAGAGGGGCCGTGGTGATACATGTCCTTGACAAGCTGGGACTAGACTGGACACACCAGCTTTTGTCCAGATCTGCTTGCTCGTCAACTTCACTTGGCTTCCGCTTTGCTCTGCACCCTGGTTCTGGTAGCTGCAGGGACCCTGAACTCACATTTCAATGGCACCATCATGCCCTCAGCTGCCAGAACCTAAACGTTGTAATCTGGCTCTTCCTTCTCACCCTTGCCTCACTTTTCACCAAATCCTAATCATGCCTCCTCCACCACCATGAGAGCTCTTTGCCTCCTTGCTGCCCTACTGTCCTCTGCCTGGTTTAGCATCGCAGCCTCCTTCCTGCATTACTTTAATGACCACCTGCCTGTGTACCCCTCATCCCCAGGCTACCTCCCCTTAGCAGTGAGAGAGATCTTTCCAAGGCATAGGTGGGGTCCCCACTTTCTAGGAAGAAAATGCAATGTCTTTCAGATAACACTCATAAGATTTTCATGGTTCTTGAGGGAGAAACAGGAATCCACATATCTCACCTGCCTTTATAGACCAGAGAGGAGGCAACAGACTGCCCATTCCCTGCAGAGGCTCTGGGATGGAAGTCTCTATCCCTGTCCTAGCCCCTTCTTCTTCCCCTGTACCTGTGGCCTCTGGGCTAGGGTGCTCAGGGATCTGACTGCTGCCTTGGCACCCTCAGCCCTGTCACCCTCCTTCCCATGAAGTGCCCTTTCTCAGTGAGTAGCCTCATCCACTCCCCTCATCCAAACCCCAGGCCCATCTTGGCTGTATGTTCCCTCCTTACCCAGTTGTTTGAAGCCGCCTCTGAGTGTAGTTAACCTGCTCTTGATGCCCTCTTGTCTCCTGGCCCAGCCTCACCTCTGGATACCTGGCGCTGCCTCTCCAAGGCCATCCCTCCCACCAGTGTTTACCTTACCCCGGTCCCCTGCCTCTCAAGTCAGAGGTAATCCCTGCTACTGCTAGGGTGATCTGTCTGGTGATAAAATCCAATCTGCTGGTACAGCCTGCAAGCCCTGATTGGTTCTCCCCTCCACCTCAGCTCCCAGCATCCTTGTGCACCTGTGGCCAACGATGCCCAGCTCTTTCTCACGTGCATTGGCCTTTGAACGTGAGCTGTCTTTGCCTGGAGCATCTTTTCCCTCCTGACACTGGCAAGCTGCTGCTGGGCCAGCCCTTCTCAGCATGATGTTGCCTCTCCCAGGAAGCTCTCCAGGGTCCCTTAGGCTGGGTCTCATGTGCTGGTTTTTGCTTCCTCAGTACTCTGTTCATGCTGGAGAAATAAAGAGGCATAAAATAGAGTCCTGCTCCTTAAGGTTCAAGTAGACCTCTGACTGTTCCTACAACAATCACTTCTATTACCAGCATCAGCAGGTTTTCCCTTGCCACTGCATCTTTCCAGCAGCACATCAACCTGCAGTGAAAGCTTGGTTTTTAAAAATAGGAATATGAAGCTTGTTTCCTGCCCCAGGACCTTGGCACTGACACTACTCCTTCCTGGATGGCCCCCTTGCAGGTCTTCTCAGAGTCATCTTGACTCTGCATCCCTCCTGCAACCACCATCTGACTTCTCTGCTTCTCTCTAAAGGAACATCTGCAGACGTGGCATGTCTAATACTAAAGTGTTAGTTCCTGCCCCAGCACCACCCCATCCCCACAGCCTTACTCCACCTAGACAGGGTCTGCATCTCACCGAGGGCATTGCCATCTTCCTGTTTGACCTTCCCACCCAGGAGCTCCTACTGCTGCCTGCCCTACTTGCCATAGTGCTTGTGGTTATGATCTCCATGTGCTCCTACTCCAAACCACTTATAGTTTCCTGTCCCTTCCAGAAGAAAATCCAATCCCAACACCATGGCTTCTAAGGCCCTGACCATCTCCTGCCATGCCTTTACTTGCCCTGTTCCAGCTACATTCACTGTGAGATTCCTACAACACGAGGCTGTTTTTTCTCACTCCAGGACCTTTGCACTGACTCCACTCCATCCTGGAGGGCCTTCCAGGCTCTTCTCAGGGTGTCTCCCTCACATTGCTCAAGCACATCCCCTCAGAGAGGGCTTCCCGCACTTCTGGACCTGGTATCCCCGGCCATGTCCTCTTCTGCTCCTTGAACACAGCAAGCTTCCTTTCATTCGTATTATTTCTCAGGACCTGAAATTGTCAATTTATTCACTTATTTATTGCCTGTTTCTCCTTCTGGAAATATAAGCTTCTGGGCAGGGACCTCATGTGCCTTATTTGTCACCTAAGCCCAGGGCCTGGCTGGTACTGGAGGAGCTGATGGACCTTGGGTGCTTCTCCCAGCTTCATGACATAGCCCACTACTGGCCTTCTGCATCAAGGCTGGGAATACTGTAGCCAGAAGGAAAATCTCTCTGTTAACATGGAATTAATAAAAGAATATGTAGTTGCAGGTTTTATATACATATATATATGATTAAAATATATATATATATGATAAAAATGACATTCTGCTGAGAGATAGAGAGAACCCATAAACTTCTGTTTTTTCTGCATCCTTACATTGCCTTCATATAAAAAGAAAATTTTAATCGCTGGCTTACACACTAGTTTTTGATGTAAGCCACCATTTATGACACCTTTCGGTAAGTCCTGGAGTAGAGTGATGAGCAAGAAACCAGGCCAGCGTGCCCCGGCACCAAGAGTGGGAGTGGCCACAGGGCAACCTTCCCTGGAGAACTTGCTCTGATGCCCCCTGAAGTCTTGTGAGCTCTGGGGCCAGGACCCGGCCTGGTACCCCTGTGCCCTAGGGCTCTGCCCCAGCCCATGATTCTTTCCAGGATTGGCATGTACTTAACTCATTACCAATCACGTATAGCCCCTTGACAAGTTTTGGCACACAAGGCATTTGGGATGTCTTGGGGAAGAAAACGAAATACTTTAATGTAATCAAAAACACAAGAAGGGGATGCCCCTGAAATATAATATGTCCTGGGAGCTGCTCCCCTGCTATGTGGACTTGGATGCTCTGCAATATGCCAATACCGTTTTTTTTTTTTTTTTTTTCTTTCCCCACAGGATTACTCACATGTCACTTTGGTGAGAAGATGAGGCATTCAGATTGGGAGAACTTGTCACTTTGTCAGAATTATTTTCAGACAAGATTTTTTACTTTTTGTTTCTATATTTTGAAAGAATAATTTCTTACAACACTCAGGAATTAGTACTTTGCATTTTCAGGTTCACTTTGGTGCAGCCCCTATGGTGCTTGTGGGTCTGGCCCAACCTTCCCTGGAATGAGTCCTTGGTTGAGGGGGCCTGAGGTCAGCACCCTGCAGGGTTCATCCTGCAGTGTCACTTAAAAATGTCCAGCTGCTTGGGCTGGCAATTTCTGCTGAATGCACAAAAATACATTTTGCCTTTTCTCCTTCCAAGTTGCAGTTTCTTTTCTGCAAATGAAGCAGAAGAAAAGTGCTGCATTGACATGATGAACTGAAAGCACACTTACTTCAGGGACATGTTTCTTCAGTTGGGAAATTCCTCTTTTATTTGTGACTAGTTGTTTTCTTTCCTTAGTCAACTTCCTCCAACCCTCAATGCATGTGACACACACACACACACACACACACACACACACACACACTCAGGGATGCCCAGAAGTTCCCAGATCCCAGCACTGGCTCTCTGAGACTGTAGGCTCTGGGGGAGGGTGGGCTGTCAGGGAGGCTGGACTTTGGGGAAGGTGTCTGTCTAGGGTGGGATGTGCAGGTGAAGAGCTGGGGTTGGTCTATGAGAGACCTGGGCCCCAACTGGCTGCCCCTTGATGTCCCCTGTGATCTTGTCTTTTCCATCCATGAAATGGAGGTGAGCCACAGTGCCGAGCCTACAGGGGTGGGGAAGTCACTGTGCACAGCTCCAGGCACAGAATAGGTGCTGGGTGAATGCCATGTGGGACTCCTCCCACTCAAGGAGAGTGTGTGGCAGTGGAGGAGAGGTGTCAAGAACCCCTGAAGCATCCTCCTGGGGAAGTCACTTTCTCAGAGGAAAAAGATGTGGATTTGAAATCTCTTGATTCCTTCTTTTAAAGCCTCATAGGACCCCACATTTGATGTGCAAGCTCAATCCTGCAACCAGGCCCAGAGCGCCGTGCTCCTTCTCTCTCTTCATTAGTAAGCAACCCAGTGACTCACTGCAACACAGTGCCCAGGATGTAGGGACGAGTGGAGGGTGTCTGCACAGACTCCCTGGCCAAGGCATGTGGGTGCTCCTCCCAGCCCTGCCCTCTGGCTCCCATTTCAGAAGGGACCACTGGGGACAGTTAATTCAAGTGATTGTCCAAGCAGGCCCTCCTAGGAGATATTAGGGTGCAAATGCAGGTCATAATCACCCACCCTTTGACGCCTGCTCCTCAGACACCCCCAATGCATGAGCCCTGCTGTGAGGGGTACGGCCAGCCTGCCATCTCCAGGTGTTGCTGGAGCACCCCAGGCTGGTCCGTGGTGCCGGGTCCAGCCCTCCGAAAGACCTTTCCAGCAGACTTGGATTCCTGCCTCTTGGGTGGTCTGATAAACTGTCCCCTGGCTGGTGTTTGGGCCAACTGTACCAGCTTCCATCTGATGTTTCTGGCAGAGGAATTCTTGAGGCCTCTGCACCTCGTTAGCCCTCAGAATGGGACTCACTAGGCTCCAGCGTGGGTCATTACTCGGATCTGTGAGCTTGTTGCTGTGACCTTGGGACCGCTGACCAGATGGCCCAGATGCAGGGGGCCCGGGAAGCCCCAGGCCCTGCAGGAAGCCCCAGCTGGTGATCCCTGTTCATCCTGTTAGAAGAAGGGCTATGGTAGCAATTGTTTCAGACCTGAGGCATGAGGGGAGCCAGGGGAACTGGATTTGGGAGGTAGGCAGGTCAGGTGCAAGTCTCAGCCTTTCCAAGTAGCTGTGGCCTTGGGCAAGACCTCTACTTCTCTGAGCCTCAGTTTCCTCCCCTGCTATGTGGCCATGGATGGAAGTCCCAGGGAGGGCACAAGGACTCACCCACCACAGTGTCAGATAAGAACTGGTTCTCAGCAAAGGAGAGCTCACATGATGGTGCCTGTGGATATCAAAGGCACAGAAAACAGGACACACACTTCTGTTAATTTAAGTTTAAAAAATAAAAATGAATAAACATTAGCCCCTGTTTGGCTTGCCAAACCCCAGCCAGGCCACACTCTTCCTTTTTGCAAACCATCCCATCCTGGTTCCTCACTGAGACGTTTGCCATCCTGCAGGTGTGGATCACCTTCCTTGTGAGCCTTTGCTGTTTCAGCACTGTGCTGGGCACTGCATGGGCTCCCACTAGCCTTTCTGTGCCCTGGAGTCTGTCATCGTTGGGCCTTATTAGTGATGTGACCCATAAAGGGAACTGAACTCCTCTCAGCCTCAATTTCATCTTCTGTAAAAGTGGTGTAATGAAGGTCCCGGTCAAACTGGCCCCAGACATTAACATACTATTGTCTGAACATTGCACCATATGCAGTGCCCGGCATGTGGCTGCCCTTTAGAGATGGGAGGGAGGAATTGGGAATATCCTGTTCTGAACTACCTGCACTACACATAAAGTAATATGTGAATGTGTACTTAGATTATTAAAAATGTGTATTGTAAACCCTGAGGCAATCACAAAAAATTGAAAAGAAACATTAATGATACGCTAAAAGAGGACTTAAAATGGAATCATGTAAAATGCAAATGTAAAAACAGGGAAGGCAGAGAAAAGGAAAAAAAAAAAAAGAAGTGCAAAGAATAAAAGGTTATAAATAAGGCAAGTATTAAATCAACTATATAAATTATCACCTTAAATATAAATGGTCTAAACACACCAATTAAAAGACAGATAACTGAGGTTACAATGAGCTATCATCATGCCACTACACTCCAGCCTGGGCAACAGAGTGAGACTTTATCTACTAATTACAGCTGTATACAGGAAACCTACTTCAAATATAAAGACTTAGACCAGTTGAAAGTGAAGGGATAAAGAAAAAGCATACCATGTAAATATTTATCAAAAGAAAACTGAAGTAGCCGTATTAGTTCTAGCTTTAATTTCAGAGAAAACAGCAGAAGAAGGAAGATTATTGGGTATAATGAGGGAATTTATAAGGATAAAGAGGTCAATTCTCCAAGGAGATATAATAATCCTAAAACAGCATGTACTTAACAACAGCGCATCAAAATAAATGAGGCAAAAACGGTAATTTTGGCTGAAACTGAATTGGAAGGAGAAATAGGCAAACCCAATTATTATGGTTGGAGACTTCAAATGCTTGTCAGTAATTGATAAACCAAGGAAGCAGAAGATCTGTAAGGATAGAGGTGACCTGAGCAGCATTAAGAATCATCTTGATCTGATTGACATTTTTGGAATATTCCAGCCAACAACATCAATTATATATTCATCTCAAGCTCATTAATGTGCAATATTCAATATAGACACAGTCCAGATCATAAAACACACTTTAAAAATTTTGAAGAATAAAAGTCATACAAAGTATGCTCTCATACCACAATAGAATTAAGCTAGAAATCAATCATTCACAGAAGGATAGGCAGAAAATTCCCAAATATTTGGAAATTAAATAACCCAAGGGAGAACTAAGAAGTCTCAAAAATAAAGAACAATTGATATTTTGAAATAAGTAAAAATTAAAATACAACTTTTCAAAGTTTTGGGGATGAAGAAAAGTGGCTCTGAGAAGAAAATTTATAGCATTAAATACATATGTTTGAAAAGAAGAAATATATAAAACAAATGACCTAATCTTCTATCTTGGGAAGCTAGAGAAAGAAGAGCGAATTATACCCAAAAAAAGCAGAGGAAAGAAAATAATGAAAATTGGAGCAAATATCAGTGCAATTAAAAGGAGGAAAACAATAAACAGAATCAGCAAAATCAAAAGATCAAGAAAATTGATAAACCTCTAGCCAAGTTCACCAAGAAATAAAGAGAGAATATCAGATTGCCCAATATAATAAATTAAAGGGAGGTTATCACTACTGATCTTAAATAGATAATAACAGAATACCATAAATGACACTTTATCCACAAATTTAATAACTCCATTGAAATGGACAATTTCCTGAAAGACAAATTTCCAAAACTCATTCAAAGAGCAATAGATAACCTGAAAAGCTCTAATTTAATAAATAAATTAAATTAATAATTAAAAATCCTCTAAGAGAACAAATAAAAAGAAGGAAAGAAAGAACCAGGCCAAGATAACAAACATCAGTGGTTTCACTCATAAATTCTACCAAATAACTGAAGAAGAAATAATATCAATTCTTCACAGTTTTTTTAGAAACAGAAGGAGCATTTCCTAATCAACTCTTTTGAGGCCAGCATTACCCTAATACTAAAACCACAGAAAAATGTTACAAAACTACAGACCAATATGTCTCAAGAACATGGCTGCAAAAATCTTTAACAAAATATTAGAAAGTGTGTTAAGCAATATCTAAAAAGGATAACTCATCGCAACCAAGTGGCATTAAATCCAGCAAGGGAAGTCTGGTTCAAATTAGTAAACTAATCATTGGAATTCACTATATTAACAAATTAAAGAAGAAAAACATGTACGCATATCAGTTAATGCAGAAAAGCATGCAAGAACAAAATTCAACACTCATTTATGATAAAAACTCCCAGCAAACTAGCAATACCAGAAAACTTCCTTGTCCTAATAAAGGGTATATATGAAATGCCTACAGTTAATCCCATACTTAATTGTGAGACTCATGCTTTTTTCTCAGACTGGAGACAAGGCAAAGATGTATTCTCTTAAAATTCCCATTTAACATCATACTAGAAGTCGTAGCCAGTGCAATAAAACAAGAAAAATAAATAAATGGTGTGCCAATTTGAAGGATAGAAATAACACTGTATTCGCATATGGTATGGGAATCTAGGAAAAACACTAAAGAATGTACAAAACAATCCTGGAATTAATAAGCAAGTCTAGGAAGGTGGCAGGATATAAGGTACAGAAATTAATTTCTTTTTTATATATCAACAATGAATAATTGGAATTTTAAATAAAACAAAATTACTATTGACAATAAAACCAAAACTGAAGAAAATAAAGTATTTATTTATACATCTAAAAAAAGTACAGGATTTATATGTGAAAAGCTACAAAACTCTGAATTAAAGGAGGTCTAAATACATGGAGAAATATCTTATGTTCATGTAGTAAAACAGCAGTACTCAGTCTTTTTGGCACCAGGAACTGGTTTTGTGAAAGACAAATTTTTTACAGATGGTGGGGTGCTAGGGGATGGTTTCAGGGTGAAACTATTCCACCTCAGATCATCAAGCATGAGTTAGATTCTCATAAGGAACATGCAACCTAGATCCCTTGCATGCATAGTTAACAATAGGGTTTGTGCTCCTATAAGAATCTAATGCTGCTGGGATCTGACAGGAGGCAGAGCTCAGGCGGAAATGCTAGCCTGCCTACCACCCGCCTCCTGCTGTGCATCCTGATTCCTAACAGGCCATGGACTGAACTAGTACTGGTCTGTGGCTGGGGGTTGGGGATTCCTATGTTAAAAGCCTCAATATTGTTAAAATGTTAATTCTTCCCAACTTGATTTTTAGTTTCAAGAATGTAATCTAAATTCATGTTTAGGTTTGAATGTAATCCTATTCAAAATTCCAGCAATCTGTGTTTATATATTCACAAACTAATTATAAAATTTATATATAAAGACAAAGGCCTTAGACGAGTCACTACAATATTACGTAGAATAATAAAGTTGGAAGACCACACTATCTGATTTTAAGCCCTAAAATAAAGCTACAGCAGTCAAGATAATGAAGTACAGGCAAACTAATAGATGCATAGAACAATATAACATAGTAGAGATCCCAGAAATAAACCCACAGAAATATAGTCAACTGATCTTTGACAACAGCACAATGGTAATTCAATGGAGAAAGAGTAGTCTTTTCCACAAATGATGCTAGAGTAATTGGATAGCTGTATGCAAAGAATGAAACTAGACACACACTTTACACAATAATTAATTCAAATGGACCATGGTCCTTGTATTAATTTCCTATTTCTGCATTACCACAAACTTAGTGACTTAACACAAATCAGTTTATTATTTTTTATATAGTTCTGAAGGTCAGAAATCCCAAATGAGTCTCGCTGGGGTAAAATCAAGGTGATGACAAGGTTTTCTTTCTCTTTCTTTTTTCTTTCCTTTTTTTCTTTTCCAGCTATATGGTTGCCCAAATTCTTCTGTCTTTAAAATCAGAAATGGCCAATTGAGTTTTTCTTAAATTGTATCACATTACTTTCATGAATCAGGTCAGTTTATGGATAAGGCATCTACAAAATCCCTTACTCCGTGTAAGATAAGATACTTGCAGATTTCAAGAGCTATGGGAGACATATTCTGGCTATAACAGTCCACCTTCTGGCCTCAAAGCACATCTATCCCACAGGCAAATACATTTGCCCCATGCCAAAATTGCCACAGGCTCAATCCATCACAGTTTTAACCCAAGTCCAGAATTTCATTTTAAATCTCATCAACTCAAAACTCCCAAATCTCATCATCAAAATCATCTAAGTCAGGTATGGGTAAGACTCTGGTTACAATCCCTGCCAGGGCACAATGGCTTTCTATCATTGTTTGAAGTTTTGGATTCCATTTACGTGACATTTTGGAAAAGGCAAAGTGATAGAGGCATAAATAGATCAGTGGTTGACAGAAAGTTTGGGTAGGCAGGAGGATGAAAAGATGAAACACAGGTGAATTATTAAGGTGGTGAAACTACTCCTTATAGTACTGTAAAGGTAGATATATGGCACCATGCATTTGTCAAAACTCATAGAGCTATAAAGAATAAAAAGTAAAATTTAATGTAAAAAAATGTTTAAAAAATCAACTGCATGGACAGTGGGCACCAGAATGGATTGTACACTATGACAAAGAATTAGCTAATAAAATATTTCAAATGTATGAAATAACTTCACTGCAGGAGAAGGGGGAAAAAACGTGCTAACCCAAGGAACACTGAAAATCAGCAGAGACTATAAAACTAAAGGCAAAAGGAACTATACAAAAGCACTGTGTTCTAGCTGGTAAGGCTGCTTTCTTTTTTTATTTTTATTTTATTTTTTAAAGTTCCAGGGTGCATGTACAGGATGAGGTTTGTTACATAGGAAAACGTGTGCCAAGGTGCTTCGCTGCACCTATCAACCCATCATCCAGTTATTAAGGCCAGCATGCATTAGCTCTTTTCCCTAATGTTCTCCATGTCCCCCACCCTCCCCAGCAGGCCCCTGTGAGTGTTGTTCCCCTCACTGTGTCCATGTGTTCTCATTGTTCAGTTCTAAGTGAGAGCATGCAGTGCTTGGTATTCTGTTCCTGCATTACTTTGCTGAGGATAATGGCTTCCCACTTCATCCGTGTCTCTGAAAAGGACATGATCTCATTCCTGTTTATGGTTGCATAGTATTCCATAGTGGATATGTACCACATTTTCTTTATTTTTTAGTTTTTATTTTATTATACTTTAAGTTCTGGGGTACATGTGCAGAACGTGCAGGTTTGTTACATAGGTATACACGTGCCATGGTGGTTTGCTGCACCCATCAACTCATCATCTACATTAGGTATTTCTCCTAATGCTATCCCTCCCCCATCCCCCCACTCCCCAACAGGCTCCAGTGTGTGATGTTTCTCTCCATGTATCCATGTGTTCTCATTGTTCAACTACCACTTATGAGTGAGAATATGCAGTGTTTGGTTTTCTGTTCTTGTGTTGGTTTGCTAAGAATGATGGTTTCCAGCTTCATCCATGTCCCTGCAAAGGACATGAACTCATCCTCTTTTATGGCTGCATTGTATTCCATGGTGTATATGTGCCACATTTTCTTTATCCAGTCTATCATTGATGGACATTTGGGTTGGTTCCAAGTCTTTGCTATTGTAAACTGTGCCACAATAAACATATGTGTGCATATGTCTTTATAGTAGAATAATTTATAATCCTTTGGGTATATACCCAGTAATGGGATTGCTGGGTCAAATGGAATTTCTAGTTCTAGATCCTTGAGGAATCACTGCACTGTCTTCCACAATGGTTGAACTAATTTACACTCCCACCAACAGAGTAAAAGCATTCCTATTTCTCCACATCCTCTCTGACATGTGTTGTTTCCTAATTTTTTAATGATCACCATTCTGACTGGTGTGAGATGATATCTCATTGTGGTTTTGATTTGCATTTCTCTAATGACCAGTAATGATGAGCTTTTGTTCCTATGTTTGTTGGTCACATAAATATCTTCTTTTGATGAGTGTCTTTTGATATCCTTTGCCCACTTTTTGATGGGGTTGTTTTTTTCTTGTAAATTATTTAAGTTCTTTGTAGATTCTGGATATTAGCTCTTTGTCAGATGAATAGATTGCAAAACTTTTCTCCCATTCTGTAGGTTGCCTGTTCACTCTGATGATAGTTTCTTTTGCTTGCAGAAGTTCTTTAGTTTCATTAGATCCCATTTGTCAATTTTGGCTTTTGTTGCCATTGGTTTTGGTGTTTTAGTCATGAAATTTTTGCCCATGTCTATGTCCTGAATGATATTGTCCAGGTTTTCTTCTGGAGTTTTTATGGTTTTAGGTCTTATGCTGAAGTCTTTAATCCATCTTGAGTTAATTTTTGTATAAGGTGTAAAGAAGGGGTCCGGTTACAGCTTTCTGCCTATGGCTAGCCAATTTTCCCAACACCATTTATTAAATAGGGAATCCTTTCACCATTGCTTGTTTTTGTCAGGTTTGTCAAAGATCAGATGGTTGTAGATGGCTGGTGTTCTTTCTGAGGCCTCTGTTCTCTTCTGTTGGTCTATATATCTGTTTTGGTACCAGTACCATGCTGTTTTGGTTACTGTAGCCTTGAAGTATAGATTGAAGTCAGGTAGCTTGATGCCTCCAGCTTTGTTCTTCTTGCCCAGGATTGTCTTGGCTATGTGGGCTCTTTTTTGGTTCCGTATGAAATTTAAAGTAGTTTTTTTTTTCCCAATTCTATGAAGAAAGTCAATGGTAGCTTGATGGGGATAGCACTGAAAGTATAAATTACTTTGGACAGTATGGCCATTTTCACAGTATTGATTCTTTCTATCCATGAGCATGGAATGTGTTCCCATTTGTCTGTGTCCTCTTTTATTTCCTATTTCCTTGAGCAATGGTTTGTAGTTCTCCTTGAAGAGGTCCTTCACATCCCTTGTAAGTTGTATTCATAGGTATTCTATTCCCTTTGTAGCAATTGTGAATGGGAGTTCACTCATGATTTGGCTCTTTGTTTGTCTGTTATTGGTGTATAGGAATACTTGTGAGTTTTGTACATTGATTTTGTATCCTGAAACTTTGCTGAAGTTTCTCATCAACCTAAGGAGATTTTGGGCTGAGATGATGGGGTTTTCTAAATATACAATCATGTTATCTGCAAGGAGAGACAATTTGACTTCCTTGTTTCCTAATTGAATTTATTGCTTTCTCTTGCCTGATTACCTTGGCCAGAACTTCCAATACTGTGTTGAATAGGAGTGGTGAGAGAGGGCATCCTTGTCTTCTGCCAGTTTTCAAAGGGAATGCTTCCAGTTTTTGCCCATTCAGTATGATATTGGCTGTGGGGTTGTCACAAATAGTTCTTATTATTTTGAGATACATTCCATCAATACCTAGTTTATTGAGAGTTTTCAGCATGAAGTGCTGTTGAATGTTTTCAAAGGCCTTTACTTCATCTACTGAGATAATCATGTGGCCTTTGTCAGTGGTTCTGTTTATGTGATAAATTACATTGATTGATTTGTGTATGTTGAACCAGCCTTGCATCCCAGGGATGAAGCCGACTTGATCGTGATGGATAAGTTTTTGATGTGCTGCTGGATTCAGTTTGCCAGTATGTAATTGAGGATTTTCACATCCATGTTCATCAGGGATATTGGCCTGAATTTTTTTTTTTTTTTTTTTTTTTTTTTTTTTTTTTTTTTTTTTTGCTGTTGTGTCTCTGCCAGGTTTTGGTATCAGGATGATGCTGGCCTCATAAAATGAGTTAGGGAGGATTTCCCCTTTTTCTATTGTTTGGAATAGTTTCAGAAGGAATGGTACCATCTCCTCTTTGTACCTCTGGTAGAATTCTGCTGTGAATCCATCTGGTCCTGGACTATTTTTGATTAGTAGGCTATTAATTATTGCCTCAATTTCAGAACTTGTTATTGGTCTATTCAGGGATTCGGCTTCTTCCTGGTTTAGTCTTAGGAGGTTGTATGTGTCCAGGAATTTATCTGTATCTTCTAGATTTTCTAGTTTATTTGCGTAGAGGTGTTTATAGTATTCTCTGATGGTAGTTTGTATTTCTGTGGGATCAGTGGGGATATCCCCTTTATTTTTTTTTTAATTTTGTCAATTTGATTCTTCTTTTTTCTTCTTTGTTAGTCTGTCTAGTGGTCTATCTATTTTGCTGATTTTTCAAGAAACCAGCTCCTGGATTCATTGATTTTTTTTGAAGGGTTTTTCTTTTCTCTATCTCCCTCAGCTCTGCTCTGATCTTAGTTATTTCTTGTCTTCTGCTAACTTTTAAATTTGTTTGCTCTTGCTTTACTAGTTCTTTTAATTGTGGTGTTAGGGTGTCAATTTTAGATATTTCCTGCTTTCTCTTGTGGGAATTACTGCTATAAATTTCCCTCAACACACTGCTCTGAATGTGTCCCAGAGATTCTGGTACATTGTGTTTTTGTTCTCATTGGTTTCAAAGAATATCTTTATTTCTGCCTTAATTTCATTATTTACCCAGTAGTCATTCAGGAGCATGTTGTTCAGTTTCCATGTAGTTGTGCAGTTCTGAGTGAGTTTCTTAATACTGAGTTCTAATTTAGTGCACTGTGGTCTGAGGGAACGTTTGCTATGATTTCCATTCTTTTGCATTTGCTGAGGAGTGTTTCACTTCCAATTATGTGGTCAATTTTAGAATAACTGCAATGTGGTGCTAAGAAGAATATATATTCTGTTGATTTGGGATGTAGAGTTCTGTAGATGTTGATTAGGTCCGCTTGGTAGAAAGCTGAGTTCAAGTCCTGGATATCCTTGTTAATTTTCTGTCTCCTTGATCTGTCTTATATTGATGGGGGTGGGTGTTAAAGTCTCCCACTATTATTGTGTGGGAGTCTAATTCTCTTTTTAGGTCTCTAAGAACTTGCTTTATGTATCTGGGTCCTCCTGTATTGGGTTCATATATATTTAAGATAGCTCTTCTTGTTCCATTGATCCATTTACCATTATGTAATGCCCTTCTTTGTCTCTTTTGATCTTTATTGGTTTAAAGTCTGTTTTATCAGAGACTAGGATTTTAACCCATGCTTTTTTTTTTTTTTTTTTTCTTTCCATTTGCTTGGTCAATATTTCTCCATCCTTTTATTTTAAGCCTATGTGTGTCATTGCATGTGAGATGGGTCTCCTGTATACAGCACACTGATGGGTCTTGACTCTTTTTCCAGTTTGCTAATCTGTGTCTCTTAATTGGGGCATTTAGCCTGTTTACATTTAAGATTAATATTTTTGTGTGTGAATTTGATCCTGTCATTATGATGCTAGCTGGTTATTTTGTTGATGCTGTTTCTTCATAACGTCAAGGGTCTTTACAATCTGGTTTGCTTTTGCAGTGGCTGGTGCCAGTTGTTCCTTTCCATGTTTAGTGCTTCCTTCAGGAGCTCTTGTATGGCAGGTCTGGTGGTGACAAAATTTCTCAGCATTTGTTTGTCTGTGAAGGATTCTATTTCTCCTTCATTTATGAAACTGAGTTTGGCTGGATATGAAATTCTAGGGTGAAAATTATTTAACAAATGTTAAATATTGGCCCCCACTTTCTTCTGACTTGTAGGGTTTCTGCAGAGAGATCTGCTGTTAGTCTGATGGGCTTCCCTTTGTGGGTAACCTGACATTCCTCTCTGGCAGCGCTTATCATATTTTCCTTCATTTCAACCTTGGTGAATCTAATGATTATGTGTCTTGGGGGTTGCTCTTCTCAAGGAGTATCTTTGTGGTGTTCTCTGTATTTCCTGAATTTGAATATTGGCCTGTCTTTCTAGGTTGGGGACGTTCTCCTGGATAATATCCTAAAAAGTGTTTTCCAACTTGGTTCCAGTCTTGCCGTCACTTTCAGGTACACCAATCAAATATAGATTTGGTCTTTTCACATGGTCCCATATTACTTAAAGGTTTTGTTAGTTTCTTTCACTCTTTTTTCTCTAATCTTGTCTTCTCGCTTCATTTCATTGTGTTGATCTTCAATCTCTGATATTCTTTCTTCTGCTTGATTGATTCGGCTCTTGATACTTGTGTAGGCTTCACTAAGTTCTTATGTTGTGTTTTTCAGCTCCACCAGGTCATTTGTGTTCTTCTCTAAATTGGTTATTCAAATTAGCAATTACTCTAACCTTTTTTTCAAGGTTCTTAGCTTCCTTGCATTGGATTAGAACATGTTCGTTTAGCTCAGAAGAGTTTGTTATTACCCATCTTCTGGAGCCCACTTCTGTCAGTTCATCAAACTCATTCTGCATCCAGTTTTGTTCCCTTGCTGGTGAGGAATTGTGATCCTTTGGAGAAGAAGAGGCATTCTGGTTTTTGGAATTTTCAGTCTTTTTGCGCTGGTTTCTCCCCATCTTTGTGGATTTATATACCTTTGGTCTTTGATGTTGGTGACCTTCAGATGGGGTCTCTGAGTGGACATCCTTTTTGTTGATGTTGATACTGTTCCTTTCTGTTTGTTAGTTTTCCTTCTAACTGTCAAGCCTCTCTGCTGCAGGTCTGCTGGAGTTTGCTGGAGGTCCACTCCAGACCATGTTTGCCTGGGTATCACCACCAGGTACTGTAGAACAGTAAAGATTGCTGTCTGTTCCTCCCTCTGGAAGCTCTGCCAGCAAGAGCTCTCCTGTATGAGGTGTGTATCAGCCACTATTGGGAGATGTCTCCCAGTTAGGATACACAGGGGTCAGGGACCCACTTGAGGAGGCAGTCTGTCCCTTATCAGAGCTCGAATGCTGTGCCGGGAGATCTGCTGCTCTCTTCAGAGCTGTCAGGCAGGGACGTTTAAGTCTGCTGAAGGTATGCCCATAGCCGCCCCTTCCCCCAGGTGCTCTGTCCCAGGGAGATGGGGGTTTTATCTATAAGTCCCTGATTGGGGCAGCTGCCTTTTTCTCAGAGATGCTCTGCCCAGAGAGGACAAATTTAGAAAGGCAGTCTGGCTGCAGTGGCCTTGCTGAATTGTGGTGGGGTCCACCCAGCTCAAACTTCCCAGCAGTGTTGTTTACACTGTGAGGGTAAAACTGCATACTCGAACCTCAGCAAAGCGGACACCCCTTCTCCTACCAAGTTCAAGTGTCCCAGATCAATGTCAGACTGCTGTGCTGGCAGTGAGAATTTTAAGCCAGTGGATCTTAGCTTTCTGGGCTCCACGGGGTTGGGACCCACTGAGCCAGACGACTTGGCTCCCTGGCTTCAATCCCCTTTCCAGGGGAGTGAACAGTTCTGTCTCACTGGTGTTCCAGATGCCACTGGGGTATGAAAAAAGAAAAGAAAAGAAAAGAAAAGAAAAGAAAGAAAGAAAGAAAGAAAGAAAGAAAGAAAGAGAAAGAAAGAGAGAGAAAGGAAGGAAGGAAGGAAGGAGAAAGAAAGAAAGGAAGGAAGGAAGGAAGGAAGGAAGGAAAGGAAGGAAGGAAGGAAGGAAGGAAGGAAGGAGAAAGAAAGAAAGGAAGGAAGGAAGGAAGGAAGTCTTTCAGCTAGCTCAGTGTCTGCCCAAACGGCTGCCCAGGTTTGTGCTCAAAACCCAGGGCCCTGGTGGCGTCGGTACCAGAGGGAATTTCCTGGTCTGCCGGTTGCGAAGACTGTGGGAAAACACAGTATCTGGGCCAGAGTGCACCATTCCTCCTGGTACATTCTCTCATGGCTTCCCTTGGCTAGAGGAGGGAAATTCCCCAACCCCTTGTGCTTCCCGGGTGAGGGGACACCCCATCCTGCTTTGGCTCACCCTCCGTAGGCTGTACCCACTGTCCAACCAGTCCCAATTAGATGAACTGCATACCTCAGTTGGAGATGCAGAAATCACCTGCCTTCTGTGTCAACCTCACTGGGAGCTGCAGACCAGAGCTGTTCCTATTCAGCCATCTTGCCAGTGACTCCCAACATTTTCTTTATCCAGTTTATCATTGTGAGCATTTGGATCGATTCCATGTCTTTGCTATTGTGAATGGTGTTGTCTTGAGCATACATGTGCATGTGTCTTTGTAATAGAGTGAGTTATATTTCTTTGGTATATATCAAAGAAATGAAAACTACTGGGTCAAATGATATTTCTGGTTCTAAAGTTTTGAGAAATTGCCACACTGTTTTCCATAATGGTTGAACTAATTTACATTCCCATCAACAGTGTAAAAGCATTCCTATTTCTTTGCAAATTTGCCAGCATCTATCTGTTGTTTCTTTTTTCTTTCTTTTTCTTTTTTTTCTTTTTTTTTTTTTTTTTTTTTTTTGAGACAGAGTCTCACTCTGTCACCCAAGGCTGAAGTGCAGTGGCGTGATCTTGGCTCACTGCAAGCTGCGCCTCCTGGGTTCACGCCATTCTCCTTCCTCAGCCTCCTGAGTAGCTGGGAAAACAGGCGCCCACCACCATGCCTGGCTAATTTTTTGTATTTTTAGTAGAGACAGGGTTTCACCATGTTAGCCAGGATGGTCTCGATCTCCTGACCTTGTGATCTGCCTGCCTCGGCCTCCCAAAGTGATCTGTTTTTTCTTGACTTTTTAATAATCACCTTTCTGACTGGCATGAGATGGTATCTCATTGTGGTTTTAATTTGCATTTCTCTAATGACCAGTAATTTTGAGCTTTTTTCCATATGTTTTTGGCCACATGAATGTCTTTTTTTGAGATGTGTCTATTCATATCCTTTGCCCACATTTTAATGTGGTTGTTTTTGTTTTCTTGTACATTTGCTTAAGTTCCTTGTAGATTCTGAATATTAGACCTCTGTCTGACGGAGAGATTGCAAAAATTTTCTCCCATTCTGTAGGTTGTCTACTCACTCTAATGATAGTTTCTTTTGCTGTGCAGAAGCTCTTTAGTTCAATTAGATCCCATTTATCAACTTTTGCTTTTGTTCCAATTGCTTTGGGGATTTCATTATAAAATCTTTGCACATGCCTATGTCCTGAATGGTATTGCCTAGACTTTCTTCTAGGGTTTTTATAGTTTTGGGTTTTACATTTAGGTCTTTTATCCATCTTGAGTTGATTTTTGTATAAGGTGTAAAGAAGGGATCCAGTTTCAATTTTCTTCATATGGCTAGCCAATTTTCCCAGAACCATTTATTAAATAGGCAATACTTTCCCCATTGCTGTTTTTTGTCAGATTTGTCAAAGATCAGATGGTTGTAGATGTTCAGTTTTATTTCTGAGTTCTCTATTCTGTTCCATTGGTCTATGTGCCTGTTTTTGTGCCAGTACCATGCTCTTTCAGTTGTGGTAGCCTTGTAGTATAGTTTGAAATCTGGTAGTGTGATGCCTCCAGCTTTGTTCTTTTTGCTTAGGATTTTCTTGGCTTTTTTTTGGTTCCATTTGAATGTTAAAAATTTTTTTTTTTTAAATTCTGTGAAGAATGTCAATGGTAGTTTAATGGGAATGGCATAGGATCTATAAATTGTTTTGGGCAGTATGGTCATTTTCATGATATTGATTCTTCCTAACCATGAGCATGGAATGTTTTTCCATCTGCTTGTGTGCTCTCTGATTTCCTTGAACAGTGGTTTGTAGTTCTCCTTGAAGAGGTTCTTCACTTCCCTTGTTAGCTATATTCCTAGGTATTTTGTTCTCTTTTTGACAATTATGAATTCCCATTCACATAATTTGGCTCTCTGCTTGTCTGTTGTTGGCATATAGGAATGCTTGACATTTTTGCCCATTGGTTTGTATCCTGAGACTTTGCTGAAGTTGCTTATCAGTCTAAGAAGCTTTTAGGCTGAGTCAATGAGGTTTTCTAGATGCAGGATCATGTCATCTGCAAACAAAGACAATTTGACTTCCTCTCTTCTTATTTGAATACCCTTTGTTTCTTTCATTTGCCTGATTGCCCTGGCTGGAACTGCCAACACTATGTTGATTTGGAGTGGTGAAAGAGAGCATCCATGTCTCGTGCCAGTTTTCAAGGGGGAATGCTTCTTGCTTTTGCCCATTCAGTATGATATTGGCTGTGGGTTTGTCATAAAGGATCTTATTATTTTGAGGTATGTTCCTTCAATACCTAGTTTATTGAGAGTTTTTAACATGAAGTTATGTTGAATTTTGTTGAAGGCCTCTTCTGCATCTATTGAGATAATCGTGGTTTTTGTCTTGAATTATCTTTATGTGATGAATTACATTTTTTGATTTGTGTATGTTGAACCAGGGTAAGGCTGCTTTCTATAGGGGCATTGGCTAACGATTTTGAAACCACAACACAGGGATAATGGAATCAAATAATTGATGGATGCAGGATGATGGAAGCCAGTTTTCTCACTGTTGGAGGAGGAGGTTGAGGAATGTTAGAGTGATCATGTTGTCCTGGATTAAAGTTGGATATTTTAGTATTAACTCCTACTTAGTTTAATATAGATAGCAATGAATCCCTAGGGGAATATTTATAGATATTTGTATAGATACGTGTTAGGACACTCAAATATCTTTCCTTACTCTGTCGGTTAGCAGGGCTTGGAAGCAATGGAATCCCGGAAGTATGGAACACACACATCACCCAGATCCTGACTTCTAATACCAGTCTATAAAGAAAGGAACGAGAGCTCCTGGCAGATACTGTGGATTCTAGGGCTGAGCAGGGCATACAGGAGAAGAGCCTGGCGTGTCTCATAGTGCCAGAATGTAAGTACATAACACACACTCAAGTGCACAAACACTCAACAATGTGGTGTGTCAAAGGGATACAGGAGCCAACTGAAAGAGCTCCTAGTGGCCACAGGTGGAATAATTTGAGTAACAAAATTAATAAGGTAGTACTAGATTATGACCTAAGGTATACAATAAATATGCATGAGATTAATTGGTATCAACATATGATTGAATATATAACTAAAAATAAGGGAGAGCAGACAAACCTCTCATATAGAAGAATTTAAAATAATTTACGTAGATATCCCTATCTCAAGGAGGTAGACTATAACTCCCCCTCCCTTAAATGTGGGCTGCATACGGTGACTTACCTCCAAAGAGTACTGAATGGGAAATGGGAAAAAGAGTAACTTTACAGTAGAGAAATCAGACAGACTCCCTCAGCCAGGTGAGTAAGGCAGACAAAGCTAAGTTATGTCGGTGGCATGTGCGTTTACCTCAGTGGCTTTTTTTCTCAAACCCTGCAACTCCAGTCTAATCATGGGGAAAATACCAGGCAAAGTCCACCTGATGGACTGTCTGCAAAATAGCTGACAAGTCGTCCCCAAACCTCCCCAAACTGTCAAAGTCATTTAAACAAAGTCATCCTGACAAAGTCTGAGAACTTGTCACAGCCATAAAGGAGCTAAAGGACACACAACCACTAAATGTTATGTGGTGTCCAGGATGGGATCCCGGTACGGAAAAAAGATACGTGGTAAGAACTGAGGAAGTATCCATAAAGTATGGATTTTAGCTAATAATAATCAGTAGTGGCTTCTTGGTTGTGACAGATGACCTCTACCCATGTAACATCTGAACACTAGGAGAAACTAAGTGTCGGGTATGTGTGGACCTTTTGTATTACTATCTTCACAATTTTCTATGAATCCAAACCTATTCTAAAATTCAAGGTTTATTTTTGAGAAAGTCAATCGAGATTATGCAAGTGAAGGGAAGGGAGCGGGAATAAAATGAAGGCGGGAGGTCAGTGCGTGCAAAGCCCTAGCTGGGGGAGATGGGGAGAGGAGGAGAGAAAGAATGACTGGCCCATAGAAGTTCTTCAAAAACATGGGTTTAGGAACTGTTAGAGGCTGATTTCAACATCACTTAGTGCTACTGCTCTTTAAAATGCTAATTATTTTCCATTACCTTTGCTTTCAGTGGACATTTTCCCTACTACTAAACACAAGCAAGCAAAACTGTGTTTTCAACAGGAAATGTCTGTGCATTGCCTCTTGTTGAGGGCACCCAAAACTACATCGAACCAGCAGAGGGAAGATGTCAGGGAAAGGCCGGGTCCTGGTGGAGGATGAGGTGGGTGACCCCAGATGTCAGAGGTGAGGAGGCAAAGCAGATCCACCAAACCTGCTGAGAGGGACAACCAATTCTACCCCGCTATCTCCTGCAGTCAGAGCCAGATGGCAGAAGCTGTGCTTTCTGCCTCTGGTGAGTCATAGAGGCCACTAGCGTCCTGAAACGGAGGCCACCAAGTTCTGGGCTTCTGCCATCTAGCTACACTGTGACCTCCTGGAAATCAGCCACTGCAGAGCTCTATTTTTTAGATGGCCATGGTTGTGGGTCTGTGGGCTGCTGCTGATGCTCCAGCCCATGGCCACAGTGAATACCCGGGTCCCAGCCAACTGCCTCCCACAGAGGACTGCTGGATGGAGGTGGCTGCACATTCTCTCCTGCTCCTGCAAAGCAACCCGACACCCATGCCCCGTATCCTGAAACAAAGATCATGTGCTCTACAGTGTGGACAAGCATTTCAGTTCAGCATGAAAGGAGAGGTGGTCCAAGAACATAGTCACATGACAGCCCACAACCCCGCCGTCCCCGTGGCCCTGCTCTCATCTTGGCCTCAGTGGTTCACAGACATCCCAGGCCCAGCTGGTGAAGGCTGGCGTTCATCATTGCACTTTTCTCAGATTCTTGGCTTCAGTTCCCTAGCAGAGACCTTGGCCTTTACCACAGTTTAAAGATGTGCCTTTTAAAGATTGAATCAGGTTCAATTTTCAGCAGCTGCTTTAAGACAGCTTAGGCTAATTATTGTGTGATCATAAAAAAAATCACCTATGGAGCTTGTTAAATTTACAGATGTTCCTGAGTCCCATCCCAAAGGAGAGTCCTGGGGATAAGTATTTTTAATATGCTTCCTGGGATGCAGATCTAAATGCCTAGGAAATTATGTAGAAAGTTCGCGTATGGTTTTTTTTCTTTCTAAGTTCTAGTTCCTGCACTTCTTAAAAAAATTAGAATGGAGAGGAAAGGGAGGTTGGGAATCTGAAACTAAGTGTTACAAAATGTCAGTTAGCAGGAACCTAAGAGACCAAGTTCTCCAATCCTTTCTTTTCACAGGAACAGAGCTGGGCCCAGTGAGGCGAAGGGTGTCACTGAGGTCATTCAACTACAAAATGCCAGAGCAGGAGTGGAGGCCAGGTCCCCAGGCTCCAATTCATGACCTCAAGGTGAAAAGATCTCCCGAGATAGATAACAGTTCTCATTTAAGTAAGAATTAAAAATAAAACTTCTCAGTGCTCTGAGACTGTGTTTCCACTAGGCAGTTTATTGTACCCTGTAGATCTGCAAACACTTCCAAAGATGCCTAAACAAAGGCTGTAGTCATCATTCCGTTGGCTGGGCTGACTTGCTTTCTCCTTCTCCAAACTCTCCTTTTCCCCAAACCTCTTCACCCCACCCACCCACTAATTGTCCTCCCAAGTCCTTTTTGAGCTTGGTCCCAGTCTCATGCTCTCTCCCCAGTCACCAATCCAAGATGACTCTGGAGTTCACAGCCTCAGCTGGCTGTGCCTGGACAGAGCCTGGGATGCCTGACGAACCAGCAGGACCAAGGAGTGGGGTTCTGATCTGTGGGGATCCAGGAGAGTTGCCTCTGATCTCTAAGGGGACACTGCTTTCCAAACAGAGGCAAGTCACAGAGATCTCTCCGAAGCTATTGGGCTCGCCCTTGGGGTCTGCTTAGAGGGAGGCTAAGGTTTTATAGGGGGTTGATTGGTCACTGAACACCTCTGATGTCTCTCTCTATCCCTGCAACCACCCTAGTAATGACAGAAGAGCATGGAGGTACTGTTTTTGAACAGTTACTGTGTGTCACCCACTGGGTTGTTTGGTTTTATTTATTATTTCCAACTCTCACAACAGCCTCATGAGACAATGGTGTTCAGAGACGTTAAGTAGCTGGCCCCAGTCTCACAGCCTGCAAGATTTGGAGCCAGGACTGGAATATGAGAGCAAAGCTCTGGCTCCTTCCACAGTCAAGCTCCCCCTCATCTGCAAACTGAAAAGCACATTGTTCAACTCTTAACACACTCTCTAGGAGCATTTTTGGTTCCATGTCCATCCTGGAGGTTTTCTCTAGAAATAGTGGTTCTAGATAACATTCCAATGTCTCGTGATTGCTCAATATCCAAGCCATAAAGAACAAGGGTGAACCATGCATGTTTCCCTCAATTACGTCATAATTTTATGATGACCTGGGGTCAAGAGAATGATGGGAGGAGCTGAGGCTACAGGGACTCACAGATCCTCTTGGTCTGTTCTCAGAAGAGGAGCAGGCTATCAGGAAGGCTGTTGGCTGCTGAGGACCAACCATGGTAATTAAGTTTGTTCTGAGCCTGTGTGTCGGGCAATGTGCTGGATGCTTTCCTAGCATGAGCTCATTGAAGCATCACAGAACCCCTACTGCTGTGATCCCCATTTTCAAGCAAGGATAGGAGGCCTAGGGAGTCTAAAACTCCCCTGAGTTAAGAGAGCTACCGAGTATCAGAGCCAGGATTCAGATGCAGGCCTGTCTGACATCACAGCCTGTGCATGTGATCCCTGCAGTAGACTCCAGTGACTTCCCTTAAAGAACCAGAACAGTTTGCTTTTTTTTTTTTTTTTTTTTTTTTTTTAAGATGAAATCTGTCACCCAGTCTGGAGTGCAGTGGCACAATCTTGGCTCACTGCTATCTCTGCCTCCCAAGTTCCAACCATTCTTCTGCCTCAGCCTCCCCAGTAGCTGAGATTACAGGCAAGTGCCACCACGCCTGGCTAATTTTTTATTATTAGTAGAGATTGAGTTTCACCATGTTGACCAGGCTGGTCTTGAACCCCTTACCACAAGTGATCCCCCTGCCTTAGCCTCTCAAAGTGCTGGGATTACAAGCATGAGCTACCGCTCCTGGCCGAGTTTGCTTTTTTATGCAAAGGATTTTCTGAGCACTACTCTGTGATAGGTTGTATGAGGCCTTGGAGGTGTGAAGATGAATCAAACATTGACCTTGCCTTCTGTGGTTACTCCAGAATGGTGGAGCAGACATGGATGGTTAAAGGTAGCATGCCATCTCCTCAACACACTGTGTAAGTTGAGGGATAGGAGGAATTCATTCTCTTTCCTCAAGGGTGCCACATAGGCAGAGGAACGGAGGCAAATAGGAGGGCAACAGGAAAGGGCACACCTTGGGCAGGGGCAGCACCATGCTTTGTCTCACTATCCATCTTCGTTCGCTGTGTTCTCTGCACCAGGTGGGCCCAGACAGGGATAAAACATTTCTCATCCTCAGGCATCACGTGGTCCCTGAGACATGCAGTGCAGAAACAAACGAATAGAGTGAATGCTTGCCGTGTTCACGTGTGTGTGTGTGTGTGTGTGCGCGCGCGCACATTGCAGGGAAAGGAGAAGTGGGAGTGATGAGGCTGGAAACAGAGTTGTGAACAAGACTTGAACGATTTTGAGCATCAAAATCCAAAGTTGCCCTTTTCTCTTGTAGACAATAGAGTTCTGTCATTTAAAACAGTGGAGAATCAACATCATCCCTATCCACAATTTTTCTCCAAGTTTGAAAGGCAGACTTGACAAAGCTGTCACATCCTGCCACCCCTCATCCTCTCTTTCCCACACAAATCCTCTCCTTAATGCCCGCAGCCCTAAGCGGGGCACTGGAGCTCCACCACACACACCTCATCTCCTGTTGCTGGGCTTGGCTGTTTCTTCTTCCTCATCACCTCCTTTTCGCCATGGCTGTGCTGCTGGTCAGTGCCTCATTTTCTCAGCTGGCCAATTGCAAATGTCCTCTAATTGGTCTCTGTTGTGAGCTGAATTGTGTCTCCCAAAAAGATCTGTTCACGTCCTAACCCCTGGTACCTGTGCGTGTGACCTTATTGGAATAGGGTCTTTGCAATGTGATCAAGTTAGGATGAACTCATGTTGGAACAGACATTCAATATGAAATTTGATATGACTGAAATCAACATGACTGGCGTCGTTACATGCAGAAGGGAAGAGACACAGACCCAGGCCCAGACGCCAGGAGAACGCCACACGATGACGGGGCAGGACTGAGCAACGCGTCTGTAAGCCGGGGACTGCCAGGGACTGCCAGGGATTGCCAGAGACTGCCAGGGAATGCCAGAGAGTGCCAAGGATTATCAGCAACATCAGAAGCTAAGATAAAGGCTTGGGATAGATTTTTTCCTAGAGCTTTCTGAGGAACATGGACCTGCAACAGTTTGATTTTGGAACTCTGGCCTCTGCTACTGTGAGAAAATGAATTTCTGTGTTTTGCAGCCACCCCATTTGTGGTCATTTGTTAGGGAAGCCCCGGGAAAGGAATATGGTCTCCTTGCCTCCATATTTGCCTGCTGTCACCTGCACCTCCCATGGAGCTATCAGGTTGATCTTTCCAAATTGCAAATTTTCCCATCATTTTCTTGTTTAAGGGTGTTAGTGGCTCCCCATTCATTGCCTATCTCAGAATAAAATCCCTAAACCCCTCAGCTCTGTGACTGCCTCACTCTCATTTCTAACTTATGTTCCAAGTGTACTATGGGAAAATTTTTGTTTCTTTTTCTGTGATAGAAATGCCTGCATTTTATTTTCTGTCTGTTGACTTCTTCTCATCCTTATATTATCTGTAAGTGGCTGGATCATGCCCCTCCTACATGCCGCTCTATCACTATGCTTGGAATAAGGAAGTGAAGAACAAACGTTTGTTGGATAAGTGAACAAATAGACGGATGAATAACAGATTCAGGGAAAGCCAAGGTTCCTATTGCTGTTACAATGCAGAGTTCAGAAAAGCATAAAAGGATTTGAATCAGAGGAAAGCGGGAATTTTCACTCTTTTCTTTACTGTTTGTGTGACTGGGGGAAAAATTGCTTAACCTCTGAGATTGATCTGTAAAGGCGATCTATAGAGGCGATAATACATTCTCCATAGAAGCACTGAGAACATGAAGCAAGCTGGTGCGGGTGAATGAGAGGTTGTGCAATGCCTGGAGCAAGCCGCAGGGCTGACTCTTCCTTTCCCAGTTAAACCCACATGTTCATTATGTAACTGTGGATTAGAGTACTCCACATCTGAAGTCTCATAAATGCTAAGCAGAAATTGGCCTTTGTTTTGGACATGCACAAGAATGACCTCTGCAGTGAAAACTTCCCTAATTACTTGTGCAGAACAATAGCAAAAGCCATGAGGAGGTCCATTTAAACACGGGAGGAGCAATTAATCACAGCCCATTGGAATATTGCTTTTGGTCCTGAACTCAGTTTGCCTTACATACAGGAAATGAAATGCAGTAATTATGGCCGTCACTTGAGACTCCAGAGTCCTGGCTTCAATTCCCCAATCCTTCATCATTTCATTTTGGCTGTGTCTATGGAACACCAAGACATCTGGCTAAAAAGTGAAAAATGCCATCCATTTTTCAACTCATGACTCATTGCATATTCTACCTTTCCTTTTTTTATTGTGGTATAATACCCATAATATTTACTATTTAACTGTTTTTAGGTGTGCAGTTTGGTCGTGTTAACTACATTCACACTGTTGTGTAACCATCACCACCATTCATTTCCAGAACTTTCACCATCCCAGCAGAAACTCTGTCTCTGTTAAAATATAACTTTCACTCTCTCCCTACACCCAGACCTTGGCAACCACCATTCTCCTTCCTGCATCTGTGAATTTGATTAGGTACCTCATATAAGCGGAATCATGCAGTATGCGTCCTTTCATAAATGGCTGATTTAACTTAGCATAATGTCTTCAAGTTTCATGCATGTTGCAGCATGTGTCAGAATTTCATTCTTTTTTAAAGGTAAATAATATTCCATTGTGTGTTTATACCACATTTTATTTATCTGTCCTTTGTTGATGAACACTTGGGTTGCTTCTACCTTTGGCTTTTTAAGTACTGCTGCTCTGAACATGTATGTGCAAATATCTGTTCAAGTCCTTGCTTGCTTTTAATTATTTTGGGTATATACCTAGAAGTGGAATTGAGGGATTAGGTGGTAATTCTGTTCCTAGTTTTTTGAGGAACTTCCATACTGTTTTCCACAGCAGTTGCCACATTCTACATTCCCACCAGCAGGGCACAAGAGTTCCAATTTCTCCGCATCCTCACCAATACTTGTTATTTATTTATATATTTTTTGCTGACAGCCATACCGATGGGTGTGAAGTTCACCTTTTCTTTTTCATGTGTTGCAAGAATTTACTTTTACATGATATTTATGCATTTGATGTCTTAATTTCTTCACCAGTCATATATTACAGTAGGTTTATCTGAACATCTTTCCCAACCTTTGTTCAGCACTCTGCCGAGTATTCTGGATTTTCACATTTCTGACGACTGCATCCTAAAAGTTTCTGCTGCTCAACTGTATATTTGCAGAACACAGCACAATTAAAAGTCAAGAAGGGGGAGACAGTAACGGACGATGAGCAAGGATGAAGAGATTCTTCCTTCCCACACTGAGTGCTGTGGTCTGTGCCCCTGTGTCTGTGAGCCAGGTGCCGACTCCCACCCAGGACTCTGGTAATATCTGCCAGCCTCCGTGATTGCTGCTTCGTGAGGTTCATTGCTGGGGGGTCTGTGAGCTTCTGGAAGAAGTGGAGGGCCACTTACCAATCTGTGTATCCTCATCCCTCAATCAAGACCAACCCAGCAAATGCTCAACAATTTTTTTTTTCTAATCAGCTTCATTTAATTAAAGTAAATGAATTAGTGAATATGTAATATTCTTCTATGAGCAGAGGACGTAGTCAGAAAAGCAAACTAAATTTTCTTGTCAAAATAATTCTATCTGCAGGAGAATTTACAAACTTCCCTATGTGCAGTTTCAGTTCATGTGATTTAATTGATGGTAGCTTACTTGGTCTCCTAGCTTACCGAAAACTTCCCCAAGGCTTTTTAAATGTTGATTTGAATCTAAACACCTAATTACTGGTCCCTGCCTGGAGATACGGCTCCAGAGGCCCCGCAGTGCTGGCCGCTGCCAAGAGCTGCCTGGCAGTGATGGATTGTGCAGCTTGCTAGCCCCACCAGCCGGGGGCCCAAGACTTTCTACAGAAGTGCCCAGTGGGGAGGCATGCTAGCGGGGCCTGACTCCTCGTACCTGCCTGTGTTTTGTATTTGGGTCCACTTTAGTTTATTTTTAGTCAATACCAGAGACAGAAAGGCCGTAAGTTTCTCTTCTGTTGACACAAGTAGTCTTCAGCTTTGTAATGTTCATCCTTTCCCACCGAGAACAAGAGCTCTGGGGTGACAGTGGCCAGTTCCTGAACTTCCACCAGTATCTCCAACTGAGTTCTGACCTACCACGTTGGGTGACAATTCCCCAAATGTCTTTCCTGTTTCTATTGACAGAGGTATTGGCTGCTTTTGTCCCAGACTGCCCTTTCAAGAATGTTTATAGAGAGAGCAGCCTGGAAGATAGTATACCCCCTACAGAGCAAAGGGCAAGCGTGCTTGCTGTCCAGTGAAATAAAAATAAAATATCCCTCTGGAGAAAAGGTTAGGCAGGTTTGCTTCTCATGTATTATAAAATACTCACACTCCCTAAACTCTGCTTCTCAGCTGTGATGCAAACTCACTGGATGTGCAGTATCCACCCGGTTCCCTCTGTATCCTCTCGATGGAATTTGGGGGGATGGGCAAAGGGAATGGATTCTAATATCATGTTTCTTACTGTACTGTAAGTAATACAGTCTTTTGTCTCTGACTCAAGAGTCTCATATCTTTTACCATCATCCAGGAAACTGTGACAGGCTAACTTGTTACTGTGTATATAGGGTAAAATCTCACACCTGTAACACTTCATGATTCATGATACATGCTGATGTCAGCTTTATAAGATGTCAACTAATTATGCCTTGATCCTCTCCTCATGCTGCCTTCCTCTGCCCAGGCCTAGGTCAAGTGCTCTCCACGTGTATCTGTTCTCCACCATGTCTGTTATCTTATCTAACACTGACTGCTGGGACAAGACTACACATGTCTGCACTGGGCCTGGGCATGAGGGAAGAGAGAAGGTTATTCTGAGGATCAAATTGATCCTGTAGGTTCTTCTGAAAATGTTGGTTGATAATGGGAATAATATTTTCATTCCCCACTTAAATCCCATTATCCAGGTGTCTTCTCCCTCCAGGGCCATGCCATGAATCCTGTTATCCCAGGGAAGTTCAGGCACTCGCATCTCTATAACACATAGGTCACTGAACAATGTTAGTCTCAGAGTTAACTTTCTCAAGTATTTAGGGGTACAAGTAGTCTTGACAGCCAGCTAGGCCTTCACCTGGGGGCAGGCCATGGGATTTTTGTTGAGGTCACGGGGAAGGAGCAGCAGTCCAGCCTGGGGCTGGCTTGCCAAGTGGTGCGTCCTGGTGCATGGCTGCATTCTCTGAGAGTGAGAAACATTTTCTGGTTCTCACAAAGGTTGCTTGTTGGCTAGCAGAGAAAAAGACTTTATAAAAGAAGAAAGAGAGGATTTTAAAATTCCCAGCCTACCAGGTTTATACATAAAGACTTAGGCTTTCCAAGGTTCTGATCATAGAATTTTATTGCAAGTCATACTGCAGAGAGAGAGGACTGGGGACATAAAGTGAGGGAGTTCTCCAACCAGACTGAAAGAGGAACAAGAGGCCTTGCCCTGCCTACCCTGGGCCTGGGCCAGGAGCTGGTGAGGAGGGAATAGAATGTAGAGGGAGGGCAAGGAAGCCACACCTGGGTCCACAGCCCACATCACGGAGCTGCTGGCCTTAAGTTAGAGCATAGTCAGGAGCAGGCAAGGAGGCTATTTGCACCAAGAGAAGACAGCCACTGACATCTACCTGGATGCTTCTGAAGCATTTTCTAACTCTGATCACCTGGCCTTCATGCTGTTTTGCAAACAGATCAGACCTTCTTGTCTCAGGACTTTTGCATGAACTGTTCCCTTTGTCTGAAAGATTCTTTTGCCAGATATTCTCATTGCTCACCTCTTTTCAATTCTAAGTCTCCATGCAAATCTTTTCAAATATTACTTTATTGAGAAGGCTTCCCTGACAGTGTATTTAAAACAGCAAGCTTCTATCCCAGCAATCTCCATTGCCCTTCAGGGATATCTTTCCCTTGACAGCACCTATCACTCTCTGGTGTGTGGTGGATCGTATTGTTGATTTACTGTCTTTTTGCTCCCATGGGGCAGGGGACTTCGTTTTGTGTGCTACTGGATCTCCAGTGCCTACAGCAGTGCCTGGCATGATGATCCCTTGATGCACATTTGTTGAATAAATACCTGAGTGAACGTGGCTCCAGGTTAATGAGAGAGGCTCTGCCTTGGCTCAATGTCAGCCTCAATACAGGCTGGGAGCACTGAGAGGTGTCTAACGGTAAGGTCTGACCCATCCTCTTGGCCCTAGGCCAAGCATGTATGGGGCCCAGGAGCTCCCACTTGCCACTTAAGCGCATGCGAAGTCCAATGTGGACCAGTGGCAATCTTGTATCTGGAAGAGAGGAGCACCGAGAGCTGCAGAAGCCAGAAGTGAGGCCAGGCCAGCATCAGCAGGGGCGGGTGGTACCTCTCTGCAATGAGAGCAGCCAGGACCACCATTGTCTCTGTGTCCTGACCACAGCCCAGGCAGGGCTCACAGACCAGCAGGCAGGCTGCATACTGACCATGGATGGGCTGCTGCTTCTGCAGTGCCCAGGGCTCACACCCAGACACCTATCTGGAGAAAGAGGGAGGCAGCGACAATCCAATGGACAGCTGAACTTGGAATTGACTGTTCATCAAAAGGGACCATTCAAGCCAAAAACAAATAGTTATGTGCTCACTGGGAACCATGGTTGCCTCCCCTGGCTCCCTAACTCCAATCCCCAGCCGACGGGGTTTGTGTGGAAGACTAAGCAGTTGTAGGAAAATTTAAACAAGCGTGCAAAAGGTCTCGTGCATGAGGGCAGTGAGTTAAATGTGAGACCCAGTCATCACCCTGAGCCTAATATACACTTGACGAGAGCCCCCAGGGAGGTGCGCCCGAAGCAAGGTGGCCTATGGTATCTTTTCTTTCCAAAGCTCCCGTTTAGATTAGGTTGGCTGTTGTCACTGGGTCACTAGCTAAGTGCACAGCTGTCTCCTGCAGACACCTTGGGATACTTCCTGGTGGGCACGGGCTGTGGTGGCTCCTAGGGAGTGGAAGTATTTCCTGCCCAACCACTTACTGATGGATACATCTTTGGAATTCTGCAGATTCCCCGGCTCTCTGGGGATCCCAGGAGAGGTTCTGGAATTGCCATGCTAAGTCTGAAAACGTTTTGCTTCCCTCCTGGTGGAGGTTGACAACCGAGGCAAGAGCCTGAGCCATCTGGGAATTGCCTGGAGCAGGAGAATTTCTAGTCCATTCTCATGGGAATAAGACCTAAGTAATCAAAGATGTTGTCAACGTGAATTTTGAGTTTCAGTGAAAACCAGACCAATTAGTTAAAGAATTAAATTGGTAAATATGATAGTTTCTACTGCTACCAAAAGACTGTCAGAGAGCAGCAGTCCTCAACTGGGGGCAATTGTGCTCCTGCCCCAGGGACATCTGGGAGTGTCTGGAGTCACTGTGGGTTGTCACAGGTCAGGGGGTTGACACTGGTGCCCAGTGCACTGGAGCCGGGCTGCTGCTAACATTCTAGGATGCACAGCGCAGCCCCCACAGCTCCTCACAGCCAAGAAGAGGCTGGCCCTGAATGCTCACAGTGACAGGTTTGAGAAACCCAGCCATAGAGCCTGTTAGCTTTTGCAAGGCCCTTTAGAATCTATTCTTTCAGTGGTATTTCCATTGAAATACCAAATGCCCTGTGAGGTAAGACAGGTAGTTATCATTGTGCCCATTTCACAGGGGGCCAAGGGTCAGAGCTGGCAAGTGACCTGCTTAGGTCCACAGAGCAAAGGACAGGGGAGCAGCTCTCTCTCCACCACCGGCTCCTTTAGGGTTGCCTGGCCAGCCCTGGGAACTTTTCTACTCAGTATCTGTTAGTTTTGAAAAAAGAAATAAAAACATAACACATATTAGGAGCCTACCATGTGTCAGGCACAAAGACCAAAACTGTTGCTCTCAGGGACATTGCAGGCTGGCAGGGAAGCAGTCAACAAACAAGGTAACGTGTAAAACACATGGCACACCAGATTGCAGGGGTGGAAGAGAAGAGGCGTGGAAGGAGGAGGTATGGGGGAGCTGGGGTGGCGCTGAAGTGATGTTTTAGGCAGTGTGGCCAGAGAAGGCTTCAGCCAGGTGGCGTTTGAGGAAGACCTGAACCAAGAGAGGAAGCCAGCCATGTGGCTGTCTGGGGAAGAGGGTCCAGGTGCAGGGGCAGCAGGGGCAAAGGGCAGGCCTGGCATGCATGAGAGCCAGCATGGCTGACAGAGCACTAGAGGGAGGGAGAGAGCAGAAGAGCCCACAGACAAGAGTGGGGGAAAGGTGGGTGGGGCACATCGTAGACTCGCGAAGGTCATTTGAAGGACCTTGGCTTTCATCAGAAAAATAGGGAGCCACTGCAGGATCTGAGCAGCAGCTCGGGTGGTCTTTGGATTTTAACCGGATCACTCAGGCTGCTGTGTGGAGGACGGACTGAAGGAAGAGGCAATGAATGTGTTCAATTTCATTTTCGCCAGTCCTAATTTCCTCAATACCACTTTTTAAAAATGAATTCTGTGATCATGTGAAAAAGGAGGAAAAGATATAGTGGTGCAGGAATACCAAGGAGAGCCCGAAGAATGGAGCTCATTGGTAAGCCAGAAGAAAAGCAGCTATCAGACAGGAGGATGTGAGCAGAAAACTGAGCGTGCTGGCGGGGGCTTCCCCACGGATCAGGGGCTCCAACCGTGTTTGGTGCAGGTGGTGAGCACAGAACCCAGGATCCCGGTGCATCTGTGGGGCTCCATGTGGACAGAGGCTGCCTGGCTGGGGAGTGATGTCATTTCCGCTAGGATTAGCCAACTTCTCCAGAAAATTCAGAAAATTATTCTTCTCTGAATAGTTTTCATTTCATCATGATTTGTTTGTCATTACTTTACCTGTCTTAGTCAAAAACTTACAGCCTGTTTATATTAAGATGTAAGCCCCTGAACTTGGGATTCTCAGGAACTGAGTCTAAACCTCCCATTAAATAGTACCGATGTTCGTTAAGAAAGCTATGTTGCCAATGTAATGGGGCAGGTCATTTGAACAAAATTTATTAAACCATTCTTGAGTCTTTGGAGATAGGAGTTTTGATTTCCTTATCATAAAACCAAAAATGCAGAGGAGTGTGATCAGTTAACCCGTTATTATTGCATCATTAAAAAAAAAAAAACAGTGTATATTTATGTGGCTGCTCCTCAGGGTAGGGAGAAGAGACAGACAGAGAGGTCTTGGGCCATGTTTGCACGGGGATATGTCAGCCTACTGTCTGAGAAGCAGTGTGACCTTCCCAGGGAGAGATTTACAGTCTATGTAATATAAAACCTGAGGCAGACAGACATCCACACTTGGAAGCCAAACGTGGCCACCAGTGCATTTCGGACAGTTGGTCTCCATGGAGTTTCAGGAGAACACAATATGAAAACTGGGAGGTAGTATATAAAAGTTCACATTTCCAGGTGTCCTTGAAAAATCAGAATATCTTACAAAACCAGGCACACCCTTCAGTGTGGAGATGACAATGCAGACGTGAGAAGCAGCCCCATGGGGGTACCTTCAGCTCCACTGCACCCCCCGATGTCCTCAGCAAAGGGGCAGACGGTTGCTGTTCATTTGTCATCATACTTGCATGTTTTCCCACTTTAGTAGGGAAATTGTTATCTATCTTTATGTTTCTATCAAAAGTGGGAAGTTAAAAGAGATGTACGTTTCCAAAAAAAGTGATAGCAGTCTCTTCTTTGTGGAAAGGAAGAGCATCCTATGTATCTTGGAGCACATTATGGTTGCTTGAACCTTTCCTTCCTCCCGGCATATTTCTGATTTACTGCACAGCTGGGCCACTGTAGCACTCAGGGGATGTGATCAGTCTTCATCAGCCTTGGGATGCCAAGGCTCCCTCAGGGGGCAGATTCGGCCCTCTGGATCACTAGGAGCCTGACTCATGGAGTAGCACCCAGACCTTGGGCAACGTCGTGGAGAGCTGAAGGGGCTGGGACTTGAAGCCTGAGCAGAGAGTTGGGGCAGGAAGCATCTAGAGCCTCAAGGCAGCTTGGGTAATGACTTCAGCACTGGGGTTGGGAGAGGCTGGGCCTCTATGACAAGCCACCAACAGTGACCTTCCCTGTGATGCCGGATCATGTGGGATCTACAGTGTGGACCCAAACCCTTCCGAGGCTCAGTTTCTTTGTCTGTATTCATTTTTTTTTAGACGGAGTCTCACTCTGTTGCCCAGGAAGGAGTGCAATGGCATGGTCTGGGCTCACTGCAACCTCTGCCTCCTGGGTTCAAGGGATTCTCCCACCTCAGCCTCTCGGATAGCTGGGGCCACAGGAGTGTGCCACCACACCTGGTTAATTTTTTTTTTTTTTTTGAGACAGAGTCTCGCTCTGTCGCCCAGGCTGGAGTGCAGCGGCCGGATCTCAGCTCACTGCAAGCTCTGCCTCCCGGGTTTATGCCATTCTCCTGCTGCAGCCTCCGGAGTAGCTAGGACTACAGGCGCCCGCCACCTCGTCCAGCTAGTTTTTTTTTTTTTGGATTTTTAGTAGAGACAAGGTTTCATTATGTTGGCCAGGCTGGTTTCGAACTCCTGACCTCGTGATCTGCCCATCTTGGCCTCCCAAAGTGCTGGGGTTACAGGCGTGAGCCACCACGCCTGGCCTCTCTCTGCATTCTTTGATGCTTCCCTTTGCCCTCCCAACCTCACCAAACGAGAGAGAGGCCTAAGGGAATTGGGAGAGCTGCTGCATTCTGCCTAACAAGAGCAACTCCTAGGAAAGCAGGGTTCTGAATGTTGGGCTTGTACAGAGTCAGGGCCAAGGGAAATGGGCACAGCCTGCAGGGCTGGTCTGCTTCTCTCCATAGGATGCAGGACCAGCAGCTGTCCTTAGCTCTCTCCTGTGTATCCTCAGGTGGGCCCCTGAATAAGAAATTCCCAAAAGTAGAAGGCACAATGTCTGTATTTCTCCAGCACTTTGAATTTTCCAAAATGTCTCCCAGGACATTTCCTCCTCTGCCTCAAATCCCACCCTCATGAGATTGGCAAGGGGGGCTGGCCAGATGAATTCAAAGGGTCATGTGGTTGCAAACCATTTCTATTTGAATTGAGAATCACTACCATGTATTTTGATCTACTGCAGCCAAGTTCTTTTATGAATGGCTTTGTTTAAGCTGATATATGAAGAGAGAGTGCATTGCTGATATGCTCCACCTAAAGAGGCTGTGGTGTCATGGACCCGCCCCCAAACCTGTAGGATCCATGACTCCTGAAACCCCACTCTCCCCGCACCCCTGGTGTGGGCCTTGCATCAGTTCAACATGACAAGTATGTATCTATTAAAGGAGGCAGACATCTCTTCTATTCTGAGTCTTTAACTCATAATAAAATCCCTCACTTCCCTCTGCTGAGTCTGTCTGAAGTGGGTGCCAGCCCCCGGGTAGGAGGGCTTCAGAAAAGCAAGCCCCCAAAAGAGTCTCCATTCTTACTGTCCTTCTCCCCACTCTGGCGCACCTGTGAGGAAAGCAGGCCTGGTGAGCTCCCTGGAGGCTGTCCAGTCCTGCTTTCCTCCCTTTTGGAGGTAGGGTTTCCACCATTTACTCCAGGAGATTCACCCCCAGTTTATCATCTCTGACATTTACAGCAGGAAGATTGGGGTCACTAGGAATCCTGGGCTGGGGAATGGAGCTGCTGACTCACACAGAGACTTACGGGGTGGGTAGAATCCAAGCAATTCAATACCCAGAAGGCATCCGAGGATCAATACAGCAGGAATCACAGCTCATCTCTGGAAGAGCAGCAGCCCTGAGGCTGGCAGGGCATGAGTTTACAGAGCCATTCCAGGGCCTGTGATTTACGGCAGCCTGGTCAGACAGGCAGAGAGACCTAAGCTCGGTGACTCTCTGAACAGAAACAACTCACCCTGGGGGAAGGGAAGTGGGTCAGGGCCAGCTTTCTCTCCCCACAGGGCTATCTCCCTCCCACCTGTTCTTTTTAAATAACACCCTTATTGAGACATAATTCACATACCATACAAGTAACCTATTTAAAGTATAAAATTCAGTGGGTTCTATATATTCACAGATTTGTGGAACCATCTGTGCCCATTTGGCTCTACTCCCTAGGCAGTCATTTTCTCTCTCTATGGATTTTCCTGGTGTGGACACTTCAAATACTATGTGTGCCTTTGTGATTGGCTCCTTTCATTTAATATAATGTTTATAAAGCTCATCATTGTGGTAGCATGTATCAGGACTTCATTCCATATGAGCCAGCAGTTTACCTACTAGGCAATTATTCAAGAGAAATTAAAATACATATATCACATAAACACTTGCATGAGTGCTCAAAGCAGTGTTATTCGTAAAAGCCAAAAAATAGAAATGACATCAACAATTCATCAAGTGATGAAGGGATACACAAAAAGTGGCATATTCATTCCATGGAATATGGTTTGGCCATAAAAAGAATGAAGTACTGATACGTGGTACAGCACGGAAGAGACCTTGAGGACAATATGCAAAGCGACAGAAATCAGTCATAAAAGACCACATGTTGTATGATTCCACTCCTGTGTAATCTCCAGAAAAGGCAAATCCATAGAGACAGAAATATTAGTAACTGCCAGAGATTGGGGAAAGAGGAATGAGGACCAGAGACTGCTAATGGATATAGGGAATCTTTTAAAGGGGCAATGAAAATGTTCCAGAATTAAATGGTGGTGTTGGTTGCATAGCCTGGTAACTGTACTAAAAACCACTGACTACACACCTTAAATGGCTGAATTTTTTTTTTTTTTTTTTTTTTGAGATGGAGTTTTGTGACCCAGGCTAGAGTACAATGGCGCAATCTCAGCTCACTGCAACCTCTGCCTCCCGGGTTCAAGCGATTCTCCTGCCTCTGCCTCCTTAGTAGCTGGGATTACATGCATGCGCCACCATCCCTGGCTAATTTTTGTATTTTTAGTAGAGATGGGGTTTCACCATGTTGACCAGGATGATCTCAAATTCCTGACCTCAGGTGATCCACCTGCCTCAGCCTCCCAAAGTGCTAGATTACAGGTATGAGCCACCATGCCTGCTCAAATGTCTGGATCTTATAGAAAATAAATTACAGTTGAATGGAAAATTTGTAAAAGGAGTATATAGAGAAAACGGAGGAAATGAAGAAGACCGAGGAGATCGCTTCAGGTCCAGAGAAGATGGTGTAGACCCGTTTCTCCCTGCTGTCTGCACTAGCACAGCAACAGGTCCAGGAAATGACACAACGGACAGCCAAGTGCCGTTCCAAAAAGTGGTCAGAAGAAGAACTGCTGGAGACCCCAGGACTGGAGGAAGAAATAGTGGCATAGTAGATTAGGTCCTCTACTCAGCAGAGGAAGGAGACTCAGACCTGGTATTTGCCATCCCCCACCCAGCAACAGAAGACACCCATGTAGGCTCTTTTCACTGCATTGGAGGAGAGTTCCCATGAGAGTGTAGCCTGTTCTGTGATCAACTGGGACCCAACTGTCAACAAACAGTGAAGGAAAGAGGTCTCCATGCTGACACCAATGGGCCTAAGATCTTTCTGCTCCACTGAGAGGCCTGTTGGGCCAGGTAGCGTGGACAAAACAGATCCCCCACAATAAGTGGCATGGCCTGAGAAGCCCATTCGTCCCCATGGGGCTGAGACTCTTTCCCCAGCAGAGACACCAGGGCAGCTGGGAGTCACTGTTAAAGGGACCCCATAATAACAAGCATTTGGCCATAGAAACCACTGGCCCTCTTGGGCCTGAAAGTCTCCCTACCCATCAGGAGACAGTGGTGCTCCACCTGGAAAAACTCATCCTACCTCCTCAGGTGGCACTAGAAGGCCCAAGGGGAGCCCCAGGGGCACTGGGTGAATCAGCAGGCCACAATGCCAGGGCAAAAGCCTTGAAAATTCAACTGCCGTTGGAAACACAGCCCACAAAATCGGCCAGTTCCTGGGGCTAAAACTAAGCAAATTATTATTATTTTGACCGGGCACCAAAATAATAGATTTTTAATACAATTGAGAGTCTCCCTGCATCTGCCATCAACCCACTTCTATGTAACTGAGTCCTGAACTGTCCCGTGAATGAGTTCTGGGGGCATAAGGGCTGTATTTTTGTTACATTTTTAAATTTTCAGTTATTTTCCAGATTGCAAAGTGATATGTGTATATTGTAGACAATCTGGAAAATAAAGAGTAATAAAAAAGAAATTGTGTTACCTGTAATTCCCACCACTCACAGAGAATATATGCATGTATGTATGTATGTATGAGTGTGTGTATCTATATTATCCATATATCCTTCCAGTCTCTATATCTGTATAGCAGACAGTTTTTCTCTTATAGAAAATAACGCTATTCTGTGTCTAACATATTTGTAACATGCCATTTTCCTATAGAATATATTCCTTCTCCAAATCATTAAATGTTCTTTCTGCATCTCTTTTAGTGATTACATAGTGTTTAATCACATTCCTGTAAAGGAAGTGTATCAGTTACTTTTGGACAACCCATGCTTGGCACAGTATGCCATAGGGGCTCGATGAATGCTGGATGAATGAATGGACAGAACCATGTGGCCAGCCAGAAGGCCACAATGCCTGGCAATTCCCTCGCTGAGCATTCACTTGTCCAGCCAGGCCCCATAAAGGAAGAAAGAGCCCGTGTCCAGGCTTGTGGGAAATCATCAGGTAGGGTCATGGCTCTGTGTTCTTGGCTCTGCCAGCATTGGTCCTCCAGATCCCACCAAGAAGGAAGGCCCACTTCTGGCAGCCTTCAAGAAGGCTCACTGCAAGACACCTTGCAATTCTGTCTTCCCTTCAAAATCCTTCTTGTACCTCCAGGCCATCATGCATTGACTCATGTGGTTGTTCAGTCTGCACCATCTACCCAGCATTTCCTAATGGCAGCCCCAATCTGACATCGGCTCCAGCCCCAGGGACACGTCTGGTGTGCATCTTCCCTGACCCCTTCTAACACCTCCACTGTGCCCCCCTTTTCCCCAGCACTCAGTGCAAGCATCAGACAGAAGCCTTGGCCATCTGCTGGGTTAATGTGTTCTTATGTCTGCCTCATGCATTAGACTCCAGATTCCCGGCCTCAGCCCTCCGTGAATGCCTGTGGAAGGAGTAACATGCAGGGCAAGACCAGCCTGCCTCTGCAGAGGAGCAGAGAGTATCACCCCCCACAGCCATTGACCTCACAGCTCAGAGGGGAGTGGGTGGCAACTGCCTGGACTGGAGTTGGTGTCCCCAGAGAACATTTGCCCTTGCTTTGCCTTGTCTCTAATGCCAGAGAGTTGCCAGAGAGCAGGAAGAAGACAAGGATCCCTTGGCATGTTTCCTAACCATGCTTTTTGAAAGGGAAAGTCATCTTTATTACATTTAATTTAGAGAAGGGGGTTATGGGCACTTCATCTGGTGCTCACTTCAGAGCAGCTGTTCAGCATTACTGGGGAGAAAGACGAGTGACTCGTGTTCCTTGCTTCATGCCAGATAATCCAAAGAATAGACACAATGGCGTCTCTCCTGACAGGCAGAGTTCCTGGAACCGGGAAGCTTTCTTCCAAATCCCGCAGGCCTAAGACCCAAGATTTTTCTTCTTTTTATCCCAAGGCTTGATTTAGCCAATAGATATTTCCTAGTACTGACTCTGAGCCTGGTCCAGGGCTACAGTTGAGAGCTGGAGCTCAGGATGAGTCAACCAGGAACTGCCATGTGGCAATGGACTGTCCACTATGAGAGAGCACAGGAACGGAACTGTAACTGCAAGTTTAAGCAGCAAAAGGATTTGCTGAATGTGTACAGAGATACTCCCACAACTGAGGGGAAGGCTAGTGAGCAAGGCTTGGAACCAAGGGAGGTTAGACAACATGAAAAGCAGCTCAGATAAGCCACAGTTTCCATTGTTTTTGGAAACCATTCCTGGGCCTTTGGCTGTCTTGAATATTTTCTAAAGGGTCCATAAGCATTTGTGTCACTCTGTCGGATTTAAGGTACTACATGGGAGCGACTCAGTGGACAAATTTACATCATCTGCCTGCACTCTGGATGGTGATTGTGTGGAGAGAGCACTGGCTTGTCCTTTCGGATTCCAAGAAGAGTGACTTCACAGTGGCACCTGCTTATACCCAGCATTTCTATTGAGATTTCTTCCTTTAAAATTGGTCTTCTTGTTATAGAAGGGAGATATACCTAGAAGAGGTATACCCAGAATCTTCAAAGGTAAGCATGAAGTTCCATCTCTTAGACTGGACGTGAATTTTTTGGTGTGTGTGTGGGGCATTGCTCAACTCAATACAGTGGGATACATATACGTTTCACTCCCATGCCTCAAAAGAAAGCCAGCCCAGGACACAAGCTGTGGGGGAGTCTGTCTGCAATTTCCAGATTTGGAGATAGATGCTTTCTAAAGATGTTTGCATTTTAAATCTTTTATTTTCCAATGACTTCATTTTAAATTTAAAAATAAAGTTTCTGGTGGTAAAGGTTATCTGCCTTTCTGGCTACGGTTAAGGCAGAATTTGCTTAAATCTTGCAAAGAAATACTTTGACCTGCCAGTAACTGGAAGAAACACATTTCTAACCTCAAGAAAATTGAAGTCAACTCACTCTGGGGTTTCCAGCCAAGTAACAAGGATTTAGAGTCTAGAAATATGGTGGTCCTGAGCTGTCTAGTCACATCTTCCTTAGACTATAGCTGAGTCACAGTTACTCTGCAGAATGAAGATCGATTGCCAAGCTTCTCATGGTGTTCTCATATCTCCTTCCTCCACACACGCATAGTGAGATTCCTCTGGGAGTGCACGTCTGATTAGTGTTGAAGCATTTTCAGCATCACTCATTGTTTTTATTAGCGCTTATCCATTTGTTCCCCCTGGATAACCCAAACATAGAATTTCATCTGAGTGTCATTAGAATTTCAAGTTGCTGCCACAAATATGTACTTATTCAGCATATACCTTTTGAATGCCTATCAAACTGTAGCCATGGGGATGAGGACAAAGAAGACCTGGCCCTTTCCTGGAGATTATCCTCTGGGGTGAGAGATGGGTCAGCAAAGGGCAAGTAGAATTCAGCGTGGGAAGGGCTCTGAGTGGGTTAATCACAGGGCATCACAGGAGTGTAGGCAGAGGTCTCAACCTTGACCTGGGAAGTTGAGGTGAGTGGCCTAGGCTGAGGCAGCGGAGGGGAATATAGAGGGAAAGAAGCATGGGAGAGAGTTTAGGGGGCAGAGTTGCTTGAACTCTTGACTCTGTGGATTTGAGTGCAATGCTGTGGGAGGAAAATGTGCAAGGAGACCCTGCTGGGGCCACCTTGTAGAGGGGCCACCTGTCCTTTTTATAAGAAACAAGAGGGCAGGTTGTTTGGAGGAGCAGGACAGGGAAGAGAATGAGTTCAGTATCAGAACACATTGGTTTTGTTGCCAAAGGAAAGTTTAAGTGGAGCTTTCCAGTTGAGAGTTTGAATTCTGAGAGCACTGGGAGGGGGACTTACGTTTCAAAGTTATCAGCACATATATGATCCATAAATGGGAGTAGACAAGTGAATCCAGAGACAAGGTTCAGTGAGAAGAAAAGTTTTCCTAACACAGGATCCAAAGCATGTCCTAAGACAGACCTGCAAACAGATAGGTGGGGGAGGAACAGTCCTTGAGAGAAGCATTCCCCATACGGCAGTCAATATTTTGTCCAAACGAACTTGCAGCTCCCTGGTAAATCTCTGTTCTCAGAGTGTGGTGGCTGTTTGATTGAATTCAGAGCTCAGCTCAGCAGGGGAAGCAGTGGGGGTGGCGGGGGTGGGCAGTGGGGAAGGGAGGAAACCTATTCCCAGGACAGTGCTGAATCAACAGCAAGGTGCTGGCAACATCTCAGCTGCCTAAGGCTGTAATTTTATTTAGGACAAACCAGAGTCCAGCTGGGAATTGAAAAGGAAATCCTGGACAACTAGACTACCATAGGAAACTGAAAAATTCTGGCATAGTCCTGGAGATCTAATAGGCTGTACACTTCCCCAATGCTGTGCACATGCATAGGAAGGATCTGGGAAAGAGAAATCACTTTTGGCTGACCACGAGGCCCTGCACAAGGAGGAAATGAAAGCTAATGCTACACTGAAAAAATCCCTGAAGTTTGAAGATTCACCTTCTCACACAGATCTCCTTGGCAAATGGTTGAAGATACGCAGGCAAGGCATTTCAGGAAATTTCTCCACTGATCATTGGCTGACCAATAAATTATACTGACCCAGATATGACCCCAGGAATCCAGGCTTAAAAATAGGAAAAGGAAGTTAAAAAAATAGCAAAAACTTCATAGCCACACACCACAAGTAATATAGAATCTACAAATTTAGTCCAGAAAAGTCACTAAACCAGTAATTAGCAATGAGGAAAAACAATAACAATAAACCAGTAACAAAAAATAAATCTTGGGGAAAGAATCTGATATCACAGTTATTGTAATATAGAATATCAACTCACATGCCCAACTTTCAACAAAAAAATTATGAGACATGCGAAGAAATAAGAAAGTATGACACATGTATAGGAACAAAAGCAAGCAACAGAAAATGTCCTTGAGAAGGCAGATTCTGGGTTTACTATACAAAGACTTTAAATCAGTTATTTTATATATGTTCAAAGATAAACATTTATAATATAAATGCAAATATTTCTATGTTGTGAATATATACTTATATAATATAAATATTTATATTAACATACCATGTCCAAAAAATCAAAAGAAAGTATGACATGGATGTCTTACCAAATAGAGAATATCAATAAAGAGAGAAATTTCAGGCATTCCAAGATGGCCGAATAGGAATAGTTCTGGTCTGCAGCTCCCAGCATGATCGACGCAGAAGACGGGTGATTTCTGCATTTCCAACTGAAGTACCTGGTTCATCTCACTGGGACTGGTTGGACAATGGGTGTAGCCCACAGAGGGCAAGCTGAAGCAGGTTGGGGTGTTGCCTCACCCGGGAAGCACAAGGGATTGGGGGATTTCCTTTTCCTAGTCAAGGGAGGCCATGGCAGACTATCTGGAAAAACGAGACACTCCCACCCAAATACTGTGCTTTTCCCAAGATCTTGCAACTGGCAGACAAGGTGATTCTCTCCCATGTCTGACTTGGCAACTCCCACACCCATGGATCCTTGCTCACTGCTAGTGCAGCAGTCTGAGATTGAGCTGTGAGATGGCAGCCTGGCTGGGGGAGGGGCGTCTGCCATTGCTGAGGCTTGAGTAAGTAAACAAAGTGGCCTGGGAAGCTTGAAATGGGTGGAGCCCACTGCAGCTCAATAAGGTCTACTGCCTCTGGACTCCACCTCTGTGGGCAGGGCATAGCTGAATAGAAGTCAGCAGACAACTTCTGCAGACTTAAACCTCCCTGTCTGACAGCTCTGAGGAGAGCAGTGATTCTCCCAGCATGGCATTTGAACTCTGAGAATGGACAGACTGCCTCCTCAAGTGGGTCTCTGACTGTCGTGTAGCCTAACTGGAAGACACTTCCCAGTAGGGGTTGACTGACACCTCACATAGGCAGCTGCCCCTCTGGAACGAAGCTTCTAGAGGAAGGATCAAGCAGCAATAATTACTGTTCTGCAATATTGGCTGTTCCGTAGCCTCCACTGGTGATACCCAGGCAAGCAGGTCTGGAGTGGAACTGCAGCAAACTCCAACAGACCTGCAGCTGAGGGACCTGACTGTTAGAAGGAAAACTAACAAACAGAAAGGAATAGCATCAACATCAACAAAAAGGACATCTACACCAAAACCCTATCTGTAGGTCACCATCAACAAAGACCAAAGGTAGATAAAACCACAAAGATGGGACAAACTAGAGCAGAAAAGCTGAAAATTCTAAAAATCAGAGTGCCTCTTCTCCTCCAAAGGATTGCAGCTCCTCGCCAGGAACAGAACAAAGCTGGATAGAAAATGACTTTGATGAGTTGACAGAAGTATGCTTCAGAAGGTTGGTAATAACAAACTTCTCCGAGCTAAAGGAGGATGTTAGAACCCATTGCAACAAAGCTAAAAACCTGGAAAAAGATTAGATGAATGGCTAACTAGAATAAACAGCATAGAGAAGACCTTAAATGATCTGATGGAGCTAAAAAACATGGCCCAAGAACTTCGTGAGGCATGCACAAGCTTCAATAGCCAATTTGATCAAGTGGAAGAAAGGATATCAGTGATTGAAGATCAAATTAATGAGATAAAGTGAGAAGAGAAGTTTAGAGACAAAAGAGGAAAAAGAAATGAACAAAACCTCCAAGATATATGGGACTATGTGAAAAGATGAAATTAACGTTTGATTGGTGTACTGGAAAGTGACGGGGAGAACGGAACCAAGTTGGAAAACACTCTTCAGGATATTATGCAGGAGAACTTCCCCAGCCTAGCAAGGCAGACCAACATTCAGATTCAGGAAATACAGAGAACACCACAAAAATACACCTCGAGAAGAGCAACCCCAAGACACATTATTGTCAGATTCACCAAGGTTGAAATGAAGGAAAAAATGTTAAGGGCAGCCAGAGAGAAAGGTCAAGTTACCCACAAAGGGAAGTCCATCAGAATAAAGCAGATCTCTCAGCAGAAACCCTATAAGCCAGAACAGAATGGGGGCCAATATTCAACATTCTTAAAGAGAAGAACCAGACTTTCATATCCAGCCAAACTAAGCTTCATAAGTGAAGGAGAAATAATATCCTTTACAGAGAAGCAAATGCTGAGAGATTCTGTCACCACCAGGCCTGCCCTACAAGAGCTCCTGAAGGAAGCATTAAACATGGAAAGAAACAGTTGGTACCAACCACTGCAAAAACAAGCCAAATTGTAAATATCATTGATGCTATGAAGAAACTGCATCAATTAACAGGCAAAATAACCAGCAAACATCATAATGACAGGATCAAATTCACACATAACAAAATTAACCTTAAATGTAAATGGGCTAAATGCCCCAATTAAAAGACACAGATGGGCAAATTGGATAAACAGTCAAGACCCAGCAGTGTGCTGTATTCAGGAGACCCATCTCACGTGCAAAGACACATATGGGCTCAAAATAAAGGGATGGAGGAAGATCTACTAAGCAAATGGAAAGAAAAAAAAAAGAAAGAAAGAAAGAAGCAGGGGTTGCAATCCTGGTCTCTGATAAAACAGACTTTAAACCAACAAAGCTCAAAAGAGACAAAGGAAGTCATTACATAATGGTAAAGGGATCAATTCAACAAGAAGAGCTAACTATCCTAAATATATATGCACCCAATACAGGAGCACCCAGATTCATAAAGCAAGTCCTTAAAGACCTAAAAAGAGACTTATACTCCCACACAATAATAATGGGAGACTTTAACACTCCACTGTCAATATTAGACAGATCAATGAGACAGAAGGTTAACAAGGATATCCAGGACCTGAATTCAGCTCTGCAGCAAGCCAACCTAATAGACATCTACAGAACTCTCCACCCCAAATCAACAGAATATACATTTTTCTCAGCCCCACATCTCATTTATTCTAAAATTAACTACATAATTCAAAGTAAAACACTCCTCAGCAAATGTAAAAGAACAGAAATGTAAAAAAACAGAAACAGAACAAACTATCTCTCAGACCACAGTGCAATCAAATTAGAACTCAGGATTAAGAAACTCACTCAAAACCACACAACTACATGAAAACTGAACAACTTGCTCCTCAATGACTACTGGGTAAATAACAAAATGAAAGCAGAAATAAAGCTGTTCTTTGAAAGCAACAAGAATGAAGACACAACATACTAGAATCTCTGGGACACATTTAAATCAGTGTGTAGAGGGAAATTTATAGCACTGAAAGCCCACAAGAGAAAGCAGGAGAGATCTAAAATTGACACCCTAACATCACAATTAAAAACTAGAGAAGCAAGAGCAAACACATTCAAAAGCTAGCAGAAGGCAAGAAATAACTAAGATCAGAGCAGAACTGAAAGAGATAGAGACATAAAAAACCCTTCAAAAAGTCAGTGAATCTAGGAGCTGGTTTTTTGAAAAGATCAACTAAATAGATAGACTGCTAGCAAGACTAATAAAGAAGAAAAGAGAGAAGAAGTAAATAGATGCAATAAAAAATGATAAAAGGGTTATCACCACCAATCCCATAGAAATACAAACTACCATCAGAGAATACTATAAACACCTCTCTGCAAATAAACTAGAAAATCTAGAAGAAATAGATAAATTCCTGGACACATACACCTTCCCAAAACTAAACCAGGAAGAAGTTGAATCTCTGAATAGACCAATAACAGACTCTGAAATTGAGGCAATAATTAATAGCCTACCAATGAAAAAAAGTCCAGAATTAGACAGATTCACAGCTGAATTCTACAGAGGTACAAAGAGGAGTTGATACCATTCCTTCTGAAACAATTCCAATCAGTAGAAAAAGAGGGAATCCTCCCTAGCTCATTTTATGAGGCCAGCATCATCCTGATACCAAAGCCTGGCAGAGGTACACACACACAAAAGAGAATTTTAGACCAATATCCCTGACGAACATTGATGTGAAAATCCTCAATAAAATACTGGCAAACTGAATCCAGCAGCACATCAAAAAGCTTATCCACCATGATCAAGTCAGCTTCATCCCTGGGATGCAAGGCTGGTTCAACATATGCAAATCAATAAATGTAATCCATCGCATAAACAGAACCAACTACAAAAACCACATGATTATTTCAATAGATGCAGCAAAGGCCTTCGACAAAATTCAACAACCCTTCATGCTAAAAAGTCTCAATAAGCTAGTTATTGATGGAACGTATCTCAAAATATTAAGAGCTATTTATGACAAACCCACAGCCAATATCATACTGAATGGGCAAAAACTAGAAGAATTCCCTTTGAAAACCGGCACAAGACAGGGATGCCCTCTCTCACCACTCCTATTCAGCATAGTGTTAGAAGTTCTAGCCAGGACAATCAGGCAAGAGAAAGGAATAAAGGGTATTCAATTAGGAAAAGAGGAAGTCAACTTGTCCCTGCTTGCAGAAGACATGATTGCGTATTAGAAAACCCCATTGTCTCAGCCCAAAATCTCCTTAAGCTGATAAGCAACTTCAGCAAAGTCCCAGGATACAAAATAAATGTGCAGAAATCACAAGCATTCCTATACACCATTAACAGACAAACAGAGAGCCAAATCATGAGTGAACTCCCATTCATAATTGCTACAAAGAAAATAAAATACCTAGGAATCCAACTTACAGGGAATGTGAAGGACCTCTTCAAAGTGAACTACAAATCATTGCTGAAGGAAACAAAAGAGGACACAAACAAATGGAAGAACATGCCATGCTCATGGATAGGAAGAATCAATATTGTGAAAATGGCCATACTGCCCAAAGTAATTCATAGATTCAATGCCATCCCCATGAAGCTACCAATGACTTTCTTCACAGAATTGGAAAAAAACTACTTTAAAATTTATATGGAACCGAAAAAGAGCCCTCATTGCCAAGACAATCCTAAGCCAAAAGAACAAAGCTGGAGGCACCACACTACGTAACTTCAAACTACACTACAAGGCTACAGTAACCAAAACAGATATATAGACCTATAAAACAGAACAGAGGTCTCAGAAATAACACCACACATCCACAACCATCAGATCTTTGACAAACTTGACAAAAACAAGTAATGGGGAAAGCATTCCCTATTTAATAAATGGTGCTGGGAAAACTGGCTAGTCATATGTAGAAAGCTGAAACTGGATCCCTTCCTTACACCTTATACAAAAATTAATTCAAGATGGATTAAAGACTTAAATGTGACCGGGCGCAGTGGCTCAAGCCTGTAATCCCAGCACTTTGGGAGGCCGAGATGGGCGGATCACGAGGTCAGGAGATCGAGACCATCCTGGCTAACACCGTGAAACCCCGTCTCTACTAAAAAAAAATACAAAAAAAACTAGCCGGGTGAGGTGGCAGGCACCTGTAGTCCCAGCTACTCGGGAGGCTGAGGCAGGAGAATGGCATAAACCTGGGAGGCGGAGCTTGCAGTGAGCTAAGATCCGGCCACTGCACTCCAGCCCGGGTGACAGAGCGAGACTCCGTCTCAAAAAAAAAAAAAAAAAAAAAACTTAAATGTTAGACCTAAAACCATAAAAACCCTAGGAGAAAACCTAGGCAATACTATTCAGGACATAGGCATGGGCAAGGACTTCATGACTAAAACACCAAAAGCAGTGGTAAGAAAAGCCAAAATTGACAAATGGGATCTAATTCAACTAAAGAGCTTCTGCACAGCAAAAGAAACCACCATCAGAGTGAACAGACAACCTACAGAATGGGAGAAAAATTTTGCAATGTACCCATCTGACAAAGGGCTAATATCCAGAATCTACAAAGAACTCAAACAAATTTACAAGAAAAAAAAACAAACAACCCCATCAATAAGTGGGCAAAGTATATGAACAGACACTTCTCAAAAGAATACATCTTTGCAGCCAACAGACACATGAAAAAATGCTTATCATCATTGGTCATCAGAGAAATGGAAATCAAAACCACAATGAGATACCATCTCACGCCAGTTAGAATGGCAATCATTAAAAAGTTAGGAAACAACAGATGCTGGAGAGGATGTGGAGAAATAGGAATGCTTTTATGCTGTTGGTGGTAGTGTAAATTAGTTCAACCATTGTGGAAGACAGTGTGGCGATTTCCCAAGGATCTAGAACTAGAAGTACCATTTGACCCAGCAATGCCATTACTGGACATATACTCAAAGGATTATAAATCATGCTACTATAAAGACACATGCACACATATATTTATTGTGGCACTGTTTACAATAACAAAGACTTGGAACCAACACAAATGTCCATCAGTGATAGACTGGATTAAGAAAACATGGCACATATACACCATGGAATACTATGCAGCCACAAAATGGATGAGTTTATATCCTTTGCAGGGACATGGATGCAGATGGAAACAACCATTCTCAGCAAACCATAGCAAGGACAGAAAAGCAAACACCACATGTCCTCACTCATAGGTGGGAATTGAACAATGAGATCACTTGGACACAGGGCGGGGAACATCACACCCGGAGGCCTGTCAGGGCTGGGAGGCTGGGGGAAGGATAGCATTAAGAGAACTACCTAATGTAAATGATGAGTTGATGAGTGCAGCAAACCAACATGGCACATGTATACCTATGTGTCAAACCTGCACATTGTGCACATGTACCCTAGAGCTTAAAGTATAATAAAAAAGAGAGAGAGAGAAATTTATATATACACACGCAAACACACACACACGCGAGAGACCTTCAAAAACTTGTGGAAAAATGGAATTAAAATATAAAACAAAAAATATAAACTTTACTTCTCAGCAGATGCTCCATGAAGTTTAAGACACTCTTATAAGTGATGATACCAGCCATTTAGTCCATCCCTAAAGCACTGAGGGTCCTGGGAATTTAACCATGTCAATGTAGTATTTTTTACATTGCTAACTGAAGAAAAATGGGTGCCCTTTACAGATTTTTTTTAAGATTAGTAAATGAAAAGAAGTCAGAAAGAGCCAAATCAGGACTGAAAGTGGATGTCTAATGACTCTCCCTTGAAACTTGCACAAAATTGCCCTTGTTTGATAAGAGAAATGAACAGGACCACCATTGTGGTGTAAAAGACCTCTCTGCTGAAGCTTTCTTGGGCATTTTTCTACTGCAGCTTTGGCTAACCTGTTCAAAACACACTCTTAATCATCAGATGTTATCGTTCTTGGGCCCTCCTGAAAGTCAACAAGCAAAATGCCTTGAGCATCCCCCGACATTGTTGCCATGACCTTTGCTCTTGACTAGTCCACTTTTGCTTTAACTGGGTCACTTCTGCCTCTGGATAGGCATTGCTTTGAATGTGCTTTGTCTTCAGGATTGTACTGAAAAAGCCATGTTTCACGTGTTTAAAATTTCCACTGAAAAGTTTTGCTCTTGTCTGCAGGTGATCTGGGTGAAACAATTTTGGCACCCACAAGTGGAAAGTTCTCTGAACTTTAATTTTCCAGTCAGAATTGTATAAGCTGAACCAATTGAAATGTCTATGGCATTGGCTACTGTTTGTGCTGTTATTCATCGATTGTCCTTGATTAGGACATAAGCAAAATGATTTTTTTTTCTCACAAATTGGTGTTCATGGTCTGCTGTTACAGGCTTCATTTTCCACATTATCTCACTGCTTCTTAAAATGAGTTATCCATTTGTAAACTGCTCATTTCTTTAGGGCATTGTCCCCATAAGTAAAGCATCAATGATTCCACTTTTCCTCTACTCAAGCTTCACCATCAACTTGATGGGTTTTTTTTCCGCTTCAATTTTAGCTGAATTCATGTTGACTTGGCAGGAGCTCTTTTCAAACTGATGGCTAATTTTTCTTAGTGCCTCACACTAGACTAGGCATGTTCTAACAAATTAGCATGAGTTTATTTTAATGCAAAAAATAAAATCCATATATAGTTTTTCAATGAATTTCTTCCCTCCCTCCATCCCTTCCTCCCTCCCTCCCTCCCTTCCTCCCTCCCTTCCTTCCTTCCTCCCTCCCTCCCTTTCTTCCTTCCTCTCTCTTCTTTCTCTCTTTCTTTCCTTCCTTCCTTCCTTCCTTTCTTTTTCCTTCCTTCCTTCCTTCCTTCCTTCCTTCCTTCCTTCCTTCTTTCTTTCTTTCTTTCTTTCTTTCTTTCTTTCTTTCTTTCTTTCTTTCTTTCTTTCTTTCTTTCTTTCTTTCTTTCTTTCTTTCTTTCTTTCTTTTTTCTTTCTTCTTTCTTTCTTTCTTTCTTTCTTTTCTTTCTTTCTCTCCTTCCCTTCCCTTTCCTTCCCTTTCCTTCCTTCCTTCCTTCCTTCCTTCCTTCCTTCCTTCCTTCCTTCCTTCTTCTCTCTCTCTCTCTTTTCGTTCTCTCTTCCTTCCTTCCTTCCTTCCTTCTTCCTTTCTTTCTTTCTTTCTTTCTTTCTTTCTTTCTTTCTTTCTTTCTTTCTTTCTTCTTTTTTCTTTCTTTCTTTCTTTCTTTCTTTCTTTCTTTCTTTCTTTCTTTCTTTCTTTCTTTCTTTCTTTCTTTCTTTCTTTCTTTCTTTCCTTTCTTTCTTTCTTTCTTTCTTTCTTTCATTTTCTTTCTTTTCTTATCTCTCCTTCCTTGCCTTCCCTTTCCTTCCTTCCTTCCTTCCTTCCTTCCTTCCTTCCTTCCTTCCTTCCTTCCTTCCTTCCTTCTCCTTCTTTTTTCCCTCCAGTTTTCACTTGGTTGCCTAGGCTGGAGTGCAGCAGTGCGATCATGGCTCACTGCAGCCTCAAATTCCTGAACTCAAACAATCCTTCCACCTCAGCCTCCTGAGTAGCTGGGACTATAGCCATGTGCTACTATGTCTGACTAATTTTTAATTTTAAATTGTTTATTTATTTAGTGGAGATAAGTTCTTGTTATGTTGCCCAGTCTGGTCTCTAACTCCTGGCCATAAGTGATCCTCCTGCTTTGGCCTCCAAAATTTTGGAGTTGACAAGAAGTCATTAGAGAAATTCAACAACATATTTGAGCTGGCGAAAGAATCAGTTAATTTAATGATAAATCCACTCTGAGGAGCAGAAAGAAAAAATAATGAGGAAAAGTGAACAGAATCTCAGCAAGCATACCAACATACACATAATGCTGCCCTACTGCTTCCTGAGGGAATTAGAAAAGAAAGAGGTAGAAAAACTATGTGACAAAATAATGTCTGAAAACCTAAGTTTGATACACTTAATCTATACATTCACAAAGCTCAGTGAACTCCCAATGGAGTAAATTCCAAAGGATCCACACATGGACATATCACAGTCAAATTGATGAAAATCAAAGACAGAAAAAATCTTGAAGGCAGCAAAAGAAAAGCAATTAATCAAGTACAAGGAATATTAAAAAAGATTACCAGTTAGCTTCTTATCAGAAACCACAGAGGCCAGAAAAAGGCAGGATGACATCTTTGGAGTACTAAAAGAAAAAGCCTGCCAGCCAAGAATTCTGTACCTAGCTAAATCTCCTTCAAGAATGAGGGAAAATAAAGAAAATTCTAGAAAGACAAAAATGGAGGTAATCTGTTGCTAGCAGACCTACCCAAGATAAATACTATCCAGAGTGCTTCAGGCTAAAATAAAAGAAGACTGGACAGTAATTCAAATCTGTATAAAGGAACAAGGAGCATTGGTAAAGGTGTAACTACTCAGATATTATAAAACATAATATAAATATGTTTTTGTTTCCAAATATTTTTTTCTTTACTTGTTTTAAGAAACTGCATGAAAGGTAATTACAAAATTATGCTGATAGAGTTATATAAAGATATATTAATAATTTTTATGAAACTAATAGTACAAAGGACCATGAGAGAAAAAAATTATTATGGAGTAAAATATTACGACACTTGAAATTAACTTAGTATAATTTAAACTAGGTTGTTTAAGTTAAGATGCTACTTGTAGTCCTCAGGACAATGACTAAGAAAATATCTCAGAAAAGTGCAGTAAAAGAAATAAGAGAATAAAAGATACAGTAGAAAATCTCTAATACAAAAAGGCAGGAAATTGAGATTGAAAAACAAAATAAAAGACATGAGACATAGATAAAATAAAAAGCAAAATGACCAATATAAATCCGACTTTATTAGTAATAGCATTAAGATTAATTACCACGATTAAAAGGCATAAGAATGGACTTTAAAATGATCCAACTGTATACTCTCCATGAGACGCATGCTTTATATTCAAAGATACACATGTTAAAAAGGGAAAAATATAGCAAAAAGGAAGCAAACAAAAGAGAGCTTTAAGATAAAAATTGTTACTAGAGAAAAAGAGGGACATTTTATAATGATATCAGGGTTAATCCATCAGGAAAATAAAATGATTATGAACATATATGTACTTAACAACAGAGACCCAAAATACATGAAGAAAAATCTAACAAAAGTAAAGGTAAAAACAAATAATTCAACAATAATTGTTAAAGACTTCACTACTCCAGTACAAATAATTGACAGAACAACTAGGTAGAAGTTTAACAAGAAAATAAAAAATTTGAATAATATTACAAACCAACTAGTCTTAACAGATCTCTGTAGAACATTCCACCCAACAACAACAGAATGTTTGCCTTAGGAGGACATAAATTATCCTCCAGAATAGACCATATTCTAGGCCACAAAATAAGTTTTAATAAGTGTAAAAGTCTTCAAATTATACAAAGTATTTTTTTCAACCTTATTGGAATGAAATTACAACAAACAACAGAAAAAAAAGAAATCCTCAAATATCTTAAAATTAACCAACGTATTCTTAAATGAATGTGTCAAAGAAGGAATTATAAGAAAAATTAGAGAAAAATAAGTTTGAATAACTTAAATATCTATCAAGAGACTAATGGATAAACAAAAGTGGTAAATCTAGTCAATGGAGTATTATTCAGCCATAAAAAGGAATGAAGTACTGATACAGGCTGTGATACAAATAAACCTTGAAAACATTATGCAAAGTGAAAAAAATCATTTTTATACAATTTAATGTATGTAAAATGCCCAGATAGGCAAGTCTGTAGAGACAGAAAGTAGATTAATGTGATTGCCAGGGTCTAGAGGGAGAAAGGAATGAAGAGTGAGGATTAGTGACTACTAATGGATGTTTCTTTTTTCGGTGATGAAAAATTGTTTTGAATTTAATAGTGGTGTTAGTTGCACAATTTAGTGACTATATGAAAAAACACTGAACAGAAGACCTTAAATAGGTGTATTTTACAGTAAGTGAATTATACTTCTAAAGAGAGCAAAGAAGAGTCATAGATAAAAAGGAGGAAATGGACAAGACTGAGGAGAGTACTTGTATTTTGATATGGATTCATCTCTCCCTGCCCCTACTCACGAACTATAACTCTAGACTTTGGAAATAACATAGCAGGCAACAAAGTGGAGTTTTAAAAGGTGGTAAGAAGATGATGAGCTGAATTTAGATGTCGGGACTGGAGGAAGAGCACAGTAGAAGGATGTCTCAGGTCCTCCACTTGACAGAAGAAAAAGACCCAGACCCAGTGCTTCCCACCCCACCCAGCAACAGAAGGCACCCAGCTGGGCTCTTTCCTACCTAGATTTAAGTGGAGTTCCCAGAACACTTGGACACAGGAAGGGGAACATTACACACTGGGGCCTGTTGTGGGGTGGGGGGACAGGGGAGGGATAGCATTAGGAGATATACCTAATGTAAATGGGTGCAGCACACCAACATGGCACATGTATACATATGTAACAAACCTGCACGTTGTGCACATGTACCCTAGAACTTAAAGTATAAAAAAAAGGGAAAAAAAATGAAAAGACCTGTTTGGTAATCAACTGGGGACCCCACTAACAATAAGCAAAAAGGGGAAGAGCTCTCCTCCTCCCTGCCCTCTGGGGCCTGAGATTTCTCTCCTTCACTGAGAGGCCTTGTGGGCCAGGTGGCATTGGCAAGAGGGATATGCCCACAATCAGTGGCATGCCTGGGAAGCTTCTTTGGCCCTGTGGGGCTGACACTCTTTTCCCGCTAGAGATACCAGGGCAGATAGGGGTCACTGGGAGAGGGATCCCTACACAGCAAACAGGCAGGCCTGGGAAACACTCTAATTTCCTCAGAACCAGGGGAAATCCTGCCACAACAAGTGCCTGGCCAGGAAAACCTCTTCTGCATGGACCCAAGATTTCCTTCCTGTCATGGGAAAGCCATAGACAGGCAAAGAAACCTGGTAAGAGAGGCCCAGCTACAGCAAGCAGCCTGGTCCAGGAAACCTGATGGTTTCTGTGGGCCAGAGACTTTTCTTCCCTGCCCAGTAGCACAAGGGAAGTGTCTGACCATAGAAGCCTCTTTGCACCCTTGCATGTTCCTTGAATGTAGAGTTATTCTATCCACCAGGAAAATGCCAGGGAGGAAAGATGTACCCAGAGAAAACAAGCAGCCCTGCCCAGTTAGTCTTGGAAGTATCTTTGTCCCTGTGGGGCTGAAAATCTCTCTTACTGAGAGACACTGGAGAACCCTGCGGGGTGAGGGGTTATGTCTGGCAAGAGGCTGTGGGTCACGTCAAAACAAGCACTCAGTCAAGAGCACAGTCCATTTCTCAACAGACAGGGAGGATGCCACCATAACAAAAGTCCTTTCAAGGGAAGACTCTTTGTCCAGCAAGCAGTACAACCAGGGACCTAAGAGTCACCAGACATAGGCCAACTGATATAGCAAAAGCTCTGAAAACTAGACCGTCATTGGAACCACATCCCACAAAAGTTGGCCAATACCTGGCTGGTGAAACTAAACCAGGTGACCTCCTGCTAAAATAATAGTTAAATAGGACCTGAGTGTCCTAACATCAACCATCATTGAAGAACCAAGAAAACTACCTGAATGAGTATATTAGTCAGGATTCTCCTGAAACAAATAACCAATAGGATGTGTGAGTGTGTGTGTGTGTGTGTGTGTGTGTTTGTGTGTATGTGTGTGTGTGGTGGTGCTGGGGATGTGTAGGTCTTACACTTGACAGAAGAAAAAGACCCAGACGCAGTGTTTCCCACCACACCCAGCAACAGAAGGCACCCAGCTAGGTCTTTTCCTACTCAGATTGAAGTAGAGTTCCTATGAACTCTAGTGGGTATTACAAATATATAATATAATAATATGCATTTTTACATATATAAATATATATGTAGGTATCTATCATATGTATCGTGTGTGTGTGTGTGTGTGTGTGTGTGTATAGAGAGAGAGAGAAAAATTCATTTTAAGGAATTGGCTTACATGATTATGGAAGTTGGCAAGTTCAAAATCTGCAGGGTAGGCTTGCAAGATGGAAGCCTAGGGAAGAGCCAATGTTGCAGTTCAGGCCCAAAGACCATCTTCTGCAGAACTCTCTTGTGCTTGGGAAAGTGAGTATTTTGTTCCATTCAGGTCTTCAACTGATTGATCAAGGCCCACCCACATTATGGAAATCAATCTGCTTTAGTTTAAAGTCTGTCAATGTATATGTTAATCTCATCCAAACTCACTCTCATAGAAATATCCAGAATAATGTTTGACCACATACCTGAGCATTGTGGCCCAGCCATGTTGACACATAAAATTAACCATCATAATGAGAGAAGACAACCAAAGTATACCAATGTCAATATGAATCTTATATTGGAATTATCTGATAAAAATTTTAAAGAGGGCACCCTAGAAATGTACCAACAATCAGCTACAAGTTCTCTTAAAACAAATTAGAAAAGAGAAAATTTCAGTAAAGAAATAGAGACTACAAAAAGAACCAAATGGAAATTTTAGAAATGAAAATATGATAACCAAAATAAAAAAGCTATCTGGATAGATTCAATGGTAGAGTGGAAAAAACAGAGGATAGAATCAGTGAACATGATGACAGATCCACAAAACTTACCTGGTCTGAATAATAAAAAAATATAAATTAAAATAACAAATGAGACAAAAATCAGAGACTGAGGGACCTGTAGGATAATAACAAATGGTTCAACATTTTTATTATCAGAGTCCAGGAGAAGAGTACAAAGAGAATGGGGCTGAAAGAGTACTCAAAGAAATAAGAAAGAAAACTTCCCAACATTGGTGGAAGACAAAATCCCACAGATTTAAGAAGCTGAGTATCGTAGTCTATTTGGTCTTCTATAAGAGAATACCATAGACTAGGTGGCTTATGAACAAAGTAAATTTATTTCTCATAGTTCTAGAGGCTGGGAAGTCCAAAATCAAAGTGTTGGAAGATTTGGTGTCTGGTGAAGTCCTGCTTCCCGGTTCATAGATGGCTGTCCTCTCCCTGTGCCTCATATGGTGGCAGGAACAAGGGAGTTCTCTGACCTCTTCTTGTAAGGACCCTAATTCCATTCACGAGGACTCTGTATTCACGACCTAATCACGTCCTGATATGGTCTGAATGTATCCACCAATATTCATGTGTTGAAGATTTAATCTCTAATGCAAAAGTGATTTTAGGTGAGGCCTTTGGGAGACATTTAGGCCATGAGAGCTCCACCTTCAAAAATGGATTAATGTCATAATAAAAGAGCTTGATGAAGGGAGTTCATCCCTTTTTGCCCTTCAACCTTCTCCCACATGTGGACACAATATTCCTCCCCACACCAGAAGATACAGCAAGCAGGCTCTCACCAGAAACCAGAGGCTGGCATTTTGACCTTGGTCTTCCAAGTCCCTAGAACTGTGAGAGATAAATTTCTGTTTCTTATGAATTACCCAGTCCCAGGTAGTCTGTCATAGCACCACAGATGGACTAAGACAGCTCCCAAAGCCCCACCTCTAAAAATCACATTGAGAGTTAGGTTTTAATATCTACATTTTCAGGGGACAAGCATTGTCTATAGCACTGAGCAAATAAAAAAGAAGATAAACCAAATAAATCTATGCCAATATACATCCTAATTAAACTTCAGAAAATTAAAACAAAACAAAATATCTTCAAAGTATTCAGAGAGAAATAACACATTACCCAGAGAGTAATTGTAATGACAGTGTATTTCTCATTTGAAAAAATAGAGGTCAGAATAAAGTAGCACTTTAATTATTTAAAATACTTATTTCTTTTTTTTAATTTTAAACTGAGATATCATTTACCTGCCATAAAATTTAACCTTTAAAAGTTATACAGTTCAGTGGTTAATATACTCACAAGGTTGTATACCATCACCACTATTTAATTCCAGAACGTTGTCAATACCACCAAAAGAAATCTCCTACTCTTTAGCAGTCACCACCCCTCCACCCCGCCCCCATTTCCCCCTTTTCGCACTTTCTAGCAATCACTAATCTACCTTTTGACTCTATGTATTTGCATATAAAGGACATTTTGTATAAATGGAATTATATATCGTTTGTATCTTTATTTGTACCTATCACTTAGTGTAATGTTTCAATGTTCATTTCTGTTGTAGCTTGTTGACATTTTATTTCTTGCTGTGGCTGAATAATATTTTATTGTCTGGAAGGATCACATTTTGTTTATTCATTGCTTGATGAATTTTATCACTTTTTGGCTATTATGAATAATGCAGCTATGACCATTCCTGTAAAAATTCCTATGTAAACATATATTTTCAATTCTTTGGGGTATAAATTTGGGAGTTGAATTTCTGGCTTATATGTAACTCTATGTTTAGCTTTCTAAGGAACTGCCAAACTGTTTTTTCTTAAGTGACTACACAATTTACATTCCCATCAGTGATGGATAAAGCTTCCAGTTTCTTCATATCCTCTTCAGTGTTTTTTATAGTCTATCTCTTTTATTATTATAGTTTTCCTAGTTGGTGTGAAGCAATATCTCATTTTGGTCTTGATTTGCAATTCTCTAATCACTAATGATGTTGAACATCTTTTATGTATTTATTGTATATTTGCTTTGGAAAAATGTCTATTCAAATCCTTTGACTATATTTTAATTGAATTGTCTTTTTATTTTTGAGTTGGAAGTGCTTTTCAAATATTCTGTATACAAATTCCTTGTCAGATATATGATTAACAAGTATTTTCTCCATTATAAGGATTTTCTTTTAACCTTCTTGGTAGTATCCTCTGAAACACAAAATTTTTATTTTGATCAAGTACTGTTTATTCGTATTACTCTGACTGCTTGTTTTTTGGTGTTATATTTAAGAACTAATTGCCTGATCCAAAGTCGTAATTATTTACAATTGTGGTTTTTTTTGTAAGAGTTTTATAGATTTTCCTCTTACATTTAGGAATTTTATCCATTTTCAGTTAATTTTTATATAGGGTGTGAAGCAAGCATCTAACGTTATTACTTTACATATGAACATACAGTTGTCCAAGCATTTTTGCTGAAAAGATGATTCTTTCCCTATGGAGTGGTTTTGCTACCTTTGTCAAACATCAATTGGCAGTAAATGTGAGAATTTATTTCTGTACTCTCAGTTCTATTCTATTGACTCATACCTTTAGCCTTATGCCAGTACCACATGTTTTGATTACTATCGCATTGTAGTAAGTTTTGAAATAGGAAAGTAGAAAACTGAGTTTTCCAACATTGCTGTTTCTCAGGATTGTTTTGGCTGTTATGGATCATTTGTATTTCCAGATGAATTTGAGAATAAGTGTGCTTATTTATGCAAAAAATTAAAAAGAAATCTGAGGCTTTGTATAAGAATAGCATTGAATATACGCCATTTACCAATATTAAGTCTTCCAATCTGAGATCACAGAATGCCTTTTCATTTACTTAGGTCTATAATTTCTTTCAGCAATGTTTTGTAGTTTGTAGTTGTATAAGTCTTCCATGCCTTGGTTAAATTTATTTAGAAGCATTTTATCTTTTGATGTTATTATAAATTGATTGTATTCTTAATATGATTTTCTGATATTTTTATTGCTGGTACTTAAAATACAACTATTTTTCTATATTAATATTGTATCCTGAAACCCCGATGAACTCATTTATTAGTTCTAAAGGTTTTTTTCAGTAAATATTTTAGGCTTTTCTTTTTTTTTTTTTTTTTTTTTTTTTGAGACGGAGTCTCGCTCTGCCGCCCGGGCTGGAGTGCAGTGGCCGGATCTCAGCTCACTGCAAGCTCCGCCTCCCGGGTTCACGCCATTCTCCTGCCTCAGCCTCCCGAGTAGCTGGAACTACAGGGGCCCGCCACCTCGCCTGGCTAGTTTTTTGTATTTTTTTAGTAGAGACGGGGTTTCATGGTGTTAGCCAGGATGGTCTTGATCCCCTGACCTCGTGATCCGCCCGTCTCGGCCTCCCAAAGTGCTGGGATTACAGGCTTGAGCCACCGTGCCCGGCTATTTTGGGCTTTTCAATGTAAACAATCATGCCATCTGAAAATAGGAAAAGTTTTATTTATTCTTTTCTAATCTGTTTCTCTTATTTTCTTTCCTTGACTTATTTCATTGTCCAGAACTCCCTGAAGCATGTTGAATAAGAATGGCATCAGTGGACATTCTTAACTTGTTCCTAATCTTAGGGTAAAAACATTCCACCTTTTGTCATTACACATGATGTTACTTAAAGGTTTTTCCTAGATTTCCTTGATCTGGAAGTTCACTTCTATTCCTCGTATGTGGAGTGTTTTTATTTGAAAAGGGCACAGTATATTTGTATTCAGAAAACAAACAAACAAAAGCCTTTCAACTGGCAATTCTATGTCCAGCTAAACTATCCCTGGGAATGAGTTTTCAGGTAAAACTAAGAGAATTTGACATTAGCAGCACTACCCATTAAAATTGACCTAAGAAATTCTTCAAACAAGTAGATGATAAGAGAATCTTGTAGCATCAGGAAGAAAGAAGGCAAAATGACAAGAGCAGAAATACAAAAGGCTATCCTATTTTACATGAGTTTTATAAATCATACTTGATTATTGAAAGGAAAATTATAACACCCTCTGACACCCAAGACAATGATATTTTGAAGTAGGGAAGGTAAAGCAACCTAAATGGAAGTGGGGTATCCACATTTCACTTGAAGTGAAAACATGTTGATATCAGTAGACTTTGGTAACTCACATATGTATATTATAATACTCAAGCAATAACTCTGAAAACTGTATAAAGAGATATGCTCAAAATCATTACAAATAAATAAAAAATGAATCCTGAAAAATATTGAAGTGACTTACAGGAAGGCAAGGAAGTGAAACATAGGACCACAAGAAGCAAAGAGAAAATAATTGCTAAAATAATAGAAGACTTCAATGCTAACTTAACAATAACTATCATGAGTACAAACCATCTAAAAACACCAATCAAAAGAGATTAGTAGAATAAATTAAAAATATTACCCAAGAAAATGTTGTTTTGAAACAACTTTATTAAATTTCAAATGACATAGGCAGATAAAGTGAATGATGAAAAACTATTCCATGCAAATATTAATAAAAAGTAAAAGTGGCTATATTAATATCTGATAAAATAGACTTTAAAAACAAGAAAAGTTCCATTAATACATAGTGATAAAAAAAGACATCTACCAGAAAGATGTAACAAACCTAAACATGCACATACCAAACAACACACCCTCAAAATACATGAAGCAACAATGGATAGAGTTGAAAAGAAAAACAGACAAATCTGCAGTTACATGTGAACATTTACCTAAACCCCACTGAAAAAAAAAAACTAAAAAAAAACCTCAAAATAAATCTCATGTTTTACATGTGAAATGTAAAATTATACAACTTTTTGAAATAAAATAAAATACAGGAGAAAATCTTCAGTTCTTAAACTTGGCACCAAGTGCAAAACTCATAAAAGGAGAAATCTTTTTAAAATTTATACATTAAACTTTTTTCTAACATGAAAGTTTTTGCTTTGTGAGGATAAAAAGACAAGCTACAGATTGGAGAAAATGTTTGCAAACCACATATCTGACAAAGAACTAATATCTAGAATATATAAAGAACTCTCCAAACTCAATTGTAAAAATAATCACAATATAATTAGAAAGTGGGCAAAATACGTAAACAGACATTTCACTGAAGAGGGTATACAAATAATCACATTAAAAGATGTTCAATATCATTAGCCTTCAAAGAAATACAAATTGAAACCATGATGAGATATCATACCACACCTATAAGAATGTCTAAAATAAAAAACATAGTGATAGTGATAACACCAAATGCTGGTGAATATTTGGAGGAACTACATCACTCTTACATTACTTGTGGGATTGTAAAATGGTTTGACCACTCTGGGAAACAGATTGACAGTTTCCAATAAAACTCAACATAAAATTACTGTGCAACTCAGCAATTACACTCTTGGGCATTTATCCCAAAGCAGTGGAAATTTATGTTCATGCAAAAAGTTTTACATGAATGTGCATAGCAGCTTTATTTGTAATAGTAAAAAACTAGAAAGAACCCAGATTTCTCAGGGGGTGAATGATTAAACAAACTGTGGTACATCCATACCATAAAATACTACTCAGCCGTAAAAGGAAGGAACTATCCATATATGCAAAGACTTGCATGATCTTAAGAAAATTATGCTGGATGAGAAAAGTCAATGCCAGAAGCTTGCATACCATATGATTCCATTTGTATGACATTTTTGCAGTGATAAAATTATAGGGATGAAAGAATAGAGGGATAAAATTGTAGGCATGGAAAACAGATTAGTGGTTGCCTGGGGGTAGAGATGGAATGGGAAAAGATGTAAATGTGCTTATAAAAGTGCCACACCAAGTTTCTCATGGTGATGGAACTGTTCTGTATCTTGACTATAGCAGGGGATAAACAAACCTACACGTGTGATAAAATTGTATAGAACCAATCCACACATACACGAGTACAAGGAAAAACTGTGAAATCTCAGCAAAATTAGGGGCATATCAATGTCAGTATCACGGTTGTGATATTGTTCTACAGTCTTGCAGAATGTTACCATTGGGGGAAACTGGATCAACGGTACATGAGACCTCTCTGTATTACTTCTTTGACTGCATGTGAATCTATAGTTATCTCAGTAAAAGCCTCTATTTTAAAAAAAGATGGGGGGTAGAAATTGTAGGAGAGCCCAGAGGGAGTGGCAATTAAGAAGATGAAGGGGACTAGAAGTCTTTGAAAAAAGGACACAGTAAAATATATTTAAATATATTATTCCACAAAAAAGAGAAGATTGTAGGTCATGCTTCTCACCTCCATCAACACTGAGCTCAGTCTCACATGGCTTCACCACACCTTGTTACTTTCCTTTGGCCATGGAGCAGTCCAGAAGGCACCCCCTACCCTCCAGCCCTGCAAGGTTGAGAGAGAAAAATTGCACATAGGAATGGGGCCAAACTTGGGGGAAATTCACTCCCTGCATTTATCAAAATGCAGACCTCTGGCCTCCATGGTCACCTTCCATGTTACTTCCCTAGGATGCCAGTTTTAGGTGACTTACCACCAAGGTCAGCCTTATACTGGATATTCGGGGTCAGGTCTGGCTTTGCAATAAAGAAAACTGATACACCAGAGTCCCACTTCTTTCTAAAGCACCTAAGCATAGAGCATGGTTACATTACCCACCTACACTATTGTGACCCTGAAGTCTAAACCCTGAGTCTTGGGTTGGCCACACTGCCCTTGATAGAGTCAGGGGTTAGGAGTTAGGCCTGGCCCTATCTCCTGTCCCTTTTGAGATTGATTTTATTTGTGAGGTGGCATTAGTGCTGCTCTGGGTATGGTAAACTAAAGTCCTAGACAAAGCGATAGGTAAGGGACCAGGACTGCGGGGAGGCTCCCGGAGCTTGGATCTGGGTAGTATAGCACAGTGGTGAGTGCAAGTTCTGGAGTCAGCCCCCTGAGGGGAGCCTGGGCCTTTCACTTCCCTGCATGGCCTGATCTGCGAGATGAGGAGACTGATGGGATCCACCTCAAAGGGCTTGTAACATGCTTAAGACAATGTCTACTATGGCACAGAGGATCAGTTAAACTGGGTGGGGATGACACAATGATTTCTGACCTCGAATTCACAGCTAGCTTAAGAGTGAGGGGGGCAAGTGGAGAAGTATTTCCTTGGGACATGGGGAGAGAGGCCAGGAGCAAAACCCATCAGGACAAGAAGTCATACTTAGAGGTTGAGCCACGGGCCAGCTATGATACCTCACACAGGCAGAGTGGCCACATTCTTGTGGTAAATGGAGCGGGGCAAGAGAAGCCTTCTGGTGAAGGGCCAGGCTCCAAGAAGGAGATCAGAACCATGGAGGCAGGAGACTCTGATGTCAGTTCAGTGGAGAGGCAGCTAGACTGGGCACTGACACTGGACCTGGGCTCGGGATGGCCAAGCCTGTGAGGCTGTCTTCCCACATCACTTGGGCGACATCAAAATGTGCTGGTGGATGCGGTGTCTTAGCACAGGCTTATTTTCGGCACAACCTGCTTGCTCCCACCTTTTTTCTGCCCTCAAGCTTCAGGGCCACAAATGGGAACTGTCCCAACCCTCCAAGTTTCTGTCCTTTGCCTTCTAAATTGTCCTTCTTTTATCTTCCCCCTGAGTTGTCTTTTGCTGTGAGTCCTAATACCTCTTCTGGTCTTCTCTTCCCACCCTCACATGGTTACAGGTTACCCCCACATGACAGTTTGCAGGTCACAGTTAATCTCTTTGGGGAGCTTCCCTTCCTGATAGCAGCTGCTTAATTGGGGGTGCATGTGAAAGCATTTCCAGAAGTCACTACCTTGAAGCTTCCACTGTGTTGGCAGAGGGCTCGGGGCTGGAAGACCTAGGATCTCTGATGTCAGTGAGGCTCTTGTATCTATGCCCAGAGAGGGGCAAGAGGGGACATCCCAGGGGAGCATGTGAGAGGAAAGGCCAGATGGGAAAATATTGCATAAGGCAACGAAGGCTTATGATATGTGATACATGCTATGTCCAAGGCTTGAAGGACACACTCTGTTGTTGATTCATTTGTTCGCTCCACAAACACCTACCCAGTGTCTCCTGGAAGCCATGACTGAGCTTGGCGTCTGGGGTAGGAAAAGCCGTAGCATCTCATCTCTGTCCTTCCGACACCTGGCATCTAGCAGAGGAGAAGGCAGGTGCATACAGCTCAGTTCTGCTCTGTTCTCCTTCCTCATGAAGCAGGAGCGAGAACCTGATGGCTTTATTTAACTTTCCATGTTATGGAGCAGAGGATTCAGCATCCAGCCCTTTATTGATGTCTTCAAATACATTATCTCACTTTCATAATCTTCACATAGCATCTATTAGAGAGATGGGACACTTGAGCCAAGAAACTTGAAATACTATAAATGCCACCAAGCTGGCAAATAGTAGACCTGGGATTTGAATGCTGCTTCTTTTGAAACCTCCCTTGGGAGAGGGGTAAGGTTACATTAGCTGAGGTGAAGGCAGGGAGAAGAGTTCAGGGAGATTAAAGACCAAGGGAGTCCCATGGGCAGGAGATGACATGAGCATGGGCTAGGGCATCAGGGAAGTGGGGAAGGGAGCTGGAGAGATGCATTCTGCTCGCTTGTGAGCCTTCTGCAAAGGCTAACTTGAGCCAGGCAGAGCTGGACATTGGGGATGCAGAGATGAACAACTGCAATGAGCTCAGAGTCCAATGGGCGAGGGATCTGGGAGCTGACAGCTGCAGAGGAGCATGATGGATGTTGTGCCTGACAAGGAGTCCTGATACAGTGAAGGTAAACTCGGGGCAGGCCGGAGAAGGCGAGACAGGAGCCACTGTCAAGAAGAAGTCAAGGAGGCAATGAGGAGAATCAGAGGAAATTGAAAGACAAAAGCTAAGTGTTCTTCCCAGAGAACAACAGGGACAGGGGATTGAGGAAGGAGAGGATGTGCGGTCTGTGATTTCCTGACGTTTTCTTCAAGGACTCTGTGGGACTCTGTCCCTCTCCCCATGCATGCCCAGGCAGTGCTCCTGGCTGCCTGTGCCTGCACCTCCTCCAGCCTCTCCTGGGCCTATCCCTTGGACCTGCTCTCTCGCTTCCTCTCTGACTGTTTACTTTCTCTCCTCCAGAAGGGTCATTTCCCATGACGTGAACCTGCTGTGAGGTTAGTGCTGACCAGCCAGGACCAGAGAAACCAGGCTGGAGACTTCTCTGTCTGATCTGAGTGTAAGCAAGGGGCAGCAGAAAGTGTCGTCTGGTGGGGAGGAAGGCAGGACCGGCCCTGGAGGCCACAGGAGGCCAAAGGAAGTGTTTGTCTGCAGCCAAGTTCTCTATTACACAGCATCGGGTAACTGTCACTAGCTCTGGGCTCATGTAACCAAGAATAGGGACATTTTGGCCCAGACACATGGGAAACCATGGCTGGATGAGATGCCTACCACTCCCTGCTGGTGGCTGGGACCAAGTGGAAGCTCAAGATCTCACGACATTGTGGAGCTGGGGGCTCTTGCATTAGCCAGGACGTGGGCAGGACATCCTAGACAAGTTAGCTACCTGGTGAGAAGTGGCATCCTGTGGAAACAAGGTTTTTTGTTTTGCTTTGTTTTGTTTTGTTTCCTGTAAGTACCATCCTCAGTATTCAAAGCCTGGTGAGACAGTTGACGTCTCATCTTCCACCACATCCCTTTTGAAACATCCCTTTAATGAGAGATGAGCCTGTGTCTGCTGAAGTGAAGGCAGCTGATGCAGGGTTACCTCTCACTGAAGGGATGAGGTGAGGGGTCAGGATAGAAAGCCTCAGTCCTTGACTTCAAAAAGCGTGCTGTATCTCTGAGGAGATAAGAGAGGGTTAGAAATAATTACTGCACAGTTGAGAAAGGGATCTGATGATCCACAAACTGAGCCCTGAGAGGCTAATAGAGGGAGCATACAAGCTGGGGAGATGGAAGGCTTTCTGGAGAAGGTGGCATGGGGCAGGCTTCAGAGGATGGAGGGGTGATGTGCGGATGAAGGGAGGAGGCCCACAGCTGGGTACACAGCAGCAGTGACCTGTGCAGTGGGCACTCAGGCTGCCTCTGGGGTGGATAGAGACGGCGCCACCCAGAGAGAGCCTAGGGCTCTCTGGCCTTGTCAGGGGTTCTGCCTCGATTAGGGAGAAGTCCAGGCACCTCTGCCTCTGTGAAAAGTGGTCACAGGATGGAGATCCTGGTGGCAGCATGACTAAGGGGCCTGGGAGCTCAGACACCAAATCCAAGGCTGTGGTCCCAGTTACAGAGGAGGTGGTGTGAGCTGCCTGGGTTGTAGTGCTGTGAGTGAGAGAAAAATGCTGCCCTGGGTGGGATTTAAGGACTGAAGGAAGCAGGAATTAGTGGGGAGAGAGGAAGGTCTGGGTGACCTGGTGGGGAGGGGTGCATAGTGGGGGCTGGGCTCTGGGTGACCTGGTGGGGAAGGGTGCATGGTGGGGGCTGGTCTCCCCTGCCTCAGCTGCCCTCCGGGATCTTGGGGATGATGGGGGCCCTGGGCATGATCAGGCTGAGAGAAGTCCACATGACCACCCCCAGGGACTAGTTTCCTAGCTGCCCATTGGCGTTTTTGCTGGGCTGAGGCTCCACAAGATAAGAGCTCCAAGAGTTTTAGCATTTAATTCTTTGTCTCTTTAATATTCATCATGGTAAAGACAGCAGGCATGGGATTAGGCAGGAGAAAACCAGTGATTAGAAAGTGATGGGTGTTCTGGTGTCTGTACAGCAATCTCAGCATGTGGTTGAAGCAGGTTCCTTGAGGACGGAGATAGCCAGGACTCCCTAGGCAAGGAGAGGTGCATGTGAAGGGGTCTCAGCAGGCCAGCGTGGCGGTCCCCCTTTCTCCTCTTAGCTCAGAGTTGGAAGGATTTGTCATGTCAAAACACAGAATAGCCTCAACCTCTTTACTGGCACTTTCTGCTCCTGTGGATGGCTCTGCTTCTTCTAAGCTAGCTGTTTCTTCCACTTTGCTGCAGGCCTTAGTTCACAGTGTCCTGGTGGGCATGGCCAGGATGGACTTATGGAATATGAATATGTAATTGTAATTTAATTTTAAACGTGAGTAAAAACTCAAAGAAGTAGAGAGTAGAATGGTGGCCACCAGGGGCTGGGGTAGGGAAGAATGATTTCAGTTCGACAGGAAGAATAAATAAGTTCAAGACATCTGTTGTGCAACACTGTGACTATAGTTAATAATGTATTGTATTCTTGAAAATTCCTAAGTGACTGGTGTTATCACCACAATAAGTAAAGCTTATGTTAATTCATTCAATTCAGCCGTTCCACAATGTATACATATTTTAAAATGCTATGTTGTACACAATGAATATGTACAATTTTATGGCAATTAAAAAATAAATAAATCAGAAAAAAGAATAACAAATTAAAAGTAAATGAGACTGTTTCCCTGGCAACTAAGAAAATGATGTCTATATCAACCAGTAAATCACTTGTAACTCAAAAAATGGGAAAAAAGCCCAAAGAATCAGAGATTGAGAAGGCTCACAGTTTAGCGGCACTTTTGAGGACATCTTCTCACCCATCGATCCTGGTGGGGCAGGGAGGAGGGTTCCTTGCCATAGTCACTGCACAGATGCCACACTGCTGTGGAAATGAGGTTTGCCTGGGCACAGCCCCAGTGAGTGGGGGTCCTGGCACCACATGCTAAGCCTTCCCCATGCCCAGCCTTTCACTCTGCACTGCAGCTGCCTGGATCTGCCTTCCCTCAGCACCTATAGGAAATCCCCATGGCCCCCATGCTGGTCACCAAGAATGGGCAGCATACAGCAACAGTCCATCAGCTGTCAATCAGGTTCTCAAATACATCTGGGCACCTACTGGAAAGGTAAGGGATGGGTTTTCCTCAAAGTGAAAAAAAAAAAAAAAACCATCCAGAAAACAAGATACAGCTAGGTGCCAAATGATGTCATCCCAGAAGGAGTCGTGAGCCTGCCAGACTAACATTGCTCATGAGGGATCCATGGCAAAGGAGACAGAGGAAGATTTCCTTGGAGAGGACTTTATTGGATAATAATCCGAGTGACTAACATTTAGCAAGTGTTTCCTAGGTGCTAGACGTTGTCTAAGGCGCTTACATGACTAACTCACTTAACCATCCTATGTGGTAGGCTTCTAATTTGCTCAAGGTTACCCAGCTAGAGACTCAGCCTGACTTCTAAGATTTTGATTTGAGTTAACCCATAAAGAGTACCATTGGGTATTTATGTAGGACTTAACCATGTGCAAGGCTGAGCCTCTTACATAAACAGTGTATTAGTTTGTTTTCACACTGCTAATGAAAACATACCCAAGACCGGGTAATTTTAAAGAAAAAGATATTTAACGGGATTCACAGTTCCACATGACTGGGGAGGCCTCACAGTCATGGTGGAAGGTGAAAGGCATGTCTTAAATTCCAGCAGGCAAGAGAGAGAATGAGAACCAAGCAAAAGGGGAAATGCCTTACAAAACCATCAGATCTCACGAGACTTATTCACCACGGCGAGAACGGTATGGGGGAAACTGCCCCCACGATTCAATTATCACCCACCGGGTCCCTCCCATAACATGTGGGCATTATGGGAGCTGCAATTCAAGATGAGATTTGGGTGGTGACATAGCCAAACCATATCAAGCAGTCACTTTGAGTTTTTAGAAAACCTATGAAAATGCTTCCCCATTTTACAGATGGAGCAAGTAAGGTCCATAGTGAAGAAAGGATTCTAGGTAAGGAGGTGTAGGCAACAATGAGACAAGAGCATGATGCAGGGAAGTGGTAGGAGACAGATGGGTGTGGAGTGAAGGCTCACCTTGGAGAAATGGTTGGTCTCCTGCGTAGGGAGGTTGCATCATAGAAATAGAATTTGGAGGCAGCACTTCCTCATCATCATGTGGTGTTAGAGGAAGAGAATCTGACCAACTGGCCAGCTGTGCCAGCCTGGAGTTTTCCTGCATGACCTTCTCTTTGTAGGGCACAGGGTTAGCATTAAAATCATCTGAGAACAAGGCTTTGTCACATAGCCTTTAGGAATAGCCCACATGTGTTCCTGAGATCTCACAATGAACCTGAATCTCACATCCCTGAGGTTGCTTAGCTCTGCTCCTCCAGATAGCCATGTCCAGCTCATCTCTAGGTTCACGAAAACTGCTCTAAGAGGCCCAGAAAAGAAAGGTGTAGCTGCACAAGCCTTGGAGTTGTCTGTTGGTCATTTTCAAGTTGAAACTTCAAGTCTGAGCTTTGAATGGCCAGAGGTCTTACATAGATCTATAGGCTTCCAAAAAGAGGTTAGATACTGAGAAAAAAGTAGTAAAAATTCAACTTGCTTTTGCTAGACAAAGTCAAACATCTGGATATTTAGATAAAGCGAGATTGTTAATGGAGCTTTTCAGTTTTCTCATGGATATTTGGCCTTATGTAGTTGCAAATGTGAATCAAATCTAGAAATAATATGTGGATTTGCACCACAAATTCAGTGGGCACTGAGCTGGAACTGTCAAAATGAAGGTTCCACGCTAGTCCAAGTTAACATCTTGGTTTTGTGTTATTGCAAGATGATGACAGCATGTGTGTGCTATATTATAACAATCTGCCATGGCATTAATAGCTTTGGTGTGTGATAAATGCAACAGGTCCCCAAGGAAGTCCACTCAGAGGTTAACTCCATCCAAACAAGTTATATATAGCCTCACTCTCACTAAATTCTACCAAGTCTCCTACTTTCAAATAACACTAGTGTTGGAGCAATATTTTGGTATAAATTTTGTCTATGTGATGAGTGTTTCCAGTGCAAGACTTTATGTTACCCCGTATAATGTGTCCTGTAATGCTGAGGGTAATTAGGAGTGAATGCACAGCAAACCCATCTCAGGGGAGTTCCTTGGAGATTATTACATCGAAGCTGTGGAATGGACGAGCCTAATGGGGCTGGATTTGGGAGCCAATTGTGGACCATCTCCAAGGCAGAAAGAATATGGAATGATCTATGTTAGAGAACACTCACTAATTCCCTCAGCACTCATAAACCTGTGGCCACTGGGCTCAATGCCACTTGCTGAGAATAGGAAGATTAATAGAGAATTTGGGGCAGTGTAGGAGATTGGAAGGGTGGAGGGAAGATTGGATGGGAAAGTGGCGCTCTGCCACTAGATGAGCACTGAGTGGTATGCTCACTCCGCCTAGGGCTTGTCAGCTATCTGGTATACCCATCTGTTACCCCTGAGTTACACCATGCTGCTGGGATCTCTCCACGAATGCTTCTTCTTTCCAAACACAGATTTTACCTTTATGTTTTGGCAAGTAAGGGGACATTTTGTACCCAAATGGCCCCTAGCTAGAGTCATTCTTTAAGATTTCCTGAACTGAAAGGATCATGAGCGAAATGCAAATTAGAAAATCAAGTTATCTGCTCAGTGGACTAGAGTTCATGAGGTTAGGCTACAGCCCTAGCAAGGGTGGGCATGGAGGAATCACAATCACTGTTCTGCAGTGCATGCTCCAGAGGCCTTCGCTGAACATGTGCTATAAAAGAAAAAGGGTTGCAGGAAGGTTGAGAAGACAGGCTCATCAACTGTGCATGGGAAGGAAGCAAAGTTGATAGGCAGGACTGATGGGGTGACTCTAACAAACGGAATATTTTTTTCCTAGTTCCCTTTTTACCAAAAAAGAAATCTGTGCACATAGCCATATTCCAACAGTATTAAAGTGATATGATATCATCTAATCCCAGATTCCCTCATCTTACTTGCCTGAGGCAGCAATTACAGTAGTCCTCCCTTATCTGCAGTTTCACTTTCCACAGTTTCAGTTATCGGGGTCAACTGAGGCCAAACATATTAAATGGAACATTCCAGAAATAAGCAATTCATAAGTTCTAAATTGCACACTGTTCTGAGTAGTGTGATGAAATTTCTCACTGTCCTGCTCTGTCCCACTTGGGACCTGAATCATCCTTTTATCCAGCATCTCCACACTGTAGATGCTCCCTGATGGTGGTCCCTGACATTGTCTTCTCCTGGCACCCAGCCACAAACATGCTTACGGTGCAAAGATCCAGGATCATCTGAGGCAGATAATTCTCCTTCCGATAACTTGTCAGAAGGTCAATGCCAGGCTAATGCTGCATCTTAATGCCTACATCATGTACCCCAACTTCCTCTACATTGCACATCAGCACAAGAAAAAGGGCAGGTACAGTACAATTAGATAAAGAGAGAAAGAGAGAGAGAAAACACATTCACATAACCTTTATTACATTACATTGTTACACTATTTTATTATAAGTTATTATTGATTGTTAATCTCTTACTGAGATTTAGAGATTATTTACTAGTCTAAGTAAGTAAGTTAGTAAATTTCATTCTAAGATAAATGAAATTTTACCTTAGCTCTGTATAGATATAGAAAGAAAACATAATTATATACAGGATTTGCTCTTGAAACATATCCCTCATGGATAAGAGAAAACTACTATCAGTTTCTTGTGTATCCTTCTATTTTTATGCATATGCAAATACAACTATATAAATCCATATAATTTATTTAATTTAAAAATTAATTTTTTTACACAAGTGAGAGCATATTTATGAAATTCTTTTCTGTACCTTTTTTTTCCTTTTTTGACTAGTCAGTTACACCCTACCTAGGAGAGCAAGGTGGAACTTAACAGTGATTTTTCCCTAAGGCCATGGATTTTCACTGTGCTTATTCATGGAAGAATAGAACGGGGGAAATTCGGCTTGGTCGGTCCCTATGACTTGGAGTATTAGATGGTTGTAGAGAGCTCAGTTTGATATATAACAGCTGTGACACTGCTGTTACAACTGCACCCATCACCTCAAAATTGCATTAACAATGATGGGATTCAGGACAGAGGAGGCAATAGCTCAAATCATGAACTCGAGGAAGATACAGATCCACTGGAATGTTATCTAAGAGAGTGGCTGGGATGGGTCAAGGGACCCAAAATCATATCAAATGAGTTCTGAGTGACAAACTGACAAATGGAACCAACCAACCAACAAACCAACCCCAAAACTAGAGATCCATGAAAGTAGTGGTGGGAGTTTACTTATATAATTTTGTTTTAACTTGACTAGGGAATGTGGGATCCTGGTAGCTACATGAATGTGGTAGAGAGAGATGACTGATTGTGTGGAATTAGGATCACTGAGTGGAGGCCACAGAGAGGCTACTGAACACGAAGAGCATTCCAAGGACATCACTGCCTGTGGGTGGCATCGTCAGCTTAGAAAGGGGTGGGTCCCCGGCACTGCAAGTATTGGAGGGTAAGCTGCCTAGGCACATGAAGCAAAGGCCATGAAGTGATGTTTCTCAATCTCTGCTTTTAATACAACTAATGTTCTCTATGATCATACTAGTTGTTTCACAGAACATGTTCTATAGGACATTAAAGTTTAGAAATATTAGTTTAAACCAAGTTCAGCAGTGATGTTTACTGTAGACTTTCTCAGGAAGGGGATGAAATGCACTGCCTTTGCACACTGATGACACAACACCTGCTCAGGCATGCGTGTCCACTGGTCACATAGCATGATGAAGGGGGAGCATGTCCGGGCTCAGTGGTATTCCATGGAACCCAGTTTGGGAAACCATGTTCCTGCGGGATGGAGGTAACACTGGATGATCATCTGGGTCCAGGACTATGACTCCAGAGGATGACGTGTGTATCTGGCATATTCCACATTGGTCAGTAATAGCTGGCATCACTCACATGCATCCCCTGTGGCAAGTGCTATTGGCCCTGTATAGAGCATGTTCTCATTTCACCATCTCAGTGAATCTTGAAGACAGGTGTTATTGGACTCATTTTACAAATGGGGAAACTGAGGAACAGAGAAGTTATACAAGATGCTCCAGGCCACACAGTTGGGAACTGGAACCCCAGCCTCGAGCTGTAACTGAGAGGAAAGACCAGACATTGACAGGACCAAGGTGAGGGCAGCCATGAATTTGATGTCTTCATGGGTGAAGTCACGATGTGGCCTCGCTGGAAGAACCTGGCTTCTAGGAAATAAGGAAATAGATAGTATGTGTGAGTATGTGAGGGACGAGAGCAGGGCCAATCTGCACTTAGAATATCAAGTTGCCTATTCAAGTGATTTGAAGTTTCAACACATCTTCAGATGAACTGCTACAGCATCTGACATGCTACCTTTAGAAACAGACTCGTTTCACTAAAAATAAAGTCTGAATCTCTAAACACATTCCATGTTATTTAAAGATCACATGAAAAGAAGCATCGGTCATTCCACATTGGAGCAGATGAGCCCTTGTATTGCTGTGTTTAGGATTTCCAGCCCAGGGCGGAGGTTGGGAGGAAACACAAAAAGAAGGTGAGGGGTCAGCGCAGGTTTTATTTAAAGCTCACCAGGGACTCACTGTAGTCTTTCTGGGTCATCAGGAGAAGTAAGAAGGAAATAAAAGTCCCATGAGTCACAGGAAAGCTTCCACACAGATGTCTGGGGGTCTGAAGGCACCTAACACCTCCAGCCTGTCTGTTTGCAGCTTTCTCTGATCCACAGAGCCTGTCTTCCGAAATCCAGCACACACAGATGGGGGTGGGGGCAACTGCTCACCTTTTGACCATGTGCACATGACAGAAAACAGACGTTCTCTGGCTCAGAGATTTCGGAAGGATGCAGCTGGCAGGGTACAATGAGCCCGTGGGTAGGCACGTGTCCCCCAGGAGGGTGGCAGCACATGGTAGGGGCTCAGTCTATGTTCACCTCTCCCAAAGCCGTCTCTACCTACCCTAACTGCACCCTGGGCCTCAGCTTGATGCCAACTCCAAGAACTTGCTTCGTCTAACAACGTCTCCAGCTAGACCTTTTGTCCTAGGCCTGCTCCTATGAATACCAGACTTTGAACGAGAGCCAAGAAAATGTCCATTTCTTTACCATTATCATTGCAACCAATGTTTATCTTAAAGATGCAAGGGGGAAATCTCATGCTTTTGGAAAGTGTTGGTGTCGTTAAACATTCCCAGACTTTTGATCATATTAGGCCTTAATCCTGTGCACAAATCTCAGAGCTCGGGGAAGGGACACAGTCCTGCCTGGCTACTGATGGATTTATGTCTCAACTCACAGGGGACCAGCCAGGCTGAGGCCACCATCTGAACCCAGCTCCTCACTTGAGCAGGAACTGTCAGGACGTGTGAATAAAACACAGAGCAGGGCTCTGAAAGGTTCCTGGAGATTTATGGAGTATTGCAGACCACAGAATCCCATAAAGTAAGATTTGAAAGTCTGTTTAAGTGAAGCTGGAGAATCAGCCATCAGCGGCAGCTCACTGGGTACCGTGATTGATTTTGTCTGCCCTGTCCCCATCTGTTCTTAAGTGCTCTGGGCTCCCTGTTCCCCTGTTACCCCGTGTCCCCATCCCCTTCACACTCCCTTCCCAAGGCAGCGGAGTGACCAAGTGAGTCCTTCAGGCAGCGGAATGACTGAGTGAGAATGCAGGTGGCCTCTGGCAGCCACTCCTTCAAAGTCCACAGCATAGGCAACATGGTTCCTGGGGTGACCAGCTCTGAGGAAGCCAGAGAGGGCAGGCCGGACAGCAAACACAGGCTGCCCTGAGGACCACTGGCAGAAGGTCCTATAGGGCATCATGGCTGTGGGCAGAGTGCCCTCTAGGTTTGTTTGCATAGGGTCTTTTTTTTTTTTTTTTTTTTTCTGTAGCAGCTTATAGATGGACGGCTCTTAGGCTCCAGTGCCATTTGAGGTATGACTTCTCATCAGCAGGCCCTGAGCTGCAGATGATGGACATAATCATCATCAGTCCCAGGTGGCGCCCTCTAGAGGAAGACACAAGCACAGCCACACCTCCTCTGCACTGGTCCAGGCGCTGTGGATCCCCACAGCAGGCTCCTGGGGGCACTGAGGAAGGAAGCAATGGGTCCGAGAGAGCTGCTGTTCTGTAACAAACTTCCACTTGAGATAACAACCACTTTATTACATCTTGCGATGTTGCATGTCAGGAATTTGCTCAGAGCTTAGATGGCAAGTCTACTTTACACCATGTAGACTAGGTTCACTTGGTCTTCAGCTGGTGGCTGGATAGTCTCAGGCGTTCCAGATGCCTTTCCTCACATACCTGGTACCTTGGAGGAGGCAGATGAAAGGGTGGATCTGCCTGGGTTTGCCTCCCTCTCCAACAGTGTAGTTGGACATGTAATGCAGTGGCTTCGGTCTCCCAGAACTGGTAACTGTGTCACTTATACCATCCCCCATTCAACATAGCGGTCACATGCCAGCCTGGATTCAGTGGAGGTAACAAAGAGCCCCTCACAATAGGAGGAGCGCCAAAGGCATCCTGAGTCCACTGCACCCACCTTCACAGCCATCATCTATTTCTGCATTCAGAACCCACTGGGTCCTTATACTGTCTTAGACACTGAGCTGAATGATAGGGAAATGAAAACACTCATATTTACTGAGTGTTTCTTATGTATTAGTCACTGATCTAAGTGCTTTACAAATAGTAACTCGTTTCATTCTTGAAATGACCCATTTTACAGATCAGGAAACAGAAATATAGAGAAGTTAAATGACAAGACTGTATAGCTAGTAAACAGTAAAACCCAAATTCGACCCAGGCAACCTGGCTTGGAAGCCTGAATTCTTACACATATTTATAATGCATCTGCTACCTAGAAGTCCTGCTTTTGGCAGTTCATGTTTTGTGACAGAGGTAAGGTAAATAAGAAATAACTATAACATGGCAGCAATGATAAATGCACCAGTGATTACAGTCATGTGCAACGGCACAGAAAAAGACATTAGTGCCAGCTGTAAGCACTGGAGCTTGACAGGAGCACCTTGTAGTAGAGTGTTTCCATTATCTATTGCTAGGTAGCAAATCAACTTAGTAGCTTAAAATACCATTTGATGATCTCTTGCCATTCTGTGGGTGGATCTGGTGGCTCTTTTGTTCCAAGTAGCTGGGGCCTAGGATAGCGGAAGTCATCTGAGCTCATCAAGAACTCTCTGCTGGGGCCCTCTGTTCTCCTTGTGGCTGCCTGGGCTGCCTCAGAGCCTGGTGGCTGAGTCCCCAAGAGGAGTGTTCCAAGGGCGAGGAAGCAGAAGCTATCAGACAAATAATTGACATCCCTAGAATTGGCACAACCTCACTTCTGTTGTATTATGTTGGTCAAAGCATTCTCACGTCCAATGAGGGGACAATGTGGATGAGAACTTCATAAGGGCATGAATGTCAGGAGCATGGCTCATTGGAGTTATTGAGAAAGGGTATAACTGAAAAGGAAAAGATACTATTTTCATTTTCTTATATTTTAATTTTCCCTCTCAGCATGGATACTTCTATTATAAATATTTGTCATGTGGGTGTTAAAATTAAATGGCAATGTGTATTAATACTTGAAAAATATGAAAACATATGAGCATAGATAAGACCCTACTCAAAGATAAGCAGGGTTTTGGCAAGCAGACATTCGACTGGTTGGGTCTTCTCTGTCAAGAAAGAGCAGACCACACAAAGTGGGAGGCATGAGCAAATGAGTGGAAGAGAGAGTATTTCCCTGGAGGAGCCAGTGAACTTGTCCACTGGGAGGGAACCTGTGGAGGAGATGACAGAGTTGGGAGGCCCAGCCTTGAAATCCAAACAAATACATATAAACACTTGTGTTTTGTTTATGTTACAGCTAGATTTGGGTCAGGCAGCTCTCCTAAGCAGCTTATCTTCAAAAGATGGCTCAGAGATGAGGAACATTCCTTCTAATGGTGCTGTCATCTTCAACTCATGGCCTCCAGAAATGGCACAGAAAGGAAAAAGGTAGGTTGTAGGATTATGCAGTGGGTTTTACAGCCAGCCTGGGAGGTAGTGCACATCACTTCTACCCACATCTCAATGTCCAGAGTCCAGTTATATAGCCCCAAATTATCTGCAAGGACAGCTGGAGAATATGTGCCCAGGAAGAGGAAGAGTGGGCAAACAGAGAGCCTGTCTCAGGCACACCAAGTCTGCAACCTTGGACAAGTTGCCTAATCTCTGAGTCTCTGTTCCCTCTTTTGTGTTTTGGGACTGATAAGGTCTATCCTTTGTGGTTGGTTGTTGTAGCATAAATAAGATACTGTGTATGAAAAGAGACCTGGTAAAAATTAAGTTCCAAGCAACTGTCATAGCACTTGTTGGTACTAGTAAATGTATGAAGAAGATCAATTACAAATGTCTGAATCAAAGGAAACCATCAAACATTTAAAATAATTATTTTGAAATAATAAGTTATTTTAAGTTCAATGCCAACTTAAGCACAATACTTTGCATAAATTCCCTTATTTAATTCCATCAACAAACCTTTAAAATTAGTGATGCCATTCTCATTTTAAGAATGAGCAAACTGAGACTTTGAGAGACTAAACAACTTGCCTAGGCTCCCATGGCTAAGGCTTGAGTACAGTCAGTCTGATTCTACACCCTATTGGTAAGCACTGTGCTATTTTTTCTTTTTAAAGGAAGAAATGCAGTTGAAGAAGAAGGAAGACAGTAGAAAGTATAGTATTTTCACCTCAACAATTTTTTTTTTTTTTTTTTTTTTTGAGACGGAGTTTCACTCTTGTTTCCCAGGCTGGAGTGCAATGGCGCAATCTTAGCTCACTGCAGCCTCCACCTCCCGGGTTCAAGCAATTCCCCTGCCTCAGCCTCCCGAGTAGCTGGGATTACAGGCATGCACCACAACGCACAGCTGATTTTGTATTGTTAGTAGAGATGGGGTTTCTCCATGTTGGTCAGGTCAATCTTTATTTAGTGCAACACTCACAGTCCTTTTGAGGGCTGATGAGCAAAAGTAAAGGACTGTGAGATTTTAGAATGTGCTCTTTTTCCACACCAGTATGGATCCATGACTCACTCTGGGAAGCCTCACACAAAATTCTTGCCATCCTTTCCCCAGTCTCTCCTGTAGTTATCAACTTGTTTTGAGCCAGCAAAGTTTTCAAAGTCTCCACATACCAGTGTTTATCTGGGGAGTAACATAAATTTATGCAGAAAAACAGAGTTTGCAAAATTCTTAAATAAACTTCTCATTTTGGAATAATTTTGATTTATAGAAAAGTTGCCAAGATAGTACAAGAGTTTCAGAGAGTACACATGTCTTCTCCTGTGTTCAATATCTTACATAACCATGGTCCATTTGTCAAAACTAGTGCAGGAAACCAACATTAGTACAGGACTATTGCTTGAACTCCAGACTTTGTTCAGATTTCATTATTCTTCCCACTAATGATCTTTTTCTGTTCCTGAATCTAATCCAGCATACTACCACCATGTGACTTTTAGTAGTTGTTATGGGCTGAATGAGGTCCCCCTAAAATTCATGTCAAAGTCCTAATATGCAGTGCCTCAGAATGTATTTGGAGATAGGATCTTTAAAAAGGTGATTAGGTTAAAATGAGGCCATTAGGGTAGGTCCTAATTCAATATGATTGGCATATTTATAAAAGGAGGAGATTAGGACACAGACACACACAGAGGGAAAACCCTCTGAAGACACAGGGAGAAGGTGGCTGTTTACAAGCCAAGGAGAGAGTCCTCAGAAGAAACCAACCCTGCTGACATCTTGACTTTGGGCTTCCAGCCTTCAGAACTGTGAGGAAATAAACTTTTGTTATTTAAGTCACCCGGTTCTGGTACTTTTTTATGGCAGCCCTAGGAAATTAATAAAGTTGTCCTGTGTCCTTATTCTCTGGGCTGTGATGATTTCTCAGTCTTTCCTTGTTTTTCATGATCTTGGCAGTTTTAAGAAGTACTAGTCAGGTATTTTGCAGGATAGCCCTTCAATATGGGTTTGTCTGATGTTTTTCTTATTATTACATTGACTTGTGGGGTTTTGGAAAAAATATTGCATAGGCAAAGTGCTCTTCTTGTGATATCATCTTGAAGGGTATATGCTGTTAACCAGTGATGTTAACCTTGATCACTTGGCCATGTTTTCCTGATGTCTCCACTGTAAAGTTACCTCTCCCTCAATATTCCATTCATTGGAAGCTAAATCCAGCTCACACTCTAGAGTATAGTCGGGGAGATTAAGCTGCTTCTTTTGGAAGAGGACCAGCTGCATGGATTATTTAGAATTCATCTGTAAAGAAAATTGGTTTCTTTTCTCCATGTATTTATTTATTCAATCATTTACCTACATCCTTGTGGGTCCCAGGATATTTATTTTGTATTTTGGGTGATAATTCAATACTCTGTTATTTGCTTTGTTGCTCACATTGTTTCAGATTGGGCCCCTGGATATTCTTTCAGGTCGGCTCCTGTGCCTTGTTGACATACCTGCATCCTTTTGGTATTTGAGCTCATTCCTACTTTGTGGCACTATAAAAATACTCCAGTCTCATCTTGCATTTAACTGGCCCCAGCTCTAGGGCATGCCATTTTGTGAAAGAAGCTCTGACTTATTTTACTGGAGAACGGTATTTAAAAGCCAAGATATGGATGCTGAGAGACATTGTGGATTTTTGACCTATTTGATATGTTTCAATCCATTGCAGTTATTGTTCTTATTGAACCTCAAATTGTTTCTTCTTTGGCCATTCAGAGCTTCTTCAAGTTAATTTTTGAATTCTTTTGACACAACCCAAGTAGTCTTTGAGAGCTGAATTGTGTTCTGGGCTCTTCCTGCCCCAAACCAGGATTTGCTTATCGTCTAGGTCCAGTTTCCTTTCCTGTCCAGTTTCCTTTCCTGATGGTGAGGCTTCAGCCTGGGTGCTAGGGTGCTCCTTGCTCTTGGTGTGATCACTGTTAAGAGGCCTTTCCAGTGGACAGAACTTGTCAGTGCACGTGTATGTATGTGTGTGTGTAAGCATAAAATATATCATAATTCACAGATGCTTCCATTAAGACACAGAACTATTAATACAACGTTCCAAAAAAGATTTTATTTTGAAATAATAGATTCACAGGTTGTTTAAAAAGATGTGCTGGTTACCACTTTAGAGCCACATTCGTCTTTCCTCTCTCCCCACCCCTACCCCTAACTCTTGGCAACCAATAAGCTATTTTGATATTTTCTATTTCTATAAATTTTTCGAGAACGTTATATAAAGAAAATCATGGAGTATGTAACCATTTGAGCTTGGCTTTGTCTTTCAGAATAGCTCTCCTGGGATCCATCTAAGGTGTTGGAAGGTGTATCAGTAGTTGTTTCCATTTTATTGCTGATGAGTATTCCATGGTATGTACGGATCATGGCTTGTTCAGGCACCTCCCCATTGAAAGACATTTAGGATATTTCCAGTGTTTTCTATTATGAGTAAAGCTGCTATGAACAATTGTGTACAGGTTTTTGTGTGGACAACAGTTTTCATTTCTCTAGAACAAATGCCCACAAGTGCAATTGCTGAGTAGTACGGTGAGTGTGTGTTTAGTTTTGTGAGATACTGACAAGTTTTATTCGGAGTGGTTGTACCATTTTGCATTCCCACCAGGAATGTGTGGGTGATATACTTTCTTCTCATCTTCATAAGGATTTTTTTAAATTGTGTTTTTTGTTTCAGCCATTCTGATAGGCATGTAGTAATATATCATTTTGGTTTTAATTTGCATTTTCCTAATGGCTAATCATGTTGAACACCTTTTCATGTGTTAGTTTGACATTTATATTTTCTTTGTTAAAATATTCATTCACATTTTTTACCCTTTTCTAATTAGATTGCGTTTTTTTCTACATTATTTTTTCCTTCATTGAAGTGAAATTCATATAACATAAAATTAAAAATTTTAAGGGAATAATTTGGGGTCAATATTGTGCAACAACCACCTATGTGTTGTTCCAAAACATTTCTATCATCCCACAAGGAAATCTCTTCCCCATTAACAGTTCCATCCCCATCCCTTGGTAACCACCTATCTGTGTTCTGTGTTTTGGGATTTACATAATTTAATCATGTCATATAAAAGATATACAATATGTGGTATTTTATGTCTGACTTCTTACTTGCACAATATTTTTGAGATTCACCCACATGGTAGGATGTGTCAGTACTTCATTCATTTTTGTGACTTGATAGTATTCCATTACATGGATATACTAATAAGTTTATCCATTCATCTGTTGATGGGCAGTTGGGCAGCATTCACTTTTGGCCTATTGTAAATAGTTCTAGAATTAACATACAGGTACATGTATTTATTTAAGAACCAGTTTCAGTTCTTTTGAGCACATACCTTGGAGTGGAATAACTAGATCACATGATAATCCATGTTTAACTTTTTGAGGAATTGCTGACTGTTTTCTACAGTGGTTTAACCATTTTACAATCCCACCAGTAATGTGAAAGAGTTATAATTCCTTTACATTCTTGGCAACACTTACTATTTACCATTCTTCTTTCTATAGCCATCCTCCTGAGTGTAAAGTGCTACCTCATTGTGGTTTTGGTTAGCATTTGCTAGTTAGTAACTATGTCAAGTATATTTTCATGAACTTGCTGGCCATTTGTATCTCTTTTTTTGGAGGAATAACTGTTAAGTCTTTTGCCCATTTTTTAACAGCGTTGTTGTCTTCTTGTTGTTGAGTAGTAAGAGTTCTTTGTATATTCTGAGTATTAGATCCTTATTAGATATATGATGAACAAATATTTGCACCCATTCTATGGACTGTCTAGTCACTTTTAAAATAATGTCCTTAGGTGAAATTTTTACAATTTTTTTTGAAGTTAATTTATCTATTTTTTTTCTTTTGTTGCTTGTGATTTTGGTGTCATGTCTAAAATTATATTGCCAAATCCGTGGTTATGAAGATTGACCCCTATCTTTTCTTCTAAGCGTTTTGTGAGGTTTGCTCTCCTATTTAGGTAATTGTTCCATTGTTAAATAATTTTTATATACAGTGTGAGGTAGGAGTTCAAATTCACTTTTTGGGACACGTGAATATCCAGTTTTTTTAGCACTGTTTATTAAAGAAATGATTCTTTCCACCATTTAATCATCTTGGGACCTTTGTAGAAAATCAATTAGCCATAGAGATATGGGTTTATTTCTAGATTCTTAATTCTGTTCCATTAGTCTATGTCTATCCTTATAACATATTACATTGATTTGATTATTGTAGCTTTCTAGGAAGTTTGAAATTGGAAGTGTGAGTCCTCCACCTTTGTTCTCCTTTTTCAAGACTACTTTGACTATATGACAGCATTTGAAATTCCATATGAATTCGAATATCATTTTCTCTATTTCTGCAGGAAGTCATTGTAATTTTGATAGGCATTGCATTGAATCAATAGATCACTGTGGGAAATATTGCCATATTAAAAATAATAAATTTTCTTTTTTTTTTTTCTTGAGATGGAGTTTTGCTCTTATCGCCCAGGCTATAGTGCAGTGGCGCAATCTTGGCTCACTGCAGCCTCCACCTCCCAGGTTCAAGCGATTCTCCTTGAAGCGATTCTCCTGCCTCAGCCTCCCAAGTCGCTGGGATTACAGGCATGTGCCACTACACCCAGCCTAATCTTTGTATTTTTAGTAGAGATAGGGTTTTCTCATGTTGGTCAGGCTGGTTGCAAACTCCTAACCTCAGGTGATCCACCCCATCTTGGCTTCCCAAAGTGCTGGGATGACAGGCATGAGCCACCGTGCTCAGCGAAAATATTAAATTTTTTAATCCACAAACATAAGATGGCTTTACATTTTTTATCATTAATTCTGAATGGCGGTTTTATTTAGACATAATTTTTCAGTATGCAAATATTTCTCCACAAGGAAGTGATGTATATGCAATCCTCAAATTATAAATGATTGTTTCCAACAACAATTTTGAAATCAATTACTGTCAATGACAATACATTTAAGGTCTTAAGCTGTAATACAGTAACCTACCATGTAGTATCAAAGCTTTAAATTTTCAACACAAAGTAACTGAAAGCAACATTACCACATTCAAACCAATAATTAAAGTCCCTTTTATTTAGGGCTTCTTTTATTTCCTACAGAAATATTTTCTAGTTTTCAGTATGTACAAATCTTTCACCTCTTTGGTTAAATTTATTTCTAGATATTATACTTGTTTGGATGCTATTGTAAAGGGAATTGTTTTCTTAATTTTATTTTCAGATTGTTCATTGCTGATATACAGAAACACAACTAATGTTCATTTATTTATTTTGTACCCTGCAACTTTACTGAGTTAATTTTAGTTCTAGTTGCTGTGTGTATGCGTGGTTTCTTTGGAATTTTCTACATATAAATCACGTCATTTGTGAATAGCAATAATTTTACTTCTTTTTATCAAATATGGAAGTCTTTGATTTCTTTATCTTGACTAATTGCTCTGACTAGAACTTCCAGTATAATGTTGAATAGCAGTGAAAAAAAAAAAAAAAAGGACATCCTTTTCTTGTTTCTGCTCTTAAGAGGAAAACTTTCAGACTTTTACCATTACATATAATGCTAGCCGTGAGTTTTTCAAAAATCACCTTTATCATGTTGAGATGATTTTTCTATTCCTAGTGCTCTGTGTTTTTATTATGAAAGGGTGTGGTTTATTATAAAAGGTTGTTTTCTGCGTCAATTGAGATGATCCTTTTTGCTGTTGTTTGTTCTATTAATGTTGTATATTACATTGATTGACTTTCTTATGTCAAACTATCCTTCCATTTCTGGGATAAATTCAACTTAGTCATAGTGTATAATTGTTAGAATATGCTGTTGGATTTGGTTGGCTAGAATTTTTTTGAGGATTTTTGATTCTGTATTCATAAGAAATATTGGCCTGTAGTTTTCTTTTGTTGTGATGTCTTTGTCTGGCTTTGGTATTAAGATTATAGTGGCTCATAGAAAGAGTCAAGATGTGTTTTTTTCTATTACATTTTGTGTAAGAGTTTGAGAAAGATTGGTGTATTTCTTTAAAATATTTGGTAGAATTCACCAATAAAGACATCTCGTCCTGAAATTTTCTTTTTTAGGAAGCTTTTGATTAGTGATTCAACCTCTTGTATAGGTCTGTTCAGATTTTATATTTTTCCTGGAAACAGTTTTGACTATTTCTAGGAATTTATCAGATTCATCTAGGTTTTCAAATTTGCTGATGCAATATTGGAAGCCATGTAGTAAAGCCTCCAATTATTACTGTAGAAGTATCTCTTTCTACCTTTAATTCTGTTGTATTAGACCATTTTTGTGTTGCTGTAAAGCAATACCTGAGACTGATTAATTATTAAGGACATGAGGTTTAACTGGCTCATGGTTCTGTAGGCTGTGTAGAAAGCATGGTTCTGGCACCTGCTTGGCTTCTGGGAAGGCCTCAGGGAGCTTTTACTCATGGCAGAAGGCAAAGAGGGAGCAGGCATGTCACATGGTGAGAGAGGAAGCAAGAGAGAGAAGGGGGATGTTCCAGACTATTTTAAACAGTCAGATCTCATGTGAACTAATAGAGTGAGAACTCGCTTGTCACCAAAGTTTCCAATTCTGGACAGAACATAAAAACTAAACCTAAAGAACCTTCAACCCAACAACTGGAAAACACACATGCTTTTCAAGCGCACATAAATCATTCTTCAAGATAGACTATGTTTTAGACTACAAAACAAGTCTTAATGAGCTTTAAAAGACTGAAACAACCCAAGGTATCCTCTTGAACCAAAGTGGAATAAAGCTAGAAATAAATAATGGAAGTAAAACTGGAAAGTTCACAAATATATAAAAATTAAACAACACTTTCTAAAATGAGTTAAACCATTCATGAGGCATCTGCCCCCATGACCCCCATAATTTAAGTGTAGCCACTTCTGCTCTCTTTTAGTTACTATTTGCATAAAATATCCCTTTTCATCTTTTCTTGTTCAACCTATTAGTGTGCTTAAATCTAAAGCAAGTGTCTCGAAGACTAGTTGGGTTCTGTTTTCTTTATCCACTCTGCCCATCTATGTCTTTTGATTGGAAGTTTAATCTATTTATATTTAAAGTAATTACTGATAAGAAAGGACTTATTTCTGCCATTTGCTGATTATTTTCTGTAAGTTTATACATTTTTTAAAATTCTCCTTTACTGCCTTTTTTGTGTTTGATTTTTTGCAGTGTACCATTTTCATTCTCTTCTCATTTCCTTTTGAGTATACTTTTTTTGGGGTATTTTCCTAGTGGTTATCATGGAGATTTCAATTAACATCCTACAATTATAACAATATAGTTTAATGGATACCAACTTACTTTCAATAGCATTAAAAAAGTCTGCTCCTCTACAGCTCTTTTCCAATCCCTTTTATTATTGTCATAAATTATATCTTTAGATATTGTTTATCCACTAACATATATTTACAATTATTTTTATTTATTCATTTTTAATTATGTAGAAAATAAAACAAATAGTTTGGCTCTATATATATCATTCTGCATTAATTTTTTAAAAATATCAGCACTTTAAGTGTTTTATTCCACTTCATTCTGGCCTCCATGGTTTCTGATGATAAATTAAACTCTCACTGAGGATCCTGTATTAGTCTGCTCTATATTGTTATAAAGGAATACCTGAGGCTGGGTATTTTTTTTCAAGCAGTTTATTTTGATTCATGGTTCTGCAGACTATACAAAAAGCATGGCACGGGCATGTGCTTCTGGTGAGGGCCTCAGGCAGCTTTTACTCATGGCAGAAGGAAAGGGGAGTTGGCATGTAACATGGTGACAAAGGTAGCAAGAAGGAGGATGGAGGTTCCAACCACTTTAACAACCATATCTCACATGAGTTCATTGCTGTGGGGATGGCACCAAGCCCTTCATGAGAGATCTTCTCCCATGACACAAACACCTCCCAGTAGGTCACACCTCCAATAGTGACAATCATGATTCAAAATGAGGTTAGGAGGGGACAGACATCCAAATAATATCAAATCCCTTGTACATGACAAATCACTTCTCTCCTAATGCTTTCAGGATTGTTGTTGCTTTTGTCTTTTGACAGTTTCATTATGATTTATATTAATGTGGCTCTTTTTAAGTTTATTCAACATGGTATTCATTGATCATTGATCTTCTTGGATGTATTGATTAATTTCTTTCATCAAATTAGGAAAGTCTTGACTATTGTTTTTGTGAAATTATTTTTCTCTCTGTTTATCTCTCTCATCTTCTTCAATTTCTATGCTTTGCATGTTGGTCAACTTGATGGTGTCCCAGAGTTCCTTTAGGTTCCGTTCACTTTTCCTTATTCTTTTTTCTTTTTGTTCTTCAGATTTAATCATTGCAATTTCCCTGTCTTCAAGCTCACAGATTCTTTATTGTGACTGCACAAATATATAAACTCTTTAGTAAATTTTTCATTTTTGTTATTAAAATTATCAGAATTTTTATTCGATTCCCTGCATGTTTCTGATATGGCTTGCTGGTGCCAGGGAGTTACCCAAGGCTTTCTTATTAGTATACGGTGATTGTGCCTTTTGACCCATCTGGTAGTTCCCTGAGGAATGAAGATAAAAGCTGTCTTTTCCTTTGTCCTCCCTTTAGACTGGAGCAGCCTCCCTGGCAGTGGTAATGTCTGTAGAAAGATTGAAAGAATATGCTATCCGTGCTCACCTATGGCAAGAGACAGTATATGGAGCAGGAGGCAAACATAAAAACTTAGAACAAAGGAGACAGAGAAAGAAGTCTCTTGTGGAAATAGTGGAAGGGCAATAACATATACTGGGGGGAAAGGAAGTGCACTATGAATGCCTAGGACTAGACACATGCTCAGAATAAGACCTGAATATGGGCCATTCAGAGAAAAAGTAAATAAATCGATAGAAATCACCCTTGAGGAAGCTCAGACATTGTATTTACTAAAAGACATTACGTCGACTATCTTAAATAGATTTAAAGAACTAACATAAAGCATGAGCCAAAAGCTTAAGTAAACTAGAAAGATAACATATGAACAAAGTGACAGTGTCAATGAAGATAAACAATGTAAAGGAATCAAATAGAAATTCTGGAAATTTCATTAACTGGAATAAAAAATTCACTAGTGGAGTTCAAAATAATATCTGGCAGGCAGAAGAAAAAAAAAATGAGCTTGAATAGAGGACAATTGAAATTGCCAAGTTTGAAGTAGAGAGAGATACTCTGTATAATTTTAATTATTTACTGTTTTTTTCAATTTCCTTTTTTCTTTTTCTTTTCTTTTTTTATTTTTATTTTTTCTTTTGGGATGGAGTTTTGCTCTTGCTGCCCAGGCTGGAGTGCAATGGCGTGATCTCAGCTCACCACAACCTCCACCTCCTGGGTTCAAGTGATTCTCCTACTTCAGCCTCCTGGGTAGCTGGGATTACAGGCATGCACCACCACACCAGGCTAATTTTGCATTTTTACTAGAGATGGGGTTTCTCCATGTTGGTCAGGCTGGTCGTGAACTCCCAACCTCAGGTGATCTGCCCACCTCAGCCTCCCAAAGTGCTGGGATTATAGGCGTGAGCCTCTGCGCACAATCTTTTCAGTTTTCTTTAATGGCAAAGGATATGGTGGATCTTGGTGAATGTTTCATAAGTCCTTGAAAATAATGTATATTCTTCTACTGTTGGGTAAAACGTTCTTATGGGTCAATTAGATCCTGTTGGCAGATTATGTTGTTTAGATTGTCTACATGTTTTCTGAATTTCTATCTAGCTGTCCTATCAATTATGGATAGGTCAGTGTTGAAGTCCCTAATTTTAACTGTTGATTTGCCCATTTCTTCTGTAAGTTTTATGAGTTTTTGCTTCATATGCTTTGAAGTGCTGCTATTTGGTGAATACACAATCAGGTTCACTATGTCTTCTTTGTGGATTGACAAAAATGTCATTATGTAATGTCTCTCCTTGTCCCAAATTCCTTTCTTTGCAAAGAGTCTATTTTATCTGATAAAATGTACCCATGCCTGTTTTTTAAAATTAATGTTTACATGGTGTATCTTTTCTATCCCTTCAGTTTCAATCTACCTATGTTATGCTTGATGTAAGTTTCTTGTAGACAGCACATAATTGGTTCATGTTTTTTAATTCACTATGCCAATATCTGTATTTTGATTGGAGTGTTTTGACCAATAACATTTAAAGTAATCATCAGTTGGTTTAGTCTTGATTCTGTCGTTTTATCATTTGTTTTGTGATTGTTCTCTCTATTGTTCACCTGTTCTTTATCTCTTTTTATCTTCTTGTGGATTACTTTACCATGTTTTAGAATTTTATAAATTTATTCACACCATTTTGAGTGTAAGTCTTTGTGTACTTTTCTTATTGCCTACTTTAAGTATTACAATATGGTTTAATATTATACCACATGCTACTATTATTGATGTGTCACCACTTTGAATAAAGTATAGGTAACTTACTTCCATCCAGGTCCGTTTAAATTATCCACTTCTTAAATATAAGTGTTTACATAGTTCTTCTCTATAATCTGAGCACCACATAAGTTGGTTGCTGTCATTTTTTGGCTTCAACTTTTAATTATGATTTTAAAAATTTATGAGTAAAACAATATCTACTATATTTAAGATCATTTTACCCGTTCTATTGTTCTTCTTTCTTTTCTGAAGTTCCAAAGCCTCTTCTGTTATCTAAAGCTTCTTCAGCTGTCTAAAGAACTCCCCACAGACATTCTTTAAGGGTAGTCCAGGAGGGAACAAATTCTCTTGATTTTCCTTTGATTGATAATGGCTATATTTCTTCTTCATTCCTAAAGAAGACTTTTGCCAAATAAAGAATTTAAAGTGGTCAATCCTATTATTTCAACACTTTAACATGCTGCGCCAATTCCTGCTTGTATAAATGGTTTTAAATGAGAAATCCACTGTCAATGGAATTGATGATCCCCTATGGGTAATTCGCCATTTCTGTCTGGTTACCTTTAAGGTTTTTTCCCTTTATCTTTGGTTTTCAGAAACGTAACTGTAATGTTGCAACGTGTCTTTGCATAGATGTATTTGCATTTATTATCCTATTGGGGGTTTGCTAAGATTTGTGAATTTATAAGTTTATATGTTTTGCCAAATTAAGAAGCTTTTATCTGTTATTTTGTTGAATGCTGTTTTAATCTCAGTAAACTAAAGCTAACCCTTTTGTTACTGTCCTCCAAGCCCCTGAGGCTTGTTATTTTTTCCAGCCTATTTTTTTTCTTTTTCAAATTGAACAGATTCTATCAATATGTCCTCAAATTTGCTGATTCCAACCTCTGTCATTTTCACTTTACTATTGAGACCATCTATCAACATTTTTGTTTTGGCTGTTGTGTTTTTCAGTTATATAACTTCTATTTGATTCTTTTAAAATAACATATTTGTTTGCTGAGGTTTTCTATTTTTTACATTGCACTTCTTTCAAAAGAATTTGCAATTGATCATGATGCATTTTATGATGGCTGCTTTAACATATTTTAGATAATTTCACCATCTGGTTCATCTCAGTATTGATTTTTTAAATTATCTTTTCTCATTCAAGGTGAGTTTTCCTGGTTCTTAGTAGGATGAGTGATTCTCTATTGTACAGTGGACATTTTGGGTTTTATGATGGGAAATTCTGAATCCCATTTAAATCTTCTATTTCAGCAGTCAGGTTTCCTGTTTAGTTTTAGCATGCTGAAGATGTGGCTACGATTTGGCTTTTAGAGCCCTTTCACTCCTATTCTGGTCTGCTTTGTTCATTTGGCACCAATGAGGCTACTGCTTGATTCTTCATGGAGGCACCTGTGGGATGGGAAGCAGAGGGCACTTCCCTGGATCTGGTGTTGCTTTGTTGAGTATAGGAGTCACTGAGTAACCAAGGCAGTGAGCACTTCCTGCAGTCTGCCCTCTGGGTTGCCCAGTGCTGGTAGAAATCTCACTTGACCACTATGGTGTTGCTCGTAGGCATGGAATGTGCTGCCTGTGCCTCCAGTGCTGTTAGACAGGAGTTGGGGAAGGCCAGTCCTACAGGATACGTAGCCTTTCCCTGGGCCTACTCTCTGGTTCTCCTTATGCTACTGGCTTCCTGCTTGAAAGTGCCCATTTATGATGCATTCTGTCACTGGAGATGGGAGTCAGAAGACCCTGAGCCTAAGTAACCCTCTACCAAAGGGCTAGGAATAGGTTGCCATCTTCTGCAGGTAGAAGATCAGGAGACCAAGTCCAGGCCACTTTCTACTGCTGAATAGGAGATTCTAGGCTTGCTGGTTGCTCTGGTGGAACTAGTAGAGGTGGGAAGCAGGCCTCCTGCTGTCATTGCATAGGTGACAGAAGAGAGAGCTCCTTGCTCTGTCTCTGCTTATGCCACTAGCGGGTGGGTATTTGAAAGACGGTACTCCTCTCCCAGTCTTCACCTGTCACCATCTCCAGCAGAAAGAGCAAATCGCTGCTACTGGGTGGCAAACAGAAATGGAGCTCCCCATCCAGTCTGTGCCTATGCTTCTGCTGTGAGTAGCAGGTGGTGATGTGGGTCCATCTGAAACTGCTGTTGATTGAGGAAAGGAAAACGAAACTCCCCGTCTGGTCTTCTCTGGCATTGCCAATGCTGGTGGCACAGGCACACCAGTTGCCACTTGTTATGGAGTGAGAGTGGAGCTCTCCAATCTAACTCTGCTGGGCCACACTTTTCTCTGTATTTTGACCTGAAAGCAGACTTTTTTTAGGGCTTTCTCTGTCTGCACCTGCTGACAGTCCCGGGTGGCACGCCTCTCCATTGCCAAGTCTGGCATATATGGTAAATCAAAGACTTGGGATGCATAGCATTTCATTCCGCAAGTCCAGAGGTGCCTAGCAATTCTGCTGTCCTGTTTCCGCCTTATAGAGATATATTTTGATTGCATGTTAAAGTATTTGCAAGATTTTTAATTCAGTTTACAGGGGAGTCTATGCCGTGTTGTCTGGGACCAAAAGACTGTAGACTATAGATTTTTTCTTAACCCCATTTATCTTACATTTGTATCTTCACTTCCCCAGGCTAAAATTCCCAGTTCTCAGTAACTCCAGCAAAATTACTCATTTGTTTTATGTTGAAACACATAAAGAGTCACCTCAGAACACCACCACCAAAACTATCTTCAACGATATGATCGAAAACCTTTACATTTCTTTAATTTTATAGTATTTTATTTCTGTATGTTTATGCCACAAGTCAACATAGTCAAGTGTATTTCTTTAAATTAGCTTTTCTTTTTTAGAGATTTATTATTTTAAATTTAGTCATATTGTAATTATGCAAAAGTGCTTCAAAAGAGTAAAATCTGCCAAAAGAAAACAAATAGAAAGTGTAGCTTCTACTCCTGTTCCCTCCATCATGTTTTCTTCCTCACTAAAATGTAATTCTTTATTTCTGTTATTTAGTTTTGGGCTAAATAACAGTTTTCAGTGTAACCACATTAAAAAGGGGAAGACTCAAAATTAAACATGTATATGTCATAAAATTTACCATTTACTATTTTAAATGTACCATTTATTGACATTAATTCCTTCACACTTTTTTGCAACCATCACCACTATCAATCCCCAGAACTTTTTCATCATCCTGTACTGAAACTCTGTACTCATTAAATTACTCCTTATTTCCTCTTCCCCACCCGCTGAACTTTCTTCTACTTTCTGTCTCTAAGAATTTGACTACGCTAGGTACCTCATGTAAGTAGAATTATAGAATATTCATCTTTTTGTATATAGCTCATATCACTTTGGATAATGTCTCTAAGGTTCATCCACTTTGTAGCATGTGACAGAATTGTATTCCTTTTTAAGACTGAATAATATTCCTATTCCACTGTACACACACACACACACACACACACACACATGCACACGTACTTTTTGTTTATCCATTCTTCCAACAGTGGATATTTGAATTGTTTCCACATCTGGCTACTGTGAATATAAAACTTTTATTTTAAGAAAATTGTAGACTCACATGTAGCGATAAGAAATAATACAGAGAAATAATGTGTACCCTTTATTTAGGCTTTTCGAAAGGTGACATCTTGCAAATCACAACTGGTATACAATGCAGTGCAATACGTACAATATGGAACTGTAATCTACAATACCACACAGCATGTAAAATACAGTGCAATACACTACAATATCACAACTAGAATACTGACATGGATAGAGTCAGGATACAGAAGGGTTCCATCACCACAAGGATGCCTTACATGACCCTTTTATGTGTTCCTCCTGCTCCCACTCCTCCTTTGTCCCTGGGAACTATTAACCTGTTCTCCACACCTAAAATTTTGTTGTTTCAAGAATATTATATCAATGGAATCATACAGTAACATTTTGCAATTTACTTTTTCCATTTGGTATAATTCTCTTAAGATAAATCCAAGCTTTTACATGTATCACTAGTAGATTTCTTTTTGTTGCTGAGTAATATTCCATGGTATGGATATACTACAGATTGTTAACCACTCACCCATTGAAGGGCACCTGGGTTATTTCCAGTTTTTTACCTATTATGTACAAAGGTGCTACGAAAACCCGTATACAAGCTTTGCATGCATATAAGTTTCCATTTCCTTGGGATAAATGCCCGAGAGTGCAGTTTCTGGGTTGTATCATACTTGCATGTTTAATTTCATAATAAAACTGTCAAGCTGCTTTCCAGCAGAGTTTTACCATTTAATGCCCCCACAAGCAATGTATGATCATCTGATCTCTCTGCATTCTCACTAACGTTTGGTTTTGCCATTATTTTTCGTTTTAGCCATTCTGATAGGAATGGCATAATAACTCTGTGGTTTTCATTTGCATATATTTTAAAATTGTTTCAGCTTTTATTTTAGATATAGGGGTTTCACATATAGGATACGTACCTGGATATATTGGACCCAGGTAGTGAGTATTGTACCCAATAGTTAATTTTCCAACACACAGCTCCTTTCTTCCTCCTCCCTTAGTTGTCCACAGTGTCTATTATTCCCATGTTTATATCCATATGTGCTCAATGTTTAGCTCCCACTTATATGTGAGAACATGCAGTATTTGTTTTTTTAGTCCTGTGTTAATTCATTTAGGATTATGGCCTCCAGCTCCATCCATGTTGATGTAAAGGACATAATTTCATTCTTTTTGATGGCTGTGTAGTATTTTCTGGTGTACAAATACCATATTTTCTTTATTCAATCCACCATTCATGGGCACCTGGGTTGATTCCATGACTTTGCTTTTATTAATAATGCTGCAATTAACATACAAGTGCACGTGTCTTTTTGGTATAATTATCTATATTACTTTGGGTATATATCCAGTAATGGATTGCTGGTTCAAATGGTAGCTCTGCTGTAACTTCTTTGAGAAATCTTTGAAATGCTTTTTCGCAGTGACTGAACTAATTTACATTCCTACCAAGTGTGCAGAAGCATTCCCTTTTCTCTGCAGCCTCGCTAGCATCTGTTGTTTTTTATATTTTGTTTTTGAGATGAAGTCTCACTCTGTCGCCCACGCTGAAGTGCAAGGGTGCGATCTTGCCTCACTGCAACCTCCACCTCCCAGGTTCAAGCGATTCTCCTGCCTCAGCCTCCTGAGTAGCTGGGACTACAGGCCCCTGCCACCACACCTAGGTAATTTTTTGTATTTTTAGTGGAGATGGGGTTTCATCCTGTTAGCCAGGATGTACTGGATCTCCTGACCTCGTGATCCACCTGCCTCGGCCTCCCAAAATGCTGAGATTACACCCGGCTGACCGCATCTGTTTTTTTTTTTTTTTTAACATTTTAATAATAGCCATTCTGGCTGGTATCTCTTTGTGATTTTGATTTGCATTCCTCTGATGATTAGTGATGATCAGCATTTTTTTCATATGTTGTTTGGCCACTTACATGTCTTCTTTTGAGATGTGTCTGTTCATGTCTTTTACTTATTTTCTAATGGTATTATTTGCTTTTTGCTTGTTGATTTAAGTTCCTTATAGATTCTGGATATTAGACCTTTTTTGGGTGCATAGTTTGTAAATATTTTCTCCCCATTCTGTAGATTGTTCACTCTTTTGCTGTGCGGAAGTTGTCTAGTTTAACTAGGTCCCACTTGTCAATGTTTGTTTTTGTTACAATTGCTTTTGGGGACTTGGCCATAAATTCTTTGTCAAGGCCAACATCAAGAAGGATATTTCCTAGGTTTTCCTCTATGAGTTTTATAGCTTGAGGTCTTATATTTAAATCTTTAATCCATCTTGAGTTAATTTTGTATATAGTGAAGGGTAAGGGTATAGTTTCATTCTTCTTCGTGTGCCTAGCCAGTTCTCCCATCGCTATTTAACTATTTATTTAGTATGAAGTCCTAGCCCCATCGCTTGTTTTTGTTAGCCTTGTTGAAGATCAGATGGTTATAGGTGTGCAGCTTTATTTCTAAGTTTTCTATTCTGTTCCATTGGTCTATGTGTATGGTTTTGTACCAGCACCGTGCCATTTGGGTTACTATAGCCTTATAGTATAATTTGAAGTTGAGTAATGTGATGCCTCTGGCTTTGTTCTTTTTTGCTTAAGATAGTTTTAGCTATTCAGGCTCTTTTTTTTTTCTATATGAATTTTAGAATAGTTTTTATCTAGTTTCGTGAAGAATGACATTGGTAGTTTGATAGGAATAACATTGAATCTTTAAATTGCTTTGGGCAGGAAGGTCATTTTAATGATATTGATTCTTCCTATCCATAAGCATGGGATATTTTCCCATTTATTTGTGTCATCTCTGATTTATGTCAGCAGTGTTTTTTAGTTCTCCTTGTAGAAATCTTTTACTTTCTTGATAAGCTGTATTCCTAGAAATTTCATTTTCTTTGTGGCTCTTGTAAATGGAATTGTGTTCTTAATTTGACTTTCAGCATGGGTGATATTGGTGTATAGAAACGTTACTGATTTTTTACATTTTTTTTTATTGTGAATTCTCGCTGAAACCATTGATCAGTTCTAGCAGCCTTTTGGCAGAATCCTCAGGGTTTTTCCAAGTATAGAATTATATCATCAGTGAAAAGAGATGTTTTGACTTCTTTATTTTATTTTTCCATTTGGATGCCTTTTATTTCTTTCTCTTGCCTGATTGCTCTGGTTAGGACTTTTAATACTATGTTGGATAGGAGTGGTGAGAGTGAGCATCCTTACCTTGTTTCACGTCTCAAGGGGAACGGTTCCAGCTTTCACTCATTCAGTGTGAAGTTGGCTCCGGGTTTGTCATAGATGGTTCTTATTATTTTGAGGTACATTATTTCAATGCCTAATCTGTTGAGGGTTTTTTTTTTTTTTAATCATGAAGGGATGTTGGATTTTATCAAAAGTTTTTCCTGAATCTATTGAGATAATATGGTTTTTGTTTTAATTATATTTATGTGGTGTATCGTATTTGTTGGCTTACATAAGTTGAACCAACTTTTCATCTCAGGAATAAAGCCCACTCGATCATGGTGAATTGACTTTTGATGTGCTGCTGGATTAAGTTTGCTAGTATTTTGTTGAGAATTTTTGCATATATGTTTAAGAGGGATATTGGCTTGAAGTTTTCTTTCTTTGTTGTGTATCTGCTAGATTTTGGTATTAGGATGATACTGGCATCATAGAATAACTTAGGGTAGAGTCCTTTCTCCTTATTTTTTTTGGTGGGGGGAATAGTTTCAGTAGGATTGCTACCAGTTCGTACATCTAGTAAAATTCAGCTGTGAATCTACCTGGCCCAGGGCTTTGTTTGGTTGGAAGGTTTTAATTTCAGAGCTCAAGATTGGTCTATTTAGGGTTTCAACCTCTTCCTGATTCAATCTTGGGAGATTGTGTGTTTCCGGGAATTTATTCATTTTCTCTAGATTTTCTAATTTGTGTGCATACAGTTCTTAATAGTATTTTCTGAGGACCTTTTGTATTTCTGTACGATCAGTTGAATGTCATCTTTGTTATTTCTGATTGTACTTATTTGGATGTTCTCCTTTTTTAGTTAATTTAACTAGTGGTATATCGATCTCATTTATTTTTTTCAAGACAACAATTCTTAGCTTCATTGATCTTTTGGATGAATTTTTAAATCTCAGTTTCATTCAGTTATTCTCTAATTTTAGTTATTTCTGTTCTTCTGCTCGCTTTGGGGTTGATTTGTTCTTTTTTTCTCCTAGCTTCTTTGGGCATCTTGTTAGATTTTTAATTTGACATCTTTCTAACTTCCTGATGGAGGCATTTAGGGCCATAAATATTTCTCCTAAAACTGCTTTGGCTGCATCCCAGAGATTTTGGTAAGTTGTATCCCTACTTTCATGAACTTCAAATAGTTTTTTGATTTTGCTTTAACTTCATTGTTCACTCAGGACTTATTCAGGAGCAAGTTATTTAATTTCCATGTATTTATATAGTTTTGAGAAATCTTGATACTAATTTCTATTTTCATTGCACTGTGGTATGAGAGCATGCATTCCTGTCATCCCTTGATTAAACTCTGGGTTTAATAAATTCTGGGTTGGCCATGGTGTATAATTCTTTGCATATATTGCTATTTTTTTTGTTAATATCCTGTTAATGATTTTGTTGGTATCTGTATTCATGAGAAATATGGGTCTGTTTCTTTCCATTAGTGCTATCTGTCTGGTTTTGGTATTTGGTGTTATATATTTTCAAATAATATTTCTAAATTAATTGATATGATCATGATTTCAGTTTTTCTGAATTTGCTGAGATGTGCTTTATGACTGAGCATGTGGCCAATCTTAGAATATGTTCTATGTGCAGATGAGAAGAATGTATGTATATTCTGTGGTTGTTGGGTAGAGTGTTCTATAGATGTCTATTAGGTCCAGTTGGTCAAGTGTTGAGTTTAAGTCCAGAGTTTCTTCATTAGTTTTCTACCTGAATGATCTACTTAATGTGGTTAGTGATGGTTATATTTTCATTTGCTTATTTTCTACCTGTTCATGTTTTTAAGTAAATGTTCATGTCTTCTGCCAAGTTTCTAATCAGATTATTTGTTTTTTTACTGTTCAATCTTCAGAGTTCAGATATTAGTCCTTTATTGGCATGTGGTTTGCAAATATGTTTATCCAGTTTACAGCTTGTCTTTTCATACTCTAAAGTCTTTCACAAAGCAAAGGTTTTTAATTTTAATAAAGTTCAATTTTTTTCTCTTTTATAGATTGTATTTTTGGTGCCAACTCTGTGCATAGTATTAGATCCTGAAGACTTTCTCCTGTACTCTGTTTTGTCTTTTTTTTTTCTTTCAGTTTTATAGCTGTAGTGAATTTTATATTTAAGTCTACAATCCATTTTGAGTTATTTTGTGTGTAAAGTCTGAGGTGTATGTTGAGGTTTCATTTTTTTTTTGCCCCAGCAGCATTTATTGAAAAGATTATATTTCTTCCAGTGAATTGCTTTTGCACTTTTGTCAAAAATCAGTTGAGTATATTTGTGGGGATATATTTATTGGTTACCTGTTCTATTCCATTGACCTGAATGTCTATTTCTCTGCAAATGTCACAGGATCTCGACTATGTGAGCTGTATAAATCTTAAAAGTAGACAGGTAGGCACATTCCTCCTGCTTTATTCTTCATTTTCAGAATTATTTCAGCTATTGTAGTTCCTCTGCCTTTCCAAATAATTAGTGGAATAACTTTTTTTATATCTAAAACTCTTGTTGGGGTTTTAATAGGAATGGTGTTAAATCTGTATGGTAATTTAAGGGAAACTGACTTTTTTTTCTAGTAGGACCTTCCAACCTAATAACTTAATATAGCTCTCCATCTACTTAGATATTCTTTATTTCATCAGAGATTTATAGTTTTCAGCCTAAAAACTCTATACATTTTGTTGGATTTATACCAAAGTATTTATTTTTTTGAGCAATTGTATATGGTAATATATTTTAAGTTTTGGTTTTCACATGTTAATTGTTAGTATATAGAAATATAATTGATTTTTGCATGTTTATCTTGTATCTTGTGACCTGGCTGAACTCATTTATTATTTCTAAAAGTTATATGGTAGGTTTCTGGGGATTTTCCCTATAAAAAATCATGCTATCTGAAAATAGTAATGCATTTTATTTGTTTCCAGTCTATATTTCTTTTACTTTCTTTTCTTGCAATATTTCACTACCAGAACTTTGAACACTATGTAGAATAAGAGCAGTGAGATGGAACATTCTTGCCTTTTCCCCACAGTTATGGAGGTAGTAGTTAGTCTTTCGCCATTAAGTATGGTGTGAGCCGTATTTTTTTGTAGATTCTCTTTATCAAGTTGAGAAATTTCCTGTATTCCTAGTTTTGGATAATTTTTATATGAGCAGGTGTTATATATTCTCAAATAATCTTTCTACATTAATTGATATGATCCTATACTTTTTCTACTTCAGCTTATTAATATAGTGGATTACATTGATTGATATTCTAATACTAAACTAAACTGGCATCCCTGGAATAAACTCTGGGTTGGCCATGGTGTATAACTCTTAGCACATATTGCTAGATTTTCTTTGTTAATATCCTGTGAATGATTTTGTTGGTATATGTATTCACGAGAGATATGGGTCTGTTTCTTTTCCGTTAGTGCTATCTGTCTGGTTTTGGTATTCAAGTTATGCTATCTTCAATAACTGAGTTGGGAAGGGTCTCTAATCCTCTATTTTCTTGGAACAATCTATACCAAATTGGTGTCAATTCTTTAAATGTTTTGCACAATTATCCAATAAAACCATCTGGGTTTGGAGATTTGGTGATGGGGAGGGTGGGTAGAGTTTTACTTTTTAATTTAGTTTTCTTTAGTTTTAGGGCTCAATTTATTTTATATTTGATAAGCTGTAATAGTTTGCTCTTTTAAAGGTATTGGTTCATTTCATCTAAGTTTTCTAATTTATAGACATAGTGTTTTTCATAACACTTCAATATTATCTTTTCTTTGTATGCAGAGTTTGCAGTGATATTCCTGATTCATTACTGATACTGGTAATTTGTCTTCTCCCTTTTTCTCTGCCAGTCTTATTAGAGGTTTGTCAATTTTATTGATCTTTTAAAAGAACCAGCTCCTTAATTCATTATATTCTCTACTATTTTTCTGTTTTCTATTTTCATAATTTCTACTCTATTTTTATATTTTTTCCCTTCCACTGGCTTTTGGTTTATATTGGTCTTGTCTTTCTAGGTCTTTGATGTGTAAGCTTAGATTATTGACATGAGATTTTTTATCTTTTTAAATGTTGCCTTTACTGCTACAAATTTCTATTGCAACATTGCTTCATCTGTGTCTTACAAATTTTGATATGTCATATTTGCATTTTCATTCAGTTAAATATATACATTTTAAATTTCTCTTAAGACTTCTTTTTTGATTTATGTATTATTTAAAAGTGTGTTGTTTTGTTTCCAACTATTTGGAAATTTTCTTGTAATTTAAAAAAATGACTTCTACTTTGATTTCACTGGGGTTAGAGAACAATCTCTGAATAAGTTCAGTTTCAAAAAATGTACACGTAGCTGGATGCCTGTAATCCCAGCAATTTGGGCGGCCAAGACAGGAGGATTGCCTAAGGCCAGGAGTTCAAGACCAACCTGGGCAACAAAGTAAGACCAAATTTCAACACCAATAATAAAAACTAAAAAAAAGAAAAATGCATTCAGATAGTTGTATTGCCCAGGAGTGGCCTACCTTGGTATATGCATATGTCCTGCATAGGCCCTTGAAAACAATGTATATTCTTTTGTTGTTCGGTGGCATACTCCATATATGTCATACAGATCTGTTGGTTAATGGCGTTGATAAATTTTTCTATATTATAGTTGATTTTTTTTGTTTAGCAGGATCTTATCAATTGTTGAGAAAAAGGTGTGGAAGATTCCAAGTATAATTGTAGATTTGTGTATTTATCTTTTGAGATCCATCAGCTTTTGCTGCATGTATTTTGCAGCTCTGTTGTTTGTTGCATACACCTTAGGATTGTTACTTCTTCTGGTGGATTGACCTTTTAATCATTACACAATGTCCATTTCTGTATGTACTAATTTTCTTTGCTCTGAAGTCTACTGAAACCAATATAGTCATTTCTGTTTTCTCTTGGTTAATATTAGCATGTTTAAAAAATTATTTTACAGATGTTTCTTGACTTATGATGGGGCTGTGTCCCAATAAACATTCATAAGTCAAAAGCATTGCAAGTAGAAAATAAATTTAATACCCTGATAAACCCATCATAAGACAGAAAAATCATATGTTAAAACATCGTTAGTCATGGACTCTGTACTTTAAATCTATCTACATAATTTCATGTGAAGTGAGTTTCTTATAGACAGAATCCAGTTAGGTAGTATATTTTAATGCACTTTCCCAGTCTCTATCTTAACTGATGTGTTTAGATCATTTACATCAATATAGTTATTGATATGTTAGGGTTTAAGTCTACCATTTTATTTTGTTTTCTGTTTGTTTTCTCTGTTTATTTTGCTTCTATTTTTTTTTTTTTTTTTTTTTGCCCTCCTGTAGATTTCTTGAATACTTTTTAGAATTTCATTTTGATATCTCTAGCATGTCTGTGAGTGTATATCTTTGTACAGCTGTTTTACTGGTTGCTATAGGTATTACATTTAACATATGTTACAGCCTGCTGGTTTCATGTTTTATCAATTCAAGTGACATATAGAAATTTTATCTTCCTGTATGTCTCTTTATCCTCTCCCATTTATAACTGTATTAAGTATTTCTCTACATAGAACCACATCAGATAGTAATATACTTTTTGTTTCAACCATCAATCATAATTCAGAGAACTCATGAGTAGAAGGAAGACTATTGTATTTATCTACATTTTTTTCTTATGTGTTAATTCTCCCTGATATACTGAGATCCCTTGTTTCCTTTCTGTTGTGAGAACTTCCTTTAGTCATTCTTTTAGTTGGGTCTGCTGGTGACAAATTTGTAGGGTTGGTTTGTTTGTTTGTTTTTTGCCTAAGAATATCTCTATTTCCTCTCATTCCTGAATGATATTTTCACTGGGTATAGGATTCTGGGTTGATAGTTCTTTTCTTTCATTATTTGAAAAATGTATGCTACTTCCTTCTGACCTCTATGGCTTCTGATGAGAAATCCTCTGTCATCTAAATTGTTGTTCCCTATAGGTATTATATAATTTCACTCCTGTTTCTTTCAAAATATTTTATTTGCCTTTAGTTTACAAAAGTTTAAGCATGATGAGTCTTGGTATAGATTTCCACGGGGTTATCTTGTTTAGGGTTAGCTCTGCTTCTTGAATCTGTAGATTTACGTATTTTTTTTCAAATTTGGCATGTTTTCAGTCATTATTACTTTGGGTATTTTTCTGTCTTCCTCTGTTTCTCCTCTCCTTCCAGAGCTCCAATATTAGACCTTTTGCTATACTCCCACATGTCTCTGCTCTGTAATTTTTTTCAATTTATCTTATTTCAGTTGTTCAGACTGAACAATTTCTATTATTTTATCTGTTCACCCTTTGAGGCAGCAGAATAGGGTCTGGAGGTAGGGAACCTAAGGCTGTTTCACACCTACTTCCTAGAACTAAACTAAAAGGAAAACCCTGACTTTCCACACCTAAGTAACAAAAGGTCCAGAGACTTCTCCCTTTTACCTTTTCGACATGGCAAGATGGGAAGTTGGCTGTCTACAACAAATGGACAGGAGTGTGACCTTTGTAACTTCAGCCTCTGGTTGACTGCTTTCTGCAACCAATCAGACTGATTGCCGGCCACCACTTCATTTACATGAGGTAAGCATGAAGTGGCCAGTGGAAAACTTCTGGAGGGTATTTGGACTCAAGAAGATTATGTATTGGGGCCCTTGAGCCACTGCTTGGGCCTGCTCCCACATTGTGGAGTGTACTTTTGTTTTCAATAAATCTCTGCTTTCATTCCTTTGTTGCTTCATTCTTTCTTTGCTTTGCTGGGTGTTTTGTCTAATTGTTTGTTCAAAACACCAAGAACCTGGGCAACTTGCAGTCATGACCCTCTACAGCTGACACCTTGACCCTCATCTCTGCTGTTCAGTGCATTCTTTGAGGACTTTTTAAAAATTGGGGTTATATTTTTCAGTTTGAACATTTCCATTTGGTTTTCTTTATATCTTCTATTTCTTTGCAGAGATTTACTCTTATTTCATTTGTTCCAAACTTGTTCATGATTGTTCATTAAAGCATTTTTATGATGACTGCTTTAAAATCTTTTCCAGATAATTCTACTGTCTTTATTTTGGCATCTATTGATTTTTCATCAAGTTTTAAATCTGATTTTTGGTATAACGAGTAATTGTTTTATTAAGAACATTTCATTTTTTGGATTATGATTCACAGCTCTGTAGCTTATTGAAGCCTCTTGTGTCAGCTGCCTTTTCCTGACACTGTTTCATTATGGTCAGATGGAGTTCAAAGCCCAGGTTCCCCACTTGCATCCATTGGCACTCAAGGTGGGAGGAAAGCTTCTTTTTATTGCTGGGCAGGAATAGGAGTTATATCCCCCCTAGGACTCCACTGATACCACAGATGGTACAGCCTCATTACCACAAAGTAGTGGTGAAAGGCCAGACTTCCCACTAGACGTCCTCTGATGCCACACCATTAGGGAGGGGAAGGATGCCTCATTACCAAGAGGTAGTGGTGGTGGAAGTCCAGGCTCCCCTTATGGTCTCCACTGACACCAAGCAGGAGGAGAGGGGATTCTTTATTGTCTGGTAGGGATGAAAGTCCTGGCTTCCCACTGGACATTCTCTGATACCACACCAATAGGGGTGTTGGATGCCTCCTTACAAACTGGTGAGGTTGGAACTCTGGGTGCCTTATATGGACTTTGCTGGTGTGAATGTGAGTGGAACCACAGTTTTCTCTGGGGTGTTCTTTTGTCTTGCTTGGCTGCTCCTTTCAAGGTCCTCAGACTCAGGAGAACAGGCTTTGGTTTGGGTTCTTTTTGTCTGTGAATATTGGTATTTATAAGTAGTTGACTTCTTCATTTCTGTATTGGGAAGATATGAGGCAAAAAGAAAATCCGAAGAGCTAACAATGACGTAATCCTTGGTTCCTAAAGTTCCTACTAGTTTTCCTTTTCTCTGCCCTTCAGAGTCATTGAATGTTGGTTTTGTATATAATGTTGAGTGCTTTTATTTGTATTAGCATACATAATATAGAAAAGTACATCTCCTCCATCTTCCCCAAAGTGGAAGTCTCATCCCTGACTTACAGTGATTCAATTTAAGATGTTTTTTGACTTTATGATGGGTTTATCAGGATGTAGTACCATCATAAATCAGTAGGCACATGGACTTATAATGATTTGACTTAGAATTTTTTATTTGTTTTTTACTTTACAATAGGTTTATCAGGGTATTAAATGCATTTCAGCTTACAATGCGTTTATGAGAATATAGCTTCATAGCAAGTTGAGAAGAATCTGTGGGTGTATTTATCTTGTTCTTTGTTAAGAAGAAGCATAATATACATACCTTCTTGCCCATTGTTCTAGTCTGTTTTGTATGTATTGCTATAAAGGAATACCTGAGGCTGAGTAATTTATAAAGTAAAGAGAATAATTTAGCTCATGGTTCTGCAGGCTGTACAAAGTGTGGGACCGACATTTGCTTGGCTTATGGTGAGGGCTTTTGTTTGAGTCAAAATATGGCAGAGAAGGTCAAAGGGGAAGTGGGCATATGTGAAGAGACCAAACCTGAGGGGCGTCCTGGCTCTCAAAGGAACTGATCCATTCCCCTGAGAACAAATCCTGTCTCGCAAGAGTTAAAACTTGCTTAGTACCTCAAGACAGGCACCAAGCTGTTCAGAGGGCTCTGCCTCCATGCCTCCACTTCCTGCCAGGCCCCATCTCCCAATACCACCACATTGGGAATCAGTCTTCTACATGACATTTGGTGAGGACAAACAATCATATCCACACCATTGCACCCATTTCACTTGGTTCATTTCAAACTGTATCCTGGAGACCACACAATAGCAGTATGTTGAGTTATTCCTCATTTCTTGGTATTGTTTCAGATTACTCCATTGTGTAACTGAATCAAAGTTTATTCTAACAACTACATGGCAGCCATGAGTGTTCATTCCACTCTTTTTCTGCTACAAATAGTACTAGAGTGAATAGCCTTGCACCTACATCGCATCTTTTCATACTTTTACTATATTTGGGATGGACAACCAAAACATATGTAATATTGCTATCTCTTCATAGCCACTCTTTTGAAAGCTGTGACTGACATGTTGAGAAAGTCTCAGACTTCAGCCTCAATAAATACACTACTTACAATGGCAACTTATTTTCAGTGTAGTCTAGACCCAGTTAAATTAACCTTCTGGACTTCAGTTTTCTTCATATCTATTATAACAATAGCCACGTGTGCATGTGTGTGTGTCCATTAGGTTCTGGGCATTGTTTTAATTACTTTACTTATTTCACAACAGTCCAGTGAAGTCCTTATTGAAACTCTCATTTGGAAGGATGTAGAGTGGTTAAACAAATAAAGGGCTAAATCTGTATGCAAGCTCCAGTTTGCCTGATGGAGAAACAATTGTCCTCTTACTCTTTGCCTTCTGTTTAAAAAGGAAATAATATTGCCTACATCTCAGAATGTTGTGAAGACTAAATGAGCTAAGATCTCTAAAAGCATTTTCAAACCATGACTTGTAAAGTATACATTTATTATTTCATAAGCATTTTACTTTCCTTAGAGAGATATTGTGGATGCTAGTATCTATTCTCATCATGGCATTTGGTAACCTTCCTCTAGCACAATCTCTTGTGCAGGTGGTTAATATAACTTAATTCATGGTCACTCCATCAATTATTTTCTTTTCAGAGGACATCTTCTCAATATTTTCCCTTCCTCTGAGGACATTGTCCCTGTTCTCTTCACAGCCCCTGTGTTCTGATATTCCCTGTGAGACACACATATAATTTTTATCCATCCTCAATTAACCAGACAACAAAGGGAAAAAAATTATTGTTACGGAAGATAAAATGAAGCTGGTGAAAACATGATTCGAGTTAATTTGATATTAATTCTACATTAAGTATTGAGAACATCATTGTTCTCCAAACATCATTTTTCAAGTGCAGGAAGAGTAACAAACATGAGCATTTAAGCACACAAAACATTACAGTTGCAGAGGAAAAATGGGCAAAAGATTTCTCTCAATTAAAACAATCTGTTGTTAGTTTCATTTTTCAGCGAAGCTCTTTTTTTTCAAATGTTAAAATGAAACCTACACAACACCAGTTTGGCACTCAGTATCCCATCCTCCCTGCTCTGCACACAGCCCTACAGATGGCCTGGTGAGTAGGCATGGCTCATTACATCCTTGCGTTGTGAGTTCATCCTCCCTGTTCACTCCTTTTCTGCCAAGAGACTTATTTTTGTTGTTATTGAAAAGGATGTAAAATAAGTAAATTAGTGATCTTTTTTTTGACAGCTGCTCTTAGCTTTCCTCTTCCACACGGACCTCACCCACTGGAGGGCTAGAAGGCTCAGCCTGTGCGTGGAGGGTCCAGGGAGCTGCACTTCTAACACATGGAGCTAAAACACCATGATTTATTGCTAGTTGTTTAAACTTTCTTCTTTTCTCCTGTTCCTGCCATGTTCCTATGACATTCTAATGGAGTAGAGGACACTCAAGGTTGTGCCTCTTGGGTAGTTCCAGAGGCTTCCTCTGATGGGTGGAAATTTGCATTTTTCCACATATGCACTGCCTTTTATTATTTGTAAACATAGGTAATAACCTCCCTGCCCTTTCAAGGAAGAATTGACTGTATTTGCCAAACATTTTTTACCTCCTTATAAAGGAGGCTGCCTATGCTTTTTGTTTTACTTACCATCTTTTGTTACTGTTGTGTATTCTATTTTCTTTTAGTGAGCATAGCACTGATAGTATTTGGGTGGAAAATGCCATTTTGAACCTGGAAATAAATTTCAGTTTTTGCCAAAGGACAAACTTTGAATACTCTCGTGGTTCCAGGACTAAGCCTCAGGCGACCTCAGGGAGGGCACAGTGGTCTGATGTTCACTCCATGCTGAAGGAATCAAAGTGAAAAAGGAACGGGCCTTGGAGGGCAAACTTGAATTTTGACACTACCTCTGCAGACAGCACTTTAAAACGTGCACGCATGGTTCTGCCATGGGAAGGCAGGCCAGAGAGGAGGGGGGACAGCGAGTGCTGGACAGGATTACAGCAGGGGCCTAGGCTGTGGGCACTGAGAGGGGACACAGACAGAGTCAGAGGCACTCCTTGTGTCTCAGGCCCCTCCTATTATACACATCATGAGCACAATGTTGTCAAAAGCTCCAAAAACATTTGTTGAATTCTTGTAGATAATACTAGGAATAGAGGAGAGGGAGGCAGGGTCTTCCCGGGGTGCTGAGAGAGGTCATGGTCAGGCAGCTTCACAGAGACTAAAGGCGTGTCCTGCTGGGTAGAGATGGGCAGTTCCACAACACCCCAGCACTGGGTCCGCTCCATGCACACCTGAGGGGAGGCCTTAAAGGGCCGAAGGTCCTGCAGGAGCAGGTGGTGCCTTAGAGCTCTCAGAATGTGTGGCATCCATGTCAATGGGACCTAATTTGCGCCACAGAGTGGCAAAACCTGGAATGTTCTCATTCTCTATTTTATGTAATTCTCAGACCTAGGAGGTGTTGGAGCTTGGATTCAAACCTATACTTCAGAGTAGGGTGAGATTTTTCTCTCTCCATTAATACTCATTGAGAGAAAAGCAGGGAAAAGACACAGACATAGCAAATAATACCCAAGGTAGGACAGAGAAAGCTTTTAATATTGTCATGAGAAAGATTCCTTCACTTTACACAGTACTTACTCTAAAGGATCTGGAATAGCAAACTTTACCCTCTAGTTTCACCAAGGAGAAAATTGGAAGAAGTAGGTTGTCCAACCTTCTCCAGAAACAGATAAGTAAAAATATCCTGGGGGTTACAATGGAAGGGAAATAGAAATAGAGACCAAAGAAAAACTAAATCTCATGCCCACTGAGGAAGAACTCTCTGTGATCTGATAGGAAGAGGGCGATTTAACATCATTTTAGGGGCTTTCTGGATTTCTGATTGTCCAACAGTGCTATTTTATCTCTGTTAATTGTCAGTGACTTTGCAGGCACTGAATCAGAACATTTTGGGGATTGTCATCTGGGATGCTAAGCTGCAGTTCCTCAGTGTACCCTAGAGCTCAGTGGAGGTGAGGAACTTCCAAGCATTGCTCAATGGTACCAGCAAGAGCAGCTGCTTCCAGCAGGAGGAAACTGTGGTGGAGAAGGCCAGGATCTCTCTCCTGTGGAGGGCATTGCTTCGAGAATGCATAGTTCGGGCAGAGAGGTCGAGTCACAATGGGTCATGGGAGTTTCCATGACAGGTGAGATTCAGTGTAGGGGCCTCACACAACTCTGCGCTGTAATAAAGTTGGATTGTTTCTTTAGAAGAAAGGAAGATTTATTTTAAAAACATAACAGAGGAGGTTGATGAGAGAGCCCCAGCTGACATGAGATCTTGTGCCGCCACCCTACCACACACCACACACGGGCCTAAGACGGGCAGTCCATGAAAAGCACAGGAGCAGGTGCTGGTCCCAGGGAGGGAAACTGAGAACAGGTGCCAGGGAGGAAGGACTCAACCACGGATAGGACACACTAGGAAAATGTGCAAGAACAGGGGCCCTGGACAGGAACACGGGATGTGAACCACGTGGAGGCCCTACAGGGTTGTGTGAGGCAAGAGACCCCAGAGGCCTTACTAACCGAGGGCTTTCCTTTAGGTCTTTGATGGGGTAGAATGCGATGTGATAAGAAAACATGTGCTAACATTTTGACCTGAGTCTAAGAGAGAATAAGAAAATGAGAATGAAAAAAATTCAATTTTATGAGGAGATTAAAGACATCTTTACCTAAATCAGTGGAGAGGAAATAACGAGATAAGAGGGAGACAAGAATCACACAGTGTTGGTGGAAAATGCTTTCAGCCAGTTCCCACAAGCAAATTCTGGGTGGCTGGAGCTCCCTGGGGATGCTTGGGTTTCTCTTTTTATTTTGGTTAATTTATTACTAGAGGAGAAAGCCAAGGCTACTGAGAATCAGAAAAAAGAAACAGCATAAAGCAGAGGATGGTTGCAACTACTTTTCTGATTTAAGTCACCACCTTGATCTTGGGGTTCAGTGGCAGCAGTGGGGGCCTGACTTGAATGTGACTACAAAATTTAGGAGTACCAGCTAGACATAGCTTAGAGGAACACCATAAAAGCCATAATTTTCTTTTTTTTTTTTTTTTTTTTTTTTTTTTATCAAACGAATAGTTTAATAATTTTAATAAGAATCAAAATTCCTGATAGAAATGGACCTGTAAGTATTTTGGCAATACAGTGTTTCCATATAAAGAATGAAAGTTTAACATCACATGGATTTCCAATTTTCTTTTTTTTTTTTTTTTAAATTTGTTTATTATTATTATACTTTAAGTTGTAGGGTACATGTGCATAACGTGCAGGTTTGTTACATATGTATACTTGTGCCATGTTGGTGTGCTGCACCCATCAACTCGTCATTTACATCAGGTATAACTCCCAATGCAATCCTTCCCCCCTCCCCCCTCCCCATGATAGGCCCCGGTGTGTGATGTTCCCCTTCCTGAGTCCAAGTGATCTCATTGTTCAGTTCCCACCTATGAGTGAGAACATGCGGTGTTTGGTTTTCTGTTCTTGTGATAGTTTGCTAAGAATGATGGTTTCCAGCTGCATCCATGTCCCTACAAAGGACACAAACTCATCCTTTTTTATGGCTGCATAGTATTCCATGGTGTATATGTGCCACATTTTCTTAATCCAATCTGTCACTGACGGACATTTGGGTTGATTCCAAGTCTTTGCTATTGTGAATAGTGCTGCAATAAACATACGTGTGCATGAGTCTTTATAGCAGCATAATTTATAATCCTTTGGGTATATACCCAGTAATGGGATGGCTGGGTAATATGGTACATCTAGTTCTAGATCCTTGAGGAATCGCCATACTGTTTTCCATAATGGTTGAACTAGTTTACAATCCCACCAACAGTGTAAAAGCATTCCTATTTCTCCACATCCTCTCCAGCACCTGTTGTTTCCTGACTTTTTAATGATTGCCGTTCTAACTGGTGTGAGATGGTATCTAATTGTGGTTTTGATTTGCATTTCTCTGATGGCCAGTGATGATGAGCATTTTTTCATGTGTCTGTTGGCTGTATGAATGTCTTCTTTTGAGAAATGTCTGTTCATATCCTTTGCCCACTTTTTGATAGGGTTGTTTGTTTTTTTCTTGTAAATTTGTTTGAGTTCTTTGTAGGTTCTGGATATTAGCCCTTTGTCAGATGAGTAGATTGCAAAAATTTTCTCCCATTCTGTAGGTTGCCTGTTCACTCTGATGGTAGTTTCTTTTGCTGTGCAGAAGCTCTTTAGTTTAATTAGATCCCATTTGTCAATTTTGGCTTTTGCTGCTGTTGCTTTTGGTGTTTTAGACATGAAGTCTTTGCCCATGCCTATGTCCTGAATGGTACTACCTAGGTTTTCCTCTAGGATTTTTATGGTATTAGGTCTAACATTTAAGTCTCTAATCCATCTTGAATTAATTTTCGTATAAAGGAGTAAGGAAAGGATCCAGTTTCAGCTTTCTACTTATGGCTAGCCAATTTTCCCAGCACCATTTATTAAATAGGGAATCCTTTCCCCATTTCTTGTTTTTGTCAGGTTTGTCAAAGATCAGATGGCTGTAGATGTGTGGTATTATTTCTGAGGACTCTGTTCTGTTCCATTGGTCTATATCTCTGTTTTGGTACCAGTACCATGCTGTTTTGGTTATTGTGCCTTGTAGTATAGTTTGAAGTCAGGTAGCGTGATGCCTCCAGCTTTGTTCTTTTGACTTAGGATTGTCTTGGAGATGCGGGCTCTTTTTTGGTTCCATATGAACTTTAAAGCAGTTTTTTCCAATTCTGTGAAGAAACTCATTGGTAGCTTGATGGGGATGGCATTGAATCTATAAATTACCTTGGGCAGTATGGCCATTTTCACGATATTGATTCTTCCTATCCATGAGCATGGTATGTTCTTCCATTTGTTTGTGTCCTCTTTTATTTCACTGAGCAGTGGTTTGTAGTTCTACTTGAAGAGGTCCTTTACATCCCTTGTAAGTTGGATTCCTAGGTATTTTATTCTCTTTGAAGCAATTGTGAATGGAAGTTCATTCCTGATTTGGCTCTCTGTTTGTCTGTTACTGGTGTATAAGAATGCTTGTGATTTTTGCACATTAATTTTGTATCCTGAGACTTTGCTGAAGTTGCTTATCAGCTTAAGGAGATTTTGGGCTGAGACAATGGGGTTTTCTAAATATACAATCATGTCATCTGCAAACAGGGACAATTTGACTTCTTCTTTTCCTAACTGAATACCCTTGATTTCTTTCTCTTGCCTGATTGCCCTAGCCAGAACTTCCAACACTATGTTGAATAGGAGTGGTGTGAGAGGGCATCCCTGTCTTGTGCCAGTTTTCAAAGGGAATTTTTCCAGTTTTTGCCCATTCAGTATGATATTGGCTGTGGGTTTGTCGTAAATAGCTCTTATTATTTTGAGGTACGTTCCATCAATACCGAATTTATTGAGCGTTTTTAGCATGAAGGGCTGTTGAATTTTGTCAAAAGCCTTTTCTGCATCTATTGAGATAATCATGTGGTTCTTGTCTTTGGTTCTGTTTATATGCTGGATTATGTTTATTGATTTGCGAATGTTGAACCAGCCTTGCATCCCAGGGATGAAGCCCACTTGATCATGGTGGATAAGCTTTTTGATGTGTTGCTGAATCCGGTTTGCCAGTATTTTATTGAGGATTTTTGCATCGATGTTCATCAGGGATATTGGTCTAAAATTCTCTTTTTTAGTTGTGTCTCTGCCAGGCTTTGGTATCAGGATGATGTTGGCCTCATAAAATGAGTTAGGGAGGATTCCCTCTTTTTCTATTGATTGGAATAGTTTCAGAAGGAATGGTACCAACTCCTCCTTGTACCTCTGGTAGAATTCAGCTGTGAATCCATCTGGTCCTGGACTTTCTTTGGTTGGTAGGCTATTAATTATTGCCTCAATTTCAGAGCCTGCTATTGGTCTATTCAGGGATTCAACTTCTTCCTGGTTTAGTCTTGGAAGAGTGTAAGTGTCCAGGAAATTATCCATTTCTTCTAGATTTTCCAGTTTATTTGCGTAGAGGTGTTTATAGTATTCTCTGATGGTAGTTTGTATTTCTGTGGGGTCGGTGGTGATATCCCCTTTATCATTTTTAATTGCATCGATTTGATTCTTCTCTCTTTTCTTCTTTATTAGTCTTGCTAGTGGTCTGTCAATTTTGTTGATCTTTTCAAAAAACCAACTCCTGGATTCATTGATTTTTTGGAGGGTTTTTTTGTGTCTCTATCTCCTTCAGTTCTGCTCTGATCTTAGTTATTTCTTGCCTTCTGCTAGCTTTCGAATGTGTTTGCTCTTGCTTCTCTAGTTCTTTTAATTGTGATGTTAGAGTGTCAATTTTAGATCTTTCCTGCTTTCTCTTGTGGGCATTTAGTGCTATAAATTTCCCTCTACACACTGCTTTAAAAGCATCCCAGAGATTCTGGTATGTTGTATCTTTGTTCTCATTGGTTTCAAAGAACATCTTTATTTCTGCCTTCATTTCGTTATGTACTCAGTAGTCATTCAGGAGCAGGTTGTTCAGTTTGCATGTAGTTGAGCGGTTTTGATTGAGTTTCTTAGTCCTGAGTTCCAGTTTGATTGCACTGTGGTCTGAGAGACAGTTTGTTATAATTTCTGTGCTTGTACATTTGCTGAGGAGTGCTTTACTTCCAATTACGTGGTCAATTTTGGAGTAAGTACGATGTGGTGCTGAGAAGAATGTATATTCTGTTGATTTGGGGTGGAGAGTTCTATAGATGTCTATTAGGTCTGCTTGCTGCAGAGATGAGTTCAATTCCTGGATATCCTTGTTAACTTTCTGTCTCGTTGATCTGTCTAATGTTGACAGTGGAGTGTTGAAGTCTCCCATTATTATTGTATGGGAGTCTAAGTCTCTTTGTAAGTCTCTAAGGACTTGCTTTATGAATCTGGGTGCTCCTGTATTGGGTGCATATATATTTAGGATAGTTAGCTCTTCCTGTTGAATTGATCCCTTTACCATTATGTAATGGCCTTCTTTGTCTCTTTTGATCTTTGATGGTTTAAAGTCTGTTTTATCAGAGACTAGTATTGCAACCCCCGCTTTTTTTTGTTCTCCATTTGCTTGGTAAATCTTCCTCCATCCCTTTATTTTGAGCCTATGTATGTCTCTGAGTGTGAGATGGGTCTCCTGAATACAGCAGACTGATGGGTCTTGACTCTTTATCCAGTTTGCCAGTCTGTGTCTTTTAATTGGAGCATTTAGTCCATTTACATTTAAGGTTAAGATTGTTATGTGTGAACTTGATCCTGCCATTATGATATTAACTGGTTATTTTGCTCGTTAGTTGATGCAGTTTCTTCCTAGCCTCGATGGTCTTTACATTTTGGCATGTTTTTGCAATGGCTGGTACCGGTTGTTCCTTTCCATGTTTAGTGCTTCCTTCAGGGGTCTCTTGTAAGGCAGGCCTAGTGGTGACAAAATCTCTAAGCATTTGCTTATCTGTAAAGGATTTTATTTCTCCTTCACTTATGAAACTTAGTTTGGCTGGATATGAAATTCTGGGTTGAAAATTCTTTTCTTTAAGAATGTTGAATATTGGCCCCCACTCTCTTCTGGCTTGGAGAGTTTCTGCCGAGAGATCTGCTGTTAGTCTGATGGGCTTCCCTTTGTGGGTAACCCGACATCTCTCTCTGGCTGCCCTTAAGATTTTTTCCTTCATTTCAACTTTGGTGAATCTGGCAATTATGTGTCTTGGAGTTGCTCTTCTTGAGGAGTATCTTTGTGGCGTTCTCTGTATTTCCTGGATTTGAATGTTGGCCTGCCCTACTAGGTTGGGGAAGTTCTCCTGGATGATATCCTGAAGAGTGTTTTCCAACTTGGTTCCATTTTCCCCCTCACTTTCAGGCACCCCAATCAGACGTAGATTTGGTCTTTTTACATAATCCCATACTTCTTGCAGGCTTTGTTCATTTCTTTTTCTTCTTTTTTCTTTTGGTTTCTCTTCTCGCTTCATTTCATTCATTTGATCCTCAATCGCTGATAATCTTTCTTCCAGTTGATTGAGTCGGTTACTGAAACTTGTGCATTTGTCATGTATTTCTCGTGTCATGGTTTTCATCTCTTTCATTTCGTTTATGACCTTCTCTGCATTAATTACTCTAGCCATCAATTCTTCCACTTTTTTTTTCAAGATTTTTAGTTTCTTTACGCTGGGTACATAATTCTTCCTTTAGCTCTGAGAAATTTGATGGACTGAAGCCTTCTTCTCTCATCTCATCAAAGTCATTCTCCGTCCAGCTTTGATCCGTTGCTGGCGATGAGCTGCGCTCCTTTGCCGGGGGAGATACAGTAGCCCCATCAGAATCCTGAATAGGCTGTTGGGTGCAACTGGAGACCACAGCCAGAGGTGTGAGGGCAACTCATACAACCACATCTTACCTTTGAGAGGACTGGCGGAGAGAGGGCCAAGCCCACCATGGGCCGCTGATGGCAGCACAGGGCCTGGAGAATGTAGAGGTGCCCCAACCAGGGCCAAAGAGGTGTTTGCATGCCCTCCCAGGAGACGAGACACAGAAATCGGGGAGTGAGGTCCTGGGACACAGAGCCTCGGGCAGTATCCATCCCCACATCAGCACAAAATTGATGTATTTTCTCCAGCAGATCTTAGGGCCGAAGCCTGGGACCCAGACACTTGTCCAAGATGAATACATGACTCCTGGAAGCAACATGGGAGGAGCAATGAGTGCCCACCATGTGTGTGTCTGTGTGTGTCTGTGTCTGTGTGTATGTGTGTGTATCTGTGTCTGTGTGTGTATGTGTGTGTCTGTATGTGTCTCTCTGTGTGTGTGCACATGTGCACATGTGTATGGGCATGTAGGTGGAAGGGTGGAAATCTCAACATCTGAAGAAGCATATTGAAGAACACTGAAGTACGCACCCCAATGCAGAGGTGCACAGAGGAGAAAGAAAGATGTGTGCTGTGAGGTTGGGGGCTGCCACTCTTATTCACACTCTGCCACTCCTCACTCTCTAAGGTGGAGTGAGGGAAGAGTCCTTCCCTTTGCGCGTGCCGAGATTTTCACTGGGGGAGAGTGAAACGCAGCATGATTCTCCCCCCAGCTGTGGCTAGTCCTTGGGAAAATTGAGATTAGAGACAGAAACCCTGGGAGCCTTTTTTTTTTTTTTTTTTTTTTTTTTGAGATGAAGTTTCACTCTTTTTGCCCAGGCTAGAGTGCAATGGTGCGATCTCAGTTCACTGCAACTTCTACCTTTCAGGTTCAAGTGATTCTCCTGCCTCAGCCTCCTGAGTAGTTGGGATTACAGGCACCCACAACCATGCCTGGCTAATTTAGTACTTTTAGTAGAGACAGGGTTTCACCATGTTGACCAGGCTGGTCTCAAAGTCCTGACCTCAGGTCATCTGCCTCAGCCTCCCAAAGTGCTGGGATTACAGTAATGAGCCATAATGCCTGGCAAATCCTGGAAGCTTTAAACCATTTCACAAATCTCAAAAGGAGAGTCACTAGTGGACAGGGACTGGCTTCTTTCTCTCCTGTAGATGATCTTCCTGAAGGTGTCAATTACAGGGGAGGATGAGGTAGCACTGGTTTCTGAAAAAGGAGAGAGAAACTCAGTGGGGTTTCCCTCTTATGGACATACGTGACCTCAGGACACAAACAAGGAGGGGAAAACAGAAGTGAGCCTGTGTGCTCTACCATTGCCAGATGGCTCATTAGGAAAAGTAAAAACCCACTTAACACTGTCTTCTGAACCTCCATAGAGTTTTCTTTTGGTGACGTCCAAGCCTTAAGGCTGGAGGCTTCTCTGACTACAGAGCTGCTACTCCCTCTGCTTTTCCCGGGATGGGAAAAGGGAATATGAGCCACCTCCCCTTACCCAAAGGTGCGAAGACCCAGTGCATGGTGTTTATGTACACATGTGGGCCCTTTGGGGAGGGCTGGGCTTGCATAGAGGCCCCTCCATGATCCCTGACCTACCCCTGCTGCCTTTCCCGGGAAGACTGGACCTGTCCCCTGCGCTTGCTGTTTGGACAGTCTGGAGGCAGCTTGCACCTCTCTGCACAGTTTGCTCCCTTCCACAATATTTTTTCCTTCTTCCGAAGTCAATGTGAATTTCAACAAATTTCAGACCTTGAAATCAAACTCGGAACTGCCATGATGTGCTATTTAGAAAGAGAGATGTTACGGGAAATGTTGCTCTAAACACCGTTTCCTGCTGAGACTGCAATTCTTTCCAGATGCCCGCACAGCTTGGTGGAGACTGTAGGAGCTCTTTTGATATCCTCCCTGGTCTGTAACCCCAGCTTCCTCTCAGTGTGGACTGTCCCAGATTATTGTGTGTTGCTGGTATGGAATGGCGGACCCTGGGTCTGGCCCTGCCCCAGCCTTCCTTGCACAACCTCTGCTCAGCTCCTCACTTGGGAAATGAGGGAGCTGGGCCCGTGTTCTCTGGACCCACTCTGGGTCCTGGTCTTTAGGTAACCAGCGCCCCACTGTGGGTTGTGAACAGGGTCCAGGCCGGACCTTCCTGTGGAGGGTGTTTTATCCAAGAAGTTCCCAAAAGGCAAATGTGGCCCGGTTTAAATGCATGCCTCTAGCCCAGAGCTTGGCCCACAGCAAGCGCTCAGCAATGGCAACTGACGCCACCCCCAGATGAGGCTCTGCTGGGGCCACTCTGGACAGCTGCCTTGAGTGCCTCCTGCTCTGCCCTGGCCTCTCTTCCTGATGGGGTCTTTCTTTGTTCCACCACTTCCTCCGCTGGCTGCACCCGCGTACTCTGGGGCAAACCCTAACTGCTGGCTGGCCCTGTGTGCCTAACCCTTGTGTGCAACACATCAGGGCCTGGGCCCCTCAGAATACAGCATTTAGACTGGACATGGAGTGCCGCGCCAGGGTTTGGGAGTGGCAATGACTGTGCTATGTTTGAGGAAAGGCTGAGTATGGGGTGCACAGAACCAAGAATCACCAGTGACATCCTCATTACCAAATCCACAGCCTTCTCCCAGTTTCTGCAGATCCTCAAACCCCGTCTCTCTTCTTCCTGAGCACACAGCTCAACTGTGTTTCCAGCCCCCTTGCAGTCCTGAATGGTCAAGAGGCAGGTCTGGCCAGTGCTGTCCAAGGACCTCTTCTGGGCTGACACATAAGCCTCCTGTGTCCGTGCCCTTCCCCTGCTGGCTGCTGCAGGCTGAGGCAGCATCCCTGGATACCAGGTGTTGAGTACGGGAGGGAAGTTGGGCACAAAATCAAAGTAGCCTGGGTCCTTGATGGTCGCTTGGAGATGTAAGCTGGCTGTCCAGCATGGACACACATTTTGGACTTCGTGGGAACCATAAATGGACTTTGTGTCAAGGTATTGAAATTTTAGATTTTCATCTGTTATATCACATGCTGTTAGAATTTCTAATTTTGTGGGCTTGTGCAGCCTGCTTGGTCTGTTCACCCATGGTCTGGGTCGCTTAAACAGCAGACATTTATTTATCACCCTTCTGGAGGCTAGGAAGTCCCAGATCAAGCAGACTTGGTTCCTGGAGAAGACTTTCTTTCTGGCATGTAGATGGCTACCTTCTTGCTGTGTCCTCGCATGGCAGACAGAGGAAGAGAAAGCAAGCTCTCCAATGTCTCCTCTTATAAGGGCACTAATTTCATCATGTGGGCTTTGCTAATTACCTCCCAAAGGCCCCACCTCCTAATACCATCACACTGAGAGTTAGGGCTTCAACATATAAATGTGGGAGGCAGAGACACAAACGTTCAATCAATAATACAAGGAATACATGAGAGGCTTTCATTCTTCAAGATGAATATGTTGTCAAGACAATATGTTGTCAAACTTTGGAAATTTTGCTCATCTCAGTACAGTTTTAATTTTCATTTCTCTCATTATAAGGGAGATTGAAGAGCCATTTGAATTTATTTTATCTGTGAATTGTGCTATTCATATCTGCAGCCCATGAATCTTTTTCTTTTGTTTTTAGTAGCTCCTTAAACATTAAGAACATTCGGGGTGTGCCCAAGATGGCTGAAAAGGAACAGCTCCAGCCTCCAGCTCCCAGCATGAGTGACACAGAAGATGGGTGATTTCTGGATTTTCAATTGAGGTACTGGGTTCATCTCACTGGGGTATGTCAGACAGTTGGCACTGGTCTATGGGTGCAGTCCAACTAGCGAGAGCTGAAGCAGGGTGAGGCATCGCCTCACCTGGGAAGCACAAGGGGGAGGGGAATTCCTTTTCCTAGGCAAAGGAAACTGAGACCCACAACCCCTGGAAAATCGGGTAACTCCCACCCTAATACTGCGCTTTACCAAGGGTCTTAGCAAACGGCACACCAGGAGATTATATCCCACACCTGGTCCAGAGGGTCCCATGCCCACGGAGCCTCCCTCATTGCTAGCACAGCAGTCTGAGATCTAACTGCAAGGCAGCAGCGAGGCTGGGGGAGGGTCGCCTGCCATTGCTGAGGCTTAAGTAGGTAAATAAAGCTGCCAGGAAGCTCAAATTGGGTGGAGCCCACCACAGCTCAAGGAGGCCTGCCTGCCTTTGTAGACTCCTCCTCTGGGACAGTGCATAGCTAAACAAAAAACAGCAGGAACCTTGGCAGAGATAAATGCCCCTGCCTGACAGCTTTGAAGAGAGCAGTGGATCTCCCAGCATGGAGGTTGAGATCTGAAAACAGACAGACTGCCTGCTCAAGTGGGTCCCTGATCCCTGAGTAGCCTAACTGGGAGACATCCCCCACTAGGTGCAGACCGACACCTCACACCTCACATGGTGGGGTACACCCCTGAGACGAAGCTTCCAGAGCAAGAATCAGACAGCAACACTCGCTGTTCAGCAATATTCTATCTTCTGCAAACTCAGCTGCTGATACCCAGGCAAACAGGGTCTGGAGTGGACCTCAAGCAATCTCCAACAGACCTACAGCTGAGGGTCCTGAGTGTTAGAAGGAAAACTAACAAACAGAAGGGACACCCACACCAAAACCCCATCAGTACGTCACTACCATCAAAGACCAAAGGCAGATAAAACCACAAAGATGAGGAAAAAGCAGTGCAGAAAAGCTGGAAATTCAAAAAATCAGAGTGCATCTCCCCCTCCAAAGGAACGCAGTTCATCACCAGCAATGGAGCAAAGCTGGATGGAGAATGACTTTGACAGGTTGAGAGAAGAAGGCTTCAGTCGATCAAACTTCTCAGAGCTAAAGGACAAACTACATAACCAGTGCAAAGAAACTGAAAACCTTGAAAAAAGAATGGATGAATGGATAACTAGAATAATCAATGCAGAGAAGACCTTAAAAGAACTGATAGAAATGAAAACCATAACATGAGAACTATGTGACAAATGCACAAGCTTCAGTAACCGACTCAATCAACTGGAAGAAAGAGTATCAGCGATTGAAGATCAAACGAATGAAATGAAGTGAGAAGAGAAGTGTAGAGAAAAAAGAGTAAAAAGAAATGAAGAAAGCCTCCAAGAAATATGGGATTATGTGAAAAGACCAAATCTATGTCTAATTGGTGTGCCTGAAAGTGACGGGGAAAATGGAACCAAGTTGGAAAATATTCTGCAGGATATCATCCAGGAGAACTTCCCCAACCTAGTAAGGCAGGCCAACATTCAAATACAGGAAATACAGAGAATGCCACAAAGATACTCCTTGAGAAGAGCAATCCAAGGCACATAATTGCCAGATTCAACAAAGTTGAAATGAAGGAAGAAATGTTAAGGGCAGCCAGAGAGAAAGGTCGGGTTACACACAAAGGGAAGCCCATCAGACTAAGAGCAGATCTCTCGGCAGAAACTCGCCAAGCAAGAAGGGAGTAGGGACCAATATTCAACATTCTTAAAGAAAAGAATTTTCAACCCAGAATTTCATATCCAGCCAAACTAAGTTTCATAAGTGAAGGAGAAATAAAATCCTTTACAGACAAGCAAACTCTTAGAGAATTTGTCACCACCAGGCCTGCCCTACAAGAGATCCTGAAGGAAGCACTAAACATGGAAAGGAACAACAGGTACCAGCCATGGCAAAAACATGTCAAAATGTAAAGCCCATCAATGCTAGGAAGAAACTGCATCAACTAGCGAGCAAAATAACCAGCTAATATCATAATGACAGGATCAAGTTCACACATAACAATATTAACCTTAAATGTAAATGGACTAAATGGTCCAATTAAAAGACACAGACTGGCAAATTGGATAAAGAGTCAAGACCCATCAGTTTGCTGTATTCAGGAGACCTGTCTCACATGCAGAGACACACATAGGCTCAAAATAAAGGGATAGAGGAAGATCTACCAAGCAAATGGAAAACAAAAAAAAGCAGGGGTTGCAATCCTAGTCTCTGATAAAACAGATTTTAAACCATCAAAGATCAAAAGAGACAAAGAAAGCCATTACATAATGGTAAAGGGATCAATTCATCAGGAAGAGCTAACTATCTTAAATATATATGCACCCAATACAGGAGCACTCAGATTCATAAAGCCAGTCCTTAGAGATTTACAAAGAGACTTAGACTCCCATACAATAATAATGGGAGACTTTAACACACCACTGTCAACATTAGACAGATCAATGAGACAGAAAGTTGACAAGGATATCCAGGAATTGAACTCATCTCTGCACCAAGCAGACCTAATACACATGTACAGAACTCTCCACCCCAAATCAACAGAATATACATTCTTCTCAGCACCACATCACACTTATTCCAAAATTGACCACATAGTTGGAAGTAAAGCACTCCTCAGCAAATGTACAAGAACAGAAATGATAACAAACTGTCTCTCAGACCACAGTACAATCAAACTAGAACTCAGGACTAAGAAACTCAATCAAAACCACTCAACTACATGGAAACTGAACAACCTGCTCCTGAATGACTACTGGGTACATAATGAAATGAAGGCAGAAATAAAGATGTTCTTTGAAACCAATGAGAACAAAGATACAACATACCAGAATCTCTGGGATGCTTTTAAAGCAGTGTGTAGAGGGAAATTTATAGCACTAAATGCCCACAAGAGAAAGCAGGAGAGATCAAAAATTGACACTCTAACATCACAATTAAAACAACTAGAGAAGCAAGAGCAAACACATTCAAAAGCTAGCAGAAGGCAAGAAATAACTAAGATCAGAGCAGAACTGAATGAGATAGAGACTCAAAAAACCCTCCAAAAAATCAATGAATCTAGGAGCTGTTTTTTTGAAGCAATCAACAAAATTGATAGACTGCTAGCAAGACTAATAAAGAAGAAAAGAGAGAAGAATCAAAAGACGCAATAAAAAATGATAAAGGGGTTATCACCACCAACCCCACAGAAATACAAACTACCATCAGAGAATACGATAAACACCTCTATGCAAATAAACTGGAAAACCTAGAAGAAATGGATAATTTCCTGGACACTTACACTCTCCCAAGACTAAACCAGGACGAAGTTGAATCCTTGAATAGACCAATAGCAGGTTCTGAAATTGAGGCAATAATTAATAGCCTCCCAACCAAAAAAAGTCCAGGACCAGACGGATTCACAGCCAAATTCTACCAGAGGTACAAGGAGGAGTTGGTACCATTCCTTCTGAAACTATTCCATTCAATAGAAAAGAGGGTATCCTCCCTAACTCATTTTACGAGGCCAACATCATCCTGATACCAAAGCCTGACAGAGATACAACAACAAAAAAAGAGAATTTTAGACCAATATCCCTGATGAACATTGATGCAAAAATCCTCAATAAAATACTGGCAAACCGAATCCAGCAGCACATCAAAAAGCTTATCCACCATGATCAAGTCAGCTTCATCCCTGGGACGCAAGACTGGTTCAACGTATGCAAATCAATAAAAGGAATCCAGCATATAAACAGAACCAAAGACAAAAACCACATGATTATCTCAATAGATGCAGAAAAGGCCTTTGATAAAATTCAACAGCCCTTCATGCTAAGAACTCTCAATAAATTCGATATTAATGGAATGTATCTCAAAATAATAAGAGTTATTTAGGACAAACCCACAGCCAATATCATACTGAACGGGCAAAAACTGGAAGCATTCCCTTTGAAAACTGGCACAAGACAGGGATGCCCTCTCTCACCACTCCTATTCAACATAGTGTTGGAAGTTCTGGTCGGGGCAATCAGGCAAGAGAAAGAAATAAATGGTATTCAATTAGGAAATGAGAAGTCAACTTGTCCCTGTTTGCAGATGACATGATTGTTTATTGAGAAAACCTCACTGTCTCAGCAGAAAATCTCCTTAAGCTGATAAGCAACTTCAGCAAAGTCTCAGAATACAAAATCAATGTGCAAAAATCACAAGCTTTCTTATACACCAATAACAGACAGACAGCCAAATCATTAATGAACTCCTATTAACAGTAGCTTCAAAGAGAATAAAATACCTAGGAATCCAACTTACAAGGGATGTAAAGGACCTCTTCAAGGAGAACTACAAACCACTGCTCGTGAAATAAAAGAGGACACAAACAAATGGAAGAGCATACCATGCTCATGGATAGGAAGAATCAATATTGTGAAAATGGCCATTCTGCCCAAAGTAATTTATAGATTCAATGCCATCCCCATTAAGCTACCAATGACTTTCTTCACAGAATTGGAAAAAACTGCTTTAAAGTTCATATGGAACCAAAAAAGACCCTGCATTGCCAAGACAATCCTAAGTCAAAAGAACAAAGCTGGAGGCATCATGCTACCTGACTTCAAACTATACTATAAGGCTACAGTAACCAAAACAGCATGGTACTGGTACCACAACAGAGATATAATAATAATAATAATAATAAAGAAATGTCCCCTGAAAAGAGGGATCCTTCCTCCCCCACAACACAGGAAAAAGGGACATGAACTGACACCTTGTAGCCAAACCAAGGGATGGCCAATTTGGGGAGCCAACTCCAGGAAACTGGCAGGGTAGCCCGGGTACATGGGGGCCTGGCAAAGATTGGTTGCAGGGTCCCTGTCTATATGAATAAAGGTAATCAGAGAGTCCTAGGACTTGTCAACCTTTTCCACAATTCTTTTTCTAAAAATATCACAGTGGAATCTGCTTGTCAATGCCACACTCACAGCAGCTGCCCTGTTGCCTGGAAATAGAAGGGCTTCTCTTATCCTGGCTGAACCCAGGCGAGCTCAGGGTATTGCACACTGGCACATTCTGACGAAGACTCTCTGCTTGATCAAGCTTTAGTCAGGCTCCAGAACCTTCTCCCGGACCCATCTGTGCATATCCTTGTAAAATTCAGTGTCAGCAAGAACACTGCTCAGCCCATTTAGCCAGAACCTGCTACTCAACATCTGATCAGGTTCCTTATCCTCCACCATCCACCAGGTGACATCTGATCACCCTGGCCTGTCTTCAGCAAGAATCCTATGAGATAATTTTATCCAGACTGTCCCTGACCCCTGCTGACCCCTGACTTCCTCCGAGGAATTTTCTACCCACTGATCCTCACCCTCCTCTGTGGCTGTCAGACCCCACTTGCCAGTGCTGTATTGGGAGTTGAGGTCAATTTCTCTTCCCCACTGCAAAATCCCATTGTCCGGATACCTGTTGAGAGGAGCCTGAGTGCAGTCGGCGTTGCCGTGCTTTAACAAGTATCACTGAATACTTTTTCCTTTAATAGTTCTTCCAGTTATGCCACAAAGGAAAGCATTAGCCCCTAAATCATATGAGCACATTAACAATCACTGTCTGAATGAAATCTGTTTCCAAGTTGAATTTGCTGAACAGGGATGAGTGCAGAAACAGTCCACGTTTAATTTCGAAACTGTCAGGATGCCTGTGGTTCTCTAGGGGACAGGCAGGGATGAGCAGGCAGACAGGGTTTCTCCATATTTTTTTTTTGTCATTCCCTTGCTTAAATAAACTGTGCTTCTATCTGCTTTAAAGGGAAATTTTAGAAAGAGAGTTTTAGAATTCAACATTTAGGCCAAACCTCACAATTTTATAATCTAGCCTTTTCTTATTAAAAGTGACTATCTTTTGCGACTTTCTGAGCTCTCCTTTGTTTAGAAAAGCATCCCGTTTCTCATCTATCATCTCCTTTCACAATCCCGGAAAAAATCCGGGCAAGGATTTGTATTATAATTAGGTGAAATAGTAGCCCTTCTTATGGGAAGAGAGACTAAGTCTCAGGGTGGTCAAGGGACTGGCCTGGGGTCAGTCACCCAGCACGAACCCCTGCTCCTGTGCCCCTGAGTGACCTTGTGAATAGAGCTGATCCCAGGCCCAGTGTCTGCGTTCAGCTCTGTTTCTCCTTCTCAAAATGTCCTCAGATCTCTTTTGGCTTCTCTGTGTACTTGTAACCATCTCATCTCTTGTTTTTCTCCTTGCTCATAGGCCTTTAACTGATTCTGAAACTAGGTCAGGGCTCACAAATTCACGTGGACCAGAAAAAGGGTGGGACCGTCAAGTTGTCTCTCCCAGTGGAGTCAGCAGATGAGGGTGTGAGCCACAGAACTGCCTGTCCCTGGGCCCGGGGCCCTCAGCACTGCTTCAACCCATGGTCACTGGGTTGTGGAGGGAAGCTGAGGACTGCCCAGCCACCTGCCTTCCTGTGGCACACATGTGGTGGATGCTTCGCAGGGTCACCACCAGAGAGGACAAAACAGAACTTCCTCAGTGCTCCTCAAGCTGAGGCAGACATCCTCCCTGCTCTGGGATCCAACCAGGACTCACTCAGTGTTTCTAGAAGTTTCCATGGTGACTGGAAATTCTGCAGTTACCATGAACACCCAGCCCAGCAATCCCCACAAATGGCTTCCAGGATGCAAAACGTCCCCATGATGGATCCAATAACTGGGCAGATGTCTTATTTCTCTCTTTTACTCCTGCAGTCACGCACACACGAGCCACCCTGACTGTGGGCCTCACTTCCAAGCACTTACCAGGAATAAAGGGAGGGGTCTGGGTTGGAATCAAGGGCCTTGTAACAGGCCCTTGTAACCATCTAACTAATACAATGTGAAGTGTCCTAGTGTAAAATCAACACAGACCTGCTGTGTGTGCCAGGAAGGAAGACCTTGCTTAGCTTGGGTGTTAGAGAACGGTTTACAAGGAGGTGACGCCAGCTGGAACATTAAGAAAGAAAAGTAGAGATTGACTGGGCAGAGTAAAAAAGAACGTCCCTCTCAGGTAGAGGGACGTCAGCACGGGGACCCAGGGTGGGCCTGGTGGAGGAAGGACAGAGCCCAGACTTGATGCTGTGAGCCTCTCAGAGCCAGGGAGCACTTGGGAAATGCAGACGCAAGGGGTCAGAGGATCTGAGCGGGACCAGGTGTGGCCTGTGTGAGCGTGGCTGACACCTCCAGCCCCTCTGGCTGTCTTCATTGCACCTGTGCTGCCCTAGGTGCCACGGGGGCCGACCATGTGTCCATAGTGAAACAAAGACATCGTAGGGACAGGAGCTGCTCTCTTTGCGGCACACATCCAGGGCAGGCCAGGCCTGGGCTGCTTTGTTTCTTACTGCCTGGGGCGTCCTTTGAACTGCGTATTGTCCGATCTCTCCCATCTGTATGAGTTTCCTCCCTCGATGCCTCTGTGAGCGGTTGGCTCAGGCGTGACAGCCTCACAGCAGGAAGCACAGGCCGGGTGGGCACCCTGGCATCTGGAGACCTCGTGCTCTAGTGATAAGCTGCTTGGGGCCTCCTGGGCTTGCCCTGGGGTGAAGCTGCCATCCATTGATGGAAGGCTTGTGTCCCTGCCAGGTCTGACTGCCACATCAGAAGTTGGGTGCACGGCCGGGGCTCTTTGCTAACGACTGCCCAGGGAATGGAGGGTAGAATAAAGCCAGTCTACAATGATGAGGGGGCTCCAGCTCCTCTCCCTGGGTGCCTCCCAGGGCCTGTTGAGGCAACTCCCTCCTTAGCCATCCTGCTTGGGAGATGGCTGGGGTTGGGCTCCTCCACAGCAAGGCTGAGAGCCCTGTGGTCTTGCAGGCAGAAGATGGGACACTCCCTGTGGGCATCAGGCACAGTCCAGGGTAGGGGCGGCCCTTTATATATCGGGCGCTCTGTGTACACAGGACTTCTAGGGGAGCCATGTTGGGCTCTGGGGCTTCTTTGCAGATATCTGGGCAGAGAACCAGCACCATGGGCATCACCATCCAAGATGGCCCTCCACATATTGTCACTGAGGCATGCATGCCTGACACCCTCCCAGATCCAACATTGGAAATCACATTTCAACATGAGATTCGGAGGGGACAAACATCCAAACCATATCAGCCATGACTAAGTCTCATCTCACAAATGTAGTCATGTCCATCTCTGAGAAAGTCAGTGTGGCCAGAGGGATGGGCTACACTGATTAATGATTCCTCCAGCTGGGGCTCAGGTAAAAGGGGAGGGACAAGGGGCAAGATGCCCACGTGGACAGGGATTAGAGAAAAAAAATTTCCTCAGTGGAGAACCAAGATGCTGCGACTGAAAGAGAGGAGCTGGGCTCTAGGGAGATGAAACAATTGGCCACCATATTGATGCCGGGAATTCATGTCCTGCCACAGATTGAAGGAGAGCTGGACCTGGACCCCCGCCCTTCAACATCCTGCCCTTTCAGAGTTAAAACTTCATCTTTGCCTTGCTTAGCACTTTGCTTCCAGCTCTTGCTGGCATTTACAGACTTTGGCCTTATTTGAGGAAATGCAATACACGGGACCCTGAATTGCACTGGAGCTGGAACCATGTCCTACTTGCTTCTGCTTCCCCACTGCCCAGGGTGTTGCAGCCTCTCCCACGGATTTGACAAAGTCAATACGTTTAATGTATAGCATTTTCGGGTACCAGTGTGGCTTGTTTCAGTGAATAGAGGAAAAAATAAAGCATTCTTTCTTCTGTCCACACCCACTCTCCTGCCTTGATCCATTCAGGTGCCATGGGTGGAGAAGGCCTGTTAGTCAACCAGCCCTCAAAAAGCAGTTAGATCCTAACAGCCACTCACTCTTGAGATGACAGAAATGTGTAGAGAAACTACTGATGTGATGTGAAAGCTCATGTCCATGCCAGCTCCATGGTTTCTGAAGAGGCACAAGCCTCTTTTCAAGGTCACAGACATGAACTGCAAAGTTCACAGATGCTTCACCTCCCACCTGAGGACCTTCCTCTCGCCCAGGACCATTAGCACAGAGCCCAGCGATGAGCAGAGGCATTAATAAATCCTGTCCAGGCTGCTTTCTGTCTATAGTTCTTGCTCCCAGTTGAGAACATCTCAGCACACAAGACTCTGACAAAAATTGTTATGTACCATGGAACTTCAGGGTCATTTGGGAACAGAATAGATGTTAAATTCACTCCTGCGAGGGTCTATGGCACCAGCAGCCAGAAAGGCTGCCTGCGGAGCTTCTTCTGGAGTCAGTACATGATCTGTTTGAAGGAGTCAAACTATCCCCTTGGTGATGAGTGAGTTCTTCCTCAGTTGGTTCACAGGAGATCTGGTTGCTTAAAAGAGGTTGGGACCTCCCCCTTCTCTGTCTCTTGCTGCCTCTCATCATGTGACATATCTGTTCCCCTTTTGCCTTCTGTTGTGACTGTAAGCTTCCTGAGGCCCTCCTCAGAAGCAGATGTTGGCACCACACTTCGTGTACAGCCTGCAGACCATGAGCTAAATAAACTCCTTTCTTTATAAATTACCAATCTCAGGAATTCCCAAGAGCCCAGAGAGCCTTCCGTAGCCAGAATAGCTTCTTCATGAAGAACCCGAGGAGCAATGTGCAGGCTCGCTTCTTTCAACCAGGGTGCCAGAGAGGCCCTGGACCACCAAGCCTGTTTTTCCTGCAAGATTCCTCATCGTCACAGAATGTACAGGATGTGTCTTGGTACCTGGATCTCACGCACAGCTTCATCACTGGTTTCTAGGAATTATGAGACACTCCAGGAGCCCATGCCAAATGGTTTTCCCTGGAGAGCAGAGTTGCTCTGTAAATGTGTGACCCTGCCTGGCCACCTCATGTGCTAAAGAAAGAAGACTAGGTGGTGGAGTGCCAGGGGATGGACATGTATCGCTCTGTCAGGCACTGTGTTAGGCATGCTGCACGCTCATTCCTGCCTGTGGCTGGTTTGGCCTGAAGGGAATGGAGACCCAGCACTGCAAATCCACCCTCTCCTGTCTTCTTCAGTCTTCTGTGAAGGATCTGGCCCCAGGCTTTCTACTGAAATCCTGGCATCCTCAGGTGCCTCAGCCCAGCCTGGGAGTGAAGGACAGGCTGACTTCCAACATCAAGTTCTCCTGCAGAGTCGAGGAAAATCAGGGCCTTGAGGCAGGGCCACCTTTGCTGCTGCAGGTCCACGTTGCTATTCCGTAGTCTTAGTTCTGGATTCCAGCCCAGCCACTCCCACAGTGCTCTCAGGGTGGCTTCGCATCAAGTGAGCAGGGACGACACATTTCCTGATCATTTGTCCTCAGTGCTATGTTTTTCGCAGGGGAAGAATGTCTGCTCAGAATTCTTGATTGCCTAAGATTCCTGCAAATGTGACTTGGCCAAGCCAGTATTCTCAGCATATGCCATTTAAGGGAGGACATTTCCTGTTTTCATTGGCCTAATTTAAGCATTCTTTATTTCTGCGTGGGCAGCTGCACATTTCTCTGTTTTAAATCTTATCCTGCTTCAGTCTGTCCTTCCCACATTGTTCTAGAATTGTAAATGTGTTAACAATAACTGGCAGATCAGACACAGCAATGAGCGCTTTAGACCTGTGACGTCATTCAGTCCTCAAAAAGATCCCCCATTCTCCCCAGTTTACAGATAGGAAACACATTTAGGGATGCCTTGGTAAAATCCCAGGTCATATTGAGTAAGTGGGAAGTCTGGTATTGAATGCAGACCTGACTCACTCCAGACTATCGCCACTCGTTTTTAAAACACCAGTCTAGCTTTGTTACCGCTCTGCTTAAAGGATGGGATAGATTGCCTCTTTCTGCTCCTCCCCACTAAATTCAACTGTGAACCCTAGAAATAAAACAAGAGGCAACCAAAGGAGGACTACAAGAGGTGGGACGAGAACAGTACGCTAATTAGGAGACCCTGGGACTAGAAAAACAACACAGCTGGAGAGAGCTTGATAAGCTTCAACCTAACAGAAAAAGGGACCAAGGCTCCATGTATCCTGACCCCCAACCTTGTAACAGAAGACATAATTGTTTACATATAAAATCCCAAAGATTCTACAAAATAAAATAAGAAACTAGAACTAAGAATTAAGTCCAACAAGGTTGAATAAGACAAAAATCAATACAAAAGTATCCATTGGATTTGTATATACTAACAATGAACTTGTGGAAACAAATTAAAATTTTAATACCATTTACAATTGCTCCAAAGAAAATGAAATAGGTGTAAATCTAACAAAATGTGTGTAGTATCTGAATGCTAAAAATCACAAAGTGCTGATTGAAAGAAATCAAAGAAAACAAAAAGAGACACATGATGCCCAAGTGTTGGACAACTAAACCAAACAAAGATGTTACTCCTTCTCAAATTAATTTAGTCTGATTTGTAACAAAATTCTTGCAAAGTCTTTTTTGGGAAATGTCGAAAAGCTTATCCTAAAATTTAAATGAACAGGCACAGCTTATAGAAGCTAAGAATAAAATAGATGTAATCATTCTGCTTGATACTAAGGTTTACCATAGAGCAACAGTAATTCCAGAAGTGGACTATTAGTTGATAAATGGCACATAAATCAATGGGACAAAACAGAGAATGCAGAAAAAAATTCCAACTGATTTGTTAACAAATATTTCCTACTGATTTTTTATAAAGATACAAAAACAGTTCAATATAGAAAAATAAGACTTTTAAACAAATGGTTCTGGAGGAGTTAGACATCCATAAGAAAAATTAAATAAACTTCCACATAGACCTCATATCTTATACAAAATTTAACTCAAAATGGATCACAGACATACATGTGAAATATTTAAGTGTAAAACTTTCAGAAAACATTATTGGAGAATACCTTTTGGACCTAGGGCTAAACAAAAAGTTTTTAAACTTGACATCAAAAGGAAAATCAATAATAGGAAAGTTTGATAAACTGAACCTTATCAAATTAAAACCTTTTGCTGTTCAAAAGACTCTGTTAAAAGTATAGAAAGACAAACTACAACTGGGAGAAAGCATTTGCAAACCACACATCTGACAAAGTATCTATAATATAGAAAGAATTCTCAAAACTCAACATTAAAAACAATCTAATTAGTAAATAGACAAAAAACATAAACATACATTTCATGCAAGAGAATATATAGACAGTAGATAAACACATGAAAAGGTGTTCAATGTCATTAGTCATTAAAGAAATGCAAATAAAAGTCAAAATGAGATACACTACATACCTATCATAATGGTTTAAATAAAAAATAGTGATATTACCTAATGCTCGTAAGGATGTGGAGAAGCTGCTTCACTCACACATTGCTGGTGGGAATGTAATATGATACAGCCACTCCGAAAAGGAGCATAAAAGTTTCTTACAAAACTAAACATGTACCTACCATACACCTTGGCAGTTGCACTCTTGAACATTTTTCCCTGAGAAATGAAAAGCTAAGTGCATATGAATATCTGCACATAATGCTTATAGCAGTATTGTTCACAGAAGCCCTAAACTAGAAACAGACCAGAAGCTCTTCGTGAGTGAGTGGGTACACAAACTGTAGCACTCTCATACGGGGTATATGATAAGGGTTCTCCTGGCTCCAGAGAAACAGAACGTATAGAAAAGAGAGAGAGAGAGAAAGTCACAGAACAAGGAAAGCTGATGATATAGTTCCACTTTGAAGGCTGATAGGCTCAAGACCCAGGAAGGCTGATAGGCTCAAGATCACTTTGAAGGCTGATAGACTCAAGACCCATGCTGATAGGCTCAAGATCCAGTAGATATTTCAGTTTGTGTCTGAAGGCAGGAAAAAAGTCCATGTTTTAGTTCAAGGCCATCAGGTGGGAAGCATTCTTTCTTTGGGGAGGGTTAACCTTGTTTTTCTATTCAGGTCCTCAATTGATTGGATAAGGCTCACCCACATTAGGGAGGGCCACCTGCTTTCCTCAATCCACCAATTTAAATGTTAGTTTCATCCAGAAATGCCTGCACAGAAACACCCAGAATAATGTTTGACCAAATGTCTGAGTAACCTGTAGCCCAATCAAACTGACACATAAAGTTAACCATCACACCATAGAAGACTACCCTGCAATGAAGGTAAAGAGCTATTACACAGAATAGCTAGGGTGAGTCTCAAGGGAATTATGCTGAGCGAGACAAAAACCAATCACAGAAGAGTACATACTATATGATTCCATTTACATATCACTGTTAAAATGACATCACTGTAGAGTTGCAGAACAGATAAGTGGTTGCTAGGCATGAAGATCAGTTGGTGGCAGGGACAGGAGGGATTGAGTATTGTTATAAAAGTAAAATTTAAGACTATAAAAGTATAATTTGTGCTCATAGAACTAATCTGTATCTAAACTATCATGGTGGATATGGGAATCAACATAGGTGATAAAATTGTATAGAAATAAATACAACACACACACACACACACAAGTAAAGCTGAGAAATGTGAATATATGGACGCACTGCATCAATGTTGGTATCCTAATTTTGATGTTGTGCTATGATTTTGCAAGATGCTACCATTAGGGAGCATGGGTGAAGACTATACAGTTTATTTCTCTCTGCATTAATTACCCAATGTTGGAGATGGAGGCTGGTGGGAGGTGATTTCATGGGGGCAGATCCTTCCTGAATGGGTTAGCAACATCCCCCTGGTGCTGTCCTCATTATAGTGAGTGAGTTATCACAAGATCTGGTTGTTTAAATGCGTGTGGCACCCTCCCACTCCCCTCTCTCTCTTTCTTCCTCCTTCTCCGGGCACGTAAGATGCCTGTTTCTCCTTGCCTTCCACCATGATTATAAGTTTCCTGAGGCCTCCCCAGAAGCGGAAACCTCTACACTTCTTGTACGGCCTGCAGGACCATAAGCCAACTAAACCTCTTTTCTTTATAACCTATCCAGTCTCAGGAATTTCTTTCTAACAATGTGAGAATGAACTAATACATAAACCACTAACAAAAAGAAGGAATCAGCCACACTTCACTCAGAGTATTCAGGATTTGACCCTGAGCTGGGATTCAGTCAACTCCCTTAGCAATGGCCACGCAAAACCAGGGCTCCAACGTCCAGGAGCAAAGGAGCATGGATGTCCGGTGAGCAATCAAAGGTCTCTGCTGTAAGCCACTTCTATTTCTTCTATTTCTTCTTCCCAGGCTTGTCTCCTCTTAGAGTAAAGGCATCAAGGGGCCTATGACTATTTCCATCCAAATAGATAAACGTCCCAAACTTAAGATGTCCATAAGTGGAGCTCATCTTTTCCCCAAACTTTCTCTTACACCCATTTTTCTCTAAATTAATTTATGGCACTGCCTTCCCTTCAGTCACCTCCTCTAGGAATCTTTCCTCTCTTATGTCTCTCACCTAGGTTCTAACCACCCTGGCCCTGGGCCAGACATCCTTTTTTTATTTCTAACTCTCTCCTTCCCTCCTCAACCATGGATTTCCATCTCTGTAGCTCCCACTTATCTTGTAGATCTCAGCTCATGCATCATTTCTCCCCACCACATCTGGGCTGGATATTCCTCTACATGCCACCAATGCACCTGCGCATCTCAGCGATGGCACTATCACAGTGCTTCTCACGGTTCTGTTTCGCCTCTAGAAGGTAGGTTCTAGAGCCAAGAGTCTCAACCTTGGCTACACATAGAAATCACTTGGGGGATTTTAAAAATATTGACGTCTTGGCCTGCCACCAGATATTTTTCTGACTAAATGGTACCAGCGGCAGCCTGGGCTTTGGAATATTTAAAAGCTCCCAGGTGATTCCCATGTATAGCCAAGTTTGAGAATCATTTTTTTAAACTACCAAGTCTATCTGTCTACCATTGTATTCCCAGTTCCAAAACAGAGCTGCACACACAGTAAATTCATCAATACTTACCACCTGAATGGGGCAAGCAGAGAAATTTATCACTATCTTTCTGAAAAACTTTACGTCATGTGGTCTGTGAAACTCACCAGATGCATAGGCAACTCACCTCTGAAGAGAGGGGAAGCTCACCACCCCTGCAGAGGCAGCCAGACCCCTCTCAGATCAGCACCACACTCCCTGCTGCCATGTGCTTCAGCCTGAACAATCAGCATTCATGGGGTAAAGGCCCCCAGAGAGCTGGCTGGGCTCACATTTCTTTCTCTCATACCCTGAAGCATTGCAGGCCAAGCCTCCAAAGCTTGGGTTTGGCAGTTAGACTTTTCCCTTCAGGTCATGAGACATGATGTCAGATACAGTGATCTGCAAAAGAAACTGACATCTGCAGAGGTCAGTAAATACATTTGTAGCATGGCTGCTGTGCCCCGCCAGAATGAGGCTACAGAACAAAAGTCCTGTGGACAAAGACAATCAAGCGACTGGAGAAGCATGGAGAGTTGCTCCTTGTCAAGGCCTGATTTACTTCAGGTTGATGTTCGTGACCCAACTTATGAAGAAAAATATTTCAAAATGTAAATAGGAAAGTTAAGTTTTTTCCTTCCATAGAAATGAGCTGAAATGTATTTTCTATATGGGAAGAGTTTACTCTTTGACATAGAGCCCAGAATAACAGATTTTTAGGACTCAAAAATGTCCCCTAGCCCCATGACCATGACTTCATTCTACATCTGAAGATACTTATGCATGTGTACAGAGAAGTTAAAAGTCCAAGGTTTTGGGTCAAATGCATAGCTGCTGGCAGAAGTAGAAATAGAACTCATAATGATTGGAATAGCTTTCAAAAAGCAGTTATAAGCTCTTAGCACTTTTCAATCAATAAGTAATCACCATTTGTTAAGCCATGCATTCAAAGGCATTTATTGAACACCTACTATAAACTAAGCATAGCAGAGGCACCAGGGATTCAAAAGAGCAAAGCAGAATCCTGTTGTTAAGAAGGAATAGGGAAAAATAAACAGGTCATAAAATAAAGCAGTAATGCATAATAGTGGCAAGTTATGGTCCAACTAAGGCACAGTGGGGAAAGCTCTATCCCAGGGGTGGAGGGTGGGGAAAGGGAGCCAGAAAACTGGACTAAAATAACATGAGCAGTATGTATAAATTGAGGAAACAGAGAGTCAGCATAGATAGCTCTTTCAAGAAGCAAAGCTATAAATATTAAAAAGGGTAAATTTTTTATAACTTTAAAGTGGAGAAAAGATTTCTATAAATCTAACTATATAAAACTTTGTAAAAATAGGAAACAACATCATAAGAAGATGAAAGATAAACTGAAAAATATATGTACATATAACAAAGGGTTAATGTTCTTAATTTTTTTTTTTTATACTTTAAGTTCTAGGGTACATGTGCACAACGTGCAGGTTTGTTACATATGTATACATGTGCCATGTTGGTGTGCTGCACCCATTAACTCATCATTTACATTAGGTATATCTCCTAATGTTATCCCTCCCCACCCAACAATAGGACCCAGTGTGTGATGATCCCCTTCCTGTGTCCAAGTGATCTCATTGTTCAATTCCCACCTATGAGTGAGAACATGTGGTATTTGGTTTTCTGTTCTTGTGATAGTTTGCTGAGAATGATGGTTTCCAGCTGCATCCATGTCCCTACAAAGGACACGAACTCATCCTTTTTTATGGCTGCATAGTATTCCGTGGTGTATATGTGCCACATTTTCTTAATCCAGTCTGTCACTGACGGACATTTGGGTTGATTCCAAGTCTTTGCTATTGTGAATAGTGCTGCAATAAACATACATGTTCATGTGTCTTTATAGCAGCATGACTTATAATCATTTGGGTATAACCCCATTAGTGGGATGGCTGGGTCATATGGTATTTCTAGTTCTGGATCCTTGAGGAATCGCCACACTGTTTTACACAATGGTTGAACTAGTTTACAGTCCCACCAACAGTGTAAAAGTGTTCCTATTTCTCCACATCCTCTCCAACACCTGTTGTTTCCTGACTTTTTAATGATTGCCGTTCTAACTGGTGTGAGATGGTATCTAATTGTGGTTTTGATTTGCATTTCTCTGATGGCCAGTGATGATGAGCATTTTTTCATGTGTCTGTTGGCTGTATGAATGTGTTTTTTTGAGAAGTGTCTGTTCATATCCTTTGCCCACTTTTTGATAGGGTTGTTTGTTTTCCTGTAAATTTGATTGAGTTCTTTATAGGTTCTGGATATTAGCCCTTTGTCAGATGAGTAGATTGCAAAAATTTTCTCCCATTCTGTAGGTTGCCTGTTCACTCTGATGGTAGTTTCTTTTGCTGTGCAGAAGCTCTTTAGTTTAATTAGATCCCATTTGTCAATTTTGGCTTTTGTTGCCATTGCTTTTGGTGTTTTAGACATGAAGTCATTGCCCATGCCTATGTCTTGAATGGCATTGCCTATTCAAATCATGAGTGAACTCCCATTCACAATTGCTACGGAGGGAATAGAATACCTAGGAATACAGCTTACAAGGGATGTGAAGGAACTCTTCAAGAAGAGTACAAACCACTGCTCAGGGAAGTAAGAGAGGACACAAACAAATGGAAAAACATTCCACGCTCATGGATAGGAAGAATCAATATCATGAAAATGACCGTACTGCCCAAAGTAATTTACATTCTGTGCTATCCCCATCAAGCTACCATTGACATTCTTCACAGAATTAGAAAAAACTATTTTAAATTTCATAGAGCACCAAAAAAGAGCCCATATAGCCAAGACAATCCTAAGCAAAAAGAACAAAGCTGGAAGCATCATGCTACCTGACTTCAAACTATACAACAAGGCTACAGTAACCGTAACAGCATGGTACTGAAAGGATTCCCTATTTAATAAATGGTGTTGGGAAAACTGGCTAGCCATATGCAAAAAACTGAAACTGGACCCCTTCTTCTGTACACCTTATAAAAAATTAACTCAAGATGGATTAAAGACTTAAATGTAAGACCTAAAACCATGAAAACTTTAGGGGACATTTCTTGTGATGAGTGTTTAAAAACCCCACCAGGGGCAGGCTGGCTTTCCCGGATCTGACCTCCAGGGCTATGCTTCTTTGGGGGTACTTTTTTCTTTCATAATGTATGGCCTTTGAGCTGAATCAAACAAATGGGATAACATTCTGTAATACTTTATTTAGTCTTAAATCTATTTTAATTTATGTGAAACATGCTAGCTTTGCCTCTCAAAGGTTTGCTGGCATTTTCAATGTGTATGTCTCAGAGTATCAGCTGAGAATAATGTGGCCATAGTCTAAAGCATTGGTGACAATAATTCTTTTACTCATTCTTTTATTTACTCTTCAGTCTGCAAAAATTATTGAATGCTTCTATGTTCCAGGCTCTGTTTTAGGTATTGAGGTTTCAGCAGTGACCCAAACTAGGAAAAACTCTAGCTACATTGAGGTCACATTCTAGGAAGGACCAACACACTCCAAGTGGGTAAACATGGAGGGTGTCAGATGGTGGTGAGTGCTATGGAAAAAAATGAAGCAGAGAAAACAGGGATGGTTTAGAGTGGGGTTTGCTATTCTAGAAGGGTGGTCAATGAAGGTCTTCCTGAGAAGCTGATATTTAAACAAAGACCCAGAGCTGAGGGATGGAGCTCTGCAGGTCTCTGGATGGTCTAATCTATTTCAGGAGCCCACTGAATGATGTTCCTTGTGTGTCAAACATTACTCTGGCAAGTAGGATCTAAAGACTGAGGAGCCAGAGCCTGTACCCTTCTTCCGCTCGTGTGCAAAAGGCCATAACACGTGATCGTGTAATGATTCTGTGATGACACATTGGGTCAAAGCAGGGCTGATTGGTACCCGGAGGTGATGCGTGGGCAGTATCTTTTAAATTTCCAAGACTTCAAAGGGCTTCGGTGAAGGAGGAGTGTCTCCCTGCAGCTCTGGGACATCCTGGCACGCCTCAAAAGTCTTAACTATTAAATTTTCAGCTTATTTAATTACCAAGTAATGTAAGTTGCAAAGGCATCATTCTCTCTCCTAATATTTTTTGGGTTTTTCATCCTATCCCAGAGGACAGTGTGGAGTCAGAGGTGAGCTGACGGGTGGGTGCATCTGAGGTGAGGCTCAGCACTGCAGGGGTCTGGGGTGGGTAGCATCAGGACCTCAGCACTCAGGAATGGCTTGCTCCAGATGTGCTCTTGGAGACAAAGGCTACACCCTGACCCAGGTCTCTGGAGGAAAGGAGGGCTGTTTTAAAGACACCTATGGTGGCATGCAAAGCAGCAAAGCATCAGGAACAGTTGCTCCAAGAAACTGGTTCATTTCTTTGTTAAATTTTCTATTCATTTTCATCATTGACCTGAACAGCTTCACCATACAGTCTGTAGGTAATTCAGCAGGAGCTAGTTGGGGAATGTTTAATGTGTACTTTCACTGGGGCAAAGATCTCTTGTAAGATGGGAGATTCGACTTTTTAAAAGCTAATGTAGGAATGCTGGTTGAAGCAGCTGCTTTGACACCACACCACATCTCCTGCATTTAGCTGCAGCTGTGGGAATGGCCCATGCCAGCTGCTGGTTCCCTACTAACAGTGTAGCTTTGCCCTGGGGACTGCTCTGCTGCCCCAGCCCTGGGCGCTCACTCAACCTCAGGGAGTGCGGACCAGAAGAGCTGCCGCCTTCAAGCAGTGAGCACCTGGAGGTCAGCATCCACATCCTGTTCTCCGTCTCTGAAGGACGATGCTGGGGTATGTTCCACAGGCTTCTCAGCCAGAACCTAGCTGGATGGAGCCCTGGTTATCTGCAGAGAAAGCTAGCTGTGAATTCACCCTTCCCTGGCTTTTCTGCTTCTCTTGTTCCCTCCTCTACTCTGGCTCCTGCTTCCTGGGATCCTGCCTCAGATGTCTGCCTGTAGCCAAATCCTCCTCGCAGGGCCTGCTTACAGGGGGATTCAAAAAGAACCATGACCACGTCTGCATTATGAGGACACACTCCCAAGGAGCAAACACTAGAAGATTCATGTATGATTCATGAGAAAGCGAAGAAGTCCTACTAACATTACTGATAATTAATAGATGATGAAGGCTTGTATGTGTCTTTTTGCTATGTTTTGTGGGAAATCTGGGGATTTATGATGGTCTTCAGACATATCTTATGACTTTCAAATGTCAACTATAGATGAAAACACATCTCAACAAAAAGTGAGATAACAACTTGAATCCTACAGTACATGAAATTATCATTCACCAGGACCCAAAGTGATGTATCCTGGGGACAAAAGGTTAATATTAAGAAATGTAAAAACTAGAACGTAAGTAAAGCTAAAAAGACACTGAAGTAATTTGATAAAAATCAACATTCATTTTTTCATTCTAGGAAAAGAAGTCCTAGAAAGGTAAGAAAAAAATGTATCCTTTTGGGCCAGGTGCGGTGTTTCACGCCTGTAATCCCAGTACTTTGAGAGACTGAGACAGGCGGATCACAAGATCAAGAGATCGAGACCATCCTGGCCAACATGGTGAAACCCCATCTCTCCCGAAAATACAAAAATTAGCTGGGCATGGTGGCAGGCACCTGTAGTCCTAGCTACTCGGGAAGCTGAGACAGGAGATTCCCTTGAACCTGGGAGGAGGAGGTTGCAGTAAGCCGAGATTGCACCACTGCACTCCAGCCTGGCGACAGCGTGAGACTCCGTCTCAAAAATAAAAATAAAATAAAAAAAATAAATAAAAATAAAAGTATCCTTTTGGCCATGTATTTTAGTAAACTGTATACTTTTACAACCAAATCATCATATAGCTTCTAAAACAAAAATCAGCAAAGAGACTAGGGTTAGCTACCTATCACCATTATAATTTTATATTGTCTGGAAGTCAATTAAACAAGATATGAATTATAAATTAAAAGACAATTTGGGGTAAGAACACTTTAATTTTTACTTTAATGATGCTCAAGACTATCAAATCTTTGGGAATAAAACACATTAATGAAATGGCCAAAATTGTTTAAAAGGATAGATTTTCAAGCAGTAATTACAAGCAACAATGAAGGAATACAGTAGAAATGGAGATGTTGTTTATCATATATAAAAGCACCCTAAATCTCTAGTGATAAGTCTGATGAGGTATGCACAAGGTCTAAATGATGAAAATTAGAAACCCATTTCTCCAGAGATGTGAAAGAGTGTTTGGACAAACGCGGAAGCATCAAGACTCTCTAAATACATTAACAATGATTTTCATGCAATTCCCATGAAAGCATCCGTAGAAAACTTTTTTGGAAAATCAAGCCTTATAACGCATCCATATCCATAATATAGAGAGCTGCAAGAAGAGGAGTAGCTCCAACTCAGATGTTCCATGCGGTGAGAGCCGAGCATGGCCTCTTTGGGAATACAGAGGCCCTGCCAATCTCAGCAAGAGCAGTTTTTGGGGGTGGGGGTGGGTGCCATTATAGAGGCAGGGAGAGGTCAAGGACAGAAGTCTATATTCCTCAGCCCCCTCTCCTCTTTTCCCACATATACATCTATATATATACACACACATATATGCGTATATTTGCATGTATATGTATACACACATATATGTTTATGTGTATATATGTATATACATACATATGTATATATGTATACGTATATATACGTGTGTGTGTGTGTATATATACACATATAGATACACATAGATTCATGTGTGACTTAGGAGGGATACTTCTGAGAAATGCATCCTTGGGTGATTTCATCATTGTGTGAACCCTACAGAGTGACACACAAACCTAGCTGGTGCAGCTGCTACACCCCCAGGCTCTATGCTACAGCCTATCGTTGCTCCTGGGCTACAAACCTGCACAGGGCATGATTGCACTCAGTACTGTAGACAGTTATAACACAGTGGTGAGTATGTGTGTATCTAAATATATCTAAGCATTGAAAAGGTACAGTAAAAATATGGCATCAAAGATTTAAAAAGGGGCACACCCCTATGGAGCACTTACCATGAATGGAGCTTGCAGGACTGGAAATTGCTCTGGGGAAGTCACTGGGTGGGTGGTGAGTGAATGTGAAGGTCTAGGACATTACTGTACACTACTGTGGGCTACACTAAATTTATTTTTAAAATTCCTTTTTTCGATAGTAAATTAACTTTACTTATTGTAATTTTTTACTTTACAAATTTTTAAACTTTTAATTTTTTTAACTGTTTGACTTTGTTGTAATAACACTTAGCTTAAAACACAAACACATTGTATAGCTGTACAAAAATATTTTCTTTCTCTATATCTTTATTCTGTAAACTTTTTTTATTTCTTTTTTTTTTTTACTTTTTAAACTTTTTTTTGTTTAAAAACTAAGATATGAACACACACATTAACTGAGGCCTACACATGGTCAGGATCATCAATATCACTATCTTCCTCCTCCACATCTTGTCCCACTGGAAGGTCTTCAGGGGAAATAACACTCATGGAGCTGTCATCTCCTGTGGTAACGATGCCTTCTTCTAGAATCCCTCCTGAAGACCTGCCTGAGGCTGTTTTACAGTTAACTTTAAAATAGAAGAAGCACACTCTAAAATAACAATAAAATGTATAGCATAATAAATACAGAAGCCAGTAACACAGTCATTTATTATCAAGCGTTATATACTGTACACAATTGTGTGTGCTCTACTTTATACGACTGGCATCTCAGTAGGTCCGTTTATACTAGCACATACGTGTGTGTGTTTATATAGCACACACACACACATATATATATAGACACACACACAAATACACACACAGGTGTAAAACTTATTCAAGTTAGACAATGACATAGAAGAAATAAAAGTTCCCCTTGACCCTATCACCATCCTAGACTTCTGTCTGAAGATGGCCAGCTCTTTTAATCAGCTATATATCTCTTATGTTTCATCTCTAAATTAACACAGACTATAAAAGTACATACTTTTGTGCTGTGTTTTTCTTTTCTTAATTTTATATTCTGCAGTATGTGCGATTCAGAGCCTATTCAGTCATTTCCTTGTGGGTAGACAAATAGCATGTTTCCCGCTGTTTTCTTCTGCAGTGTTGTAAGCAATGATCTTGCACGTGTCTCCGAGTGTTACTTTTCTGGAGAGTGAACTGGAGGCTGGGTTTTCTCAGGCAAGCAGGAGGTAGGAGTCTCTGCAGGTGGAGGGAGGATGGGGGAGAAGTAAGTGTTGCTGGGGAGGCACTGGACCATTTCTGAGGAGCAATGGATGGGCAACTGAAGCAAGCGAAAGGGCTGCGGAGACCAGGTCCTAGGCTTGTCCACGGCAGGGCAGGGGGTGTGGCAAGGGAGGTAGGGTGGTGGCTATAGGTCCTGACTAGGAGCAGCCCTTGGTCCTGAATCCAGCTCCTCTGAGGCCCAGGAGCCATTTCACTTCTTTTCCCAGGCAGGCAGACAAGGGTTGCAGTTCTCAAAGTGAGGCCTCTAGACCAGCAGCCCCAGCAGTGCTGGAGAACTTATTAGAATGCACATTCTTGGGTCCCACCCTCGAGTCAGGAGCTCCTGGAGTGGGCCCACCCGTGTGCCCTTTGAGGAGCCTTCGAGGTGATGTTAATGCACACTAATGTCTGAGAACCCCTGCTTAAAAGCTCCATGGAGACTCAGCAACACACACGTAGATTATTACTTCTTCCTCTGGGTGCCTTTTCCCAACCTTCTCCTTAGTTTCTAACATGTTTTGATGTTTAGGGTTTATCTAACACTGCTCAATACATGCTTTTGATCAGGGGACCTGTACCAGTCTGTGGCCTGTTAGGAACTGGGCTGCACAGCAGGAGGTGAGTCATGGGCGAGGGAGCATTACAGCCTGAGGTCAGCCTCCTTTCAGATCAGTGGCAGCATCAGATCCTCATAGGAGAGCGAACTCTGTTGTGACCTGTGCGTGCGAGCGATCTAGATCGTGCGCTCCTTATGAGAATCTAATGCCCAATAATCTGAGGTAGAACAGTTTCATCCTGAAACCCTAAGCCTGTGCCCCCTCCCATGCGCCCCCACCCATGGACAAACTGTCGTCCACAAAACCAGTCCCTGGTGCCAAAAAGTTGGGGACCACTACTCTTGGTTGCCACCACACTATTATTTCCAGGAAGGAATAATTATGCCCGGCTGGGGATCCTGGAGATGAAGCAGTTGCCCAAGAGGCCACAGCTCATTGGCAAGTGCAGGGCTGTCTCCATGTCCTGGCCGGCAGACCCTAAACATCATGGGGACCTCAGGACAGCTGGGTCCCCAGTCACAGACTAGTTCACACAGTCTGGTCCCCGCTGATCCTCCCTGACCAGACCAGACTGGGCTAGGAGGATAAAGACCCAAATCTCTTTTCTTTATCCTACTGTGAAATTGCAAAGAAAAATTCTTCTTTGCTCTGTCCAGTTGACACTTTGTCAGCTCTTGGAGTGACCAGGGCCAGGCCAGGGCCTGGAAAGCAGGGTCATTTCCAGGGGATAGGGACGAGGTAGGGACAGTAACCATCCCCATGTGTCCACCCAGCTGTGCCATCCCTGTGGGCTGCTCCCTTCCCAGGACTGGTCGGCTAGGCTGAGGCAGTTTGAGGGGTGTCCCCTGGCTCTTCAAATTCATGGTCAGTCCCTTGCTATGGCAAGGCTGGGGAGGGGCCGTTTTACACAGACCCTTCCTGACACTCAGTGCCTCACCCCACCTGCCCATGCATTCTAGAATCAGCTCTACAGTGAGGGCTTGTTGTGCTTCAACTCTGTGAGAGGAGAGGTGTCCTGGTACTGGAACCACTGCTGCCTCCTTGCCCTCCCTGGGCCCTCCTCAGGACAGGGTTCTGGGGTGAGAAGTACATGTGCAGAACAGCCCCCAAGACAGGCTGCTGGAGCATCAGAACCTGTCACCTGAAGACCCATCTCACAGGCTGCTGTCAGGGCCAGAGGGTGGACACTGCAGGGGTGTCAGTGGGGGCTGCTCCACGGAAGCACTAGTGGCAGAGCTGCTGGACTTCCTGAGCAGCTTCGGTCTGCTCTGTGATCTCTGCAAATCCCTGGACAGACATTTTTCTGGCGCTGCTGCTGAGGTTTGCTCAGCAGAGACGGCCCTGGCCGACAGCTGGAGATACGCAGGTAACAAATCACCTGCTGCAAGAACACTCAGAAAAATAAGAGTGAAGGAGGAGAAATAAAGTTCATCATCTTCTTACAAAATATGTGGAAATATTTGAATGTGGAAAGTGATACCGGGAACTGGATCCAGGCTGGTAAGTGTCCTGGAGCCTACACAGCATGGAGAACTTCCACAGGCCAAAGGATCCGGGTGGTGCTGGGCCGTTTCTCTGGCTCACTGTGAGGAATGGAAGAGCACCCAGACCTGTCTGGAGGGAAGTCCAGCAGTGCAAAGAGGCCCAAGAACTGCATTCTCCTCAAATCTCCATCCTGATTGTTAAAATGAGGCCCACCAGCTAGACTTCTCTTTTTCAAGGGAAAACAGTTTTCAAAATCACAGATATGGAAAGGAGAGCAAAAGGCAAGACATATTCCATAGCGAGGACAATCGATTCCAGAGTTCTTACTGACTCAACTTTGAAGCCATCCAGAATAGGCAGATTGTAATCGTCTATAACCAAATGCATTAGTTGAATTTAATTTAAACAGGAGAAAGAAGAAAAGAGTAATTTGCCCTTACGATGCAATTTAAAAATATTGATCTGGAATTTTTTGGCAATTGCTTCGGTGTACCCCAACTATCCTGGTGTCTCCTTCTGCTAATGGAAAATAAAGATAGGCAGCCTCTTCTCAATAACTCCTGAGTGGCTTCCTGAGCTACTCAGACATTTCAAATGTGCTAATGTTTTTCTAAAGAGATAAAACTGGGTGGTCTGGAGGGGAAGCTAAGCTCTAGTTTACATTACTCTCCAGAGGGCAAACGACAGCCCTGCCGCCGCTGCCCTTCTCTCCCCCTCATTGGCAATTCCACTGTTGAAGTCTTTCATTCCTTTTCAGATTTTCTCTAGACCATGTGGTGGTTCTCCTGGTGGAATTGAGTTATTTACTTGTAGGTAAGATTAAACTTTAAACTCAATTACCCGTAGAATTCCAATGGTTTAATTTGGGCAACTGTTGGAGTGAAGTGGACGTGTGAAAACAGTCCTGGAGACAGCCCATTTATAACTGATCAGACAGCAAACCAGCAGATGCCAGCCAGCCTGGTGTGGTGCTGCGCGCTCCATCCATGGACGCACCCCCAGCACTGTGCACTTGCCTTGGAGGTGGGCTGGAGTTGGTGTTAAAGCTTAGGCATATTGGGGCTTGTCACCAGAAGGACTTGGGGGCGCTCATGTTTATTTTGGTTCCTGCCTTTCAATTAAAGTATAATACATTGTTCCATTTTTTCAGTCACTTGTTTAATTGTGAGATTATGGGCTATCATAAAACCTTCATTGCTCTCATATTTCTTCTTGGCAAGGCAAAGAAAAGTTAATTTGGGATTAGCTCCAGAAGCATTTTGACGAGCCTTGCCACTATTTATCACTCCAAAGACACTGACAGCGCTAATGAATGTCTGGGTTTGTGTATCATTTTGTAAACACACAGTGCCCCCAAGGTGGTGCCAATTAAACTCCCAATGAAGGATTAAGGAGGGCCCATCTGAAAGAGGCAATGGTCCCTTTTGACGATTTCCAGGAGGCTTGGCCTGAACATAGCAGCAGTATGTGTGGCTTGCGGGAGGAATCTGTCCCTTCATGACCCCCCACTGATGTGTTCAGGGGGGCTTCTGCTCCCCAAAATGACATTGATCCCAGCTGCAGCTAAGAGTGTAGTGACGCGTGCAGGGCCCTGCACAGCCGGAGAAGAGGGCCAGTGCTGAGGCAGTCCCAGGCCGGCTGGGAACAGGGGTGGAGCTGTCTGCCAAGGGAGGTGGGAGGAAAAAGATGAGGTGAACACCAGCTAGACTGCAAGGTGAGCTCTCACCTCAGCTGAGCAGGCCCAGGCTCCAGGGAGATGCAAGCGATCTGCCTTGAGCAATCAGTGAGACTGACAGATAGGGGTTCTGTTGGCCCTAGGCAGCTGGGTGACCTGTCACTCCACTCACAGGGAGGCAGCTGAAGGAGCTGTCTGTGTAGACTGTTTATTTTCAAACCTAGATTTATGCCTTGCTATTTGTTTGTAGTTCCTTCCTGTTAAAGTAACAATCTCAGACTTTGTCTCCCCATTTAGGCACCAAAGGACAAACAGCAATGTTGTGTTGAAATGCTGTCAGGAGACTGAGAATCTGGGGTGGGGGCACCCTGGCCCCAGAAATCATGTGCAGGAACCAGCTCTTCATCCCACACAGAGTCACCAGTCAACACCTCTTAAAGCCATGCCCCTCAAGATCATTTTTTCTCCAATTTTAGGACAGAACAAAAAGTTGACTGAAAGTCAAGGTTCAACTGAAAGGTCTGATTCTCCCACACACATTTTACACAGAGTCCCAAGTGGCAGAGAAACAACCCAGCAGGATTGGACAGGTCGTAACCATCGCTGCCTTCCACCTTCCCTTTCTGAGTCGAGGACACCACGTCAGAGGCTCAGCTGCCTGTCGAAGTTGCCCAGCTACTGAAAGATGGCAAAGGAGGTGGAGCCCTGATGCCTCCAGGTCACTGCCCCCCAACTCCTGCAGGACCCCCAGCAAAGGCAGTGTTCTGCTCCCCAGGAACCCCACCCTGTGCCATGCTACACCATCAGCCATGGTCTCCTCTGCATCCATCTAGAAAATACTGGTACTCATTTACACAAGTGATGCAGGAATATAGTTTTGTTACAAACTAATCAAATAATATAATAGAGCAAAAAACAGAATTTTCATTTTGTCTTCTACAGTCTGTCTCCTTTCTAAGTCTTTTAAAAAATGTTTAATATTCGCACATATCCACAAATGAGAATATGGGACAACTTTCCTTTCTCATATACTATTATGTCTTGGAGATTTTTTCCAACTTAACATATACAGATCACTCTTATTCTTTTCAAACTGTTGGGTAACTTATCACAATAGAAATATATTTTGATTTATCCATTCTCCCAATGATGGACATCCAGATTGCTTCTGTTATTTAAGTCAATATTTTATTGAGGTATAATTTTCATAGGGAAATATGCACAAATCATAAGAGTGCAGTTCAAAGAATTTTCACAAAGAGAACACTCAAAGGCACATCAAGAAAGAGATTTTACAGAACTCCAGGGGCACCTCTCCTTCCAGCCACCCCTTGCTTCTCCTTGAGTGGCCACTGTGTTGACTTGCAATTCCCGAGTGCCAAATTCCACTGTAAGGTTCAAGAGAAATGGTGACAGCCAGAGCCCTTGTCTTATTCCCAACCTCAGAAGCTTTCAGTAGCATACCAGAAGTATGATGTATTCTCAATCAGAATAAGAAACTTCCTTTCTGTTTGAGCTTTCTTGCACAGTGTTTGTCAGGACTCAGTGTTGAACTTTATTAAATATCCTGTCTGCATCTATGGCCTTGTGGATTCAGGATGGGTGGGCAAAGAACCTGTCTATGCTGGGCACCGCCTCATTTGCAAACTCTGAAAGATACTGGAAACACACTCAGTCTTCCATAAATGTCTTTGTGAGATGTGAATCCTTAGTCTCTTCCTCTCCATCCACCCTAGTGGAGTTCTGTAGATAAAAGCACAAGCAAAATGAGTATGGGAACCACTGCAATCAATCTATCAGAAAAATACCAAATGAGGAGAAGTCTAAGCAGAGAATTATAATTTGGGTAGGTGGTATGATGGTCACTTTAGAGAAAGTGGTCAGGAAAGACCTAAGGAAGTGAACTTGAAGCTAAGAACTGTAGAAGGGGAAGGAGCCAACTTGCAAATATCTGGTAGAATTTTCCAGGAAGAGCAGAAAATGAAAAGACCTTGATAACGTGGGATTTGGAAGTAACAGTAAAAAGCTTTCATATTGATAAGAGTAGAATGGAGGGAAGTATTCAGCAAGAGAGTGAGGTCATTTCTCATCTAAAAACAATCTTCACAGTAACATCCAGACTGATGTTTAATCCCATACTTGGGTACCACAACCTAGCCAAGCTGACAAAATTAACCACATGTAGTATGGGATCATACACTAATTTTGTGAGTTACTCTACTTTAAAAATTAAAGCCCAGCTATACTGTAGAATTCTCAAGTAATTCTCAGACAATATTACCGGCCTGCACAGAGTGATTTAACATTATAAAAATAAACAGCCTGGACCTAGTCAGTAGTGATTCCTTCACTTCTATTTTCTTCTCTTCTGACTTTCCTGGGACTTGAACCTGGAGGCCGGGTTGGCGGTGCTGGGCAGTGACCTCAACGCAGCATTTCAGGCTTTGTTTGTGGGGTAGAGACAGAGCCTTGGGGCCCCTGGGCTGGTTGGTTGTGTGCCCTTCTTCTGGGCCCTGGGAACTCTGAGAATAGAGTTACTTCTTTCCAGGTTATTTATTGCATCTTTGGAGCAGGTTTATAAATGTGTTATTTGCTTGAACATTGTTATTTATTTTACAAAATTTCAGGCATATCCTGTGTGTCAGCACCATAAAACTATAAAAAATGTTTTAAATAAACAATGCTTGGCAGGAGGGGCCAAGATGGCGGAATAGAAACAGCTCCTGTCTGCAGCTTCCAGCAAGACCAATGCAGAAGGCAGGCAATTTCTGCATTTCCAACTGAGGTACTCAGTTCATCTCATTGGGACTGGTTAGGCGGTGGGTACAATCCACAGACAGTGAGCAGAAGCAGAGTGGGACGTTGCTTCACCCAGAAGTGTACAGAGCCGGAGGACCTCCCTCCCCTAGTCAAGGGACATGGTGAGGGACTGTGCTGCCTGCCCAGGGTACTATGCTTTTCCCTTGGATTTTTGCGATCCTCGGATCAGGAGTTCCCCTCATGAGTCTACACCACCAGGACCCGGGGTTTCAAGCACAAAACTGGGCGGCTGTTTGGGTAGACACCAAGCTGCAGGAGGTTTTTTGTAATCCAACGGTACCTGGAACTCCAGTGAGACAGGATAACTGTCCACTCCCCTGGAAAAGGGGCTGAAGAACCACTGGCTTGAAATTCTCACTGGCAGCACAGCAGTCTGGAGTTGAGCTGGGACGTCTGAGTTTGGTGGGGGGAGGGGCGACCACCATTACTGTGGCTTTAAAGGCGGTTTTCCCCTGACAGTGCTAAGGAGGCTGGGAGATTTGGACTGGGCAGAATTCACCACAGCATGACAAAGTGGCCGTGGCCAGACTGCTTCTCTAGATTCCTCCTCACTGGGCAGGGCATCTCTTCAGGAAATCTAGCAGCTCCTCCGGGGCTTACAGATAAAACTCTCATCTCCCTGGGACAGAGCACTTGAGGTGAGGGGCAGCATGGTCTCAGGTTCTGCAGACTTAATCTCTCCTGCCTGCTGGCTCTGGAGAGTCTAGGTGATCTGGGTGAGAGAGATTCCTTCAGCACAGCATGCCAGCTCCTCTAAAGGCCAGTCAGACTGCTTCCTTGGGTGGGTCCCTGACCACATGCCTCCTGATTGGGTGGGACGTCCCAACGGGGGTCTCTAGATACCTCATATAGGAGAGTTCTAGCTGGCATCATGTCTGTGCCCTGCTGGGACGAAGCTTCCAGAGGAAGGGGCAAGGAGCAATCTTTGCTGTTCTGCAGCCTCCACTGGTGATACCCAGGGAAACAGGGTCTGCTGTGGACCTCCAGCAAACTGTAGCAGACCTGTAGAAGAGGGGCCCGACTGTTAGAAGACAAAATAAGAAACAGAAAGCAACAACATCAACATCAACATAAAAAGACCCCCACACAAAAGTCCCATCCAAAGGTCATCAGCCTCAAAGATCAAAGGTAGATAAATCCACGAAGATGAGGAAAAAACATTGCAAAATCGCTGAAAATTTCAAAAGCCAAAATGCCTCTTTTCCTCCAAATGATTGCAACCCCTCTTCAGCAAGGACACAAAACTGGATGGAGAACGAGATTGACAAATTGACAGAAATAGGCTTCAGAAGGTGGGTAATAAAAAATTCCTCTTAGCTAAAGGAGCATATTCTAACCCAATGCAATGAAGCTAAGAACCTTGATAAAGGGTTACAGAAAGTGCTAACTAGAATAATCAGTTTAGAGAGGAACATAAATGACCTGATGGAGCTGAAAAACACAGCACGAGAACTTCCTGAACCATACACAAGTATCAATAGCCGAATCGATCAAGTGGAAGAAAGGATATAAGAGATTGAAGACCACCTTGCTGAAATAAGACACACAGACAAGATTGGAGAAAAAACATAAAAAGGAATAAACAAGCCATCAGGAAATATGGGTCTATGTGAAAAGAACAAACCTATGATTGGTCAGTGTATCTGAAAGTGATGGGGAGAATGGAACCAAGTTGGAAAACACACTTCAGGATATTATCTAGGAGAACTTCCCCAACCTAGCAACACAGGCCGACATTCAAATTCAAATTCAACATTCAAATTTGGAACACCACTAAGATACTCCACAAGAAGATCAACCCCAAAACACGTAATCATCAGATTCTCCAAGGTCGAAATGAAGAAAAAAATGTTAAGGACAGCCAGAGAGAAAGGTAAGGTCACCTACAAAGGGAAGCCCATCAGACTAACAGCGGATCTCTCTGCAGAAACCCTACAAGCCAGAAGACAGTGGGGTCCAGTATTCAACATTCTTTAAGAAAAGAATTTGCAACCCAGAATTTCATATCCAGCCAAACTAAGCTTCATAAACAAAGAAGGAATAAAATCCTTTACAGATAAGCAAATGCTAAGGGATTTCGTCACCACCAGGCCTGCCTTACAAGAACTCCTGAAGGAAGCACTAAATATGGAAAGAAAAAACTCATACTGATCACTGCAAAAACACATCAAAATATAAAGACCAGTGACACTATGAAGAAACTACATCTACTAGTGCGCAAAATAACTAGTAGCATCACGATGACAGGATCAAATTCACACATAACAATATTAACCTTAAATGTAAATGGGCTAAAGGCCCCAATTAAAAGACACAGACTGGCAAATTGAATAAAGTCAAGACCCATCAGTGTGCTGTATTCAGGAGACCAATCTCATGTGCATAGACACACATAAGCTCAAAATAAAGAGATGAAGGAATATTTACCAAGCAAATGGAAAGCAAAACAAAACAAACAAACAAACAAACAAAGAGAGCAGGGCTTGCAATTCTACTCTCTGACAAAACAGACTTTACACCAACAAAGATCAGAAAAAGACAAAGAAGGGCATTACGTAATGGTAAAGGGATCAGTGCAACAAGAAGAGCTAACTATGCTAAATATAGATGCACTCAATGCAGGAGCACCCAGATTCATAAAACAAGTTCTTAAAGACCTATGAAGAGACAGACTCCCACACAATAATAATGGGAGACTTTAACACCCCACGGTCAATATCAGACAGATCAATGAGACAGAAAATTAATAAGGATATTCAAGACTTAAACTCAGCTCTGGATCAAGTGGACCTAATAGATATCTGCAGAACTCTTCACCTCAAACAAGTAGAATATACATTCTTCTCAGTGCCACATGGCACTTACTCTAAAATTGGCAACATAGTTGGAAGTAAAACACTCCTCAGCAAATGCAAAAGAACTGAAATCATAATAAACAGTCTCTCCAATCACACTACAATTAAATTAGAACTCAGGATAAAGAAACTCACTCAAAACCACACAACTACATGGAAATTAAACAAACTGCTCCTGAATGACTCCTGGGTAAATAACAAAAGCAAGGCAGAAATCAAGAAGTTCTTGGAAACCAATGAGAACAAAGAGACAATGTACCAGAATCTTTGGGACACAGCTGAAGCAGCGTGAAGAGGGAAATTTATAGCACTAAATGCCCACATCAGAAAGCTGGAAAAATCTCAAATCGACAGTCTAACATTACAATGAAAAGAACTAGAAGGGGAAGAGCAAACAAATTCAAAAGCTAGCAGAAGACAAGAAATAACTAAGGTCAGAGCAGAACTGAAAGAGATAGAGACATGAAAATCCCTTCAAAATATCAATGAAACCAGGAGCTGATTTTTTGAAAAAATTAACAAAATAGATAGACCACTAGCTAGAATAATAAAGAAGAAAAGAGAGAAGAATCAAATAGACACAATAAAAAATGATAAAAGGGATATTACCACTGATCCCACAGAAATACAAATTAACATCAGAGAATACTACAAACACCTCTACACAAATAAAATAGAAAATCTAGAAGAAATGGATAAATTCCTGGACACATACACCTTCCCAAGACTAAACCAGGAAGAAATCGAATCCCTGAATAGACCAACAGCAAGTTCTAAAATTGAGGCAATAATTAACAGCCTACCAACCAATAAAAGCCCAGGAGCAGATGGATTCACAGCCAAATTCTACCAGAGGTACAAAGAGGAGCTGGTATCACTCCTTATTAAACTATTCCAAACAATCGAAAAGGGTGGACTCCTCCCTAACTCATTTTATGAGGCCAGCATCATCCTGATACCAAAACCTGGCAGAGAAACCACTGAAAAGAAAACTTTAGGCCAATATCCCTGCTGAACTTTGATGTGAAAATCCTCAATAAAATACTGGCAAACCAAATCCAGCAGCACATCAAATAGCTTATCCACCACAATCAAGTAGGCTTCATCCCTGGGATTCAAAGCTGGTTCAAATTACACAAATCAATAAATGTCATCCATCATATAAAGAGGACCAATGACAAAACCACATGATTATCTCAATAGACGCAGAAAAGGCCTTCAGTAGAATTCAACAACCCTTCAGGCAAAAAACTCTTAATAAACTAGGTATTGATGGAACATATTTAAAAATAATAAGAGCTATGTGTGAAAAACCTATAGCCAATATCAAACTGAAGGGGCAAAGCTGGAAGCTTTCCCTTTGAAAACCGGCACAAGACAAGGATGCCCTCTCTCACCACTTCTATTTAACATAGTATTGGAAGTCCTGGCCATGGCAATCAGGCAAAAGAAAGAAATAAAGGGTATTCAAATAGGAAAAGAGAAAGTCAAAATGTCTCTGTTTGCAGATGACATGATTCTATATTTAGAAAACCCCATTGTCTCAGCCCCAAAACTCCTTAAGCTGATAAGCAGCTGTAGCAAAGTCTCAAGATACAAAATTATTGTGCAAAAATCACAAGTATTCCTATAGACAAGCAGAGATTCTAATCATGAATGAACTCCTATTCACAATTGCTACAAAGACAATAAAATACCTAGGAATACAGCTTACAAGGGATGTGAAGGACCTCTTCAAGGAGAACTACAAACCACTGTTCAAGGAAGTAAGAGAGGACACAAACAAGAGGAAAAACATTTCATGCTCACAGATAGGAAGAATCAATATCATGAAAATGGTCATACTGCCCAAAGTAATTTATAGATTCAGTGCTGTTCCCACCAAACTATGATTAACATTCTCCAGAAAATTAGAAGAAATTACTTTAAATTTCATATGGAACCAAAAAAGAGTCCATATAGCCAAGACAATCCTAACCAAAAAGAACAAAGCTGGAGGCGTCACACAACCTGACTTCAAACTATTCTACAATGCTATAGTAACCAAAATAGCATGGTACTGGTACCAAAACAGATATATAGACCAGTGGAACAGAACTGAGACCTCAGAAATAACACCACACATCTACAACAATCTTACCTTTGACAAACCTGACAAAAGCAAATAATGGGGAAAGATTCCCTATTTAATAAATGGTGCTGGGAAAACTTCCTAGCCATATGCAGAAAACTGAAACTGGACCCCTTCCTTATACCTTATACAAAAATTAATTAAAGATGGATTAAAGACTTAAATGTAAAACCCAAAACTATAACAATCCTAGAAGAAAACCTAGGCTATACCATTCAGGACATAGGCGTGGGCAAAGACTTCATGAATAAAACACCAAAAGCAATTGCAATGGAAGCCAAAATTGACAAATGGGATCTAAATAAACTAAAGAGTTTCTGCACAGCAAAGAAACTAGCATCAGAGTGAACAGGCAACCTACAGAATGGGAGAAAATGTTTGTAATCTACCCATCTGACAAAGATCTAATATCCAGAATCTGCAAGGAACTTAAACAAATTTACAAGAAAAAAACAACCCCGTCAAAAAGTGGGCAAAATATATGAACAGATACTTCTCAAAAGAAGACATTTATGTGGCTAAAAAACATATGAAAAAAGCTCATCATCACTGATCATTAGAGAAATGCAAATCAAAACCACAATGATATACCATCTCACGCTAGTCAGAGTGACGATTATTAAAAAGTCAGGAAAAACTAGATGCTGGCGAGGCTGAGGAGAAATGGGAACACTTTTACAATGTTGGTGGGAATATAAATTAGTTCAAACATTGTGGAAGACACTGTGGTGATTCCTCGAGGATCGAGAACCAGAAATACCATTTGACCCAGCAATCTAATTACTGGGTATATACCCAAAGGAATATAAATCAGTCTACTGTAAAGACACAGGTTCACCTATGTTTACTACAGCACTATTTACAATAGTAGTGACGTGGAATCAACCCAAATGCTCATCAATAGTAGACTGGATAAAGAAAATCTGGTACATGTACACCATGCAATACTATACAGCCACAAAAAGAATGAGAACATGTCCTTTTTCAGGACATGAATGAAGCTGGAAGCCATCATCCTCAGCAAACTAACACAGGAGCAGATAACCAAACACTGCATGTTCTCACTCATAAATGGGAGTTGAACAATGAGAACACATGGACACAGGGAGGGGAACAACACACACGGGGGCCTGTCAGGAGGTGTGGGGCGAGGGGAGGGAGAGCATTGGGACAAATACCTAATGCATTCAGGGCTTAAAATCTAGATGACGGGTTGATAGATGCAGCAAACCACCATGGCACATGTATACCTATGTAACACACCCACACATTCTGCACATGTATCTCTGAACTTAAAGTAAAATTTTAAAGAAGTGCTTATGGTTCCATCCTAGGACTCTGATTCATAGAAAGATACATATTAAAGGAGAATTCATAAACTTCTAAGATCCTTCTAATATTTACATTTTTGTAGAGGTAAAAAATGAGGCCAACAGACTGGAAATGTTCAACATTACATGAATGTAGCATGGCCAGGTCACTACTCAGTTCTGTGTTTTCTGGCATTAGGAATGCTGCTTATTATTCATATAATGGTCACGCATATTATTCTCACAGTATAGTAAGGGCCCCGATCCACAGGGGTGTGAAACTCCAAAGGCAAGGGCCTAGAGCTCACGGTGAGTGCCGAAGGATGGCGCACAGCCTGGGACAGTGTGGCTTTTACTCCATGCCGGCCCGTCCTTGCTTCTTCCTTTCACACTCAATCCAAGGTGGTCTCCCACAAACAGATGTCATTCCTGTTAGGAGTCAGGTGATATTGTGATGAGATTAGATGGTGTTTTAATTGAACAGAAATGCTCAAACTCTGTCCCATAGCACAGCTGCGCCTCTCTGGAAAAACCCAGAGGGCAATACACACTCAAGGATGTACCTTCAGGAAGTATGTTGGCTCACAGGCTCCTGTTCAGGATTGCCTGGGCAAGGGAGGCAGAGCGTCCTCCTCCTCCATGGAGCCCAAAGACCCTGGAGAACCATGAGAAATGGAAGAAAGCCATAAGAAGGCAGAAGGTGCCTGAGACACTGGATAATGACATATGGGCTGGCAGAGTTAGGACACCTGCAAGGAGAGGAGGGAAAAAGGGTGGGGCAGAGGGAAGGGTGGAGCAAGGGAGGTAAGGGCAATACCAGGCACTGCAGAGACTGACAAAAGCATATGGTACATGGGACGTGAGGCCTAAGCTGGCACAAATCAGAGATGACATGTAGATATTAGGTTCTTTAAAAGGACCATGAGGAAGAGGCAAAATTGGAGAACCTCAGGAAGAAGCAATTGAGCACTAATTGAAGACAGGTTCACCTGTCTGCACAAATTAGGGTCAGAAGTTCATCTCCCAAAACTCTTTTAGAACATTAACATGACTTGCTTGTGAAAAGCAAAGAGGAACGTCTTGATGTGACCTCTTCCTTCCAGAGGTGGCCCTGGGAAAGCACATTTATTAGCCGCCTCCTCTTTAACTTGTCCCGGTTGTCCGACATCTGTCCTCTGTGCCTTGCTTGTTGGAAATTCTCACCTGCTTAGATGGCTCTTACACACACACACACACACACACACACACACACACGCGTGTACACACAGGCCTCCCTGGAAAGGGAAGTGGGGGAATTGATGCCAGATGTGCACATACACCACAGGGTGGATGTGTTGGGATACTAGCTTGTCTCTGCACACCTCATAACGAGAGGCTGTTTCCTTTGGGGCTGGCCATCTGTGACTCAGTGACAGTGGACTGGTTCTGCCTTGTCAGCCTTACCTTCATCGGACCGAGTCATACACTCAATTACCTGGCTGCGTTTTCTCCTCTGTGCATTAAAGAGAGATGCCCTCAGACTGTATCCTAGAAGGAAGGGCTGGACATTAGAAATGTGGGCAGATGGGAGGTGACTTGCTCCTTTTATCTCAGAAATTCGCAATAAATTTGTTTTGGCCTTCTCATCCCTATGTATTTGAATTTGGAAATTTAAAGCTCTCTTTGGAAAAAAATTGGCAGGGAGCAGGTGGAAGTGGAGTTGCAGAGCTGGATGGAGGCAGCCCCTATTAAGTAGACTAACTGACTATCATTACTACGTGGACAATCATTTATTCTTTTTTTTTAAGATTAATAAATGTGGTGTCATTTTCCTTCTAAAAATATTTTTGTTATGGTGAAATATTGGCTACAACCTAAGTTTCTGGCAATGGAAGGTTAGGAACCTATGTATGCACCTTGGTCGCATTTGTGCATTTGCTTGTTTCTGTTCCTTCTTCTTAGGTGAGGTCTAATATACATTCATTTCAATGAGCAAAGGCAAATGATCCTAAAGGTATAGCTCAATAAATTCATATATATATATATATATACACACACACACACACACACATACACACATATATATAACCACTTCTCAGACCTCTTAGAACATTTATCCTCAAACTTGTCATTGTGCATTCCCCAGACCATATACTCCTTCTTTCAGAGATCACCTATTCTGACTTCAACCACCATTGATTAGTTTTAACTGCTGTTAACCATCATATAAATAAAATTATAGAAGATGTACATTGCTGTGCCTAGTTCCATTTGCTCAATATGGTGCCTGTGAGACTTATTAATGTATTCATGTAGCAGTGATATGTTCTGAGTCATTTCCAGATTTAGACTACTTTATGTATTTAAAGCTGCTGCAAGCATTCTTATGGAAGTACTCTGATTGATATATGCAATCATTTCCCTTGGGCCGTTTAATTTTAACCTATCTGTCTCTCATATTTAAAACATGCCTCTTTTAAAGGGCGTATACTTGAGTTTTTTTTTTTTTTAATCAGGTCTGGAAATTTCAACCTTTTAATTGAAGTGCTTAGATCATTTACATTTAACATCATCACTGATATAATTGGGTGTAGGCCTTTCGTTTTGGTATTTGCTTTCTAATTATTGTATCCATACTTTTTTCTTTGACTCTACTTTCCATACTTCTATTGGATGAATCAAGTGTTTTCATATTTTATTTCCTCTCCTTTACCAGATTTCTAGTTTTATATTTGTTGCATTGTTCTTTTAGTGATTATCATGAATATTTTAATACATATCCTTGAAATATTGTAATGTACCTCAAATTAATACTTTTATTGTGTTGAAAATAATGTACAACTTTATAACTGTTATCTATATGTATTTCCTCCACTGTTTGTGCTATTGTTGTCATGTATTTTGCTTCACAAATGTGATGGACCCCACAGGACACTGTTATTGTCATTACTTTAGTCAATATTCTTTTGTGTTTTACCCCATTTTACTATTTCTGGTAATCTTTATCCTTTTTAGCACTTCCATCTGAGATCATTTTCCTCCAAACTGAAAATTTTTGTTTAATATTTCAGTTATTACAGATTTCATGGTAAATTCTGCCAGGTTTTGTTCACATGGAAATATCTTTATTTACCCATCATTTGTGGAACTTGTTTTTACTGAGAATACATGTCTAACTTAGTAGTCACCTCCCCCGCATACACACCCCACATTCTTTTAAAGATGGTTTTCCCCTATCTTCTGAAAAATGCATTCACTTGAAAAGTCATTTGCCAATCTTAATATTGGCCCTTTGCAAGTAATAAATGTAACCTTTCTCCTGGCTGCTTTAAATTTTTTGTTTCACTTTGTATGTGTGGTTATCCAAAGCTTAACTATTTTTCGCCCTGTATCTGGGATTATCCAAAGCTTGACTTGCCCGGTTGTTGGCTTTCTTTTTTCCTTTTCCTTTTTTGAAACTGCTTAAGCTTTGGCTTAACTATCTTAAATCTGTAGTCTGATATCTTACACCAGATTTTGAAAATTTTAGTTCGTCTCTTGTTTTTTCCTGTTCTCTCTCTCCATACCTTCTGAACTCAAATTAAATACATATTAGATCACCTGAAAGCTTTCCTAATGTCTCTTACAGTCCTCTATTTTCAATCTTTTTTCTTCTTTCTATTTCAAGTGTGGATGTTTTCTATTTACCTGTTTTTTAGTTCATTATTTCTCTCTTCTGCTCTGCCCAGCCTGCTCTTACATGGACTCAATGAATTCTGAAGTTTAGGTATTATGTTCTGAATTTTTATAATCACAATTTGATTCTCTTATATATTACAATGTTCTTTTAGACTTCCCATCTTTCACCCACTTTGTTCAATTTTTCTTATCTTTGTATGATTATAATAGCTATTTCATTGTTCTTGATTTTTATTATGATTGTCAGTCATATTTTTCGCCTAGTTATCTGTCCCCTTCTAAAAAATTAATGCCAGACATTGTATATAAATGATTTTGGAGAACAAAATTGACCATTTTCCTGAGAATGTTCATTTTTTCCTCAGTTAGACAGACAATATGAATGAATGATCACTTCACTCTAATCATAAATTGTGTTGTGTCAGGGTAAGACTGCTGTTTTAGTGAGAACAGGTCAACCTCTATTTTCTTTACGGTTAATCTAACTCAGACATATTTTACATATCATACAATTCATCATTTCCAAGTGTATATTGTAATAATATAAGGATTTATTGACACACTTTTAATTTTTTCTATTGATCTATATTTCTATCCTTATGCCGGTATCACACTGTCTTGATAACTCTACCAGTAAGTTTGCAAATCAAGAAGTGATAGTATTTCACCTTCATTCTCTTTCAAAATTATTTCAGATATTCTGAGTTTTCGCATTGTTATATACATTTCAAGATCTATTTGTAAGCTTCTGCCAAAGCCTGCTGGAATTTTGATATGAATTTCCTGTAGATCAATTTGTGAAGAATTCTCATCTTAACAATATTGACTCCTCCTATCTATAAACATGGAATATTTTTCTATTTATTTAGTTCTTCTATAATTTTCCTTAAAAATATGTTGCAATTTTTATTTATTTATTTTTTATTATACTTTAAGTTCCAGGGTACATGTGCACAACATGCAGGTTTGTTACATATGTATACATGTGCCATGTTGGTGTGCTGCACCCATTAGCTCGTCATTTACTTTAGGTATATCTCCTAATGCTATCCCTCCCCACTCCCCGCTCCCCATGACAGGCCCCGGTGTGTGATGTTCCCCTCCCTGTGTCCAAGTGATCTCATTGTTCAATTCCCACCTATGAGTGAGAACATGCGGTGTTTGGTTTTCTGTTCTTACGATAGTTTGCTGAGAATGATGGTTTCCAGCTGCATCCATGTCCCTACAAAGGACACAAACTCATCCTTTTTTATGGCTGCATAGTATTCCTTGGTGTATATATGCCACATTTTCTTAATCCAGTCTGTCACATGGACATTTGGGTTGATTCCAAGTCTTTGCTATTGTGAATAGTGCTGCAATAAACATACATGTGCATGTGCCTTTATAGCAGCATGATTTATAATCCTTTGGGTATATACCCAGTAACGGGACGGCTGGGTCAAATGGTATTTCTAGTTCTAGATCCTTGAGGAATCGCCACACTGTTTTACACAATGGTTGAACTAGTTTAAAGTCCCTCCAACAGTGTAAAAGTGTTCCTATTTCTCCACATCCTCTCAAACACCTGTTGTTTCCTGACTTTTTAATGATTGCCATTCTAACTGGTGTGAGATGGTATCTCATTGTGGTTTTAATTTGCATTTCTCTGATGGCCAGTGATGATGAGCATTTTTTCATGTGTCTGTTGGCTGTATGAATGTCTTCTTTTGAGAAGTGGCTGTTCATATCCTTTGCCCACTTTTTGATGGGATTGTTTGTTTTTTCTTGTAAATTTGTTTAGTTCTTTGTAGGTTCTGGATATTAGCCCTTTGTCAGATGAGTAGATTGCAAAAATTTTCTCCCATTGTGTGGGTTGCCTGTTCACTCTGATGGTAGTTTCTTTTGCTGTGCAGAAGCTCTTTAGTTTAATTAGATACTATTTGTCAATTTTGGCTTTTGTTGCCATTGCTTTTGGTGTTTTAGACATGAAGTGCTTGCCCATGCCTGTGTCCTGAATGGTATTACCTAGGTTTTCTTCTAGGGTTTTTATGGTTTTAGGTCTAACATTTAAGTCTCTAATCCATCTTGAATTAATTTTCATATAAGGAGTAAGGAAAGGATCCAGTTTCAGCTTTCTACTTATGACTAGCCAATTTCCCCAGCACCATTTATTAAATACAGAATGCTTTCCCCATTTCTTGTTTTTGTCAGGTTTGTCAAAGATCAGATGGCTGAAGATATGTGATATTATTTCTGAGGGCTCTGTTCTGTTCCATTGGTCTACATCTCTGTTTTGGTACCAGTACCATGCTGTTTTGGTTACTGTAGCCTTGTAGTGTAGTTTGAAGTCAGGTAGCATGATGCCTCCAGCTTTGTTCTTTTCGCTTAGGATTGTCTTGGCAATGTAGGGTCTTTTTTGGTTCCATATGAACTTTAAAGCTGTTTTTTCCAATTCTGTGAAGAAAGTCATTGGTAGCTTAATGGGGATGGCATTGGATCTATAAATTATCTTGGGCAGTATGGCCATTTTCACGATATTGATTCTTCCTATCCATGAGCATGGAATGCTCTTCCATTTGTTGGTGTCCTCTTTTATTTCACTGATCAGTGGTTTGTAGTTCTCCTTGAAGAGGTCCTTCACATCCCTTGTAAGTTGGATTCCTAGGTATTTTATTCTCTTTGAAGCAATTGTGAATGGGAGTTCATTAATGATTTGACTCTCTGTCTGTTATTGGTGTATAAGAAAGCTTGTGATTTTTGCACATTGATTTTGTATCCTGAGACTTTGCTGAAGTTGCTTATCAGCTTATGGAGATTTTGGGCTGAGACAATGGGGTTTTCTAATATACAATCATGTCTTCTGCAAACAGGGACAAGTTGACTTCTCATTTCCTAATTGAATACCCTTTATTTCTTTCTCTTGCCTGATTGCCCCGACCAGAACTTCCAACACTATGCTGAATAGGAGTGGTGAGAGAGGGCATCCCTGTCTTGTGCCAGTTTTCAAAGGGAATGCTTCCAGTTTTTGCACATTCAGTATGATATTGGCTGTGGGTTTGTCATAAATAGCTCTTACTATTTTGAGATACGTTCCATCAATACCAAATTTATTGAGAGTTTTTAACATGAAGAGCTGTTGAATTTTGTCAAAGGCCTTTTCTGCATCTATTGAGATAATCATGTGGTTTTTGTCTTTGGTTCTGTTTATATGCTGGCTTACGTTTATTGATTTGCGTATGTTGAATCAGGCTTGCATCCCAGAGATGAAGCCCACTTGATCATGGTGGATAAGCTTTTTGATGTGCTGCTGGATTTGGTTTGCCAGTATTTTATTGAGGATTTTTGCATCAATGTTCATCAGGGATATTGGTCTAACATTCTCTTCTTTTGTTGTGTCTCTGCCAGGCTTTGGTATCAGGATAATGTTGGCCTCATAAAATGAGTTAGGGAGGAGTCTCTCTTTTTCTATCGATTGGAATAGTTTCACAAGAAATGGTACCAGCTCCTCTTTGTACCTCCGGTAGAATTTGGCTCTGAATCCTTCTGCTCCTGGACTTTTTTTGGTCAGTAGGCTATTAATTATTGCCTCAGTTTCAGAGCCTGCTATTGGTCTATTCAGGGATTCAACTTCTTCCTGGTTTAGTCTTGAGAGAGTGTATGTGTCCAGGAATTTATCCATTTCTTCTAGGTTTTCTAGTTTATTTGCATAGAAGTGTTTATACTATTCTCTGATGGTAGTTTGTATTTCTGTGGGGTCGGTGGTGATATCCCCTTTATCATTTTTTATTGCGTCTATTTGATTCTTCTCTCTTTTCTTCTTTATTAGTCTTGCTAGCAGTCTATCAATTTTGTTGATTGCTTCAAAAAAACAGCTCCTGGATTCATGGATTTTTTGAATGGTTTTTTGTGTCTCTATCTCCTTCAGTTCTGCTCTGATCTTAGTTATTTCTTGCCTTCTGCTAGCTTTTGAATGTGTTTGCTCTTGCTTCTCTAGTTCTTTTAATTGTGATGTTAGGGTGTCAATTTTAGATCTTTCCTGCTCTCACTTGTGGGCATTTAGTGCTATAAATTTCCCTCTAGACACTAAATGTGTTCCAGAGATTCTGGTATGTTGTATCTTTGTTCTCATTGGTTTCAAAGAACATCTTTATTTCTGCCTTCATTTCATTATGTACCCAGTAGTCATTCAGGAGCAGGCTGTTCAGTTTCCATGTAGTTGAGTGGTTTTGATTGAGTTTCTTAGTCCTGAGTTCTAGTTTGATTGTACTGTGGTCTGAGAGACAGTTTGTTATCATTTCTGTTCTTTTACATTTGCTGATGGAGTGCTTTACTTCCAACTATGTGGTCAATTTTGGAATAAGTGCAATGTGGTGCTGAGAAGAATGTATATTCTATTGATTTGGGGTGGAGAGTTCTGTAGATGTCTTTTAAGTCCTCTTGGTGCAGAGTTGAGTTCAATTCTTGGATATCTTTGTTAACTTTCTGTCTCATTGATCTGTCTAATGTTGACAGTGGGTGTTAAAGTTTCCCATTATTATTGTATGGGAGCCTAAGTCTCTTTGTAAGTCTCTAAGGACTTTATGAATCTGGGTGCCCCTGTTTTGGGTGCATACATATTTAGAATAGTTAGCTTTTCTTGTTGAATTGATGCCTTTACCATTATGTAATGGCTTTCTTTGTGTCTTTTGATCTTTGATGGTTTAAAGTCTGTTTTATCAGAGACTAGGATTGCAACCCCTGCTTTTTTTTTGTTTTCAATTTGCTTGGTAGAACTTCCTCCATCCCTTTATTTTGAGCCTGTGTGTGTCTCTGCATGTGAGACGGGTCTCCTGAATACAGCACACTGATGGGTCTTGATTCTTTATCCAATTTGCCACACTGTGTCTTTTAATTGGACCATTTAGTGTATTTACATTTAAGGTTAATATTGTTATGTGTGAACTTGATCCTGTCATTATGATATTAGCTGGTTATTTTACTTGTTAGTTGATGCAGTTTCTACCTAGCATCGATGGACTTTACATTTTGGCATGTTTTTGCAATGGCTGTACCTGTTGTTCCTTTCCATGTTTAGTGCTTCCTTCAGGATCTCTTGTAGGGCAGGTCTGGTGGTGACAAAATCTCTAAGCATTTGCTTGTCTTTAAAGGATTTTATTTCTCCTTCACTTATGAAACTTAGTTTGGTTGGATATGAAATTCTGGGTTGAAAATTCTTTTCTTTAAGAATGTTGAATATTGACCCCACTCTCTTCTGGCTTGTAGAGTTTCTGCTGAGAGATCTGCTGTTAGTCTGATGGACTTTCCTTTGTGGGTAACCGAACCTTTCTCTCTGGCTGCCCTTAACATTTTTTCCTTCATTTCAACTTTGGTGAATCTGGCAATTATGTGTCTTGGAGTTGCTCTTCTCGAGGGGTATCTTTGTGGCATTCTCTGTATTTCCTGAATTTGAATGTTGTCCTGCCTTGCTAGGTTGGGGAAGTTCTCCTGGATAATATCCTGCAGAGTGTTTTCCAACTTGGTTCCATTCTCCTTGTCACTTTCAGGCACACCAATCAGATGTAGATTTGGTCTTTTCACATAATCCCATATTTCTTGGAGACTTTGTTCATTTTTTTTTTTTACTCTTTTTTCTCTAAACTTCTCTTCTCACTTCATTTCATTCATTTGATCTTCAATTACTGATACTCTTTCTTCCAACTGATCAAGTCGGTTACTGACGCTTGTGCATTTGTCATGTAGTTCTTGTGTCATGGTTTTCATCTCTATCAGTTCGTTTATGGACTTCTCTGCATTGATTATTCTAGTTATCCATTCTTCCATTCTTTTTTCAAGGTTTATAGTTTCTTTGCGCTGGGTACATAGTTCTTCCTTTAGCTCTGGGAAGTTTGATCGACTGAAGCCTTCTTCTCTCAACTCATCGAAGTCATTTTCCATCCTGCTTTGTTCCACTGCTGGCAATGAACTGTGTTCCTTTGGAGGGGGAGATGCACTCTGATTTTTTGAATTTCCAGCTTTTCTGCACTGCTTTTTCCCCATCTTTGTAGTTTTATTTGCCGTTGATTATGGTCTTTGATGATGGTGATGTACTGATGGGGTTTTGGTTTGGGTGTCCTTTCTGTTTGTTAGTTTTCCTTCTAACAGTCAGGACCCTTGGCTGCAGGTCTGTTGGAGTTTGCTTGAGGTCCATTCCAGACCCTGTTTGCCTGGGTATCAGCAGTGGAGGCTGCAGAAGATAGAATATTGCTGAACAGCGAGTGTTGCTGTCTGATTGTTGCTCTGGAAGCTTTGTCTCAGAGGTGTACCCAGCCATGTGAGGTGTGAGGTGTCAGTCTGCACCTAGTGGGGGATGTCTCCCAGTTAGGCTACTCAGGGGTCAGGGACCCATTTGAGCAGGCAGTCTGTCTGTTCTCAGATCTCACCCTCCATGCTGAGAGAACCACTGCTCTCTTCAAAGGTGTCAAACAGGGACATTTACATCTGAAGAGGTTTCTGCTGTTTTTTGTTTAACTATGCCCTGTCCCCAGAGGTGGAGTCTACAGAGGAAGGCAGGCATCCTTGAGCTGCGGTGGGAACTATCCAGTTCCAGCTTCACGGTGGTTTTGTTTACCTACTTAAGCCTCAGCAATGGTGGGCCCCCTCCCCCAGCCTCTCTGCTGCCTTGCAGTTAGATCTCAGACTGCTGTGCTAGCAATGAGGGAGGCTCTGTGGGTGTGGGACCCTCCGGGCCAGGCATGGGATATAATCTCCTGGTGTGCCGTTTGCTAAGACCCTTGGTAAAGCACAGTATTAGGGTGGGAGTTTCCCGATTTTCCAGGTGTTGTGGGTCTCAGTTTCCCTTGGCTAGGAAAAGGAATTCCCTTCCCCTTTGCACTTCCCAGGTGAGGCAATGCCTCACCCTGCTTCAGCTCTTGCTGGTTGGGCTGCACACACTGACCAGCACCGACTGTCCAACATGCCCCAGTGAGATGAAACCCGTACCTCAGTTGAAAATGCAGAAATCACCCATCTTCTGTGTTGCTCATGCTGGAAGCTGGAGGCTGGAGCTGTTCCTATTCGGCCATCTTGGGTGCCCTGGACCTGCAATTTTTAAATGTACAAATATAATATAATATTCTTTTGGTAAGCAGATTTTTAAGTATTTTATTCCTTTTTATTTATTATGAAACAAATTGTATTCTTTTGTTTTTGAATTTTGACTGCACTTATTTAGTGAACCTAGAGATAAGCCAAAGAAATAATGCAAGTCAACATTACAAATTATATTCTTAATTTTATATTTACTTATGTATTGGAGGAATACAGCTAATTTTTGTATATTGATATTGTATCCTTCAACCACACTTTCCTTGTAAAAGTACAGTTCTACATGTTTCTGTGTGTGTGTGTGTGTGTGTGAATTTCTTAGGATTTTTCTACATATATACATCATCTTGTGTGTAGAAGAACATTATTACTTCTTCCTTTCCAACATGAATGCCTTCTGTTTCTTTTCCCTGCATAATCACCCTGTCTAGAATCTCCAGTACATTGTTGAATAGAAGAGGTGAGAGTTGCTATCCTGTCTTTGTTTCTAGTATCAGAACAAAAACTTTCAGTCTTTCACCATTAAGTACAATGTTCTCTTTAGGTTTTGCATAGATGCCCTTTATCAGGTTGAGAAAGTTTTTCTTCTCTTCCAAGTTTGTTGAGGGTTTTGGTCATAAATCAGTGTTGCATAATGTTAAATGTTTTTTTCTGTGACTATTGAGATAATCATGTGTGGTTTTTCCTTCCATTCTATTAATACGGTTTATAACATTAGTTAATTTTTGGATGTTCAACCAATCTTGCCATTTGGGATACATCCTTCATGGCCATGGTGTAAAATGGTCTTTTGTATGTTCTCAATTTGACTTGCTAATATTTTCCAAGAAGTTTTATGCTGTGTTCATGAGGGAATTGGCATGCAATATTATTTTCTTGTGATATCTTTATCCAGCTTTTATAACAGGATAATAATAGTCTCATAAAATAAGTTGGGAAGTGTTCCTTCCTCCTCTATTTTGTAGAGGAATTTGTGCATTGAATAAAACATTATTTCTTCTTTAAATGTGTGGTTGATTTGCCACTGAAGCCCTCTGAATACTCACCTATCCCTCTCCCAGGACTGCTGTTATTGCTTATCTGTTTAGTGACTTGACTATTCCAGTAAAGTTTACCTTCCTCACAGTGTGAAACCTGTGATGTTTCTCAGTGAGTGAAGTCCAGGGATACACACTGCCATTGTGGGATAATAGATTTTAGTAGTGTTCCTGTTGGCTCCTGTGTGCTAAGTTGTCTGCTTCTGTTAGTACCACAGTCAGCAGTTAGCCTTCACTAATTGCAGACTAATTTTTCTACTGTTCTCAACAATGTCTGGGGTATAAATTGCTTCATAGTCTGATTTAATTATTTTGGGCCCCTTTGGGGCCAAAAACTTGGGGTAGTTTTTGAGGTTTCTTTTGACTCCTGGGGGCCTTCTCCTGTTTGCCGGTTTCCCAGTTGTCTCTGATGAACTAGTTGGTGTATGGCTTAGCTTGTTGCTCTATAGAGCCATCACCCTCTACTCAATTGCCTTAGCTTCCCCACACTCAGTTCCAAAATAATTTCATTTCCTTTGAAGAAAGCTTCAGAGAGTTCTGTTGTTATGGCCTGCCTTCTCCTGGGAAACCGTCTCTGAATCAATCTCCTGGAGCTGGGAACAAGCACAGTGTCACCCTTCTTTCTGAGTGACACACTGTTTCAGAGGCAGAGCACTGGGTAGTAGTCTCTGGTCTTCTCAGTTTGCCTCTCCCAGTGTGAAAGTGTTGCCTATGAGCCTGCTGAGTGAGCATAGTATGGAACTCCAGTGTTCTTGGTCTCCTCTGCCTGAGATAGGGCCTCTATCTTGTAAGTGCAGTCTTGGTGGAGGAAGGGAGCTATTGCCCTCTCAGTCATGCTCACATGGAATTTATTCTCTACAACACAAATGGGAGTGGGGTAATAAAAACTGCTGGCAACTTGCTCTTTCCAGGGAAATACTGTAGCCTTTGATTGGAAGCTGGGGTAAAGGGAGCCCCATCTTCTTGGCCACAGCTTCCCATAGAGAACTGAGCTAAGGGGAAGGAGTGGGTGGTGACTCAAGTGTCACAGGCTCTCACTGTTCTAGCTGAGATTCAGTAGATCTGCGTCAATAAGTGTTTCTTCATTTGCTGTATGCTCTAAGAACAATTTCAAAAGACTTTAGATGGTTGCTTTTTAAAATACTCTCAACAGTTGTAACTGTTTCATTGGAAGGCATGTTGACAGAGCTTCCTCACACCACCATTCCGGAAGAGAGATAATACCTTGGAAAATGTCTAACTAGAACAGCAGAGCTTTGAATATGTTCTTGGTATAAATAATACATACATTTTTAGAGAGTATTAAAAAATTGAAGAGTAAACTTTTCTGAAGTATCTTCCTGCATGTCCTCTCCTTTAATCATCACTGCCCTGAGATAGGTATGGCTAGTAGTATTTTTCCCATTTTTGCAAATAAGAAGACAGTAACAGTGACAGAAATATGCATGAAGAAACAACTCAATGTAGAGGTAGATTATAACGCAGTCCTTTGAGGTCTCACCTTCCAAGTAGTTCCTTAGTGAATATCACACACCCACATCACAAAACAGCACCCTACATTCTAAGGTAGGCTAACAGAGCCAGAACATGAATTCTTGGACACACATTACAGACAAGTATCCTCTATATCTATTCTGAGTCCTAAGCATGTAATAAGATGGTATAGAGAAATAATTACTGATGTTACAGTTCTCATTACTGGGTTCAAAGGAGGCAATAGAGAAAAGGGATAGGAAATTATCTTGGGTTATATGTTCAAAAGGTAGCGAAAGAAACAATGCATTTGACATTTTTAAAAGTGATATAATTTTGGGAATAACGAAATGTTTCTATTATTATTCCTCTAGGAAAACTTGAAACTTGTATGATAAGAATCCCTAAGAGTAGATGGGAAAGGTGCAGCTTCACCATGGTGGGTTCATTTTCATTGTGTAATTTTATTTACTTGCTCAGAAATCCTCCCTCAACACTTCCAAAGAAGCTCAATTAAGATGATCTGGAAGTGAACTTAGTTTCCTGATGCCAAAACTCAATGAGGTGACAGTATGCATAGTTAGAGATGGCTCCCGCAGTGCAGGTGCTATCAAGGGAGACAAGTTCAGGAATTTCTTCTTCTCCCTTTTGCCAAAGATGAGACTTTATGTGGGGCTTACAGGAAATTGGATACAGAATATGTCCTACAGTGGAATAAGGAATTTCCACACGATTGTTAGAAATAATGGCAAAAATAAGAGCAGAGAGCTCCTGCAGCTGTAGTTTGATCATTGAGCTTTGAGGACATGGATGACCATATTCCAGTCCCATCACCAGGGAGACTGACCTACAGTCTTTGTGAAAATGTACAGGCTAGAGCTGGTTCAAGAGCAGGACCAAGCACGTGTGGAAGGGGCTGGATATTGTTAGAAAGCACACAGTCACAGCCTGCCCATTCTAGAGCTCTTCCTTGGCCTTCTAAGGAAGACTTCATGGCTGCTCAGTTAACTCTTAGGAACTAGAGCTAGGCAGAATGGAGGGGGAGGATGGTAAAAGTTATACTGGATGAGATTATTCCACAGGGATAAAAAATAATATAAACTGGGAGGCAGGGAGTTGGGATTGATTCAAGAATCATTGAGGCTGGATTTAAGAGAGTCAATTTTTAGAGGGCTTGAATTTGGGGAAGAAATGGAATTTGAGGGTATAGTTGCCTTCTAAGGGGATGATTTTTGAGACTAGCAAAGGTGAGAAGATTCTAAGTAGATTTTATCGTGAGTCTTTGTAAAAAACAGTAGGATTACTTCAATTATTTTTTAAAAAATATTTTGGTTCATTGTTCTTTGACTTGACATTAAGCCTTATCTTGGCAATAGGGACTCAAAATTACAGCTGGATTATCTGTGGTTTTGGTGTATGTGGCTACGTATTCTTCTTCTTTGAGAAAAATTAGCCCAATAAAATCCTTGTCAATGGTGCCACACGATATAGAGAAAAAATATGATAAACACTAAGTAATTAACCAAGGAATTTTGAAAATGCAAATGATTTGTGATGAAATGATAGATCTGAAAACTGACTGGCACTTGAGAAGGCACTGTCAAATTTATTGTCATGTTATATCTTCCTAGAAAGTTGGTGAGAATACAGCAGATAATATGGTCAGAGGGCTGAGAACAAGGCAGGCATTGTATTAGAGCTTCAAAAATCATTTTGGTTTCTCAAATTCTATGTCTAAGTAAAAAATAAAATCTTGACATGGCAGTTAATTATCATGTAATATCAGGTAGCATTACATTTTAGTGAAAATCTCAACTACAGAAGAATTAAACAGAATACTATAAACTAATTCCCTTAATTCAAAAGTGAGGTTTTCATCATGTGCACAGACCTTCATACAGATAAAGTATATGATTCCAAACTACCTTCTCAAGAGACAACATCGGCAAAATCGCAGAGTAGGCATCGCTGAGCCTTCATGTCCCCTTGAGAACATTAAAAACAAGCAGAAGCGGGTCGGGCGTGATGGCTCACGCCTGTAATCCCAGCACTTTGGGAGGCCGATGTGGGCAGATCACCTGAGGTCAGGAGTTCAAGACCAACCTGACCCACATGGGGAAACCCCGTCTCTATTAAAAATACAAAATTAGCCAGGCATAGTGGCACAGGCCTGTAATCCCAGCTACTCAGGAAGCTGAGGCAGGAGAATTGCTTGAACCTGGGAGGCAGAGGTTGCGGGGAGCCGAGATTGCGCCATTGCACTCCAGCCTGCACAAAAAAGAGCGAAACTCTGTCTCAAAAACAAAAAAACAAGCAGAAGAGTCCATAGCCAACTTTTTGTTTTCTCTCTCTCTTTTTAATTGGGCAATAATTGTACATATTCATGGGGTACACAGTGATATTTTGATACATATAATATGCAGTGATCAATCAGGGTAATTAGCATATCCACAACTGAAACATTTATCATTTATCTGTGTTGGGAACATTCACTGTCCTCCTTCTAGCTATTTAAAACGATATATTATTGATAACTAGAGTCATCCTCAAGTGGTATAGTGCACTGGAAGTTATGACTTCTGTGTAGCTGTAATTTTGTATTCTTTAACAACCTCTCCTGCTGCCTCCTTTTTCACCACCCTTCCCAGCCTCTGGCATCCTCTGCTCTATTTTTTATTCCTATGAGATCAACTTTTTAAGCATCCACATATGAGTGAGTACATGTGATCTGTTTAACTTTCTGTTCCTGGCTTATTTCACTTAACATAATGTCCTCTGGTCTTATCCATGTTTATATGAATGACAGGGTTTCATTCTTTGTTTTGGCTGAATAGTATTCTATGATGTATGTATACCATATATTCTTTATTCATACATCTGTTGTTGGACAACTAGGCTGATTTCATATCTTCACTGTTACTTTGTTAGAACTCTGGGGAAAAAAATCAAGGGTTACAGCAACCGATAGAATGCTGATCTAAGGGGAAAAAAAGCAACTTAAAAATGATAGGAGAGCTGCGTGATAGGAAACTCCATCTCCTTCCCAGTATGGCAGTGGTGTTGAAGTGGCAGCAGCATGTATTTCCAGTGTGGGATCCTGTTCTCTGACTCCAAAGAAAGAACAGATCTTATTAACAAATTATTGCTTATCTCTGTTCTACCATGACTGGAGATACCTAAAATACCAATGCAAGGTGCTTGTCTCTGTTTTGCCTAACTCAGAGGTCAGGCCAGAAAAGTGGTGGGCATCACTCAAAAACAGTGCAAGCTAAATTAATACTCATCATTTGCTTGGGGCCAAAAAAATATGGTTGAAACATACAATAGACCACCTAAGCCCTAAGAAAAAAGCTGGGGAGAGTTTCTTTGGGAAATTAAGACATTAAAAAGTAGCCGCGTATATAGGGGAGTTTCAAAAGCCATTTGCATGCACAGGGAAAGGTGAAGGGTCACCAAAGACCTATGGCAACTCTAAAGTTTCACCCTAGTGTGATCCCTAGGCAAGGAGTAAGCTAGCCAAGTGTAGAAGAAGTTGCCTGGCACAGAGAGAGTCTTTGAAAAGGGTGGGAAATTTTAGCTTGTTGTAGCTCCTAACATACAAAGAAATCTCTGAAAATGTGCAGGGTGAACAGAAGCTAAGAAATACAGACTTCAGTGACCACACACAACAAGAAATAAAATCTTTGTAAAAGTAGTTTTGTAAAGTCACTAAACAAATGGAATACTACAACCTTTAACAATAAAAAAGAAAAAAAAAAGAAAAAAAAAATAGGCAACCCGGGAGAAAGGGAAGAATCTCATTTCCAGTGAGAACACATTGTAATATCCAAATATCCACTTGTCAACAAAAAAAATCACAAGTCAAGGAAACAAGAAAGTATGGCCAATTTAAAGAAATAAAATAAATCAACATAAACTATCCCTGAAAAAGCTCAGACATTGAACTTACTTGTACACTTTAAAGCAAGGCTTTGAATATGCTGACAAAGCTAGGGGGAAACATAGAAAAAGAATTAAAGAAAACATGAAAATGAAAACCAACATATAAACAGAAGGAGAATATCAATAGATAGAAATTATTTTAAAAAACCAAATAGCAAGTCTGCAGCTGAAAAGCACTATCTATAGAATATTCTCTAGAGGAGTCCAAGAACAGATTTGAGCTGGCAGAAGAAATAACAAAGATAGGACAATCAAAAATGATTAAATCTGAGAAGAGAAAATAAAAAATAGTGAAGAAAAATGAACAGAGCATAAGTGAACTGTGTACCATCAAGGGAAACAAGACATGCATTATTAGTGTTCTAGGAGAGAAAGGGGCCAAAAAGGTTGAATTCTTTAATGACTGAAAACTTCCAAAATTTGATGAAATATATGAATTTACAAATTCAAGACACTCAATCAACACCAACTAGGATAAATTCAAAGTTATCCACAGTGAGACACATTATAATCAAATAGTCAAAAAAACAAAAACAAAAAGAAGTTTGAAAGCCACAAAAGGCAAGTGACTCATACATATCAATGACCATACAGGGCTCACTAATAAGACTAACAGATAATTTTTTCTCAGAAACCATATAGCCCAGAGGCACTGGGATGACACATTTAAAGAGCTAAAATAAAATCACCTTGATAATCAAGAATTTTATATCTGACAAAATTGTCCTTCAAAAATGAGGGAGAATTTAGGAGGTTCCAAGACAAACAAAAGGTGAGAGTGTCTGTTACCACTAGACCTGTCCTACAAGAAACGCTAATGAGATTTCTGCAGCTTGAAGTGAAAGGACACTAGATAATTATCAAAGCTGTATGAAGAAATAAAGATCTGGTGTGTGCGGCTGGGGAATTCATGTGGAAGTCAGAGTGGAAGCAGGTGTGAGAGGGCCCAGCAGAAGGAAACATGGCTGTCAAAGTGTTTGAGTACATTGGAAAGTTTGGCCTGGCCTTAGTTGTTGCAGGAGGCCTGGTGAACTCTGCCTTATGTAATGTGGATGCTGGACACAGAGCTGTCATCTCCCACCGATTCCATGGAGTACAGGACACTGTGGTAGAATTATCTTTGACTGCCTTTCTCGACCATGTAATGTGCCAATCATCACTGGTAGCAAAGCTTTACAGAATGTCAGCATCACACTGCGCATCCTCTTCCTGCCCTTCGCTAGCCAGTTTCCTCACATCTTCACCAGCATCGCAGAGGACTATGATGGGCGTGTGCTGCCCTCCATCGCTACCGAGATCCTCAAGTCAGTGGTGGCTGCTTTGATGCTGGAGAACTATCCACTCAGAGAGAGCTGGTCTCCAGGCAGGTGAGCGGCGACCTTAAGGGGCGAGCAGCCAGCCACCTTTGGGCTCATCCTGGACGACGTGTCCTTGACAGGACTGACCTTAGAAAAGGAGTTCACAGAAGCCGTGAAAGCCAAACAGGTGGCTCAGCAGGAAGCAGAGAAGACCAGATTTGTGCTGGAAAGGCTGAGCGGCAGAAAAAGGCGGCCATCGTTTCAGCCAAGGGCAACTCCCAAGCAGCCGAGCTGATGATGGCCAACTCACTGGCCACCGCAGGGGACGGCCTGATGAGCTACGCCAACTGGAAGCCCCAGAGGACATCACATGCAAGTTCTCGCTCTCCAAACATCACCTACCTCTGGCAGGGCAGTCCCAGCTCCTCCAGCCGCCCCAGTGAGGGCTCCCACCCCCTACCCTGCCTGCACCCGCGTGGGCCAACTTTGCCACAGCCTGGATAGTTAATACTGCCTTCCTTCTGCCCCCAACCCAGAAATCACTGTGAAATGCCACGATTGACTTAAAGTGAAGGAAGTAAAAGTAAAATCACTTCAGATCTCTAAAAAATAAATATATAAATGAAGATCTCCAGTAAAGGTAATTTCAAGGGTAAATATAAATATCAGTATTATTATTTTTTGACTGATAATTCCACTTTGTGTTTATTAAATGATATAAACACAAATGTGTAAAATATGAATCTATGTTATGGCCACACAGCATATAAAGATGTAATTTGTGGCAACAATAACATAAAAGGAGAAGACGGAGATGTACATGAACACAGTTTTTGTATGCAATTAAACTTAAGTTGGTATCAATTCAAAGTATATTGTTACAAACTAAGGATGTTAAATGTAATCCCCATAGTAACAAAAAATAAAATATCTCAAGAATATACACAAAAGTAAAGGAGAGGAAAATCGAATTGGTTTACTAAAATTGAAAAATTAAAAATGTAACTAACCCAAAAATGAGGCAATAATGGAATAATGGAACAAATGTATTAGACATACAGGAAAAAACAATAGCAGATATCCTTCCTTATTAGTAAACGTAAATGCATTAAACCCTCTAATCAAAAGGTGGATATTAGCAGAATGAATTTTGTAAGAAAGTAATATAATTATATGCTATCTAGAAAACACTCAATTTGGAACTAAAACCACAAACAGGTTAAAATGAAAACTGGAAAAGTACATCCCACATAAATAATAACCAAAACAGAGCTGGAAGCCTATACTACAGACACTCTAGATTTATAAGAGACAAAGGAGATAAAACAATCAGCTAACAAAGGGGATAAAAAATTATAGGCATATGTACACCAAACAAGAGCCCTTATGTATATATAAGGGCTTTCAAAGGGCTGTGTGTGTGTGTGTGTGTGTGTGTGTGTGTGTGTGTGTGTGTGTGTAGAGAGAGACAGAGAGAAAGAAAGAGAGAGGTAACATTGATAGAATTAAAAGGAAAAATAGTTCTATAATATTAGTTGGGAATTTCAATAACCCACTTTCAATAATGTATAGAACATCTAGACAGAAGATCGATTATAATATGGAATACCTGAAAGATATTATAAACCAACTAGTCCTAACAGACATAGAGAGCACCTTACTCAACAACAGAAAAATATGTCTATGTCTCAAGTACACATAGTCTATTCTCCAGGATAGATCATATGGTATGTCACAAAACAAGTATTAAGACATGTTAAAACATTGATACCATACAAAGTATTTTATCTAGCCACAGTGGAATGAAGTCAGGAATTAATAACAGAAGGAAAACTTAGAAAGTCACAAATATGAAGAAATTAAGCAACACTCTATTAAACAACCAATGGGTCCGTGAAGATATAACAAGGTAAATTAGAAAATTCTAGAGATGAATGAAAATGAAAACACAACACACCGAAACTTATGGGATGCGATAAACGCAGTGCTCATAGGAAAATCTAAAACCATAAATGCCTACATTTAAACAGATTTCAATTTGACAACCTAACTGTATACTTTGCGGAATAAGAAAAAGAAGAGAAAATTAATTGAAGTCTAGGAGAAGAAATATAATAATAAAGATTAGAGTGGAGATAAATAAAATAAAGAATAGGAAAAAATACAGAGAATCAATGAAAACAATAGTTGGTTCTTGGAAAAAAATCAATAACATTGACAAATTTTACCAAGACTGACAACAAAAAATAGACAGGAGACACAAATAACTAAAACTGTAAATGAAAGTATAGATAGTGCTGAAGTTACAGAAATTAAAAGGACTATATAAGAATATTATAAATATTTGTACATAAAAATTTGATTACCTAAATAAATTCTCAGAAGCATAAAATTAATTGAACTCCCAAAAAAGAGGCATCTGAAGAGATACATAACACAATTAAAGAGATTGACTTAGTTACCAAAAACCTTCAAAAAGGTGGGGCGCAGTGACTCACGCCTGTAATCCCAGTACTTTGAGAGGCTGAGGTGGGCAGATCACTTGAGGTTAGGAGTTTGAGATCAGCCAGATGGGCGAAACCCCATCTCTACTAAAAATACAAAAATGAGCCAATGTGGTGGCGCATGCCTGTAATCCCAGCTACTCAGGAGGCTGAGGCATAAGAATCACTTGAACCTGGGAGACAGACGCTGCAGTGAACGGAGATTGTACCACTGCACTCCAGCCTGGATGACAGTGCAAGACTGGGTCTCAAAAAAATTTTTTTTTTCAAAAAAAGAAGTCCAAGACCAGATGGCTCAATTAGTGAATTCTACAACTATCTAAAGAAAAATTAAAATCAATCCTTCTCATAGTACTTAAAAAACTAGGAAGGAATATTTCTTAATATATAAAGTCAGCTTTTACCCTGATTACAAAGCTTTGCCCTAATTACAAAACATCATAAAAGAGTAAAGATCAATACCCTTTATAAATACAGATGCAAGGCCAGGCGGAGTGGCTCACACCTGCAGCCCCAGCACTTTGGGAGGCCAAAGCCGGCGGATCATGAGGTCAGGAGATCGAGACCATCTGGACTAACGGGGTGAAACCCCGTCTCTACTAAAAATACAAAAAATTAGCTGGGCGTGGTGGCGGGCACCTGTAGTCCCACCTACTCAGAAGGCTGAGGCAGGAGAATCGCTTTAACCCTGGAGGCGGAGGTTGCAGTGAGCTGAGATGGCGCCCCTGCACTCCACCCTGGTCAACAGAGTGAGACTCCCTTTAAAAAGTAATATATAAGGCCGGTCGCGGTGGGTCATGCCTGTAATCCCAGCACTTTGGGAGGACGAGGCGGGCGGATCACGGGGTCAGGAGATCGAGATCATCCTGGCTAACACGGTGAAACCCCGTCTCTACTAAAAATACAAAAAATTAGCCGGGCGTGGTGGTGGGCGCCTGTAGTCCCAGCTACTTGGGGAGGCTGAGGCAGGAGAATAGCGTGAACCCAGGAGGCAGAGCTTGCAGTGAGCCGAGATCGCGCCACTGCACTCCAGCCTGGGTGACAGAGCAAGACTATGTCTCAAAAAAAAAAAAAAAAAAAAAAAAAAGGTAAAATAAATAAGTAAATAAGTAAAGATGCAAGAACCCTCAAGAAAATACTAGCAAACCAAATCCAACAACATTTTAAAAGAATGGTATACCATGGCCAAATGGGATTTATTTCTATAATGCCAAGATTGTTCAACACGTGAAAATCAATCACTATAACACACTTCGTTAAAAGAATGAAGGGAAAAAAGCCACACAAAACTTCTCAATGGATGTGGGAAAAAAGGGATTTAACAAAATTTAACATCCTTTTGTAATAAGCACACAACAAATTTTGAATCGAAGAAAATTATCTCAACATAAAAAGAGGCACAGATGAAAAATACACAGTCAACATCATACTAAATTGTGAAAGACTGAAAGCTTTTCCTCTAAAATTAGGAGCACGACAAGGATGCTCACTTTCACCATAGTTCTCAAAGTCTTAGCCAGAGCAATTTGTCATGAAAAAGATATAAAAGGTATACTGTCCCAAATGTGGTGGCTCACGCCTATAATCCCAGCATTTTGGAACGCCAAGGTAGGTGGATGGCTTGAGGTCAGGAGTTTGAGACCAGCCTGAGCAACATGGTGAAACCCCATTTCTACTAAATATACAAAAATTAGCTGGGCATGGTGGTGCACGCCTGTAACCCCAGCTATGCAGGAGGCTGAGGCAGGAGAATCTCTTGAACCTGGGAGGCGGAGGTTGCAGTGGCTGAGATCGCACCACTGTGCTCCAGCCTGGGTGACAGAGTGAGAAAAATTAAATAAATAAATAAATAAATAAATTTAAAAATATATAAAAGGCATACAAATTGGAAAGAAATAAGTAAAATTATCTCTGTTCGCAGTTGACATTATCTTATACGTAGAAGTCTCTACATTTTTTCTCAAAATAGAATTAATTGAATTAAGCAAAGTTGCAGGGTTCAAAATCAGCACACCAAAAAAAAAAAAATTCAGTTGTGTTTTAATACACTAACAATGAATGATCTTCAAAAGAAATTAAGCAAACACTTCCATTTGCAATAGCATCAAAAAGAATAAAACCCTTAGGAATATATTTAACCAAGAAGGTAAAAGATTGGTACACTGAAAACTGTAAGATATGCTGAAAGAAATTAAAGACACAAATTAATAGAAAGAAATCTCATGTTCATGAATTAGAAAATTTAATATTATTAAGATATCAATATGACCCAAGGTGATGTACAGATTCTGTGCAACCCCTATCAAAATCCCAATGATTTTTTTTTTGTTTTGCTTAAATAGAAAAATCCATCCTGAAATTCATATGGAATTTTGAGGGACAAAGAATATCAAACAGTCTTGAAAAAGAAGAACAAAGTCGGAGGTTTTACACTTCCTGATTTCAGAAGCACTACAAAATTATGGTAATCAAAATAGTGTTTGACTGGCCTAAAGGCTAACATGGTGACCAATCAGATGGAATAGACAGACGTTTAAAACATCCTTGCATATATCATCAAATTATTTCCAACAAAAGTACCAAGGCTATACATTGGGGAAAAGCCATTATTTTCAACAAATGGTGGTGCTGGGAAAAGCAAATATACACATGTGAAAAGATAAAGTTGAATTCTTACCTTATACCAAATGATTAAATTGTATCAAATACCCAACTCTGAGAGCTAAAACTATAACACTCTTGGAAGAAAACAAAGGGGGAGGCCTCATGACATTGGATTTGGCAATTATTTCTTGAATATGACTCCAAAAGTACAGTCAGTAAAAAATAGTTAAATTGGGCTTCCTCAAAATTAAAAACCTTTGTGCATCAAAGTACACTATCAACAGAGTAAAATATTTTTACTCAATATTTTTACTCAATACCACAGAATGGGCGAAAATATTTGTAGTCAAATATCTGATAAGGGGTGAATGCACAGAATATCTAAAGAGCTCCCACAACTCAACAACAAACAACCAGATTAAAACATGGACAAAAGACTTGAACAGGTATTTCTCCAAAGATGATGCACACATGGCCAATAAACAGTTTTCAAAAGATTCTCAATATCATTAGTCATTAGGGAAATGCAGAACAAAAACATAATGAGGTGCTACATCACACCTACTATTATGACTATTTAGAAAAACAGAAAATAACAAGTATATGTGGAGAAACTGGAACCCCCATTCATTGCTAGCTGGACTGTAAAATGGTGCAGCAGCCACCATGGGAAACAGTTGTCTGGTTCCTCAAAAAGCTAAACATATAATTTCCTCATGACTGAGCAATTTCATTGCTAGGTGTATACCTAAACCAATTAAAAACAGGGAGTCAAATGCTTATATGCCAATGTTCATTGCAGCATTATACACCGTATCTAAAAGGTGGAAGCAGCCTAAGGGTCCATCAGATAAGCATAAAATGGTATATATATTCAGTGGAATATTATTTAGCCATAAAAACTGAAGAAAGTTCTTATACATGCTAGATCATGGATGAACTTTGAAACACAATGCTAACTGAAATAAGCCTGACATGAAAGAACAAATAGTGTATGGTTCCTGTCAGTCCATCTGTGTTGCCATAAAGGAATACTTGGGGCTACTGGGTAATTTATAAAGAAGAGACGTATTTGGCTCAGAGTTCTGCAGAGTTTGCAAGAAGCCTGGCACCAGCATCTCCATCTGGTGAGGGCTTCAGAAAGCTTCCATTCATGGTGGAAGGGAAAGAGGAGCTGGCATATAAAGATCACATGGAGGGTCGGGGGAGGTTCCAGGCTCTTTCTAACAACCAGCTCTCACAGCTGTCACAGGAATCATTACAGCAAGAACTCACTCATCATGTCAAGAACAGCACCAAGCCATTCATGAGGAATCTTCAGCCATGACCCAAACACCTCCCATTAGGCCCCACCTCCAACAATGGGGGGTAAAATTTTAACATGAAGTTTGAAGAGTCAAGTATGCAAACAATAGCAGTTCCCTTATGCGAAATATCTAGAATAAGAAAATGCATAGTGGAAAAAGTAGGTTAGAGGTTATCAGGGAATGAGTGAAGGGGCAATATGGGGAGTCATTGCTTAATGGTTACAGAGTTTCTGTTTTGAGCTAATGAAAAATTTTGAAAATAGGTAGTGGTGATAGTTGCACATCACTGTGAAAGTCATTAGTGCCACTGAATTGTACATTAAAATGGCAAATTTTATGTTTCATGTATTTTACCAAACTAAAAATAATTTTTAAAAAACATTTCTCTATAAAAGGGGTGCTCAGAATCTGGAAGAAATTATGCCACAAGGAACACTGGGTTTTGCTTTCAGACCCTTCAGCCTACTAACCGCATGAACCTGGTCATATCACTTACCTTTTCTGAGTCTTAGCTTTATTAGACACAGATTGTGTTTCATGATGATTTGTAGAGAAATAAATGTTCAAGTGTTCAGTGGGTTCTTGTTAATATAAGAAACATTATTTGCCACGCTTACTGTTGCAAATACAGGGAGAAAGGATGGAGTATGATGATAACCACTGTCCCATTCTTGTTTCCTGCTTTAGACTAAGTACTTCTTAATCCAGAGCCTTCTTTTGTCCAACCCTATATGTAGCCCAGCTTACAATGGAGCAGCCTTATTGCCAAGATCATTTTTTCCTCATTGATATAATTAAATGCAGTGTTTTTCATTGCCTCTCTGAGGGCCTTTTCATTTCCTCCATGTCTCCAAAGTGGTCCCAGAACATTAGCTGGCCCTGATTCCTACTAGGGACACTGAAGGAATTCCTTCTTGTAATGTTGCTAGTGAAGATTTATTTCTAGTTTCTGAAAGGAGGTCAGGTAAATCGACCTCCAACATCCCCTTTAGCCATGTGATTCCATGATTCTTGGATTCTATAATCTACTGAAGGAATGAGATATGATCCCCTTCCCTCCCCATCTGTCCACCAATAAAATGAAGCTGACTAGGGCCCCAGGGGATCTCACATTTCCTCTTGTGGAAAATGGAATTCAGGTTTTTGTAGATACTGATCTTTATGACTCTTTTTATGGAGCCTGAAAGGGTCTGACCTATTATTTGGACCAAAATCCCCTGTCAACCACCTTGCATTTGATTTACATCTAGCTCAGACATGTGCTGCTTCTGCTTAACCATGCTCTGCTGGGAGAAAGTGAAAATCTGAACTGTAACATGTTGAAACTGCCTTCTGCTAGACTTGCCAACCACGAGGACGACATGCAGGGCCAAGATGACTATGTATCATCCCAGGTACCATGTCTTTTCATCCCTCGTAGACTCCCAGTCTTGGGTTCTAGGCAAACCCTAAACGTAACCCACCTCAGCAAGAGTTTTCCCTGCAGCGCTCTCCCAGTGCCCAGCAGCAATCCAATTTAGAATCTCCACGGTGGCTGTGCTCACACTCAGACCTGACTCAATGCTTGCCTTCTTGCTCACCTCCTAAGTGGTGTTTCTTAGTCCCCTCAAGTGCCACATATCTAGAAATGAGCTCTCCATCTTATCTCTAACTTATTCTTCTCAGCCTTCATTCTGATCTCTTTCAAACTATTCTACACATGGCCTCCAGAATGTTAATTGGGAAATTCAAATCAGATTATGTCACTCTTCAACTTCAGTTCTTTGGATGGTGTCCCAGCATTTAATCAAATGAAGTTGTTTCTGCTGTTTTTGTTCATTTGTCTCAGTGTCTTTTTCACATTGTCCCTTCTGTCTAGAATGCAGTTCCTGTGTTCTTTACCTCTTTAATTTGTATTAATTGTCTAATGTTCAACTCAGAGCCTTCCTCAAATCTCTACTCTCAGCTCTTTCCCTTCCTCCATTAGATTAGATATTGTTCTATATCTATAATATTCTTTGGATAATTTTATCACTGGATTTACCACATTGTGTTGCAACTTTCTTCTTAAGCATATGTCTCAATTAACTGAGAGTCTTTGAAGGGATGAGCAATCTTATATTTATCTATTGTCCCCGGAGTCCAGCATGAGATTGACACATGAAAGGGCTCAATGAATGTTAGTTAAATGAATGAATGAATCAGTGAGTGATTACCTAACTTGGCATGGCTTTTTCCCTTGTGGCTCTTCCTTGCTTCCCCCACACTCTGCTGAGTTTCTTTGCAGATGGACCTGGGCCTCATTCAACTCTGTACTTCCCCACCCCTCTCCCAGCAAAGGCACCCAGCAGGACATCAGCAAATGTCTGCTGAGTCAACAAGGCTACTGCTTAAACTCCATGACTACTGTAGTAAAGGAGACAAAAATGAAAGCCGAGCAACCTATCTGTGCCTGGTAGAAGGAAGGCAGTAAGATTTTTCCCGTGAACCTAATGGTTGGACTCATTCACATTAGATTTGCTATGAAATAGACTCAATGCTCTCTTGAAACTTTAATTGGTCCTCCTCAGAAACCATGCAAGCAAGAAGAGAGTGAGTTAAATATATAATATTGAGAGAAAAAAACCCACCAACCTAGAATTATGTACCCTGTGAAATCAACCTTCAAAAGTGGAAGAGAAATAAAGACTTTCTCAGTGAAATATAAATTTAGGAAATTTGTCGCCAGTAGGCCTGCCTTGCAAGAAATGTTAAAAGAAGTTCCTTAAAGGACAATAATACAGGTTGGAAACTCAGATATACTTAAAGAAGAGCAGTGAAGAAAGAATAAGTGAAAATAAAATCAAAATGTTATTTTACTTATTCTCAGTTGATCTATCAGATAGCAGTTTATTCAAAATGATAATAGCAAAATTGTATTTGAAAATATAGATATATAAAATATACATGCATGACGCTATATAAGCAAAATAAATGACAGAAATGTTACAATGAACAGGAAGGAGGAATTAGAATTATTTTGTTATTATAAGGTACATGCACTACCTATGAAGCAGTGTAGTGCTGTTTGAAAGTGGTCTTGCTTAGTTGTAAACATATATTATAAACTCTAGGTCAACCACTAAAAAGAGTAAAAAAAAAAATAGTACAACTGATATGCTAAGAGAGGTAAGAAAATGGAATATATATATATGTATATATATAATATAAAATGCCCAATTAAAGCCATAAAAGGCAAAAAAAAAAAAAAGGAGTAAAAAAACAGGAAGAACAAGGGCAACGAATAGAAAATATGGCAAATATTATTATGATGATTATTACTATTACTATTAAGTCAGAGTCTTACTCTGTCACCCAGGCTGGAGTGCATTTCAGCTCACTGGCACCATTTCAGCTCACTGCAAACTCCGCCTTCCAGGTTGAAGCGATTCTCCTGCCTCAGCCCCCTGAGTGCTGGGATTACAGTCACTCCCACTACGCCCGGCTAATTTTTGTATTTTTGGTAGACACAGGGTTTTGCCATGTTGGCCAGCCTGGTCTCAAACTCCTGACCTCAAGTGATCTATCCGCCTCGGCCTCCCATACTGCTGGGATTATAGGTGTAAGCCACCACACCCAGCCAAAATATGGTAGATATTAAACCAACCACATCAATAGTTGCTTTGAATGTCAGTGGTCTAAAGGCATTAAAGAAAAGAGAGATTGTCAGAGTGAATCAAAAAACAAACCCAACTATAAGCTATGCACAGGAACCCACTTTAAATATAAAGACACATATGGATTAAAAGCAAATGGAATGAAAGAGGTTACTGTAGTAACATTAATCAAGCTGGAGTTGCTATAATTATTTTAAATAGAGCAGACTTCACAACTAGGAAAGTGTCAGAAATAAAGAGGGGCATTAGATAATAAGAAAGAGGTAAAATCTTCAGGAAGGCATAATCCTTAAAATGTATGTGCCTAACAACAGACAATCAAAATATGTTAGGCAAAAAACTGATAGAACTGCAAGGAGAAACAGATTAATCCACTATTACAGTTGGGGAGTTCAACACCCCTGTATTGGAAATGGACAGATCCAGCAGGTAAATTATCAGTGAGGACAGAGTTGGACTCAACAACACTATCAATCAACTGGATATAATAGGTATCTATAGACCACTTCGTCCAATAACAACAGAATACACATTCTTCTCAAGCTCACAAGGATCATTCATTCACAAGAATAGATCATACTCTGAGCCGTAAAACACACCTTAACAAATTTAAATGAATGGAAATTATACAATATTCACTCTCAGACCACAGTGGAATTAAACTAGAAGTCAGTAAAGATAGCTGGAAAATCCCCCCACATAATTGCAGATTAAACAACATGCTTCTAAATAACACTTGGATCAGAGAAGAAATGTTAACAGAAATTTGAAAATATTGTTAAGTAAATGAAAATGAGGATAAAACTTTAAAAAATGTATTAAATGCAGTAAAAGCAGTGCTTAGAAATTTGCAGTACTCAATGAATATATTAGAAAAGAAGGAAGAGCTAAAATAAATAAAATAAGCTTCTACCTTGGGAAACTAGTAAAACAAGAACAAATTAAATCGAAAGTAAGCAGAAGAAAAATCAGAGCAGAAATCCATTAAATTGAAAACAGGAAATCAATAGAGAAAAGCAACAAAATCAAAAGCTGATTATTTGAAAATATCAATAAAATTGATAAACCCCTTGTCAGGTTAACTAAAAAGAAAAATAGAGAGAACACAAATTATTAATATCATAAGTAAAACGAAGGGCATTACCTCAGATCCCACAGACATTAAAAGTAGAATCAAGGAATACTATGAACAAATCTGTGCCCACGAATGGAATAATCTGGATAAAATGTACCAGTTCCCTGAAAGATAAAGTCTGCCAAAATTCATACGACAAGGAATAGATGATCTGAATGGACTTGTATCTATTAAAGAAATAGATTAAATAATTAATAACATTCCGCAACAGAAAGCACCAGATCCAGAAGGATTAACTGGCAAGTTCTACCAATTCAAATTCACTAAAATTCATCAATATATTCTTGTACTCAAGACAGAAATGCTGAATACCAATGAACTAAGATAACTATTCATTTGCTTTATCTCACCATGTATGGTGGACACAAATCTTCAGATAACAGACAGCAACACTACCACAAAAAATATGTTTCCTAAAACCTGTCTAAGATTTTTATTTGCATCTTTTTGTCCTTAGAGTTTATCCCACTAAAGTTAAATGACTGTGTTTTAAAGTTTTTGAAATAGTTTCTCTATGCACAGGTAGACCACCAGTGCAATACATAGCTAAGTACAGTTGTTTTATTTTGCTTTCACTTTTCAGAGCTTTTTTATTTTCCAAATATAATTTTGTTTTGTAAATGTTCCAAAACATTTACATGGTGTGAAAGGCAAATTTATAAAACCAGAGACTTTCTTTTTTTTTCTTTTTTTTTTACAATTTTATTTAAGATCTGGGATGCATGTGTGAAACGTGCAGGTTTGTTACATAGGTATACATGTGTCATGGTGAAAACAAGAGACTTCTAGGCAGGTAGATTTTAACCTTGTCTCCTGAACTTTGTTTCTTCTCTCCCTCACAGTAAGTTGTACTTTTTTTAAGTTTTAAAAATTCTTGGCTGGGCATGATGGCTCACGCCTGTAATCCCAGCACTTTGGGAGGCCAAGGTGGGTGGATCACTTGAGGTCAGGAGTTCAAGACCAGCCTGGCCAACATGGTGAAACCCCGTCTCTACTAAAAATACAAAAGTTAGCCAGGCATGGTGGTGCACACCTGTAGTTCCAGCTACTCCAGAGGCTGAGGCAGGAGAATCAATTGAACCTGAAAGGTGGAGGTTACAGTTTGCTGAGATCACGCTATTGCATGCAGCCTGGGTGACAGAGCAAGACTCCTTCTCAAAAAAAAAAAAAAAAAAAAAAATTCTTCTAATTTTAATATGGGAAAATAAATGCGTGTATTTATATACTCCTATTTCTTTGAGAAATAGTAGCATACTACGTATAATTTTTTAAATTTTCTTTTTCTCTCAACTATCTACCCTGACATTTGCTCTGTAGCAGTATATAGGGATATTCTTGTATTTTTTCAATTGCAGAATATGTGTGAAATATAGTTCATTCAATCAACAAACTACTGATGGATATTTGTGTCTTTTTAAAAACAAGATGCTACAACAAAGACCTTTGGGCATACATCTTTTAGAATTTTTACTAGAATTTTAGAATTTAGTTTTTGTAATAAATGAGTTTCAAATTTTGTCAAATGCCTTTCTGCATAGTGGAGATATTTACTGACTTTTTTTTTCTTAGTTTTGATAGTATGATGGGTTATATAAATGTTTTTCCAACAGTGAACCCATCACATATATAGACTATATCATTCTTTGCTACGATGATTTTTAAAAATATCCTATTAGATTCTGTTTGATTTTGTTTTATTTAGGATTTTTGCATCTGCATCCGAAAACGAGACTGGACTGTGGTTTCCCATTTTGGTTCAACCTTGGTCAGGTTTGGGGATAAGTGTTAAACTCATGTTCTAGTTTTAGTTGCCATCCGTAAACTGAGCTCTCACAAATGTTTACCAGACCTCCGCCCCCACTTCCAGACCCCTCTGTCCAGCCATCTTTTTCACGTCCTTCCCTGGATGTGTGACAAGCACTTCAAACCCAGCACGTCCAAAACTGAGCTTGACTTTCTCCCCACACTTGTTCCTCCACAATCTCAGCATCTCCAGAAATGTCAATTCCATTGTTTTAGTTACCGGGGCCATAAGCCTTGGAGCTCTCCCTGGCCTTTCCTTGATTCCACAGCAGTTCCATTGGCAACTCCTGTCCATTCCACCTGAATGTATCCGGAAGATGATCTCGTCACAGCTGTTGTGCCATTGAATCCTTCCTCACATTCCACTGTCTCCTCCTCCTTGGATAAGGAGCTTATCCTCCTTGGATAAGCTCACCTCCTCATTTTTCTCTCTGCTTCTGTCCAGACTATTCTCAACACAGCAGGAGGGTGATCCTTTTTAAATCAAGTTCCATGATGTCTTTTTAAAATTTCAACTCTCCAGTGGTTTCCCAACTGATACACTCACTCTTTGCATTGAAATGCAAGGCCCTATGTGACCTGGTCTTTGTCACCTCCAGATCTTTTCCTGGACATCTCATGTCCACTTAGCTCCAAATGCACTGCCATATCCTTCCTGCTACCGCTCAAACACACCGACTCCTCTGCCCAAAAGGCTCTTTCCTCTTCTGTCCACACAAGCTCTGTTCCTCACACCCTTAAGATGTTTGATCAGATGCTGCTCTCTCAGTGGGATCGTCTCAGGCCAACCCTTTCCTTGTAGGTTCATCTCGGGCCAACCTTCCTTGTCTCCCCTGTTTCATTATTCTCCAGAGCATTTATCCTGCGGGGCTGGACTATGGATTGTATTTATGGGTTCACGGTCTGCCTTAGCTCCATGTAGGCAAGGGGGTTCATTTTGTTCATTGCAGCATTTCCGGGCACCTAGGACAATATTACTTACAGTAGCATTCAGTAAATATTGATTGAACTTGCTTTCCAGGGATTAATCCATGTGAGTCATTATCTCATTTATAATAATTACTTAATTAAGTTTGCTAATACGTTAAGAATATTGTTTCTATGCTCATGAGTGGAATCAGTCTATACAATCTCTCCTTATGTGGTTCTTGTTTGGTTGTCAAAGTAATTTGAAAAATATTTCCTCTTTATCTACTCTTTTTGAACATTTTGCAAAATATTGGAATTGAAAGTAAGACACTTGGGCCCGGTCTTATTTCTCTAGGAAGATTTTTAAATAAAGATATACTTTAAATCTTTCTCTTTTTTTATGAGTAGTTTAGCAAATATATTTCTCTACAAATGTGTTTTTAATTAAGGTTTTATATTTATTGACATACTCATATGACTATTTAAATTTAATTAAAATTAAATAAAAATTAACAACTTAGTTCCTCAGTCACACGAGCCACATTTCAAGTGTTTGACAGCCACATGTAGTTAGTAGTGACCATGTCAGACAATACAAACATACAAGGTTCCTTCATCACAGAAGTTCTACTGGCCAGCACTGGCTTATAATATACTACCTAGATATTTTCCTAGATGGATCTCTTTTGCCCATCACATCCTAGCACAGATATCTCCACCTAAGAGAATCTTCTGACTACTCAGTTTGAGGTAGCCCCCATAATCCACAATGACATCACTCTTTTTTATTTTCTTCATGGCTTCCCACCTTCCAAAAGGATCTTATTTCTCTGTCTCCCCTTTATTGACATATACAGTCCATAAGAACAGGGACCTTTCTGACTTGCTCACTAGGAATCCCTGAAGTACAGAACAGTGCCTTGAGGTGTTCAAAATATATATTAAATGAATAAAGTAGATAGAGTAATTGGGAAATCTTCCTAAAGAAATAACACTACACCCATGTTTTACTTTCAATTCCAGTCTTACACAAAATGTCTACAAAGAGTACATAAAGAAGAAATACTTCTTAAATTCCTCAAATAAAGTAGATTGAGTAATTGGGAAACTTCATCAATGGCAAACTAAGCTTAAAAAAGTAATAAAATTGTACATAATATTATAATATTTTCAGTCTCTTAAGTGTCTCCTCATTTTATTTTTCATTTGTTTTCTTACTGTCTTATTTTTGTCATATTAATCAGTTTCATCAAAGGTTTGCTTATTTCATTAGTTTGGTAAAAAACGTAATTTTGATTTAATTAATGATACCTATTGTATATTTGGTTTTTCTGTCATTAATATTGGCTTTTTTATTATTTATTTTCTTCTGCTGTCTTTGACTTTATTCTATTGATCTGATGCTCATTTTAAAAAACTTGGCCAGGCGCGGTGGCTTACGCCTGTAATCCCAGCACTTTGGGAGGCCAAGGCAGACAGATCACCTGAGGTCGGGTGTTCAAGATCAGCCTGACCAACATGGAGAAACCCCCTCTCTACTAAAAATACAAAAAATTGGCCAGTCATGGTGGTGCATGCCTGTACTTCCAGCTACTCAGGAGGCTGAGGCAGGAGAATCGCTTGAACTCGGGAGGCAGAGGTTGCGGTAAGCCGAGATCGTGCCATTGCACTCCAGCCTGGGAAACAAGAGAGAAACTCTGTCTCAAAAAATAAAATAAAATAAAATAAAATAAAATAAAATAAAGAAACTTAGATCAATAATGTAAGGCTTTTTAATTTTAATATAAAGAGTAAAATTTATATCTCTTTTGAGGTCATGCTTCACTGGATACTATAAGTTTAGATATGTTGTTTTATTTTTACTAATTTTCAGACTTTGAAATATTTCCATGTCTTCTTTGACCCATGAAGTAGTTAGAAGTTTTTCTGGGGGGTGTGGATATTATTATTTTTATTACAAAATGTATGAAGTTGCTTCTGCATCAGATGATTTTTTCTGAATGTTACAAACTCTGGAATTTGCTGGAACTTGCCTTAAAACCTGACACTTGGTCAACTTAAATATATATACACATATATGTGTGTGTGTGTGTGTGTATATATGTATGTATATTTTTCCATGTATGCTTAAGAAAAAATGTTGATTCCATAATCATTGGGTAGAGAGTTCCATACATCCATTGAATATTTAATTGGAATTTATTATCACTGCTCACCTAGAATTGAGACTGGGATTACCCTGATAGGAAAGGAAGCAGCAGTCAGGAGGAAGCACATCTTCTTTTCCAGCTCTACAGCCTTCCTGAAGCTTCATCTATTGGCAGAGCCCAAGAGGGAGCCGCTGGCCAAGGAACAACGCAGTTTCTGAGTCCCTGCCCCAGCCTTGCAAAGATAGACGGATGGGTTTATCCGCACCACAAGAAATGGTGAGAAAAAACGAGGGTGGGTTCAGAACCAAGAGACAATGTCTCAATAATTGTCATACTTGCCAAGAAATAAAAATTGTTATTAGCTTATTTATGTGCATCTGAGGTTCCAAAATATTGCTACAGATAGCATCAAGCCATGATAAATCCATTGTAGTAGGGCCAAATCTCTAATCTGGATTTGTTAAAACAGTGCCTGAAGGAAACGATTGTGTGGTGACTCAGTAATTCTTTTGAAAATATTTTTCTTTTCTCATGTTTTATCTTCCAAGTATCTCTGTTAGCCTACAGATATCTGAAGTACAGTCATGTGCTGCTCAACAACAGGGATCCATTCCGAGAAATGTGTCCTTAGATGATTTCTTTGTTGTGTGCACATCACACAGTGCACTTACACAATCCTAGAGGATAGAGCCTACTACACATGTCGGCTGTGGGGCATAGCTCCTAGGCTATAGCTTGTACAGCGTGTGACTGTATGTACTGAATACTGCAGGCAATTGTAACACATGGTATTTGTCTATCTAAACATACCCAGACAGAGGAGAGATACAGGAATAGATAGAACAGAAATTTTTCAGTTCCATTATAATCTTATAGGACTATCATCCTATACGCAGTCCATCGTTGAGCTAAACATCATTATGAGCTGCATGACTGTATTTCACAGTCAGTAATAAATAACCCTTACTCCAAAAAATATATAGGATTTCCACAAGAGGGAAGAGTCACCAACACAGTGGGTTTGGATTTGTCAGTGGGGTCTGTACCATCCTGTCCACATGGTATTTCTTGGATCTCATTGATGGATGTTACTGATCTCAGGCACTCATGGCTAATGAACAGAGCCATTGCCACACTTTGTGAACTACAACAAGAGATATTTCCATTATACTCTGTTAGGTGCACTGTGCCAGGCATGAGGAGTGGCAGAGACAAAGCAGAACCTGCCTTTAGGGGTCCTACAATGGAACAAATGAGACAAGACATGCTCAGCACTGAATACAGTAGAATAACTTCCATTGCTTTCCAAGGTACCATCATATTTCCATGTTGGTTTGGCCGGAGATCTCCGAGTTACCCAGCTTTCCTGCTGTCTCTATAGTCAGCTAGTCATCAGATGTAGCTTATTTTCGTTACAGTACCTTCAGGAAGCCCCAGGTATTTGGTTGCCAACCACCCCTTTAGAAAGCCTCATCCACCCAACCCTAGTTCTCTCTTTACTTTCTGGCTCCTACTCCTCAGCAACCCCCATCACACTACTTCCTGATTAATCTGCATGACCCAGAACTTTCATAGTGTTCCTTCTTGCAACAGAAAGCCTCAGGGGCTTTTCCTTGACTTGAGTAGCTGACCCATGTCTTCCCTCCCACCAGCATAGCCAGAGAAGAAAAAAAAATGCTGTTTATTAATTTATACATCTTTTGGAATACATATTTTTAGGAAACTAATCCCTTGGGATCCTTGCATTCACAAAGGTCTTACCCTGATTATCTCATCCAATGTTATGATTTTTGACTTCTATAATGATTTCTACATGAAAGAACTTGCTTTTTCATTCTCTGGAAAAAAAAAAGCATAGTCATTATTACCCACAATTCCAAAAATAAATACCCATATATTTGAGAAATGCTTCCTTGGATATTTTACATCTTTTTCAAGAACACTTGCATAATTTTCAGGGTCCAGTGCAAAATAAAAATGCAAGACCTCTGGTTCAAAAATTATTAAGAATTTCAAGATAATAACACAGAGCATTAGGATTTCTGAGTTTGGGGCCTGAGGCAGCTGCCCACATTGTATGCCCATGAAGCCAGCCCTGATCCCTCTGTTATGTTTAGAGTTTATTCCTTGGAGAATAAGAAAAAATGAGCTAAATGCAATTCTGAAACACATGAACTATATTACCTAAGACTTCTGATATCTCTGACAGTAGCAGACAATCCTCTTGGTGAAGGGAACAACCTGGGAACAAGATTATGTGCATATAATTTTGACATCATCACTTCCCAGAAGGTTACTTAATTTCTCTTTGACTCAGGTTCCTCGTCTGTAAAGTTGAGATAGTAATAATAGCACCCGCACCATAACATAGGGTTCTTAAATGGATTTAATGAAATAATACAGGTAAAGTGCTTAGGACAGTGCCTGGACAGAGAATGCTCTATCACAGTTTGGGCTATTAAAGTTATCTTTTTCTTTACAAAGTTTTCTGATTTCTGTTTTTATTCTTAAATTATTTCAACATGTAGCTACACTTTATTATAAGGCATGAAAATATGAATTAGAAAAAAACATGCAAATTACAGGAAACACAAATCTACTTAGGGTACTAGGATTGTGGCATAAACAAAAAGAAGCATGTAAACCTTGGCGCCAAGTTTAATCAATTGATTGGTTGATTTGAGTATTCATTCTTTCAGAAAGCCTTCACCTTTGCCCATTAGTTTCCAAGGAGTTGAAAAGGCACAGATTAACAGATTATAGTCCCAACTCATATTACAGGGTCATGCAGTACCACAAGAAAAGTAAGAAAATACAGTTTGGGTTGCTTAAAGGAAGGAAACTTGATTAGGTCCTGGATCAGGGTATGTTGGAGAGAATTTGGGAAATTGTTTTAGAGAAAGTGATGATTATCTCTAGAAAGATGAATAGGCATTTCCTAAGGTAGATTCCTTCAGGATGAAAGTATATTCAAAAGGCTGATGATGCAAAAGAATAAGTCATGACTGGGATTCTCCAGAAGTTTAGTGTAGTGGAAGTTTAAGCTACAGGTAGGATGGGGGCAAAGAAGTGTGACAAAAAATTGTCAGCTAAGTGGTTTCCAGACCTCAGGAATAGCTTCACACTCTACACTCAGGAATCTGTCTGCCATCTCAGGCACCACGTGGAGGCTGAAAGGTTTGGAGCAAGAAGGAGGGGGGTGCAGGGTTGGCAGTGGGATACAGCAATGTGATTGCTTGGAAAGCAATGCGCTCTCCTTGCCTAACAGTGTCGTGAGACTCTGGGACCCTGTACACTGCAGGTACCTGCTTCTCTCCTCTAAACAAGTGCTCTTGTTTGGTGGATTTGATTTAATTTTTGCAATAAAGGAGACACTTATTGCACTAGATCCAGTACCAAATAAAATTTTGAATTAAAATAACCATTATAATTGATGTTACCATAGTATGAAAACTAAATTAAGAAAATTAATTTTGGTAGATTGTACATGATATTTTCTTTTTTGATCATAGAACTTGAACAGGAATTTTGGCCTGGAATAGTAGAAAGCGATGTTGTGTGATGTATATGTGCATTAGAAACAGGTAAGTTTGTTTTATTTCATCAAATATCAACTATTTGACTATAAGCATACATTGAGTGTTGTGCTTCAAAAAATTAATTTGTTAAAAGAAAAAAAGGAAAGAATGAGTAGAAGAAATCCAATCTTCTTGCCAAAGATGGATGATTTCTACTGTGGATTTCTACTCTTGCTCTCAACTCCCTGAGAGCTTCCACGCTGGCTATAGGCCCCATCAATTCAGTTTTCAGTGGACAATTCAATACAAGGCTACCTTTTGGGTTTTGGAATGGTTTCCAGTCCACATCATGGTGATTTCTGTCAGAAGAATGTCATCAAATACTGCTGTCAGAATCAGGCGAAACATCATGTAGCAGGGCCAAGACCTTATGGGGAATTAGGTACCCGTAACATAGGTGATCTTGCATATCATGATCTCAGAGCAGATGAAAAGGGAGTTGGGGGTGAATTATGGGTGCTGAGTTCTTTTCAGTGTGATCACAAAAGACCCCTGCCAAAGTCTGCAATATCAAGGCCTTGCTAATGTCAGGTTTTGTACACCTTGGAAATCACAGATTAGTTGGAAATTGCTGTTTCTTATTAAATCAATTTGGATATTAGTTGGGAAAAGTCCTTTATGGAGTGCCTTTGTACTGGTCATGCCAAATGCCCATGGGATTAAACAGTTGCACATATATCTGGCTATATAGATATATGGATCCTGTATGTATAAACAAGAGATAAGGATCCCGTACATATAAACAGAAATCCAGTTTTCAATTATTTTTGACAGAGTTGTGGTGAAGCTAATACAAGTTATTTATGTTTGCACTTAGTTCATATTTGATAAACTTCTGCGTTTGTGAAGAGGGAAAAGCTTGCATTTGAATGCCAACACCTACATTGGATCACTTGCTTTACTGCTTCCCAGCTTTGTGATCTAAATGTCTTCATGTTAGACTGAGTCTGGCTCTGTCGCCCAGGCTGGAGTGCATTTCAAGCTCCGCCTGGGTTTACGCCAAAGCCTATGGGATGTTTTGAAGGTTTAAAGACATTGTTAGGGAAGTTTCTCCTGACCTCGTGATCCGCCCGTCTCGGCCTTTTACATGAATTTCCTAAATTTATTAGAAAGTTTTTCCTAATTTATTAGATTTTTCTTGTGTTGTGCTTTTGTATTCTACGACATTTTTGCCTAAACAAAGATCACAAAGATTTTTCTCCTAAATTGTATTCTAAAATTTTGTAGTTTTAGGTTTTAGGTCTATAATTCATTCCAAGTTCATTTCTGTATGTGGCACAAGGCAAGAGTTAAGGTTTTAGTTTTGCTTTGTTTTCTTCCACAGAGTTGGTCATCTATTCTGGCACCATTTGTTGAAAATACTATCATTTCTCAATTAATTACCTTAAATTTTTTGTTGAAAATCAATTTACTGTCTATTCTATTTCATTGGTCTATTCATTTATCTAATTTCACCTTGTCTAGATTACTGTAACTCACAGTAAGACCTGAAATTGGGCAGAGTGAGTCAACTTGGCTCTTTAAAACAATATTACTGGCCAGGTGTGGTGGCTCATGCCTGTAATCCCAGCACTTTGGGAGGCCAAGGTGGGTGGATCACCTGAAGTCAGGAGTTCGAGATCAGCCTGACTCTACTAAAAATACAAAATTAGCTGGGCGTGGTGGTGGATGCCTGTAATCCCACCTACTAGGGAGGCTGAGGCTGGGCAATCACTTGAACCCAGGAGGTGGAGGTTGCAGTGAGCTGAGATTTTGCCATTGTACTCTGGACTGGGCAACAAGAGTGAAACTCCATCTCAGAAACCAAAACCAAAACCAAAACCAAAACCAAAAAAAATAGTATTAAGAAAATGAAAAAGGCTGGGAGGTGACTCACACTTGAAATCCCAGCACTTTGGGAGGCCAAGGTGGATGGATCACTTTGAGCTTGGGAGTTCGAAACCAGCCTGGCCAACATGGTGAAACCCCATCTCTACAAAAAAAAAAAAAAAAAAAAAAAAAAAAATTAGCTGGACCTTGGTGGCAAGTGCCTATAGTCCCAGCTACTTGAGAGGTTGAGGCTGGAGAATCATGTGAGCCTGGGAGGTGGAGGCTGCAGTGAGCCAAAATCACACTTCTGCAGTCCAGCCTGGGTGATTTAGTGAGACCCTGTCAAAAGAAAGAAAGAATGAAAGAAGGAAGGAAAGAAGGAAGGAAGGAAGGAAGGAAGGAAGGAAGGAAGGAAGGAAGGAAGGAAGGAAGGAAGAGAAAAGGAAGGAAGGAAGGAAGGAGGAAGGAAGAAGGAAGGAAGGAAGGAAGGAAGGAAGGAAGGAAGGAAAGGAAAGGAAGGAAAGGAAGAAAGAAAGAAAGAAAGAAAAGAAGAAGAAAGAAAGAAAGAAAGAAGGAAAGAAAGAAGAAAGAAAAAAAGAAAGAAAGAAAGAAAGAAAGAAAGAAAGAAAGAAAGAAAGAAAGAAAGAAAGAAAGAAAGAAAGAAAGAAAGAAAGAAAGAAAGAAAGAAAAGAAAAGAAAAGCCAAGCCACAGACAAGGAGAAAGTATTTACAAAGCACACATACAATAAAGGGCTTGTAACCAGATTATACAAACAACTCAGAACTCAGTTAAGACAAACAGCCCAACTAAAAATGAGGAAAAGATTTGTATAAAAGAGATAACAGATGGCAAACAAACATATGAGATGATCAATATCATTCAACATTAGAGAAATGCAAAAGAATTATAAAATGAGATACCTCTACATATATGCATACCTAAAATTTAAAAAGACTGGCAATACCAAGTGCTATCAAAGACACAGAGAACTGCTGGAATGTTCATATACTGCAGGTGGGAATGTATCTATACTTACATAAGATCAATGTTTTTCTCTCTTTTAATGCTTGGGGAAATTCTGTTTTGAAGCCATTTGAGTATAGAGTTTTCCTGTAGGTTCAATGTCTTTACAAATGTTCATTAAAAATTCATAAAAATTCATAAAAATTCAAAAATTCATAAAAAATTCATATTTCCGATTTCTTCTTGTAAATTTATTGATTTGTTTTATTTGTTCTTCTTTAGTAACTTGTCTACTTTATCTAAATGTTCAAATTTACTGGAATAACATTTTTATAATAGTCTCCTATTTTTAATGTCTTATGAACTAATGATATCCAATTTTTCACTCTTGATATTAGAAATTTGTGCCTTACCTCTTTTTCTTTTTAATAATTTTCAGGTGGTTATCAATTTTATTTTCCTAATACCAAATTTTGGCTTGGTTAATTCTCTCTGTATTTGTTGTTTTCTAATTAGTGTATTTCTGCTATTATTTATTTTATTTCTTTCCTTTTACTTTAGGTTTATTTTTGAGTTTTTTCTAACTTTGTAATATTTTTTCTTAGATTGTTAATGTTGGGTTTTAACTCTACCTTTTAAATGAATGCTTTTATATTGCTTTTATTGAATACAATGTTTTGTAATAGTGTTCATTTATTATTAAATTTAACTTTTCTAATTTCTCTCATTATTCTTTCCTTGACACGTGAATTACCTAAAAATGCACTGCTTAAATTTCAAATACTTAAGAATTTTCTTTTTGTTGTTATGTTGCTTAATCCCACTCTGGTCTGTATAATTTCAACTTTGAAATTTCTGAAATCTTGCCTTATAATTCAGCATATAATCTTTTTTTTTAGGAAGTGTCACGTACACTTGAAAATAATTTGCATTCTGTATGTGTTGGGTGTAGTGTTCTACATACCTTAATCAGGTCATGCTTGATAATCATTTGTTTATGCATTATTTATTTTTAACTGAGTTATTTTATTCTGCAAGTTTCTCGAAGACATATAGCCAACTCCCAAATAGTCAAAAATCCACCTATAACTTCTAACTCTTCCCAAAGTTTAACTACTAATAACTTACTGTTGACTGGAAGCCTTACTGATAATATAAACAATTGATTAACACACATTTTGTATGTTATCTGTATTACATATTGTAGTCTTACAAGAACGCAAGCTAGAGAAAAGGAAATGCTATTAAGAAAATCATAAGGAAGAGGAAATATATTCACTATTCGTAAAGTGAAAGTTGGTCCTCATAAAGGTCTTTGTTCTCCTCATCTTTACAGTTGAGTAGGCTGAAGAGGAAGAGGACAAGGAAGGCTTGATCTTGGTGTCTCAGGGGTGACAAAGGGGAAAAGGTGAGGAGAAGAGGCAGGAAAGACTGGGAAACTCCATGTTACTTTATGGAAATACATCATAATTTCTGTCTTTTTTGCGTTTTCATTTTTTTAAAAAATGTTTTTATACAGCACCAATCCTTCTTCTGCAGTTTACTTTAGTTTCACTGCCTGTATCATAGAAAGGTCCATGTCATAAAAGAAGTCAAAAGCAGTCTTGACTTGTTGGAATGCTCCTGCCGGATTGTCTAAGGTCTGTTTGTTTCCTAGAACTGCTCCTTTTTGCCGTCTTCATCATCTGGCATCAAGTTGTCTTCTGTTAATTCCTCTGATGTGGTGTGTATTAGCTGTAGACTTTCTCCAAGAAATCTTGAAATCTTTCACCCCATTTCCCCGCCACCACCCTTTTTGCCATATCCACAATCTCTTTCATGATTTCCTTGATTGGCTCTGTCGTAAATTCTGTGAAGTCATGTGCAACATCTGGACACAGATTTCTCTAGCAGGCATTTATGCTTTCAGGCTTGATGGCTTTCACAGCTTTTTCTATAACAACAATGACATCTTCAATGGTGTCATCTTTCCATACTTTCTTGATGTTCTCTCTCTTTAGGTTCTCTCCCATAGCTTTGACCATCCTTTCCATAGAGTACCATGTGTAATGAGACTTAGAGGTGCTTTTTACTTCCTGATCTGGAGACTGAATTAGAGACATTAGGTTTGGGGATAAGTAGTCCACTTCGATGCCTTCAGTGTCAAAATCATGGGGTCCTAGGTGGTTGGGGCATTGTTCAATATCAAAAGAACTTTAAGAAGAGTCCTTTACTGGCCAGGTACTTCCTGACTTCAGGGACAAAGCATCAATGTAATCAGTTCAGAATAAGTGTTCTCACTGCCCAGGCCTTCTGGTTATACGATCAAAAGACTGGCAGCTGGTGTTTCTTTTCCGTTCAAGACTTAAGGGTTAGCAACTTTATAGATAAGTCCTGTCCTAGCCATAGGCCTGACTGCATTTGAACAAAACAGTAGAGTTAGCCCAACCCTTCCTGCCTCAAATCCTGGTGCTTGCTTCTCTTCCTCACTGATGAATGGTTTTTTTGGTAGCATTTTTTTTCCAAGAATAGAGCACTTTCATTGGTATTCAAATTCCGTTTAGGCAGCTATCCTTTCTCCTCAATGATTTTCTTAATAATGTCTAGGAACTTGTCTATTTCCTCTTAGTTAGCAAAAGCTACTTCTTTTGCTATCTTGACATTTTTTAAGCCAAACTTTTTTTTCTATAATTATTAAACCCTCTTTTTGCTGGCATTAAATTCTCCAGAATTAGATTGTTCACTTCCCTTTTGCTTTAAGTTGTCATATGATCTCTCCACTTTTTCTTCAATCATATGAGGGTCTACAGGTATGGCTTTCTTATAGCAATCCTGCATTCACATTAAAGCTGCATTATCCATACTAGATAAAAAGGTATTTCACAAAACAAGTGCAATGTTTTTGCATGTGCTGGTGTAGCTGCAGTGATGGCTTCACAAACCTCCTTTTCTTTTTTTTTTTTTTAAAGTTATCCTTATGCTCAATTCATTTATCTTGAAATAGTGGGCAACCACAGCTGCAGACTTCAACCTATGGTACATAACAAGCAGTTCAACTTTTTCTTGTGATGTCATGACTTTTCCCTGCTTTCTGGGAGCACTTCTAGTATTACCAGTGGCACTCTGCATAGGTCTCACGGTGTTATTCAAGGTTTATGACGTTGCACTAAACATGACAAAAAGTACACAAGAACTGCAATAAATCACTATTTACTGTGATACCAGATTTACTGGAAAGACAAACTCCTCATGTGGAAGTGATTTAATGTCACAGGGCATTTAAGCAGGTACTTGCAACACTGCTCAGTGCAATAGCAACAGAAGGTGTCTACAAAATTATTACAGTAGTGCAATATGTACTACAATTAATTTCTGCAATTATTATTTAATACTAATGGCATCTTTACACTTGTTTACATTTCCTTGACTGCAAATGGTTCTATGTATAGTCTGTGTATAGTCTGTGATTGTGTGTGTGTATGTTTTGATAAATTTTAACTTTTATACTAGATTCGTGTATATTTTATAATAATAAATGGTAAAATAAACTAATGTTTATATATATTTTATTATGGCATACTTAACTTTTTCTTAATATTTTTATAGTTCTAGGCTATGTAGTTCATCTGTGAATTTTTTCAAACTGTCACAAATCTCCAAAAAATGTTCCAATATATTTACTGAAAAAAATTTGCATGTAAGTAGATCTGTGCACTTCAAACCCATGTTGTTCAAGTCAAGTGTATTTTAAAAGCTTCCACTATATTGCTTGATTGGTCTATTGCTTCTTTTAGTCCAGTTAACTTTTGGTTTATATATTTTGAGGCTATGTTATTAGATCCATAAATGCCTTGAATTCTTACTTTTTTTTACTTGTTTAAATGTTTTAAAATCACCTTTAAGTGTATTATCTGCAGTAGTGCTTCTTGCCTTAAAGTCTACATTATCTGATACACCGGCTCTCTTTTGGTTAGTGTTTTTATATGTCTATTCTTTCTTTTCCAATTTTTGTTTCATTATATTTAAACTGTTTTTGAGCACTGTGCCATTGGATATTATTTTTTCCTTGCCTGACAATTTTGGGCTTAAATTGAAGTTTTTAGTTAATTTACACTTAATTCCTGAAATGTGTGTAGTAAAGCCTATTGTTTTAATACTTGTTTTCTACTCCCTCTATTCTATTACCTGTCTACTCCTTTTATTCTATTTCCCTCTCTCTTTCTCTCTTCTTATAGATTAAGCAAGTATTCTTGTATTATTTCATTTCCCCGCCCCCATTAGCTTGTCAGTTCTGTATTTTTTTAATGGCTTTAATGTATTTTTTTTCTAGAGATTAAAATGTAAATCACTAGAGTCTAAAATAACTTAGTACTTTTATACCGCTTTCCAGAAAATTGTAGAGGAGGAAACTTAAAGCCCTTTAACTGCATTTACTTTCCTGGTCTCTAATACTAATGTTGTGTACTGTATTGTTTAAATATAGTTTAATTTCTACATGACATCAATTTATATATTCAACATTAATTTATAAATGTTACTATTCTTTTATTCTTCTTTTTCTCCTGCATTGCTATATCCTCATCTAGGATCATTTCACTTCTTTCTGAATAACTCCCTCAGTATATCTTTTTAAGTGCAAATCTGCTGGTGACGACTTCTCTTTAGTTTTGTTTTCTGAAAAGGTCTTAATTTTATCTTCATTTTTAAAGATTATGGCTGATGATTTAAAAATTCTAGGCAGACAGTTATTTTCTTTATCCTCAAAACTGTCATTTCATTGTCTTCTGGCTTCTATTAGTCTTTGTTGAGAAACCCTTTGTCAGTCTTACTGTTGCTCCTCTATAGGTAACATGTTTTCCCACTTCTCGCTTATTTTAAAATTTTCAGTTAATTATAATGTTTCAGTAGTGTTACTGTGATGTGCCTAGTGGTTGTTCTGTTTATGTTTAATCCTTATTTGTGTCCTTTGTAATTCTCAAATCTGTAACTTAATGCCTTTAATTGTTTTAGAATATTCTTGGTCAGTATTTTTCAAACAGGGTTATTATACCATGTTCTTTCTTCTTTCTGGTTTTCAGTTGCTGTGTGGCAATTCATACCTTAATCCTATATTTGTTTGTGCTTTTGTTTGGATTACACCTTTTGAGATCTACCATGTTTTAATGTGTATATTTCCTTCTGACTTATCTTCCATTTAACTAATTGTCTGCTTAGCTATTTCTAAAACGCTGTTGAATTCAATCCTTGAGTTCTTTTTCTTTTTTTTTTTTTTTTTTTTTTTTTTTTTGAGACGGAGTCTCGCTCTGCCGCCCAGGCTGGAGTGCAGTGGCCGGATCTCAGCTCACTTCAAGCTCCGCCTCCCGGGTTCACGCCATTCTCCTGCCTCAGCCTCCCGAGTAGTTGGGACTACAGGCGCCCGCCACCTCGCCCGGCTAGTTTTTTGTATTTTTTTTAGTAGAGACGGGGTTTCACCGTGTTAGCCAGGATGGTCTCGATCTCCTGACCTCGTGATCCGCCTGTCTCGGCCTCCCAAAGTGCTGGGATTACAGGCTTGAGCCACCGCGCCCGGCCAATCCTTGAGTTCTTAATTTCTGATATTTTATTTTTCATGTCTAGAATATCAAAAGTAACTATTTGTAGTTTTCAATTATCCAGGTTATTACTGAATTCCTTGATCATAGTAGTCACATTTATTTTAAGTTTTGTGTATAATAACCATGAAATTTGTATCTCCTCTGGCTATCTATTTTCTAATTTATTTTCTCTTTTATCTGCTCTTGTCTGTTTGTAAGCTTCAGCATTTTAGACTTAATATTTGTCTTTGAACAGTCTAGAGACAATTCAAAGCTCTAGAGATTACTACCATCACCTAGAGAGGATTGCTTTTGTTTCTTTGGACAGCTAGGTAAAGGTTTGATCATCTTAATGACAATTGCAAATGCATGTTTTAAATGTGTTCATCTTTTTAAGTTAACCTCAGTGTAGTTCATCCACGAGTTATCTGGCTCTCACTGGAAATGTTATTCCCCTCTTTAGTATCCTTTTTTTGTGCTCAATTCTTAGCTCACTTATTTTTAAGACTTTTTCCTAATATAATATTTAAAGATAAAAATTTCCTCTGTATTACACTTTCTGTGCACTAATATTTTCTGATATCCTATATGATTTCTTCTTTTACCCTCACTTTTAAAGATTTGCTTACGTTTTACAAATACATGAAGTTTTTTGTTATCTTTCTGTCATTGACATCTAAATTCATTTTATTGTAATTAGAACATGTACTCTAAGTAGTAACAATTCTTTAAATATGTACTGAGAATTCCTTTCTTGTTTTTAAATTTTATTTTAGATACAGAGTCTCACTCTGTCATCTATCCTGAAGTGGTGCTGTGGCATGATTATAGCTCACTGTAGACTTGAACCCCTGGGCTCAAGTGATCCTCCCATCTCAGCCCCTTGAGTACTCCTGGCTTCATAGGATCCTCCTGCCTTGGTCTCCCAAAGTGCTAAGATTACAGACATGAGCCACCAAGCCTGGCCAAGAATCTATTTAGTGGTTTGGCACGTTGTCATTTTTTAAAAATTATTCTTACATTCTTGAAAGGAATATAAATTTTCCAATTTGGGGGTGTAATAAGTCTTTTAGGTCAATTAGCTATCTGTGTTTTTCAAATCTTCTATATGTTCAATATATACCAGTAGATGTTCAACATTATTAATGATCAAGACAAAAAAATCATCCATACAATGAAGTTTATTTTAACTTTATTCCATGCTAAATTATTAGAAAGTCTGGATAGGGTATTGTTCCCCAGAATCTCTTCTGCATTGATAGCCATGTAAGTGCATGAACCCACTTTGAAAAACAGTCCCTCATTAACTTTCAGAGTTAAATATTCATATAACTTCTTACACATAATTTTACTCTTTGTATATCTTTAAGCAAAACTTTCACACAAGAAATTTCATAGCAGTACTATTTACAGAAATTATAAAGCAATCCAAATGCTTATCAACAGGAGAGTACAGGAATCAACTCTGGTATGCTTACATAAAAAAAAAAAGTAAACAAACTAGAGAGCCATGCTACATACACTATGAATAAAGCTCAGCTATATCCAGTTAAATGTAAAAATAAGCCCAGGAGATTATATATAACATCATATTACTTTTATAAAGTTTAAAAAATGTAAATACAAAATATAACTTCATGGCACACATAGGGATGCAATAAAACTGTACAAAAAGGAAATCATACAAGCAATGGTCTTTGACAGTGGGTGCAGGGGGCAGCCTGGGAGTGCAGGCATCTACTTCCTGCTCACGTGGTTCCCACAGCCCTAGTGGTGCCAGTGCACAGCCACTGTGGGCTCTTGGAAGCTCCATGTGCATTTGTTTCTCCAGCTTCATGACTGAAATAATCTCATGTAGTTTTAACATCAGGATTAACGCGCTTTTCTCCTTTTGTTACTCTATGTCCTCTACCACATTTGTAGCCAGTTCTCTGGATTAAAATTCCATCCTCAGAAGTGCATAGGAAAGTTTTTGCTTTCTGGATTAAACATTTTCTATACAAAGAATGTAAAAAGACATTTCAGGAAAATTCTAACCAAAAGAAAGCTTGTGCTGAAAAATGGACTTAAAGTAGTAAAAATTATTAGGCATCAAGAGAGTCACTACGCGGTGATGAAGTGTTCATGTCAAGATGACATAAGAATTTTAAATATGCCTACACCTAGTGTAATGGTCTCAAAACGTGGAAGGCAAATATTGATAGAATTCCAGGGAGATTTGAAAAATCATCCATATATTATTAACTTCAAAATGCTTCTCTTAGTTATAAATATGTAAAGCAGACAAAAAAATAAGCAAGAATATTGAAAATAAAAACAACTCAATTGAGCTTATATTCAACATTTAGAGAATGTACATTATTTTCAAGCACACAAGGAATATTAGAAATTTGATCAGGCACTATCTTATAAAGCAAACAGCAATAAAATCCACAGCATATGCATTACAGACTTCATGTTTGTTGAACATAACTAAATTGAAGCTAAAATAAAGTATCTAAACATAGAAACCCTGCATATTTTGAAATTTAAAAAAGCTAACAACTTCTGGTTTAAATAATAAACTATAATAGAAACAAAATTCCTAAAATTATATAATAAGTACACTGCATATCAACATTTAGAGATCTGCCAGACCATTAAAGGAGTAAACAATGAAAAAATCTGTTTTATTTTTATTTTTTTGAGACAGGGTCTTATGATGTCACCCAGGCTGGAGTGCAGTGGCGCAATCATAGCTTACTGCAATCTTGAACTCTTGGGCTGAAGGGATCCTCCCACCTCAGCTTCCCAAGTAGCTAGGACGACAGGCCCACGCCATCATGCCCAGCTAATTTTTTTTTTTTTCACTTTTTGTAGACATGGGGGTCTCATTATGTTGCCCAGGCGGGTCTCAAACTCATGGCCTCAAACAATCCTCCTGTCTTCACTTCCCAAAGTGTTGGGATTACAGGCATAAGCCACAGAGCCTGGTTTAGGTTTTACTTAACAGTCGGCAAGACTTATCAATAAAAATAAAAATAAAACATACAATATTTTAAATATAAAGAGAACATAAATAATCTGAATTGAATAATATGACAGAACTATCAACAAGCAGATACCAGCAATGTAAAAAACATTTCAAAAATCATAAAAATATAACATTAAAACTGCCACTAGAAGAAATAAAGCATAACAAAATTGAAGCAAGTTATAAATCTTCTGAAGAAAAAAAATATATACTGAAATAATTTTGGCTATAAGTCCTACCAAGCTTTTCAGGTACAAATTGTCTCAATCTTTTACCAATGATCCAAGAAATGGATTGGGGGAGTCCCTGTCAGCTCACTTTTGTTGTTGTTGTTGTTGTTTTGAGACGGAGTCTTACTCTGTCACCCAGATTGGAGTGCAGCGGCGCAATCTCGGCTCACTGCAAGCTCTGCCTCCTGGGTTCACGCCATTCTCCTGCCTCAGCCTCCCGAGAAGCTGGGACTACAGGTGCCCGCCACCACACCCGGCTAATTTTTTTGTATTTTTAGTAGAGACGGGGTTTCACTGTGTTAGCCAGGATGGTCCCGATCTCCTGACCTCGTGATCCGCCCGCCTCGGCCTCCCAAAGTGCTGGGATTACAGGGTGAGCCACCGCGCCCAGCATCAGCTCACTTTTTAAGGGTAGCATGACCTTTATACCAAATCCAAACAATAGCAGTTGAAAAGAGGTAAGTTATCATACTGCTTGCTCATTAATATAGATTCAAGAACATTAAATAGGCCGGGCGCGGTAGCTCAAGCCTGTAATCCCAGCACTTTGGGAGGCCGAGACGGGCGGATCACGAGGTCAGGAGATCAAGACCATCCTGGCTAACACGGTGAAACCCCGTCTCTACTAAAAATACAAAAAATTAGCCGGGCGAGGTGGCGGGCGCCTGTAGTCCCAGCTACTCGGAGGCTGAGGCGGGAAAATGGCGTGAACCCGGGAGGCGGAGCTTGCAGTGAGCCGAGATGGCGCCACTGCACTCCAGCCTGGGAGACACAGCGAGACTCCGTCTCAAAAAAAAAAAAAAAAAAAAAAAAAAAGAACATTAAATAAAATATTAGCAAACTGAATCACACCTTATAAAAAGACAACCAAACAAGATAACCAAAGGACACACCACTTGTGTGTAAAGCACATATTTCACCATATTAATAGCTTAAAAATCATACAACCATCTCAATAAATTGAGGAAACCCTAAAATACTATCCAACGTACTTTCATGATTATAAACTTTAGTAAACTAGGAGTAGAAGGAAATTTGTTAAATCTGATAAAAGGTACCTATAAAAACACTGTCATATATTTTTGTCATACGAAATGAGGGAAAATTATCAGTCTTCCCATTATTCTTACTTCTACTTGGCATGGATTTTCTCAATAGCACAATAATTAATCAATATATTAATTGTTTTTAGTAATATTATAATTAATAATAATTAAGTGAAAAGTATTAAGAAAGAGGAAATTAACCAGCCCTTATTTCCAAATGATGAAATCCTTTACACAGACAAATCAAAAGATCATTTAAATGAGTTACAAATGATGGACAAAATTCATTTATCCATTTATTTTATTATTTGTGTTTAAATTGCAAATATCTATCAACTACCAAAAATAATAAAAAATGTAATTTAAATACCATTTAATAGACACAATAATAAATGAAAAAGGGGATATCACTACTGACCCCACAGAAATACAAACTATCATCAGAGAATACTATAAACACCCCTATGCAAATAAACTAGAAAATCTAGAAGAAATGGATAAATGCCTGGACACATACACCCTCCCAAGACAAAACCAGGAAGAAGTCAAATCCATAAATAGACCAATAAGAAGTTCTAAAATTGAGGCAGTAATTAATAGCCTACCGACCAAAAAAAGCCCAAGACCAGACAGATTCACAGCTGAATTCTACCAGAGATACAAAGAGGAGCTGGTACCATTCCTTCTGAAACTATCCCAAATAATTGAAAAGGAGGGACTCCTTCCTAACTCATTTTATGAGGCCAGCATCATCCTGATACCAAAACCTGGCAGACACACAATAAAAAGAAAACTTCGGGCCAATATCCATGATGAACATCAATGTGAAAATCCTCAATAAAATACTGGCAAACCGAATCCGGCAGCACATCAAAAAACTTATCCACCATGGTCAAGTCGACTTTATCCCTGGGATGCAAGGCTGGTTCAGTGTATGCAAATCAGCAAACATAATCCATCACATAAACAGAACCAATGACAAAAACCACATGATTATTTCAATAGATGCAGAAAAGGCCTTTGATAAAATTCAACACCGTTTCATGTTAATAACTCTCAATAAACTAGGTATTGATGGAACATATATCAAAATAATAAGAGCTATTTATGACAAACCCATAGCCAATATCATACTGAATGGGCAAAAGCTGGAAGCATTCCCTTTGAAGACCAGCACAAGACAAGGATGCCCTTTCTCACCACTCCTATTCAACATAGTATTGGAAGTTTTGTCCAAGGCAATCAGGCAAGAGAAAGAAAGAAAAGGTATTCAAATAGGCAGAGAGGAAATCAAATTGTGTCTGTTTGCAGATGACATGATTCTACATTTAGAAAACACCACCATCTCAGCCCAAAACCTCCTGAAGCTGATAAGCAACTTCAGCAAAGTCTCAGGATACAAAATCAATTGTGCAAAAAGCACAAGCATACCTATACTCCAACAATAGACAAGCAGAGAGCCAAATCATGAATGAATTCCCATTCACAATTGCTACAAACAGAATAAAATACCTAAGAATACAACTTACAAGGGATGTGAAGGACCTCTTCAAGGAGAACTATAAAACCACTGCTCTAGGAAATGAGAGAAGATACAAACAAATGGAAAAATACTTCATGCTCATGGATAGGAAGAATCAATATCATGAAAACGGCCATACAGCCCAAAGTAATTTATAGATTCAATGCTACTCCCATCAAACTACCATTGACATTTTTCACAGAATTAGAAAAAAACTACTTTAAATTTCATATGGAACCAAAAAAGGGCCCGTATAGCCAAGACAATCCTAAGCAAAAAGAACAAAGCTGGAGGCATCACACTACCTGACTTCAAACTATACTACAAGGCTATAGCAACCAAAACAGCATGTTACTGGTACCAAAACAGATATATAGACCAATGGAGCAGAACAGAGACCTCAGAAATAACACCACACCTCTACAATCATCTGATCTTTGACAAACCTGACAAAATCAAGCAATGGGAAAAGGATTCCCTATTTAATAAATTGTGCTGAGAAAACTGCCTAGCCGTATGCAGAAGACTGAAACTGGGCTCCTTCCTTGCACCTTACACAAAAATTAACTTAAGATGGATTAAAGACTTAAATGTAAAACCCAAAACCATAAAAATCCTAGAAGAAAACCTAGGCCATACCATTCAGGACATAGGTATGGGCAAAGACTTCATGAATAAAACACAAAAAGGAATTGCAATGAAAGCCAAAATTGACAAATGGGATCTAATTAAACTACAGAGCTTCTGCACAGCAAAATAAATTAGCATCAGAGTGAACAGGCAACCTACAGAATGGGAGAACATTTTTGCAATCTACCCATCTGACAAAGGTCTAATATCCAGAATCCACAAGGAACTTAAGCAAATTTACAAGAAAAAAAACAAGCAACTCCAGCAAAAAGTGGGCAAAGAATATGAACAGACACTTCTCAAAAGAAGACATTTATGTGGTTAACAAACACATGGAAAAAAAGCTCATCATTACTAATCATTAGAGAAATGCAAATCAAAACAACAATGAGATACCATCTCATGCCAGTCAGAATGGTGATAATTAAGAAGTCAAGAAACAATAGATGCTGGTAAGGCTGTGGAGAAATAGGAACACTTTTATACCATTGGCGGGAATGTAAATTAATTTAACCATTGTGGAACACAGTGTGGTGATTCCTCAAGGATCTAGAACCAGAAATACCATTTGACCCAGCAATCTCATTACTGGGTATATACCCAAAGGAATATAAATCATTCTACTATAAAGACACATTAACACATATGCTTATTGCACCACTCTTTACAATAGCAAAGACATGGAACCAACCCAAATGCCCACCAATGATAGACTGGATAAAGAAAATGTACATATATACCATGGAATACTATGCAGCCATAAAAAAAGAATGAGATCATGTCCTTTGCAGGGACTTGGATGAAGCTGAAAGCCATCATCTTCAGCAAACTAACACAGGAACTGAAAACCAAACACCACATGTTCTGTCTCATAAGTGGGAGTTGAACAATGAGAATACGTGGACACAGGGAGGGGAACCTCACACACCCGGGGCCTGTTGAGGGATGGGGGAAAGGGGAGGGAGAGCATTAGGACAAATACCTAATGCATGCAGGGCTTAAAACCTAGATGATGAGTTGCTAGGGGCAGCAAACCATCATGGCACATGTAGACCGATGTAACACACCTGCACATTCTGCACATGCATCCTGGAACTTAAAGTAAAATTTAAAAAGTAATAAACAAACAAACAAAAAACCCTCATGTTTATTATCACCTGTAAATGTTGGAATTTGAAGTAAAGGCAAATGTGTGTATCAATGGAAATTCAACATGAATAGAATGTTGTGAATCCTTGCCATATTTGTAAGAAATTGCTTGCTTTATCAATTAACTTAATATTTCAAATTGGGATACTCACCAAATCAAATAATAAATGCACGTCAAGAAAAAATAATTTAAATGCCATTTAAAGTGGTAAAAATAAGAATAGCAGAACCTAATAATAATTCTAACAAGAAGTGTAATCTTCCAGGCGAAGATTCTAGATGGCACTGAGATATTAAAGATGGCCTAACGAGATATATACGGTGATTACAACAATGAAACAACTCCTTGACTGTCACTGTTTAAAAGTTAATCTCTAGATTCATTATGACTCCAATCCAAGTCCCAACAGGATTTTTTTTTTTTAACTTGACAAACAGATCCTGAAATTTAGGTGAAAAAATAAAATTCCAAGAATAACCAGGATATTTCAAAAGAATAGTGAGAGGAATCCTGTCCTCATCAGTATCAATCCCATAATAACTGAGGCAGTGTGGAATGGGCCCCAAAATATATTAGCAAAAAGAAAAAAAGTAAAAACTCCCAAGGAGATCTATGCCCATAGGAACTCTGGTATGGGAGACAGGTAGTGAGCAAACCAGGCCAGTGAAGGAGAGAAAGGGGGCTGAAAAATGGTTATCCAAATAAACGAAGGTAAAATTGTATCCTGATCTCACATCACTTCTGTACATAAAAATATATTTCAGAATAATACTTTAAATGTCTAAAAACGAAACAAAATTTTAGTAGAAAATATAGTTGAGAAATTTGTAGACATCAAAGTTTAAACAAGAACCAAAACATACCATTATACAAAAAATGACTGAAATCTTGGACTATATTTTAAAATTAGAAGTTTTTGATCATCAACGGACACCTTAAGTGAAGTAGTTTTAAACAGGGAAACAATATTTGTAGCATGCACAACCGACAGTATCAACATAGATACGTAATGTGTAGAAACGCCTTTAAATCTACAAGAAAAGTCCATATCACGGTATTTTTCTTAAAGGAGAAAAAAAAATCATGAATAGGCTCTTCACAGAGCAGAAGGCTCTTCTGGTAAAAAGCTCATATGAACAGATATTTACGTTCTTTAATGACCAGGAATACACAAAGGAAGATGAAGTAAAATACCCTGTTACACCGCACAAATTCACAAACGCCCAAGTGCAGCGGTTTGAAGCCAAAAGCCTCTTTAGGGATAAAATTTGATGGGAGAATCATATTTTCCTAAACATTTACCTTGTTTGTTTAATGGTGGTTAACGTGAAAATCATCCTGTGTCCAACTGCCTGTGTGTCCCCTGACGGGAAGGTCCTTTCTCAAGACACCCTGCTCTGCCAGGTACAGTTCCCTGGGTCCGTCCTAGGCCACCACTCCCTTCCTCCGCTAGCGCCTCTGGCTCCCGCCAGGCTCCAAGCAAACCACGCCCACCGGCCTCCCGCCCCATCCTGCCCACCGCCACCTCTCCTTCCCTTGCCCCCAGGCTCTCGTGTCCCTGGCCACTGCCCATCCCCCTGCGCCCAGGCTCTCACCCCTGCCTCCCCTTGCCCATTTTCCACCCACGCTCTTCGCCCAGGCTCTCATGCAGGTCCCACCCTCCCCATCCCCACCCCATACCCCCATACGCCCATAACCCGGCACCCAGGCTCTTTCCCCTACCTCCCTGCCCATTCCACTACCTCCCCTCTTCCCCAGTGCCCCTCCACACCCAGGTTCTCCCCCTTGCCCCCCCGCCCATCCCCCACCCACAGGCCTCCCTGCCGGTCCCTGCCATGCCCAGGCTCTCAGCCCTGCACTGTGTTGCCCATTCCCCTTGCCCATCCCCCGTGCCCAGGCCTCAACGCCCCTGCCAATGTCTCTCTTAGTCAATTATCCTTGCCTCACTTTCCACAAGGACATAAATCTTTGGGGAACCAAGAGTAATAAATTTGGACTTAACAGAGGGAGCAAGGAGAATCTGGGGCTTGACCACTCTCCAGCTCGTGGGCGCACCCATCAGGGCCATCGTGCTTTCACCTTTCAGCTTGTGGCTGTTCAACGAAGTCAGCGTTTCCTGGGTCAAACTTGGCAGATTTGCATTTTTGTCAAAAGATTTTATTTTTCTATCACTTTTTAATTAGTAACATATTACACCACGGATGGTAACATAGTATACCATGTTTCAATTAGTAACATATTATACCTATTAGCAGCTGGGGCTTTTACTTAACAGGGGTGGATTTTTCTAACAATATTCATTATTAATTACTTAAAAATTAACTTAGGTTATGTTACTTCTTAACAAACCCAAGTGTCAGATTGAGCAATTCTGCCTTAGACAGACACAGAAAGGCTCAGTAAGAGATCACAAAGGCGGAGAAGCTGCAAATGTTCTGGAGTCCTTGTTGCTAAACCCTTGAATGCTTGGCAGGGTCCCAGTGGGGGCCTAAATACTTCCGTTTGCATGAAAACGTGCTCCTTCCCGTAGCCCTGCCCAGTAAGTTGCAGTCAGGGTGCATCTGTCTGGTGCAGCTTATAGTCTCCTCTCCTAGGAAGCCCTGCTGCCAGCCTCAAACAGAAGGAGACAGGAGGCTCCCTGGCAACCTCTAGCAGAGGCCCGTGGGCCAGCCTCAACTTGCAAGGGCTCTGAGTGATTGTGCTACTCTTGAGAATCTGTGAAGCCTGCGGCCAAAACCAATCGCTGCAAAAACCATAATGGAACCCAGGTCCCCTTCCATTGGTGCATTCATTTATTCACTCCTGCGTGATGCATTCTGACCGTCACTCAACAAGCACGTAGTGAGTTTTACAGCATGCTGTTGTCAAATGCGGCAAATGGAGGGGATATGCCACAATACCAAACCTCACCATGCTTAATTAATCAAACCAAGAAGTAAATCTATTGAATTCCCAAGGAGCCATGGAGAGCAGAGCAGCCACCAGGATTCTCTTTGTATTAAACTCTCCAAGAACCTGTGATCAAAGTGACTCAGGGGACAGAGAGTGCCCTGCCCAGCACAGGAAGCCCACAGCATTGAGTGGTTACCTTCAGTGAACTAGGGAAACTCCAATCACCTCCCCTTCTCCTCCTCTCACAACCAGGATACCCAGGGGTGGGAGGTGCTAGGCCTAAATGCCTTTTGATGCTTAGAAAAATCCTTTATAAAGCTATTTGTGTGTGTGTGTGTGTGTGTGTGTGTGTGTGTGTGTAAATCGGAGTTTAATAAAAGTCTGTACAACAGCCAAACTATCAAAATGTTAGGAACCCACAAATAAGTGGCTTACCTCCTAGAGTCTTTCTTCTGTTTTTCATTTCACTGACGATTGAGATGTTAGAATCACCAAGCTAAATGTGAGAGACAGCCATGGTACAGCCGCTCCCCAACTCCCCTGTTTCTCCTACACTCCCCACAGAGAAGGGCTGTTCCAGGTGCTGAGCAGGACCCCACACCCAGGACATGTCTTTCGAGATTCAAGTGCATTTATTTACTAGGGAGGATCCACCTCTACTCACTGTTTAGAGTCAATAGGAGACACAGAAGTGGGTGGCTGGGGAAGCTCCCCCTCCCGCCCCTTCCCATACATCTCTCCTGGTGCCTGGTGCTTGTGTCTCATCCTGGCCAAGGCCATGGTCAGCTCTCTTGTTCCTCATTTCAGCCTTGGCTTGCCCAGGCCTGATCCACTGATCTCAACTGGGGACTTAAAGTCCTCCTGGCGACCCCAAGTCTCTTCTGGTACCTTACCCCCCTTTCTAGTTTCTTCTTGCACTTCTATTATTTTTTATCTAAAACCAACTATACTCCCTCTTTCAGGAAGCTCCTCTTTAGAAAGCTCCCTGCTTTCTAAAAGGAACAGTGAGCCTTACAGGTAGGATGCTGGAAGATTTGTTCACTCCAGTTCCAAACCTGTGGATGGGGCTGGAGATGGCTGTGCCTGGCAGGAGGATCACAGGTGGGGAGCACAGACTTCTGGGGAGCCCAGTGTATATCAGCAAGGAAATGGCACAGTGGAAACAGGACTCTACAAGAAGATGGGGGAGAGCTGCTCAGCAGGTGTTCAGATGTAAAACTTTAGGGAGAAAAAAGTTGTCTCAAGAGAATTTTGGGAAAGGTTTTCAGTGCAGTGTGCTATGTAAAATCTATGCTCTCCCTTCTAGATAACTTATGATAAAAAGCCAGATCGTTCTCATGGTTTGGAGGAATATCAGATAACCTCTTTGGTGTACACAGCAGACGACATGGTCTTCCTTTCCTCTCCCCTTCTCTCCTCTCTATTCTCTCCCTCCCTCCCTCCCTCCCTTTCTTCCTTCCTTCCTTCCTTCCTTCCTTCCTTCCTTCCTTCCTTCCTTCCTTCCTTCCTTCCTTCCTTCCTTCCTTTCCTTCCTTCCTTCCTTCTTCCTTATTATTCCTTCCTCCACACTTTCTTGTAGGATTACTACATTTTCTGCAATCTTAAGAAAGCAGCAGAGGAGAGTTGGGGTTGGGGTGACATAGCTGAGACCCTTCGTAACATAATTCCTGAGATCTTGGCAAACCAAAGACAGTAAAACAACTGTTTTCAGTTCTAGCCCTGCACCTTGCTTGCTCTGTACTTTTTAACAAATCACTCAACTTCTCGCACCTTGCTTGCTCTGTACTTTTTAACAAATCACTCAACTTCTCTAAGCCTCAGTATCTTCAATTTAAGTGAGGATAATAAATGTCTCTTTATATTGTCACTGTGAGGGTTGAATAATACAATAATGAGTTTGTTTATATAAATTATGAAGTGATTATATTTTAACTGATTCTTATAATTCATCAGAACACCTTTTCTGAAATTCACTGATGTAATTTGCAGAACACATTTTTTAAAAGAGCCACCATGACTGCAATGTTTTATTCTAGCCTCAGTGAATCTGTGTCAAGGCATCAGCCCAGCCTGTCTTCGTTGTCTGGGCCCTTGGTGCTGCTGCTGTGTCTGGCACATCAGGAGGACCAGGGGAAGGAGGAGAGCTCCCGAGCATGGTGTGGAGGCAGGGAGCACTGCCAAAGCCATATGCTCAGGGGAGCCAGAGGCCACAGAGAAATGTGGTTTTACTTTTCTGAGCTATGAAGTTTTAGAAAATAATTTCCCCATTTTTTTGATGTGATGCCTGAAGGAAAATAATAATAAAACAAAACTGGAGGAGGGCGGATTATCTGCCAAATGACATTTTCCCCTATTCTTTCTGCTTCTATTCCTAGAAAAAAAGAAATTGAAAACTGCAGGGAAAGTGTTGGCAGCATCCCAGACTTTCTTGTTTTGCTGCTAATCACTCTGACAGCAGATTTCTTTTTCAGAGGATGAGAAGCCAATTCCTCCACCCTGCTGCTGTCTTTAGACAATGAGGAAAGATGATGATGGTGACATTTATTAGGTGCTTGCTACGTGCAGGCAGCATGCTGAATACCTTGCCAGAATGATGGTGATTTTCCTTGCAACAGTACCATGGGGCTGGCCTAAAGTGAGGACCCCAGGCTCAGCATGGAAGTGATACAGCTAGGATGCAGACAGGGTCACTCATTCCTGGGCACACTCAGTCATTCTGAAGCATGATGTTGCCTTCCTGATTTGGAAACTGCAAAACAATTTTAAATCTTCAGATTCAGAGTTTCAAAATGCACAACCCCGAACCATAGATACAAAAGAAATGGAAGCCACAACAAAAGCCCTTCAGTTCACCTTCTTACTTTACTCCAATCACCCAGCACTGTGAAGCTAGTCATATTTGAACGCAGGAAGCTAATCCAAATCACGAAAACTCCTCTGAAGATCTGGTTTCCAATGGATAAAAATAAGCTTATGCTGAAGATCCAGTAGCACTTCTTCAGACTCCTTCAGTAATACCTTGCATACTTAAAGAGTCTTATTCCTCTTCCTGGTTTTTGAAGGAATGGAATAAGAAGTGATTTGAGGATAGGATTTGTTAATGGTCCAAACTCACTGAAACAGGCCAAGGAGAACCAGAATTCTCTGCCCAAGGGCAGCTACCTGATGTTGATCCTTTGGCCACCCTACCTGCCTGAGGATTTCCTAGGCCAGCCTGTCAGAGATGGCTCACATGGCTTTACGTGGAGGAAAGCCATGATTAAGTATTATAATAAGAATGTGTGCTGCACTTCACAGTTTGTAATGACTGTGGATATCATGGAAACGCTCCACCATCTCCATTAGGCCCCTTCCAGATGGACACATTCTCCCTTCTCCACAGCTCATCCTGGCTGCCGCCCAGGGCAGGGGAGCGCTGCCAGCATGACTTCTCGCACGACTGTCTCTCTTCCTCGCCAATTCTGTATGTCTTTCCAAGGGCCACCTGTCTTCTTCCCCATACTTGATTATGCCAGTTGTACTTAGATTAATTATAGAATGTAATACTTTGTAAACCGATGAAGTAGGGGGTAAATGAAATGCATGTGAGGAAAGAGATCTTTATCAAATTTAAGACATCATCGGTTTTAAGGCAACCGATAATTTTATGTATCACTTAGAAAAATTACCAACAATTAAAGCATGATATGTCATTGATTTTAAGAATATTCCTATTACAGAGAACTTAAAATGTGGGCAAAAAGTGCATGTTAGAATTAATGAACTATGGAACCAGGCATGATGGTTCACACCTGTAATCCCAGCACTTTGAGAGGCCGAGGTGGGTGAATCACGAAGTCAGGAGTTTGAGACCAGCCTGGCCAATATGGTGAAACCCCATCTCTACTAAAAATGCAAAAGATTAGCTGGACATATTGGTGGGCACCTATAATCCCAGCTACTTGGCAGGCTGAGGCAGGAGAATCACTTGAAGCCGGGAGGCAGAGGTTGCCGTGAACCGATATCATGCCACTGTACTCCAGCCAGGGCAACAGTGCGGGACTCTGTCTCAAAAAAAAAAAGAATTATTGAAATATAGTATGTTGAATACTTTGGAAAAACTGCAAAAAAAAAAAAAAAAAACAACAAGAAAACAGAAAACTGTTAAATGTAAAACAAACATACAGTTGACTATTCACATATACTGTGACCACCAATTAAACCTCAGGACACATCCCCGGAGGAATACTTACATATACACCAGAGGAGACACATGCAAGAATGTTCATAACAACACTGTTTATAATAGCAAAAACCTGGAAGCAATCCAGTGTCCATAAGAGGAAACAAGATGAAAAAAATGTGGCACATTCACAAAGTAGAATATTATGTAGCAGTCAAAATTAAATAATTACAACAGCGTGAGTGAATCTTAAGAATATAATATTAGGCAGGGCATGGTGGCTCATGCCTGGCCTCCAAAAAAAAAAAAGAATATAACATTAAATGATAAAAGTTACCTCCAAAATTATTAACAACATGATAATTTTCTTCTGAAATTAAAAGTAATTAAATGAAAAATAAACACACACTTTTGGAATATGTATTGATGCTATCAAACCAAAGAAAAAGAAAACTAAGAAAAAAGGAACATGGTATTTGGGATGACAGCTAACCATTTGGAGGAAGTAGGGAGATGGGAAGGGGGAAGAAGCTATGGGTATCCATAGGTAGGTTAAAGTCAAAATTATTAATGAGTAGTTGTATGAATGTATTACATTATCTGGTGTAATGATGTATTACATTATGAAATATGTGAAGAATTAGCTGAATAAAGGAAAGTCATGCATTGATCAATAATGACAGTATATTTTGGAGCAGAGATTATGAGAGATGTAATTCTGCGCAACTGAGGTTCAATGAAAAGAATCAGCATATAGGCCAAGTAGATTTTTAAGTGCCCTCATTTGGAAATTGAATTTAAAATGTCTTTTGTTATTAATTTATACAGTTTTAAAAATATATTTTGGATACAAGTACTCTGTTGACTACACGGGTTTTAAGTATCTCATCCTACTCTGAAGGTTGCCTTGGATGAACCAAATTCTTAAATTTTAATAAAGACTGATTTATCACATTTTTGTCCTTTTATGGCCAGTGGTATTTGTGTCTATTTTTAGGGGGAAAATTTTTTTCCCTATCCCAAGATCTCAAGTAGTTATTATTATGTTCTCCTACAAACATTTTTATTTTTTACACTTCGCATTTAGATCTGAAGTCCATCTGGAATTGATATTTGTGTTTAGTGAAAGGGCATGGTCTAGTTCCATTATTTTTGCGAATACCAGTAGCTATTCTATGCCCAGGACATTTTTTGAAAAGACTATTGTTTCCTTCAATGGACTTCAGCGTCACCTTTGCCATAAATATATGTGTGTTTGGTTCTGGAATCTTATGCATTCTACTGTTTCACTCAGATCTACTCTACTGTACCTCCTGATATCTGGTAGTATACTGTATCTGGTAGTAGAAAGTTTTCAATTTTATTTTTCTTCTTCAAGATTGTTGTAATTATTCTAGACTTTTTGCATTTCTGGATGATTTTTAGAATCAGTTTGTCAGTTTACTCTCCCCACTTGGTAATAATAATTTTTTTTTATAAAACCTGACTCTTGACAATAAGCATGCTATATTCTTTCATTAATTTAGGTCTAATTTAATTATTCAGTAAAGTTCTTACTTTTGGTGTAGAAGTCTTTTGCATCTTTCTAAGTATTTCCTATTTTTTATGTTATTGTAAATTACATGTAAAATTTAATTCTGGATTTTTGTTGTTGGTATAGACAGACAATTGATTTCCATAGATTAATCTTATCTCCAAAGATATCACTAAATTCACTTACTAATGCTAATATAATTAATCAAATTATTCTAACAGATTTTCTCTACAATCTCTTGAAATTTCTAGGTAAACAAGATCATATTATCTGCAAATAATAATTTTATTTATTCCTTTTCAATTCTTAAACTATTTATTTCTTTTTCTTGCTTCATTGCACTGCCTCCAGTACAATGTTGACTAAAAGTGATGTAGCAGTACCACTTGTTTCTAATTGCATGAATAAATTTCCCATTATTTTGCCATGGAGTATAATTTTAACCAGAGATTTTGTAGATTCTTTATCTGATTAAGCAAATTCCCATCTATTTCTAATTTGCTAGGAATTTTTTAAATCATTAGTGGACATTGAATTTAATACATGCTTTTTCCGTGACTATCAAGGTGATCATATAATTGTTCTCCTTTTTCTATTAATTGGTTGCATGTTTTGATTTTGTGTTGGCAAAGCATGCATGCATACCCAGAATTGTTCATCTAGTCATAAAGTATTATGTTGTTGGATTGTACTTGCTAATATTTAGTTAAGAATATTTGAATCTATATTCATAAGAGTGATTGGTCTGTAGTTTTCCTATCTCCTAATGTCTTTGTCAGCCTTCAGAATCAATAGTATACTGACTTCATAAAAAGCATTAGGACATGTTCTCATCTGTTATGGCACTTCTGTGGAAGAGTTTGTTGCAAAATTGTTATATTTCTACCTTCAATGTATGGAAGTATTCACAGGTGAAGCCATCTGTTGCCAGGGATTTCTTTCTGAAAAGGAAGATTCAATTTCATGTATATCAGAATATTCATATATCAGCATATGCAGAACTTATGTATGTCATAATTTACAGATATCTATAATATGTGTAAGAATGATCCTTTTATATTCTGTAACTTGTGTTTCCCTCTTTTTTTATCTTTGTCAGTTTTCCGAGGTTTAGTCAGTTTTATTAATCTTAAGTCGCTCTTAGGTTTGTTGTTTTTCCACAGTATGCTTGGTTTTTTTTTTTTTTTTTTTTTGATATATGCTCCTATATGTATTATTTGTTTCCTTTTCCTTTCCATGGGCTTGCCTTATGCTTTTTCCCTTTTTGAAATACAGTTTTAAATAATGGATTTCAGGATTTTTCTTTCCTAATATGTGCATTTAATGCCACATATTTCTATATGAGCACTTATTTTCATCCCATAAATATAGGTAAGTAGCCTTCATTATAATTTAGGTTAAAACATTTTCTAGTTTCCCTTTTGGATTTTTTTCTTGGATCCATAGAATATTTAGAATTGTATTAACTTCCCTATAGTTGGGGTTTTTATAATTATCTTTCTGTTAGCAATTTCTAGCTTAATTCCATTGTTGTTTAAAAACATACTATAATTAATTTCAACCTTTTGTCTGATCATATAGCCATCATGTACAGGACTTTTACCCTTATAACCTTCATTTAGTCCAAGTTCTGCCTGAAAACCTACATTTAATGTTCACCCTCAATCTCGTTGTCAATTTATATCCAGGCATTTTGTATCGTGGGATCTTGTTTTGATTTGCATCTCCCTAATGAAAAATACTGTTGAGCTCTTTTCATATGCTTATTTGCCATTTGTACATCTTCTTTGGTGAGATGTCTGTTCAGTTCTTTTGCTCAGTTTTTATTTATGTTGTTTTCTTATTGTTGAGTTTCAAGAGTTTTTTCTGCATTTTGAATATCACTTCTTCATCAGATATGAATATTTTACAAATATTTTCTTTCAGTCTGTGGCTTGTCTTTTCTTTTTATTAACAGTCTCTTTGACAGAGGATAAGTTTTTAATTTTAATAAAGTTCAACTTAAGTTTCTCTTTCTTTCCTGAATCGTGCTTTCAGTATTTTATCTAAAAACTCATCACCAAACCAAGGTTACTAGATATTCTCCTATATTTACATCTGGATATTTATAATTTTGTATTTTACATTTAGACATATGATCCATTTTGAATTAATTTTTGTGAAAGGGCCTAAGGTTCATGCCTAGATTTACATCTTTCTTACAGATGTTAATTGTCCAAGCCTTTTGTTGAGTAAATCTTTTCTCCATCGAATTGTCTTTGCTCCTTTGTCAAAGAACAGTTGATTACATTTGCATGGGTCTATTTCTAGGTTTCCTATTCTCCTCCATTGATTCATGTGTCTATTTATTCTTCCACTAATCCCATGATTAGTACAACTTCTTCGTAAATCTTGAATTCAGATAGTATGGATTTTCCAAGTTTGTTCTTCTTGAGTATTGTGTTAGCTGCCCTAGGTATTTTGCCTTTCAGTATAAGCTTTAAAGTCAGTTTGTCAACAACTACAATGTAATTTCCTGCAATTTTTATTGGGATTATGTTTATAGACCAAATTGGGAAGTATTGATATGTTAAGAATATTGTATGTTCCAATCTATGAACATAGAATATTTCCTTATTTATTTAGATCTTCTTTTATTTCTTTTGTCTGAGGGAAATTGTCAGCTTATCTCAGAAATTTTCTCCCATCTGGAATTTTGGCTCATATACTCTCTCTTGTTTCCATAGCTCTCTGACAGGTATTTAAATATTATCGATAATAATTTATCTGTTTTTTTTCTAGTCGCTGTGGCTGGAGTGTTGGTCAACCCAGAAGCAGGTAAGGAGCCACTTGTATTTACTTTGGGGACTTATATTTCCATTTAAAAACATATACACAAATATATATACATATATATGTATGTATGTGTATATATATATCTATGCCTTTCTTCAGTAAACAATGGCACACTATATGCATTTTTTCTGCAAATTGTTTCTTCCCCAGTTTGTAGTAATTCCTGGAGTTCATTTCACATTATATGCAAATATTCCTCTCTTCTTTTTACAAGTGAATGTACCACAGTATGTTCACTAGTTGTTTCCAGTCTTTTGATAGCGAGTACAACATTGACAACCTTGTTTAAAGGTTTTAATTTCCTGGCAATAAAAACCATTACATTTTTAAAATAAATTTATTTTTATTGCTCAGGAAATTTTGTTTGTATTTTTTTCTGTTCTTTGAAATGTGTAGAAGAGTTCTTATTGCCTACCATATGGTCAATTTTCATGTGTACTCGAAAAATTGGAATGTCTATTTTAAGAGTTCAGAGTTAGTGATAGATAATAAATTCTAGTTTATTAAATGTTTTATTTGATTTGATCTGTTTTGAAGTGACAAAGTAAGTTAAAATATCTACTATTTATGTGATCCTGTTTTCTTTTGCATCTACTGAACTTTCTGCTTTTTCAACATTGCTATTTTGTTGTAAGATTCAAGAATATGAGTAACCATTATGTATTCATTATGAATTACATGGTCATTACATAAGATATCCTTTGTTGTTTCTTTTAATCCTTTTTATGTGAATTTTACTTCATTAGGTATCAGGATTGTGACTTTTACTTTCTTTTTGTTTACGGTTGGCTAATATGTTTTTGCTCATTAATTTTGTTGTTGTTGTTAACACTCAGAATTTCTTTGTTTTAGGTGTGTCCTTTGTATACAACTTATTATTTGATTTAGTTTTGTTAGCCAACCTAAAAATCTATAAATTATGTCAATTTATGTTTGTGTAAGATATATATGTCATTATTTATTTCATGTCCCATACTGCTGATTGTACATGTGTGTATGACTTCTATTATCTGGCCAGTTTCTTACCCCTTTTCTCTTTGACTAATACAATACTAATATTCAGGGTATTTTTTTTTTCAACTTTTCAATTTTACTGCTTTGATTTTCTTCTTTGGAGACTCCTATCAGCATATATCACATTTTTGTTGCTTATCTTCTGTATCTGTCACTTTCTCTCACATAATTTTTATACATTAATTTCTTCCCATCTTCTTCTCCTAAGGCATAACCTATGATAGTTCCTTATCCTTGTGTTTCTTCTAGTTTTGTATTTGTTTCTGAAATAAAATTAATATTTAATTCTGAAAAAAAATTGTTTTATTTCCAATTATTTCCTGACTTCTGGTAGCTATCTTTTAAAATCTTTTCTTGAATTATTTAATAGCTAAGTTTTCCTTAATCTTGACTTATACTATTATTTTATATCATCTATCATTTTCTTAATATTTTTAACAAAATTGCATTATTAAGTTAGATCGGTTACCTATTTTGTGGAGTTGTTAATTATCTGCAAAGACATTATTTGATTTCTTATATCTTTTTTAAAAAATATAACTTTCTGTGAGATTTGACAACACTTCTTTTCTACTTCTTCTATTTAAGTGAGATGAGTTTTACTCTTATAAGGAAAGGTAGGCACTGGGATGATTTCCTTAAGTCCTTAATACAAGAGCTCTTTCATCTACAGTTTTTACCAAAAGTTCAAAACTTTGCACCACCTTCTGGTTTTCTTCCCCTGCCCTGCTCTTCTATTTGAATCTTGTCTTTCCTTTGACCCTTTTGTCCCTTTTCTCCGTGATTTTGATCGTACTCCTTGGTTCAAGCACATCTTGGAAGGGAGTATTTTCATTAGTCTGAGACTGCACAGGACCCAGAGCCCTTCATCAGCCATGTGACATTCCTATGGCCTCTTAACTCATTCTTGGATTAGAACCTGCAAAGGACCCTTCCCACTTTTGTTGGATGGCTTCAGAATAGCCTATGATTCATCCAGTAACATCTGTTTATAATTGAGGGAGTTTCTAGTTGTAAAAGTTATTAGAAGTCCCATTGTCCTCCTTCTACTATCACATATGCCGTTCTAATGACAGAAGAATCTTGCCGCATTTGGCAGTTTGTCCTCACCCACTAGTACTCTGAGACATGTGGGGATATCTTCTCACCAAGTATTGGGATAGAAGCTGTCTGAGGCATTTCGGTTTTTGTGTCCTGGATGTCCAATGGCAATTCAGATGAATGACTCAATACACTGCACTCACAAAGTCCTAACCTCTACAATTCTCTAGGAGTCTCAGCTCCATCCCACTTCAGGTGTTTACACCAATGGCAAAACTTGTTTAACATCCAGAAAGACTTTGTGACTGAAGTTGCAAATTAGATGTGATATTTGCATCCTTCTCACTCTCTAGCATCCGCACTCCCTCCACAGCTGTGGTTTAAGCTTTCAGAGACCACCAGGCTGTTGTTCTTTCCATGTTCTCCCAGTTAGTCTTCTTTCTCTCTCCCTCTCTCCCGCCCCTCCTTCCTTTCCTTCATTCTCGCTCTCAATCTCTCTTTTAAACTGGCTTAATTTATTCTTTTTCCAGCCTAAGCCTTCATCATCGCCTGATTTTTTTTTAATCAACATTGTCCCCATGTCTCTTATATGAATATCCTATTATGAATTAATTAATACATTATCAATCCTATGTGGATCAATCCCTATCTCATCTGTAGCTTTACACTGAGGCTGGAAATTCCAGAAAGACATAGTTACTCTTTGTCCCCAATAACTGACATAAAGCTGGACACATCAAGGATGCTAAGCAAATATCCATTGGATGACAAAGACTATTTCACAGCATAGATGAAGGCCATTGTGCAGATGTGGCCTCCAACTCAGCTGGTCTCACATCTGTACTGTTATTGCTTTTTGTTTGCTTTTGGTCTATTTCATCTTTTGTTTTTCTCAGTAGTTATTTTAAACTTTCAGTTTTAAAGTAAGTATCTTACCAATGACTCATTATCAAGCAATGTTATTTATTTATTTTTCTACTTATTAATTCAACATACCAAGTGCCAGAAACTATGTTTGGCATTGGGGGTCCAGTGGTGAGCCAAAACAGACATGGTTTATACCATGAATTATACCGAAGAATTACAATTTAATGGGGGAGACAAACCTTAATCAATTAATCAAGTGAAAATTGCAATTACAATAAGTGCTCTGAAGGAAAGAGACTTAAGTTATGAGACCAACAATCAAACAAGTTGACCTAGGTAGAAACATTCCAGAAGGCTTCTCTGCAGAGCTCCAAAAGGTATGTTGAAATTAACCAGAGGGAGGCGGGAGAATAGCAGAGAGCATTGCATCTAAGTGAAGTAGCACTATCAAAGCCCTGGAGATTTTCTTCCATTCACATGCCTAACAGAGATCAAAATATGCAGTCCAAGGATGCCAGTTACCTCTTTCCCCGGTCTATCTATTAGTCTCTACTGACCTTGCTGATAGGAATCTGTCCTGAGAGATGGGTGCTTCTCCAAGCCTGTTTGCCTCACCTGGTCCCCTCTGATTTCAGCATACCTTTTTTCCCTAACATCTATAGTAACTAAACAGATTTGGCTTTGTAAAACTCCGTGTACCTCTCCAGGCCTCAGTTTTCTCACTTATCACATGTGAGGTTTAGATGAAGGGGTCTCCGTGACCATTCTCAGTCTCCACAGCCTCTGAAGGAGTTCTCTTCACTGGCTGGAAGGCCGTGCCCATTTACACAACAGCCCATAGAGAAGGGGCATCGCTGTCTCATGCAGATCTGCCACCAACGCCTTTTGCATTGTGTCATGGGTCTCCTCTGGACCTACAGCCCCAAAGTCCTTGTGACACCTCATTCTTTCCTAGAAGTACAGGACAAATCTGGTATCAACAGAAATCTGCCAAATATATGCCCTTTTGGGGAGTGGGAAGTGAAGGAGGCCCCTTTGGGTACAACTTACTAGACTGAGGGACCAACTGGAGCCAGGCAGAAGAAGACAAATGAAGAAAGGAGTTGTGAGACTCTCCCCCGGGGTCTATGAAGGCACATCCAGGGCTGGTCTTGTCCATCAGCTTCTTGGGTTTTCATATTCCCTGGTTAAAACACCACCATCTATGTTAAAACAAACAGCTCTATTGCCAGGTATCATTAGCCCGGCAACAAAAGCAAAGCAGCTACTGCTGTCTGTTAATTGATTCCAGGGATCAAATATTGTACCCACTTTTCCTTAGGATTGAGGACTGAGGTCACAGGCAACTGGGAAAACCTTTTTTGGCACCATGGAGTTTAACCAGGAGGAAAAGCTCTGCATTTCTGAGTGTTCAAGACCCTTTGTCCCCAAGTCCCTTTTCCATCCCCACCTCCCCTCATGTGCCCCCTGGTCCCTATCATGCACATGCACATCATGGCTTGGCCCTCAAGTGCCCAGTCCTTTTCTCATGCTGGTCCATGCTCCATGCCTTTCCTCCCACTCACTCTCTCTTTCTCTCTCTCTCTCTCTCTCCCCCAATGACCGTCTTTATATCTCTTTCCCTAATCCTACCCAGGCCTCCAATCACTCTCAGGCCTCATCTCTCTCTCTCTCACTTTTTATTTGTACCACATTTTATTCATCACACACACACACACACACACACACACACACACACACACACACACAGCCTTGCCATTTTATGTAGTGGTTCACTGTTTACGCATCTGTCTCCCCTACCAGACATTGATCTTGTCAAGGGCAGGAATCATACCATGTCTTTCCTCCTCCACACTTAGCACTGGACCCAGGACATCATGATCAGAGTTGAATATTTGCTGAATTGGATCATTCTTACTCCTTCAGCCTGGGAAATGTTTCAGGAGCAGCTGCTCCCTTAGTGCATAGATGGTGTTTTGGAAAAGATCAGCAGACAGGCCTGCTGCACTGTGTCCAGCTATAGGCTCTTTGGGATGCCCTGACCCAAATGTGGAGGCAGAGCCCACAACTCTGGGCCCAGCTCTTGCCCAGGATGCAGTTCAAATCCTAGCATGGGCCCCTCTGAGGCTACTAGGCTTATTCCTGCATCCCTGGTTCTTAAAGAGCATCTCAACGCCGTTTCAGACCGAACGGCCTCCGCAGATGGACTGGCAAGACAGGAAGTGAAGAGCATTTCCCAAGCCCTAGACAGAGTCCTGCCTGTAGAGGAAGGAGCCTAGCTTCAGTCCCTGCTCAGTTGCCAAGAGGCTGATAGTGGGAAGGGGGCTGTGTCATGGATGGTGAGGACCGGGGGAGGGTCATGGGGTTCTAGAGAGCTGTGTCATGGAGGGTGAGGATGGAGGGAGGGTCATGGGGACCTAGGGGGCTGTGTCGTGGAGGGTTAGGATGGGGGAGTGTCGTGGGGTCCTAGGGGGCTGTGTTGTCGAGGGGTGAGGTTAGGGGGAAGGTTGTGGGGTCCTAGGGGGCTGTGTCATGGAGGGTGAGGATGGGGGGAGGGTCGTGGGGTCCTCATACAAGTTGTTCTGCTCCTCTGGATGTGTCATCTGTAAAAGAACCGTCTTGCTTCCTAAAATTCTAAGATTCTAACCCAAATAATTGTATTTTCATACGTAAAGTTGAGATAACTTCTATCCTGATCTACTTATTCTAAGATGATGTTTTCTTAATGGACCAGAAAGCATATCCAAAATAAACCCACTTGCATGCTCGCAGTCTGCATTGCCAGAAGCAGGTGAGAGAGCGCCCTGTCTCCCAAGTGTAGAAAACACAGAGCCTCCTGGGTCTGAATTTTCAGCAGTGTTAAAATCTTTAGGGTTTAAGCCCACTTGTTTGCATCTAAAAATGGAGACTTCCTGTTCTTTTGAAGGTTTAATGCAAGCATCCTGAATTTCTGATAGATTCCCACAAAAGATCGTGGGGTAAATGTATTTTTAAAAGCCCAAAGTTCACAGAATCAATCTCCCTATAAGCATGCACACCTGTTCGTAACCTTGAAGGAGAGCCAGTATAAAGGAAATTCTAGTCAGAACTTATGAAAGCAAAACTTTTAAGAACTGTTTTTGAAACATTTGTTGAATTCAAAGCCATAAGTATATTGACCCCAGTGCACTCTTTACTTGTATCTTTTTTTGAAAACAAAAGGGCTAGGGAGCTTGTTCTCTATTTCAGCCCTAAATGTTATGTAAATTTTCAATCAACACATATTTATGAACCACCTGCCCTAGATGAGGCCCTCTGCTGGGTGCAGGGGATACAGAAATACTCAGGAAACCTGTAGAATGGGGGAGGATAAAGCAGTGAAGACTAAGAGGTCGAGAGTGCCATCCTACGGGTATGTCTAGGGGCAGGAGCCAGGGTCAGGGGCAGCAAAGCTTCTGGAAAGAACTCACAATGGCTTTAAAGGATAAAGGCAAAGGAGTAGGAGTTTGCCAGGTAGAGAAAGGGAATAGCATCTCAAGGAGAATAAACAGACCAGACCAGACAAGGCACAGAAATATGAAGTTGTGAGTGTCTTCAGAGAAGATTGAACAGGCTGGGAGAGAAGAGAGATGAAATGCACCACTGAAGAGGCCAAATTAGGAAGGAATGAAAATCCCAGACTAATGTGTTAAGAATAGATCCTCTGGGCAATGGGGAGACAAGCCAGGATTTGAAGTTATTACACGTTCAGACTTGCCTGTGGAAAGGTCTCTGTGCAGCTATGCAGGAGATGAATGAGAAGGGAAGATGTTCATTGCACAAGACCAAAGAGGAAGCTGCTGCAATCATGTGGGTGGGACATGGTGAAGGTAACAGTAATGGACTAGAGAGAAAAAGATGAAGCAAGAAACACATAGGAGTAAGGATGCCCATGCCCAAAGGGATGGAGAGTGAGGAATAGGATGAATTCAAGAACACTTCACAAAGTTTCATTTGAATGATGGAGTTTATAATGGCAATAATATCAAGATGTTGACCGATATTTATAGTATTTACTGTGTAGCAACTAAAATTTTAAGGGCTTTATACATATAAACTCACTTAAGCCTCACCAACCTCATAAGTAGGTACCATATTACTATTTTACAGATGAGAAAGCTGAGGCACAGAGAGATAAGTAACTTGTCCTTGTTCACACAGTAAGTGGTAGACCCAGGATTCAAACCCAGGCAGTGTGGCGCCTGAAACTATAGGTTACTCATTTTCCATGCATTGGATTGAACAGGATGTACATTACAGGAGGAGATGCAAACTGAGGAGAAAAATATGAGTTCAGGTTTGGGTAAGTGAGATCGAGGTGCCTGTTCACCCAGGAGTACGTGCATCTGAGAATGCCACAGAGCTTCCATGGCTGCAGAGATATCTGTGCATGGGAGCCTGGCAGTTCCACAGACAGGCAGCACAGTCTGGCCCGGTGAAACCAGCCCAGTTCCCAGTCTGCCAGTTACTATCTGGGTCAAATCAATTCATGTTCCTGGACCAGTTTCCTCATCTATGAAGTGGCCATAATCGTACTACTTCATGATACAGTGCAGATTAAATAAGACAACTTATATAAAGCTCTAGGCCCTGGCACATAAATGTGCCATAATATTTTAAATCCCTTCCCAGACCCTGTCCCTGCCCGATGTGGTATTTTACAGAAAGTGATAGGAAAAACCTCACCACCCTATGTGACTTCTCTGTAGTTAAGAAATGTGTGTGGTCACAACTATCTCCTCAAAGCCAGGGGAAGCTAGAGTTTGCTTTAGGAATAATTCAAATCCTGCACTTTCTGCTCCCTAGCACTAGACCAACGTACAGGGTGGCCTGCTCTGTAATGGCTTCATTTCCTGACGTTCACAGGGGATCTACATGTCTGTCTGGAATCACCACCAGGCCCTGAGGCCATAAAGATGACCCTAGGGAGGGAGAGGACATTTCCATCTGTGGAAGGTAAAGGACCAAAAGCATGCAAGAACGGGTGCCCCAGAAACACCTCTTTACCATGTGTGTGTCGAGCTACAGCAAGCTCAACAAATACTTTCTATAGAATAGAAAGTCTCATGCTTCACTGTCTCCCACAGAAAGGTCAACCAGCTACTACCTACAAATGGGAACATCCTTTTACAAACCTCAGAACTTAGAGATAAGCCTGAGACACTTGAGTGGTCCACAGGACTGAATGATATCCAAATTAAAAGGGTAGGAAGAATGGTCTTACTCTGATTGTGCCACCCTCCACCTGCAATCAGCACAGAGAGGAGATGGATGTCAAATGGAGACGATTTCCCTGGGGCCACAGTTTCTACATGGGGGGAAGAGAATGAGAGGCAGTCATCCAGCTTCCCTAGCATTCTGAGACAGCTCCAGGAAGCCCACTTCAATCTCACCTCACAATAACACTGGGAGTAATGGCATAGCTAGACCACCTAGGGTCAGGCAGAAACAAAGAAAGGAGGCAGAGGTTATAGTGATGTTGGTGATACCTCTGTGTTCCTGATGTCACAGGATCTTTAGGGTGTTGCTTCTCCAGCCAGAAACCTCTGTGGCCAGGGGAGCCTCTGCTTGAGTTTTGCTTGTGCCCACTGGGCTCGTTCCACTCACTCATCCCAGCAGGCTTCACTCAGCTCACACTACTGGCTTGGACTTCATGCCTGCCAAGGATGAGCCAGGAGCAGAGCAGCAAGGGGTGTGTAAGCGAGCGAGTGTGGGATCTGACCACTGCACGTAGCCAGGCACACCGGTTGCTGTGGCAGGGCAGGCAGCTCCAGGTGCCAGCAGAGATGCTGCTCCATGCAAGACTGTGGCTGGACCAATGCACTACAAGCGGCTTCTGTTGAGGACACCCACATCTGGACAAGGGGAATGCAGTGGTATCTGAAAGCTTAGAGATGCCGGGAACCACAGAGTCCCAAAGAGAGTGTTACAGCATGTCATAGTCCCGGCTCAGGGAGCCCTAAGTTCTGGGCTCCCAGAAGGGCCACAGCTGTTCTCTCCTTCTTGTTACCCACAGCATGGTGAGTGAAGGGTGGGGACGGGGGAGTAGGGGGAGAGGGAGAGAGAAAGGTAGGGAGAGGGGGAGGGTGTGTTTCAGGGAAGGTGTGTTTCACCCTGTTTGTGTTACAGCTCTTTCAGTCCACCACCCTGCTCTGGCCTGTGGCTCCTGGGCTGGCCTGGCCCCACCGCTGCTTCCCGTCACATGGGGTGGCTGCCTGGCACCAGCAGAGGGCAAGAGGGCTATAGTGTTACAGAAGTTCTGGCTCAGGGAATCCCAAGTTCTGAGCCCCAGAAGGGTCACCACTCTTCACTCCTGCAGTCTGGGAGCATGCCACTGTCCACAGCTTGGTGAGCTGGCCAGGAACATGCTACAGCTTCTTTCACTCCCACCACTTGTCAAGTCCCAAGTTTTTGTCCTGTGTCCAGAAAGAATGAGGTTATACTGACAACTGGAAGGTGAGGAAAGAGGAGATGAGTTTTACTGAGCAACAGAACAGCTCTCAGGAGACCCGAAGTCGGTAGCCCTTCTGCAGGCAGGTTGTCCCCACAAGTGTCTGAGTCTGAGTCTGGCATTTTATGTGCTCAGAATGGAGGAAGTGCATGCTGATTAGTCCATGGGCAGCCATGGGTGGGCCTGGGAAAAGCACCATCCAGTTGGCCAAAAGGCATCAATGAAGTTCTAAATCCAGGTTGAAGGCTCCACCCAGAACTGGCAGCCTGGTCCCCAGACTTCAAGCCGTTCCTCGCTTGAAGGTGGGGTTTTACCAGGGACCTGCCTCTTCCGACCTAGGAACAACATCAACAAGCCATCTGTGGTGCCCAGGCTCTCTGTACTGATGGGCAATCATGGGCCCACTACAAGATGCCCTCAGCCCCTAGTCTCCCTCCCATGCTTGTCCATGCCCAAAGTCCAGAGGGGGTGCAGGCAGCAGAGGGCTGATGTGTAAGTGCTACCCTGAGTGCATGCACACCTGGCCAGGTTACAACAGTGCCTGTGTTAGGCCACAGCTTTGCTCCACACCAGAGCAGATGCCAGGAGTGGAGAGAGGCCAAGGAGGGAGAGCAGGCATTTCCAATCCTGTGGGGGCATGGGGCTTCTCAGGCCTCCAAGAGCACAGGGATGCCCAGGTCTGGAGCCACAGCTGGGCAGCTGCCGCTGCACCTGAAAGAATGGATTCCCACCCTGCCAACTCAGTAGAGTGTGGGGCTCCAGCTGGGATCATCTGTTCCCATCCCCACTAGCTCCACAGAGCACTCAGCCCTGGGTGTGCCTTCCCCACTGCAGCTTGTGTCCTCTCAGCGGCTGCTCCAGACAGGCTGCCATTGCCATCACTGAGAGCCATGATGTCATATTGGGGATATCAGTCAACTTCATAGCCCACCTGTGGAGCTAAGTTGGTTGCCTTCAAAGCATGGTGGGAAGTTCAACCTAGCCTGAGTCCCTGAATGGCTAATTTCCATGTCCAGCTTCATAGCCCACCCCAGTGACCCTTCCGAGAAAGGGAGAAGCCCACCTCCATCAATGTCAAAACACAGAGGCGAGACCTGCTTGACACAGGAAGTCAAGCAGTGGCTCCACTCACAAAAAGCCCATCTGATAAACTCTACCCAGGCAGAAAAACTCCCACAACCATGCGTTTTAGGGAAATGTAGGAACAAGACTTGCTTGACCCAGAAAGTCAAATAGCCCCTCAACTCAGAGAAAAGTCCACCTCAAAACTGCACCCTGACAAGGAGGCAATCCAAAATGGCCTGTTTCTAAGGAGCATAGCATCTGGTTTGCCCATCTCAAACATTGTCTATGCCTAATCCTTAAGCCTCGCCTGAGGCCCTGCAAACTGCAGATTCCAAATAGCAGAATTGCATGGCCAGGGAATACATCCTATAACTAGCCTGACCGGAAGACATTGCAGTACCCAGCCAGCAGCTCTTCCCAGTAGCACAACACAGCCAGAGGCCTTGACAGAGAGTGAAACCCAGCCAGCAGCACCACTTGACAACAGACAAAAGGCAGAGTACCAACCAATTAGAAAACCCACATGCTCTGCCTGTTAGGGATTGTCACCAGCTGGCCCTTCCAGAATCACAGGCTACACTAAATAGCAAAGGTTTATTCCTGACAAGGAACATCTGTAAAGGCTAGAAAAGAGGACTTTCTCTTCACATGCATAGACAACAACACAAGTATCATGAAGAATCAGGTAATCAAGATACCTACAAAAGAAACTAATAAAGCTCTAATAATTAACCCTAAAGAAATGAAGATCTATGAAATGACTGACAAAGAATTCAGAATAAATTCTTTTAAAGAAGTGAACTGCAAGAACATATGTATAGAAAATTAAATGAATTTTGAAAAACCACAAACAAAATAAGAAGTAGAAACAATGAAACAAACCAAGTGGAAATCCTAGAGATGAAGAATCCAACGCCTGAACTGAAAAATTCAACAGAAATCATCAACATCAGGCTCAACCAAGCAGGAGAAAGAATTAGGGAGCTGAAAAACACTATTTGAAATTATTCAGTCATAGGAACAAAAAGACAAAATAATAAAAAAGAATCAAGAAAGCCCACGGGAATTTTGGGGCACCATCAAGAAACCAAACATTCATACAATAGTAGTTTAGAAAGAAAAGAAAAAGGGGGTTAGAAGAAATATTTAAGTAAATAATGGCTAAAAAAATTCCCTACCCCAGAAGTAGTTGCCCACATCCAGGAACAGAAAATGCAGAGCTTCCCAATCAAATTCAACCTCAAAAGAAGTTTACCAAAACACATAATAATAAAACTTTCAAAAATCAAAAATGAAGATTTGAGATTAGCAAGAGGTAAGAAATATATCACATAGAAAAGAATACCAATACAACTATCCAATTTCTTGGCAGAAACTCGGTACATCTGGAGAGAGTGGAATCATATATTCAAAGTGTTAGAGAAAAATCCTGCCAATCAAAAACACTTTATCTAACAAAGCTGCTGTTTAGAAATGAGAGAAAAATAAAAACTTCTCTGGACAAACAAAAACTAAGGGAATTTATCATCACTAGACGTGTTGTACAGGAATTACTAAAGGGAGTTAAAAAAATTGAAACAAAAATCCACTAATTAATAACATGAAACATATGAAAGCACAAAACTCAGTGGCATAAGTAAAACAGAGTTATATTCAGAATGCTCTAAGACTGTAATGATGGTGTGTAAGCAGTTTTATTCCTAGTACAAGAGATAGAAGACAAAGATATAAGCAATAACTGTAGCTAAAATAAATTTTCAAGGGGAACACATTAAAAATGATGCAAATTCTACCATCAAAAACATAAAATGTGTGGGGAGAGTAAACATGCAAAGTTGTATGCACTCAAAGTTAAGTTGCAATCAGCTTTAAATAGGATACTATAAGACGTTCTATGTAAACCACATGTAACCACAAAGCAAAAATCTATAGTAGAAGCACAAAACAAAAATAGAAAGGATCCAAAATATATCACCACAGAAACCCTTCAAACTATAACAGAAGACAGTAAGAGAGGAGGAAAGAAACGAAGTACTTACTAAAAAACAAACAAACAAACAAACAAAAACAGAAAATAACTGGCAAAATGGCAATATAGTCCTTACCCATTAAAAACTACCTCGAATGTAAATGGATTAAATTCTCCAATGAAAAGACCTAGAATGATTGAATGGATTGTTTTAAAAGACCCAACTATATTTTGTCTATGAGATACTCACCTCATTTTTGACCAGGCATGGTGGCTCATGCCTGTAATCCTAGCACTTTGGTAGGCTAAGGTGAGAGGATCCCTCAAAGTCAGGAGTTTGAGACCAGCCTGGGCAATAAAACAAGACCCCATCTCTACTAAAGAGAGGGAGAGAGACAGAGAGAGAGGCTCACCTCACTTTTGATGATGCATATAGATTGAAAGTGAAAGGATGGAGAATGAGATTTCATTCAAATAGAAACCAAAAGATAGCAGCATTAGCTATATTTATGTCAGAAAAAAAATAGATTTTTAAGTCAAAAACTGTAAAAAGAGACAAAGAAGGACATCATATAATGATAAAAGGGTCAATTTATCAAAAGGATATAACAATTATATATGCACCCAAAATTGGATCATCTAAATATATAGAACAAATATTAAAGGATCTGAAGGAAGAGATAGATTGCAAAGGAATAATAATAGGGATCTTCAATACTTCACTTTTCACAATGTCAAGAGATTATCCAGAGAGCAAATTAATAAGGAAACATTGGATTTGAACAACACTTTAGACCAAAGGAGCCTAACAGATATATACAAAACATTATATTCAATAACAACAGAGTACACATTTTTCTCAAGCATGCACAGAATATTCTTTGGAAAAGGTCACATGTTAGGGTAGAAAACAAACCTTGGCAAATTTTAAAAGACTAAAATTTTGTCAAGTATCTTTTCAAACCACAATTGCTACAAAATTAGAACTTAACAGAAGAAATTTTGGAAAATTCACACGTACATGGAAATTAAACAATATACTTCAAAACAAACAAACAAAAAAAAATGGTCACTAAGAGAAAAAGAGAGTGGTCTCAAATATACAAAATCAGAAATGAAAGAGGAAACATTATAAACCAATACCACAGAAATACAAAGGATATCAAGAGAATACTATGTACAATTATACACCAACAAATTGGATAACCTAGAAAAAATGTATAACTTCCTAGACACATGCAACCGAGATTGAATCATGAAGAAAGAGAAAATCTGAACAAACAAATAGTAAGTAAGGGGACTGAATTAGCAACAAAAGGTCTCTCATCAAAGAAAAGGCTGGGACCCAACGGTTTCACTGGTAAATTCTACCAAACGTTTAAATAAGTACTAATACTAATCTTTATCAAACTCTTTCAAAAAATTGAAGAAGAAGGAATACTTCCAACCTCTTTTTACAAGGTCAGCATTATCTTGATAGCAAAGCCAGATAAGGGTGTTACAAGAAAAGAAAATTATAGGCCAATATCTTAGATGAACATAGATGCAAACTTTCTAAATAAAATACTAGTAAACCAAATTAAGCAACACATTAAAAGGATCATCCACTATGATCAAGTGGTTTTTAACTCTGGATGCAAGGATAGTTCAACATAAGAAAAGCAACAAATGTGATACATCACATTAACAGAATGAAAGAAAAAAAGAATATGATCATCTCATTAGGGACATAAAATACATTTCACAAATTCAACATTCTTTCATGATAAAAGTTCTTCACAGATTAAGAATAGAAGGGATGTACTTCAACATTAAAAAAAGGCCGTATGTGAGAAGCTCACAGCTAACATCTACTTAATGGTGAAAAATGAATGAAATTGGATCCTTATCTCATACCATATACAAAAATAAATTCAAATTGATTAAGGACTTAAACATAAGACCAGAAACAGAAAGAATACTAAAAGAAAGCATAGAGAAAAACCTACATGACATTGGTGTGGGCAATGAGTTTTTGGTTTTGACTCCAGAAGCACAGGCAACAAAAGCAAAAATAGAAAATAGGAATATGTCAAACTAAAAACTTTGCATAGCAAAAAAAAAAAAAATTAACAACATACAGAAACAATCTATGGATTGGAAGAAAATATTTGCAAGCCATACATCTGATAAGGGGTTAATATCCAAAATATGTAAGAAATTTAAATAACTCAATAGTAAGAAAACAAAGAGGGTACCCAATTTAAAAATGGGCAAGGGACCTGAATAGACATTTTTCAAGACATACAAATGGCTAGCAAATATATGAAAAAATGCTATTGTAATATATGAAAAAAATCAATCATTATAGAAATGCAAATTAAACCCACAATGATATATTATTTCATACTCATCAGAATGACTGTTATTAAAAAGACAAAAAGAAAAAAACAAGTATAGGCAAGGATGTGGAGAAATGGGAACTCTTGTACACTGTTGGTGAGAATGTAAATTGGTACAGCCATTATGGAGAACGGTCTGGAAGTTCCTCAAAAATTAACAATAGAACTTCTATAAGATCCAGCTATCCCACTTCTGAGAATTTCCCCCAAAATATCTGAAATCAGTTTGTCAAAAAGATATCTTTGTTCCCATGTTCACTGCAGCACTATTCACAGTGGCAAGTTATAGAATCGTTCTAAGCATCCATCGACAAGTGAATGGATAAAGAAATGTGGTATATATATATATACACACTGAAATACTACTCAGCCTCAAGAGAGAAGGAAATTCTGTCACTTGCTACAACAGGCATGGAATTGGAGAACATTATTCTAAATGAAAGAAACTAGAAATGATGAGACAAATAGCACAAATTCTCCCTTATAGTGAAATCTAAAACAATATAATGCATAGAAGCAGAGAGTAGAATGGTGGTCACAGAGGCTAGGGCTCGGGGAATGGGAAGATGATGGTCAATGGGTACAAAGTCTCAGACAGGGGAATATGGGTTTTTTTGTTTTGAAATCTATTGCACGGTGTGCCAAATAGAGTTAATAATAGAATATTGTACATTTCAAAATTGTTAAGAGAGCAAATTTCAAACATTCTCACCATAAAAAGGATTACATATATTAGGTTATATGTTAAGTAGCTTGGTTTAATTATTCCATATTATATTCATAAATAATACTTTATACTTTATAAATGTATACAATTAAAAATTTTCAGCTTACATTTTTTGAAAAATAAAAATAAAGTGTGTTGAGCAAGTTAGAGTTAATACACATCTTGCTGATGGGGGCCATGAAGAAGGAAAGACCCTATCAACTTCTGTTAGCACAATGGATGCTTTTCAAATGAAGCATAGCATGACAGTGCAAATAAAGTGCTATCTCTTGAAACACTGCAGACATTGTTTTTAGAAATATCTTCAGTGCTTACATCCCAAGGGTCACCCATACAAGGATTTAAATAATTGAAACTGAATAGGAGAAATGGCCTTCAAAATCTAGATGGAATGTCCAGCTCAAAGGACCAGCCACTTTACATAGAAGTAACAGCATTCATGGTTGTTATATAGAAGTTAAGAGAAGATTAGATAGAAAAATTCACTGTCTTGGCAAGAACTCAGTCTAAGTGAGAGAGGAAGAACCGGTCTTGACTCCAGGTACCCTCCCCTGCTGCATATGCACCTGCTCTACCTCATTTATGGGCCCTGGGACACTCTGTGACCAAGGGCTTTATGAGTATTTCAGAGAATTATCAGACCGGGCTGCCCTGTTTATGCCTCGGCTTGGCTGTGGGTCAGCTCTAGAAGAGGGTGTGGCCTTCCTTCTTGGCTGGGGACTGCCTTTCATGTGCCCCTTGAGAGGTCATGTAGAACAATTGCTCCTTTCTGCCAGTGATCTGCTCCAACCCTCCCAGAGGTACTTTGGAAAGATTTTAATTTTAATTCCTTGGATGCTGTATTGCTATGACTTTTTGAATGAATTTATACAGGAGAATTAAGTTACTCTTGTAATATGTGTCTATTCTGAATAATTACATGGGTACATGGGTAGAGCATTTATACTGGGCAATGATATTATTTTGTTAACATCATTTTAGTATTGCCGTTATAACACACTGATTTTCTTTAAAAGATGTTTTTCATGAGGTTTTGCTATTGTTTTCCTGGCAATGTTCTTACCCATCAAATCCCAGGCATAAATACTCTCATCATCGCTAGGAAATCTCCCAGATGTTGTTATCTAGAACCAATTGCCTTCCCTCTGTTCAACAGCAATTTGTTCAGACTACTCTATGGGACTGATATAGTAATGATTAGTAGTTAATATAACTTTTCCCTTAGGAAATTAGGCAGTGAGCTTGCTGAGCATAGGCAGACTGCCTTTAACCATCATGGCCTTAGGGCTGACCTCAGTAGTCGGTGCTAAGTACAGCCACATTCTTGCTAGAATTGACTGCATGATGGTGTTCTACAACAAAGTATACTGCTGTTGTTTTCTACATTAACCACCATGCTGAAATCTTTTCCTCTTTTTGAGGCTGGCTTAAAAAGCACCAACCCAATCAATATCTGACTTTTTACATGAGTTCTTTCATTTACAGGAAAATGAAAAAATTCCAACTTAAGCAAACAAGTATGGAATCCAGTGTCCAAGAAATATTTTATATTAACAGCCTGGAAACACGGGGCTGGCAAGACATACCAAGTGCAGCTTCAGGAATGTGCTCCTACTTGTGAAAAAAAATCCTTAGCACACAATGGGTGGTCCTTTACACATGTAACAACTTAGACCTTAAGATACCCAGCAATATTTGGAACCTTCTTTTAAAAGAACTATAAAATGAATGCTTGGCTAGTATACTTCACGGGCCACTTGGGCAAGAGCCAACTGTCAGCCATAAATGGGTCCTATTATTTCAGTGCATATTGGAGGTCAACTGCCCCCTAACAGTCACTACAATCCCTGGCTAATGGCTTCCCACCGAGGGAGTAGGGGGAGAAGATTTCTTTGGGAAGCTCCATATTCCTAATTCTCAAAAAGACTTATGTTCAGGAAGTTGTTGCTTATCCCTGAAACGTTTGCAGAGGAGTGCAATTATACTCAGTTTACTTGGCAGTAAATTTGATTTTGGCAGTACAAGTGGTGTTTCCATAGCATTTCATTACTTATATTAGTGCTATTACTACCATTGTAACTATAATAATAATAATAATTACCATCATTGGATTGTGAACCATCTGCCAAGTCCTATGTGTTTTCTTGCAAATGAAGGAAGATATTCTTATCATTTGTGGTTTATAGATAGGGAAACTGAAGTTTAAAAAAGTTAAACACTTTAACAGAAGTCAAACAGCAAGCAAGAGTGACAGTGTTATAGACTAAGTATTTCCGTTCCTTCAAAATTTATATGTTGAAACCTAATCCCCAAAGTGATGGCATTTGGGGATAGGGCCTTTGGGAGGTGATGAGGTCATGGTGGTGAAACCCTCATGAATGGGATTAGTGTCCATATAAAGGGGACTCTTATGAAGACAGCTTTCTCACCTCTTGCATCATGAAGGGCAGTGATAAGCATGGCCTCCCTAGATACCAAATCTGCCTGTGCCTTGATCTTGGACTTACCAGCCTCCAGAACTGTGAGAAATAAATGACTGTTGTTTAAGCCATGCAGTCTGTGATATTCTGTTACAGCAGCCAGAACTGACCAAGACAGCTAGTGTTTGGATGAAGGCTATTTACTCTAAATATCACACTCCTGACTATTATGCTACACTCCTTAAATGTGTAACAGCTTCAGGGAAAATTTGAGGGGCCCAGTGCTACAAAGGTGGGAGTTATATCCACCAGACACCAAGACATCACATTCTAACCCATAGTCCTGGCCTGTCTCATCTGCCACTCACTAAATATATGATATCATTTGTCATAAGAGAAACCAGACAAGAGAATACTCAACAAATGCACTATGGGAAAAAATAATATTTCTGACAGTGTGAGCAAATATCATCTTTTTAGACAAAGGGCCAAATCAGTTGATAAATAAAATGGTAATTTACTGCCTTTATACAAGGCTTTACAGTTTGTTATATAAATTTGGATTTGTAGAGAACATGACAATGTAAACTGTGTTACTGAAATCCACCACTTCCAGATTTCCATAGAAAAGATTAGCAGAACATAAAAATAGAAACACTCTACCACTGACAATGAGATGGATGCCATTTATGCATGGAAATTTCTGCTAGGAATAGGACAGATGGGTCTGGCTTGAAAAAATCAGAGAGTGAACAATTTTCCTCCTCTAAAATAAGACATCAGGGATAGGCTCCTAATGTGTCCCATCTCAGAGGGGTTGGCTAGAAGGAAGAGGGCAGAAAGCCTACTCTGTAAGTCTTCCTTCCAGAACAAAGGGCAGAAATCCAGAAAGCAAAGCCTCTTTTTCAATGAGTAGTTTGGGGGATATGACCCCGATATGTATTTCATGGTTACTTGGACTCTCCAAAATCCTCAAGGAAGAAAGTTATGAGAAAGATTAGATGAGATCTGATATTAAAATAAAGAAGGTAAATTTTGTTTGAAATTTGTGCAGGGTTGTATGGGAAAATGTGAGACCCTGATACAAACAAAAATCATTGAACCTATGAAAGTGGCCTCAGATCCCTCCCTGAAGAGTTAGAAACACTGCCTCTCCAATTAGGGAAAAAGAAATACACTTCTCAGTCATATTCTCAACAAGGTCTGAAAAGTTATTGAACCTATAGAACTAGATTTAGTATTCCTGAATGAGGAATAATCTAAGGTATATTTTTAAATTTTACATGGAAATGAGAAGTATACAACAATCCTTTCATTTCCACATTCAGAGAGTACTTAGTAGTCTAAGATAGAATTAATTTGAGAAATGCATCCAAAAATCAGAGAGAAATAACATATGACAATTTGACTAAGTATGAGAAGGTTTTGGAGTGAAAGATGCAGTTGTCTCTCCTGGGCAGCCGGTTGGTTTGGATGACACGGACCCACCACTAGTCTCATTCTTTGTTCCACAGAGATTACTTCTGGGCTGAGTGTGTGACACAAGTTCACCTGAATGGAGGTATCAGGACTTGTTCAATGATTGTGGGAAGAGATATGCCTGGATGTGATTGAGGAAGACTATACTGTGAATGAGGCTAGAAGTCATCTTGATGCAATGAAAGAACCAGCCTGAGATGAAGGCAACACAAGGAAGCATCTAGAGTCAAGGGAAGTTACAGAAACATTGTCAGGGATCCTTCTTGTTCTTTGCCTAAAGTATGAGCTCTCTCTTTATATTTAAAACCAGAAAATTCTCACCCTCACCAGAAACACTGAACTGACACAAGAGCAGGAAATAAGGCTTTGTTGTGTTTAGCCACTGAGAATTTGGAGTTTTCATCAAAGAAAGTAGCTTACGCTGACTAATAAAAGCATTATCCCAACATTGTAAGGATAGCTTAATATAGGTGGGAAATATATATAGGACATCACAGCAGGAAATTAAAGAGAAAGAAAAAAGCCACAAAATTATTTCAATAGATGCAAAAAAAAACCTGATAAAATTTAATATTCATTACTGATTTAAAGTTGTTTTTAAAAATTCAGAGAAACTAAATAAATGGACACATCCTTCAAATTGGTAGCAAATACTTGATTAAAAGCTATATTCAAACCAATTGTTTAATACAATGGTACAATTCTAGAGATATTTCAATTAAAGACAAGATAATGATGACTAAAAAACTCTTGTCATTATATATGACAAGAAGCATAAAGGTTGTAATCATTGGAAAGAAAAAGATGAATACATCATTCACATATGCTGAAAACCTATAATTAACTGATGTATTTGCATTAATAATAAATTCAGCCTGGTGGCTAAATACAAAACAAATATACAAACTTCCTGAAGTTTCTTATGCATCAGAAAAGATCAATGAGAAAAATCCTGTACTAAAGATCCACTTTAGGAAAGGGAAGAGATGAAAAAAAAGGCAGAAAGAACTTGAGATGAATACAGAGAGGCAAGGGAAGGATCTACATACGAAAAATGTAAATCATTAGTGAGTGACACAAAAGAAAAATAGACTATGTCCAGAAACATGGCATGCTCAATTCTAGGTAAGTACAAGAGCACATAATTTCCAAATCTCCTCAAAGAATATTCATAATACCATATGCCAAATTTTCTCACTGAATGGTAGGATTATTGCTAATTATATTTTTTCCTAATGCTTTTTACATTTTTTCCAAATATTTTTTACTGAAGATTCATTTTTAATTCATTTTTTAATTTTTAATTTTTTACAGATTCAGGGGCACAAGTGCAGTTTTGTTACATGGAAAGTGTATTTTTTATCAGAAAAATTAAACAAATCTTAAAGAAAAGTTTAGAAGAATAACTAATACCATGTAGATATAAAAGCTTTTGGGAAAATACTGTTTTTGATCTGGCTAACTTAAGAGATATTGCTCTGACTCCACTCCGTGTCCAAGTAGCAGCACCCCAATGTCCGAAGAAACCTCATAGGCCAGTGGGTGTTCCCCTTAGGAGTATGGCTTATTGACTTTGTTATCACTTCCTGGGTTATTTTATTCCGTTTTCCTAATCAAAGGGAATGCAGTGTGCTGTTTCCTAAGAGCTCTTTGAATTCTGACATGTCCTTAATTCCTCATTGCATGAGTCTGTCACACCAATCCCACTGCATCAGGCCAGGCATTGTCTGTCCTTCCAACAGTCTCTGCCTTTCTTTAGAAAGCAGATGGGTTACGAGAAGAGAAAGAGCAGCCGTGGAACAGGGAGTCTCCACTCCTGCCCAGGTCTCAGGAAAGTTGCACATTTGGCAACAGAAGGATCCTGAATATAAGCTTTGGCCAAAATCAGCTTTTACTCTCAACATTCTAAACTTCTTTCAGTAGAGTGTTCCAAGATGGATTATTCTGATTTCTGGGAAAAATCCTCCATGGCCCCTTCACATACCTACCCTGCCATCAACATCAGTATGTGTTCCCTTCATCCTGACCCAGGAAAGTATACCAAAATAAGCAATGACTTCATTATGAGTTGAACTGTATGGCTTCATGGTATAGATACTTAGCTAAACTTCACAATGTGAATTGCCTGGATTACTTGCTCTGTTGAGAGTAGGTGATCCACAAAGCAACTAGACTTTGCATCCAGAATAAACTGCATTGTGATTTAGTATTATATTTTAGTTAAGTTCTATATGAATATATGTTTTTGGCATGCTAATACGCTTGAATGGTCCTTTCATAGAATTAGAGGCATTTTAGGGCTGCAGGGGGATTACAATTTTTTGCCCATCCTCCCCATTTTCCAAATGAGTTGACTATGGCTTGGAGAGGTTAAGTGACTTTTCCAGAGCCACACAATGAGTGTCAAGCCCCACTCTGTAACATCAAAGGGTTGTCCCATTCATATGGAGGGGACTTCATAAGTCATGGACAAGGGGAGCATCATGGCCACCACGGTCGTGATATTGTCCTAGATAGAGGCTGAGCAGCTTATATATTTCTCCATCTTTGCTTGGCCTGGATGTAACCCTCATTGTTTTTCTCCCACTTTTCCACGGAAATGACCTGTCCAGGATGGAGTGGTTTTTCTGGGAACATTACCAGTGTCTCAGTTCCCTGGTCTTGGCTTGTCTGCTTCCCTGGCGTGCTGCTTGCTTTAGTTTCTAATCTTTGTAAGCCACCCGTTCCACATGGCTTGGACCCCTCTCTCTATAGCTCTGAGCTTGGGGCTGGGCTCTAGATTGCTGCAAAATTTCAGTGCTGAGGTTAGACCCTAGGCCTCTTAATTTTTAAAGCACCGTTATCTGTTTACATCATACTATTATCTTCAATAAAACCAGTTATAGACTTGAATCTCTGGAATGAGACTTTCCAAAGACCAGTGTTTTGTTGAGTTAGAAATAGTTTAAAAATAGTCTTCCCTGACTGCTAATCTAGGGATTTCTTTCTTCTTACAGCTGCAACTACAATTAAATTAGTGTCTTCTATTAGGACTAGTTGTTTTGGGTTCACAAAGGTGATGACTATCAGTCACTAGTACAGTACCCCATAAAGGATGTTCCTCAGGGAGGGGTGGGAATCCCTCAAGCCCTAATGCTATGTTCCAGGGGCTAGTAGATGAGCATGGAGCCATGCTTAATTACTGTGCAGTCACAGGTAGGGCGTGGGTGAACCCATCACAACGTCATCATGCCAAAGAACAGAAGCCCATGCAGGGCAGGACTCTGGTTGATGAAGTGAAGTTGAAGAGAATTCTAAGATATGCCTGCCAATCCTGCCCCATACACACACATACACGGAGCTTGGACACTGAGACTCAGTCAATGACGACTTGGAAGGACCAGCTCACTGAGGAGCATCTAGCTGATAAGAAATAGAGGAGCAGTTGGAGACCAATGAGACCACCAGGATTCACCTCGCAACCCTGGAATGTCCATTCACTGCTCACAAGACATGTTGCAGTGGCCTGTTGGGACTTGGAACTCTACACGTAAGTGCTCCTGGCTGCTCCTAACCAGCTGAGTGATCCACCCAACTCAGTCCCTTCACTAGTCTCACTGCCTTTCAGTTCTTGTGCTGCTGCCTAAAATAACAGTGTGAGGACCTCCAGAGTCCTTTATTAACGTGCAAAGACCACAGGAGGGTTATAATTTACAAAGACATTGGCTGGAGACTTAAGTTGAAGCTAGTTAAGCATGTAAGAGTGGTGTAAAAGGCATGGTGTGAGGAGAGTGTGCTGGTGGAAAGCCCAGAATATAAATCTGGCAACTTCTCAGCGTTTTGGATGAGACATTGACACCAGGCTGAATATATTCACAGATGTGTCAAAGCAGGAAGCAAGGAGAATGCAACAGATGACAGAACCGAATGCAAGGTGGAGTCTGAGGCCTGGATAAAGATTTAAATGTAAGATGATAAAATTTCACAGGGTAAAGGGACACTCCCAAAACAGAGATAAGTATCGAACGGTATGAGTGGGACTGTCCTGAGAAAAGGAAGATAAAACAACTGCTGTTTACCTGCACTAGTCAGACCTAGGCTGAGGCTGATATTGCTAAAAATACCCAATAAATAAAAAATAAACTGAAGAATGCACAGAAAGGGGACATGAAGAAGATGGTGTCTACTTTTGAAAATAAAATACTCACAAAACATGAGAGGAGATAGCTGAGGGTTAGACTCTGTGGTCAGCCAATGAGTCAGTGGTGTGTGCTGCACCCTCCCTGCCCCTGTGGCCAGATGTGGCTGGTGGGCCCCAGGGTTCCTCCTAGGGAGCCCTTGTGGCCAGTCATGGCCTGTGGACCTCAGTCCTCCTCCCAGTGAGCCACAAAGTGACCTCCCTGCCTTCATCACCATGCTCCAGACAGCCACTGCCAGATCAACAGAAACTGAGACTTATCTTCCATTCCACGATAGGCATCGTCTTTGACGTAAGTGGAAAGAACTAGGATCAAAGGTGAGATTCTATGGGGAGGCAGATTTTGCTCAAAATGAAGAAGACCTTTTTTTTAAAAAAAAAAAAAAAAAGAAAAAGAAAAACAAAACAGGTGAATTTCCCAACAGCAGAATGAGTTTATTTTGTGAAGTAAGGAGTCTCTGACTTTCCTTTTCAAGGAAAGGTTGTTTGGTCATTTGGCGGAGGGAATCCTATTTGGGCAGGGTATTGAAATACAGGTGACTTCGAATAACGCGGGGCTTAAGGGTGTCAACTCTCCTCACCACAGTCAAAAATCTATTTATAATTTTGACTCCCCCAAAGCTTAACTACTGCCTCTTGTTGATTGGAAGTCTTACTGATAAGATAAACAGTCAATTAACACATATTTTATATGCCATAGGTATTAATACTGTAGTCTTACAGTAAACTAGTGAAAGGAAAATGTTATTAAGAAAATTGTAAGGAGAGAAAATATGTTTACCATTCAAATGGAAGGGATTATCATAAAGATTCACACTGAGGAGGATGAGGAGGAAGAAGAGGAGGAGGAGAAGAAGGAGTTGGTTTTGTTGTCTCAGGAGTGGCAGAGGCAGAAGGAAATCCACATGTATCAGTGTACTCGCTCAATTCAACCCCCTGTTGTTCAAAGGTCAGCTCTGTCACCATCAAGGCTCCTTCCAGACTATAAAACGTGCCTATCTCTCTGATGAAAAAGAAGAAAATATAATCTGCTTGCAATTCCAGCACTCAGAGGTCCAAGCCTCTGGACTTCAAACAATGTGTCTCCAGATCCACGTGCCCAGAGACCTGACAGATGTTCCCAGCTGAGAGGGCTTGACACTCTTGAAAGAGGACCCCTTATTGATCCTACATGCCTTGAAGCAGAGAAGGCCAAATTATAGAGAAGAAAGATGAATCAGTGTGTCCTGGATTCTTCTGAGCTACAAGAGAATAAGGTTATTTAAGTGCAAGATGCACAATTAAAATTAGCTGACATTCATTGAGTGTTTTTCTATTTACTGGCACTGTACTGAAACTTAATTCTTGGCAGAGAGCCAAATGCAGATGCTAGCACTGCTGTAATTTACTAAGGCCACAGAGTCAGCTGCTGGGCCCAGATCCAGCTGACACTTGAGCACCTTCTGGCGGTAGGACCAGAGAGAACAACACCACACAGCTTGGATTCTAGAACAGGGCAGGCACTTGATTCAGCAGACCCTGGATTTGGGAGTGCAGATTCGAAAAGTCACCATAACTATCTCTCTCTGCCACATGAACCACGCCCTCTGCTCAGTTGGAGCTCCCTTGCAGTAATCATCTGCAGTTCACATCTCTGTCCTTGGTATGCACCACAGGCCTCAGCCCACAGCAAAGGGGAAAAGACAAAAGGGGTTTCCAGTGACTTAATGCATGTGCCTAAGTCCAGTTTTGCATTTTGGAGCAGACAGTGCTGGAACAGAGATGACAGGGAGAAGGGCTTTCTCTGCACTGACATGGGGGTTTCCCGAGTGAAGATGGCAAATGTGCAGCTGTGGTCATGGCTGTCCACACTGGCTGCATGTGAAATTCACTGGGGTGAGCTTTTGAAGATATTCATGCCAGATCTCTCCTACAAGGTAGATTCCAAGCATGGGTATCTTTTTTATACCCATGCCAGAGACTTTTAAAGCACAGAACTACTGTAAGGCCAGCTATACCAAGGAGAGCAGACTTCTAGCCTGGGCTTGCTCGCTTCAGCCCTGGAGCACATCTGACTTTGCATACAAAGAAGGAAGGAAGAACACACGAATCAAACAAATGAGAGAAAAAAGGTCGTATGATTTTAAAAGGTATCATTAACATTACTTGTTGTGCCTTCAAATTCAGGAAGAACTTTGAGTTTTACTGTTCTTCACTCACATTCCTCTTATTAACAGAGTCTGTCTGGTCTTGGAACCTTAAACTGGCCAGCAATATTTAATTTCCTGTAAGATTTTGTTTTAAATTACTAGAGAAAAGCACAAAATTTATCGTTCTCTTTAATGATCTCAGTGGATCTTCAAGACATCTGAATGTCAAATGCCTGTTGCAAACTGATATTCTTATCACTTTGGAGAAACAAATGTTCCCCTAAAGGAATAGAGTTTTGGCAGCTTTGACTCAATTATATTTTTCCACAAAATAAAAGTTAAGATGAATATGAGTGGGGATGCCTGAAACAAGTCAGAAACAAGAACTCTGGGGTCCTGGGGCAGCATTCTGGTCATTTTTCTGTTGTTCACTTTCTCTGTTAACTTGTCCAAGCCACATGAACTCTTGGGACTTTAGACCCCTTTAAAAAACGAGGGAGATCTGGGAGGAGATGATGTTGGAACCTTCCAGCTTTGACATTATGAGATCATGAATCTCCATTTCTGAAGAACTCATATGAGTAATCAGGTGCAATATTTAAGGCATGTTGAAAGTAGGGGAGAAAACCCACTGGATTAGAAGACAAAATAACTGTTTCTGGCCATGGCTAGATGACCTTGAACCAACGTTTGCTTCTACTTCACATATTAATTCAATCGTCTACACAAGGGTGTGTGAGAGTGAGAAACTGACTAAGAGGTTTTTTGAATCTTAAGTGAATATAGACTAGAAATGCCATTAAGATGTTGAAGTCGCTCCCTGCTTCCTAAATGACCCTGAGGGAGTTTACTCCATTATTTGAGAAAGTCCTTGATTTGGAATAAAACTAGAATTATCCTTAACCTGAAAGCAGCTGTTTTGACAGAAAGGCTCAGGGCCCTATTTGGCAGAACAGATCAAATGTTGCATTTCTGTAAACCTTTTTGCTTTTTGGGGTGGGGAAATTATGTATGTATTTTTATATGGATCTAGATGGTACTGGATTATTGCTTATTTTTGAAGAGGGGCAAGCATGTGTATGTGTATGTGCATGTACTTGAGCAATCACATATTTATGTTTACATGGGCAGCCTCAGAAAACCCATGCAAATGAAGCTGCGTGATGCGATATCCACGCCTGGTCCCCACTCCCCGATTACCCAAAGTGGAGGGCAGATCGTAAACAAGTGTGCAGGCTTGCCACACTTCGAACTGGACTAATCTGTCTCCAAATAAAGGTGTTTTAACTCAGTTATTCTTATATACCGTTTTGGGACTATTATGGTCTTAGTATAAAGTGTACCAGGTTACATTCCTGTGGTTAACGAAATAAGTTTCTCTTCCAAAGTGCAGATATTTCCCAGGCTAATCACCTTAACCAATCTTTGCTCCTTTGTCAAGGGCATAGGAGGCCATGCATATTTAATGGGAGAGACTTTAGACCATGATACCGAGGAAGGTACTTGGGAAGTGGCCGTAGCACCACAGAAGTCAACTGGTACCAGAAAATCTAAAACTGAGCTCAGCCCTGTTATGCCTTATGTCAACACCAGGTGACTTCCTCAGGTGATCAAGATCCTGCCAGATGCATGAATATACAACTTATTTTCTCCCAAGTCCAGCATGCCCACATGGAACCAGGTGAACCAGAGTTGGGGGTGGGGGTGATCTAGTGCACACCCTTCACAGCAGGGCCTGGAAGACCCAAGCCTTGGCAGATTTTTGACTCATGAGAGCCAGGACTAGAACTTGCTTGTTGGGGTTTCATTTTAAAATGCCTTTTCCTAAAGCTGTCCATGGCCAAAACTCTTCATTTGCCCTGTGCAAGAGGAGACATGACCCCTCAGGAGAGACTTGCACAAACTGTGGACCTGTACCTTCATTCTCCATGTCAGAAAATGGGCTGTGCTGCTCTCATGCTCCTGGAGGCTGCTGAATTTAGGATCCTGTTAGAAACCATCTCCTGAAGCCAATTTTCTTCCTGGAGCCTAGAGCATGGGAAACAACACAATTTGAAAAATGTGATTATTTTCAAAGCTAGTTGGGTTATCTCAGCCTTAATATAAAGATGATTTGTAAAACATCTGTGCTTCACATAGACAAAGCCAGAGAAAATATTCAACTAGAAGCTACATTCATTCCACATCTGCAACTAAAATGCTCTACTATTATGCTCTCTCGGGAAGAATCCATCCACGTGGCCACACGGGAGAGTTGAATAAAATATATTGCACCTTCTTTTCCTATTATGCACTTTATTTTCATTAAGTCTGCATATAACTCATGATTTGTTGAATGACCTCCATAGTTCTGAAAAGCAGACAGCACTGTGGTGTATTTTGTCCTCTTAGTTGGATAGATAAGGAAACCGAGACATATAGACTAACAATTACCTCTCTCAACATGATTCCAGTGATCTGAGGCAAAACCCTAAAGGAGCTTCCTGCTCTCAGGACAGTTGTTCCATCTATTTCAATGTCAAATGCAATCTCATGTGCATGGAATCAAACAGTAGAGAACGTGGGTTCATACTACATAATAAATTTGTGAGTTTCCTAGCAGGGGCCTGGCTCAGCAGTTATGAGTGAATGAGCATGTACTTAAATGAGCTCAATGCAAAACCAGTTTTATTGCATGTATTAACCCTTGTCATAAATCTACACGAAACAGGTATTTTTTCAAAACTATCACAAAATGTAGGATCCAGTTGCTTAGAGACATTCCAACAGTGTTAAATATCAGAGGACAAAGTTCTGAGATGGCTCTCTCAAAGCTTCACACACAACCAGCTGCCTATAATTTAGAGAGTTTATTGAGGAATATTTCCACATAATTCATCAACTTTCATGAAACAGTTTCAAGAAGAAAGTTTATCAGTATTCACATTTGCAGTTAGTGCTAGAATAGCAGTTGGTATTTACTGAGTACTTCCATTTTTTTCATTAATAACCTTATTTCTTAATCATGGCAACCATATGGGGGAGTGGGGTAGATTGCACTCATGAAGTAATTTGCATAAGATCCTAGAGCTAGAGAAGCCAGGATTTGAATCTAGACCTATCTGACTTACTTAAATTCTATGCCTGCAGTCCCCAATACCGTAGCTACTAGCCCCATGGAGCTATTTACGTTCAAATTTAACCAAAAAAATTCAGTAGCCATGCTAGCTATACTTTGGAAATAAATACATTAGCACATCCCAAATCCTTCCTGTCCTCTAAGGCAACATCCTGTATGATATTTCCCTGAATTCCCCCCACTCCAACCAGAGAAGGATAGAAGAGATGAGAAATGGAAACTGATATGTATTGATTTCCAAGATGAGCACACAGTCTCCTTTAATTTCTTCAATGGTGTCTATGAGGAATATTCTTATCCCCAATTACAATGAGAAAAAGAACTTGAGTTACTTGTACAAATTTCCAAATATACCCTGATATATCTCAGAGCACATTGAGTATTAATATCATCAAACCCAGCATTCTTAATCCTTCCCACTCCTCAGTGCACACAATTAGCATTCACTATGTGAGAGCTGATCCCAGGAGTTTGTGCAGGCTGATTACTCAGAAATATAGCGGATAACTTTGCTTTTTCCTACCACTCAGGAAAGTACATTGAAACACTGATGAGTTGAAATAGCATTACTATAATGCTAATACATTAAAAAGGTAAATTATTTATAAACTCTGTCTTATTAACTGTATGATCTTGACAAGGAGCCACAAACTGAATGTCAAGAAAGATTGTGTAGGAAAGGCAGATGAAAGCCAGGAAAGGTAGATGAGTGGAACAGACTGCTATGAGCAATTGCTCACAAAGACGAGCAGCACCTGGGAACGTGTTAGAAATACCAGTTCTCAAGCTCTGTTCCTGGCCTTTTGAAACAAAAATCCGGGGTGGGATCCCTCAACCTGTGTTTTAACAAGTTCTACAGGAAATTCTCACTGAAGCTGAAGTTCAAGATTCCCTGATAAGCAGTAGAAATTGGTAGACGGCATGATGAATGAACGCATACCCCATCCAAACGGCTCAGCCCCCACCCTTCCTCATCCACTTTTTGCTTTATTGGAATGAAGGTCTGGGGTTGCCACATCTTTTATGCCCCAAATGTCGTCAACGTATGTGTGTGTCAGGGGGTGCCAGGGAGGGATAGCCACATGACTTAAGGTATATATTGCAACTTAATGATTCTGTGCTATTCTATTTAGTAAACTAAATGATACATTTATGCTAGTGTTTATTTTCTCATTATCTCTAATATTTGAAGCATACCATCTTAACAGTGTCACTGCAATTCTTAGTCTCCTTAATAAATTACAGTTAGATTCTATTCCAAATTTACTATTTTTTAGCACATTGTTTTCAAGACTTCAATGGTACCACCAGTTAATAAAATAACAAATGATGTTGTTATAGGATATAGAAAATATGTCATAGTGTAACATTGAATGTTTAAATAAAAACACCAATATCCTTACAGTCTCTCACAGAAGTTCTGGGAAGTGATGTTCTGAAAGAGAATGATGGGAATTTCCGTTTGTCAGCTGAAGTCCCAATGCTATGAAACAACAAAGTAAAAAGATAGTGGTGTGTTTGGCGCCCCCTGTGTTAGAAATTATTTATTTTTTGATGTTCATTAAGACTTTGGGGTTCTCAGTACTTTCAATATTACACATAAACTGCAGCTTTATTAATATTTTTAGTAGCATTGTTTCAAATTGTCCTAGTGATTGGACTGAATGAGAATTTTCTTTTATAAAAATTGTATGAAGTGTTTCAGGTTTGCAAAACATGTAAAGATTAACAAAAATAAACATTTATATATTAATCATTCAGGTTAAAAAAAACTGCAAATATTATTGAGTCCTTTTGTGCACACATCCTTGTCTTCTCCCAGAGGTGACTGCTGCTCTGAATGTAGCATTTATCCTTCATTTTATTCTTTTACATTTTACCGCATATATGTATTTGTCTCCAGAGTGTATAATCTTGTTTTGTATATTTTTAAACAGAATCATTCTATACATACATTTTTGTAACCTGTTTTTGTTACTCACTAGCATGATTATGAGATTTATGGTTGTTGATAATCATAGATCTAAATCATTTGTTTTCATTGTTGGGAACCATTGTCTTTAAGAGTCCACCAAAATTTAATTATAATTTATCTTGTTGATGTACCAGTTCTTTTTTGTTTCAGTTAAATATGTATACAGATGTTTTTCCAAGTTATGTAAGCAGCAGAGGAATTGGTAGGCCAAGAGCCATGAGTTAGTTTCTCATTTATTAGATACTGCCATATTGTTTTCCAAATGGTTATAATTGTTTATAGTTCTATATTAGGGTGTGACTGTCCCCATTTCTACATTTATTTGCCAATACTTGGCATTGTCAGACTTTGAAATATTTTTGTCATTCTTATAGCTGTGAAATGGTGTTTTTTTTTTTTTTAAGTGTAAATAAACAATGCTATTATTTACATTGAAGTGAAACTTTCATCTGGGGGCTAACCAATTTTACCATAACAAACTTTGTAATAAAGTTAGTTTGGTGCTTTCTTACATGATATGATAGAAAAAATATTCCCTATTTTATAAAAAAAACCTTAAGCTCTGTTATGATGCTGCTTGCACAATAATCCAATATGTTCTACCTAAAAAATAAATATTATCCATTTTATATTGAGTAACAAAACTTGTATATTTTAAAATATTTTTAATGCTCTGAGTATTTTATTCTTTGCTAGCGATCTAGGAGCTTAGAAAAGTAAGCCCTATAGTAAAACATTAAAACTACATTTCTTTTAGGAAATGAAGAGAAAAAGCAGTTTATTTTCCCTCATGGAGTCCTTTCCCAACCATCGCCATTTCAGACCTGCCCATAGATGGCTTTATGGTAAAGTGGCCTTTTCTTTCCACCCTCTTAAAGCACCAGAAAGGACAGATCAATGGCAAATACCCAATAAAGACCACACAATGCTTTAGTACACCTCTGTCTTGCCTAATCTAGGGCAAAGAAAAGGAAATAAAAGTAGGTAAATATCCTTAAAAAGGATTACCACAGAATGTTCCTTTATATAAAGTTCAACAGTGCAGTTTGTGATTCATGAGAAAGTGCCTGCTACACCCACAAAAGGATGGAGGAATTGCAGCAGCATTGGTCTGGAAGTCATGAGCGCCCCTAGTGGATGCCACTACCATAGGCACGGAGAGGGCCTCCTTTCAGGAGTGCTGAGGAGGGTTCTGCGCGTACCTGGAGGGAGTGTTTGACACTGTCCCACAGTTTCTGAATCTCTGTCCGTGTTTCTTCTGCATTTTTCTCTTCATTTTTTACATCAGATAATTTCTATTTACCAATCATGAAATTCACTTCAAATATTCTTTTGAAACCATTTAGTGAGTTTTTCATGTCAGCTCTTAGAATTTCCATGTTTCTTTTTTCTTTTTCTATAATTTATACTTTTATGGAGTTACCCTGTTTAAAGAGTTTGTGAATTTTTACGTCAGTTATTAGAATTTCCACTTGCTTCTTTTTTATAATTTGTCTTTTTTTATGGAGATATCAAATTTATACAGTTATTATTATATTTTCCATTTATTCTGTAAACATAAATTTATTTTGTCTTTTAACATATAGCAGCCGAAAGTCTGCCTGCCCAGAGCAACATGGGGGACAACTTGGAATCAGTTACTATTGACTGTTTTTTTTTTTTTTTTTTTTATTTTTTCCTGAGTATGGGACACACTTTCCTGTTTTTTCACATCTTATAATTTTGTTGATGTTGAAAATTGGAGCTTTTACATAATATATTGTAGCAATTCTGGATTCTGAAAGTTTTTGGTCTGAGAGTTTCTGTTTGTTTATGATTAATTACTTGCCTGGACTTACCTATGGATCTGACTCCCTGACAATGTGTGACCAATGATGGCTTCCTATGGGTTGCCTGAATAACTTAAGGATCAGCAATGATTGAGACTGCCCTCAAATGCCTAGAGACATGTAGAGTGTAATGCTTCCAACCTCTGTACATGGGTCTGTGTGTGGGAAGGGCAGCACATTCAAAGCTCAGGCAGTTCTCAGGCTTTTGTCCTAGCTTTTACATCCTCCTGGGCCCTCTAGGGTCTCCCATGTGCATGCATAGTTTTCTAGTCTTTCAAGGATGTGTATAGAGCTTATCTGACCCTTCTATGACTCTCTAATTTTTAAGGTATTCCCCTTAAATTTCAGGCTGGTTTGACACTCATTGCAACCAGGAGTAACAACCTTAGGCTAGCAGAGTTACAAGTTTTCCCCTATATTTTTGCTAGTTTTCTAATTTTACTGAAAACACCATCAACCACGAGTTTTCACCCTCTACTCCAAATTGAGTGAGCCGCCTCTGGCAGCAAAATTGCTGGTTTCCATGGCCAACCCTAACCTGGTAAAACTACTGCAACTGAGCTAGGAGTAGGAGGAATGGGAGCAGACCCTGACAAGCAGCCTCAGACTCCCACTGATTTTTGTTTGTTTGTTTGTTTTGTTTTTTTCCAGACAGAGACTTGCTCTGTTGCCAGGCTGGAGTACCGTGTCACCATCTCGGCTCACTGCAACCTCCACCTCCCAGGTTCAAGTGATTATCCTGCCTCAGCCTCCCGAGGAGCTGGGATTACAGGCATGTGCCACCAGGTTCTAGCTAATTTGTGTATTTTTAGTAGAGACGGGGTTTCACCATATTGGTCAGGCTGATCTCGAACTCCTGACCTCAAACAATCCACCTGCCTTGGCCTCCTAAAGTGCTGGGATTACAGGTGTGAGCCACCACATCCAACCATCCCATCACTTTTACCAGAAGTTCCAGCACATCTTCATTAAAAAAAATCTCCCACAGACACATGAAAAAATGCTCATCATCACTAGCCATCAGAGAAATGCAAATCAAAACCACAATGAAATACCATCTCACACCAATTAGAATGGCAATCATTAAAAAATCAGGAAACAACAGGTGCTGGAGAGGATGTGGAGAAATAGGAACACTTTTACACTGTTGGTGGGATTGTAAACTAGTTCAACCATTATGGAAAACAGTATGGCGATTCCTCAAGGATCTAGAACTAGATGTACCATATGACCCAGCCATCCCATTACTGGGTATATACCCAAAGGATTATAAATCATGCTGCTATAAAGAAACATGCACACGTATGTTCACTGCGGCACTATTCACAATAGCAAAGACTTAGAATCAACCCAAATGTCTATCAGTGACAGACTGGATTAAGAAAATGTGGCACATATACACCATGGAATACTATGCAGCCATAAAAAAGGGATGAGTTTGTGTCCTTTGTAGGGACATGGATGCAGCTGGAAACCATCATTCTTAGCAAACTATCGCAAGAACAGAAAACCAAACACCACATGTTTTCACTCATAGGTGGGAACTGAACAATGAGATCACTTGGACTCGGGAAGGGGAACATCACACACCGGGGCCTATTATGGGGAGGTGGGAGGCGGGGAGGGATTGCATTGGGAGTTATACCTGATGTAAATGACGAGTTGATGGGTGCTGACGAGTTGATGGGTGCAGCACACCAACATGGCACAAGTATACATATGTAACAAACCTGCACGTTATGCACATGTACCCTAGAACTTAAAGCATAATTTAAAAAAAAAAAAACAACTCTCCATTTGTTTTTTGCTTTGGTCACCCTCCAGAGGCCTGAAATGTTTGTTTTTGACAATTTTGTTCAGTTGTAAACTTGGTTTTGGGGGCAAAACATTTGCCATTCTCTTTGCCATAGCAATAAGTCTCACCTGTTTTCAATTACAACATAGGCAAATTTACGAAATTTCCCTTTATGGCTTGTAACTTCGTGGATTGCTAAAAGAAATCCTTCCTTCTCTACCTCAGGTGTTAAATATAGCCTCCTATATTTTCTTCCAAATCGAGACTACTTTTAAACAAATTATTTAAGTTTTAATCCACTTGAAATTGACTATTGCATACAGCCTGATATGGGTTCCAGTTTTATTTCTTCCTTACAGATAAGCCATTGCATGTTTGTTTATAAAATTTTGGACCCAATTGGCATGTTCTGTATTTTGCTAAATTCTTTAGAAGTCTTTATTTTTGGTAAAGTACATTTTCCACTTTATTCTCTTCTAAATATTTTAGTTATTTTGGCTATATGCTTTTGTCTATAAATTTCCAGAGCTTATCAAATCTGTAATAAATTCTGTTTGGGCTTTTTAACAAAATTGCATAAATCTATAGATTAATCTCTTTAGATTAATCTATATTTTCATAATTAATATAGTTAAATTATTTTAAAATTTGTATGTTATTTTTAAATTGACAATAATTACATATATTCATGGGGTACATAGTGATGTTTTACTACATATAATGTACAGTGATTAGATCAGGGTAATTAGCATATCTATCATCTCAAACCTTTATCATTTCTTTGTGCTAAGAACATCACTATCCTCTTTCTAGCTATTTGAAGCTTTATAACGTACTGTTGGTAAGTATAGTCATCCTGTAATGGTATAGAACACTAGAATGTATTCCTCTTATATAACTGTATTTTTGTATCATTTAATAAATCTCTCCCTGTCTCCCTTTCCTTCCCAGCCTCTAGTATCCTCTGTTCTACTTTTTGCTTCTATGAAATCTACTTTTTTTTTAACTACCACATCTAAGTGAGAATATGCGAAGTTTAATTTTTTGTTCCTGGCTTTTTTTTACCCAACATAATGTCCTCCCGTTCCATTCATGTTGCCTTAATGACAGGATTTTATTTTTAATGGCTGAATAGTATTCCATAGTGTACATACATCTCATTTTCTTTATCAATTCATCCATAGGTTGATTCCATATGTTGACTACTGTGAATAATGAGACAATAAACATGGGGGTGCAGATGCCTCTCAGATATAACAATTTTCTTCCTTCAGATGAATTCTCAGTAGTGGGATTGCTGGATCATGTGGTAGTTCTATTTGTAGTTTTTTGAAGGACTTCCATACTGCTCTCTGTGGTAGGAGCTGTATGAGTTTAGGCTCCCACCAGCAATATATAGGGGTCCCCTTTCTCTTCACATTTTCTGTATTCTTACCAGCATTTGTTATTTTTTTTTGTTTTTGATAATAGCCATTTTGGGGTAACTTGTAAGTGGGATTACCCTCTTGATTTCTTTTTCATGAAAGCTAGTTTGTCCTTTGGGTATGGAAATGATACTGATTTTTGCATGTTAATGTTGTATCCTACAACTTTACTGAATTCGTTTATCAGTCCTTACAGTTTTTTGGTAGTCTTTAGGCTTTTCAATATGTAACATTATGTTATCTGCAAACAGGGACATTTTGACTTCCTCTTTTTCATTTATTTATTTATCTTACTTAATTCCTCTGGCTTTAACTTTTATATCAGTGTTATAAAATCCTATCTATCTAGCTAATTTTGACTGCTTATCAATATCTAGTTTGTATAAGAAGAGGACTTTAATGAAATTCATCAACCTTTGATAACAATACCGTCTCTGTGTAGAATTTTGTGTGATGCACTTTTTAACATTTATTTTTGTGCTTTTCAGTTTATTTTAGTTTTATTTTTGCAATGGGTACATGTGAGGGTTTTTTTTTTAAGATAGTTGTTAATTTTTTAAGTGTGTTCAAAGGAAAGCAACTTAGGAGGTAGACCAAATCAGCATTGGTATCTTCTATAATGTGGACAAAATATGCACATGTGGTCATGTCTCTTCCAATGTGGCAATGTTCCCAACTAATAAAGTAGGTAGTTTTGTGGCTCTGGTGAGTCATACATTTTCCAATGAAAAATAATTGGATTCAAATACTGATTCTCCCACTTACTCTATTTTCCTTTATTCTTTTAATCTTCAATTTCCTAATATAGGACTAATAATCTCTAATCCCATTTATTGTTTATTGCCGCTTTTTTCACAATAGTCAAGATATGTATTTTTGTGAATTTTAATGAAATAAAATAAGTCAGCTTTATTCTACTTAATTTAAAACCTCAATTCCACAGCCTGTGGAGGTCAAATCCCTCCCCACAATTTCTGCCAATGCCGTAAATATAAACTCTTATGCTGCTACATTCGGTTCCCATTTTGCTATCTCTGTTTTGTCCCTACATCAATCAATCCAGAAACAAAATTGCATTCACTTATGAGTTTTCATGCAATTGAGCCATACCTAATTTTATGAAGATTTAGGAGAGTCTCAGAGTGCACTGTCTTCTGTCATTTCTGTTTATTTCCTAGGCTCTAAACCCTGTTTACCTCCAAACCAGTTGGATTGGCCCCAGAGCTCAGAGCTCAACAGTATTTTGGTGTCTGCCAACAAAACAAAACAAAACAAAACAAAAGCTGAAAACAAAAAGACAAATAAAATGGAAAACAAACATGCAAAAACCCTCTATTGCCTGAATTTACCCTAATGGGAAGGGGGTTGACATTACAAAATTGGGGATATGTGTGTGTGTGTGTGAGAGAGAGATTGGAAAGAGGTTGACATGATAAAATTGTGTGTGTGTGTGATTGGAAGGAGGTTGACATTATAAAATTTTTGTTTGGGGTGTGTGTGTGTGTGTTTCTGTGTGTGTGTGTGTTTGTGTGTGTGAAATCTAGCACAGTGAGTATCTAGACACTAGCTCGATAAGTGTTTCCCTTCTTTCTCATTGGGTCATCACCTTGTAGCAGAAGTGATTTCAAGAGCCCACCCCACAGAGATTCCTCTTAGATAAGTTTCAAAGCCCATGTTCTGGCCCTCTTTCTCTTCTCATGTGTCTCATTTTTATCTTGCTGGGGGCAGCTAGTGGAAATAACTTAGTTCTGCAGAAGCATAAACACATTCCCTGGTCATGCTCTGTTTCCTTTCAGCCATCTTCCTCAGTCCTAGCTCACACTCACAGGGACTGGAGAGTAAAGTGAAAACAGAATTCAGGGTTTACAAAACATAACTACATTTTTGGAGACAGTGTTTTGCGGTCTTTGCCTTGCCAGCCCATCTGTTTACCATTAACCTCCATTCAAATGAAGTCGTCATGTTTTCTTCCTAATGAAGCACTGTGGGCAGAACAAAGCTTTGCGGGTTTCGTCATTCTAAATGGGCTTGCTCACCACAGAGGACATCCCTTAGTGGGTGTCAATGTTAACAGTCCCCAGGTTCACTTAGAATCCTCTTCTGTGGCTTCACAGAGACTCAGGCCCTGGATGCATCGCAGATCCTCTTCTTTGACTACATGTAATGACTGAGCTCTACAAAGGTCCGACTGACAACCAAGAGCTACCAACTCTTTCTGGAACAAATAAAATTAGAAAACTATCCTTGCTCCTGGCTTCAAGTTGCAAAACAACTACTTTCTATAAGGCTATTTAATGAGTGTGTACTGGGTCCCTACTGCTGTGAAGCATGGTTTATAATATTTACAGCAAACTCATAAGATCGTATTATTAGAGCCCTTTAGAGCTGAGGAAACAGAATCTCTGAAATTTTGAAAAATGTGCTGAAAAGTGCATAGCTAATAAGTGACAGAGCTAAGATTCCACCCCACCAAAGCTTGCTCTCTGACCACTTCCCATGTTCCCTGCTGTGGATACGTTGTAAACAAGTGAGCAGTTTGCCTGCCCTCTCTAACAGAAGGGATACGCTGGACTCAAACTCACAGAGCAAATCAGTGGGCTTGTTTGGACTCAAGCCACAACCTTTTGATGAATGCTGAACTGAAGCCTTAAGTAGGAGATGGTTATTTTCTGCATTTGTTGAGCAGGTTTGGAAAGCAACTGGATTTGGCTTCAAACCTCAGCATTTACGAGCTGTTTGATTTTGGATAAATCACTTTGTCTGAGTGTCAGAATTCTCACTTGTAAAATGAGAGTAAAAATGAGAATTCTAGGTACTTACATGATCGTTCTCAGGATCCAGCTTCTTCCGCATTAAGATGACATTCACCGATTGCAAGAATGCCAGCTATGTTTGAGATCAAATGAAATAACATGGGTCAAAAGTCTTGGTAAAATAGCCAGGTGTGGCGGCTCACACCTGTATTCCTAGCACTTTGGGAGGCCAAGGTGGGTGGATCACTTGAGGTCAGGAATTTGAAACCAGCCTGGCCAACATGGTGAAACCCTCTCTCTACTAAAAATACAAAAAAGTTAGCCAGGCATGGTGGTCGGGCATCCCAGCTACTAGGGACGCTGAGGCAGGAGAATCGCCTGAGCCTGGGAGACAGAGGTTGCAGTGAGCGGAGATCACACCACTGTACTCCAGCCTGGGCAACAGAGTGAGACTCTGTCTAAAAATAAATAAATAAATAAATAAATAAATAAATAAATAAATAAATGTATTGGTAAAATGATGGGAATGGTTTTGTGGTTTTATGTGATGAACCATAGGAATTGCTTTCTGACACAGCCATAAGAAACCATAATTTTTACATAATTGTCTATGTCCAATTGAATCTGGGAGATCCCTTATTCTTGGTCATTTTGTTGGTAAGATCACTCTACCCTCCCTGGCGTTGTTTGGGGATGGACCTCTACTTTCTGGTCAACCATTCATTCCTCTGCCATAGAGATGCTCATGTCTGGTTCTCTGGTGTAGATCCCCTTCACTGGTCACCTGCCAGGCCAGCCTCAGTGGCTGCCCTCTTCACAACACTGCAGGGCTCAGCATCCAGGCATCTAAGTTCCTGGCCCTGCTATTTTGAACTGGCAGTCCCTTTGTCTTTCATCTTTTGGAGTCCAACTCCCTCCCAAGGTTTGCCACACCTATGTTTTATCCTCGAAGCACAAAATCATTCATTTTTTCCACTTTTGAGACTGTTCAGACACATCCTTTTGGGTAAGCAGCCACTGATCCAAGTGCTTACACAGATCGAACAGAAAATGTAACGGACTGAAACCGCAGGGTGGGAGCACGTGGAGCCTGCCTGGAGAACCAGCAAGAAGGTGGCTGTTTGGGGAGGCATCCAGCCTTGGCAGCAGCTGGTCTATTTCTTGGGAGAATGTGGCCCCATGTTTCCACATCTTCCAAGTGCAAAAACTGCTAACTTGGATTGGGGAAAAGGAGTCCAGGACATGAATTCAAAGCCTCACTGAGCATCCCATGGGAAGAGGAGGGAAATTAGTTTTCACTCTTTCATTACTTAAGACCCTGCATTCAAAAGGAAAAAAAAGATTCTACCCAACCAATAAAAAGATAATAAAAAACATCAATTGCATGGCAATTCATTTTCTTACAAAGATTATTTGGGGTAGAAGGAAAATTATTTTTCTGAACTTTCACTAGTTCTTATACCCAGTAACTGTGTGAGAGGGAAGCTCTGCGGCCCAGTCACTGTTACTCCCAATCACTTCTGCCAGGAAAGAGAGATCCAGAGGAGGTGGACATGCGGGTACTGGCAGACTTCCCTCCACGAGATCCCCGGGGTGAACACTCTCTCTGTGCGATGTTCAAGAGCTACCTGCTTATTGCAGATGGAGGTGTCTTCACCAGAAGTACCTGTCTCTGCTGCACATCTAGATTCCCAGCGTGGAACATTATAGTGTAGGGATAAACTACATAGGTCTTTGCTTTTTTGTTTTCGTCTACCTTGATGATTCTAATGAGCAACTGGTGCAGAATTATTATTTTATGATAAGGTTGCTTGATCCAACGTCTCTCTCGTACATGCCCTGCCTCGGGCTTAAAACTGACACTTCTTCTTTCTGCAGGTATCCGGGAAAGGGAATAGAGTTAGGGGCCAGCAGAGTTGAGTTTTGTCCTGATTCTGTCACTAACTGGTTGTGTGATTTAGAGAGATGACCTGAGTTCTCTCGGCCACGGTTTCCTCCCCTATAAAATAGGGACATTCATCCCTACTCGGCTCCCTTATAGTTCAGGGTTCCTGGGAGAAAACAGTGGGATGCTGGGTATAAAAAAAAAGGAGAAGAGTGAGTCAAAGAGACTCTCATCCAGACAGCAGGAAGCTGTTGAGAAACTTTCTCTGCCCTGCACTGTCCCGTAGGTGGAAAGGTTGCTCCCTCCTCAGATTCCTGTCTCCACCTGAACAATGAAGGAGTTATCTACATGAACCCTGCGTAACTCCTTCCAGCTCATACATTTCATGACCCCAAGATTCCCAGCCCAATGTCCAGGCTGCCTAGGAAAAGCTGGTATAGGCAGGTCTGGGGGAATAGATCAGGGGAATAGAGGTGGCTGTGATGCAGAGTCGGGTGAGAGGTAATGGGAGGCACCCCAAGTGCCCTCATAAATGAGGTGCTTCACATTTACCTACTCATTTCATCACCAGACAACACAAGGAGGTCAGAAATAACATTATTACTTTATAGAGGGGGAAACAGACTCAGGAATATGCTGCTTCTGAGGGGTGCTAAGGGAATTGAACCCAGGTTAGTCTGACAGTAAAGCCTCCAGTGCTATTCACCTGGCGGCAATCTTGCCCCCAAGGAAACACATGTTCATATCTGGAGACCTTTTTGGTTGTCACGATGGGGAATTTGGGTGTTACTAGAAAGTAGTTGGTAAAGACCATGGATGATGCTAAATATCCCGCAATGCACAGGCCAGACCTCCTACAACAAGTAATTATCTTGCCTAGATGCCAATAGTGCCAAGGCTGCAAAACCCTGAAGGAAGTCCAAAAGAAGGTTCTAGATAGCTGGGCTGCCCTTAACTGTGCCCAGCACCTGTCTCCCCATCTCTCACCCCCATTCTGAGCTAGATTTGCATCAGTTAGCTACAGAAAAGGCACATTGTTTCCCATTGATAACCAAAGATGCAACTTGACTTGAGAAAAGCCCACAAAGTTGTAAATTTGTATGAAATTAAAGGCAGGAGAAGTCATATATGACCTCAGGTTGGTGGCTTGGAAGAGACCCTTTATAGACCATCCCCATGGGATGAGGCAGGAGGAAGTATGGGAGGAGTCAGGTTACCTGTCCACCACTTCCATAGGGATAGTTTTACTGTGTGCAGACTTCTCCTGAAGTCCTGTACCTGTTCCTCTCTTTCTACCATTTTTCTGAAGACAGCTCTTTGCGCAAGCCAGGAACCCGTGCAGTTGCCCAGTATGAGCCCCAGGGAGACCCCTTTCTGTTCTACTCTGATGTGTTTGCTTTCCTGGGGTAAGACCTGTTTCCCATTCCTCCATTGAGCCCTTAAAGGATTCCTCTTATTGGACAAGGACTTACCAACTTACCAGTTCAGGGCTTTTCTAACTTCCTTTATGACTTCTTTGACAAACTGGTTATTTTGAGAGTGTGTTGTTTAATCCCACATGTTAGAAACTTTCCCAAATTTCCTTCTCTAACTTTATTTCACTACAGTCTGAGAGAATGCTTTGCATGATTTCAATTTTTTTAAACTATGAAGGCTGATTTTATGGCTCCACATGCAGGAGAATGTTGCATAAGACCTTGAGAAGAAAGTATATTCTGCTCTCATCAGGTAGAGGGTTTTATACATGTCTGCGAGACCTAGTTGCTTTATGGTTGTTCAAGTCTTCTGTGTTCTTGTTTATCATCACTAGTCGTTCTATTCATTATCCAAAGTGGGATATTAAAGTTTCCAATTATTATGGCTGAATTTCCTATTTTTCCATAAATTCTACCAGGTTTTGCTTCATGTATTTTGTAGATCTTTTTTTGAGTGTGTATATATTTATATGTGTTATATTTTCCTGAGGGATTGAACTTTTGTCAGTATACATGCCCTGCTGTATCTCTAGCAACTTTTTAATTTTAAGGTCTATTCTCTCTGATATTATTATAACCACTCTGGCTCTTTTATGTTTGCTATTTGCATTCTACTCACTCTTCTATCCTTTTACTTTAACTTATTTGTGTTATTGAATCTAAGTGCTTATGTAGACAGCATATATTTGGGTCTTGGTTTCAATTTTTTAATCCAGTGTCATAATCTCTTCCCTTTGGTTAGATTGTTTAATCCATTCACATTTAATATTGTATTAGCGATATGGTTGGATTTATCTCTGCCATTTAGCTTTTCATTTTCTATATGTCACATGAATTGCTTCCTGACCTTTTGACTACTATCAAGTGTAGTGTATGTCACATGATTTTTAAAGACCCCTGTTTTTCATTTACCACCTTCTTTTTGTACTATCTAGTATAACTAATTCCAATAATGAGATTTTACTATATCTTTCAGTTATTTTCTTAATAGTTGCTCTAGGGCTTACAATATACATCTTAACTCATCAGAATCTACTTCAAATGTGTATTAACTTAATTCCAGTAATATATAAAAGTTTTATTCATATGTAACCACATCCCCCTCCACTACTATTTTTGTGCTATGATTACCACACATCTAACATCTATGCAGGTGACAAACACAACAATACACTGCCATAATTGTTATTTTATGTAATCTTATGTCTTTTAAATAAGCTGAAAGAAAACAAGGAAAGTATACATTTAGAAAGTTTGTTTTATTAAATTTTATTTACATTTTTGGCTCTGTTTAATTATTTCTGTGGATTTGAGTTACCATCTAGTATCACTTCCTTTCTCCATACAGTTTTGCTCCCACTGTCTTCTTTGGGTTGTTACCATTAATATATTACATTTCTATATATTATAGGAACAACATATAAATTTATACATATTATTTGATGCAATTACTTTTAAAGTCAGTTTTTAAAAAGGAAAATATATCATTATATTGTCTTTATATTTACCATTATCAGCATTCATTTTTTTAAAATGTGAAATCTATTTACTGTCTGGTGTCACTTATATTCAGGCTGAAGAATTACTCTTGAGAAAAGCCTGCTAGCAATGAATTCTCTCGCTTTTGGTTTATTGTAGAATGTCTATTTTGACATCATTTTTGAAAGATAGTTTTTGGTTTTGCTAGATGTAAGACAGAGGGAATTTTTGTTGTTTATGTTGTTTTTCCTTTAGACACTTTGAATACATCACTCCACCATTTTCTGGTCTTTGTTGTTTGTGATGAGAAGTCAGCTGTTAATCTTACTGGGGTACCTTTGTGCATGATGAGTCATTTTTCTCTTGATGCTTTTGAGATTTCTCTCTATATATGGCTTTCAAATTTCAACTATGATATGTCTGGGTAAATATGTCTGCGTGTATCCAACGTTTTGTTTGTTGAACTTCTTAGATGTGCTGATTAATATTTTCCATCAAACTTGGAAAGTTTTCAGCCATCATGTTTTTGATTTTTTTAATTCTATTTCTCCTTCCCTTATGGTAATTTTATCACACATATATTGCTGTTTCTAATGGTGTTAGATTTCTTTGAGATTCTGTTTTTCTTTATCCTTTTTCCTTTGTGTTCTTCAGATTGCATAATCTTTATTGCTCTGTCTTCAAATTCACTTATTCCTGATTGTGCCAGTTTAAAATGTACTGATGAGTTCCTCTAGTAAATTTCTCATTTCAATTATTTTATTTTTCAATTTCAGAAAGCCCATTTAATTCTTTTTTCATAACTTCTATTTCTTTGTTGATATTCTCTGTGTGATAAGATTTCATCACCATAATTTTCTTTATTTCTAAACAATTTATTTTGGTTCTTTGAACATATTATAATAGCTAATTTATGTCTTTGTGTACTAAGTCCAACACTTGGGTTCCCTCAAAACTAATCTCTACTGACTATCTTTTTTACTATCTGTGAGTCACACATTCCTGTTTCTTTGCATATCTTGTAATCTTTTTGTTTCCAACTGGACATTTTAGACAATACATTGTAGAAATTCCAACTGATTACATTCCTGTTACACCCACACCCAGGCTTGTTCCCTCTCCCACTAGTCATTTGTTGATTTATAGTGATTTGTCTAAATTAAATCTGTGAAGTTTATTCTTCCCCTAGCCTTACAGTATGCAGCCTCTGTTGTCTATCCTCATAATTTTTTCCCCAGTTTTTATCATTTAGCCTAGTGGTCACCCCTGGCTCTGCATTAAGCTGCTTATTGGTCAAAGGTTGTGCTTAAGCCCTCATTAGTCATTAAATATTTACCCATTGCCGTGGATGTATATTTGGCTTGGAAATTGCTTTCACAGTTCAGGAAAGTTACAATTTTTTCCCAAGATCAAGTAGGAACTAGTAGTTTGAAATATTCCTCTTCAGTTACTCCTGAGAGGACATGGCCTTGGAATGCACACAGTCTTCCAGACTTCACAGGATAAATGTGATTTTCTGTTTAAGGTTGGCTTTATAGGAGTCTCCTCTGGAACAGAATAGCTTTTTGTTAAGTCAGTTTTTGGTCAGAGCATGTGCTTAAGTGTCATGTGCCAGGGAAGCGTCTGTCCCTTTTTGATGAATTTGTGTGTGACTTGGGTACTGTTTCTGTCCCATTCCCTACTCCAATTTTTTTCTAACTGAATGCAGACAAGGCTATGTGAATAGCTTTGCCAATACATAGATTTGACCACGATCCCAGGAGGATCTTTCTACACTCTTTCTTTTCTGGGTTCTCTCTGTTAGACTCTTGGCTGTTCTGCTTTTTCACTTATTACAAGTCTCATGGAACTACAAGTCCCCTCTTAGTGGCTCTCCACAAAGATCTCCATTGTTTTTGACAATACCCTTAGGCATAAAATTCTTTGCACTCTTTTCCAAACAAAATCAATCCACTTAGGAACAACTGTGGAGCTACCCATGCTTGAGGCTTGCCTCTTCTCCTCTACAGAATCCCTGTGCCATTGGGTGGGACATATGGGCAAGAACAATAGTCCATGTTTCCCAAGGGGATATCCTGCTCTGTGAGTGGTCACCGGTCAGAGATGGTAGCCCATGGTCTTCTAGGATTGCCCCTACTGCTGTGGAATCTTCATCCATTGAACAAGCTGGGTCATGGACAAAAGTAGTCCCAACATTTTGACTTGCCATGCTTGGGGTGGAACTTCTTTTACATGAATGGGAGCTGGGTGAAAAAAGTAAATGCTAGTCCTCTTAGCCACATGCACCCAAAATAGATCTCCTGCAAGAAGAGGGGTCTGAGAAAAGCTGGTATTCTGCCTCTTTCTGCAGGAAGCCAAAGTCATAGACTGGAAACTGGAAGGAGAGGGATCCTATGCCTTCTTGGCTGAACGCATCTGGAGTAAAGTCCCTAGGGTAGAGCTCTTTTCACAGGAAGCTGAGTGTGGGCTGAACATGGGAGCATGGTTCAAATGGTTCAAATGTCAGTATCTTGCTATTTTTATCAAGATGTATTAGATTTTCTCAAGTAAATGTTTTTCCATTTGCTGCATGCTGTTGAGACAATTTTTAGAGGTGAAATTGTTTTTTTGTTTTTATTCGTTTTGTTTTTTGAGATAGAGATTCATTCTTGTTGCCCAAGCTGGAGTGTAATGGTGCAATCTTCGCTCACTGCAGCCTCAGTCTTCCAGGTTCAAGCAATTCTCCTGCCTCAGCCTCCTGAGTAACTGCAGTTACAGGCGCCCACCACCATGTCCGGCTAATTTTTTTATTTTTAGTAGAGATAGGGTTTCACCACATTAATTGCTTTGTTTTTATAATTTTCACCAGTTAAATTTCAATGAGAAGAAGGTCAGCAGAGCTCCTCTTACCACACACCATTCATTCTAATACAGTGCACTATGTACAGAGAAACACTTAAGCCAAACTGAAAAATGTAAAGAGGCAGCTTTAGACTCAACTTAATTTAATAATTTCCTACTTTTGATCAATGTCTCAATTTTAAGAGGTTGACCAAAACTTTAGGCATTGAAATCACTCTGTCTCCATTGTAAATGTACTGATTTGGTCTGAAATCCTACCAGGAAATGAAAGAGGAGTATGGTTTTTTTTTTTTTTTTTTTTTTTTTTTTTTTTGGTAAGGGTTACAGTAGAGGGGGCCTCCTTGTGCTGGAATCTCCTGTGTACATAAAAAATACAAAATCTGGTCTGTTTTAGGGCCTATCTGTTTTCTTAAAGTTTCCATTTGATTATGTGGCATTCAACATGAAACTTTGTTTTGATTTTCTCAGGTCTGTTGGGGCCTAGTGTACCAGCTCATTTCAAAACAATAGCCTCCCATAATTCTGTTTAAACATTCCTCTCTTTTGATCAGGTTCTTACTTAGGTAAGAATGTGACCAAAACTTAGGGCTTCAGCACCACTCTCTCAGTTGCCATAATTTGCCACCCACCATTCTTGATACACACATTTTAAGGCAAAACTTTTGTATTTTATTCTAAATTATAATTTTCACATTTGGGCATTGTAGCCTGACTTTCAGATTCACATATCTCCTATTGCTCAGCAAACTAAACTGATGGGACCAACAGAAGTTTGTTTCCATGGGGGCAAAAGGTATTATATACCCTTGAATTATAATAGAACCCATGTCAGTTATGAAGGTGGAACATGTCTTGTATATGTTGGGATGACTTAATGTTTTTTGTAAGGGGAAAGAATCCTGGAAGATAACTTTTCCAAAGTTGACCCAGGGACAGGTCAGGAGCTCCTTTTCAAACACAGGGGAGAGGCTATGCTACATAAAACCCAGTGCTTGTTGCTGGAGTGTCATAGCCCAGTGCCTGCCATACCCATGCGTGCACACAGAAATGCACCTCTGTAGTCCAGGACACCACAGTTTGGTGATTCTTGGCATAGTCTTAATGTCCCTAGGAGGAAATTATTATACCAGATAGAGCAGGAGGAGGACTATAGTGACCCAAGGAGAAGTGGGAGCATCATGTCAGCATCTCAGGGAACGCTAAGCTCCAAGAAGTCAGAGTTTTCTCCTCAAGGCAGGAGCTTTCTGGTACTCAACAAGCAGCAGCTGAGAACTGAGGTGTCGGAGAAGCAGTGGTCTCACCCAGAGGGAGGGAATTTGGTCATGAGCTTATCAGAAACACCTCCAAGATACTCCCAGCAATGCTGAAGAGGGAAAATGTAGAAGGCTGGTAATCCCCATCAGTGGCTCAGATGATGTGTCAGTGGATTGTGAATGATAGGTTTCAATAGGACCTCATCAGTACATTTAGGGTGGTGGGTCCTGTGGAAATTCTGTTCATCGACCAGGTTTCTTAAAGCAAGATCGACCTATACCTATGCTGGAAAATGAAGTTTATGTACCACATGCACCCACACAAATACAATTTAAACTCTGTCCCCTGTCTCCAAGAATAAAGGGAAAGTATGAGTCCTGATCCCTTTATTGCCTCAGATTCATTCTTCTTGGCCATGGAACAAATCACAGTGCTGTGGCTGTGGCCCACATTAGACCTGACTAGCATGGAGTGATTCAACACTTAGTCACTATTTGTGCAGATTCTCCTCAACTCCCTCAGACTCTCTGGGAGATTCTCCTTGGAAACCAGTGAATAAAAGCCCATCAGATGCCACATCAGTGGTGATTCTAGGACTAACAAATTGGGATGGCCAGAGAAGATCTGCCGTGATAGAGTTGTTTCACCTTGTTTGCCAACTTCACTCAATGGCTGGGAGATGACTAAGACCTACTCAGGGCCCAGAAGGAAAAACTAATGCAATGACCAATTAATGGCAATAACTTTGTGCATGAGAGGAGATAGAGGTGGGACTTGTCCCACTTATCTGCTGTGCCCATTTACAACAATCTTTTAATATTTGTATCTGGAGGTAATCAGAGAAAGCTTAGGTTAGACCCTAAGGAGGAAAGCTTCAGGGCATAACCAGGCACGTGCAACTTCTCCCGATTCTCTGGAATCTGTGAAGACAGGACTACACGAGTAGTTAGGACAACAGTCCAAGCAGAGAAGGGTGGCATCAACCTTTGTGTCCCCACTCTAAGGCCTGGGCTCTGATAGGGTGTCCGTTTTTCTCCTCCACCTTCACTAGGCAACTCCAATTCCCAGGGGACACCTGGACCGAGGCTTGGGCTCTCTGGGAGCCTCATTTAAAGTTCTCTCTCTAATCATCAGCTCAGCCACTAGAGCTGACAGGCATAAACACAAAGCGAGCTTGAGAGGTGTGTGTTCCGGAGTCGAGGGGCTGCCGTGTTCTCATCGTAGCTCTCACTTCTCCTTTGCTGTATCAGCGAGGTCGCCCTTTTGTAGCCTGGTGAGCATTTATGGCATCTCTGTGAATTGATTAGGTTCAGCTGGTTCTGTTTTACCTCTTCAGAAAGATACATACAAGTTTTCACACAATCTTTTTTAATCTTTCAACCAGAAGACAAAGCAAACTGGAGAAAAAAAATGTGGTCCTAGAAAAAATCAAAGGATGTTCTCTAGTGCTGCGGAATGCTCTCATGATTCAGTGTGCCCTGGGGATGTCTCTTTATGGCATCTCACTTCCAGAGAGTGAGGAAAGGGCTGCACGAGGAAAGAGAGATGAAGGACTTGACTTGTGCCCAAGCCCATAAAAAGGTTGAAGGAAAAGAATGGATTACACTACAAAGATATAACTGGCCACCTGAGTCCTGCGCTGGGGGAGCCTGCGAAGTCCTCTATGAGGTGTCTGCATTGAAGCCTGGTTGGGGCCCTGATTTATCTTGGGGGATTGGAGGGGTTCATACCCTGACCTGGGGAAAGCTCCCTTCTCCAGAGAGACGTGCTGTAGAAACACAGTGGAGGACATTTCCAGGGTTAGTGAGCCAAGGAAAAATAAAACAATACTAACAGTGTAGTGATAATTGTAGTATTAATTATAGGTAACAAGTGCTTAGTATGTGCTTGATGATCTGATAAGCCCTTTACTTACATGATCTTATGTAATCTTCACAATGGTACTATGATGTAGTAGGTATTAACATTATGTTTATTGTATGAGTGAAAAAATGAGAATCTGTGCCATTAAGTAACTTGCTCAAGGTCATCATTTTTTGTCCTAGCAGGACTGGAAGTCAAGCCATGTAATTTCAGAACCAGAGGCCTCAAGCACCACACTGCAGGGCTGCTAATTAATCAGTACCACTAATTTGTGAGATGTGCAAAGCCTGCAGTTGACTGCAAAGCTCTCACCAGGCCAGAAGTGGGTGCAGCAACATCCGCGGGAGTCTGCTGCAGACCCACTCCTCTGGCGAGCCCAGCTCACGGCCAACCACTCGTTGAAAAGCCACTCTCCTTGTCTCCTTCTGGTACTGGAATTGTTCCAGGCTCTGCTTCCTACTTTTCTCTTTGAACTTGCTCTATCCTCAGCCCCCATCCTGCCATGTCTGAGACCTGACTCTTCTCTGCCTGGGGTATAGCCCACCTCATGCCCAAGGCTTCTGGGTCCCCTTCATGGAAACCATGGTGCCAGGGAATACTGGGGAGGCCAGCTGTAGAAGAGATTACATGCAAAGTGCAGACCCAGGGACCCCTTGGTCTTGCATGTGATCTCTTCTCCACCTGAAACACTACCTGCTCTTGATTGAATTTTTATTTGTTTTCAACCTCAGCTTCTGAGCCTGTGAGCTGGGCTATTTGGCCTTGTGTGAGATTCCTACACTCACCTCTACTGGCTCACCTCTACTTTTACTTGTCACGCTCTATGAAGGAGCAATAGAGGACCCTCTTGCAGACAGGGTTCAGGCTTTAGTGCCTCAAATCCCAGCACAGGCCTGGACCACAGTGGGTACTAGCTGGATCATTGTTTAACAAATGAACAAATGATAAAGCATGAAATAATTCTGCACTCCACATCCAGCCTCAGAGCCAAGAGCTTCTACTGGGCTGAGTTGTCGATCAGCCAAGAGCTACACTCCTTCATCCACTCACGGTCTTCCCCGGAGGATGAGGGAGACTCAAAGGCAAGGCAGCCCCTGCTGGCAGGCAGCCTGCTGCATTCTGTAATCCCAGCACTTTGGGAGGCCAAGGCGGGTGGATCACAAGGTCAGGAGATCAAGACTCTCCTGGCTAACACAGTGAAACCCTGTCTCTACTAAAAATACGAAAAAAAAAAAAAATTAGCCAGTCCTGGTGGCACGTGCCTGTAGTCTCAGCTACTTGGGAGGCTGAGGCAGGAGAATCACTTGAACCTGGGAGGTGGAGGTTGCAGTGAGCCGAGATCATGCCACTGCATTCCAGCCTGGGCAGCAGAGCAAGACTCCATGTCAAAAAAACAAAAAACAAAAAACAAGAAAAACAAGGAGCTTAAGTTCATGGTCTACGTCTGCAAGATTTTTAAAATTTTTTTAATTTTAAAGTAATTATAGAAGCACAGGAAGTGCAAAAAGTGTGCGGGAAAGTCTTGTGTGCCCCTCACTCAGTTTTGTTCAGTGTTAACATCTTGCCCAGCTACAATACAGCATCAAAACCAGGACACTGACTGTGATGGAGGCCACAGACCTTATTCCAGTTTCACCATTTTGCACGCTTTCATTTCTGGGTGTGCGTGTGTTCTCTGCCATTCTGCCATGTCTGCACATTTGTGTACCTACCACCACCATACACAGGACCATCCCACTGCTACAATATAAACAGTGCATCATCTCTTTAAAGTCACATTCACCCCTCTCTCACAGCCTCAATCTCTGGCAAATTAGATAACAATTTAGTGAAATTGTTCTCCATCGTCATATTTTTTTAAATTTTGAGACCATCATGTAAATGGAATCATACAATACGTAACCATGTGAGATTGACCTTTATCACTCAACATAATTCCCTTGAGATCATCCAAGTTGTGGCATGTATGAAGAGTTTGTTCCTTTCTATTGCTAAGCTATGGTCCATCACGTGGAGGTACCCAAGTTTGTTTAACCACTCACTGCACAAAGGACATCTGGGTTGTCTCATTTTGGCTACTACAAGTAAAACTGCTATAAACATTCATAAGCATGCCTGTGTGGAACCATAAGATTTCATTTCTTTGGGATAAAAAATCAAGAGTGTAATTGCTAAGCCATATGATACTTGCATGGTTAGTGTTTTAAGAAACTGCCAAACTTTTCCAGAATGACTGGATCATTTTACATTCCCATCAACAACGAGTGGATGATCCACTTTCTCCACATCCTCACCAGCATTTGATGTTATCACTATTTCTGACTTCAGCCATTCTGATAGGGGTGTAGTGGTATCTCATTGTAGTTTTAATTTGCATTTCCCTGATGACTAATAATGTTGAACATAATTTCATGTATTTATTTACTCTCTACATATCCTCTTCAGTAAAATGTATGTTCTCCCCTTTTTTCCATTTTCTAATTAATTTTTTTAATGTTGAATTTTGAGATATCTTTATGTATTCTAAAACATTGTATGTCAGATGTGTGGTTTGCAAATATTTTCTCCCAACTTGTAGCTTTTTTTTTTTTTTTTTTTTTTTTTTTTTTCATTTTCTTCATGGGGTCTTTCACTGAACAACTTTAAAAATTTTTATTATATATAGTTTATCAATTTTTCCCTGTATAGGTTGTACTTTTAGTCTCAAGTTTAAAAACCCTTAACCTAGCTTTAGGTTCAGAAGATTTTCTCCTAAGTTTCTTTTTCTGAAATATTGATAAGTTTACCTTCCGTATCCATGATCCATTTGAGTTGAGTTAACTTATACAAAAGTTGCGAGGTTTAGGTTGAGATTCTTTTTTTTTTTTTTTGGCTAATGGATGTCCAATTGCACCAACACCAGTGATGGAAAAGGCTACATTTTCTCCATTGAACTGCTTTTGCACCTCTGTTAAAAATCAGTTAGCTTTTTTAGTGTGATTATTTCTGGATTCTCTATCCCATTGATCTATGTGTCTATTCATCTGCCAGTACTACGCTGTCTTAATTACTGAATTATTTTTGCACTTCAGTCTTTTTCAAGATTGTTGTAGCTCTTCTAGGTCCTCTGACTTTCCATATAAAAGGTAGAAGAAGCTTGTCTGTCTCTGCAAAAAATATTGCTGGGAATCTGGTAGAAATTACATTAAGTTTATACATCAATTTGGAGTAGGGCTGTTATTTTGCTCCATTTTCCTCCAGGTCTTTTTATCCATCCTTCAAAGGCAAGGAGTTGGGGCCATGTGGGCAAAAGGAGAAAAACCTGTTCCCCTTTTGAGGACGTTCTGCTGCTGCTCATTCTGTGCTGGGAGCGGACTGGCCACAGCACCCCAGACCCTAAAAGTGGCAGCATCACTGCACAGTAATCCGCTCCATGTCTCCCTGGGCTTGTGCCTGGGAGTGAACTGCATCTGTATTGGTGTATAAGTCCATATTGGCATTGCTATAAAGAAATACCTGAGACTGGGTAATTATAAAGAGGTTTAATTGGCTCATGGTTCTGCAGGCTGTATAGGAACTATAATGGCTTCTGCTTCTGGGGAGGCCTCAGGAAATTTCCAATCATGGCAGAAGGTGAAGAAGGTCCAGGTGTCTCACATGGCAGGAGCAGGACGGAGAGAGGTTGAGAGAGAGAGAGGAAATGCCACAAAATTTTAAATAACCAAGTTTCATGAGAACTTAGTATGGCAAAGACAGTATCGAGAGGAATGGTGCTAAACCATTCGTGAGAAATACACCCCCATGATCCAGTCACCTCCCACCAGGTCCTACCTCCAACACTGGTTATTAGTATTGAAGATGGAGTTTGGGCAGAACACAGATCCAAACCATATCATTCGGCATCGGCTTACCTGTGCCCACCACTCGTAGCCCTAGGCTGAAGTGTGTAGCGACCATCCTTTTGTTCCTTACTCCTCTCAGCAGGTGGAACTTCTGACCCCTAAGTACTATGTGGGATTAACTAAGGATTACAAACACTAGACCATGAACGGATCTGTGGCCACCACAACAGAGTGACATGGAGAGGGCCCTTGTCTCATTTCTCTGTCATGTTGTAAGTCTTTCCCACCCTGTGAGCCCCGAGGACACAATTAGGCAGGTAATACACTGGGCTATGCAATGTAACTAATTCCTAAATGAACCAGGCTCCACTCAGCAATGATGTCTTTGTTGCTTCCAGAAGTTTGGATGTGGATCTGTTGGCCTGCTTCTATGGCCACCACCATCTGGAAAGCATGGTTTTGAAGCTTGCTGGGACAGCAAAGAGATAGTTGGAGGGCAGAGCCAAGACTTCATACTACCTCAGCCCAGAAACGGTGCACAGCACTCTTGCTTGTGGTTTGTGGCCCTGTCTGGTCACATGGCCCCAGTTATGAGGAGCAGGAAAATTCTATTGTGGGGAGCACTAGGCATCTCTGCCAGTGAGAATGAAGATTGACTCTCTTCCACCTGAAGGTTAAGGTGAGTTTGTTTAAAGGAAATAAAGTAATCTGATAATGCCTATGCACACATTTATGGGCTGATTGCATACCCTGTCATATGTTGTAGACTGAGCTGCTCTAAACTGACGGATATGAATGATGCCACTTGAGCTGCTTAATGCATGCATCAACACAACACTCACCTCCACTCGTCACACTAACACTTCTGCTTTGTCTTCTTTAAGGCCTTCAGAAGAGGGAGCCATGGCCACAAGAAGGATCAGCCCCCACATAAAAGTCCAGTTTCAGGTACTGACTGTTCTCTGGAAAGTGTAAATATTACATTCCAAGACTGCCAGGCTGGCGTCTCCTCTACTCCATTACAAAGTGCACCAGATTCTGAAACATTGTACATTAACCTCGGTTGCTGGATTCTAACCCAATAAACTCATTTTTCTGCAAAACCCTCAATGGTGTATTTAAGGCTATGTCGGTGTCTTTAAAGAGCTGGATATGATCAATACAATCTCAGTCTATTATTTTAGCAAACTTCTTGCATTATTTTCAGAGTTGTTTTGCCTAATTTCTCTGGAAATAATTGGTTGGGCAAATAGGGGAAGACTCAGGGGAGAAGTGAAGCTTTTGTACATGAATGCTTCCCTCAGTGCCAGGAACTCAGAGGATGACAACCTGCACGCACTGTGGGTGCCCGTGGTCTTGGCTGTTGGCAGGCATTCTGTTCCAGAAGGCAAAGATTGGCAGACTGCGCAAACTCCAGGTTATCTCCAATTATCATTTCCACTTTTACACAAATTTCCCTTGTTTGGAAGGTATCTGATTTTTTCCCTTTTCTTAAACGCACTTTTTAGTGTTATTATTCCTAGGTGTGATACACAAAGTCTCTGACTGTGGAGCTCATCATTTTGACAGGCGAGCATAAGTCACTGCTGGAGCAGGAAGAAAGCAGGGAGCACTTTCTTGGGGGTCCCCCTGTGACCCTCTCCTGCAATCTGTTTCCTTTCAGGGACAGCATTTGAATGGCAATAGTTGGAGGTTTCAAATAAAAACGTGTCTAATAATGAAGCACAACAGTTTATTTGAGGGTCAGCACAGCACTCACCACGAGGGGCCAGGACTTGGCCTGCTTCATTCAAACCTCCAGGTCCTAGGCTGGCCAGGGCAGTGCTCTCTGCTCAGGAAGCTTCATTCTCAGCACAGTCTCTCTCATGCAACACGACAAACGTCTCTACCACAGGCTGGCTCTGAAGCTGTTGGATCTTCATTGCTCAGCTCTCAAAGCCGAGCAGTCACACCAGGAGGAACTGGAGCGAGTGAACTTTGTGTCCAGGTTTCAGTATGCCTCAGCCACTGCCAGTGAGTCCATAGAGAGCCTCAAATAGGTAATGAGTGTGTGCATGGGTACATACGTATGTACATATGTGTATATATGCATGTATGTGTATACATGTGTGCATGTGTAGGCATGAACAGTACGTATATAATCTATGCATGTGCATAAATGCATGTGTGTATATATAAATAGGTGTATGCATGCGTGTATGTATATATACATGTGTGTAGGTGTGTATGTATAGATATAATACACATGCATATATATACATACAGGCACATATATATGTGTGTGTATATATACTTAACAGAAATCATATGGCAGTTTGGCATATTTCTGTTTCCTTTGGATTTCAAGGCTGAAAAGAGCATGTTTCCAATCATGTGTGCAGAGGGGCTCTGTGGAGCTTATGAACACAGAACTTGGAGGCAAGCGAGTGAGATTGAGAAAACAGGTTGGCCTCTTGTGATCAGTGCCTGTGAGCCCCGAAGGCACTCCACATTCCACCAGTGAAACACAAACCCCAGAAGTTCCGTCCTGTGGCTAGAGACCATCCCCACATCCCTACTCCGGGAAGGCGATTCTGCGAAGCACAACAGGAGTACGGAGGCCTCATGTGGAGATCTGGAAAGGGTTACCAAGCTTACATTGATTCTCTTCTCCTCCACAACTAAAACCTCAGAGGGAAATCCATACAAGGAAATCTCTGGATATGTTCTTCTTGGAGCCCAAGCTTCAGCCAGATCCTAGGGTGGGATGTGAAGGATCACACCCAACTGCGGGACCAGTCAGTCCCAGGGTCCCTGGGAACTCTGGAGCTATACTGGGGTACAGGGGAAGATGGCCCCCACAGTCCACTTCCAATCCTAGTTTTTCAAAGACACATAAACTACTTTTCTTTGAATTACCTTCACATACTTGCTGTTTGCAATTGCAAGGGTCCTAGCCCTATTATTTGTGCAATTTGGCCCGGAAATAGAGGGCTTAGCCCTTCAGAGTCAGCTCCGTGTGAGTGCTGCGCTGCATACCTCACTTCTTACTGGTTTTCATAAATTCCAATGTTGTCAGCTCAGGCTTTATGTGGGGGAGGTAACACAGGCAGTGGCCAGGAAGGAGCCGAGTGAGCCAAATTGTTCATCCGAATCTATTTAGCATCTAATACCGAGAAGTGAAGAAACAGACAGGGGGAAGGAAGATGAGATGCTCTGGTGGAAACCTGTTAAACATTGAGAGTACTTGGCAGGAGAACCTCAAATAAATCACGAGTGGTCTGCCCCTCACAGGGAGACCCTTTGGTCCCTAGAAACCTTGGTAGGGGGTGAGACATGAGAGAGAGAAGCCAGTCAGTTCTCAGAGAATGTGGTGAAAAGACAGGCATCTCCAAGGTCCTTCCACAAACTTCCATCCTCTGCACCACTCAGGTCAGCAAGCCACAAAACTCTCAACTGTAACCCTGCCTGCCACCACTGAGTTACTGGGTTCACACAGGCTGTCACTGCTAGCTTCCATGGACCCAAGTTGATGCTTCGCAGTCCTGCTGCTGGCCAGGCTGCCTCCAGAACCAGCAGTTCCAGGAGCCGTTTTCCCTGAGTGCAGAGCACGCCACTGAGTCTAGGAACACGTCAGCTGTGTGTGCAAGTGAGATGATTCTCCCTTCTGAGGCACAGATAATCCTACAGCCTCCCACTTAATACAGAGATAGTAACAGTAACAAAACTAGCGAACTTTTATTGACTTCTATATGCTCACCCCTGTGTAATTGAATATAAGTTGTGTCCCTAAATACTCATAGAAATCTTGTGATTTCCTAGAACTTTTCCTTGAAATTCTAAACAGATTGGGAGGTCTTTACCTGCAGTGTGTGGCACAGAGTTCACCCTGCAGTAGACCTGATTACTTAAGAAGTGGACACTAGATGAGGACTGTCTCATAAAAACAACAGGGAGACACATATGTAATTCTAAATTTTCTAGTAGCTGTAATAAAAACTAAAAATAACAGTGGACTAACTTTAGTTATATATTCTGTTTAACCCCATATGTAAAACAGTATTATTTCATCATGTAATTAATATCAAATTATGAATAAGTAGTTTACATTCCGTTTCTGTACCGTATTTTATACTCAAGTGCGCCTCCATTTAGATGAGCCTCATTTCAATGGCTGGGTAGTCACCTTTGGCTGCTGGCTACAGTATGCACCAGGCTAAGTGTCTCTGGGCCCCATATGCACAGCAAACTCCTGACTCTCTAGAGTTTACTGGAAACAGAATGAAAATCTGGAAGAACTCACACTAAAGGTTCTTCTTATTTATCCATTAGTGAGACTAACAGTAACAAAAACAATAGCAACTTTTAGGATGTGTGTCTTATTGTAGATACTCTGCTAAGCGCTTTACACAACAGCAATGAATTCCGCCTGTGGGAGACCTCCACTATTGTAATGTCCTTTATTGCTGAACAAGTTCAGGCTTGGAGTAGTTCTGTAACTTCCTCAAGTTTTATAGTTAGCACCTGGCCAGACCAGCTCTGAATCCAGACCACCTGATTCACTCCCCCCTACAAACAGGGACACAGGAAGGAAGGCTAGGGGGTGATTCCATAGGTCTTCATGCTCCTACATTGGATTTGGGGAAGCAGAATGCCAGGGGAACAAGAGTGTGGCTTAATGAGGCACAGAAGAGATGAGGACCTGCTGGCCTGGACATACTAAAACTGGAAGGAAAAATCTAAAATATTTGCACCACTAAAAGAAGGAAAGCTAAGGAGAGCCTGGACACTCATTATGAATCCACGCCTAGCAGAACTTGGAGCGGGGAAAGAAAGTTGACAGCATTTGCAATCTAGAAATAGAGATATACGACCTCATTTATGCCGTGTGAGCACTATAAAAACAGGAATCAGGCATTCAATCAACTTGAACCTCAGTTTCCATATCTGAAACATCTAATAAGACAGAATATGCAGGAGTATTACTTATGTTTCTATTAAAAGTCCTAAACATAGCAAATAGTAAAATTATAGACATTATTTCTCCATTTTGTAGTATTGGCTAAAATTATCAATATATTCAAAAGAAATAATATATAATTTACAAATAATTAAATCAGAAGATTTATTAATAATATATAGGTTACTTAGATCCACTCCTAGCCTTTTGAGGAGGACATTATAGAAAATAGCCATTTATAAAATGAGATTTGAATTGAATGTAATGATTTTTATCCCTATATTATTGGAGAACTGAACCATCATACACTCTCAACCCCAATCTCCAACACTGTGTGTGCATTTTTAATTAAATTAGTGCTATAGTTATTATATTTTACTAAAACAGTGTTTGCCAGATTCTTAGTTATTATATTATCTTTATGAATTTAGCTTTATCTTCTCACCTGTGTATCATCAATTTAATATTTTTATGTAAATTGATTTGATAATCTCTGCCTATTAATGAGTTTTCAGATGAGTTACATCTAATGGAATTACATTAAAATAATAATGATAATAGCAATTATTATTATAGACATTACTAGAATAAATCTGCTATTTTGTTTCTATTGTTTTCTTCTTTGTTCTTTTTTTTCTTTTTTTTTTTTACTTTCTTCTGGATTAATTGAATAGTTTTCAATATTCGGTTGTATTTCTATCATTCCCTAATTAACTATACCATCTTTTAATTTTCTTAATGGCTGCTCTAGGTTTTGCAATATGCATCTTTAACCTACTGCAGCTTTCCTTCAAATAATATCATACATATTTTTTCACATATAATGTAACAATCTTATAATGGTATACTTCTACTTCTCCTATCCTTTGTGCTATTGCTTTTATATCTTTCACTTTCACATATAGTATAAACCCCACCATACATTCTCATCTTCTTAATTTTTGCTTTAAACAGTAAATTTTCAAAAGAAGCTTTAACAATAAGAATAAAGTCTTTTATACTTACCTACATATTTATTATTCCTAATGCTCTTTATTTCTTTGTATAGATCCAAGTTTTTATCTGGTATCATTTTCCTTTGCCTAATTAACTTTCTTTAACATTTCTAGAAGTACAGGTCTATTGGCAATAATTCCTCCAAGCAATTTTTTTATCTGGAAATGTTCATATTTCACATTTACACCTGAAATATATTTATACTGGGTATAGTATTCTAGATTAACAGTTCTATTTTTACTTTCAGTACACTAAAAATGCTGCTTCATAGTATTTTGGCTTATATAGCTTCTGACTAGAAATATGTTATTTGTGTGTTGGTCCTGCGCATGTAATGTCTTTTTTCTTGTTAGTTGCTCTTAGGAATTTCTCCTCATACTTAGTTATGGGCAATTTGATTATGATGTGCTTTGGTGTTATTTTCTTTGTGTATGTCCTGTTTAGGGTTCATAGATTTTATTAGATCTCTGACTTAATGGTTTTTGTAAATTTGCAAAATTTATATTTTTATTTATATTTTTATATTTATATTTTCAAATATCTTTCTGTTCCCCACTCTACCTCTTTCCCTTTTGTGATTCCTACTATACGTTAGATTGCTTGATATTGTACCACAACTCACAGAATCTCTTTTATTTATCAGTGTTTATAACCTCTGTATGATTCAGTTTGTATTTTTATGTTGTTTGTCTTCAAATCTACTGATATTATATTCTGCAATGTCTGTCACCATTTCTCATGACAGACAGATAAGATAGATAGATACAGATAGATAGGTAGATAGATAGATAGGTAGGCAGATAGATAGATTTTTCTTCTAGATGTGGGTCACATTTTCTGTTTCTATACATATCTGGCAATTTTTTATTGAGTATCAATCAGACATAGTAGGTTTTGTTTTTTAGTTCTCTAGATTTTGTTGTATTCCTCTAATGAGTGTTACTTTTTTCCGTAAGGCAGTAAACTACTTACAGTGTAGCTTAATCCTTTCGAATCTTATTTTTAAGCTTTTCTAGGGCAGGTCTTGGGGACTTAATCAGGCTACTTTATTCCCATTACTATGGGATGATGTTTCTGGGATCATCACTAAATGCCCCATGTATCCACTAAGACCCTTTCACACTGGGTAGTGAAATATTGAATGATTCCAAACTGTGCAAAATTTAGGAATTGTTCATCTTACAGGTCCACTGTCTATGTTATTTTCCTAGCAGTGTTCTTTGGTCTTGTAAAGTTTTGCCATATGGACATTAAAATTGGTATTCAGGTCGGGCACACTGGCTTATGCCTGTAATCCCAGCACTTTGGTAGGCTGAGGCAGGAGGATTGCTTGAACCCAGGAGTTTGATACCAACCTGGCCAATATATGAAGATCCAATCTCTATAAAAATTTAGAAATTAGCCAAGGGTAGTTGCACATGCCTGGGGTCCCAGCTACTTGGGAGGCTGAGGTGGGAGGATCGCTTGAGCCTGGGAGGCGGAGGTTACAGTGAGCTGAGATTGTGTCACTGCACTCCAGCCTGGGTGACAGTGAGACCCTGTCTCAAAAAAAAAAAAAAAAATTTGTATTCAGCTAAATACTCAATTCAGCTTTTTGGAGCTTTTCCACTGTGTAATTAAGTCCTTGCTTTATGGTACTTTGTCCCACCAATTCTAACTGCCTCATCCTTCTTAAACTCTGATCTATGACATGTGAACTCAGAGGGACCCCAGGCTCTGTTTGAGTTTCTGCTCCCTGTGTTGTGGTCCAGAACTTACTCCCAGGTAGAATACCAGGAGGATTACCATGGGACTACCCCCTGGTAGTCCTGTCTATTGCCCGGTGTTTGAAAGCAGATGTTTCATCTATTTTGCCAAGTTTTCTATTCGTTATTGTTGTTATTTTACTGTCATTACCTTCATAAGAGTCACTTCTTCATGGATGAATGCAAAAGTAGTTTTTACTTAAATTAAACTCTCTTTAAAAGTTATCCAAGTCAGTTAAATTATCATTTTAGGCACTAGTTACAATTTTGTCATGCATGTTAAAATAACTATACATTTTAAACAATGACATAATCATTAAAATAAAAGTATGGATTTGTATACCATTTTAAATCATCTTGAGGCTTTCTGGGGACACAAATATCATGCTCTGGGAAACTTTGTATAAATATTTATGTAAGAGCAGGATCTAAATCAAAGGATGAAATGACACCTGAAATCAGTCATTTAGGAAAAGAAAAAAGGATTTCTTTTGTTGTTTAGAAGCAGAGTGACTCTGTTGCCCAGGCTGGAGTGCGGTGGCATGATCATGGCTAACTGCAGCCAAGACTTCCTGGGCTCAAGGGATCCTCTTGCCTCAGCCACCCAAATAGCTGAGACTATAGGCACACCACCACACCCAGCTAATTTTCTTTTTTTTTTTTTTTTTTTTTTTGAAAACAGGCTCTCACTATGTTTCTCAAGCTGGTCTGAAACTGTTGGTCTGAAACTCTGGCCTGGGATGATCCTCTTGCTTCAGCCTCCCAAAGTGCTAGGATTACAGGCATGAGACAGTGTGCCCAGCCAGGAAAGAAAAAAGTAAGTCTTAGGACAGAATAAAGAGGTGAGAGATGGGATCTGTCTTCTATTATTTTCAAGAAAAAAGTTAAGATCCCTCTTCAGCTGCTCCCTAGTTTTATTATGTGAGTCAGACAATTTATTAGGACATAAACCAAGACAAAAGGCCTGCTAGTCAGTCACTGAGGGGAGAGAGCAGGCCTGTCTTGGGACAGCGGTGGTAGGGGCATGAACCCAAATGTTTGGCTTTCCAGGAGGAATACCTGCATTTCTCCTGTGGTTTGTATTTATCCCCCAGGTTCCCCTTTAGTGTTTTGGAAAGATGTTTTAATGAACCAGCCTTCTTCAGCTATTTTTAGAAAATCCCAGGTGTGGACTTGCTTACAGGTAAAAAGGTAACATGGGCCAGCTGTAAGAATAAGAAAGGGTTCCAATGATCCAATCAGCCAAGAGATACAATTGGAAAAATGCAGTCACCTATCCCTCCCCACCTCGAGCTCTTCCAGGCTTAGTGAACCTCAAAGGTTCTGAGTTAAATTATTAAGCAAGAATTTCCTGTTGTCAGCAGTGCACTTCCATTCTTATAGTTGACTGTAATCCTCTTGAATACTTACATACAAGTCCATAAGCACAGCTTCAACATGTGGGGATGGAGGAAGAGAAAGTCAGCTTCAGGTATATTGGTAAAATGTAATATGTCACATATTCATCTGTAAAAAGGCAGGTTTTCTATGGAAGTTTAAGAAACCTATCATCCTGAGGAAACAAAGGTCTGAGAGCTACATCTGAAGAAACATGTGAGGTGAGCTCTCTCACCATGCTGTAATCTTCACAACAAAATTCCCCCTAAATATTTCAAGCATGGGAGAAATAGAGTGATAAACTGGTCACACCATAAACTTTGGAGTCAGGAACAACCCAGTTTAATGTTGTGTTATTTCCTAGTTTTCCACTCAACCTGTTTTTACATTCATAAATGGGAACAATAATGAATGGCTCACTAAGTTATTTAGAGTTTTAAAAAATGAAATAAAATAAAATAGTGTATGGATCATAGGAGATATCCAAATGTTAATTCTCTTCCTCAGAATTCCCTGCTTTCTGAGGGAAAATCTCCTATTTTTGGATAACGTATTAGTTTTCTGTTGCTGCCATAAGAAATCACCAAAAATGTAGTAGTTTAATAGTATACATTAATTATATTACAGTTCTGTACAGATGAGAGTCCAGCACAGGACTCACCAAACTAGAATAAAGGTATTAGCAAGCTGCATTCCTTTCCGGAGGTAGACTTTCTTTTCTGTTTCTGCAGGCTGTTGGGAGAGTTCAGTTCCTGTGGTTATGGGACTAAGGTCTCTATTTTCTTGCCGGTTATAAACTAAGAGGCATTCGCACTTCTGGAGGCCACGCATTCCTGAGCTTTTGGTCTCTTTCCTCCATCTCCAAAGCCAACAATGCTGGCAGGTTGAGTCTTTCTCACATTCCATCTTTCTGAACCACTCTTCTGCCTCCCTCTTTCACTATTAATCATGTAATTAGATTGGGCCCAACCAGATAATCCCAGGTAGTCTCCTCATTATAAGATCCATTATCTTCATCGTATCTTCAGAGTCCCTCTTGCCATGTAACATAACATATACACAGGTTTCAGGGATGAGGGCGTGGCGTCCTTTCGAGGAATTATTCTGCCTACCATGGATACCCATCTGAGAGTTTCATCCATTGATTTTATCTAAATTCTTTGTTGTTGCTTCTGTTGAAAGGGCAACGTTTTGTGTGTGTGTGTGTGTGTGTGTGTGTGTTGTGTTTTGTTTTTGAAACAGAGTCTCACTCTGTCACCCAGGCTGAAGTGCAGTGGTGTGATCTCAACTCACTGTAACCTCCGCCTTCAGGGTTCAAACGATTCTCCCATTTCAGCCTGCCAAGTAGCTGGGACCACAGGCCCACACTACCACACCCAGCTAATTTTTTGTGTGTTTATAGTAGAGACAGGGTTTCACCATGTTGACCAGGCTGGTCTTGAACTCCTGACCTCAAGTGATCCTCTGGCCTCGACCTCCCAAAATGCTGGGATTACAGGCATGAGCCACCGCACCCCACAAGATGTGCCTGACACAGTCTCTTCATTTCCTCCCCTCTCCCACCAGTGACATGGCCTCTTTTTGCAATATTTATTCTCTACATTATCAATTTCCCTTTGGAGTAATACGTTTTATTTCCCGAAATGAAATATGTAATGACAATGGTGACAATAATAGCGACCATAATAAGTGCAACTTATTGTGTGTTTTATTTTGCACCTTGCATGCTGCCAGGCATCACATATGTATTGATGTAACACATGACACACACAACCTAACCCAATTCTCATGACAGCCCCATCAGGTATGGTCTCATCATTGTTTTATGGATGAGGAGACAGCCAAAGAGAGGTGATGTCAATGTCTCAAGGTTTTATGGAAACTGCACTCTTATCTTGCAAGCACTGGAGCCTTTGATCTCTTCCTTGCTCAGCATTCTGACTCATCCTCTGCCTGATGCTCTTCTTCTTGGACCTTCCTCTTTTCCTTGGGATTTCCTATTTTAGCTTCATCTCAGCTGCCCCTCTTCCCCAGTCATCTCAACCACCTTGCAATCTTTATTAGTGACAATTACTTAAAAGGGTTCTCTTTCCCTCCCCTAGTTGTGGCCTTGTGAGGGCAGAGTAAATTTTAATAATTGATGATCATGGAGGAAAATACACTTTCCCAGAATAAGCACTGTTATGGACGATAAGGTCTAATACCCTTGATTTGTGGTTTGCACAGATTTTCTCTTACTTCTCTTTTTCTACCACAGGTCATAAGCATTAGCTTTTTGTTGCTTGAAAATGTTGGACTTCCCTTGAAACACCATACAATGAAACATTGCAAATTTTCCTACCATTTCACATTTCATTTTACATCTTAGGAAGAGCTTTCTTTTTCTTTCTTTTTCTTTTCTTTTCTTTTCTTTTTTTTTTTTTTTTTGGCTTGTAAAGACCTTGGCCTGCAACTCAAGGAGTGGAGTTGTTTTAGTTCAATTTAAATAACGTTTCTCCACCACTTGGGACAGCATAATTCAAAGGAGAGACATGCTGTGGAAATGAACTTGGTATTGCAATGTGAGAGTAGTCAACATATATCAAAAGGTATCCCAAATCCACAAACAACTGGACGATACTGGGACCAATGTGGAGCCACTGGAGCAAAACCTCCACCTCTTCCTCAGGGCGGTAGGTCAAGGGAAGGGTGTCAGGAGGTGCAGCCCAGAGCCCTTCTACTCATTTCTCTTTTCCCTGAAGCTTTCCCCAGACACCTCATCTATTTCAAACTGAGCTCTTTGGGCCAGAAATCACAGTCACGGTGTCCTTCTTAGAAAACAGCTTATGACTTAATGGCTGCCAAACTCAGCTCTTAGGTTGGAGTGTTCTCACAGAAAGCCCTGGGGCTTTTGGGAGGATGGGAAGGAGTAAGTATCAGCAGGGTGATGGGAGTTCTCCGGGCTATTTGTGTGACTCTTAAGGTATTAAAAATGTAAGATAGTTAAGCTTTAACTTTTATAATAATATTTTTTATAAAAACAAGCAGGAATTGATTTGAGCTAACCTTTACGTGGCCACAGTGATTCCAGGCATGGGGCCTCAATTACTGTGCATTTGTCTCAAGGTCCCCAGGGTTCTGAGTCAGGGAACCAATGCACACAACCAAACTCCCAGGATACTGACTTTTCACAAACTTGCCAGTTTATTAATGTACGGAGGTGAATATTTCTTAACAGAGGAGGTGAATATTTCTTAACAGAGAACCTGGAACACAAATACAATATAAATGTGGAGGAATTTAGACCTCCACATTTATATAATATAAATGTGAGTGGTATTTCATATAGGTCTTAGTGAGGTCCAATCATTTCTGTCCCAAAAGAGCAAGAATATGCCTAGCCATTTAGTCTTTTTGTTTGAATGGCTGTCTCCCTTGAAGAATGTAGCAGTTTTAAAACATGGCTACAAATTCTTTATCTCTTCCATAAAGATGAGATGACCTTTGTTCTGTCTCCTTGAATTTCACTGAGTTTGTGACTTCTTCAAACAATAGAAACTAGAGGAAACACATAATATATTATACCTTCAGAAGCTAGGGCACTGCTGAAACATTCAGTCTTGGAGCCCTGAAACTCCAAGCTGGAAGGTTGCCCAAGCCACGTGGAGATGCCACATGAAGTCCTCCAACCAATAGTCCCAGCACAAAGTTTAGCTTTCAAGTCTTCCCAGCCCAGGAACCAGACATGTCCATGAAGAGGCTTCCAGATGACTACAGCCTACGGTTATTGAAGTCACCTCCAGCCTTTTGAATCTACCCAGCTGAAGCCCTGGACATTGTGGAGCAGAGAAAAGCCATTTTCACAATAAATTCTTCACCCATGGAATCTGTGAGTCTAGGTATTTTGTTGGTGTGTACGCGTCTAAATCGGAGTTGGATTGTTATCCAGCAGCAACCAACCAGGACTAAACTTTTGGGGTATTAGCTATCTAACTGGCTCTTACGCTTCTTTCTAGTCACAATCTTTCTAGATAGGATCTGCTCAGCGCTCAGATTAGCAAAGTTGACTCATTTCTGCAGTTTCCTGTGTGAAGTTATTTGAGGCCATGTGGATTCTAATTTGAGTTTTTCCAAAACTGTCTAGTCAAATGTGTAAATAATCTCATTTGCTCCCAAAGATCACAAATCGTATTAATTATATATGTATGTTGTTAATTTAAATTGGAAATGTAAACTCTATTTCTCTCATTTGCCACTGTTTGGACTGCACCTTCCTGTGACTTTCAGATTTCCAACAAGCCTGAAAAATTAAAAGGAGACAGCAGTTAACAGGACAGTAAATAGAATTCAGCCCCAAAATAAAATCTCAACTCAAGGGACAAGTCATTATTACTTCTGAAAACCAACAACAGTAAGGATGTAACTTGTACTTTATAGAATCAATCTGCTTGTTGTCAAGGTTTTATTCCCAGGAAGCCTCTTTTATTTTGTGCAGCCTTATTGAGACATATTTTACAGATGAAATCCACCCAATTTAAAGTGTGGACTTTAGTGCTTTCTAACTGTATTCATAGAGTTGTGCAACCATCACCACGATCTAATTTTAGAATATTTTCAATTCTCCGAAAATAAACCCTGTGCATATTAGTAGTAGTTCCTCATTCCTGATCCCTCCCTTCGCCCACCACCCCACACTCAGGCGATCAATAATCTACCTTCAGTTTCTATGGATTATGGGTGTTTTATGTTAATGGAACCATATATTGTTAGTCTTTTGTGACTGGCTTTTTGCATTTAGTGTGTTTCCAAGGTTCATTCACATAGTGGCATCTATCGACACTTCATTCCCTTGTATGGCTGAATAGCATTCCATTGAATGTATATATAACACACTTTATGTATGCATTTATCAGTTGACAAACATTTAGGTTATTCTGACTCATTAGCTATTATGAATAATCATGTGCAAGATTTTTTGCAGACATATGCTTTCATTGCTATTTATCATATACTTGTGAGTGGAAATGCCAAGTCTTATTATAACTCAATGTATAAGGAGTCCTATTTCTCCACATCCTTATCAACACAGAGTATTCTGTCTTTTTATTGTGTTACTTTTAGCCATCCTAGTGAGTGTAATGTGGTATCTCCTTGTGGTTTTGATTTGCATTTCTTTAATGCAAATTAATGTTAATTATATTAAGCAACTTTTCATGTGTTTATTGACATTTGCATATTTTCTTTGGAGAAATGTTTATTCAAACCTTGATTATTTTTTAAATTAAATTGATTGTATTTTTATTGTTGAATTGTAAGAGTTTTTTAGATATAATGGATACAAGTCCCTTATCAGATATGTAATTTCCAACCACACTCTCTCATTGTGCGAGTTATATTTTCACTGCGTTAATCACGTCCTTTGATAAACAAAAGTTTTTTGTAGTTTTGATGAAGTCCAGTTTATCTATTTTCTCATTTGCCTCTTGTGCTTTTGGTGACGTATAAGATAAACTATTGTGTAACCCAAGGTCGTGAAGATGTACTCCTGATTTTATCAAGGAGTTTTATAGCTTTAGCTCTTGCATATAGTTATATGATCCACTTTGGGTTGATTTATGTGTATGGTATGAGGAAAGGGTAAAAGTTCAGTTTTACATATGGATATACAGTTGTCCAGCACCATTACTTGAAAAGAATATTCTTTCCCCCATTAAGTTGTCTTAACATCCTTACTGCATATCAATTGACCATAAAAGCAAGGGCTAATTTCTGGACTTTCATTTATATTACAACAAACTATATGTGAATCTTTATACCAAAAAAAAAAAAAATCACATTATTACTATAGCTTTGCAGTATATTATTATAGCTTTAAAGTATATTGTTTTTAAAATGGAACAAGTGAGTCCTTCTTTGTTCTTCTCCAAGATTGCTTTGAATATTCTGGGTCCTTTGCATTTCTGTAAGGTTTTTGGAACCAGCTTATCAATTTCTATAACAAACAAAAACAACTCAGGGATTTTGACACAGATAATCTTGAATCTGAAGATCAATGTAGGGAGTGTGCAATCTTAACAACATTAAGTCTTCTAATCCGTAAACTTGGGATGTTATGCTATTTATTTAGAACTTTAATTTCTTTGAATTATTTCTCATAGTTTTCAGTGTGAGTCTTGAACTTTTATTACATTTATTTTTAAATATTTCTTGTTTTTCTTGCTATTTAAATGGGATTGCTCTCTAATATCATTTTGAATTATTTATTGTTAGTGCATAGAAATGCAATTGATTTTTGTATATTAATCATTCATTCTGCCACATTGCTGAACCTCTTTTTTTGTTCTAAATTTCCCTTTATTTTTGTTGGTGGTTATTATTGTTTTTAATTCCATGGAATCTTCTATCTATAAGATCATGTCATCTGTCCTCTGGAAATAAAAATAGTTTTACTTCCTCCTTCCCAATCTGAATGTCTTTGACTTTTTCTCTTGCCTAATTTCCCTGGCTAGATCTCCAATACAATGATTAATTGTGTTATGAGTGGACATCCTTGTCTTATTCCTCATAAAAAGAAAAAAGAAACCAATCTTTCACATTAAGCATGATATTAACAGTGGGTTTTTCATAGATGTCGTTTATCACATTGAGGAGATTCTCTTCAATTCCTAGTTTGTTGAGCTTTTTTTTTTTTTTGTCATAAAGAGGTGTTGGATTTCTTCACGTTATTTCTATATCTGTTGAGACGATCATGTGGTTTTATAGTTTATTCTATTAATATAGTGTATTGAGTGGGTTGACCAAACCTTGCATTCCTGATACAAATTCCAGGTGGTCATGGTGTATAATCCTTTCTATATGGTGGTAAATTTGCTTTGCTGATATTTTCCTGAAAATTTTTGAATCTAAATTCATAAGGATATTGCTCTATAGTTTGCTTATAATGTCTTTGTCTAGTTTTAGTATTATAGAATGAATTAAAAAACGTTACTCATCTTCTCTTCCTTGGAGGAACTTGTAAAAGATTGCTTAATTCTTCTTTAAATTTTTGGTAACACTCACCTGCGAAGGCATCTGAGTTCCAACTTTCCTTTGTTGAAAGTTTTTAAATTACTAATTTAATCCTTTTTCTTATTATTTAGGTCTATTTAGAGTTTGCTTCTTCCTGAGTTAGTTTCAGTTGCTTCTATATTTAAATTATCTAATTTAGCATACATTTGGTCATATTCCCTTATTATCTTTTTTATTTCTGTAAGGTCAATAGTGATGGCCATCTTTCATTCTCCTTCATAATAATTTAAGTCTTTTTTCTTGATAAGTCTTTCTAGAAGTTTGTCAATTCCTATTATCATTATTTATTTCCACATCAATTTTCTTTTCTCTATTTTATTTATTTTCATTATACCTTTATTATTTTCTTAAACCTTTGCTTTGGGTTTAGTTGGTTCTTCTTTTTCTAACTTTCTTAGGTGGAAAATTAGATTATTAATTTGTGACCACTCTACATTTAAAGTAGATGTTTATAGTTATAGATTCTTCTTTAAGTATTACTATAAATGTATCCCATGTCTTGTTTTTATTTTTATTTAAATCATAATTAGTTTCCCTTGTGATTTCTTCTTTGACCTATTAGTTATTTAAGGGAGTGTTTAATTTGCACATATTAGTGGAAATTTTTTTAAAATTTCTAATTTTATTCCATTTTGGCCAAAGAAGATACTTTGTATGTTTTCAGTCTTTGCAAATGTAGTGAAACTTGTTTTGTGGCCTACCATGTGGTCTGTTTTGGAGAATGTTTCATATGCACTTGAGAAAAATATATACTTTGCTGTCATTGCAGGGTGTGTTCTTTAGATATCTGTTAGGTCATTTAGTTTATAGTGGTAAGTCTTCTATTTCCTGTTTAATCTTCTGCGTGATTCTCCTACCCACTATTAAAAATGGGCTATTGGCATCTCCAGCTGTTATTGATGAATCGCCCATGTCTCCATTCAATTCTGTTAGTTTTTGCTGCATGTAATATAGGGCTCTGTTATTAGGTACACATATGTTTCTAATCACTGCACCTTCCATGGAATGACCCTCTTATCATTATAAAATATCCTTCTTTGTCTCTAGTATCAATTTTGCCATAAATTCTATTTCATATGGTATTAATATGGGCACTTCATTTCTGCTTTGGTTACTCCTTACATTGTATATTTTTTTCTACCCTTTTATTGTTGGCCTATTTGTGTTTTTTTACTCTGAAGTGTGCCTCCTGAAAATAGCATATAGCATTATCTATGTATTCTGTCAATCTCTGCCGCATTTAGGTGTCAAAATCATTTACATTTCATATGATTACTAATAAAGTAGAATTTAGATCTGCTGTTTTGCTATTTGTTTTCTATATGTTATGGGTTTTTTAAATTGTTTTCTTGTTTCTCTGTTCCTTGATTATGGTCTTATTTTGTTAAATAAAAATGTTCATTGTAGTTTTTGAACTCTCATGGTTTGTTTGTTAGTTAGTTATTTGTTGTATATTCTTAGGTATTGCCCTATGGATTACAATTGGCATATTAATTTATATAAATCTCATTTTAATTAATACTAAATTAGTTTTAATAGTGTATGAAAACTGCTTCAAAAAACTATTCTCTTCCTCTCTTTTTTCTTATTGTCTCAGAGATTATTTCTTTTTATGTTTATGAGCCCACCAACACAGTTTTTTTTTTTTTTAATAATTGTTCTGGACAGTTGTCTTTTTAAACTGATAGGTGAAGAAGAGCTATATACAGAAAAATATTTATATTGTTATTGGTCACATATATGTAGATAACATTACCAATTTTTTTTTTATTTCTTCATGTAGATTCAAATTAATGTTCAGTTTTCTTTCATTTCAACCTTAAGTATTCATTTCAGATTTCTTATGGGGAGCTGTAATAGTGGCAATTTCAGTTTTTCTTTATCTGGAAATGTTCTAAATTTTCCTTCACTGTTGAAGAAGAATTTAGACGGATGTACATTCTTGCTTGATAGTCATTTTCTTTCAACATTTTGTACACACCCCCCCTCAAATTTCTAGCCTCCATGTTTTTCATGAGAATCATCTGTTACTTTTATTGATGTTTACTTGTTCATAAGTTGCTTCCTCTTGCTGCTTTTGAAATTTTCTTTTTGTGTGTAACTTCTGTCAGTTTGACCATAAATTTGTCTACTGGAGTTCGTGAATGTTCAAGAGTCTTTAATGTATAGATTAATATTATTCATTAAATACAGACATTTTTGGTAACAACTTTTTCAAATATTATTTCTTCCCCTTTACCTTTCTCATATTCTAAGGCTCTCATTATGTTTTTATTGTTACTGTTGATGATGTCCTGCAGACTGTGTTCACTTTTCTTCATTCTTTCTTTTTTTTTCCTTTTGTCAGCTCAAATCTGTTGTTGAGATTGTCTAGTGAATTTATCATTTCAGTTATAGTAACTTTCAATTCCAGGATTTCTATCAGTTTTTTTATTATGATTTCTATATCTTTATTGTTATTTGTATTAGGTGAGACTTTGTGTTTCTATTTTTGTTTAATTATTTAAATATGATTTTCTTTAATTTTAAAAAATATTTCTAATCACTAATTTGAAGTCTAAGTCTACTAAAAATATTTTATGATAGCTACTTTTTCTTTTTTACTGTGTATGTGACACACCTCTTTCTTTGTATGTCTTATAAAAAATTTTGTTGAAAATTGAACATTAATTAATATATGATGACAATTCTGGTGCCACATTCTTCTACTTTGTTCCTCAACATCTGTTGCTATGGCTGATTTGTTCCTGGTTTTTTATTGCTGTGGTTCTTTTTCATGTTGTTGAGTATTTATTTTTTGACATTCCTGGATTAGTTCTGCATATCCAGGACTGTGTAGCCTCTGAATTTGCACCTATATTTAAAAAAAAATATAACTTCTTGTTTTTAGTTTTTAGCCTGGTTTCCTAGAAGTCCCACCGGGGTCAGTACTGTATAATTTAGTGGTCAATCCAGTGATCACTCCAAAGAGTTTTTTATTAAAATGCTTTGCCTGTATGTCTTTCACCCATTGCCAAAGCTATCTGTGAGAAGGCATGCCTTAAAATTTCGGGCAGTTTACAAGACAGACTTAGCTTTCACTTTTACTTCAGCAAGGCTTCAAGGTCACTCAGGGGGCATGTTACCTTCTTTCCCTGGTCTTTTCCTGGTCATGCACACAGCTTTACACATATGCACAGTATTTTATGTCCCCAGGAACATGTTAGAGCTTTTCAGAGTTCCCTAGGGCTGTCTTATTGACCAGCATTTCCTTTTAAATTCTCATCCTGGCTCTAGTTTACCTCAAATGAGATCACAACTTTAGATAGCTGAGATGTTGGCAGCAGTTTGTTCTTGTTTAGGTAATGTCCTGGGGGTAGGTCCCCCACCAATTTCCCTGAGCTGAGCTCTGAGTCAAATCATTTAATCCCCCTCTCTGAAAATCCGGACTTACCAGGAAACTGCAACTTTGGACAATATCTTGACTGCTTTCTGTGGATAATACATTTAGTAAACCTCCAGATGCTGTCAAATATTTTTTGTTGTTTGCAAAACTGCCAGATTTTGGTTCCTGTGCCTCTGAGAAGTGTAGCAAGGCCAGATGAGAATAACTCAAGTTAACTGTCACAGGCTTCACTGTTTACCTAGGTTCAGCTGTGACTTCACTGTCTTACCAAGACATGGTAGTCTCTATTGGAAATACAACTTTGAGCCTCATCCATGATTTTGGTTAACTCCCTGAGTCTGAAATGGTTGATTTTAGTTGTGTTGCCTTAATTTTTATTATTTTAGAGAGAAAATGACTTCACCTAGATTCTCACTCCACTGCTCAGGAAGTCAAGACCTCAACCTACATTTTTAAAGAGAGATATTTTTGATCTATAATATGAATTTGATTTTTAATCACATAATTTTCTGAAAAATTGTGTGATGTGATGTGGAGATTGGGAAAGTGGTATGGCAAGTTCTTGTTAAATATTAAATTATAAAAGACAAGCTGTAGTTTGTCTTTGGACAGGAAAATAAAGGATCTTTCTTTACTTCTTAAGTATTTATTGAGAGCTCAGAATGAGTCTTACAAGGAGAAGTTACAAAGACACAATGTCTGGTTTCTTAAGAGCTTGTTATTTTGGTGGGTATAGAAAATCATGGAAGGATGATATGTTAAACATCCAGTTAATTATAACACAAAGAACAACAATCTCAAGGCCATAAGAAAGGTATAAAACATAACTAATTAAAGAATAGTTATAATAAAATAATAATTATTTAAATAAAGATTTCACAAAGTAGAATCCATGCCATAACAAAGGTAAAGAAGTTAATCCTATCAACAAATTTAGATTAAATACGGGAGAGGTATTTTGCCAAAATAACATTTTCAAATTAAGGATAACTTTCTTTTTGACTAGTCACTAAATTTTACCAATATTTGAAATTATATTTAGTTAGATAGAGTAAGATAGCCTGCAGAACAGACTTTTGGAAGAGTCTGGAAAATTATATACACTGGGCAATCACTGTACCTGACTCTTTTATAGCTGCCTCTGCAAGGAAAATTTGTTCTTTCTTCTGGCCACCTCTCATTCTGTCAATGCCTCATAAAATACAGACATGAAACATAAATATCCCCCACCATTATGTGGTGATTCCTCAGAAAATGGAATATGGTGAAATTATATTTTGACATTTCTGCCTTGGCTCCAAAAGTGGTCCACACTTACAGGCACATCTGCCTTGGCACCATGGACCACTTTTTCTTTCTAAATCCCTCATCAACAACTAATGACAATTAAAATTTACAATGAAGAAGACATTTTCCAAAACAGATTGACTTCAAATTAGGCATTAATGTGCATGTAGGTGGTATAAAAATGCAATGATCCAGAAGGCAATTTATATATTTAATGAATTCCAGCGTGTATAAAGAATTCTATGCATTGGCAAACTTTAATGTAAGGTTTTTGAAAAGAATATATTCAAGAATGTCACATCAAAACTACCGAGCAGCTGTCTTGGAATCCTTTAAGACTACTTTAAAGATGATATTAGTACTCCCCGTTCTAACCTCCTGCAGACAATTTAACATACAACTCAAGCACTATGCGAGAAAATCCTTCCTTCTCCAGCCAAACTCATTTGAAAGAATAGGGAACTAGCCCAGAATATCTCTTTAGGGGCAAAAGAAAAACATGTGTAACTATTTTTTCATCACCTTAGTCATCTGAGACTCCCACTGAGAATGCATGTAGGGGGAAGAGAAAAGAATAATTACTATCTCTAAGCACAAGAAAACAGCACATCAAGATGGGTGCCTTCTTTCCAATTCACTCCTGGAGACCTTAGCTTTATGATAAATGCTGCCAGACATCTATTTCATTAAGGAAATCTAGATGAGGCTGTTTCCATCAATCTCTCCACTGAGTTTCTTCTGTAATACATACACACAAACATGCATACATACACACACACACGCATTGACACACCGTTTAAATGTGACATTTTGTGTATTGGCTATTTTTCCCAAACACTGTGATATGGGGATTGGGAAACTAGTATGGCAAGTTCTTGTTAGATATTAAAATATAAAAGACAGGCTGTGGTTTGTCTTTGGACAGGAAGATAAAGGATCTTTCTTTACTTGTTAAGTATTTGAGAACCCAGAATGAGTCTGACACAGTGAAATTACAAAGACAAAATGTCTGGTTTCCTAAGAGCTTGTTATTTTGGTGGGTATAGAAAATCATGGAAAGATGACCTGTTAAACATCCAGTTAATTGTAACACAAAGAACGAATAAGACAGGGAGAGAGTTGTCAGAGTCTTTGTTCTTCTTTTTGCCACAATCTTTCTAAGCTTTGCACTCAGCATCCTCCTGCCAGTCATCTTCCCTGACTACCAGGTGGACATTCCTTGCTTGCAAGGGTGGCTTTACCAGTTAGAGTGAGCTTTTTCACCCTCCTGTTTTGTCTTTGGATAAATAAGGACAAATATTTTGAGTTGTCTCTTTGGCCTTAAAATAGATTCTGTCACTGGCCAGAGAAGCAAGAATTCCCAGTTTATAAATCTCATTGCATATGCATCAATCAGACAACTTTTTGAACATTGCTCCAGCCAGTAATTCCCAGCTTGGGGGCTCTAACATGGTGAGAAAGACCTGCCTGAGGTTTGACAACAGGAACCAGAATTGCTCTGGGACTTCCTTTCTGGCCCACCAAAGCCTCGCATATGCAGTCTTCTTTGACTGCTTTGGATGAATCTGCACTCCTTGAGTATGAGACTCTCCTTACACTCACAGGGAGAAGTAACAATCCCTTCTTCTGAGAACCCATTGTAACCATTATGGTTAACATATTATATGCCTTGTCTTATATTATTTTTTCATTCACTAGACTATAACTCCATCAAAAGTAGGGATTTGTATGTAATTCAGATTAATACAATAATGAAAGCAATAATAACAGCTTATATTGAATTCTTACTGTGAATCTGCACTGTGTCAAGTGAATTACACACATTGTTTCTGACATATTGTAATTTCTGAAGGTGGTCACAATATATTCCCCCATCCTACATGCACATTATCAGTGTGCTATCGCCATTACCCCCATCAAGGGTGGGATCAATGTCCTTTCTTTTCAGTCTGAATTGGCCTTAGTGACCGACTTGCAACCAATTGATTGTGGCAGCATGGATGCTCGTGTCTTCTGAGGCTGGCCCTGAATATTTACAACTTCAGTCTCAGTCTTGTTAAATACTCCCTATTGGAGTGCCCCCTCTTAGAATCCAACTCCCATTCAATGGGAAGTCCAAGCCACATGAGAACACCACATGTAGACACTCTAGTGCAGCAGTTCCCAACATTTTGGCATCAGGGACTGGTTTCGTGAGCAATTTTTTCATGGATGAGAGGGATGGTTTCAGGATGAAACTGTTCCACCTCAGATCATCAAGCATTAGTTAGATTCTCATAAGCAGTGCACAACCTAGATCACTTGCATGTACAGTTCACTTCAGGTTCCTGCTACTATGAGAATCTGATGCCGCCACTGATCTGACAGGAGGCGGAGCTCAGGCCATAATGCTTGTTTACCTGACGCTCAGCTCCTAATGTGCAGCCCAGCTCCTAATAGACAGGTACTGGTTCCTGGCCTGGGAGTTGGGGACCCCAGCTTTAGTGGACAGCTGAATCTGAGTCCACCCTTTGAGTAAACCAAGTGTAGGTGCCAGTCCTGTGAGCAAACATACCTTCAGAATTTTCCAGCCCCAGCCATTTAAGTCTCCCTAGCTGAGGCCTTGTCTACTGTGCCTTTCCTGAATTTCTGACCCACATCTCCTGGGAGCACTAAAAATGCTGTACATTTTATAACACTAAGCTGGGGTGGGTTTGTTACACAGCAATAGATAACCAAAACCCTTCCCAGTGCTATGAGGCAGGTACTATTATTATTCCCAACTTATGTGTAAGTACATCAAGGCTGTTAATGGTTGATAAAAACAATAATAACAAAAGATATTTTTTGAGCCCGTCTTTGTGTCAAGGACTTTATGTAGAAGATCTTATTTAAGGAACATGAAGCTCTGTGAAGGAAGCAATTTTTTAAAATATTGAATTTCTGTAGGTACATAGTAGGTGTATATATTTACAGAGTACATGGGGTGTTTTGATACAGGCATGCAGTGTATAATAATCACATTATGGAAAATGAGGTATCCATCCCCTCAAGCATTTATCCTTCATGTTATACACAATCCAATTACACTTTTACTTATTTTAAAATGTACAATTATTATTGACTATATTCACCCTGTTGTGCTATCAGATAGTAGATCTTATTCATTTTTTCTATTTTTTGTGCCCATTAACCATCTCCACCTTCCTCCACCCCAGCCCCTCACTACCCTCCCAGCCTCTGGTAACCATCCTTGTAACTCTTTATCTTCATTTGTTCAATTGTTTTGAGTTTGATTTTTTTGTTTTTGTTTTTGTTTGAGACGGAGTCTCTCTCTGTCACCCAGGCTGGAGTACAGTGGTGTAATCTCGGCTCACTGCAACTTCCACCTCCCGGGATTCAAGTGATTCTCCTGTCTCAGCCTCCTGAGTAGCTGGGATTACAGGCACCTCCCACCACCCCCAGCTAATTTTTGTATTTTTAGTAGAGACGGGGTTTCATCATGTTGGCAAGACTGGTTTTGAACTCCTGACCTCAGGTGATCCACCCACCTTGGCCTCCCAAAGTGCTGGGATTATAGGCATGAGGCACCACGCGTGGCTTATTTTGATTTTTAGATCCCACAAATAAGTGAGAATATGTGATGTTTCTCTGCCTGGCTTATTTCACTTAACATAATGATCTCCGGTTCCATCCAAGTTGTTGCATGACAAGATCTCATCATTTTTATGGTTGAATAGTAGTTCACTGTGTATATGCACCATCTTTTCTTTATCCACTTATCTGTTGATGGATACTTAGGTTGCTTCCAAATCTTAGCTACTGTGTAAAGAGCTTCAACAAACATGGGAGTCCAGATATCTCTTCTGTATACTCATTTCCTTTCTTTTGGATATATACCCAGTAGTGGGATTGCTGGATCCCTTTAAACTGTTCTCCATGGTGGTTGTACTAATTTACATTCCCACCAACAGTATACAAGGGTTCCCTTTTCTCCAAATCCTCGCCAGCATTTGTTATTGCTGTCTTTTGGATAAGCCATTTTAACCGGGGTGAGATGTTATCTCACTGTAGTTTTGATTTGCATTTCTTTTATGATCAATTATATTGAGCACCTTTTCATAAGCCTGTTTTCCATTTGTATGTCTTCTTCTGGGAAATGTCTATTCAAATCTTTAGCCCATTTTTTTATTGGATTATTAGATTTTCTCCTATAGAGTTGTTTGAGCTCCTTATATATTCTAGTTATTAATCCCTTATCAGATGGGTAATTTGCAAATATTTTCTCTCATTCTGTGGGTTATCTCTTTACTTTGCTGATTGTTTTCTATATTGTGCAGAAGTTTTTTAACTTGATGTTATCCCATTTGCCCATTTTTGCTTTGGTTGCCTATGCTCAAGAAATTTTTGCCCAGACCGATGTTCTGGAGACTTTTCTTAACATTTTCTTGTAGTAGTTTCACAGTTTGAAGTCTTAGGTTTAAGTCTTTAATCTATTTTGATTTGATTTTTGTATATGGCAAGACATAGCAGTCTGGCTTCATTCTTCTGAAGTAAGCAAATTTTAAGGCTTATATTTTACATGTGAAGGAATTGATGCTGAAGGAGATTATTAACTGACCCAAGAGTATACATCTATCCATGAGAAGGTCAAGATTGGAACCCAAGCATTCCCTTCTGAAGAGTGAGGCATTTAACCATTATACCACAAATATATGCTGTAATTAACTGGATAAATAAAATAGTTGCTGTGTGGTAGAGTTTGGGCAGAAGCACAGACCTGTCTGATTCTATCACCATATGTGACATGGTGACTGAACTGAAGAATGATCCCTTAAATATCATAAGAAGACAAAGAAAATGGGTGTTTTTATTTGTTTATTTGTTTGTTTTTTCCTTCTTTTTTGTCATTGCAGATTATATACAAAAAAAATGCTCAGCCGTATGACCTCATAAACAAGATAACATTGTCAGAATATGTCTGATAGCAAATATCTCTGTAGTATTTTAGGGAACAAAGAGAAATGCTTCCTATTTATGTATGAATCTTGAAAAAAATTAATCAACCTGGTACCAAAGGGTAATTTCAAATAATAATTATATCCAACAGGTTAACAGTCTTCTCATTACAAACAAATTTTATGGAGATGAAGAAACAAGTATTATAATTAAGAGCAAATGTAATCAATGAAACTGACCAAATTTTACCTAGATTGACTGACGAAGAAAAAAAGAAATAAAATGCAAATCACTAAAATCAGAAAAGAAAGTGGTGACACCGCTACTGACTTTACAGAAATAAAAAGGAATTATAAGAGAAGACCATAAACAAATAGACATCAAATTAGGTACCCTAGATGGAAGACAGATTACTAGAAACATACAGTTTCCAAAAGAGACTTGAGAAGAAATAACAATCAAATGTCTCCTAACAAAGAAAAGTCTAGAACTAGATGACTTAAAGGTGACCAACCACTTAAAGAAGAATTAACATCAATTTTCTCAAACTATTCAAAAAAGTGGAAGAGGAGGGAATAACCCTAATTCATTCTGTGAGGCAAAAATTACCCACAAGGCTAAGCAAAGACACCACAAGAAAAGTGAACTATAGACCAAAATCCCTTATGAATATAGATGCAGAAATCCTCAACAAAATACTAGCAAACTAAATGCAAGAGCACGAAACGATTATACACCATGACCAAATGGGAATTATCCCAGGAATACAAGGTTGATTAACGTTTAAAAAATCAATGTACTACAGTACGCTAATAGATAAAAACAAAAAAAAAACATGATAATCTCAATTGACATAGAAAAAGCATTTCACAAAATCTAAAACTGTTTATGATAAGAACATGCATAAAACTAGGAATACAAGGGAACTTCCTTGACTAGATAAAGAGCATTTAGGAAAAACCCACAGTTAACAACATACTCAATGGTAAAAACTGAAAGTTTCCCTGCTAAGACCAGGAATACAACAAGTATGTCTGCTTTCACAGCTGCTTCTCAGCTTTGTACAGAAAGCTCTACCCAGCATGCTTTAGCAGGAAAAAGAAATATAAAGCACCCATATTGGAAAAGAAGCAACACTTTCTCTACTTGAAGATGGCATGTTCTATATATAGAAAATCTCAAAGAATCCACAAAAATTTACTAAGCTAAGAAACAAATTCAGCAAAATTGCAGGTTGCAAGATCAACACAGAAAAATCAGTTGCACTGATGTCTGTCCACACCAGCAATTGACTATCCAAAAAAGAAATTTAGAAAACAATATAATTTATTATATATCAAAAATAATGAAATTTTTATGAATAAATTTAACAAAAGAACTCCAAAACTTGTACCCTGAAATCTACAAAACATTACAGAAAGAACTTAAAGAAGACTTAAATGGAAAGACCACCCACCACATTCATGAACTGGAAGACAGTATCTTTAAGATGGCAACACTACCTAAAGTGATCTACAGATTCAGTGCAATTCCTGCCAAAATTTCAATGGCCTTTTTTGGCGGGGTAGAAATGGAAAATTCAATCCTCAAATTCATATAAAATTATAAGAAGCCCTTAGTAGTCAAAACATTGAAAAAGAAGATCAAAGTTGAACAACTCACATGTTTTTACTTTAAAACTTACCACAAAACTACACTAATCTAAGCAGTATGGTAAAGGCATAAGACTAGACATGTAGACCAATAGATTTAAGAGTCCAAAAATAAATTTATACATATGTGGTCAACTGATTTTCAACAACAATACCGAGACTATTGAGAGGAGAGAAAAACAGTCTTTTCAACTAGTGGTGCTAGGACAACTGGATATTTACATGAAAAAGAATGAAGTTGAAACTTTACCTCACATTATACTTAAAAATTAATTCCAAATGCATTAAGGGCCTAAATGTAAGAACTAGAACCATAAAACTCTTAGAAGAAACAACAAGGGTAAATTTTTATGACATTAGATTTGACAATAAATTCCTTGATAAGACACCAAAAGCACAAACAACAGAAGAAAAAATAAATCAGACTTCAAAATTGAAAATATTTAATAACATTGTCAAAAAAGTGAAAAGACAACCCATACAATGGAAAAAATATTTGCAAATCATACTTCTGATAAGAGTTCAGTATCCAGAACATATGAAGAATACTTAGAACTAAATATTAGAGAGATAGCTGGAAAATCTCAAAATACTTGGAGATTAATCAAAATACTTCAAATAACAGATTGATCAAACAAAAAATCTCAGGAGAAATTTTAAAATATTTTGAACTAAATGAAAATGAAAATAGAAATTATCAAAATGTGCGAAATATAGCAAAAGCAGTGCTTAGAAGGAAATGTATAACATTGAATGCATGAATTAGAAAAGATTTCAATTCATAAATCTAAGATTTCACTTTAGAAAACTTAAAGAAAATAAAATCCAAAGTAAGCATAAGAAAAGTAAATTTAAAGCAGAAATCAATGAAATTGAGAATATGAAATTAACAAAGAAAATCAATGAAAGCAAAGGTTGGTTATTTGAAAAGATCAATACATTTGATAAACATCTTTCCAGGCTAACTAAGAAAAGAAGAGAAAAAACACAAATTTCTTATATCTGAAATGAAAGAGGGACCATCACTACAGATTCCCCTAGATAGTAAAAAGCTAATAAAAGAATACTATGAAAAACTCTATGTCTCAAAGTTTGATAACTTAGATGAAATGGACCTATTCCCTGAAAGACAAAATCTGCAAAACTCATATAAAAAAGAAATAGACACTCTAAATAGGTGTATATGTATATTAAAGCAATTGAAGCAATAATTAATAATCTTCCAAAAAGGAAAGCACAAGACACAGATGGGTTAAATTCTAGCAAGCATTTAGGGAATAAATTATACCAGCTCTCTGAAATCTCTTCCACAATATGGCAGCAGAGGGAACACTTTCTAATTCATTCTATGAGGTCAACATTGTGCTAATATGAAAACCAAGCAGACATTACAAGAAAGAAGAAAATTACATAGAACATAATGTAATATTCATTTTATGAACATAGATGCATAAAAATTCCTCAACAACTGAACAACAAAAAGACAAACAACTCAATTAAAAAATGGCAAAAGGACTTGAGTAGACATATCTTCAAAGAAGATAAACAAGTGGCCAATAAGCAATGCAAAGACGTTCACCATCATTAGTCATCAGGGAAATGCAAATTGAAACCATAACATAACACCATTTCATACCCACTGGGATGGCTATCATTTTAAAAATGAAGACAAATATTGGTGAGGATGTGAAGAAAGTGGAACTCTTGTACATTGGTGGTGAGAATGTAAAACATTCAGCTACTATGAAAAACACTTGGCAATACCTTTAAATATTAAACATAGAATTACTATAAGACCCAGCAATTCCACTTTTGGGTATGTGCTCAAAAAGAAATGAAAATATGTACTCAAACAAATAATTGTACGTGAATGTTCATACTAGCACTATTCACGATAGTCAAAAGTAGAAACAATGAAAACAACCCAAATGTCCATTAACAAATGAATGGACTTTTTAAAATCCTGTAATATGATACATATGATATACATATGAGTATTATTCAGCTATAAAAAGGAATGAAGTTCTGATATATGCTATGGCACGGATCAACCTCAAAAGCTAAACAAAAGAGGCCAGACAAAAAGGTCACATCTTTTATGATTCCATTTATATTAAATGACATATCCAGCATAGGTAATTCCACACTGACAGAAAGCAGGTTGGTGGTTTCCAGCAGCTGGGAAGAGGAGGGAATATGGAGTAACTGCCCCATGGGTGTGGGGTTTCATTTTGGAGTGATGAAAATGTTTTGGAACTAGATAGAGGTGGTGGTTGCACAACGCGCAAATGTATTAAATGTCAGTGAGATATTTACTTTAAAATGATTAATTTTATGTTGTGTGAATTTCACTTTAAAAGAGCAAGGTGGCAGTTGCTGTGATTTACAATGCCACATGAGTTGCACGGTTTTCAGCTTCATATACCTGTCAGGATGCAGGTGGGGAAAGAAAATGGAAACTCCTAACACTACCATCAAACACTGAAACTGACAGCTTGTGGCCAGAATCTGGGAGAAGCTAACTTTAAACACAAGGAGGTTGAGGTTAGACCGAGAAGAAGGATCTGTAGTCCACTGATAACTTACCTCATAAACTAGAGCAGTCCTGCCCCTCTTCAAGAAGGTAATGAAATACTTTGTTGGAAAACAGAATCTCTAACAACTTGCAACACTTAAAAGAGCAAAACAGAATTTTCACTTAAGAAAATGACTATTTTAAGTAAATAAGTTGAGAAGCTTTAGAAGATTTTCTTAAAATGCAAAAATAAAATAAAGAATGAAGAACAATGAACTGATGACTAACATGGAGCACAGAAAACAAGTCTAATGTAAGAATGATAAGAATTCTCCAGGAACAAAACAAATGAACAACAACAAAGAATAAAAGAATACAATTGTAATACAAAAATAAAATCAGAAACAAAATCACCATTCTTTTTGCTGAAAAATAAAACTCTCTCTTAGACACAATTGAATTGATAAAAAGCAAAATTTTGCATGTAAGATTAAATTTAAAATCCCACTTATATCCAGAAATTAAAATAGGTTACTATGAAAGAAACAATAGTAATAACAAAATCCACAGAATCCTCAGATGACTACTCTGCAACAACAAATTGAAGTAAACAATAAAGTTTTAGGTACTGAGCTTTGAGGAGAAAATATTTTGACTCAGGATTAAACAGTCAAGTTGTTTATTTATATATTAGAGACCAAAAGATATTTTCAAATATATATAATTAACAAAGCATACAACTCATGGATTCTTCCTAAAATTCATTGAAAGATGAGTTACGAGTCAAAATAATGAAACGAAGCCAACTTAAAGTCAGTTAAACAAAAAGATTTAAATAATTTAAATGTAAATAACTTACATTTGAATAAAATCAGCTTTATAAACCTGATTAGTAGTAATAATACTTTCAAAATCACGAACGTAAAAGTGACTATCTAATATACAAATAGTAATTAATGACAATAATTTGGAGTTAAAGTACTAGATTGTAATAACAAATACAGAGAATGGGATGTTGGTGTATCACACAGTGGTAAAGAGAGAAGGCTTACAGTCAGATTGACTGGATTAAAGTTATTGAGGTAGGAGATGGGACTCAACTTCGGAGGTGGGGCTCAGACACGGAACCAAATTGAGGGCTAGCTAAGACAGGGAGGGGGTGGATGCAGCTTTCTGTAAGACACACCCACCAATGTGCTGTGTCAGTTTACCATTGCCACAGCAACATTCAGAAGTTACCACACCTTCCCATGGCAAAAACCAGACAACCTAGAAGTTACCATTTTCTGGAAATTTCTGCATAATCTACCCATTATGTACGTAACTAAAAGTGGATACAAGTATGACTGAGGGACTGCCTCTGAGCTGCTGCTCTGGGCACACTGCCCATGGGGTAGCCCTGCTCCACAAGGAGCAGCGCATTTGCTGCTGCTGTGCACTGCTGGTTCAATAAAAGTTGCTGTCTAATCACACTGGCTTGCCCCTGAATTCTTTTCTGAGCAAAGCCAAGACCCCTCCCAGGCTAAGCCCCAGTTTTGGGGCTCACCTGCCCTACATCAGCCTCTTTATTAAAATTACTTAACTGCTCTAGGATTTAGTTTCCCAATATATAAAAAGTAGATAAAACTAGTATTTACTCCATAAAGACTGACTTAGCTAGTTGAGTTTTAACTTTCTGTTAAACTAATTTGAGAAGGACATGAGGCTTTATTAGTGCGTACTGCTTGGTTTCATCCAGATTTGCTCTCTCACTAGGGAGTTACATTTGAGAAGTGTTTGTGAGTCTGAAGTTCTTCAAATATATACTGCATTGTTTCATCTAGATTCCCTCTAAAGGTTCTGTGAAAACTTACATTTGAGATGCATCTGACTTTCTATTCATGAATACTGCCTGGATACATATAGATTTTCTCTAACTCCTGGTGAAAATGACATTGAGGAGTATCTGATCTTGTATTTTTGGATACATCTTGACCACCCTCAAATTTTGTTTTACTCCCTGAAAAAACTTATATCTGGGAAGTGTCTGAGCACTGACTCACAGTTACTGCTTTTGCTCATTTGGATACCTCTAACCCTCACTGGGCATTACATAGGAGAATCGTGAGTTTGCCTTATATCAATTGTTATATCTAGATTTTAACTCTCTTCAAATAGTTACATTAGAAAAGTGGCCGGGCGCGGTGGCTCAAGACTGTAATCCCAGCACTTTGGGAGGCCGAGGCGGGTGGATCACGAGGTCAGGAGATCGAGACTATCCTGGCTAACATGGTGAAACCCCGTCTCTACTAAAAATACAAAAAACTAGCCGGGCGTGGTGGCGAGCGCCTGTAGTCTCAGCTACTTGGGAGGCTGAGGCGGCAGAATGGCGTGAACCCGGGAGGCGGAGCTTGCAGTGAGCCGATATCACGCCACTGCACTCCAGCCTGGGAGACACAGCGAGACTCCGTCTCAAAAAAAAAAAAAAAAAAAAAAAAAAGTATCTGAGTTTTATTTATAGTTGCAGCTTGTTTCTATCTAGATTTGCACAGTCAGATAAATCTATTTTTTTTTGTATAGATTTAAGGGGTACAATTGCAGTTTTGTTATATAGATATATTAAGTAGTGGTGAAGTCTGGGCTTTTAGTGTAACCATCACCCAAATAGTGTATATCACACTCATTAATTTCTCATCCCTCACCCCCACCACCCTTCCAAGTCTCCAGTGACTATTATTTCTCTCTCTGTCCATATGCACATATTATTTAGCTCCCACTTACAAGTGAGAACATGTGGCATCTGACTTTCTGTTTCTGAATTGTTTCACTTAAGACAATGTCCTCCAGTTCTACCCATGTTGCTGCAAAAATATATTTCATTCTTTTTTATGGATGAATAGTATTCCACTATATATATACCACATTTCCTTTATCCAGTCATCTGTTGATGAACTCTTAGGTTGATTTGATATCTTCGCTATTGTGAAAAGTGATAAACATATTGTGATAAATATGTAAGTGCAGGTGTCTTTTTGATAAAATGATGTCTTTGCTTTTGGGTCTATACCCACTAGTGGGATTGCTGGATTGAATGGTATTATCTTTTTGGTGCTTCCAGAAATCCCCATACCATTTTCCATAGAGGTTGTACTATTCAAACCTGACATTTCTAGTCCTCAGGAAGGTATGTTTCTCAAAGTAAAAGAACAGAACATATTTCATTTAGCAGCTTATTTATAGCTTGATATATACCTTTTAAATATTTAGACTTACAGTACTTGAGGCTCCATTTGTATTCTTGCTCTGAACTCCACAAATATTAGAGTAGATCAAAGAGGTTGGGGGTAGAAGAAAGAGAAGAGAGATAGAAGAAAGTAGAGGAACTTGAATGTTCTTATCTCAGAGAGTGAGGAGTCATAAAATACTCTCTATTATTAAAGGGGGAAATGATGAATTTTCATATTTATATTATTTGTATTAATGGAAGGAATTGCCATTGGAATCCATCTTGCTAATATTAGTGGATTTGCAAGAGAAAGTTTGAGTAATTGGACATGATTTAGATCAGCAAAATTCTCACTCATAATAACAGGAAATTGTTTAAACTGATTTAATCAAGAAATAACAGTATAAAGCATATTTAGAAAAATGAAATGTTTAGATCTAAAGACATAAACACTTAAAAGTTGTCACCTTTTGTGAGTAGTATCGGAGTGGTGGGGTCAAATAGAGATCCACAGATTTTTATTATAACCATTTATATTGATTTTTTAAAAATCACGTATACGTATCATTACTCAACTCTACCTACCAAAATAATCTTTCATGTTTAATTAAGTATTAAAATTAAAGTATTAAAATAATAGATGAATATATTGAACATTGATCTTATTTCAGAATGGAAAAACTTTCTAAACATGAAATAAAAAATTACAACATGAGAAATATAGATGGGATTTGACCAATAAAAACTGAAAATCCACAAGATTGAAATGCAAATGATATATCAAAACAAAATGATACATAAAATGTTATTCTTTTTTTCCAACTTATATTTTAGGTTCGGGGGTATGTGTGCAGGTTTGTCACATGGGTAAATTATGTATCACATGAGTTTGGTGTACAGATTATTTGGTCACGAGAGTAATGAGCACAGTACCCAATAGGTAGTTTTTCGATCCTCACCCTCCTTCTGCCCCCCACCCTCAAGTAGGCGTCCGTTGTGTTTCTTGTTCCATCTCATAAAGTGTTACTCTAAACATAGAAAGGGATTAGAAAGTTTAATGAAATGACAAATCTCATTAAACAAGTAAGTAAGGAGCATGAATAATAAAGTTATTATTACACACACACAGGAAAACTTAGTAAACCAAGCAGTGGAAATTAAAACTGCAACCTGATTCTATTTTCTCAAATCAAGTTACCTAGACTTATATACCAAAAGTTAGTCTTGGAAGTGTTAATATAACTTTTTCACAATAAAAATTATCATCATGTATTATGAATTTTAAAACCATTCACCTTTTAATACAGTAACTTTGTTTTTAGGAACTTAAGAAAGATTCTTGTTACAGACACAGATACATATTTGTAAGGATATTTTTTACCATATAATTAAAACCATTCACCTTTTATTCCAGTAAGTTTGTTTTAGGAGCTTGTCTTAAGAAAGACTATTATTACAAACATAGATACACATTCGTAAGGATATTTTTATCATGTAATTTATTATAGTGTAAAAGTTTCGGCCAGGCGCAGTGACACACGCCTGTAATCCTAACACTTTGGGAGGCCGAGGCGGGTGGATTGCCTGAGCTCAGGAGTTGGAGACCAGCCTGGGCAACATGGTGAAATCCTGTCTCTACTAAAAAAAAAAAAAAAAAAAAAAAAAAAAATTCGCCAGGTGTGGCAACGGGTGCACCTGTAGTCCCAGCTATTCCGGAGGCTGAGGCAGGAGAATGGCTTGAACCCAGGAGGCGGAAGTTGCAGTGAGCAGAGATCACGCCATTGCACGCCACCCTGGGCGACAAAGCAAATTCCGTCTCCAAAAAAAAAAAAAAAAGGCATGGGGGCTCACACCTGTAATCCCAGCACTGGCCAACATGGTGAAAGCGAGTCTCTACTAAAAATACAAAAATTAGTTGGGCATGGTGGCTGGTGCCTGTAATCCCAGCTACTTGGGAGGCTGAGACAGGTGAATCACTTGAACCTGAGAGGTGGAGGTTGCAGTGAGCAGAGATCCAACCACTGCACTGCAGTCTGGGCAACACAGTGAGACTCTATCTCACAAAACAAAACAAACAAACAAAAACAGAAATTATCAATTTAAAATTGTCAACGAAAAGAGTCAAACTCTGTGAGAAGAGATTTATTCTGAGACAAATGAGTGACCATGGCCTGTGACACAGCCCTCAGGAGGTCCTGAGAACATATGCCGAAGGTGGTTGGGGTGCAGCTTGGTTTTATACACTTTAGGGAGACATGAGAATTCAATTAAATACAAATATATTTAAGAAATACATTGGTTTGATCCAGAAAGGCAGGAAAACTCAAAACTCAAGGGAGTTGGGGTGGGGGTTGCTTCTAGCTTATAGGTACATTTAAAAATTTTCTGATTGACAATTGGTTGAGTTTCTCTAAAGACCTGGGATCAATACAAAGGAGTGTCTGGGTTAAGGTAAGAGGTTGTGGAGACCAAAGTTCTGATTTGCAGATGAAACCTCAGGTAGCAGGCTTCAAAGAGAATTGGTTGTTACATGTTTCTTATCAGACTTGAAGTCTCTGTTGATGTTAATGCCAGAGAGGTATAATGAAGCATGTCTGACTCCCACTTCCCGTCATGGCCTGAAAGTCTCTCAGGTTAAATTTAGAAGAGCCCTGGCTGAGGAGGAAGTCCATTCAGATGGCTGGGGGTCCTTAGAATTTTATTTTGGTTTAGAAATTTTAAACAGTAGTGGAGTAAGTAATGAGACCTATAATAGAATATTTTATGAAACTGATGAAATGTTAAACAGCCCTTAAAGATCATATTCTCAATAAAAGCTTAAGTTTAAAAATATAGTAAGACATAGACTAGCGTAAAAAATAGACTGGGTGTGGTGACTCATGCCTGCGATTCCCAGCACTTTGGGAGGCCGAGGCAGGCATATCGCCTGAGGTCAGTAGTTCCAGACTAGCCTGGACAATATGGTGAAACCCCGTCTCTACTACCAATGCAAAAATTAGCCGGGCGTGGTGTCACAAGCCTGTAATCCCAGCTATCAGGAGGCTGAGGCAGGAAAATCACTTGAATCCGGGTGACGGAGGTTGCAGTGAGCCAAGATCACACCACTGCACTCCAGCCTGGGTGACAGAAGACCCTGTCTCAAAAAAAAAAAAAAAAAAAAAAAAAGCATAAAAATAGCACCAACAAAAAGTACGAAGTCAGTTTAGTTTCCCAGATAATATTATCACAAATTTGTATATTCTTTACTTTTTTCTGCATTTTCCAAAACAAGCATATATCAGTTTAAGGAACAGAACCACAAAGCACATAAGAAAAAGGAGAGGGAAGCATGTTTTGGGATTAACCACCTACTATTTACCAGAGTTAATTTAAGCATGAATATGTTCCCAAAATTATAATAAAATACATATTATATACACAAAAAAATTGTGATTCTGGTGTTAACTATTTACTTCCTTAAAACATTAACAAAGCACTAAGCTAAAGAGGCCCCAGGGAGTATCAGAATTCCAGTCTGGTTCCAGGTCCCCCTCCTCTTATGCATCAATTCTCTTTCTGATTACAACCCACCCAGTGCACAAAGAATCCTGAACTGATCTCTTCTTTAGATCAGAGCTGTACAACCAATTAAGAAAGCTTCAGACTGCTACTGCGCAAACCCTCCATTCTCAAAATAAATACTGCATTCCTCAACCATAAATATATATGGGAAGAAAAGTATCCTTTAATAGCCAACAGCAGAATTTTTCCCAGGGATAGATTGTGTTACTGAGGAACACACTTTATGGATGTATTGAATTATGAAAACAATTCACTGGTCATTTATTAATTTATTCCACAAATAGTCATTGAACCATACCCTGTGCTGGGGATTGAGAAAGCCTCTGTGATAAAGCAGCAAACAAAAACAATAGAACCCTGGTTTCAGTGAAGTTCACAGTCTACTTGAGAGGTAAACATTCAACAAAGAAACAGGCAGTGATTGCCTGTGGTGGGGAAGCACATTAAATCCCTGGATGGCTTCATCTGAATATGGTTGCAGGCAGAGTTTAGAAGGATTGTTCTATGTAATGAACAGGCCTCTTTGGAGCCAAAAGCAACTATATTCACACAGCAACAAGGGACACACAGATAAGGAGGTCTTGGAGGCCAACCACAGCATTTAGGATGTCAGTATAGTGGGCAGCAGAGCATAGAAGAAGAGACACCACTCAAAGCTTCTCAGAGACAAATGTCTGCAGGACTGTTAATAACAGGGAAGTCTAGTGTTCAAGTTTCCATTGCTCAATGTGCTTTTGTCTGCTGTAACCTTTACTATCGCCCCTCCTTTGGTAAAGTCACTTCATATGCAGCCTGGATGTGGTGGCACTGGGGAAATAAAAGTATTTGAATATTGTCCAGTGAGGTAACATTGATGCAGGATTTTTCTCAGCCCCTTCATAGGATTCGCAACAGGGTGCCCCATTTACTCAGCCCACTGCACTTAACCCCTTGCAGGAGGAAGCATTTAAGTGAGTGAGTGCAAGATTCAGCCAGCTGCTCCAGGCACCAGCGGGAACAAGCTCCATGCAGGGTCCACGGCTGCACCCAGGTGGGCGTGCCTGTGACTCCAAAGCCCCAGAGAGAGTGTTGCAGTGCTCTCCTAGCTCCGCCATCTGCAGATGGCAGTGTGTTAACAGCTTAATTGGCCCCTTGCCTCATTGCATGAGGGGTGCTTCCCTCTGCCAGGGGAGAACAAAGGGCCAACATGACAGCCCTTTGGGTACCCATCCTCAGTGGGTCCCAAGTTCTTGTCCAGTGTCCAAGAAGAATGACGTCATGCAGACACCTGAAGGATGGTGAAAACAGATAATTTTATTGAACAATGGAAATGGCTTTCTGCAAAGAGGGGAGCTGGAAAGGGGATGGGAAGGGCAGATTGTCTTCCCCAAAGTCAAGTCATTTTTCCCTGAAGTCTGACTGTCTCTTCCCTGAAGTCAAGCCATCCCTCTTCCCCAAAGTCAGGCCATCTCTCCTGTCTATCTGAGTCTAGGGTCTTCGTAGGCACAGGATGGGGCAGGGTGGGCTGTAGGTAGTTTTGGAAAAGGCAACATTCGATTGGTAAAAAGACATTATTCAGAAAGAACCAATTAGGAGACAGTAGGCAAACAAAAATAGAAGTTCTCACTTTGGGCTATGGGTTTCAGGCTACTTTTGCTTGAAGGTGGAGTTTCACTGGAGACCCACCCCTGTCTGCCTAGAATTTCTCTGCCTCCTGCCTCTATCAACATGATGTGGGAAAAGGAGAATAGAGGCCGGAACTCAGGGCCAGTTGTGAGAGAGGAGGTAGAGTAGCCCTGAATACCTTGAGATGTTGAAAGAGACATAAATGGTGTGTGGGAGCCCAGGGTGAGTGAGTTTTATTTAAGAATGAAGAGTGGAATTAATTTAGTAGCTGAAAGACTTGGTTTTGCCCAGTAGCTAGTATCTGGGTTATCTGCCCAGATACAGTTTTTTTTAAATTAAATTATGTTGACTTATTCCAGAGATATATGTTTTAAGAACAAGACTATAAAACCCATGAAGCCATCACTTGGGTTAAGAAATAGAACATTATGACTACCTTAGAAGCCCCCAGTGTGCCAGTGGTATCCCTTTTCCCAACAATACATAAGCACTATCTTGACTTGTGCATTAATCATTTCTTCACTTTTCTCTGTTGTATCTTTAAATAACATATCATCCAGGTGTGAAAACTGAGTAGCAGCCTCTGGCCAGCTATTTAAGGGCACATGGCCCCCAGCAGCTGAAGGCTCTTAGGAAGAGCTAAGATGAACAGTTTCCATTCAGTGAATGACTGCTCTTCTCCTAAGCATTCACTGGAATGCCTCTTGGAACAGACTCCTCTGGGTATGGTCTTGGACCAAGTACTTGATCATGCAGCACTTGCCTCATCCAGAGTTCCCAGCAAGGCTATCACATGCACCTAGAGTTGGACTCCAGCAGAAATATGATGGGAGGGGTGCCTACAGCTACTCTGAACGAACACAACCTGTTTTAGTTCTTGTATTAGTCTGTTTTCACACCACTATAAAGAACTACCCAAGACTGGGTAGTTTATAAAGGAAAGAGGTTTAATTAACTCGCAGTTCAGCATGGCTGGGGAGACCTCAGGAAACTTATAATCACGATGGAAGGGGAAGAGGAAGCAAGGCAACTTCTTCACAAGTTGGCAGGAAGGAGAAATGCTGAGTGAAGGGGGAAGAACCACTTATAAAACCATTAGATGTCATAGGAATTCACTCACTATCATGAGAACAGCATGGGGGAAATTGCCCCCATGATCTAATCACCTCCACCTGGTCTCTCTTGAAACATGAGGATTATGGAGGTTATAGGGATTACAATTCAAGATAATATTTGTGTGGAGACACAAAACTTAACCTTAGCGATTCTGAAGATTATGTCTAAGCAGAATATTTCTGTCAGGGTAGAAGAAGCATTCTTAGATGATTCTCAGGGTCTGGAGGTGAGAAGAGGAATCCCATCAGCACACAGTGGAGGTCAATTTCAGGCCTGGCTCTGGGCTACTCACCTGTGCACTCTGTCCTGGAAACAAGAGTGACATATTTCTATGGCTATCTGAGAGAAGCGCAACAGTCGGAAATGCAGGAGCCACAGCTCTTCTGACTGCAAATGCACTGAAAGGACATTCCACAAAACTGTCCAAGTGGGGCCAGTCTTTAATCCAGGTTGAGGTCCTAAGAACTGAGGCTGAGGCTGGGCTACTGTTCACTGTGGATGTGAGGCCGAGGAAGCCACAAGAGAGAACAGGGATCTGGGAAGGAAAAAGGCTGCCTGAAAGGAAGCGACCCCACAGGAGACCTCAAGGCAGGGTGGCACAGGGTAGGGTTCCACAGCAGTTAACGAAACAGGTGTAGCCACATGGACATGGAAGCATGTGATTTACTACTTTGACTGAGCAGAGTCCACAGAAGGGAATGTCCAGGCACCTTTAAACAAAACTAGAGGCCCCTCCCTGCTTTCCTTCCCATCCAAGATGGTCAGTATGGTCTTACTACTCACCTTGTTTCCTAGGCCCGTATTTAGTTCTCTCCAATATGTCATGATAGTAAACGGGCTATGTGTTCCCTTTCCAGGATATTTTGTGTCAGTAGCTGGAGTGAAGCTGACTTATCTGCTTCACTTGTTCTGCTTCACAGCAGAGGTCTCTTCATCTGATTCTGTTTTATGTGTCTACTTGTTTCTAAAATACTGTGAAATGTGAGACCTATATTTTTGTATTACTTTTTCTCTATATGCAATGCAATTCTTGAAATATTTGGATTATTAACAAATTTTGAATTGTTTTCTAATAACTGTATTTGTGCTTTCTTTCCCCCAATTCTTCTGCTTTCTCTGGTTTTAACTGGGCATTTTATATAATTCCATTTTATAGCCTCTCAGTGTGTGAATTATAATTCATTTTTTATTTTATAGTGATTGCCATAGGTTTTCCAATATTCATCTATATCTAATCTAAGTTTACCTTCAGATCACACTATACAGCTTCACATGTAGTGCAAGTACCAGAATATTTCTAATTTCTCCCTCCCACAAGTTATCACATTACTGCCATTCATTGGTCACTGCCAAGGGCTGGAGGGAGGGGTGACAGCTACTGGATATGGGGTATCTAAATATTTTATAATTATTAATAGATAAATGGTAATTTGTTAATAATCCAAATATTTCAAGAATCACATTGCATATAGAGAAAAAGTGATTTAAAAATGTAGGTCTCACATTTCACAATATTTTAGAAACAAGTCAATAACCTGATTTCATGTGAATACACAAAAAACCTCTGAATCACACACTTTAAATGCTTAAATTTTGTTATGAATTATATATCAATAAAGCTATTGTTAACAAAATCTGAAATATTGTATGATCCTGTGTATATAATATTTTGAAACGACATTATAGAAATGGAAAACAAATGAGTGGTTCCCAGGTATTATGAATGGGGGAGGGAAAGGGGACACAGATGGGTGTGGTTATAAAAGGGCCACAAGGTGATCCTCGTGGTGCCAGAGATGTCCAGGAGTCTCTGTGACAGTGGATACATGTGATTATAAATGTAGTAAAATTAGATACAACTAAGTACACCCACAAATGAGCACAAGGAAGACTGGAGACATTTGAATAAAATCAGTGGGTCGTATCAATGTCAATAACCTAGTTGTGACATTATACTATAATTTTGCAAGTGGTCACCACTGGGGAAAACTGTGTGGGGGGTACATGGGATCTTTCTGTTATTTCTAACAACTGAGTGTGAATTTACAATTATCTTAAAATAAAATTTTAATTTAAAAAAGGTATAAATCAACCAAGATGTCCTAGGTGAATAGATAAATATGCTGTGGTACATCTATATGATGGGCTACTATTCAGGACTAAAAAGAAATGAGCTACCAGCCCACAAAAGACATGGAGGAAGTGTAAAGGATATTATGAAGTGAAAGTAGTCAATCTGAAAAGGCTCCATACACTATGATTCCAACTATCTGACATTCTGGAAAAGGCAAAACCATAGAGGTACTAAAAAGATCAGGTATTACCAGGGCTGGGCAGAGAAAGGAATGACTAGGTGGAGCATATGGGATTTTAGGGAAATGAAACTATCCTGGTATATTCGTACTATAATGGTAGATACATCACATTCTATGTTGTTAAAACCCATAGAATGTACACCAGTGAAGTCTAATGGACTCTGGATGACAATGGTGCATCAATGTTGGTTCACCAATTGTCATGAGTGAGCCCTCTGGAAGAGAATGCTGATGGTGAGGGAGGCTGGAGGGTTGCAGCGGGTGATGTGTGTGGGAACTCTCTGTACTTGCCACTCAACTTTGCTGTGAACCAAAAACTACTCTAAAAAATAAAATCTATTAATTTTTTTAAATATAGAGTGAAAAGCAGCCCACCCAGGTTTTTTTTCCTTTGTTTCTTCTTTCTTTCTTTCTTTCTTTCTCTCTCTCTTTTTTTCTTTCTTTCTTTCTTTCTTTCTTTCTTTCTTTCTTTCTTTCTTTCTTTCTTTCTTTCTTTCTTTCTTTCTTTCTTTCTTTCTTTTCTTTTTTTTTCTTTTTCTTTCTTTCTTTTCTTTCTTTTTCTCTCTTTCTTTCTTTATTTTCTTTCTTGCTTTCTCTTTCTCTCTCTCTCTCTCTCTTTCATGAACACTACCACAGTGGAAGCTACCTTACTAATGCTTGAGTCAACGTACTGAATTGATTAATGCTTCCCATTCTCTCTTCAAATATATTGAACAATGTATATGGCAATGCAGAAAACTTGGGACTAGAAAACCATTCATTAGCATGTGTACAAATTTCTGCACCTTCCTGAACTGTTTGCCTCATTTATATGTTATTATGTGAGAGTCAAATATTATTAAATTGATATACCAGTATGAAAAGAGACCTGTTGAATATAATGAAATTAAGCTGGATATTTTGGAAGAACTCTATACAGCCAAGTTTTTAAGAAATTCTTCTCCAATTGGGAATGAGAGAAACAGCAGCAAAGTAGTTTATTTCAAAAATTTCAGCAAAATTCTGTACCCACATTGCTTTGCAAGAGTCCTGCTTTAAATAACTACACATTATTATAGGTATGGTTTATGCAAGAAAGGTGATGCAGCACAACTTGGTCTCATTCCCCTGTTTGAAGTTGAAAGAAAATGGTTACGGTTAACATGTTAAACTTTATAATTTCAGAATTACCTCTGTATTCTGATGAGCCAGCCCTAGTCATGATAACTGTGAGAATTTGTGCTTGATATTTTCTACATGGTTCAGATACATGGAGGACTAATTGTGCTGAAATGCAGATGTGCCGTACCCACAGATGATGCCTTTAGAACTCTGTCAACCTGTGTCGAACCCTTCTGAGGAGAATCTGAAGAATGTCATCTGAACCACGGGTAATTCACAGTCTATGAACTCCAGACCATTTTCAGTGTAGGGCCCTTATTAGAAGACAGGGCATCAGGCCTCAAAAACATCTGTGAGTCAGGTCCTGTGGGGTTTGCCACTGTCTCCAGCACACAATTGAAAGATGAGATGATATGTGTCTATGTACACACAGAAGGGGCAGTCATGGAGAGGACAAGAAAGGCTTATTTCATGGCTTTGTAACACTATTGAAGTTGTTTTTTTTTTTAACAACATCTTTCTACAGGTTTCAGAGCCATGGAAACATGATCCGTGGTTCTTTTCAATGTTCTTTTCATTGTGCTTTCCAAGGACTATTGACATTTCATCCATAACAGCAGTTTTTAATGGGCTGGTAGAAAACATCACTCATATCCAAATATAGGGCCGGTGGTATATTTGTCTTGCAACTTGGCCTTGCAGTTGGAGTTGAAAGCTGCTGCTGTCAAAGGAAATGTTTGGGTGACTCAGCCAAGAAAGCAGTTTATTGGTTTTGGCAGCAGACAACAGGTGAATATTTCATGGAGGAGAGAGGTTTTAATAGTTGTTTATACAATCTGCCCAGCCATGGCCAAGGTTGTTTAGATTGGTAAATTGAACAATATTTCATTCCTCATGAGCCTGCTGACTTCTGTTGATGGGTTGATGATGCTACTATTCGCTTTACATGATTAGGGTAAAGTTCTCACTTCACCAATATAGTCTCCAGTTCCCTGGAGGAGCAACATCTAGGGTTTGGGGCATCTGTGCTAGACAAGCTCCTTTAGTCCTCTGCCAGTTTAGCTGAAGCCTACAGAAAATTCCTGCTGCACCTTTTTAATGGTCGTGGAAGTCTACATGGCTCCAGTGACTGGTTAGAGTGTATTTTATCACAAGAGCTTGCCTGTGTGTGTGAGTAGATTACAGCATGTCGGATACCCACTTTCCCGATGCACTGGATATGCACGGTAAGGACACCCTGGTCTACAGTGCTGGGAAGGTCAGATACATCGGTGTGACATGTCAGAAGCCATAGCATGTACAATTATAATATGCAAAACATGCTCACACACACACAGACACAGAAACGAGTCAATGGGTCTGAGAAGCCATGAGGTATATTTTAAAAGGCATTTCCTTAAAACACAGACTGTCAGGATTCTACTATCAATATTTACTACCTTTGTGACTTTGAGTAGCTCCCCATGTAGGAAGGAACCTCAATTTCCAGCGTATATTAGGGGGTTTGGAGAGCTGGCTTTTAAGTCGTCATCCAGACTTGACATTCTATGATGAAAAGAAAAACTCTGAAGCAGAGTGATTGATCATAGGACTAAAAAGAGTAAGATTTAGATGGAGAAGGTTTTAGTGAAATATCAGAGGACAACAGGCATTTGTGTTCTACAGAATGAGCATAAGCTGAGGGGCAGGAACAGCCCCACTTTTACTGGCCATACGGCCAAGCGCAGGTCTGGGTCAATGAAACCAGAACCACAATGCCGGAGTCACCTGGACACAAGGGACTGGCGGAGCTCATGAGTGAAGACACACTCTGTAGAGGAGAAAACACTGTGCATATATGAGAGGAATGTATTTGCATATTTGCAGCACCAAAATGGTTTACCCAATTCAGTCCATGGTGATTCATGTACCCTTTACCATCTTTTAAAAAATTATTATTATACTTTAAGTTCTGGGATTTATGTGCAGAGCATTCAGATTTGTTACATGGGTATGCATGTGCCATGGTGGTTTGCTGTACCCATCAACCCCACATCTAGGTTTTAAGCCCCACATTAGGTATTTGCCCTATTGCTCTCCCTCCCCTTACCCCCCACCCCTGACAGGTCCCGGTCTGTGATGTTCCCCTCCCTGTGTCCATGTGTTCTCATTGTTCAACTCCCACTTGTGAGTGAGAACATGCGGTGTTTGGTTTTCTGTTCCTGTGTTAGTTTGCTGAGAATAACAGTTTTCAACTTCATCTATGTCCCTGCAAAGGACATGAACTCATTCTTCTTTATGGCTGCATAGTATTCCATGGTGTATAGGTACCAAATTTACAAGAAAAAACAAACAACCCTGTCAAAAAGTGCACAAAGGATATGAACAGACACTTCTCAAAAGAAGACATTTATGCAGCCAATAAACATATGAAAAAAAGCTCGTCGTCACTGGTCATTAGAGAAATGCAAATCAAAACCACAATGAGATACCATCTCATGCCAGTTAGTATGGCGATCATTAAAAAGTCAGGAAACAACAGATGCTGGATAGGATGTGGAGAAATAGGAACCCTTTTACACTGTTGGTGGGAGTGTAAATTAGTTCAACCATTGTGGAAGACAGTGTGGCAATTCCTCAAGGATCTAGAACCAGAAATACTATTTGACCCAGCAATCCTATTACTGGGTGTATACCCAAAGAATTATAAATCATTCTACTATGAAGACACATGCACACGTATGTTTATTGCAGCACTATTTACAATAGCGAAGACTTGGAACCAACCCAAATGCCCATCAGTGATACACTGGATAAAGAAAATGTGCCACATAAACCATCTTTTTCTTTCTATTTCTTTAAAACAGAGTCTCACTCTATCGCCCAGGCTGGAGGGCAGTGGCACAATCTCTGCTCACTGCAACCTCCGCCTCCTGGGTTCAAGCAATTCTCCCACTTCAGCCCTCCTGAGTAGCTGGGATTACAGGTGCACACCATCACCAAACCTGGCTAATTTTTGTAGTTTTAGTAGAAACAGGATTTCACCATGTTGGCCAGCCTGGTCTCAAATTCCTGACCTCAGGTGATCCGCCTGCCTTGGCCTCCCACACTGCTGGGATTACAGGTGTGAGTCTCCACGCCTGGCCCTGTTACCATCTTTACTGGGAGTCATTATATAGAATACTGGCACTTCTAATAATAATAATCTAATTATCCTCTAGGAACGATTTTCTAATAATTCTCTTCCTGTAATACTGGTACTTCTAATCGCTCCATTTATTGTTGCCTGACATGTGCTAAGCACGTGCCAAGCATTAAAGTTCATTATTTCATTTAATCCTCACAAACCGACAAAGAATGTATCATCTACCACACTTTGCATTTGAGGAAATGAAGACTTAGGAAGGCTAAGACATTTGTATAAGGTTTTTTCCCCTAACTGGACTCAGTAGCTTAAGTCCCACATGGGTTTTTACAAAGCTCATGAAGCTGAACATATTCTCTGTATTGAAAAGAGTGACTCTGGAGCAAGAAAAGCATTCATACTCCTGGATTAGACTCCTTTTCATCACCTCCCATATCATTTTAATAGTGGATCCCATTTTCTCAGGACCCCACAGTTATTGAAGTTTTGTGAGGAACTGCTTCAAGGCCATCTCTCTCTCACCTCCCCTTCTCCTCCATCCCCCCAACTCTTCCCATCCTCCCTCACCTCCCATCTCCTCCCACCCCCCTCACCTCCCCACCACTCCCCATCTCTCTTCTCACCTCCCATCTCCCCCTCGGCCCCCATCCCCTGAGACACCTCTGGCAATGCTGCATGGGCTGTGGACAGGTGGTGCAGGGCAGGGGAGCCCTGAATTAGTTTGACTCTCATTTTCTCTCCACAGCAACCCTGTGACATGAGCAGGGCACAATTTTTAATCCTATTTTTAGAGATGAAAAATTGGAATTCATAGAGTTTTCTTTTGATATCTCCTTTCTCCCTCCTGAATGGAGTCAGCTGCTGCCAATTTTTGTTCTGTGGGAAACAGCTTTGTCTTGCGGGTGTGGAAGAGTAAGTCATCCAATGGCCCCCACTGACTCACCCACTGTACCCACTGCAGTCACTCCAGGGACCCTTTAGAGGGGGAAGTGCAATTTTGGAATGAGCCAGATCAATTTAGCGATTTCCATTATTAATTTTCAGTTTAGCTTAGTCATTCCCATTATTCATTTTCAAAACATCCTGTACTTTTCCTGAACTTAACAGTGTAAATTTCAGCTCTGAAGACAGTTGTCTAAGTGGTCAAGATATGAGGAAGTCACTCTTTCTCTGTCTCAAGCACTGGCTTGCCCAAGTTTCCTAGTACCTGCCTACGAAGGGTCATCTGGCTGCACCCCTGCTCACCTGAGTGACTTGGCTACCTGTGTAGGCACCCCCTGTACACACTCTATGACACTCCCATGTGCCATACACACACACACACATACATGTGTTCAGAAGACTACTTGACCATGAGATGAACAATATTTTCAATCATAATGATGTTTTATGTATATGTGCATGCATGTGTGTGTGTGGAGGTGTGTGTGTGTGTACATGTGCGTGTATGTGTATGTGTGTGTACATGTATGTGTGTGTGTATATATATATATATGTATTACAACCATGGCACCCTTGCATACATCCACATAGGTCACACACACAGGTAAGGTTTGAACTGCTGAACTAAGTCCTGGCAGAACACCTTGTCATCTCCCCATCTCCCCTGTCTCTCTTCTCACTTCCCCATCTCTCCCATCCCCCTCTCACCTCCCCATCTTTCCCATCCCCCTCACTTCCCCATCTCTCTCATCTCCCCTCACCTCCCCATCTTTCCCATCCCCCTCACTTCCCCATCTCTCTCATCCCCCTCTCACCTCCCCATTTCTCCCATCTCCCCTCACCTCCTCATCTCCCCCATACCTCTCACCTCCCCATCTCCTCATCCCCTCATCCCCATCTCCTCATCCCCCATCCCCATCTCTCTCATCCCCTTCTCACCTCCTCATCTCCCCCATTCCCTCTCACCTCCTATCTCTCCTATCCCCTCTAACTCCATCTTTCCCCTGTTTCTCCTCTCACCCTCATCTCTCCCATCACCCCTCAACTCCCATCTCTCCCATCCCCCTCTCACCTCCATCTCCCCCATTTCTCCTCTCACCTCCCATCTCTCACATCCTCCTTTCACCCCCATTTCCCCATCCCCCCACGTCCCATCTCTCCATCCCCCCCAACTCCATCTCTCCCATCTCCTCTAATCTCCGTCTTTCCCGTTTCTCCTCTCACTCCCATCTCTCCCATCCCCCTCTCACTTCCATCTCCCCCATCCCCCTCTCACCTCCTTCTCATCCTGTCTCTCCTCTCACCTCCCTATCTTCCCTGGAGGCTGTCATGAGACTGTTTCTTGTCTTCTCCTTAGTTCTGATGAAGAGAGAGCCTGCAAGCCCTCAGCTGTAGTCTGGGCCTGGCTCCTCAGCCAAGGTGTCTGGTCATTCAGGCTGCTCATCTGATCACTTCTGTCTCAGTGTCTCCCGGGTTAGGCACAAGGAACTGACACCTTTGGCTGCTCTTCCTTCTGCTGTTCATGCAAGTAATGAGCAGTCTTTACCTGAAAATAATTCCTTGTCCTTAGAGGTTAAATCTGCCCGGCCTTGGTCCTGGCCTTTGCCTGGTGCTTGTCAATGTGTATGTGCATGTGTGTGTATGTGTGTGTGTGCATATGTATACATATGTGTGCGTGTGTATGTGTGTGTGTGCATATGTATATATGTGTGTATGTGTGTGTGCATGTATGTGTGTATACATATGTGTGTGTATGTATATATGTGTGTATGAGTGTGTGTGCATATGTATACATATGTGTGCGTGTGTATGTGTGTGTGTGCATATGTATATATGTGTGTATGTATGTGTGCATGTATGTGTGTATACGTATGTGTGTGTATGTATATATGTGTGTATGAGTGTGTGTGCATATGTATACATATGTGTGCGTGTGTATGTGTGTGTGTGCATATGTATATATGTGTGTATGTGTGTGTGCATGTATGTGTGTATACGTATGTGTATGTATGTATATATGTGTGTATGCGTGTGTGTGCATATGTTTACATATGTGTGCGTGTGTATGTGTGTGTGTGCATATGTATATATGTGTGTATGTGTGTGTGCATGTATGTGTGTATACGTATGTGTGTGTATGTATATATGTGTGTATGCGTGTGTGTGCATATGTTTACATATGTGTGCGTGTGTATGTGTGTGTGTGCATATGTATATATGTGTGTATGTGTGTGTGCATGTATGTGTGTATACGTATGTGTGTGTATGTATATATGTGTGTATGCGTGTGTGTTTTAAACAAAAAAGAGACAGTCTCACACCCCATCCCGTACCCCTGCCCAGTCCTTTTTCTTAAGGCTGTCGTCTTTAGCCTTTTCTGTGCTTAGTGTATCTCTTCATAAACCTAAGAACATGAAAATAGTTCCATGCCTAGTTCCCCAGCTCCAGGCCAGTGCCTACGAGATGTGTGAGGACTCAGCTCCCTGAACACAGCACTCTTGACCCTCCCGGCGCAAGCCTTTTCCAAAAGGTCACAGCTTATTTATCAGCCATTTACGTAGTGCTCACGATTGCAGGCCCTATCTGAGAACTTTACAAATGTTAACTCATCTCATCTTCATAACAACCTCGAGGTAGACGCTATTGCTAATTATCCTTTATAGATGAGGAAGAAAAGCGACAGAGAGCTGAACTAAGTTGCTCAAGGCAATGAAGCAAGTAGGTGCCAGGGCTGGGATTTGAACCCAGGCTGGCTGGCACCAGAGTATGGGCTTGGAACCACTCACCTACAGAGGATATCTTCCTTGTTCTATGGTTTTATTCGTTAATTTAAATGACATATGGTTACCTCCACTTGCATTTTCATTAGGTTTTCCTAATGAAAGATGAAAATATTTCTCTCTCATTTCTACTTTTTGCCTTTTGTCAGTTTTACTTTTTGTTGGGGTTTTAACAATTTCAGTCTGTTTTGCAATCATAATTATGTCTTCCATACTTTCTCTATGGTTGGATTCAAAATTTTAAAAGTAATAATATTAACATTGTTATGACTGAAAATATTGCACATTTCATGGTAAAGTAGTCTGCCAGAATTATATCTTTGTATGGGTGCATGATATAATCCCTGGATGACAAATGTTCATAATGTTCAGATAAAATATATTGTTTTCTCATTCTGCATCAGTTGCTTAAAATAAGGCATATTTGACTTTGCTTTTGTTTGGGCCACTGTTTTCAGCACTTTCTTGGAGTTTTAATTGCCTTTCTTGTTGCTATTGTCAAAAAAATAGTACTGTGCCTTCAACACATCCTCAAGGTCCTCCCAAGCCTCAATATAACACTAATGGCATGAAATGTTCTGTCTTTCCCCCCAAGATTTCCTTCCTGGAGTCTTCTGATTTGCTGCTATAATCTCAAAGGTTGTTCTCTTGATAAGCTGCAGAGCTGTCATCCTCAGACTTACTTACAGCCTCTCTGGATTTGGCTTCCTGTTTTCAGGATCTCGTTTCTTTTGATGTTTCTGGCTACTTACTTTCCTGGAGTATCCTCAAGTGGCGCTGGCCGCCAAGGGTGTCTTCAGTCCTCTCGGTATGGAGTTACGGTTCAGATGCCTCCTCTGGATCCCCGGTTGCTCTGCACAATTGACAGTATTTACTTTTTTTCTCCAATAAATTGCTCTTTCACCTTTGTCAGAAGTCAGCTGGGCATATTTGTGTGAGTCTATTTCTGATTTCTCTATTCTGTTCCATTTGTCTGTTTCAGAGTGTGTCCTCATTCCCAGTCTCCATTAGTCCTTCATGCCAGGCTGAAATCGGAGTTGTGATTCCAATTTCACTGACATAGACACCAAGGCTGAAAGAGCTTCAGCGATGTGCACTTCACCACACGGCCAGTCTTGACACGCGGCAAGTCAACAGGGCATATTTTGTTCCTCATTCACATGCTCATCCCATGTTCATTCTGTAGCATGCAAATGCCACCTGTCCTCTGATATTTCAATAACTCTTTCTTTAATAATGAACACACAATGTTAACAGCTAGAACAGAAGATACAAGGAGACAGGATAACATCCCACAGTCAACTTTGAATCCTGAACTATGCATAATTGCAGATAACATTTGCTACAGAGTTTGAACAGCAGCAGACACAAAATTCTCAGTTTAATTGCTAGTTGTGCATAAACCCAAAGCACATTCTGATATTTTGACCAGTTCGGAGATGTCAGCATGCTCATTTTAATGAGACTGGCATCTAGAATTCTGTTGCTATAAGTGGGCAATAAGTGGCATGGAGGGACAAGACAAAGCGCTCAGCCCAACATCCTTTCCCAACTTCTGTGGAGAAGTCCTAGAAACCAAGGAAGCTGCTCCAGCAAGCATGGGGGTGCCATGTGAATCAGTTCTTTCAGCAGTGAGCAATACTGACGATGCAGGCAGCGGGAAGGAAGAGCTCCTCTGGCTGAGGTTTATTTTCTGCTTATCTCCGTTGGTAAAGTCTAAAAACAAAACACAGGCTAGTCTCACTGTAGGGAAGAAGAGAGAACACATGAGAGTATTTTCCTTTTAATCACTCAATTCCAGTGGCAGTTGGCACAAATTATACTTTTCCTTTGATTAATGTTATTTTCCATTTGGATGGATTGGCTTAATTTTGTCCTCTTGATTAAAGAGAAGATGTGAAGTTTAGACAATTCCTTAAATAGCTTTGAAATTGTGTTATAAATAGATACAGAATCTAAAACCAAGAAACTTATTGTTAAGAAACCCTCTGTTTTACCTGAAATATAAATGGAAAAGCAAATAGTGACATACAGATTGTTTTAATCTAGACATTAGCCAGTGTTCTCTGGTTTACTTACACTTTTAAGTTTCTCAAAGCAAGACATGTAAAACAAATGTGAAAATCATATATTATGCATTCTAACCATGGAATGTTTTTATATTTGTGCATAATAAAAGCTTTATGTGTGTATTTTTTGCAGTCTGGAAAGTGTTAATATATTAACCATTTGATACCAGTTCAGTTAAAAACGATGTATGTGTTACAATTCAGAAATTTCTGCAAGATTCCTTCTTGAATTACCTGAGAGTCCCTAATTCACACCTTGAGGCCAGATGATTCTAAGCTGGGCAGGGTCCATCCCACAGCCAAACCATGAAGCGTGGCTCAGTACCATTAATGAACCCTATACCTCAACTTCTCATGCCACTGTGAAATTTTCTGCAAGTCTAATTTTATGATCAGAGATATATCCCAGATTTTCACTTTTGAAGTAAACTTCCTTATAGATTTACAGAGAACACTGCCAAGAAACTGAGTTCTAATGCATTGTCATCCTTAGGGGCCAGTCTTGCTTTGGGAAATGTCCACTAAAGGATGCTCTTAGAGGAATTCAGACATCTTTAGATCTCTGGATCCCATCCAAGTTGCACATGGGCCCATTTGGCAATGGTCTGCTCCGGCTTTCCCACAGCGCTCTGGAAGGGCTCCAGGAGCTCATTTAGGCTCTACCTCGACACAAGAGTTTGCATCAGAAAGGAATCATGAAAGAGACCAGTCTCAGGCACCACAGTTGCTGAAAAGAGCTAGAGAAGATGGACAGGGATGAGTGTGTCTGCCCTGGAGTTTGACCCAGCCACCTGGGAAGCACACTGGGGCAGGGAGCCTCAGTTCTTGGCCACAAGGAGGGAGGGGCCAGGCATTCAGCAGGGGCTCCCAGGTGTGGGTATTTAGGGCCCGCTGAACACCCAGCTTCCAGAGCACTCCATAAACTGATCAGGATTGCCACAGAAAACAAGAAACATAATGTGCACACACACAAAAGAAATTCGTAGAAAGAGGTGATTTCTCTCAACAGCCAGTTAGGGAACAGATAGAAGGAAACCTGAATTGTAATTCCCTGACACCAATTTATGGTGCATGACCCTTTGCAAGTCTCTGATATCCTCTGTGCCTCAGTTTCCTCATCTGTGCAGTGAGCGTATGGATGAGGAAGTACCTTAAGTCTCATCTGGATCTTCCATTTATCTAGATGTAAGAACACTGGGAGGGAGTCACAATTCCGACTGCCATGCCAGTTACAAAGCGTTGGTGACTAATAGATCATTGGAAGTAGAAATAAGTGGTAGGGATATGTATCCAAACATATGTGCACTTTCCTTTTAAGGAAGGTAAATTGTGACTCTCAAGCCTTTTCTGCCCCTAGGCTGCAAGCCTTCCTTCAGGGAGTATTAGCAACTGCAAACTGTAGGTTAAAAATAAGGAACTCAATAAAGTCAATCATTTGAAAACAAAATTACTAGCAAGTCAATAAGAAAAAGTTGAATATCCAAGACAATGATCAAAAGATCTGAACCGGGAATTTACCAAAGGTGCAAATGGCCAATTAGTATGTAAATATTTACTCTTAATAACTATTATATCAATGCTAATTAATAAGATATTATATCCTTAGGTTGTCAGTGAAATGAATAAGCCAAGTACTGTAGAACTGTAAATTTCTTCTTTTTCAATTTTCAGAGAGAAACTAGGCATTATAAAACAAGAGCTTTAAATGTTTTAATGCCCTTTGACTTGGAAATTCTGTTTTTCAAAAAGTATTCTGAGGACACATTCACACATAATGTTCATCATAATAAAAACAAAACAATTTAAATAATTACATTTATTTTGACACACCCAAATGTTGTCATTAAAAGTTTTGCTTTTGAAAAACATTCAATAATATTGGAAATGTTACAATGTAAAATGAGACTAGAAAAATATAGACATATCATATATATATATATATATATATATACACATACACATAAGGAGCATGATCCCAATTCTGCAATTATAAAGACTAATACGGCATGTGTTTTTATTTTATTTTACTTTACTGTGTTTTCCAAATTCCCAACAATAAATACATATTTCTATCACAACAATAGGAATTATTTTTAAATGGATCAACATTGGAAAACCCTTTGACTGTATCTCCTCCATCTTAACATCCACCCCATCTATGACTGAGCAAGTCTACTCCTAGCCATATGCTCAGCCAAAGTGCATACATACGCTCACCAAATCTCATATTCTCAAACATTCACAGCAGTGTTATTTATAATACCCTAAGGCTGAAAACTATCAAAATGCCCATTAGTAACAATAAATTAATAAATGGTGGTCTATTCCCACAACAGGGTACATATGACAATGAGAGTGAGTGACGTACAACTGTGTGGAATGACACAGATCAACTAACCAATAGCGTGTAAGGCTCAATGACAGAAGCCAGATAGAAAAGACACGCACTTTATCATTCCATTTGTATAAATTACAAAAACTGGCCTAATTAATCTAAGTTCCTAGTTTCTCTCAGGAGACAGAGACTGCAAGAAATTGCAGGGGCTTATGGGGCATCATGTACAGTGTCTCCATCTGGGTATACGCAGTTTGTAAAAATCCACGCAAATGTGCATCTCTTTGCCCTTTTCTGTGTGCTTATCATACCTGCACAAGACGTTTTAAAATGGATTAATGAAATGCTCAGCTTACATGAAGAGGGCAATGGGGAAAGAAAGGAGGAAGGGGAAAGGACCAACGATGAGGCCCAGTGCATTGCCTGGGGCCTGAGAGCGCACCCCTTACACGTGAGGAAGGGAGAGGCTGGGGCTCACTACCTGTCTGGGGTGGAGGCAGAGAAAGAAGGCCCCAGGAGCAGGATCCTGCGGTTGGCACAGAGCCCTGGCTCCTGCCCTGGCCCCACTGCCACACACTTGCCTGAGCTCATTCACCTTGAGAACCCTTATCTCTGCGCTTTCACCCCACCATTCCCCGTATCTGAAAGACTTCTTTTTCCCAAATTGGTATGTGGCTCACTCCATTCAGGCCTTTGTTCAAGTATCATCTTCTCCAAAGTGCCATTCACTGATCACTTATTTAAAATAAAGAAGCTGCCACCAACCTCACACTCGTGCACTAATTCCTAAACCTACTTTATTTTTGTTCATAAGAATTATTGCTATATGTAAAGTGTGGACACACATATATGTATATGCATGTATAGGTATATGCACATATATATGGTAAAGCAGATGTATAAAGAGTAGACATATATGTATACATAAATATGTATACACACACATATATATAGACGTAGACATAGGTATGAGTGGTATAGGTAGTACAGGCAAAGGAGTAGAGAGAGATATATAGATAATAGTTATAGAGATGCATATATACACAGCTTCCTAGAGTGTAAGTTTCACAGGGACAGACATTTTATCTTCTTCCATCATCCTTTACCTAATGCCTTGAATACTTTCCAAAACATCAAAGTGCTCATTAAATCCTTGTTGAAGGAATATTGTTGCCCTTGTCCCCATTATTCCTAAGCCACATTGGTGAAAGTGTTGATGGCATCATAAATGTAAATGCCCTCTCTTGGTGACTCTTTCGCGTGTACTTGATCTCTCTCTCTCTCTCTCTCTCGCTCTCGCTCTTGTGCTCTCTCTTTCTCTCTCCAGGACAGTCCAACAGCCCAACAGCATTCTGAGCAAAGGGTGAGGGCACAGTTGCAGCTTCCCAGGATAATTGGAAGCAGACGCAGTCACAGCACACTCTAAAGTTGAGAAAGTGGTTGTTTGGAGAATGATTGAGCCCTAAGTGCCTTTGTATTTTTGTAGAGCAATCCTGAGCTGCTGGGCACATTTTTACACAAAGGGTCAGATCCACACTTTTCAAGAACTCCACTTGAGAAATAGTAGATGAACAAGGGTCAAGATAATTTGAGTCCATATGGACCTCCTCAGTATGCAGAACTGGTGTAAAATGTTGTGAAGCATTCTCATGGGCTTATGCGTAGTCGAGATTCAGAAATTCCCAGTGTTTGGTTCACATGTGATTTCCTTACTTATATTGAATTACCGAAGCTCAGAGGCAGCATTTGGAAGACCTGGTTGCAGCTGGCTGAGCGCAACTGATCTGTCTCAGTTCTAGCAGATAATGTTAAAAATTCACCTATATGCCGACTTTGCGGCTCTAATAACTGCTTCATTTCGCTTTACCACAACCCACTGAGTTGGACAGGGAGGGCTCTATGAGCTTCCCTTCTGCCAGTGTGGAGCTGAAGTTCACAAGCAAGGGATGTCGTTTGCCCATTTGTGTCCCTGTCAGGACAGTTGCCCCATATGGCCAGATACATTCTTGGTCCTCACCTGTTGAGATCAGAGGACTAATGAATGGTGCAGTTGGGCCTCAAATCTTTCCATTTTAAGATTACAACGAAATCTTTAATATTCTGCATGTTTTTCCTTTTCTCACCCACTCTGTCCTTCCACTTCACAATCCGTTCCTAGACTCTGCACGACTGTGCTTTAAGAGCTCCTATCGTTCCCATTCTTAAACAAGACAAAACCCAGGCTGAGAACGCAGAGAATCTCACTTCTTAGTAAGATTCCAGCCTTATTCTTAATGAGTATATCTGGGCACCATTTATTTTTGTGGCTCTGCCCAACAGCTCTGTAGTTAATAAATAAATGTAAATGCCCTCTCTTGGTGACTCTCGCGTGCGCTTGCGTTTCTCCCTCTCTCTCTCTCTCTCTCTCTCATTCTCTCTCTCTCTCTCTCCAGGACAGTCCAACAGCATTCTGAGCAAAGGGTGAGGGCACAGTTGCAGCTTTGGTAGCTGCAACTTGTGGAGGAGTTGATGAAGTTACCCAAAGTCCCTAAAATCTTCATTAGTTTCCACACATTTGGGGTGTGTTTGACTTGATCATGCACATTTGGGTTCCTAGACTGTGTCTATAGACTTGCAACATTTCTATAATAAATTTCCTTAAAAGGTCAATTCTTTTTTTCTTATTCCCCAGGCAGGCTGCAGTGCTCACCAACCCTGCCCCTCCCCCCACCCCCGCACTGCCACCTGCCCCACCCATGTTTTATCTGCATCTCCAGCTCACTGCTCTGCACTCCTGAGGCTGTGTCCCTGTCTGGAGTCTGGCTCCAGGAGATGGCCTGTGCCTCCCCCTCCCTCCTATTGCCTACCAGACCAGGCCTAGTTTCTCCACACCCCATTTGGACTCTGTCTTGGCTCAGGGGACTCCCTGGCTTCTATTCCTCTTTGCCCAGGTTTCTGTTCACGGAAGCCTCACCTCCCCTTGCAGCATCCCCAAGCACGGTCCAGTGAGTCATGCAGGCTGAGCATGTGGCGAGAAGTCACTGCACTGGGCAAAGAACCAGTGTGGACACTTTCACTTACCACCTGAAGCCTTTGTTCTTTCCTAATCACAGCACTTTCCTCATTACTACTTTTGTCATCTACTCACATATCCAGCACTTAGCACTTTGTACAAAATATTCCGGTGAAGAATATTCAGTTTTTAAGTTTATTCCCAAAGGCCAGATCCTGTGCTCGAGAAAGACGATGAATTCAGGATGTTGTTATCTATGGGTTTTGGCCCATTAAATATGATCTTTTTATTATCCTTAGTAAGGCAGAAATAAACAAACACATGTCTGTTCCTACTTCAAGCTGGATGGCTGGTCTCTATAAAATAACCCAAAGCAATCCTTCTTTCACTACGCATTAATCAGGAAGCGCTGAGGCATTTCTCTAGCATTAAATCCAACTGCCCGATTCCTCCCACGGGTCTGCAGGGCACAGTAGAGGCTCTGAAGGGGAAACTCTCTTCTCAGTCCTAATTCTATGCTCATCCCATCTCTACTGCATGCACACGCATAGGCCATCCATAGGGGACATGGTCTCCTGATACAAAGGGTGGGTGAATGGATGCCACTCATTCAAATAAATGCAATAATGGACTGTCACTGTGACTGAGTGCTTCAGCTCACATGATCCACCCTCAGACTAAGATATCTGTGGCTTTGGAGATAAGAGGGTGCCAATAATGCCCGCATGTGTTGTTCCCCAATTCCCCCCACCCCATGCATACTCACACAGACAGGCCCAGCTATTTCAGATTTCTGACTCTGTGACCTTCTTATCCTCCTGTTTTTGGCCCTATCTCTGCTCTTTAATTTGGCTCCTAATGTAGGTCTTTCCAGTTCAGCCCGGAGTCTACAGATGCCTCCACTTTCTCTGCTTTGCTAGCCAGAATAAGTGCCTAGCTTGGGTGGGCAGTACTAGCCTTCTTTAGCCATGCCTTTGAAAGGTAGGGGTTGGCCAGCTGGCCACTTGCCCATATTTCCAGGGGCATCCCATTAATAAGCAAAGGTGATTACACTAATAATGGCTTTTTTTTTTTTTTTGCAACAGAGCTGATACATCTTTTGAGAAGCTATTTATTGTATTTTGCTTTGTAAACATTCCTTTTCCACTGATACAAGTAGTACAGGAATACACTCACGTGACACATTTCAACACCTGCACACAGTCCTCCATCCATCAGTGACTTAACATGGGTGTACGCACATCTTCAGCTGTGCTCCTCATTGTGGGAACCACTAGCCATGTGCAGCTATTTAAATGATTTAAAATTAAATACAGTTTGAAAGTCAACTCCTTACTCACACTCGACACATTTCAAGTGCCCAAAGCCATACATGGCTAGTGGTTCCCATATTGGACAGCATAGATTATAGGACATTTGTATCATCATGGAAGGTTCTGTTGGACATCACTAATCTATAGAAATACATAGCCCTGTGCTTGTGTGATGTGAAGGCCTATTTTTGTTTTGCGTAAGTTTACTACATTGCACACATCATATTGTAACTTTTTTGTCTCTGAATTATGTGTCTTGAAGATCTTTTAATGCTACCGCGTGTGTATCACCCACATTTTTTAGCATCTGCCATTTTTACACAAATGGAGTTTAGGTTACTTACTTTTTAATTTTATGTTTATTATTAAAAACAATATAATTAACATCCTCGCACATCCCTGTATCAGTCCTTTCATGAAGCTGAATGTTTATTTTCCTAGTAAAACTAGCAAGAAGTATAATTTCTAAGTCAAAGTGTATGCTAATTTTTAGTTATTACAGTTATTGTAGAGCCCCTGTATCGATGTACCCTCCCGCTAAACCACCTTGCTATCACTAATTTAATCAAACTTTGAAAATGTTGCCCATTCTTGTGGTTTATAAATCATCTAATTGATGTTTTAAATGGTATTTACCAAATGGGAAACTGTCTTCTGTTTAAACGTGTCTTATGTATTGAGAAACAGTCTTACATTAGCCAGCAATTTGTATTATCTGTATTGTAAGCAGCCTTCTCAAATGCTTTGCCCATTTTTCTATTTCTTGTTTGTCTTTGATTGAATAAAGGAGATCTTTATATACTTAAAATATTGATCTTTTATCTATTACGTATGTTATAAATATTTGTTTCTTACATATATTAAACATTTTAAAGTAAGAAGTCTATTACTATTTTTAACTTTTTAGAAATGTTTTTGATCTTACAGAGTTTTAAATTTTGATGTCATCATATTTGTCAATCTTAATGAGTTTAAAATACACTTTTTATTTTTGGCCTTTCCTACTTCTCAGTCATAAACATTCTCCCTTCTAATAATATTTTTGGTTTTTAAAATTGTAGTTGTTTAACTCTGTAACCCATCTGGAATTTGTTTTGATGAATGATATTCGAAGTAGAGATTTAATTTATCTCCCAAATATACAGCTAAAAATTCCTACACTATTAGACTTGGTAGTCCATTTTTCCCCATAGATTTTAAACAGCATTGCCATCATTTACTAACCACACACTTATATATCAAAATGCTTGCACTCTCTATTTTTTATTTATTTATCTATTCTTAGCTATTGTTTTAAATTCCTTGCCTTTGTAATAAATGTTGATAGGTAACAAGGACAATGGATGTTTCTTTTCCTGTTTCGAATTGTCTCAGGAAAAAGAATTTCAAAATTAGAATTTCACATTCCATAAAAAGCATTGTAATGAGCATTAAATTGCAATGATAGATCCCTCAGGAAGGTATTGACATATTTATAGTATTGAGTTTTCTCTTGCATGAAAATGGTTTTTCATTTATTTAACTCTAATTTATGTCCTTCAGTGCAATTTTTTAATTTAGGAAGTCTTTTTTTTTCTGAAATATCTGGCATTTCATGTTAGGTTGGCTATTTCTAGATATTGACTTATTTAATAAAGACAATGACAGGTTTGGGGCGATTGTTCACCAATTCAAAGCAAAATGTGGAAGCTAGTATGTGTGCCTTATCAAATTAAGAGGGGCAGACAGAGTAGAGGTTTAGGACTTAATTGTAAGAGCAGACTTTCAGAAAAGTTAATCGTCACCCCTGCTGGGCCTCCTGCTCTACAATCTCAGCCCTGACAGGGCAGGATGAGGAACCTGAGACTTGGAAGGGGAGTGTCTTGATAAGTGCTCGTGAGAACCTTGACCTGCATGATTTTCCTGAACCTGTTGACCCACAGATCATTCTCCCTTGTTAGAACATTGTGATGCCTCCTTGTTTAAGACTGTGCAGGGGATTCCATGTGATAGATGCTTTAACAGACAACAGTTATCCCCTCAGACTGTCTGGACCTCCCTTCTGCACTCCAGTCTAAAGACCAGGATCAAATCTCATTACAGCCCACTGGGGATTGCTTGCCTTATGAAGGGTAGTAGGTGCCAAAGGAGCTCCAAACCTGGCTCACAGGCACCGGCAGGAGCCAGAATGTGGACACGGAGACTGGATCCTGAATGTGCTGAATCAAGAGAACTGGACCTGAAGTTGGATAAGAGAGAGTTTATTGGAACGAAAGCACGATTCTGTGATACATGATTTAACTTCATGGTGCAGACCCAAGAAGAAATGTTTATAAGCTGCTAGGATGGAGCTTGGAAACTTGGAAAAAGCAATGGGCCACACTAAATGAAGTATAAATGCCAGAACTGGCATGGCAAATAGGTGAAAGGGATCAACAGGCTCAGAGAACTGGACATGCTAGCCCTTCTTAAGTGAATCAATTGTGCTCAGAAACAGCCGTCCAACTTCTTAGGATTAACAGTTATCATTTCATCATGTTTCTTAAATGCCAGGTAAGTTGCACTAGCGGTGCATCGCCTTGCACAAGTGTCCCATCCCAGTTCACCACAGGTGAGAGCTTTCGAAATTGATCTACCACTGTGTGCCCAGCTATCAGCACCCCACCTACCACCAGAGATGGGATTCTTGTTGCCAACAAACCAGTGAGTGACCTAGCTGCCAAATCCCATTTTAATGTCTCATTTCTAGGACCACTCACAGTACCAACAATCTTATGGTGAATCCCCAGGAAACTGAGGCTGAGATGAGATCTGCATGCAGAATATTCATTGGGGACAGCTTTCAGGAGATACACCCGGAGTAAAGTCAATAAAGGAGAAATAAGGGATGGAGAGGTTGAACTCAATAGAGTTGCAACTGTCATTTCCACTGTTCCTGTGGGCACTTCAGAGCCAAGATGACCTTTCAGAGTCATTCCAAATGTAAGCAAGGCAGCCATGCCTTTGATCCTCCACCATGATCAATCATTGGCCAGAGCTGCCCCCACCATCCCCGGAGCAGACAAGACCATCCCTGAGGTTAAGGGCAATTCCCAGTGAGAGAACGTAACCCAGGATCCTGGACAAGCAAAAAGAGAAGAGTCAAAAAGTGGTAAAATGCAAATAAGCTCTGTACTTTAGTTAATAGCATTGTTCCAGTTAATTTTTTAGTTTCTATAAATGTTCCATGGTTATGTAAGATGCTAACACAATAAGAAGATAGGTGAAGAGGATACACCAACATCACATGCTACTATTTTTGCAACTCTTCTGGAAGTCTAAAATTACTTTAAAATTCTAAAAAATTGTGGTAAAAACACATTGAAAAAAGAATTGAATAAATGAGACAATAGAGGGATAAATTGTTACGCAATATTAGGAAAGACTTAAGAGGAGTGTTTCCAATGTCAATGTAGTAAATAATGTAGTCCTCAAACATACTAATAAAGTAGTTTTAGTGGTTCAATTTTTAGCAGGTTGTGAAGTGAGAGGAGGTTAAAGAGACCTAGATCTCTCTTTCTGAGAACTACACTTACAAGAGAAGATATGTGATATAGTTAAATGAAACAGTATGTGTAGGCTGAAAGAGTTCTAGAGCACATAGTAAGAGTGGGAAATGATGTGCAAACCTCCTGATGGAGATAAAGTAGGCAATTGTAGCATTTGTCCTTAAAATTCACTTACAATTCAAATGTTTCAGGGGAATTTCCTGATGTTAATGTATCTCTTGTAATGTGGCTGAATGTACAAGGAAATTTGGATTTCCTCTACATAAATTTGATAAGAACATTCTATAGCTAACCTGTGTTTTTGACAAGTTCTATAATTAAGCTAATTATAATAATAGCTTGATGGTAATCATTACAATAATAGCTAACATTTATTAAGTACTTGCTGTGTGTCAGCACTGTGCTAAATTACTTTAATTGCACTCTTTCAGAGAAATTAAGAGACTTGAAGAATGAAAGAGCCACAGCAGGATAAACAATTACCAGTCTCCCTTTTTGGGGACTGGCTGACTTTACAAAGCAAACAAGGCATTCTGTAGTCACTCCGATGAGTGGGAGATTAGAATGAGAATGGCATTAGAAAGCACAGATCACATCTGGTCATGAGAAAGCTTCTCAAGACCCATGTCCTCTGGAAGGCTAATTTATTTCCTTTTATTAAATGCAGCTTTTCTTTCTGGAGAGGCTGTGCAAGGAATCCGCATACCTGAAATTTCTGTTTTTCTGTCCACTTATCATAAACAGTGTCTTTGTTTTTGACCTTTCCATGAGTTTTGGCAAACAAGGGTGTGTCTAGAATGGTGTGCCTCAATTACAGGTGAGGTGGAGGCTCTGGGCATGTTAAAACCAGGTCAGGAGGCCAGGTGCGGTGGCTCATGCCTGTAATCCTAGTGCTTTGGGAGGCCGAGGTGGGAGGATCACTTGAGGTCAGGAGTTAGAGACCAGCCTGGCCAACATGGTGAAACCCATCTCTACTAAAAATGCAAAAGTTAGCTGGGCGTGGTGGAACCTGCCTGTAATCCCAGCTATTCGGGAGGCTGAGGCAGGAGAATCACAAGAACCCGGGAGGCAGAGGTTGCAGTGAGCCTGAGCCAAGATCATGCTACTGCACTCCAGCCTGGGCTACAGAGCGAGACTCCATCTCAAAAACAAAACAAAACAAAAAAAACCCCGTCAGCAGAGTCCCAGGTAACTGACAAGCCAGAGGAGGCCAGAGGCAGAGGAAACAGAGCCCAGGGTGAGGAGCAGGCTGAGTTTTTCAATATTAGTTAAAATCTCTCCTGAGCAATGCTGGGTAAACGAGCAGCTTGGGGTGGATAATTCTGAAATTGTATTTCCCACCTGGCTCTGTTCTCTCAAAATAAAAGGAGCTTTCAACTCCTGAAGAGAGGAAGATAAGGAAATCTTTTTATAATAATATATCCTGTATACATTGATGCCACCTAATGGGCTAAGAAAAGTGAGAAAGTGAGTCCCTCTTCATTGGAGGGAGGGCCTTTCAAAAAGTCGCCCATCTGCCCTGGTTAGGGACAAGCTGAGAGACAAAAGTATGCAGTGAGCTTGAGAATGTAGAAAGGAAACGAACAGAAGGAGCATGATTCCGCAGTAGAGAGTCAGTTTTCATGTAAAAACTAGCACAAAAGAGACCAGGCTGAGCCTAGAGAATGATACCTGGTTCCATCTCACCTGGATTAGATGGACTGCTGTAAAAAAGAATCACACAAATTTAGTGCAGAACTAACACAGGGTTCTGTAGATGCAAAGCCTGACGATAGTCTCCATGGGCTAGAATTAAGGGGTTAGTGGGGCTTTATTCCTTCTGGGGGCTCTAGGGGTGGATCTATTTTCTTGCCTTTCCAGCATCTAAAGGTGGCCATACCTCCTGGTCTCTTCCTGCACCTTCCAGGGCAGTAGGGTTGTACCCCGACCCTGCTCCTGGCCGCATATCGCTTTCTCTGACCACAACTGACAAAGATTCTTTGATTTTAAGGACTCATGTGGCTACAGGGGGCCCACCCAGGGAGTCCAGGATAATTTCCTCATCTGAAGAGCCTTAATCAACTCTGCAAAGTCCCCTCTCCCACTTAAAATGACCTGTTTACATGCAGGTTCCAAGGATTAGGGTGTGCAAGTCTTAGTGGGGCCATTATTCTGTCTGTTGTCTGCCCAGTGGGAGTGCCACGAGGAGGTGATGGTGAGAATGAAAAGTGAGATCATTACATGTTGAAGACAAATAACTATGGTCTTTTGGTTCATTACACCTGAGCCGAAGATGTCTTCTGAGTGCTCCAGGTTCATGGAGGAGAACACGGTCCAGATCCATCTGTCTGCGGAGGGGTCCTCTGGATTCTCCTGCAAACGGCCACTGCTGGAAGGTGATGCTGGGACCCAGGTCTGGAGCTGGGGCGTGGCCACCAGGCTTGCTGCAGTGGCTCAGCTCGGAGCCTCCCAGGGCTCTGAGCTTTAGCAGCTTCAGTAGTGCACCCCTCCCTTCTGAGACTTGCTTCCTTCTGAGGCGCCTTCCCGAGGCGCCCATGCCGTCTCTCCCTTGATATTGAGGGAAATTTGTTACTTCCATGAGTTCTAGGCAAACAAGGGCCCAATAGTAGCTCATGTTTGTTTCTCTCTAGAGACAAAGCAGTGCAGGCCTATTTGCCCCTAAATAGATGTTTCAAACATGAGTTGAATATTTTTTAAAAATTAATTCTTCTGAGTAACTTAGTATTTCATACCCTAAAGACTTCAGTGTAAATTTCTACCAACCAATAACATTTTCCTACAGAACAAAATCTACATTTTCCACCCAATAGAATTAACGATGATTCCTTTGTATGGACTAGTACTCAAATTCAAATTTCCTCATTGTCCAAAAATACCATTTTTGGTGTGTTCGACTAAACCGATTTCCCACTTCATCATTTCATACTGCATTGGGCCGTGATACAGCTTAAGCGAAAGACCCTGGGTTGTGTGGGATAGCGGAAGAGTTGCTGGCCTGGTTTGCACAGCACAGGGCTTCACAGAAATGCTCTTTGGGGTTTCCCAGAAGTTGTGCTTTAATCCCTTATGACAGTGGAAGAGGCTTACATGTAGGACCCCAGTCTGTTTTAAAAAAACAGTGAAAGGCCGGGCGCGGTGGCTCAAGCCTGTAATCCCAGCACTTTGGGAGGCCGAGATGAGCGGATCACGAGGTCAGGAGATCGAGACCATGCTGGCTAACACGGTGAAACCCCATCTCTACTAAAAAATACAAAAAATTAGCCAGGCGAGGTGGCGGGCACCTGTAGTCCCAGCTACTCAGGAGGCTGAGGCAGGAGAATGGTGTGAACCCGGGAGGCGGAGCTTGCAGTGAGCTGAGGTCCAGCCACTGCACTCCAGCCTGGGCGGCAGAGCAAGACTCCATCTCAAAAAAAAAAAAAAAAAAAAAAAACAGTGAAGAAATGACACAACCCTGGTGGGTTGATCACCAATGGCAAAGAATCCTGAATGGTTTTGTTAACTCTTCAAACCCTCCTGCAGCGAGTGTAATTCCCGAAAGCCAACCAGTCTCAGGGTGACAGATGTTCTGTCTGGAGAAAAACTCGAAGATGTCCATGTTTGTGAGGGAAGTGGAGGTGTCCTGAGGCGGCTCCTGGGGTGCTCTGGGTAACTTTAGAAGAAACCAGCTGGTCTAAGGTCCTGGAGTAGCCTGCAGCGTGCACTGAGAGGGCAGGGCAGGCAGCATGGTGTTTGAGCAGACCTCCTGAGCACCTGGCAGGAGATTGAGGGTAGGAGCAAATCGAGCAGGGACCGTGCTAGAGGGCAAGTTCATTCCAGGGTCAGAGGTGCTAAGAGATCTGCATTAAAAACCTTCTCTGAAGCAGTCTAAGAGGTACTTTGCCATGCCTATTGCAAACAAATAAGGTGTTCCTGCATTGTTTTCTGGTCAACTCCTTCCCACAATGCTATTTCCAACCATAGAATTTGGAACTGATCAGAGAATTTGTTTTGCCAGAGATAAGGTTTCTGGGTAGAAGTTCAAGGCCCACTGAAAACATGCCAACCTTTGCTTCTTGGTCAGTGGTTTCTTGTTTATGATGCCCAGCTGGCTGCTGAGACAAAAGCCAGGAACCAATTTGCCCATGGGCAAGGCTGGAATGGACCTGAACGGATACTACTTAACTAAGCTGATCCACAGAAAGGGTTATTCTGTGGTTGAATCTTCCACCAGAACCGTCCCTACAAAGCCAGTTACAGTGGGGACCTACAAAGCTGTCTGAGGCTCATGTCTCTGGGCCTTTGGGTAATTCCTTCCACACCCAGATCACATTAGTCAGCCACAGCTGTGAGCGTGGTGGGAGAGTTGCTGCAGTGACACAAAGAAGACCAGGTCCTGGGTGAGGAGCTCCGTCCCAGGAAGGACAGCCTATTTGCCAGAGCACCCTGTGAGAGGATGGCCCAAGAGCTCCTGGTGGACCAGAGGCACAGGGGAAGAGTGACCAGAAGGCTGAGCTCCAGACGTGGTGACACAGACCCAAGGGCACCAATCACAGAGCAGTGGGTCAGACGCAGGGAATGTGCCTGAATGAAGCAGTAGCTGGGAAGGGAGGGGCCAGACCCAGACCCCCCTGTGCTGGCCCATACCTGCAGGATTCAGTTACTGCCTTGGTAGAAAGAGGAGTGGGGACCACCAGAGACCAAGGCAGCAGCTTGGAAGGGAAAGAACACGGTCCAGGAATTCAAGATGAGACCATCTGCATCTCTCCTACCTCCAGTTGAGGGCCTTGGGTGCAGGCCGCTGACTCCCCCAAGCTCCAACTTTAGAAGAATACCTCTTGTCAGCCTATCCCACAGGGATGCTTTAGAGCATCAGTCAGAGGAAGGGCAGGCCAGCTCCCAGGCACTACAATGGCCACACTGCAAATCTAAGCCTCACTATGGGATGCAGTACCAGAGGGATCAGATGAACACCCCAGATATCTTTATCAGCAGTAACCTTCCCTGTCCTTCACCCCAAGAATAAACATAGGCACACACGCAACACATGCACACACACATGCATACCATTTGCAGATATATGCAAAACTTACAAGTATATCCCTTTAGCATGCACTAAGTTTGACTGTCTCAATGTGCTTTTGTATGAGTGAAAGACACAGCATTAGGTTTAGTTGTGATTACATCAACGTGTGTGTGTATGTACCTAAAGATAAGAGAAATGTTTTGCAAAGTTAAGGATGTAGTCAAAAGTAAATACTTGAGGCATGCATTCTACCGTGAATAATGAAAGGAAAAGTAGTGCCCAAAATAATTCTAATTGCAGCTCATTTTCAACTGGCAGAAGAAGCCAAGAATAAAGAGATTACAGATAAAGTGATACTCTCCACTGGAATTGGATGGTGCCCATACAATCTGTTTCTTATACACTCTTAAGCTATGATTCCTAGAATCTTTACTTTCTGTTTTTGACATTTGTAAATGAATTATTTACAGCTACGAAGGCTTCAAATGCTTATCATTTGAATTAATAAGGTTTTTACTTTTCAATAGAATCTCTACTGCTCCTTCATGGACTTTGGACCGAAAGTTCCTTTTGAGTGCCAACTAAGACTGAAGAGATAACAGTTTCAACAGTTAAATTAAAAATGCATGTACACTTAGATAGTCCTTGAATCCTGCTAACAGGAGTATGGATAAGTATAATCTTTCTGGAAAATAATCTGAAATAGCCATCAAGAGACTTAAAATATCTATTTCTTTTTTTCTTTTTTTTCAAGCCAGAGTTTCGCTCTTCAGCCCAGGCTAGAGTGAAGTGGCGGGATCTTGGCTCACTGCAACCTCCCCCCGGCCAAGTTCAAGCGATTTTCCTGCCTCAGGCTCCCGAGTAGCTGGGATTACAGGGATGTGCCACCATGCCCAGGTAATTTTTGTATTTTTAGTAGAGATGAGGTTTCACTGTGTTGGCCAGGCTGGTCTCGAACTCCCGACCTCAGGCAATCCACCCGCCTTAGCCTCCCAAAGTGCTAGGATTACAGGTGTGAGCCACTGCACCCACCCTTAAATCTCTATTTCTTTTAACACATTAATTCTACTTCTAGTAGCCCAGAAGTTTGAACCAGTACATATGAATAATGCATTACATTTCCATAAGCTCTAGACTAACCAGTTCATTAAAATAAGTTACATCTATCTTTATTCAAAGGCAATGATGTCTGTGATATTTTGAAAACACAGGACAATAGAAAAACTGCAAATCCTGCAGCCCTAACTTACACTATGGGTATATGTGTGGTTTATAAGAATATCTCCTTTTATAGAATTTGTAAGAATCTTCATTTCTTAGAAATCTTCATTTATAGGAATGTCTCCTTCATATGTGCAAGTACAATGAAAGCAAACTGGAAAAGTAGAATCCCACCGATGTGTCTACTGACATTGTGTGATTCCACTTATTTTGAGTATTTCGATTTTTTGAAATTTCAGAATATGTATTGCAATTAGAAAAAAATAAAGCTATTGTCATTTGGAATGAATTCATTGTTGAAAATTCAGATAATAAATGAGAAATACAAAAATTAAAACACCATTGTAGTAGCAAAGTAGAAATTAACATCAGTGTTGCATTTTCAGAATTTAATTCCAGAATCAGACGGATTGGAAATAAATGTAAATGAGCATGTGGGTAGAGCTACAGACACAGATACAGATTCACATTTGAGTATATATCATTCTCTTTTCTATATTTTTATTCTTTATTTTATCTTATTTTAGATGCAGGGGACACATGTGCAGGTTTGTTACATGGGTATATTGTGTGATGCTGAGGTTTGGGCCTCTAATAATCCTGCAGCCCATATTGGGAACTTAGTACACGGAAGGTAGTTTTTCAACCCTTGCTCCCATCCCTCCCACCTTTTGGAGTCCCCAGGGTTTATTATTCCCACCTTTGTGTCTATGTGTACTTGATGTTTGGCTCCCACTTATAAGTGGGAACAGGTGGTATTTGGTTTTCTGTTTCTGTGTTAATTCGCTTAGGTATATCATTCTTTTTAGTTTTAATTGATGCATAACAGTTCATTATACTGACATTATGTGACATTCATGCAAAGAAGCTCTTAAAGTTAAAATTTCAACTTGTTTGCCAATGTTTTGCTACTATGAAAACACAGTGATGAGTATCTTTGCACACAATTCCTCATGTACTTATGGTTAACACTTTTGGATAAAATAAGAGAAAAAAATCGATAAGCTGAAGTGCATGCATATTTTATACATATTGTGCCAGATTTTTGTAAGTTTATGTTCCCATAGGTAACATGTTGAGAATAACAACAGTAATAATTATAATAAAATGAGTGCTTGTGTAGCAGTTACCACATGCCAGGCACTATTCTAAGCCCTTTGCATGTTGACCCTTTTAATCTTCCCAGCAACCCTTTGAGGCATTATTAATCCCATTATACAGATGACAGCTGATAATGCTAAGGCACAGAGAAGGCAAGTGGCAGCCAGCAAGTAGTGAAGCTGAATTTCAACCCAGCTGGGAGGGTGTGTGTCCGTGCCCTGACTCCTCTGCTCTGATGCCGGCATTTCCCCTCCCCCCACCCCGACGGGTGCCGCCAGTCTCCATCATCTTTACTGACCTGAAAAGTAGGAGAAAATACTCATTATTTTTGTTTATATCTATTATATTTTATTATAAAATTGGTTAAATATATTTTATATCTCCATTGTCCGTTTACACATATCCTTTGCCCATTTTTTTTTTTCTGCTATCATTAAGCAGATTTTGTTTTTTTAACTGGCTTTCAAGTAAGAGCTCTGTAGATCAAAAGTGATAACACTACTCCTTTCTAGTCTGCTGTGCTATCTTTCTCTTGGTTGGTTCTTTGTCTCTAAATTCCATGGATACCGTATTATATGTACTCTGCAGACATCTTTTATGTGCAGTCTCATTTATCAATCTTTTCATTTGCAATTTCTGCTCAGATAATAGTCTACATTTTACCCTATACATATTTTATTCTAATACAGATTTTTTTTTTTAGAAATGGTCATTCTAATCCATCTGGAATTTAAAAGTAAGGTGTGAGTTATACCTGCTTTTTCCCCAAACGTCAAAGTCATGATCCCAACTATCATTTTAAAAATAGAAAAAATAAATTTTCTTGTAAATTGAAATACAAAAAGCAGCCAGAGGAGTGTGAGAAGCAAAAACAGAAGAGAAATTGTAAGGGCACAGCCCTTCTATAAAATCCGAACCCCAGGCTCCTAGTGGTGCTAGAAGTGCCCATTCTAGAATATGGAGTCGGCTTGTTGGGGACTTACCAGGAGTTGCCTCTCTGCTCCCTGAATCTTTCTTCTCCTGCATCTTCATCTGTCTTCTGGCGCAGCCCCAGCTACTCACCCTCCACTGCACAGTGACATCCCTTTAGCTTTTCACGGCTGACTCTTATCTTTGGCTTGTGCCACCAATTTGACCAGCATTTTTCACTGAGAACTTCTTGAAAACCAGAAAAGAAAATGTGGACAAAATAAAATAGCTTGCTTCCAAAGAGGCGTTCCTGTTCGCAAGAGGCCTCACTCATGCCCTCGAGGAGGCCTGGCATCCTGGCAGTGGCTCCTGACCTGGAAACATCACCCACATCTGCTGTCTTAGCCTGGCTTGGCTCTTGGCCACATGGCTGCCAGCCCTCTTCTTCTTGTCCCTGGGCTACTTTCCTGTCCTTCTTGCTCTGTCCCTCAACCTGGACATTCAAAGGACCAGGAGGAGGCTCCTCTGTCTGTGTGGCTCATCACCTTAGCTGAGCGTGGAGACCAGTAGGGTTTTGCATAGCACAGAGGCAGCACCTCCCATAGGTGGAGGTCAACACTCAGGGCCCATTGCGACTGCCTGGCTCTCTCTTTGGTAGTGTTACATCCCATGATGATTTCTAAGTTTACTTTTTCTGTGTTCTCCACATTCTTTGCGAATTTGTCCCATATTATTTTCCCCTTGCTGATCTGTTTCAACTTACGACAACAAAAGCAACAGGCCACCTCCTTTTGTCTTATACTGGTATGTCCAGCATGTTCAAATGCTTTGTTGTAGTTTGCGAGTGCCCGGGAATATGCCACCAGGTGATGTACCATCTGTAAGCATTTTAGACCAAAGCCCCAGTGACCTAGGAAAATACTGTCTCTTGAAAAATGAATGACACAACCAAGAATTTTTTCTTAGTCAAAGGCTATCTATATTTCATGTGTTTAACATATTATTTCATTTAATTTAATGTACTATTTCTCCAAGGTGGCTATTGTTTCCATTTTACAAATGATGAACACTGAGTTCAGAGAGGCTAGGTAACTTATCCAAGGTCATTCAGCTTGTAAGTGGTGGAGCAGAGATGTAAACCAGGTAAACTCCTTTCCCTTAGTGAATGGAATATAATTCTCTCAGTTCATTAGGCAATTTATGGTTGTTTCATGTCTTCAGAGCTGAGTGAGAGATTTTAATCACTCCAATTAGAATTTTAAACAAAGAACTTGTGTTAAAGACACTTAAGAAGGGATCCACAGGGAGGGAAGACTGATTCTAGCCAGAAGTTTTTCAATGGAATGCACAGTGAATTAAATTGGACATTAGGAGACCAGGCTCCAGTCCAGGCTCTGCTACAAGAAGTCTTTGTAAATTCCACCTCCCTAGACCTCAATAGCCTTCTCTGTAAAGTGGAGAGGGACTGACCATCAAGAGCTTGACAAGTAGGTTGCGATCCCCACAATTCTAGGGATACTGTGTTGAAATTAGCCTCATTCACAGACAACATGATCTTACACTCAGAAAAAACTAAAGACTGTACCAAAAAACCCTTACAACTGACAAATAAATTTAGCAAATTTGCAGGATACAAAATCAATATGCAAAAATCAGTAGCATTTCTATATGCCAATAGCAATCGATCTGAAAAACAAAGAAAGTAATCTCATTTACAATAGCAAAAAAAAAAAAAAAAAAATGCCTAGGCATCAATTTAATCAAAGAAGTGAAATATTTCTATGAGGAAAACTATAAAACACTGATAAAAGACATTAAAGAGGACGCAGACAAATGAAAAGATATCCCATACTCATGGATTGGAAGAATTAACATTGCTAGAATGGCCAGACTACCCAAAGCAATTTACAGATTCAATGCAATATTTATCAAAAGAAAATGACATTCTTCACAGAAATAGAAAAAAAATCTGAAAATTTGTACATAACCACAAAAGATTTAGAATTGCTTAAGCAATCCTGAGCAAAAGGGCAAAGCTGACAGCATCACACATCCTGATTCAATTACACTGCAAAGCTGTAGAAACCAAAACACCATGGTACTGGCATAAAAACATATGCATAGACCAATGGAATGGGATAGAGAACCCAGAAATAAATCCATGAATTTACAGCCAACTCATTTTTGACAAAGTCGTCAAGGACATACATTGGGGTAAGGACAGTCACTTCAATAAATAGTGATGGGAAAACTGGATATCTATATGCCAAAAAAAAATGAAACTAGATCCCCATCTCTCACCATATACAAAAACTAATTCAAATTGGATTAAAGACTTAAATGTAAGACCTGAGGCTATGAAACTAATAGAAGAAAACATTAAAGAAATGCCGCAGGACATCGATCTGGGCAAAGATTTTGGGGGTAAGACCTAAAAAGCATAGGCAACAAAAGCAAAAATAGGCAAATGAGATTACATTAGCTAAAAAGCTTCTGCACAACAAAGAAAACCATTAACAAAGTAAAGAGACAACCTATGGAATGAGAGAAAATATTGGCAAATTATCAATCCAACAAGAGATCAATAACCAGAATATATAAGGAACTCAAGCAACTCAATAGCAATATAATAATAATTAATAACAATCTGACTTTAAAAATGGGCAAAAACCTGAATAAATACTTCTCAAAAGAAGACATACAAATAAGCAACAGGTGTATGAAGAATGCTCAGTATCACTAAGCACCATGGAAATGCAAATCAAAACCAAAGTGATATCTCATAATAGCGACTTAGAGTGGCTATTATCAAAAAGACAAAAAATAACAAATGCTGGTGGGGATGCAGAGATGTATACGTTTATACAGTTTTGGTGGGAGTGTAAATTAGTACAGCCACTATGGAAAACCATATGGAGATTCCTCAAAAAACTAAAAGTATAACTACCATGTGAGGTAGCAATCCCACTGCCAGATATATATCCAAAAGAAAGAAAAACAACACATCAAAGAGATGTCTGTACTTCCATGCTTATTGCAACACTATTCACAACAGCCAAGATATGGAATCAACCTGAGTGTCCATCAATAGATGAATGGACCAAGAAAACATAGATATATATAGCATATATACACAGTGGAATATTATTCAGCCAAAAAAAGAGTGAAATTATGTAATTTGCAACATTATGGATAGAACTGGAGGTCATTATGTTAAGTGAAATAAGCCAGGTGTGGAAAGACAAATATTGCATATTCTTACTCCTATGGGGGAACTGAAACAGTGGATCTAGTAGAGGTAGAGAGTAGATTGCTGGTTACCAGAAGCTGGGGATGGGGGACAATAAAGAAAACTTGGTCAAGAGGTGCCAAAAAGCAGTAGAAAGAAGAAATAAGTTCTAATATTTGATAGCACAGTAGGGAAATTATGATTAACAATATTTTATTGTATATTTCAAAGTAGCTAGAAGAATTGTTACATTTTCAACACAAAGAAAACATAAATTTTTGAGGTGGTGAATATCCCAATTATCCTGATTTGATCATTACACATTGTATTCTAGTATGAAAATATCACATGCACTTCTAAAACGTGTATAATTATAATCCATATCAGTAATATATATTAATTTAAAAAGAAATGCTGGGCTCTAAGGCCCAAAGGGAAGGGCTCCATGATAATGACAGAAACCTGCTTTGCACACAGAGGATCAGAGTAGTAATACATGTGGCATGCTTCTTCTAGTCCTTAAATCAGAAAACCACTGAGATCCCTCTAAGCAATGATATTTGTGGCCACACAGATCTTTCCTTTTGGCCCTGTCTAAATTGAACAGCTTTATAAATGTAAGTCCACCTGGACTCTTCTGGATCTGAAATGTTGTAGAACATGAAAATAGTGAGATGGTTGAGCTGTTCTGCAGTGGGAGTGCAGGAGATTTCACAGAATAAATGCTGTCGGACTTTCTTCTCAAACTGCAGGCTGGGCTGGGGGAACGGTGCCATGTTTGAGGCTGTAGAATATACATGTGTCAGGAGTGTTGATCTCCTTCAGCAGTCAAAAAATTCAAAGTAAAACATATTCACATGATTTATAAAAATAAAATGGAGCTTCAAAGAAATTTAGTGTTGGCCCAACCTGCTCTGCTCCCAAAACTCTACATGAGCTTCTTCTTTTTGCCATTAGTGTAATTCCATGGAAAACTTGGAAAGCACCAGGAGAACAGCACCAAGAACATGATGACCAAATAGAAGTTCAACAGAGAAAAGAGACATTGGTGGAGGCCCCAGGAACTTATCCCTACAGAGGAACAGCAACACTTAGCACTAAGAGCCATGCTGTGACCCCAGGGAAGCTCTAGAGGAGAGTAAGGGACCCCAGATGGACCTGTGGGATATGTTAGCATGAACTCTGTTGAGTCATCTGCCTGAAAGGGCATCATTAGTGCTGATGGGGATGGCAGGGAGGGAAACTTCTTTTGCTTCTCTCATGTATTCTCTCCTTGATCCAACCATAGCTATTCACGTGCTATAGTCTCTGTCTTCCAAATGGCTCATGGGTCAATTTATTCATTTGACAAGTATTTATTGAACATCTGCTAAGTGACAAGCACAGTCTAAATTCAACAATATGTTTAATATCCCACTAGCATCTCAAACCCAATTTGCCCATGACTTCCTCAAGCCTGGTTCTCCTCTTGTATGTCCCAACTTAGTAAATGCACCATTATCACCCAGTGATCCATGCTAAAAGCTGGGCATCATTCTCTTCCTCTCTCTGGCTCACTCTTCAGCACCTAGTTCATCTTTAAGTCCTGTTCAACCCAGGGATCCAATATGGGACCAACCCAGACCCTGGGCAGAAGGGGCGCCTGAACTGTCTCCTCCTGTAGCTACCATAGTTCCCAGTGACTTTACTAGGATCACCCCAACCCACTTGCTCCTCAATTCTCAGTGAGTCCCAGGCCTCTAAATCTTCTGCGTGCTCTCTCGTTCTGTCTCTGTCACCTGGACCGCCTAGGCTTCATCTCCTTCTAGACCTGGAACACAGCAACTATTTTGCTAAAAGATATTCATGTCCTGCCTGGACCTTCCCTCCTGTCCTGGAGGAGCTGAGCTGTAGCCACCTTCTGATTCTCATCCTTGGCCAGTCCCCACCAGCCTTTATTCACGCTCCCAACCTACCCATCCCTCTCTTTGCCTAGCTCCTGCCCACCTATTCCCACCTCCCTAGATCATTTTTTCTTAACAAGTATATGACCTCCATTCTTTTGCCAACATTTTAGACAAAATAGTAGAGGGAATGTGGAAAGTTCGTTTTGTTTTCTTCTTTGTTTTTGTTTTGTTAAGAATTCTAGTGATGCTATTCAAAGAGGTGACAGCAATATCCAGCCTGCTCCCGGAATGCCCAGCTGTATGGCCATGGATAACTGATTATCTTGACCAATTCCATTAGCACAGGGTGCAGACTGCAAATGCATATTAGGAGAAAGCAGGAGGGAAGTTCCTAAGTCACTGTGCTGACAGCCTCAGCTACAACTACTCTGGCCCTCAGACACAGGGAACCTTTTTGCACACCATTCTCTCTGCATGGGAAGCTTTTCCTAGTTAAACCCCACTCATCATTCACTTTCTCAGGAAGGCTCCTCTTGACCCAAACTGGAGTCCTGGCCATAGCTGCTGTCTTATGTCTACTTGTGTGGTCACTTCAGTGGTGGTGGTCTCTCCCATTGGACTGAGTTGCCAGGGAAGCCATGTCTGCATTGACTCCCCACTGCATCTTCAGTGAAGGTCACAAAGCAAGCGCCCAATCATAATTGCTAAGCTAATATCTAAGACTGGAAAAATCAACTGTTACAATAGTAACTATGGGCATATGTGGCTTAACGACAGACATACATTATGAGAAATGCATCTTTAGGTGGTTTTGTCATTGTGCTATCGTAGAGTGTACTCACACACAAACCTAGATGGTGTAGCCTACTACACACCTAGGCTACAACCTATATAGCCTGTGACTGTACTGAATGATGCGGGCAACTGTAATACAAGGGTCAGCATTTGTGTACTAACTCATCTAAATGTAGAAAAGGCACAGCAAAAATACCATACACTGTCGTACCTACTCTCTGTCATTAACAGAAACATCATTATGCAGCACATAACAGTAGAATAGTATAAAGATTCCATCCTCACAACTCAGTGATGCGATCATTCTTGCCTCTGCCTCGCAGTTGAGAAATCTCACAATAATGAGACTGTGTCCCTAGCCCAAGGTCACATGCCCTTGACCCAAGTCTATCATCACCCTCGTTCCACAGCCTTCTGCTTGCCTGTGCACTGGGATGTGATATAATGCAGACGGGCCCAGGACTTGTATTCAGTACCCACCTTTCTACTCATTTGCCTTTAGGGAAGTCTCTTCCCAGCTCATGTGCTAATCCACAGCCCAGGAAGCTAGACCGGAGTGGGGAGTGGTAGGGGCAAGGCTGGTGGCAGAGGCTGTCCACAGTCCTATTTTGTTTGGTCAGTGTGTCGTTTTAGTTGAATTTGAATGCCCCAGAGTTAACAACAGTGCTACAATTTTCAAGCTGCTTGTACAACCCAATCTCCATTTTCAATTGTCAGGATCCAATTAAGCTTTAAAGCTACCTGCTTGGAGTTTGTAAGGTGTTGAGGCTTGAAGCCCTGGACAGGCTGCCTCTGCACCCTAATTACTCAGGATTCCCAAACATTCTTGTTTCTTTCCTTCTCCCCACACTTCTCAATGAACCCAGTGTCTGCTAGGACCCAGGTCTGCAACCTCAGCAAGACCCATGTTACCATGTGATGTCTCATTTGCTGTGCCAGTACATGTAATGGTTATTTGGAGTATTTTTAGGATAAGCACTCAAAGATGTGTGGAGACCCTCAGGAAAAAAGAAAAAAAAAGACATCTACAAAAATACCTTGCAGAATTCAGAGGAATTTGAACCATATGTTTCTACTTCTTTTACTGATTCTTTTACAAGTAAACCATTAAAATGCACTCCTCTAAGAGCTATTTGATGTCCCAAGAGCTCCCAAATATTTTACAAGCAGTTTTCCTTAGAATCAAAAGGATGTGCTTAACTTACCTAAGAGGTGTGGAAGGCACCCAAATCCGAAGGATTTTTTGGTAACTCTTGAATTGTACACAACAAATTGCCTGCCTCTAACTTTTCATGTTGGATTAAATTAGTAGTTGTCATGGTGAAACCAGCCCAATTTGTTTTCTGGGCGCATTAGAAGGAATGTTCCTGGAAGGAGCCAGGACTGCAGGAAAATTGCGAAGTCTGTAAACGTAGTTCTTCTGCTGCTGAGTCCCATTCTCTTGGCTGAAAGTTGCTATAGAGCAGGCAAAACACAATTCAAGGCCAGCATGAATCACTTGCTTATCTCAAGGACCCCCTCTCATATTTTCTCTTACAAATGTGTTTTTTAACAAATAAATGGCGTTTATTTTTCCATTCTAATCAACAGAGAGTAATCATCTCACTTCTTCAAGCAGGCATGAGTCCAGCAGAAAGCCAAGACATTCTACATCTTCATGAGCCTGCTCTATCTTGTTGAGAGTCCATTTATAATTTCAACTTTGCCCATTCAAAACAGCTGTGATTCTCCCATCTCCAATTTATGGAACTCTTAACGGACATATTTTCCCTCCATGGTATTATTTTTTATTATGGAAAATAAATAAATAAATACAGTAGTAGGTGGAATATCTCAGTTTGTACAGTGGTTTACTCTTTACTAATTCCCCATGAATTATCTTACTTAATTCATGTTTATTATTCTTACAAAATCCCTGGGACAACCTTCTCACCATCCCTGTCCTCCAGAGGTTAGTGATGCCCCAGGTGAGAAGTTTCATAAGGGCAAAGCTGACAGTCAGTTTTCTTGATCAAAAAATTAATGCACTTTCTGTTTCAGGGTTTTCAGGTGCAAAATACTTAACTGATCGTTGTAGCACAGTGAATCCACCCCAAGAATATTTGTGATTGAATGAGTGAATGAGCAAGTCACCCTTGGGCACTCAGGAAGCCAGGGAAGGGTGGGGAGCTACCTGAGACGTAGGCATCCAGCTAGACTATTGTGAGGTCAACCCAATGGCAGAACTAGCCTTCAGCCCAGTGGATGAGAACCTGTAGAGGCTAGAGAGACATTACAAGTAGGGCTGACCACGTTCATCGTACTTCAAGAAAAATAAACTAGTTACATTAGGAGACTTCTAGAACAGTTAAATTATCCAGGGTAAAAAATATCCTTGGGTACCTGGTTCTTTTCATGGTGAAAGAGCTGTTGAGACAAAAGCCAGTGCTTTGCTGTAATTACTGGTTATCCAATACTTTGCCAAAGGCCTCGAAGTGTGCAGTGTCAGGGTGATTCGACATGGACTGTAACTTAGGTCCTTTGTACAGTGTGATAATGAACATGGGTTGTCTCTGGCTCCAGCCACACTCCCACATTCCTCCATGCCCAGAGCACAGAAAGAGGGTGACTCAGTGGACTCAGACATTCCCCAGGTCCCTGAAGGTCTGAGAGTGTGTCCTTCTAGGCCCAAGGGCAAGTATTCCCATAGGGCACTACTGAGCCCTGGACAGAAATTCCACCCGCCCTAGCTGCAGCTGAATTGTCACCCAGCCTTTCCAGCCTAACCTCTCTCCACAAAGACGGAGACGCATTCCAGGAGGTGAGGAGTTCTGCTTTCTGTCTGTCATCCATCAAAATTGCCCTGGTAACCTCCAGACACAGCCTGCTGAAATAGCTTCCTTGAAATTATTGTGCAAAATGATGCTTTAGAAAAAATAGGAAGGACTTTTTGACATCCTTAACGTGGTCACAGTCTCATATTATCAGGGGCCAATTTTATTGACACTGTTTTGTCTGGTCATGGTTCACATCACACCCACCTCATGGTCAGCCTGGCTTGGAAGGGAGCCTCGGATGCTCCATATTTGCCCAAGGCCTCAGCATTGAATCCCAAGCCTCCTCCATCTGGCACTGTGCTTCCCTAGCAAATGCCCAGTCTGTGGTCATCCAGCCTTAGCAAGCGTTCCTGTGGAGGGCCTCACTTGTACCCTCCTACCTCACGCCACACACACACACACACACACACACACACGCACATATACACAGACATATACAGGCACACATGCACACACACATACACACACAGATATGCACTCACACACACACAGATACATGCACACACACACACACACACAACCCTGCAAGCTCTGCGGATGCATCCTCCATGAATTATTATGGTGATACCTGTTGCAGAGAGAACACTCACTGCCTCTCCCTGGCATCAGATGCAGATCCCAGCTGCCAAGACCTCTTTCTCTCGGTCATGCTCCCTGGTGTTTCCCATCCTCACCCCACCGTCACTGGGCTCCGCACTGTCCTGCACGCATGCTAATTACAAACGTGAGAATCAGAGGGACCTGCCTTCCAATCACCTCTCCAATGTATAGTATTGGAGAGACCTTGAGCAATTGCTTGGTCACCTGATTCCATTTTAATTTAACATGAAAACTTATCTCGAGGGATTGTGGACAAGGGTTACATGAAACGATCCACACCAGAGCCTGACATCGTTGCACCTCTGTGCATCGTCTGTCCCTTGTTGTGTGGTCATCGTGACATTATGCTTCCCTCCCGTCTCACCGGAAGGGAGTTTAAACATCAGAAGTGGGCTGCTTTGGTTTCTCACAGACAAGGCAATTCATTGGAGTGTTGAATCACGTCAGAACCTTCCAGACCCCTGGAATTTGCTCCCCTGCCCAGGTCTTATCCCACAGAACCTGGGCTGCACTCTCTGTCCTCACAGCAGGCCTCCTCAGCCCTGTCTGACTGGAGGTCATGGCATCTTGCCCACCTGGGTCGGGACTCCCTACTCTGGTTCGGTTCTTCCCAACCCACCCTCAGCACAGCACTGCCAGTTTTAACTCTCATGTTTGGGACACAGAAAGGGTTATTTCTAAGAAGGCTGGAAAAGAGGCTCCTGCAGATGGCGTCCAAGACAAAGAAGACTATTGAATCCTGCTGATTTCAGTCTGCCTGTATATTCCCTGAGAAGTGACAGAGGAGGAAGCCTACCTTTAAGTTACCAATTGTTACTTACTATATATCTGATTACCTGCTCCCCCATCCTCCCCTCTCTGTATCAGTGTGCTAGGGCTGTGTAACAAACACCAGGCTGGGTGGCTGACACACAGAAGTTTGTGTTTCACAGTTGTGGAGGATGGAAGTCCAAGATCAAGATGTTGCCAGGGCTGTTTTCCTGAAGCCTGTCTCCATGACTTACAGATGCCGTCTCTTCCCTGTGGCTTCACATCCTCTTCTCTCTACAACTGTCTGTCTCTGTGTCCAAATTTCTCCTTTTTATGAGGACACCAGTTATATTGGATTAGGACCCACCCAATGACCTCATCTTAACTTGATTGACACTGTAAACACATTGTTTCTGAATAAGGTCACATTTTGAGGTGGTGGGGGTGAGGATTCCAGCGTATCTCTTCTGGAGACACAGTGCAACCCAAAACACCATGCTCCCCACCAGAAAGGCTGATGCTGGCCCTGACGCTTACTTCCCCACCTATATTCTCCCTGATCTCCAGTCCTTTCCCAGCCCCCAACTCTTTACTAGATCTTCAAAATGCCTCCTAATCAAAATTTTTAATTTTAAAAACCACCTAGCCAGTGTTTGATAGGCTGAACCAATTCCCTACATGACGACCCAGGGCAGAGCAGTGCTGGGATCTATCTCCGGCTTGGGTGACTGGGAAGGAAGCCCAGGGCAAGTATGAGAGTGAAAGCCATGAACAAACCTGGAAGGACCCGGGGCACTGAGCTTGGCAGACACAAGGTGTGTCTAGAGAGGGTCTCAATGGGTCAGAAGTTATGTGGCTGGTAGCCAGAAAACACAAGACAGGGAGAGAGGTTGCACTGCAGCACGCGGGTCCCTCTATTTCCCTGTGTGGTGAAATATCATGGTGCACCACACACACATGGATTCCTGTGTTCTGCAGCACACATTTCTGCAATGTGAAGAAAAGACCCCAGATCTTTTGCCACTTCATCTTTTGCTCATGGTGCCAGAGCCATGGTGATACAGACAGGCCACCTGGCTGAGAAGATGGAGCTCACAGGGCCCTTCCCATGGCTGGATGGTGGCTTTCCTTTCCTCTGCAACCGTGCAAACCATGTGCCTCAGTCCTCTGGACTCTCTTGCCCTTGCTGCAGAAGGCTAGCCTCTTCTCCTGCTCTGTAGAGAACAGGGAAACCATTGGGAAGGGACTTCGTTAACGTCTTGACAGACTTTCCAATATCTATGTCCATCTCAGGCCTCCCATTCAGCTTCAGAACCCGTCCTCTACATTTTCTCTGAAACAATTCCTTAATGATTATCTTTTCTCCCTCCTCATCTAAACCTCTTCCTCTCAACTGAATCTTTCCCACGCATTAGCCTATAAGCACTCTCACATCTCTCTCTAAACTGCACCCAGAACCCCCTACCCAGCAATTCCTCCCAAACTGTCCATCTACCCCTCTCCATTTTTCAGTTCCCACAATCAAATTTATTACACAGCACCTACCTTTGCTGTCTGTTCTCATTTCTTACAAGAAATATGACTGAATAGGAAATATTGTCTATGAGCGTGATATCACAGAGGGAGAGTTCTAGACCAATCTCAGTCTTCAGAACCTCGTCCAGAGAGAGGGGTCCTGGGTGGGCCTCCTCTTTCCCCCTTGCTCTCTTTCCAAATGTGATGTGATCCTGGCAAGGCCACACACTGGATGAAGCACAGAGGCCCCCATGTCCTCTGTGATGCTTGTGGACTCCTGTCTTTGACCTTGCTCTCCTACTCCTCACCATGGAGTAGCCCCAGCTATGTTTTGGTTTAAAGGGAAGTGCTCTGTTCTGTGGGAAACCAAAAGTTGTGAACTGGCTTTCCTGAGCAATCCTGAGTGGTCTGGATGCTGCAGAATCCCCTGGACCCAGCAAAACTGATCAATCTACAGGGAAATTAAAAAGCCAGGATCCCTAGACAGAACCCCACACCAGAGGAGCATCAGGGTTTGGGGAGGTCTGGGAAGCCAAACCAAAGATGAACCCTTAGCCATGGCTGCATTTTCCACTGGGGAACCCCTTCCTCTGAAATGAGAGAAGAGAAAGTTGGAAGCTCATCCATGAACATGTGCCTGGTCCTGCCTGACTTTGAGAAACACTGGAGAGAACAGATTCACCATGACTTTCCTATCCAGGTGAGCCCATAAGTCTATTTCTCTCAATATTCACTCAGACTCATTGCAGCCAGAGGTGTATGCTCCAAGTTAGGGCTTCTGAAAGCAAATATCACAAGCATTTGCCCTGTTGTTCTTTTCTTTTCCTTATTGCTGAGTCTTACCCCCAGAAGTCCTGTATCAGCTCAGCAATACAGACTTTAAAGTAGATCCACTCTTAAACCAGGCCAAAGGATGGATATTGGTCCTAGTTTTAAAGACCTTTCCTGTTGCCCGTGTGCATCAGGGCTCCTATGTCCCCAGCCAACCCATGCAGCCCATAATAGAATCCCAGGGTAAGGGGAACACTATGTTTTAACTTTTAAGTTTTCTTAAGGGCACAAAGTAACTTCACCCATGGTCTCCAGTGAAGTCCCATAAACCCTCTTGCCTTTTCTTCTAGGCTGGATATTTCCAGCCTCTTAATCATTTCTGGGTCCATTCCCAAGGCTTCCCCTGGCTTCTCTCAATCTCTCCTAAAAGCCTTCCTTTTGCACTAAATAAAAGGCAAGCTGAAACATTCCCTGGACCCAGAAGGCTCTGGCTTTGTATGGCCTGCAATTTTTCAAGATTGAAAAAATAATGATAATAAAAAGCCAAAAACTTTCTGTGAGAAATGAGTCAGAGGCATTAAAGTAACTCCCCACGCAGTGATTTTTGTCTCCATGGGCTTGATACCTTGAATCTCCTTTAGGCTTTTCATATACTGAGGAAAGGTCTGAAATGTTAATGCCTCTGGATCCTGCTATGGTTTACAGAAAGCACCTTTGCTTTCAAAAGCTTCTGTGTTAATCAAAGGTGATTAAAACCAGGTCCCTGCCGAGGGCGTTCTTTCACAGCTCTGAAGAAGTAAGGAAAAGCAGAGATGATTATCTGGCCAGCTCGTCAGAGATGTGCTCCTTTCTATAAAAATATACATGCTGACAAAACAAGAGCTGTGGATTTACAATTTGTCTGATTTGATCACCTTTCAGCACAGGGAAACCTGGCTTGTATATCCCATTAGAGAGGCTGCCATGAGGCCTGTCCATGGAAGACAAGGCCCAGCCTGGGACTCAGGACCAGAGATCAAACTCTAGTGTCATTTTGAATGTCACCTTCAAAATCCACCTTGAATGTTGCAGCCCCCCAGGCAGAAGTGGTCCCCTATTCTCTGTACTACTGCAACCCCTTGGTTGGCCTTTTTGCAGGACGGGGTCTGTTGTGGTATATGTGTCTGTCCTAGACCGTGAGTTCCTTGTATCATCAGTAAGAGTCCATGCAACCTTTTCAGATTTGCTACCCACTTCTCCCTGGACAGCCAGGAGGCTGCTCTTTGTTTTAAAGACACATGAAATAGAAAGAATCAGTATCTTCACTTCTGTATAGACACAGCCATACTCTTCCAGGCTATTAAAAAGGCAATTAATTGTAAGACTGATGCAAGGGGCACCTTTCTTCATGGGTAGGGCTCAATCAAAGAAGCCTATGGAGCCAGAAGACTCATGGAAGCCAGAGAAGAGGGGATATGCTAATGGCGGCAGCTTCAGCTTTCTTATCACACTTACACGCATTCCCAGAAAGACCTTAGGAAAGAATGTTTTCAACCTTATTAGAGATCAAAAACATGCACATTAACATTATAGATGCTATTTGCTCTCTATAAAATCAGCAAAAGTTTTTTTCAGAATAATGAACAATTTTGATGAGACCAAGATCTGATGGTTACTCTCATACAGTACTCTGTGTGTGGCAGAGAGGGCGGTGCATGCATTGGTACATATTTTCTGAAAAGCAGGATATTTTTGAGGAAAGTATCCAGAGATATAAACAAAGATATATGCTTTAATATGTGTCCTGAAGCTCTATTTTAAAAAATATAAATTGAAAACAAACCCAAAGATGTAACTAGAGTGATGACATGTTAGTGTATGCTAAGCAATGCAGCAGTAACAAGTAAACGTCGAAATTTCAGTACTCAACACACAAAGATTCATTTCTGACTTAATGTCTGATGTAGTTTGGGCATCTCTAAGCAGATTTCTCCCAAGCAGTGACTCTTAGATCCAGGCTGCTCCCAACCTGTGGTTCTGTCACCAACAGTTTCCGTTTGAGGACAGATACATCAGGCAGAGAAGTAGCATCCATAACTTCTGTCCACAACCAATGTCCAGAACTCAAACTGCAAGGGAGATTTGGAAATGAAGGCTTACCAAGTGCTCAGAGAGAGGAAATGGCATGGAGAATCTGTGGCATTGACTCTACCACCAATGGCTGAGTGAAACATCACACGTTCATACAAGGCAGCATTGTGCAGCCATTAAAAGTCTGATCCCAAAGAGTATTTAATGAGATGTAAACATCTTCACAACCTATCATGGTAAGGAAAACAGGGAGGTCATGATAAATAACTATAACTGTGCATTTTTGTTACAGTTCCAAAACTGTAACAAACATGCATATTGTTTCAAATTGTTCCCAAAACATGCAAACATGTATATGTGTATGTGCACCCTGGACACCAGCATGTTAACTGGGCTATTTCTAGGTTGACATGAATTTTTCTTCTTCACTCTTTACCAACTTTTCCCCCAATTTTTCTTTAATGAGCACATATCATTCTCCAAATAAAAAAAAATAAGTAAAAGTTATCCGTTAAAAGTGTAGTTGATATGTACGCTACATATCACACATGTAACCAGTAACAATAATCAAGCATCTGTGAGGCAACTCTTGCTGTGATAGATCAATCTCAATTCCTAGACCAGGGCTGGAGGACTTTGCAAAGAACTCCTGCAGCTCCATGAGAAGCCCTGTGGAAGTGAGGCATTGTAGTGATGAGAGTATTTGTACTGGGGACAGAAGAGTTTTAGGAAGAACTGATAGGGTGATATCCTGGCAAGAACACCAGCCTCGGAGGTGGAGGATGAGGGCTCTTTTCCACACTTTCACATTTATTATGGCCTCTCAGAGAGGGAACTTTACCTCTAAGTTTTTTCTCCAGGGTTGCCACGAATAAATAAAAGTTTTCCCAAAATGCGTTCTGAAGGTACTCAGTGATAAAAGCATTCCATAATGTAGGGATAAACTGGAATAAGTCAAGTGGCAGACTACTGCAGGGCTTCCTGGGGCTCTGAATACACTAATGTGTTTCCTAAGTCTCCCAGAATTGTATATGCTATGAGCATTTTCCAAATTCCTTGACCAAGAAACCTCTACTTAGAAACATTCCATGGAGTCAGAAGTCTACTAAGCACTACAGAAAATTGTTCATTTACTGAGACACTTATATAATAAATATGTGTACCTTTATCAGATTCTGTGAGGATTTGTCAATTCTGCATTGTTTAAGGGTATTTCATAGAACTAGGAGGTCACATGGCAGGGTCTCAGCTTGAGCCTGTGCTGTGTTTGCTCCATGATTCAGCCTTAGCATGTCTGGAGGATGACAGAGATGGGCTGTTGGGACAGTCTTCATAAAGCATCATGGATCCTCCTGGGATGAGCCTTGTCCTAAGGAAAAAATGGGGGAAATTTATAGGCTCAGGGTGACTTAGAAGACAACATGGTATCTTTCACTAGGATTATCCTGTAGTTCCTAGAATCCACCTGAATCTTAGGACAAAGACTTGCAATAAAGCCATGTGCTGACTGAACAGGAGGAGACATGGTAAGCAGGAGGCATGAGCGACATTGATTCCAGCTGTTTCACATGGTGGGACAGATCATAGGCGTCAGAAGAGACAGGGAAGAGCAGGTACTACACAGTGGCCCAGAAAATGCATGAGTCACACCTGGGGCTCCCAGACTATAAGGAAGGGGATGGAAGAAGATAGGAACTTCTGTATAATGGGAAAGAGCAGAACCGTGGACACATGGTTTTCTGACTCTCTTCATCACTTACAGCCACCTCTGCTGGGGTGGCTTTAGGAACACAGTGAGAGTCAGAGTTCTCAACAATAACTCTTCTTGTTCTCTTCATATGTTCTTAAGTATAAGGACATATGGAAGTCTCTAGTATAGCATCTGGAACACAACAGCTATAAAATAAAATGACTGCCGGGACCTGGCAGGCAACATGAGCACAGCGGAGAGGGAGGTGGGGGGTGGAGACTGTGGCAAATTAGAAGGCATTTGCGCTCTTCTGAAAGAAAGCATGGACTCACCTCTAGCAAATTGCTGTTTTGCAATAATTTGGGCCCATTGATGTCAGGTCTTCCAATTGTTCAAGAAATTCAGAAATTTGGATATTTTTAAATGAAAATGTATCTGTGGCCTGAATTTCATCAGTTTCCGCTGTGAGTTTCTACTTGCTCAGCCAAACACCTAGAGTCATGTTTTACCTTTCTGTTTCACACTCCACACAATCCATCAGCAGAGAGCCTTCCATTTCTATTTCCAAACACTTCCCAAACCTGACCACTCATTGTCACCTGTACCCTGGTCCAGTCCTGTCACCTCTCCCAGAATTTCTTCAGTAACCTCCTCACTGGCGTCTTTGATTCCACACTTGGCTCCATAAACTCTGCACTCCACAGAACCCCAGAGAGAACTTAACACAAAAAATGGGTCACATCACCTGTTACTCAAAAGTCTCAGTGGTTTCGCATTAGATGCACAAAGTCAGTGTACTTAGAGCTTTCAGTAAGGTCTCCATCCCAGTCTGCCCTCCCTACTCCACCCCAGGCCCCCATCCACCACCTCCCCCACTCATTTTCTACTACTCTGCTCCTTGCACACCTTGCTTCAGTCAATGGTCTCCTTTCTGAACCTCTGACACCCCAGGAATGCCCCAGCTCAGGGAGTTGATGCTGGCTGTTTCTCCTACCACGAATACCCCTGGCCCAGACATCTACGGGGCTTCCTCCCCCACCTCCTTCAGATCCTTGCTCAATGCCCTCTTCTCGGTGAGGAGTTCTCTGAGTAACCTATTTAAAGCTTCAGCCCCCTCCAACCTCCTCCATATCTCCTTTCCTGACTTGCTTTTCTCTTAACACGTATCATCACCTGATATACTTTACATTTATCTAATTTATTTCTTTATGCTATGACTCCTAAAAATAAGAATGCCACCTATAGTTCCGGATACCTGGGAACTGAGGCAGGAGGATAGCTTGAGCCCAGAACTTTGAGATCAGCCTGGGCAACATAGCAAGAACCTATCTCTAAAATAAAATAAATTATTGAGGGGAATATTGAGGCATAGAGAGGCTAAGCAAGTGTTCAGAGTCCGATGGGGCACACATAAGGTTCATCTTCCCGTGTTCTGACCTAATTTGAGTGAATACCTGAACTTGTGAGGCCTTTCAGGATGTGCTTCTGCTTCAGAAATAAATAAATAAATAAATAATTTCCACAAATCTTTGCTTTTCTGCACCAACTATGTCTAAAACATAAGCGGACTTTAGAAGATAACCGTAATGATGGACAAGTCCCAGGTGGAGACAATTAACCTAAAATCCTGTCAGTCCAGGTGGCTCCAGGCCAAGGCACTTCATCTTCATTCACCAAAATAGTATGATGGATAAGGAGGGCCTGTACCCAAAAGACAGACGGTTGAGATGCTTTGGGATGCTGGGTTATACCCTCATGTCACCTTTTAAGAAGAACCAGCTGAAGACAAGAGGGACTTCTTTGAAATTATTTTCCCTACCCAAAGTGGACTCTCCAGGTCCCCTTTAGGCTGTGGCTAGTGGGTTCATTTAATGTGGAACAGACTCAGATGATGACAATGTGAGGTTTTAGGGCTATAACTTCCTTGGGATTTTCATCTTGCCCAGAGAAGACAGCTGCATTCAGATAGTCCTAAAGTCAGTGTGATCCACTGCCTCTGGGTCCTACCTCTACAACTTAGTTTTCTTATGCTCTTTTAGAGAAATATAAGCATGTAAACTTGCTCCAAAGAACAGATTGAGAAGTCACAGCTTTTGTGTTCCTACTGAATACTCTCCTAGAACCTCAAAATATGGACAGAGGATGAATGGAGCACTATACTTAGTAGCTGTGGGCCACATAGGAGGCCACTCAAAGTGCAATCGAGAAGCAAAATAGATCATCCAAGTTAAAGACATTGGGGCACAGGGAAGAAAGATAAAATTTTACTTGGTTAAATCAGCAAACTAAAAAAGAAAAGGTAATCACTGCAAAGCACAAAGATAGTAAACAAAATGGAAGAAATGCATTGTTTTGTAGCAGGATTTGGAGTCATTGTGAATGGGCTGAATTTCCTCACTCAAAAGTAAAGAAATTCAGTTAGGATAAAAGCAAAACTGAGCAGTAAACTGTTTAAAACACACACACACACACATTAAAAACAAAATGATAGAGGCTCTACCAAGGGGGCGTAGCTGTACATATTAAACTATTCCTCCTGCTGAGTATAGTTAAAAATCTGGACTTTATTTTTTAAAAAATTAGAAGACTGAAAAGTAAATAGAAAAAAGGCAGACCAGTTAGGGACCTCAGAATCCAACAAATGATATAATGGTGGGTTCTATGAATTTTCTTCTGGCCTCATATATTCCAGACTAGGTATTAGAGAAGCTAATGACCCGGAAATGCCAACAGATACAGACAAAAATAGCACTCCCAATCCTCCACAAGAAAAAGCTGTTTACTTTAGCCAAGGGACCAGGAATTGTACAGCCTCACAAGACAGAAAAGTTTTAGACAATAACCATTCTATTCCAGCAGAACACCACAGGAAAAAACCTGCAGCCCCACTTTTATCCCACTAGCAAAGGCTGGGTAGAGAGCTTGCACTTCCACTCTTGCCAGAGAGTAAAGGGGCTCCCTCAAACCTGCCCAAGTTTTCCTAAGTCAAGAAGACTAAATGTGGAGGCTGGAATTTCATCTTTGCTAAGCAGTAATGAGTTCCCTCCCACCTCCCACAGTGTCTCTAGACACCTTGTCAGAAGCCTCAACTTCAATGCCCACCCAGTAGTAAAGAGATACCCTTTCCACTCATGGCTAAGATGTCATCAGAGGAGACCTGCTAAAACACAAGATTTAATCAGTATCCAAAGTCTTGCAGCATAATAGCTAAGGTGTCCGGGATTCAATTAAACATACCAGGATCCAAGAAGATCTCAATTTGAATGAGAAAAGATCATTAACAAATTACAACATCAAGATGACACAGATGTTGGAATATTTCTGACAAGGATTTCAAAGCAGGCACCACAAAAATGTTTCAAGGAGCAAAGATAAAGATGTTTGGAAAAGAATAGAAAATTATAGCAAAGAGGCTGGGTGCGGTGGCTCACCCCTGTAATCCTGGCGCTTTGGGAGCCTGAGGTGGATGGATCACAAGGTCAGGAGTTCAAGACCAGCCTGGCCAATATGGTGAAACCCCGTCTCTACTAACAATACAAAAAAAATTAGCCGGACGTGGTGGTGCATGCCTGTAATACCAGCTACTCGGGAGGCTGAGACAGGAGGAGTGCTTGAATCCAGGAGGCAGAGGTTGCAGTGAGCTGAGATCTCAACACTGCAATACCAGCCTGGGCAACAGAACTAGACTGTCCCCCCTACCAAAAAAGAAAAGAAAATTATAACAAAGAAATAAAAGATATGAATAAGAACAAAATAGGAATTTTAGAATTAAAAAATGCAAAAGCAGAAAGAAAAACTCAATGGATGAACTCAACAGCAGAATGAAGAAAAGAGAGGAAAGAATCAGTAAACTTGAAAATAAAATAGAATATACCCGACAAAGGAAAGAACAACAGAAAGAAGATACATTAAAGATATATATTTATATTTAACATATATATACCTGATGTCTTTTATGTATAAACTCAGGGACATGTGGAACTATAACTAAGGGTCTAACATTTGTGTCACTGAAGTCCCCAAAGGAAAGGAGAACAGGAGTGGAGGCTGAAAAAGTATTCAAAATATAATGTCAGAAAATTTCCAAATTTGGAAATATATATAAATTTACATATTCAAGAGGCTGAGAAAACCATAAACAGAATAAAACCAAAGAAATTTATACTAAAATATATCATAGTCAAATTTCTGAAAACTAAAGACAAGGAAAAATTTTTCAAAGTAGTCAGAGGGAAAGAATAACTTAACCACAGCATAAAAACATCTCAAAGAACAAAAGATTTCTCTTCAGAAACCACGGGGGCAAGAAGGAAGAGGCACATTTTTCAAGTGCTGAAAGAAAAGAGCTGTCAGCTCAGAATTCTATATCCAGTGAAAAAATATCATTCAGGGGATAAGGGGAAATCAAGACATTCTCTGATAAAGTAAAACCAAGAAAATCTGTCACCAGCAGACCTACCGTAAATGTCTAAAGGAAGTTCATTAAACAGAAAGGAATTCATAAAAGAAGGGTACAGGAACATCAGGAAGAAAGAATGAATGACAGAAAAAGCAAAAATACGGGTAAATACAACAGACTTTACTCCTCTTAAATTTCCTAATGTATGTTTGACCACTGGAGCAAAACTTGTAATAATGTCTGTATAGCTCCCAACACATGTAGAGGAAATATTAAAGATGATTATATTAAGAATGGGGGAGGGTAAAGGGGCATAAGAGTAGGTAAGTGTTCTAATTCATTCAGACTGCTACAATGTCAACCCAAATGGGCTGTGATAAGTTATGTACATATAATTTACATAAGTAATCACTAAAAAGATATGCAAGGAGATACATTGGAAAACACTATCTAAGTCAAAATGGAATTCTAAAAATATTTAAGCCTCCCACAGGAAGTGAATAAAAAGAAAACATAAAGACAAGCAACCAAAATAATCAGAAAATGAAAAATAAAATGGTAGATAACCTCAATATTATATTATATTGATCAAATAATAGATCAATAACTATTGAACACGTAAATAGTCTAAACACACCAAATGAAAAGCAGAAACAGAGACTGACAGGGTGGATTAAAGCAAAAATATGACCCAACTATACATAGTTTAAAAAACAAACAAGCAAAAATATTTCAGATATAACTTTTAAAAGAAAAACCTTAGATAAATTAAATTTAACAGAGTTTAATTGAGCAAAAAAAAAAAAGATTCACGGATAGGGGACCACTGAGGACTAGAAGTTTAGAAATAAAGAACATCTACAAAGTATCCACAGCTGTTATACTTAACAGTGAAAGACCAAGTGCTTGCACCTAAGCTCTAGAACAAGACAAGGATGTCCACTCTCACCACTGTCATTCAGCATAGTACTAGAAAATCCAGCCAGCACAATGAGAAATGAAAAGAAACTAAAAGGCACATAGGTTGGAAAGAAAAACTTTCAATACTGGGAGATGACATAATAGTCTACATGGAAAATTCCAAGAAATTTGCAAACAAACCAACCAACCTAGAATAAGTAAGTTCAGCAAGGTCACAGGATAAAAGATCAATACGCAAAAATAAATATGTATGCATATGTACACATGTGTGTATGTGTGTGTGTGAGAGAGAGTGCTCTATATATGCTTTAAAATATAAAGGTTGGTTCTAGAACACTAACGATGTTAAAATAATTAAATGGGGAGGCCATTAGACTGAGGTGGCTCCTATGTCCTGGGTTTCTATATAAACAAACCACTGAAACCTAACTCAGACTCGTTTCCTATATATGACTAATTTTTTTAAAATTAAACTTAAGCTCAGCCCACCACCAGCCAACTGAACATTATTAGTTATATCATTTTGAACTTCCCACCTACATAGTCCAAATAAGGCCATTGCTCAAATTTTAACCAACTAATTTGTTTGCTCTGCTTCCACATTCACCCTTTTAAAGCTTTTCATCTACCTCCGGGGAGTTCCAAACCACCCTAGTTTGGAGCTGCCCAATTCATGAATCACTGCTTAAATAAACTCTGAAATTTCAGTGTGCCAAAGTTTATTTTTTAACAATGGAGATTGTATTAAAATAGTGGAAATTCAGGTGATGAATTTTCTTTATAGAAAATCAGAACCAGATCTCTCTCAGGTTGTCCCTGTGTCCTCTGGACAGTGATGCCTGCAGTTGTCCAACATGGAAGGGCAATACTCCCTGGACAGGAAGCACACTCTTCTGTTAGGGGCCACTTGAATGACACTGAACTTGACACTGAGAACTTGTCTCTGAGAAATGACGCATTTTATTTTCCCACAGCTGGGGCCATGCCAGAGGCATTCATGCTGCACTTTCTAAATACCTCAAAGACAGGCTGGGGCTGCAGCCAAGTCAGGCAATGAGCTGGCTGGGTGCCAGTCTCCCTGGGGTGTTCCTGAGGCCTCTGGCTGAGTGCTCAGAGCTGGGTGTCCCCTGTGGCCCAGAATAAGGGAGGCACAATGGCCTTCCCACCTGTGTACCATCAGAACCAGGGGTTTTGCAGAGGCTGAGTAAAAGAGGTTAGTGACATGGCAGTGGCAGCTGAGATCCAGTCCCCTTTAAACTTACGAGAAAATCCAAGTATCTTTCTGCAGGACCCTGAGGTCCAGCCCCCAACCAGAGCCCTCCAGTGACACAATCTGGACATTACTTAAATGATATGGTCAATTGAACATTTATGTATCAAACTAGGCTCAATGGAGTACAAACATCCCACAGATAATCTATAGATTCTACTGGGAGGCTATAGTCAACCTAGCAAGCAAATTGGCTGCAGGCGCACACAGGGAACTGTCCTGGAAGGGAAATCAGGGTTTGAGATGCACAGTCAGGAGACTGGAGGTTTCTTCCTCAAAGCATGACCAACAGGAACTCAGAATCAGCCAGTCCCTCAGAATCAGGAACCAGATCATTGCATGGGAGGAGAAATAAGACAACACCTGTAAGAGAAAGTCCAGTTCTGAATCTGAATCCCGAGTTCGTTTGGTTGTAAATCCCTTCAGGGATGTAGGGATGTCTCTCTCTCTCTCTCTCTCTCTCTCTCTCTGTGTGTGTGTGTGTGTGTGTGTGTGTCTGTGTGTGTCTGTGTGCGTATTTGTGCATGCTTGTGTGTACTATATGGAAATATAATTTTTGTGACTCATGTTTTCACTCAATAGTAAATTTTGATCAACTTCCCTCATTCATACAAACTTAGCTCATCCTGCCTCAGCTGCCAGAAGAATTAGGGGTTCGCTGCAGGGCCAAGTAATTGGGGCTGGTGTTTCCTGGGTGTATTGTGTAGCTCTGAGCCAGCTGAGACATTCTGTGCTTCTGCCCACTGGTGCTCAGAGCCTACAGGCACATCTTCCTTTCCCCGGCTTGCAGGCTGAGCCAAGTGAAGCTTGGGCAGGGTGTTAGTGTGGTCCTCCAAGTCCTTCCCTCCAACCTGCTTCCTACCCTGGCCTCAGTGCTCCCAGCCCTGCTATTTCAAGCTGGGGGGGTTCACACTCTCTGGGGAAGCCCTTCCATTCCTATCCCATTTCAGCGCTGAATCCTGGAAACCACTGGTTCCAATGCCACTGACTTCCTTTCATTAAAAATTTCCTTTATGTCTCAGACTATTTACGGCACCATTTTCCACTTTTCAACCCTTTTGCAAATTTTCAATTTGTTCCTTTCAAAGGTAAACACACAGGGACTCAACATCAGGAAACTGGAAAATGGGTGCTCTTAAGGCAAGATGGGCAGACAGAACACCTTGTTCTTGTTCAAAGACTCAAACCCAGGAAAGGCCACGATGTGACCAAGAATCTTGAGAACTTGGTTAGCAGAGGGAGCAGAGGTGAGAGGTGAAAATCCTCATTCCACAAGCATTCACAGAGTGCTCATTCAACACCAGGCCTCTATCAAGTGGCAGGAGACAAAATAAAGGGACCTCAAGTGCCAGAAGATGTAGGACTTGGCCCACATGGCGATTCTTCTGTGGGGAGTTAGGGTCTTCTGGAACTGCACTGAGTGGCCCTAGCCACATGATGATCATGCCCGTTTGGGGCTGCAGCACCTCTGGGAGCAGATGCCACCCTGGTCCAGTTTCACAGGGTAGAAGAGGCAGCCACAGAGGTGAAGAGCTTGTCCAAATGAAAGAGCTCAGACACGGGAGAAATTCTCATAAAACTAAATTTTTAAAGAGAGTTATCAGAACAGAAATCCAATCAGTGAACAATTAGGAGGGAGGAGGTGTGTAAAGTAAGAAAGTGCTGTGCTCAGCACTCTTTGGATGGGTGAGAGTTATGGCTGTTGTTCTTTTAGTGCCTGGAAAGGGTTATTAATAGCTATGGGAAAGGGATTTTCCCATCTGTTCTTTCGAACACACACATGCATACTTTAACGCTGTCTTGTATTTTCAGATGCTTCCAAAATCTACAATCAAGGAGTTACTTGTATGGAGAGCTTAAACGTGCCAAGGTTTCACCAGCCATGAGCTTCACCAACAGTGGGGAGAGGGGAGTCTGGAGAGCCAGAAGAGTATTCCTTGTTTCTCAGCCAGGCTCATCTTTGGGCTTTGCAGGGGCAGCCTTACTTTACAGTCAGTCTTGGGAGGAGTGTTCTCCAAGGGAGAGTAAGGATAGCCAGGTTTAAAGAGCAAGGAAGAGAAGACAAAAGGCAAACCCAGAGGCAGGGGCCAGTGGCTGTTGTAGTAAGTCCCTTTACCTCTCCTTCAGGCCATTTTCATTGCCACTTGTGTCAGTTCTGGAAGACCACAGGAGCTTCCAGGTGGTCCTAGCCCCAGACACTAACCTTGCTTGAAATCCACTAATTCAGATTCCCCAATGGCTGTGCCCCTCCTGGCGTGGCCCACCTCCTCTGCACTTTCCCCTGGAGTAAATGTACAGGAATGGGAGAGCTAGTCAGAGAGGTGACCAGAAGGTCAGAGATTCACTTTTGTTTCCATCCAAATCATAGATGTATAAAATCAGAACTTTCTCATTTAGGACCCCACATCCACAGGTGCTTCCTTGGTGAAAAAAAAAAATCAATCTGGGAGATGTTTTAGAATTCCAGAGTCATGATCTCTTCCACCCACACAAGATGAATTCTTGTCCTGCAAAAGATCAAAGGAAATCTGGTTATAAACAATGCCGCTCCATGAACATGACTGCGAGAAGAGATGCTTTCACACCCAGGAGCTGCCTTGCATGTCGGGGGCATTTGCAGAAGGATTTACAACATAATTACACCATTACTGATCCATTCATCTCTTTACTTTCCATTCAATAGCTATTTCCTGACCACACTGGACACAGAAGTCTAAGGAAAGGATCTAATTAATTCATTTAACAAACATGTATTGGGCACCCACTATGTGCCAGGCTCCTTGCTAGGGCTGGGGAGCAATGGTGAGAAAGACCTCTCTCCTCCCCTCACTGAACCAGCATTCTGCCTGGGAAGACAGACAATTGGCCAGTCAACACATGACCAGGCAAGGTAGTAACAGGGCAGTGAGGTAGATATGACCCGGGAGAGGCTACTTCAGAAAGTAGCATCTGAAGGTAAGAAGGAAGCCGTCACAGAAGGACCCAGGACAAGGCTTTCACACCTAGGGTGCCTAGGGAACTGTGCAGAGCTCCCAGGTCAGAGAGGCCCATGCTCACCAGAGGCAGCCTGGCTGGGGATCCAGCAGGGGACAGGTACTCAGCCTGAGGCTGGGAAGCAGGAGGGACAGGTGTGTGGGGAATGGCAGGCGTGGGGAGCTACTGTAGGTGCCATGAGTGGTGTTCTAGGGCCTTGAACAGGGAGATGGATGGAATAACTTCTTGGAGAATCATGCTGCTGTTATGCAGTGAGTAAAGTGAGAAAGGGAAAGCAAGCAGAGAGAGCACTGCAGAGGCCATGGAGGAGGGGATGTGGGGAGGAGGTATCACTGTGACACAGCTGTGGTAGTAAGAGCAGCGATGCATGGTGGAGTATGAGGTGCGTTTGTATCTGACTGTGAACTCTTTGTGGAAAGGGAGTGAAAGAGATTTGAGCCAATTGCTTACATTATTGGATTGAGGAAGTAAAGGATGGTAGTGACCCTTTCGAGATGAGGGTACCAGAAGAGTCAGGCTGGAAGTTGGGGAAGGAGGGATGTCAGTCCCCGCCCTGCCAGATCTCAGATTCTGTGGACACAGTTGCGGAATGTGAGTCAGGTGCCAGATGGCCTTGGTGCTGAGTGTGAATTGATAGGAGCCTATGGAGGGACGGCAGTTTATTTCCTTCCTCCTGCTCTGGTTCATTTGGACCCCACTGAAGACCGGGTGGAGGTTTCTGCAGCTGACATCAATAAAGTGGTGACAGAGAGCACCAATTGCAATCCAAATTCCTACTGCTGAGGATTCATTGCGGGCTTATTCATATGGCCAAAGAGAAACTGCAGAAGCAAAGGCTGTGTACCTGGAGAATTCATGCATTTCCCATTACTTTCCAGCGGGGAGGGGAGGACAGACCTCCCCCAAGTTAGTCAAATAAGAGACCCAGCAGCAGTATAACAGTTCATGACAAGAAGGGGGATTGGAAAGAAAGGTAACTGTTTTCCAGGAGATGGTGGGGCTGTCCATGCCACTCCTGGAAGATTTGGCTACAGACTCAGAGATAAGGATGCTTCTAAGTTCCCACAGTCGGTATGTGAACCCAACTGAGGATCAGAAGGACTCTGTATGGTGAATGCACCACCATGTTTTGCAGAAAGCATAGTGTTTCCAAGGAAATCTCAGGAAAATTACAAAGTCTATAACTTGAGCAACAGTTGGACCCTCATTTGTTGGGGCAAAGGAAAAAAATTATAAATATTATCTGTGTCACTAACATGGGTTTACTACACTTCTTCTACCTCCAAATGCACTTTGCCTTGAATTCTTACCAAAAACCCGTGTCCTAGCAATATAGCAGCCTTACACTTCCCTACACATGGCACTGCTGGGAGACTCAACCTGCAACTCCATCACGTGAGAGTGGGGTGTGCTTGAAGTCTTTCATCAAGAAAAAAATGCAAATTGGTATCCATCTGGTCAGATGATGAAACTGTTTTGTGTCCAAAATGTTAACAATAAAGTTCACTTCCTTGTAAATGACAATTTTATAAAATTATAAGTAAATTGTCTTTGCAAAACATTAATTGTGAGTTATCGCTTGGACTCCAGTCACACAGGGGTCTGTCCATGTTCCAGGAGTAAGGGTGTACTTTCATTTGTTGTATTATACTCGTACCCCAACTTTTTTGGACCTCATGCAGCTTTAGCGAACAGCAGTTTCTCTAAGCTGATAAGGTTACAATGCTGTGGAATGAAAAAGCCGCTGCTGGCTTGTAATAGCGAGAACAGATGTTGACAAGACAAGAACTTCCTGCTATGGGGAACAAAGGCTGCATTGCACTGCAACCAATGGAGAAAATGCTGTCATTTGTTCAATTACCAAAACATAGCCCCATTTATGATATAATTTGGAATTCTGGTTCTACTGAGTTTTATGCTATATATGGTTTTATGCCTGCCAAAGCTATGATTTTCAACCCGAAATGTGATCTTGTGTTTGACCTTGGAACTGGTGCTCTAAGGCAGCCTATTTGGCCCTTGTGGCCATATATTAACACTAACTGGATTCGGAAATCTGAAGAACAAACGTGAGTGTGGGATATTAAAAGCTACAAACTTATTTCCAAACAAGTAGCCTCTGTTCATACATATTATGCTAGGTACCTAGATGGGAGCACCTTTTACTATCACACATGCTCCCAGGTTGTGTGTTAATAATGGATACAAGCTTTGACATTATACCAGTCCTGTCCTGCATGAGTAAGATGTATCATCAAATGTAGAAATATGGCAGGTTTCTTGGCAGCCATTTCTGGATGAACTATTTCCAGCAAAAGCAGTAACTTATCAAGCAGTTCCAAGTGAAGCACCCAACTAGGAACCTAACTTTACAATGACTGATAGACTCCCAGCTTTCAGAAATAAACCAATCACCAATTCTAAGCTGCATAAAGAGAAATCACCCCAGAATAAGAAATCACAACCAGGAAATGATAAACCATTATCAAAAGCAGCCCTGAAAAATCAAAGGAAATATAAAGCTAAGAAAACTGCAAAGCAGGAAGTAAGAAGTGACAAGAGTCCAGATTTGACACCTACCTCTGTCCCGCAGAGCACACCCTGAAATACAGTGTCTCAGTTAACATCTGGAAACACTGAGATAGATGAAAATCCAAGAATCTAAAAAGCCAAAAGCAACTGACTCTCAGTTAACATCTGGAAATCCTGAGATAGACGAAAAATTCAAGAACCTAAAAATCCAAAAGCAGCTGAACCTCAAAGAACACAGCAATTGAAACATAGCTAGAAAAACAATGAGTTAGAAAAATAAAAGATACTTCCCTTCTCCAAGAGCTGGAAGATTTGAAAATGGTTACTTAAAGACTCACAGAGAGCAGATTTATTAGAATAAATCCATAGAAACACATCTGGGTTAAATCCAGGAGAGCACCCTGAATATCCATCTACCCACACTTAATGCTCAAACATTATATTAACCATTTACCTAAGCTTTTGCACATTTGGGAAATTATGTATTAATGACCACTAAGTTAACATCTTTCAATGCAAGTTATAGAAAATATACATATGAATTTCTTAGATAAGTTTGACAGACTAAAAGACAAATATCTTGACATTCAGTAGAGACCAGTATTTACTATATAAATGAATATGGGTATTTTAAACTAAAACGAATAAATGTAACTCATTAGATCATAATCCAAAAGAAGTCAATAAAAACAAGGCAAACAAAAGTTTGCTTCTGTAACTTTAGAATGAACATTTGTTTCTTTCTCTTCAACTTATATTCACTCACTGATATGCTTTGGATGTTCATCTCTTCCAGATCTCATGTCGAAATGTGATCCCCAATGTTGGAGGTGGGGCCTAATGGAAGGTGTTTGTGTCATGGGGGTGGATCCCTCATGAATGGCTTGGTGCTGGTCTCATGATAGTGAGTGAGTTCTCATAAGATCTAGTTGTTTCCACTGTGAGTGGAAGCTTCTGAGGCCTCACCAGAAGCAGATGTCAGCACCGCACTTCTTGTACTATCTTCAGAACCATAAGCCAATTAAAAGTGTGTGGCACCTCCCCCTGCCCTCTTGCTCCCACTGTCACCATGTGACATGCCTGCTCCCCTATTCACCTTCCACCATGATTGTAAGCTTCCTGAGGCCCTCACCAGAAGCAGATGCCAGCACCACACTTCCTGTACTCTCTGTAGACCTATGAGCCAATTAAACTTCTTCTTTTCTTTATAAATTGCCCAGCCTCAGGCATTTCTTTATAGCAATGCAAAAATGGCCTAATACAGAAAATTCGTACTGGGGAGTAGGGCATTGCTATAAAGATACCTGAAAATGTGGAAGCAACTTTAGAACTAGGGAACCAACAAAGGTGAGAAGAGTTCGGAGGGCTCCGAGGAAGACAGGACGATAAGGGAAAGTTTGGAACTTCTTAGAGACTAATTAAATGGTTGTGACCAAAATACTATTAGAAATATGGATAGTGAAGGCTAGGCTGACAAGGTATCAGATGGAAATGAGGAATTTATTGGGAACCGAAGCAAAGGTCACCCCTGTTACGCTCTCCCAAATAATTTGGTTTCATTGTGTTCATGTCCTAGGGATCCATGGAAACCTGATCTTAAGAGTGATGACTTAGGGTATTTTGCAGAAGAAATTTCTAAGCAGCAAAATGTTCAAGAAGTGGCCTGGCTGCTTCCAACAACCTATAATCAGATAAGGGAGCAAAGGAATGACTTAAAGTTGGAATTTATGTTTAAGAGGGAAGCAGAGTATAAAAGTTTAGAAAATTTGCAGCCTGGCCATGTAGCAGAGAATTTAATCAGGCTGCAGAGAAACCACTTGCTAGAGAGATTAGCATGACCACAACAGATCCAAGTGCTAATATCCAAGACAATGGGGAAAAGACCTCAAAGGCATTTCAGAGATCTTGAAGGCAGTACTCCCCATTACAGGCCCAGAAGCCTAGGAGGAAAAAAATGATTTCCGGGGCCAGACCTGGGACACCACTGCCCTCCACAGGTTTGGGATGCTGCTTCCTGCATCCTGCCTGCTCCAGCTCCAGCTGCAGCTCCTAAGTCCCCAGGTATGCCTCAGGCCACCACTCCAGAGGTTGCAACCCATATGCCTTGGTGGCTTATGTGGTGTTAAACCTGCGGGTGCACAGAATGCAAGAATGAAAGAAGCTTGACAGCTTCTACCTAGATATTAGAGGCTATATGAGAAAGCCTGGGTGCCCAGATAGAGGCCTGCTGCAGAGGCAGAACCCCCACAGAGAACTTCCTCCAGGGCAATGCTGAAGGGAAATGTGGGGTTGGAGTCCACATGTTCAAGTCACCACTGGGGCACTGCCTAGTGGAGCTGTGGGAAGGGAGCCACCACCATCCAGACCCCAGAATGGTAGATACACCAGCATCTTGCAGCCTATGCCTAGAAAAGGCATAGGCACTCAACTTCAACCCATGAGAGGAGTTATGGGGGATGAATCTTGCAGAGATACAGAGGCAGAGCTGTCCAAAGCCTTGGGAGCCCACCCCTTGCACCAGTGTGCCTTGCATGTGGGACATGGAGTCAAAGGAGATTATTTTGGAGCTTTAAAATTTAATGACAGCCCTGTTGGGTTTTAGACTTCTGCGGACTTATTGCCTCTTTCTTTGGGCCAATTTATCCCTTTTGGAAGGGTAATATTTATCCAATGCCTGTAGTACCATTGTATCTTGGGAGGAGATAACTTGTTTTTATTTTATGGGCTTGTAGGTAAAAGGAGATGAGCTTCAGATGAGACTTAGTACTTTGAACTTGATGCTGGAATGAGTTAAGACAGAAGAGCTGGCAGGGAAGGATTGTATTTTGTAATGTAAAAAGAACATGATATTTAAGTGGCCTGGGGAGGAGTTACAGAGTTTAGATGTTTGCCCCCTTCAAATCTCATGTTGAAATGTAATACCCAATGTTGGAGGTATGACCGAATGGGAGGCGTTTGGATCATGGGACAGATCCCTCATGAAGGCCTTGGTGCTGTCCCCTTGATAAGTGAATTCTCACAAACTCTGGTTGTTTTAGTGTGTGGCACCTCTTCCCTCTCTCTCTTGCTCCCACTTTCACCATGTGAGATGCCTGCTCCCCCTTCACCTTCCACAATGTGTGGAAGCTTCCGAGGCCTCACTAGAAGCAGATGCCAGCACCAAACTTCTTGTACTATCTTCAGAACCATAAGCCAGTTAAACCCCTTTTATTTATCAATTACCCAGCCTCATATAGTTCCTTATAGCTGTGCAAAACTGGCCTAATACATTCACCGAATTGCTTGACATAAACTGAAGCAGTAAATTTGGGGAAAACTGAATTTCTTTCTAGTCCACTACCTTAGGAGGGCCTTAAAATTCCATTAGTGCAGTTTTAAACTAGGACTCAGGCCTTGCTCTATTCAATGAGTGTGTATATTTGAGGAGCCTCAGAAGAGTCCGAATACACAGTCAAGTGTTGTCATTCTCCTCATGAAAGGAATTTGGGCAATCTCTTTGATGGAACAGTCAATGATGGAGCTGGACACACAATTCTGGTGTGCTGAGCCACTCATTTATTTATGCATACTTATTTTGTGCCTCCTACAAGCTAATCTTTGTGTGAATACAGCCAAGATATCATGAAAAGTCCCATGTGGAGTCTGTTTGGAAGGACATTAGTAATACATTTGAAAGGTTCCAGCAGATAACACAACTGAAAAAAAAAAAAAAAAGAAACTAAAGTACTAGAATGAGAAAAAAAGAATACTAAGTGACAAGACAGTCACCCAGAGGGTAGAGGCTCCATTTAGCTGCTGACCTGTGATTCCACTGTGGAGAGGACGTGAGAAGTTCCGTTTCCTGCAGCTCTCTCTGAGGCCACAGTGGCTGACACAGAACTGCTCTGCAGCAGCAGGTCTCTGCCTGGGCAGTGTCTAGCAGAGGCAGGTGATGGCTGCAGAGAATGGAGAGGGCACTATCTGCCTGGAGAGTGGTAGGTCTGCTGTGGATTTTCTCTGCTTTCAGTTTTATTTTGAATACAGGTTTGAATTGTGGACACTGTTGCAGAACATGGAATCTCTCAAGTTTTCTACATAGCCGATTCTAGGTGTGATCACAATCCACACCTGGTTCTGGAGAACGACACCACTTTCCTCCTGTGGAGAGGCAGGATGCTATAATCAAACTGCAGTATGTGGAGGCAGACTGTGACTTGGGGAGCGTGTTCCCGCTTGCTGGTTCTTAACACTACATTGATGGTGGCCAGGCAAAAGACAAACAGGCATGCGTGACAAGAAACTGACCTTAGGTGGAGTCCCAGAGAAAGTCTTGGAATGCCACCTTCTACTGCTGTTGCTCTATGACCCCCATCCTTTTCTTAATCTCTTGGCTGGAGAAACTTTAGGAAAAGCCTTTCCTTCCCTCAGCTCCTGGAAACTCATTTGACGTCTGGTTCCTGTCATCCTTGCAGCCTAACCTTTTCTCTGGGAGAACCTTATTGAAGAGTGTGACCAAGAGATTTATTCTCAGGGCTGCCATCAGAGATAAAAGAAGGGTCTGGGAATGCAATGAAGAATTAGAAGCCTCAAAATCAAGCCATGTTTCACAGGTTCCATTTGCACTTGGGGAGGGGAGGGGAGAAGAGAAAAGAAGGATGTTTCCGCGCTTGCTCCTGCTGCGCTCCAGCTGAGAAACCACACAGCGACCATACTGCTGGACTCCTCTCCTTGCCCATGACACTCGCTATGGGAATAGGGACCCAGGTAGCATATTTGTCATTCACACTTTCCTGAAATCAGCATCATACAATCACCAGCTTAGTTAGCATCTGCTCTCTGTCCATTCCATAATAAATACCTCTCATTTTGTTCACATTGATATACAGTTTACTGAGTCCTTTCACATTAGTTCACTCAAATCAATTTCCTGAGGAAAGCACCATGTGAGGTTTTTGGGGGTCTAACAGTGAACAAGACTTGGAAGGCCCTTGTCCTCAGGGAGCTTACAGCCCAGTGGGGAGACAGGCATGGCCAATACAAGAAATCAATGACAGTAAAGTAATTGCACGTTGCTGTAAGTGTTGTAAAGCAAACAAATAGGACCTGAGATAATGCATATACTATTAAGAATTATACTAAATGCAAATCAATACAATTCTCAAGTTAAAAGGCAGGAGAGGAAGTGGGAGTGACTGCTTGATGAATACCTTTGGAGGTAATGAAAATGTTTTGGAACTAGATAACAATGATAGTTGCACAACACTGTGAATGTACTAAATGCCACTGAATTGTTCAATTTAAAATGGTTTAATTTCATGTTATATGAACTTCACCTCAATAAGAAACAAAGAAACAATACTCTGTGCTTATCTGCTCATATATCTGATATCACTCATCATAATCATATCCAACTTTATTTGCTGGAAAACTACAAGTTTATGTTTTGTTTTGTACCACAATACCCATTCAAATTTGATATAGACTTAAAATCTTCTACTATCTTATATGTAAGTATATATGTTACATAGTACATATGTTACATAGCATGATACGTGTTACATATTTTATTTATATAAAACATGTGTTTTATATATACATATAATTTTTCTATATGTACAGTGTTTAACTTTGACACAAGGCTATCTCCATACTTTGAGTTCCTACATAACAAATTGCAACTTAGCATATAAACAAAGTGAAACCTAATTTAGGAGTATAATTTTTAAGCTTGTTGCAACAAACAGCCAGATATCAGCCAATCATAAGCAATCAAGCAGTCAAGCTTCAGCCAATCACAGGCAGCCAACTGATAAGGCCATGTCCTAATAAGGCAATGCCTAACTACAACTAATGAAACTGTTTCTGGGCTTTACTTCCAGGTTCTGTCTGTAAATGCTCACTGCTCATGTAGAGTGGAGCTCTCTGAATCTCTTCTGGTTCTGAATGCTGCCTAATTCATGAATTATTCTTTGCTCAAATACAATCTGTTAAATTTATTTTGTCTAAAGTTTTTCTTTTAAGAATAAATAATTGAATTGCCTTTTGCTATTAACATAGACCCATTTCCCTTCATAGAAGGGCAGCAGCCATCTTGTGTGAAATTCCTGTGTCTCATTGTCTGTAGTAAATTTTTCCTTAGTCTTTTCCTCCAGGCTGAGCTATCCCAGGATTCTTTGTATTTTCTTCCTGATCAAGTTTCCCATCCCTTAAAGTCTTACTGTGATTATCTGTAAAGCCCACCCTATGGTCTTCATATTCTTTCCTCACTGAGGTTACCTTATGGGGCTCTTTGCAGTGTTCTCTCCTACAAGGGTACCCCTGGATCATGCCAGATAGGCACCTGCACTGAACACAGAGGCTCCACATGCTGGGATATGTTGTCCTGGCTCCATCTTTCATAATTCGAACCCTTTCTGCACTCAGCGAGCTCTCCTGAGTTTTGGTTTCACCTGTCCATTCTGCCTCTCTGGGCCAGCTCCACACTGGTCTCCACACTAGTCTCTTAGAAATACATTTCTGATATCTTCTCTAATTGAATAAAGTGATCGAATTGTTCAAATATCATGGAGATGAATGCCTTACTCAAAGAGAGCAGACAGTATTCGTATGCTCCAGCCTTTACACAAGAAAGATCACGCATGCATTGCACTGCATAGATGTGTGCCCCTGGCAAGAGCCCCTGGCTTGGGCATTTGTCCTGAACAGCCATCCTGCATTCCTCCTATAGTTGATATCCCTCTTCTCTCCCTGGTTCCTCATCTTCCTAGTTATTCTTTACCTGGTTTCGTGCCTTTAGTCTTCGTTTTTGCTCTTCCTCTTTGTTTTAATAACTTGTTGTGAACGCTTTTCCTGGGTTGAAAAATTGTTTTCTATTCTGTTTGGCTCTTAACTTTACATGGCTTGAACATGCCCTCTGGTTGCTTTGGTACATGAGAATTACATGCACAGGAGTTTTGTCCCCACTGAACAATTTCATCAGCTGAAGAGAGGAAGCAGGTGGCATCACAGTCTGTGCCATATTCCAAACACGTATCTTTGCTCCCAAGTAAAATTAGTTACGTAAGGACAAGAAACTCACAATATGTAAACAAAAACCACAAAGGAAGTGCTCAGAAAATGGTTTCCAAGGTGGATTTTCTCTAACTGAACAAGGACCCAGGCATCATTCCCTTCCGTCCCTTGAAACTGATGACTTCTTCAGGTTCCCACGAAACAGATTCTGTACTACATTGACACTTGATATGGGTCCGGTTAATTCTAAAACTCTGTGAAGTAGATGGGACAGCATCGTTATCCTTTCCTAGCAAAGGAAAAAAAGAAAAGACCTGTAAGCTGAAAGGATTTACCCTCTGTTATGCAGGAATTTATTGTGGTTTGAGTCTTTGCTTGTCTGAAAATATCTTTATTTTCTCAAGCTTGTAGAAGCATTGCTTTCCAATGCTCTCCAACTTCCAACATTGCTATCAAGTCAGCACCTCTCATTCTAATCCTGTACATGTTAGCTGTATTTATTTCCTCTCTTTCTCTCTCACCTTTCTCAGTTTTAGTATCGTGTCTTTATTTCTGAAATTTCACAAAGATATCACTGGTAGATTTATTTTTTATGAATTTATGTGAATTTATGATGCTGCATACACAGAGGTTTTTCAATCTGAAACCTCAAGCTTACTGGTTCTGGGCATTTGTCCAGTATTATTTTTCCAATAATTTCCCTCTAATTGTTTTCTCTGTTCTCTGGAGTGCTTCTTAGTTAGATATTGTTCTAGTGAATTGAACCTCTAATTTTTTTTTTTTTTTTTTTTTTTTTTTTTAGATGAAATCTCGCTCTGTCTCCCAGCCTGGAGTGCAATGGTGACATCTTGGCTCACTGCAACCTCTGCCTCCCAGGTTCAAGTGATTCTCTCCTGCATCAGCCTCCTGAGTAGCTGGGATTACAGGAACATGTCACCACACCTGGCTAATTTATGTATTTTTAGTAGAGACGGGGTTTCACCATGTTGGTCAGGCTGGTCTTAAACTCCTGACCTCGTGATCTGCCCGCCTCAGCCTCTCAAAGTGCTGGGATTACAGGTGTGAGCCACCATGCCTGGCCTCTAATTTTACATCTAGCTATTTTTCATTAATCACTACTATGCCTTTTTGTCTGCATTCTGTGTTTTACCACTTTACCTACCACTATTTTGTAGATTTAGTCTTGATCTGTTGCCCAGGCTGGAGTGCAGAGGCATGATCTCAGCTCACTGCAACCTCCACCTCCCTGGTTCACGCAATTCTCCTGCCTCAGCCTCCCAAGTAGCTGGGATTACAGGTGCACACCACCACGCCTGGCTAGTTTTTGTATTTTTAGTACATATGGGGTTTGACCATGTTGGCCAGGCTGGTCTCAAGCTCCTGACCTCAAGTGATCCACCCACCTTGGCCTCCCAAAGTGCTGGGATTACTGACATGAGTCTCTGGGCCTGGCCTAATGTTTTTAAATTAAAGTCTTTTTTTTTTTTTTTTTTTTTTAATTTCTGAGCCATCTTTCTTGTTTTCTTATTGAGTTTTTTTTTTTTTTTTTTTTTTTTAGCATCTCAGTTGAGATAAAAGGCAAGATCGTGACTTAAGGGAAGCAGCCTGCTCTGAGTTTCAAATACAAAAGTGGTCTTTTTGTTAGAACAAACAGCTTGAGAAAAAGGGGTCACTGAAACTAATTGTTTTTTATTATCAAAAAAATTCAGTGCTCGTGGAGAACAATGTTTGAGAATCCATTATATTCTGAAATAATTGGAGATTATGTATTCCAGGTTTTATCACAATTATCTTAAAAATCAATACATTTTTAGAATCAATAATTAACTATTTATTTAGCTAACCCACTACTTCCTACATTCCAAGTCTTCCTCAGTTTAACTATTGATATTAGTTTGCTTGAATAGATTTGCCAGAAATTTCTGATAATAGGGCTTATGATTAGTAAACTTTGGGTCCTTAAAAGAAAGGGCTCAAAGTTGTTCAAAACAACTATTTTTAACCTTGTAATTTTGGGGGCTTGGATTAGAATTCTAGCTCAAAATCACACATTACAAAATTTTAAAGATACTGATCTATTGCTTTCAGAAATTTCTTGCTTTTAAGAACTCTGATTCCAATCTGGTATGCATTCCTTTATAGACAACCTGTAGTATTTTTTGTTTGCTTCGTTAGCTCTTAGAACTTCTTTTTCATTATTGGCTTTCTGAAATGTCACCACACGGTGTGCTTATGGTTTGTCTGTTACAGTTATCCTATTTAACACCCAGTGAGTTACTTCTATTTGAGGATTCATGTCTTCATTTATGAAAAAAGAAAAAAGTCTTCTGTTATTTATTTTGTCCCTTCAATTCTCATTTCTTTTTCTTTTTCAAGTCCTATTAGATGGAATTTGGAACTCTGATAAATCCACTTTGTCTCACAATGTTCCTTTAATATTTGGGGATACATTTACAACAATTCTTTGTTGTCATTTCCCAGTTTACAAATTCAGTTTTCAGCTATGTTTATTCTGTTCCTTAATCCACTATTTTTATTTCATTTATCTTTTTTCCCTCCAGATCTCAAAGTTTTTGCTTTAATTTATATATAAAATACTCCAATCCATTTCTGTGATGTTATATGTGTTAATATTAACTACACTTGTTCTTAATAATTTCTTGATTTTTTAAACTTCCTTTACTATCGTGATATCTTCTTCATGTAATTTGAAATTAATGTATTCAACTTGTCCTTTTGATGATGTTGATTTCCGGCCAGTGTTTGGAGATTCTTGATTGTATGGCCATCTTTGCTTTTGTTTCTTTGACTGAGAGGGGAATTGAACATATATTTCTGCTGGGTAAGGTTTGCTCTGTGTGTGTGTGTGTATACATACATGTTTCTACTTATATTTTTTTGTATTAAATGAATGAAAAACAAGTCTCTGTCTTCACAGATTAGTTATAACCTATGGCATCAGTCTGTCCAGAAAGGGAGTCTATCCTGGAATTTAAGTAATTTTTGCTGGTAGACAAACCAGTAATGCCAATTACTAACTCTATGACTTTGGATAAATTATTTGGCTTCTCTGCACCTCAACTTTCTTAGCAAAGTGAATACAGCTCAAGAGTAATGGGAGGATTAAGTGTGCTCTTGCAAATCTGTACACTAGTGCCCGGCACTAGCAAACAGTAACAGAAGTGTTAACTGCTATTTTGGTTGTCTCCAATTAGAACCTACTAGTGGAGAAATTGACATGGAAAGGAAGGAGTCATTTAGTGGAATTGGTAATGTGATGTTGGGTGAAATACTTTGATCCAAGAAATGTCCTTGTCCTTGCATCCTCGCTCACCATCCCCTTATAGAAATCCTTGGTCCCCCTATGTCTCATGTCCTGAAACGTCGGGTGGGAGAGGCCCTGAGACACATCCACACAGCTCTGCAGCAAGGCGGTGAGCACACTAGGCCACGCCTGAGCATGAGGAGAAGAGAACACTGTAACTGCCAGAGGTTTGCAGCTTTCTCTGAGGGTGGGAACCCACGTCCCCCCTCAGGGTTTCATCCTGCAGGCCCATCTGTTCTGTGTTTTTGCTTTTGATTTCCACTGGTAGCTCTTGTAGACAGCTGAGCATCTTTTCTCCCAAGAAGTGAGCAAGAAAACCTTAGCCAAAATCAGCAGCTGTTGGTGTGCTTAATAGAGAAAATATCTCCCAGAGCTGCCAAGGCCACATGATACAATGGGATCCAGGAAGCCCAAGGTTCTTTTCCCAAGGCACAAAGCAAATTTTAGCACACAGAACCTTCACTTGGCTCACTTCCGCCCTTGGGTCATAAGTGCAGGACCCCATACTCATTCCTCAGAGGTGCTGCCCAGCCATTCGGAATGGACCGTGGTGGTCCATGGATGTCTGGGAAGTGGTTTGCTTCTAGTCTGTGCTCTTTCCCTGTGGCTGCAAGTTTGCTGGGGCCGGATTCCCAGGCTCTCCGACAGCAGGAGTGCACACACCCTGACCCAGTCTGGATTATGTCCCTCTGTAGACTGGCCATCATTCCCACCTCTCAGGTTTCAAATCAGGCTATAAGTGCAGATTTCATACCAATCTGTGGGGTGTGGTTTGCCCAGCTGGGACCTCTGGGGCCTTCAGAGGAGTGGAGAGGAGACAGAGTACTGACAAGTTGGGCAGACGACCTTCAAGATCAATTAACACTCGCTGATTGCCACTAACTCTTCAGTTCTAATCCTAGCAGATGAGCAACAGGGCCCGTCACTTCCCCCAGGCCTCACATTCCAAGTTCTGTACTCTCTCCTCTGCTCTTACCACCCCACCCTGAAGGATCCAGGAAAGCCACACTACCCTTGGCTGCCTGGACTTCCCCCTCCAGCTGAGCTGCTGAGAGGCTGGAGGACCGTGGGGTGGAGCAGACTTCTGACTCTCTGAGGAAGAATCCAGCTGAGAGCCCCTCTTCTTAAGTGCTTCCAACCCAGGCAGTCGGGGTAAAGCAGGTCTGCAAACAGGGTGAGCAGAGGTCAGAAGGGAAGAGACAGCCTCTGCAAACATCAACACCATGCCCTAGAACTGAGGCCCCAGCTGGAGCCTCGCCAGCAGCCTCCCAGCTAATCAAGAAAAAGATCCGGAATCGGGGACAAGGAAGATGCATCAGAGCCAAGCCTCACGCCGGATCCAGCCTGATGTTTCTTGGTGCCATTGACAGTCCTGGCTGCATTCTGCTTGCCCGAGGTCAGTCCTGCCACCAGGTCAGGGCTGGTGTAACTGCCCTCCCTGCCAGGCCTTAGTCCCATTTCCTGGAATTAGACCTCATCTTCCTATTTCCTCTTGGGGGGCTTGTAGGGATGGGCTTTTCCTGATGATGGGCAGGGCTTTTTCTGGTGCCAGTGACAACTCCGGGGTTGCAGCTGTAACGTTTCCCATTGCTCCTTCCATCCAGACATCCTCTCACCTCACCTGTGGATTTCAACAGTTGCCCAGACTAGACCTTAGTTTTCATTTGATATCAGGGACATAGAGGAAGAAACAGGGGCTTTAGCGCTAGATCTCTGTCAAAGTCCTGGTTCTGCATTTACTACCTGTGTGGCTTTGAGCAAGTCGCTTACCCTCTCAGAGCCCCATCTTCCCCCACAGAGAAATGGGAGAATGGAAGCTATCACAGTGGCTTCCATCTAGAAGGAGCTCCTGCCAGCCCTTCTCTAACAGATCAGAGGATTGGATGTGCATCCACCACTCCCTGGCATTTAGAATCTCAGCCACGTGCAAGTTCTGGCTTGGCCATCTGCTCCATTGCTCTCAGCACACCACTCTGCATGGTGGGACAGTTCCCCATCTATGGTGCCCTCCTGAGCCATCCCTGACCAGGCTTCGGTCTCCTTGGACAACTTTTATTACGTGGTCTGCCCACAGTGGGTGGCCCTGGCTGCTCCCAGGTCAGGGACCATGGCACTCAGCCTGCATCTCAGGAGTACCTGTCTGCATTTTACACCTAGCAGTTTCTCCATGAAGACTTGCTGGATTGAAAAGATTTGAGAACATGGCACAAGGTCAACAGCTGCGGGTTGGGGATCAAGAGAACCTCAGCTTCATACTCTTAACTTTACTCAAATTAACCAAACACTTCAGTATAAATGCATCCTCAAAACAGTTCCTCCCATGTGTCTTCTGCCTTAGAGAATGACACCAGCTCCCACTCAGTGCCAAAGCCTGGGCTTCATTTCTCACTGTGCCCTTCACCCACCCTCCCCATTCCACCACCCTCTCTATCACCCTCTCCACTACCCTCTCCATTGCCCTCTCAACCACCCTTTCCATCATCCTCTCCAACACCCTCTCCATCACCCTTTCCACCACCCTCTCCACCATCCCCTCCACAACCATCTCCATCATCCTCTCTACCACCCTCTCCATCACCTTCTCTACAAACCTCTCCATCACCCTCTCTACCACCCTCTCCATCATCAGCCTCTCCATCACCCTATGCTTCACCCTCTCCCTCCTACCAATCTCCACTATCTGTGGCTTCTGCTTCCTTTGTCTTATATCTCACATTTAGTCTCTAGAATGCACATTAGTTTAGTGACCAGAGAAGAGGTCCCATGCCCCTGGGTTTTCACTAATGTCACTGCCACCACATGCGTGATCTCATGCCAGCAACATCTTTCTCCCAGCCTGAATAACTCTTACTCATCCCAAAGACCTCAACTCCAATATTGCCTCTTCTAAGAATCCATTCTTGCCTCTTTCCAAATTGGATTAGGTGTTCGCCCTCCCAGCCTATATGGATTAGATGTCCACCTGCTCAACCTATATGCTCCCTTCACACCCCCATAGAGTAATTGTCATTCTTTGTGAATACTGCTAGTTTTCTTGTCTGTGTTCAACATTAGATGGAGTACCCTCCAATGGCAGGGATGGTGTTGGTCCTTTTCAATGTGATGTTCATTCCTAGCAGGCTACAGACAGGGTTTAGTAAACACTTGACATTTCTTGAGTGGATAAGTTCTCCTTCTGTAGAAATGAACTCGCCAAAGGTGTAGGTAAGACTCTCCCAGATTAAAGGCTGAGGAGCATGACCACTAAATTCATCATGCAAACCTGGGTTGGATCCTGGACTAGGAAAGAGCCATTCATGGGACAATTGGTAAAATCTGCATAAAGTCTATGGATTAGACGAATGTTCTATCAATGTTAATTTCCTGATGTTGTTCCCTGTACTCAGATGGCCTGAGAAACTAACATCTAGGAAATCTGAGCCGAAAAGTATATGGGAATTCTTTATTCTTTTTTTCACCTTTTTCGTAAAGTATAAAATTATATAAAATTGAAATTTAAAAATATAGACAAAATAAAGGTGTATATTAATTGAAAAGAGTGAAAACTAACTTCAGGATTCCCTCAGAACTTGATTTTTTATTAGCAAATTTATCACCATTTCCTTTTCCTTCTGCTTCTCCTTTTTCTATAAAAAGCAGGATCTGTGTGACAGGGAGTGGGAGGGACTCACTGCTGAGAGCCTGCATGACAGGCATGTGTGTGATGAGTAGGCCCCTGAACCCTGCTGGGTGCCACCAACCAGCCTAGCAAGTGACTGCAGAGCCCCTGATGGTCAAGGTGGACCAGGCCGGCCCAACACACCAGCCCAAGTGCCTCCCGCTGGACGTGCTGGGCAAACGATTCAACTGGACTCGGGTAAACACCAGAGCTGCTTCCTACCGTACTGAGGACAGCACCCGGATGTTCATGGGAATGGGTTTCACAAACAGAGAAGACCCCCCAGGAAGGGGAGAGCCCAGCCCAACCCTGAGCTCCACCCCGTCTTTCATCCTCAAGCCAAGAAGGCTTGTCCTCCGCCTAGTCCTCAGGGTGCGGACAGACCGTCTGAGTCTCAGAGTTGGGGCCTTCCCTTCAGATATCAGGAGTGCAGGAGAGGTTGCAGGTGAAACCCCAGGCCTAGTTCATCAGCTTGAGCCCCAAAGCTGGACAAACATCCCCTGTGGCAGCTGGCAGGCCTGCGCCCTCCAGGAGTACAGCTGGTCCAGGCCATCCTTCCCGTCCAAGCCTTGCAGACCTGGGAGTCATGCCACTGCTTCCTCCTACAGCTGCAGAGCCCCTGCACTCAGAGGCAGGATACCCCAGGTTTAGCCACCCAAGCTCCAGAAGAAGGGCAGCCAGCCTTGGCTTGGGCATCTGGGGCAACATGGTAAGCACTTTCCCACAGCACTGCCCCCAGGGCTGTTCAAAAGCTACTCTTTGGAATGAAATAAAATCTGCCCCCAGCAACTTCCACCTACAGATCAAAGTCCTACCCTATGGTGATTACACAGAATCGGTTTGTTTTCTCTACCTTGTAGCAGTCCTTTAAACATCTGGAGATAGTAACCGTTTTCCTCCAGTCTTTTTTTAGACAGCACTGTGGGATTAGATAGTTCTTCCACTCGTCTTCAAACAGCATGGTTTCTAGATCACTCAAGATGTTATCACTGTCTCACATACTCACTTTCAAGGTTCTTTCTATAATGCAATGGACAATGAGACTACAAAGTTCCAGACAAACTAGCCAGCACAGAAGACAATAGGGCCATTGCCTCCTCTGACCCACACCCCATTTTTGCATTAATGCATCCCATCATGGCCTTGTTAGCAATGTGTGACGTTATTGCTCCCACTGAAGCTGCAAGACACCCACAAACTCAAAAACATTCACTCTCTCATATTTGCACAATTAACTTTTGAATGCAAAATAGATGTTTTATGTTAATTACTGCTAATATTATATATGTTAGTTTTGTCTCTGCGGTTAACACAATTTGATAACTATTCCTTAGCCTCCCAAGAGCATAGGAAGTCCCTTTTAATGACGTGCATGGTGGCTCCAAGCACGTAATCTGGGATGGGAGAGTGTGCAAAAAGACAAAGTTCCACAGGGCCCTGCCCAACTGACAATGCTCCCTTATTCCTGGGGAAGCCAAGCAGAGAACACTCCAATGCCTTGGACCATGGATATGAGGCATTGTGAAGGGACTGTATGCTCTAGAGAGGGTGTAAGGGGATGCGAGGGATGCTGGAGGCAAAGTGCACCTCTGGACATGCGCGCATTTGGAATCCAGTCAGGAACCAGGAGGCCTATGGGCCTGGAGGGAGGGTCCTGGCAGCCCAGACACCCCTCCCCACACCCACAGGAGTTAAAACAAAGGCATCACTCTGCTTCATCACTTCTAGAAGAAAGAGAGGCAAGGAAATTGAATGTACACTTCACAAAGGGTCTGATTTACTACTTCTGAAAAAAATGCTGAACCTTTTTCATTCTGATGATATCCAGACTCCAGAGGGGCAGCAGTTCACTTCAGCAGTAGACAGTAATGTAGGTCTCTGCTCTGGAACTGCAAGCCATAGTCTGCAAGAAGAAACCCCATCTAGGAAAGTGGCACCAAGAAAATGCTTCCTGCCAAGACAATGTATTAAATTTATCCCTTACAAACACATCTCAACTGGGGCTACTTCTGCCTCAGTGAACTGTCAGAAAGGAAGGCAATGTGGTGATTTTTCTTTCATCACATAAAAGAAGTCAGTAAAGTGGAGCACTAGGATTTTACTAGCAAATGCATCAACAACGGACACAAGGTAGCCTTGACCTCATGCAGGATTCCACAGATGTTAAAGTGTCTCTACAGATGAGTGGGGTCACCTGTGGCCAAGTGGTTCCATCATTAAACCATCGAAGGATTAGACCATGTCTAGTATAGGGTTCATTGAAAGCAACTTCCGGGTGGTCACAGCAACAATTGGAAGGTTTGGGGTACTTACTGTGGTCCCAAGAGGTATATGTGGTCTCTGGGCATGGATGATACTCATTCATTTCATGTTGGTCCAAAGGCATGGTATTTGGTGAATGTTTTACATCATTTCTGCTTTGAAGTTGTGGTAATTTGTTGTTTCATTTAAGATGTTCATTTTCTCCCTCTCCTTTCTCTACTAGTTTTGGTTTATGTTTTCAGCAGTACTCAAAGCAACTTTAACCATAAATCTCAGTGCCTTGAAATTATTTTAATTAAACAAAAAACTCATATTTAATATAAAACAAATGTATATTAATTAAAACTCTGAAGACAGACTTAGTAGAGGTTTAAATTTTAAACCAAACCAATCAGAAAAAAGAACCAACAAAAATTTAATAAATGGCAAAATTTGGGAAGAAAGTAAACAATAATAGCTGATGGAGCATTTAGTTGGTGCCATGCACTATTCTGAACATTCTATAAATATCAAAGAATTATTTCACAATCCTATGAGTTATGCATCTTAAAGACAAAAAACCTTAGATGCAGAAAGGTTAAGTGGTTTTCTTATGATGGCCTTTCTAGTAACTTTAAGAACTAGAATTTGAATGCAAAATCCCCACCCTTAACTATTATACTGCTTCTTTCTTGTTATAAAGTATATTAAATAGAAGTCAAAAATTATAGCAATTGTATAAATAATTCCAAATATATCACTGATTATAATAACTATTACTGGGCTAAATTTTCCCCTTGAAAGGCAAATTATGTCAACTTAAATGTACTGCTTACTTAATACAAAAATCTTATACACAAACACATACAGGATTGAAATTAAGACAGACAACAGTACCAGAGTTGTCACAGAGGCCTGCTAATCTCCCGCTTCTCACATTTCTAGAGAGGTAAGCATGCCACTCCAGCCATTGGCTGGTCCCCCTTTCCACTCCCTCACATGCAGGTCTCTATCCAGAAGGAAATTATCTGACCCTGGAAATGCAGCGAAGGTAACTTCTGTTGGATTCTCGTGACCACTTTACTGAATTCCCCACATTAAAAGGTGAGCAGGGAGGGCATGTTCTACTTTCTCCTGCAGCTTCCAGGACCTGCCTGTGCTTTGTCATTGCAGGGCTGGGCACACTGCTGCCTCTGGGAAGCAGTACTCTTCTCATGCTCCTCGCTCCCAGGCTTTGGTTAGTTGAGCACCTTAGTCATCCAGTCTGCAGGACCAAGAATCTCCAATTCGGAGAAGAAGAAAAAGGAAAAGGAAATTCCATTTCTCCCTTAAGCACAAGACTACTTTTCCATAATAAAGCCACCTCTGTTCTTAGGACTCATCCAGCTGTGCTCCCAGTGGATTAAGAACCCAAAAGAGATGTGCAAGTATATATCTCCCTCCAAAACCTGGATGGGATTTTAACAAACATGTCAGAAATTGAAAGAACCAAGAGCACAAAAAACCAAGGGTGTAAATAATAAAACGAACAAACTTGATTGTGTAGCTAGAGACAGAAAACAGAAAAAGATATGGAGATGTTGTTTCTACCTAAAACAATAAATAATAAACAAAAATATTATAAAAGTCTACTGTGTGCAGTACCCCCTCATTATCCCCAAGAGATTTGTTCCAAGATCCCCAGCAGATGCCTGAAACCTTGGATAGCACCAAACCCTATATACTGCTTTTTCCTGTACATACACACCTATGATAAAGTTCAATGTACAAATTTGGCACAGTAAGAGATTAACAATAATAGTAAAGCAGAATAATTATAACAATATACTCATGAAAGTTATATGAATGTGGTCTCTCAAAATATCTTACTGCACTGTATTCACCCTTCTTGTGATCTGTAGATCTCATCATCACAACAATTAGTAAGTGACCAACAGGCAGGTAGCATAGGCAGTGTGGATACCTGGACAAAGGGATGATTCACCTCCCCGGTGAGATGGGGAGGTGAATGGCACCAGATTTCATCATATTACTCAGAATGCATGCAATTTAAAACTTATGAACTCTTTATTTCTGGGAGTTTCCATCTAATATTTTTGAACACCTGTTCACTGGGGTAACTAAAACTATGGAAAGCCAAACTGCATATGAGTGAGGACTACTGTACTTTGCTCCCAATAAAATTTTAATTTTGAAAGAGGAAAAATTATAACAACTCCATATGTAGAATAACCCAGAAACTAAGAAGAAAGAAATAGCCTCTCTCCCCAAAATGAGGTTAACATTTAAAAATACAAAACAACTTCAAAACCATATTTAGACTTAAAAAGAAATCAAAGGTAAAACGGCTCTTTAAAAGGAAATGTAATTCAGAACATTATCCATTGAAACCTCTAAGATATGGCCAAAAAGTACTCTAGTACTCTAAGGAGCAATTATAGCCTCAAATGCATTGGCTTCAAAATATACTGAAAATGAATTAAAATATTGTACTGAAGTAACCTTCGATTTCAGAAGAACTCCAGAGTAAACACAAAACAATTTTAACAGAGGAAAAAATACATTAAGTTAAAATACAAGTTAATGAAATAAGAATGATTATTAAATAAGAATGAATTAAAAGAAGGTGATAAAATACCAGCAGTTCTCTCTGAATGGAGGGCTCACACCTGCCTAACCCTTTGCTGGAGTAATCTCTGAGCTGCAGTCTCAGATTACCTGATGCCCCACAGTCACTCTCGCTGAAGCTGGAGGGTTTAGACCCACCTAAGGCATCACAATGCCTCAGTGATGGTAAACACACCTCAGAAGCCTCTCAGCCCATCTTTCCGCAGCTCTACTCAGAAAGCTGTTTCTCAGTTGAGCCACACTCTGACAGTTCTTAACCCTAGACAAAGGAGGAGAGAAGATATATGTGTCAGGCAGAAGTGGCCTCTCTCTCCTTTGTGCAAATGCACCACCAGGGCACTCAGACTGCATCCACTGCAGGGAGACAAAAGAGGAGAGCAGGGCCAGAAGAGGAAGTTGCCCTTATGGACTTCCAAGTGCTTGATCGGCTCCCCTTGCATGGATCAGTGACAGCCACTTCCGGGAGACATCTTGGGCTGAGCTATTAACACTCAACTCCTCCTGCCTGCACCTTGTGGAGGGAGCAGCTGGTCAAGCACTGAGTCCAAGGAGAAGGTCTGGCCTCCTCCCCTGAGAGGAAGAAGGATGGGGACAACCAGGAACAGGGAGGACTGGGGCTTCTCTAGGAGACCAGGCCCTCGCAGGAAAGAGAAGCCCCACAGACATGAGGGCTGGCTGAGCTTTGCCCATTGGGCAGTACTATGGACTGAGCTATGTCTCCCCCAAAATCCAAGTGTTGAAGCCCTAGCCCCAGTATGACAGTATTTAGAGGCAGGGCCTTTAAGGAAGTAAATAAGGTTAAATGCAGTCATAAGGATGAGGCCCTGATCCAACAGGACTGCTGTCCTATAGGAAAAGGAAAAGACACGAGAAGTACACACACAGGGAAAAATCCACGTGAGGACACAATGAGAAGGCAGCCATTGCAAGTTCAGAAGAGAGTCCTCACCAGAAACCAACCCTACTGCCACCTTGTTCTTGGACTTCAGGACCGTGAGAAAATGAGTTTCTGTTGTTTAAGCCACCCAGTCCGTGGTACTTTGCTATGGCAGCCCAAGTAGACTAATACATGGAGAATAAATAAATAAATAAATAAACAAATAGCAAAACAAAACACAGCCACTTCCTCTATTGGAATAGCCAAGATTTTTCTTTTTACATACTATATATTAGAAAGACAGAGAGTAAAAATGTAAAGAAAAGTGTTGGCTCTTTTATTTTAACTAGTGCTTAGCAAGTTTAAAACAATATAAATGGTGAAGACCATCACACGCATCCCTTCGTTTGACACTTCAGGTCACGGCATCTGTCTGAACCTCCACAGCTCATCCCATTCAACAAATATTTGACTGAACAAATATCTGACGGCAGATCTTGCAGAACATATGTGTGAGAGGGAAGGACTGACCCAGGGTGAATGTCACAGAGGTGAGCAGCAGGGACCCAGCTCAGCACTCTCCCTTCCGGGCAGAGCTGTGTCCTCCCGCGAGTGCTTGGGGCAGAAGCCATGGAGTCCACGTGGGGTCCCTCTAGAGTCTGCACCTGTGTAAACAACTGCACCTCCCTCATCTTCCATGTGCGTGCCTGACAGGGCCTGGCTCTGGCCAGGGAACAGGGGGAGCAGCCCAGAGGTGGCCCTTCAACACAAGAGCAGCAGGAGTCAAGCAGGAAACCCGGGGAGCCGCTCCATGAGGAGGAGCAGCCCCACGGCATTCTGGGGGCCAATGTCAGCTTGGTCTCAGACATCCCAGCAGGGGTGCAGAGGATCACAGCACTGTAGTCCCCCCAGCTCAGTCGCTCTCCCTGTTGCCTGGCCGAGCTGCCCAGCCTCTTTGTCACTGATCACATGATTCTTTCACAAAACAAGTAGAACAAGGCATGGTTGTACGAATTTCCAGCTCCCTACCCTCCAGCCTGGGCAGGTCAGGGTACCTGTCTGAACCTCCATTGCTCATCCCATTCAACAAATGTTTGAGCAATCATTTGATGGCAGGTCTTGCGGAACATATGGCTTATACAACACGAAGCACATGTTTCTTTTGCAATTGCAGAACATCTTACATGTATGTAAAAAGTAGCTCAATTAAACAGATGAGTGTTAATATTCAAAGATGAGAAAACACATTCTCTACATTGTTGATGGTGTTTATGTCTGCAAACGGAATTCGGATTGGGAGGATGGATGGAAATCAGAGCTTGGAATCCACAATCAGACCAACACAGGCCTTTGGAGGCTGGGAAGAGGGTCGGACGCCCTGACCTTCAGGGTCTCCAGCGCTGGGTTCGGGGTTCCTGACCAGGATCCTGAAGCTCCACCCGCTGGGATAGCCTTGCAGGAGGCTTAGGCCTCTGTAAATATCTGTTCTTTTTCTGCTCACAGTCCACAGGAGGAGATGCGGCTGCATTTAGCTGCTAAAGCCTCTTCCTCTGTAAGCTGGATATTAAGGGATGGAGTCCAGCTAGATAAATAAACCAAGTCCCTGAGGCGAGACCCTTGCCGCCCCCATAGACTGGAGAAAGTTCCCATAGACGGACTCCGAGCCAGCAGCTGAGGGGCCTCCTCATGTTTCAGGATTCGGGGGAGGAGGGGCCACGAGGGATCAGCTGTGGATCACATCCCAAACCCCGCTCCTCCCTGGGTTAACACCACTGGGCCTGGGGATCCTCGTGTGCGGAGGAGGACAAACGTGTGCCGGCCGCTGGCTGGATCCTGGAAAACGCAGAGGGGAGGGGAGGGGAGGGCCTGTGGGGACCCCAAAGACCCCAAGGAGAGGCTGCGGGAAGGCCAAAGGCTGGCGCTATTATTCCCGGGCATGCCAAGCCCCTGGCGCACACAGGCCTGTCAGGCTCAGTAAAGGACACAACACAGCCTTTCTCTGGGCTCCTAGCTGTCTGGTGGGGGAAAGCAGTTGGAAAAAGAAGGGCCATATATCTTAAAATGATAAAAAGTGATGGCCACATGCATTGTCAGATGCCTATGTCATTGTCACTTAAGGCATTATGGGGACAGGTGGCAAGACAAGCACCATGCAATAATGAGTTCCAACCCGAGTTCTCCTGCTCTGCTGAGGGGACCTGCGTTCTGTGTAGAGGCCAGGGAGACAGTGTTGATCCACAGACCTGGGAGGAAGAAGTCACCAGGCTCTGTGAGGATCAACAGAAACCAAGCAGCCATCCCATTGCACTGCCCAGGATCCTGGTGAGCACCACACATTTGGAAATACGATTAGGGAAAGGGGGCAGAAGTCAAAAGGGAGCAATAAAGCAAGTAAGAGTGTCTGTCCAAAAGTCACCAAGAGCGCCTTACAAATCCTGTTCACTGGTGTCCTTGCCTTGACGCCCCTGCCCGAGTCCCCATGCTTGAGCGCAGCCAGTGTCTTTCCACTCTGAGTCATCAGGCCAGACCAGCTCCATGTCCGGGTGCCTCAGCACAGCCTTTGGCCCCAGCCGTGGGTTGGGAGGCTTCACACCACTCCTTCCAGCCTGCTCCGGGTGTGAAGGCAGCACCTGCATGCAGTCCTCACCAGCACCCTGCTGGAGCACAGAGCCCCAAGTGAATTCTGGCTGGAGGGATTAGTACACTCATCAGGTAGGACAAGAACACTATCCCCATTTTTGGACAAATAAACTGAGGTTTTGATTTTTTTGTGTGTGTAATTTTAACAGTAAACTGGGAGAGTTCCAGAGTTTCTTATTCTAAATCTCTCACATCCTACCTTCTCAGAGTTAAGTGAGACCCTGAGCTGGGGAGGACTGCCTGGATTGTTTCAGCAGGCCCACTCGAAAGTTGCCTGTGAAGGGGTGTACAGTTCAGTTCTGATACTGAACTGAAAGGGAGACTACAAAAGGAGCCAGTGCCAGGTGAGAACACCTCAGAAGGTGTCCACACCCCAGACCCCGCTCTCTCCACCACAGGAGCGTTTAGCATTTGCAAATGTGAGTGGAGAGCCTCAAGGTTTCGCCAAACTTGGAAAGCATCAGAGAAGAACCACTAATATCTCCATTCACTATGTGCTAAGCACCCTTCGATACACATTGCAGGGTTAAAAAGGTAAACCAAAGCACAATAAAATTTGTAAACAGTTTGAGCAAACAGGGATTCATGAATTAGGCAGCTCCAAAGAGCAAGTGGTTTGTGAGTTCCATCAAAGGAATGCAAGAAGGAGATTTCCATAATACAAACAGGGAAGTCAAACAAAACAAAATATTTAATTGATTATGGATATGCAGTTGCCTTATTGGGTCTATCCTATTGAAAAACCCCTAGTTACATACAGGCGTACCTTGGAGACATTGCAGGTTCAGTGACAGATTACTATCTGCAAATACTGCAAATACCACAATCAAGTGTGTCACATAATGTTTTTTGTTTCCCACTGCATACCAAAGTTATGTTTATATTATACTATAGTCTATGAAGTGTTCAATAGCATTATGTCTAAAAAAGCAATGTACATGTAATCCCAGCCCCTTAGGAGGCTGAGGTGGGTGGATCACGAGGTCGGGATATCGAGACCATTCTGGCTAACATGGTGAAACCCTGTCTCTACTAAAAAATAGATACAAAAAATTAGCTGAGCGTGGTTGCGGGTGCCTGCAGTCCCAGCTACTTAGGAGGCTGAGGCAGGAGAATGGTGTAAACCTGGGAGGTGGAGCTTGCAGTGAGTGGAGATCACGCCACTGCACTCCAGCCTAGGTGACAGAGTGAGATTCCATCTCAAAAAAAAAAAAGAAAAAAGAAAAAAAAAGCAATGTATACACCCTAATTCAAAAGTACTTCATACTTCATTGCTGAGAAATACTAATGATTATCCGAGCCTTCAGAGACTCGTAATCTTTTTCTAGCCTTGATATTGACAGCTGATGATTGATCAAAGCAGTGGTTGCTGAAGGTTGGGGTGGCCATGGCAATTTCACAAAATAAGACAACAATGAGGTTTGCCACATCCGTTGACTCTTTCATGAAAGATTTCTCTGTAGCATGTGACGCTGTTTGACAGTACTTTACCCAGATTAGAACTTCTTTCAAAATTGGAGTCAATCCTGTCAAGTTCTCCCATTACTTTATTGTAATTTATATTTATATAATATCCTTTGTTGTCATTTCACAATGTTCACAGCGCTTTCACCTGAAATAGATCCCATCTCAAGAAACCACTTTCTTTACTCACCTGTAAGAAGCAACTCCTCGTCTGTTCAAGTTTTATCATGAGATTGCAGCAATTCAGTTTAATCTTCAGGCTCCACTTTTGATTCTAGTTCTTTTGCTGTTTCCACCATATCTGTAGGTACATTCTCCACTGAAGCCTTGAATCTCTCATAGTCATCCACAAGGGTTGGAATCAACTTCTTTCAAACTCCTGTTTATGTTGATATTTTGATTTCCTCTCATGAATCATGAATGTTCTTAATGACATCTAGAATGGTAAATTACTTCCAGAAGATTTTTAATTTACTTTACCCAGATCCATCAGAGGAATCACTATCTATAGTAACAATAGCCTTACAAAATTTGTTCCTTAAATAATAAGACTTGAAAGTCAGAATTACTTCTTGATTCATGGGCTGCAGAATGGATATTGTGTTAGCAGGCATGAAACATTAATCTCTTTGTACATTTCCATTTTGGGTGACCAGGTGCATTGGCAATGAGCAGTAATAGTTTGAAAATAATCTTTTTTTCTGAGCACTAGGTTTCACTTATGTGTTTAAAATATTCAGTAAACCATGCTGTAAACAGATGTACCATCATCCAGGCTTTGTTTTTTCAGAAAGAGGAGATTTAGCACAATTCTTAAGGACTCTAAGTATTTTGGGAATAATAAATGAGCATTTGCCCCTAGCAAGCCTGTCATTTGAAGCTTTGAAGCTAGGCATTGACTTCTCTCTACCTATGAAAGTCCTAGAATATATCTTCTTTCGACAGAAGACTGTTTTATCTACACTGAAAATCTGTGGTTTAGTGTAACCACCTTCATCAATGATCTTAGCTAGATCTTCTGGAGAACTTACTGCAGCTACTACATCAGCTCTTGCTGCTTTACCTTATACTTTTATGTTATGGAGACAGCATCTCTCCTTTAACCTCAGGAACCAACCTCTGCTAGCTTCCAACTTTTCTTCTGCAACTTTCTCACTTCTCTCATCCTCTATAGAACTGAAGAGCTAGGGCCTTGCTGTGGATTTGGCTTTGGCTTAAGGAACACTGTGGCTATTTTGATCTTCTATTCGGACCACTTAAACTTTCTCTGTATCAGCAATAAGGCGTTCACTTCCTTATCAATCATGTGTTCATTGAATGCATGAATAATGATTTTCTCTAAGAAATTAATTTTCTCAGGAATGTTTCCTTTGCATTCACAACTTGGCTAACTCTTAGGTGCACAAGACTTAGCTCTCAGCCTGTCTCCACTTTTGACATGCCTTCCTCACTAAGCTTAATTGTTTCTAGCTTTTAATTGAAAGTGGGAGATGTGGACCCTTCCTTTCACTTGAACACTTAGAAGTCATTGAAGAACTATTAATTGTCTTAATTTCAACATTGTTGTGTCTCAGGGAAAGGGAGGCCTAAGGAGAGGGAAAGAGAGAGAAACAGTCTCCCTGTTCAGTGGAGCAGTCAGAACACACACAACCTTTATCTACTAAGTTTGCCGTCTTATATGGGTATAGTTTGTACCCCCTGCAAACAATTACAACAGCAACTTCAAAGATCACTGATGACAAATCACTATAACAGATATAATAATAATGAAAAAGTTTGAAATATTGTGGGAATTACCAAAATGTTACAACAAAGTGAGCACACACTGTTGGAAAAATGGTGCCAATGGACTTGCACAACACAGAGTTGCCACAAATCTTCAAATTTTAAAAAAAGCACAGTATCTGTCAAGTTCAATACAGTGACCTGCAATAAAAGAGGGTATGCTTGCAATCATAAGTGAGCTGGCTGCTTCTGATTGGTTGAGATTACATTCTGCTTTTCTTTAAAATAGATATTTACAAGAAATAGCTCAAGTTAAGTCTCTGTAATGTTTGCAATGCAAGTGAGGTTAAAGTCACTTAAGAGACTTACGGACTTTGTCTGCTCAGGGTTTTTTCAGGCCTGGCCTCAGTGTTAACTGTGGCAGCTGCCTCTGAAACGGCCCCCGAGGATGCTCATTCAGTGTGAGAGTGAGTGGCTTCTGAGGTGACAAAATCACAGCCATTGCAGCTCCCCTGCTCTCACTGTGGCTCGCTGTTGGGGAAGCCAACTGCTGTGCTGGAAGGACACTCATGCAGCCAACAGAGGGGCCACTGGACAACCTGCCAGCCATGTGACTGAGCCACGGTGGAAGAGAAGGCCACATGGCTGCAACCACAGAGACACCAAGTAAGAACTGCACAGCCCAGCCTTGCCCAAATCCCTGACCCACAGAAACCACGAAAGGTCATCAATTGCTCCTTGTGTTTTAAAGTCACAACATTTGAAGTGATTTGTCATGTATCCAATCACTTAGATAACCAAAGCACATTAATAATTTAATCATCACAAAAAACAAGAGTACATACACTATTATCTTTAATAAATGAGGAAATGGGACATGAGGCAAACAGCCAGTATACATTTGGTAGAGACAGATTTTGAATCCATATGGTTTGTTTCTCACTGCACTATCCAAGACAGTGGCCAAAATCCAGTAAAATTTTTTAAAAATAAAACTTTCAGTTTCTCAGTTTGTACTATTCACAATTCAAGTGCCCAGTGTGGCCAGAGGAAGCTATATTGGAGAGTGAATATAGCACGTTTCCATTATTGCAGGAAGTTTAGTTGGACTGTGCTGGTGTGGGGCATGTGCAATTAACCACTACATCTAACATCTAAAAATAAATTGGAGATCCTTGCTTGCATTCACCAAGGGAATTACCAGTTGTGGGTTGGTCCTGGAGTGTAACTGGATGGTATAGACAGTGGGCTCTGGGCATTTGAAGCTTCATTCCCCACTCTGGATACACCAGGTTGGAAGAAACTCACACCTCATAGAGACCCTCCACCTCCTTCCCATCCTCTTAAGTTCCCTGGCATTTTTTGTCACTCAGCATGTTAAAACTCAGTATATCAAGACACCCTCAGCACCCCCAGGGTGCTCGTTTCTCAGGCCCATCACTGCTTGGTTTTCTTGTCCATTGATCACTCAGCACACACATAGAAGACTTACCTGGCCTGGGCCCACTGCTGGGCCAGACAGATACCGAGGAGAATAAGATGCAGCCCCTTGCTTCATGGACCTCACAGTCCTCTGGGAGGTTTCCTGCAAGGTGGTGCTGTGCTCTCCAATAGAGGAATCTTGGAGGAGCTGTGGAAAGGCAGAGGCTGAAACAGGAACATGCAGTTGCTAGAGGCGCTCAGGAAGGACATATGAAAAGATGCATTTGAAGTGGCAGGACAGGAAGGGATGCCTGGCAACAGAGAAGAAAGGCTGGGGTGCTTCCCACACAGGCAGTGGCTTCAGAGAGCACAGCTTGCTCCAGGAATAAGAAAGAGTCTGAGGGTGCCATGATGATGAAGACAGATGCCAGGCTCTGCCGGGCCTCACATGGAAGGAGAATGAAAAGAGGATGTATTGCCTTTCCATTCGCCTCTACACTGTGGGGCTGCATTTGGGTCTAATGGCTGCCTGGTCGTCGATGCGCACTGGAGGGTGACTGGGGTGGCCACACTGTTTTGATGTGGCTCCTCCACTTCCCCACTGTCTCTAGCTGGGCTCAGATGGGTGGCAGAGAACAGCATGTAGGAGCATGGCAGGCACCATCGGCCTGGATGCAGAGGGACTCTGACAAACCCATAGAAGGGCTCCAGCCAATTCACAATAGACACCAGATGAGTATCTTCAACAGCATGAGGGAGGTTGCTGCAGCTGCTTTGCAGACAGAGGCCAGGACAGGGGCAAAGGGCCTGGGAAAAGGCAGCACCACATACAGGGTCAGGATAGAGATGCACAAAAAAGGCATGACAGCAAACTACCCACACATTCACATATGAAATGGCAACCACAAATTCTGAGAGAAGTAGACCTTGGAATAAAATCCAAGTGAATAAATCAGTGAGCAGGTCATTCCGTGATTCGGAGTTTTGGTCAGTTGCTTCTCAATGAACTAGCCATTCACAAATCGTTTTTCAATGAATTGATCTGGTTTCCAGAAAAAAAGCCCTAAGCAGAGGGCTCCACTGTGGCTTCCAGAGTGTTCACTCCCATCACCTGCTCAGATGTAAGAAATGCAAAGGAAACTGAACTGCTCAACTCTCCGACATCCCTCTCTTTCCTTATCTCCAAGCACAAATCCTCCACACAGAAGGTTGAGGTCATTCTCCATGGTATGCTTCAAGCCTTTCCATCTTCCCTAAAACTTCTTTTCTTCAGGTTTCTTTCTCGTTCTCTTGCTGTCATCTTGCCCTCCTGCCTGCTCTTGCTCTTTCTTTCTATAAACAATGATATAAATTACCACTTAGCCTGAGCTGCTTAGCTTGTTCCCTGTTCTTTATGGAGACAGCGTGTTCCATAATGGATCGCCTTTGTGCAAAGAAGCAATCCCAGTAATTAGGCGCACTTTCATGGAGAACCCAAGCACCATAACTCAGGAGATCATAAGCATTTCTATCCTGGTGAAGTTCAGTTTCATGCAAAATAAACATGTGTTTCCTGTCCCTTATTCTAAATCGATTGGGCTATTTGTCTAATTTAAACACTCAATAAATTATACACATCCTCCAAAGATAGGGATGAGGTAGAGGCCCTTGATGTATGCTTTTTCCTATGGCTTGAATCCATCACTGTCTCCTGCAAGGCCCCTTAGCTTTCTCCTGAGTGGAAGGAGGCCCCATAACTCTCTGATCTGCTTCATTTTCTCTGACACCCCTTAGGATCCTTTTTCAGACAATTTGGCCAGAGAATTATGGCTGACTTTCAGAAGAAAGGGAATGAAGGTTAAACTTGAACTGAGTTTTGCAATACCTTATGTTTTGTTAGCACAACCTTCAAATTCTCTCCAGTTTCTCTTCTCTGTCCATTATAAGATTTTATAAGGGAAAAGTCAAAGAAAGTAAGGCAGGTTGGGTATGGATACTTGTGGTGTGCAATTATGCACCATTTTTAGTCAATTTAGCACAACTGAATATTGACGCGGGGGTGGGGGACTCTCTTGTTCAAATCATTAGCTTCTCTGGCATATGAGCTTTCAAGACGGGGGAAGACCTCTCTCAGGATTTACATCTCCGACTGGCAGGTTTTCTTGACTTTTCAAATCTTGTAGGTAAATTGTAACCTGGTTATCAAATAGATTCCATTTTATTGTAAATAAATTAGGCCCCATTTTGTTCCCGTTTTCACTTTTAAAAGCTAATCTTTGTTGTCATGCCTATCTGTTAAATCACGTACTACGTGAACTGGAAGGAAAATAAGAGCTCAATTAATTCAAGTTCCTTATTTTATAAATAGGCTGAAACTAACAAGGAGCAGCAACTGAGATGGAACTAGAACTAAGATTCTTGAATAGTGGTTCAGTTTGTAAGGGTTAGAAAATATGACAAAGTCAGACATAAGATAATTCTGTAATCACTGCTACTGTGTGGCATTGCACAGAAGTTTCAGATAATAGAATAAGTTAAGAAAAATAAAGCAAAGCTATGATTTTGAAAACAAAAGAGAAAATTATATGTTTTCAACTGAAAGGATTATGTACCTAGAATACCAAGACAAAAACTTACTAAATAAAACTGTAATAGAATCCACGGAGATGGATGATTAATAAGAATGCCATACAGAAATCAATACTTTTGTAGTAAAAAAAAAAAAAAAGATAGAATAAAAAGCCCTCCTTTAAAAATTTTGTAAGCCCATAAGACTCCTAAAAACTAATAAGAAGTGTTTATAGCATATATAAATAAAACAATCATACATTCTTGAAAAACTATAAAATACCTGAATCAATGAGGAACAAATCATGTTTCTGGCTGAGAATCCCCCATACTGTAAAATTATCAGTTCTACCAAATCAGTTAGGAGATTTATTACATTCAAATCAAGATTCCCAAAGGATGATTTATAAAATGTGACAAGCTGATTTTAAAGTTCTTCTAGGAAACACATAAGGATAACCAATAAAATTTTGAGAAAGAAGAATTATGAAAAGAGGTTTGTTTTTTCAGATATCAGAATATATTTTGAAACAATACTGATGGAGGAATTGTTAAGTAATCAATGAAGCAGAAAAGGAGTAGAAATGGGTCCATATATAGTGTATTTTTAAAATGGTATATCAAAACTGTGGGGAAAGGGTGAATTATGATTAATAAATAAACTTCTGTACAGCCAGCAGTACAATTAGAAGAGAAAATAAAGTCAGGTCCCTCTTTGACCGATATGCAAATGTGAATTCTAGCTAGAATAAAAGGATAAACATAAAACTTCCAGTGGAATAAAAGTACATATAGGAATTTTTTAAATACAAACTTATAAAGGTGGAAGAATCCTTGGTGAACAAGGCACATTGTTGGGGAATTATAAATAAAAAGAAGGAAATGGCCGGGTGTGGTGGCCCATGCCTATAATTCCAGTACTTTAGGAGGCCAAGGCAGGTAGATTACTTGAGGTCAAGAGTTCGAGACCAGCCTGGCCAACATGGCAAAAACCCATTTCTACTAAAAACACAAAAATTAGCCAGGCATGGTGGCGCATGCCTGTAATCCCAGCTACCCGGGAGGCTGAGGCATGAGAATCACTTGAAGTATGACAGAAGACACCATGAACAAAGTATAAAGATAAGTGGCAGAGTTACAGGCAGGGAAAATGTTTGCAACAACAAGAATGAACAGTAATAATTCTCAGAATATATATATAGAAATCCTACCAAAAACTAAGAAATAAGACAAACAATATAAACATATAAGCAAAATATATGAACATTAGATTCATAGTAAAAAGTACTGATGGCTAATAAATAGATAAGGGTACAGTGCTTGAGTAAGTTTTCATATAAATAATGACCTATAAGAAGAAACCAGGAGAAGAAGCACTGGATTAGCACTGAGACAAAATAACATCCACTGATTTGGGAGAACAAGTGTCTTCACTATTGAGTCTTCCCATTCAGGAACATGCTTGGTCTCTTCATTTATTCAGATCTGTATCCTTCAGTTAGTGTAATTGCTTCATTTATAAAGACATAGATTTTTCATTGACTTTGGGAGGTTTTTTTTAAATTCCCTTTCAGATTTTTCTCATTTCTGTGTTGCTCCCTTGTTCACTAGTCCTTCATTGCCCTCCTATAAGACATTCTGTTAATATATCACATTAAATAAGAAATGAATAAAAACTCTAGCAATATTTAAGCAGCATTTTCTGAAGACACAGAAAATCTTGTAGAAAGAATTGTTTAAAGAATGCATGGCATATAAGAAAATGTGGAGACGGGAAGCAAAGGAGATGATGGCTGTTGGTGTGCACCCGGACCAGCTGGGGTCCTAGTAGAGAAGATGCTGGGATCTGATTCAGAGCAAGGAGTTATCCTCACCCCAGATGAGGGGACATTCCAGGATGGCCAGGGCTAAGAAGGCTTTCAGCACACACTCCATCTCCCGTTTTCGTTTCCCTCCACCATAAGCCGAGGGCCCTCAAGTTTTTCCCTTGTCTTTTTTTTTTTTTTTTTTTTTGAGACGGAGTTTCCCTCTTGTTGCCCAAGCTGGAGTGCAATGGTGTGATCTCGGCTCACTGCAACCTCTGCCTCCCGGGTTCCAGTGATTCTCCTGCCTCAGCCTCACTAGTAGCTGGGATTACAGGCATACACCACCACGCCTGGCTAATTTTGTATTATTAGTAGAGATGGGGTTTCACCATGTTGGTCAGGCTGGTTTCGAACTCCTGACCTCAGGTGATCCACCCGCCTTGGCCTCCGAAAGTGCTGGGATTACAGCACCGTGCCCGGCCTTCCCTTGTCTTTTCCACACTTTCCTTCTTTCCCCAGGCTGACACTTCAGACCTCCAGGCTGCTTGACTGGCCTAAGTCTTGAACCCAGCTTCCTTGTGCAGAAAAACATGCTGCTGCCTCTTGTTTGTCTGTGGATCCCATCAGGTTTACCTGGATGGATGGATGGATGGATGGATGGATGGATGGATGGATGGATGGATAGATGGATAGATGGATGGATGGGCTTCACCTCTGAAATTTGCTCTTCTGGATTTAGACATCTCTTATCCAAGAGACTATACACTAGTAACTAAGTTCTAACCACTTGATGTGACTTTCAACTCCACCAGCTGATTCTCTAGCCCTCCTGTGGCTTTCCTGGTTATCCCATTGAGTGCTGCTTTAGATATCTCATTCATGTCTTCCTGGGTGTGAGGACAGATCGTGCCTCTAAAGACACATGTTAATTTTCCAGAAACAGAGACAATTTGAGTTTCAGATCCATGTGCCTCAGTTCCATTTAAATCTGTCATTAGCACCATGAAGTCAAACTGTGTCAGAACTTTTCAGCATTAAATATGAACTGATGGCTGTTTCCTGTGTTTCTTTTCCTTTGCCTCAGAAAAAATAAGCTGCCCTTAGCCATATGAGAATTTGAACACAGCTAAAATATCAGTCCCCCACAACCCACGTCTATGGACACTTACCAGAATAGCTCCAATGGTTTAACCAATAGCAAGTCCAAATAAAGAGACCACTGCAGTGAAAGCCACCTCAAAATAAGGAAGCTCATCCTGGATTCACCACACTCCACAAACTCCCAGGAGGGAATTGTGACTAGTACATAAGAATGAGAACAACAGTGCCAGGAATTGAGGTGAGCCAGGAGACCCTCAGCAGGAGGTAGATCATTTCTAAGAGATGAGTAAAAACCTCATGCAGCTGCTGCTTTAATTTCTCATGTGCTTGACTGAAAAGCAGTTTGGAAAGTTGAGATGAGCCTTCCCTTTTTTTTTCTTTTGAGATGGAGTCTCACTCTGTAGCCCAAGCTGGAGTGCAGTGGTGTGGTCTCGGCTCACTGAAACCTCTGCCTCCGGGGCTCAAGCGATTCTCGTGCCTCAGCCTCCTGAGTAGCTTGTACCACAGGCATGCACCACCACACCCAGCTAATTTTTTGTATTTTAGTAGAGACAGGGTTTCATCATGTTGCCCAGGGTGGTCTTGAACTCCTGAGCTCAGAAGACCCACCTGCCTCAGACTCTCAAAGTGCTGGGATTATAGACGTGAGCCACCACGCTCAGCCTGAAATGAGCTTTCTTTGTTTTCTTTTTTCTTTCCTTTTTTTTTTTTTTTTTTTTTTTGAGATGGAGTCTAGCTCCTTTGCCCAGGCTGGAGTGCAGTGGCATGATCTTGGCTCACTACAACCTCTGCCTCCAGGACTCAAGCGATTCTCGTGTCTCAGCCTTCTGAGTAGCTGGTACTACGGGCATGCACCACCACACTCAGCTAATTTTTGTATTTTTAGTAGAGACAGTGTTTCACTGTGTTGGCCAGGCAGGTCTCAAACTCCTGACCTCGTGATCTGCCCACCTTGGCCTCCCAAAGTGCTAGGATTACATGAAATGAGCTTTCTTAACCTCTCTTGCACTCGGGATACTGGATAGCTTAGTTTTTGTCTATCAGATAGCATTCACAAGACTTTAATTTGGAATAGAATTAAGTACTCCATGAATGCACTAAAGAGGCCAAATAAAAGGCAGAGATTGGCAGCAAACACTTTTTAAATGGCCCAAATATATGTTTTTTATAAGAAACTCACTTCAAGTGTAACAATATAGGCAAGTAGAAAGTAAATGGATAGAATATATATATAAAAAAAACATATAAAATGCAAATACTAATCAAAAAAATGAGTAACTATGTTCGTATCAGATAAAGTAGATTTCAGAGCAAAAACAATTACCAAAGACATTATTTAATGATAAAAGAGTCAATCCATTTAGAAGGCGTAGAAATGCTAAATGTGTATGCACCAAACAACAGAGATACAAAATATGTGATGTGAAAACAGATAGAACTAAAAGGAGAAATAGACAAGTCAATGGTTATCATTGGAAACTTTAACACCCCCTCTCAACAACGGGTAAAAACAACTAGACAAAACACAGTGAAGGTTACCATCAAACAACAAGAGCTCATTGACATTTATGGAACACTCCACTCCACAGCAGAATGCACATTCTTTTCAAGTGCCCACCAAACCTATGCCAAGATAGACACTGCTATCATTTGAGTGTTTGTCCCCTTGGAAACTCGTGGTGAAATTTAATCCCCAATGTGGCAGTATTGAGAGGTGGGGCCTTTAAGAGGTGATTGGGTCATAAAGGCTCTGTCTTCATGAATGGACTAGTTCATTCATGGATTAATTGGTTAATAGTTGTGATAGAGGTGGGACTGATGGCTTTACAAGAAAAGGAAGAGAGACCTAAATTAGGATATGAGCATGTTAAGCCCCCTTTCTATGTGATGCACTGCACCATCTCAGGACTCTGCAGTGAGGCTGCCCCAGCAAGAAGGTCCTTACAAGATGCAGCCCTCAACCTTGGGCCTCCCAGCCTCTATAACCATAAAAAAAAAAATTCATTGTCTTTATCGATTGCCCAGTTTTGGGTATTCTGTTATAAGCAACAGAAAACAAAGACAGACACCATCTTAGGCTATAAATCTAGCCTCAGCAAATGTAAAAGAATTGAAATCAGAGAGAGTGTGTTCTCTAATCATGATAAAATCAACTAGAAATCAGTAAGAGAAAAATAACAGGAAAAAATCCAAGCACTTGTAAACTCACAAGCGCATTTCTAAATAGTCTATGAGTCAAAGAGGACATCTCAAGGAAAATTTTTAAATGCATCGAGCTAAATAAAAATGAAAACACAATGTTAAAATTTGTGGAACACAGTTAAAAGCAATGCTAAGAGGGAAATTTGTAGCACTGAATGTACACAATAGAAAACAAAAGTTTCAAATCATTTATTTATGCACCTCTATCAAGAAGCTAGAAAGAGAAGACAAAAATAAATCCAAAGCAAGCTTCCAGAAACAACAAAGATAAGAGTATAAATCAATGAAATTCAAAACAGAAAAACAGTAGGTTATCAATGAAACTGACAAACCTCTAATAAGATTGGCAAAGGGCAAAGAGAGAAGACACAAATTACTAATATCAGAAATGAAACAAGGAAAACCAATACAGACCCATCAGACAGCAAAAGGATGATAAGGGAATGCCATAAACAACTCAGCACACATAACTACAAAAACTTAGATTTAATGGACCAAGTCCTTGAAAAGGACAAATTACCACAGCTCATCCAATATAAATAAATAGTTTGAATAGCCCATAACTATTAGGGAAATTTAATTTGCAATTTTAAAACCCCCTAAAAGAAATATTTATGCCCAGATGGAAATATTTATATCCAGGATTCCACAGGAGAATCCTACCAAATGTAAAGAAGAATTAACACCAATTCTGTGCATCTTTTCCAGGAAACAGAAGAGGAGGGAATGCTTTATCGAAGTTTAAAACTTTTGTGTTATTACTTTAAAGAGACAGAGTCTTGCCATGTTGCCCAGGCTGTTCTCAAACTCCTGAGCTCAAGCAATCCACCACCTCAGCCTGACGAAGTGCTGGGATTACAGGTGTAAGCCACTGTACCTGGCCTAAAAACTTTTGTTGAAAGAATGATAAGATGAGTTACAGAGTATAAGAAAATATTTGCAGATCACATATCCAACAAAGCACTAATATCTAGAATATATAAAGAAGCTTCAAAACTAACAATTAAAAAAAAATCGAATTAGAAAATGCACAAAAGACACAAAGACAAAGTGGATATGCAGATGGAAAATAAGCCCATGAAATATTTTACATCATTAGCCTTTAGGGAAATGCAAATTAAAAACACAATGAGATACCACCAGTATACCTACATTAATACTTAAAATAAAAAATAATAACAACACCCAATGCTGGGTGCAATGCCCAATGCATGGATGCGGAGAAACCGGATCACTCATACATTGCAGGTAGGAATGTAGAATCATTCAGCCACTTTGGAAAACAGTTTGACAATTTTTTTAAAAAAATAAACATGCAAATAATATATGACCCAGTGATTATACTCTTGGACACTTATCCTAGAGTAATGAAGGCTTACATTCACACAAAAACTTGTTCCCAAATATTTATAGCAATTTGTTTATAACAGTTAAAAACTGGAAACAACGAGATATCCTTCAGCAGGTAGATGGTTAAACAATTGGGTACTATTAATATATATCCAGACTATGGAATACTACTCAGCAGTAAGAAGAAACTATAGATAAACACATCTAACAGATGAATCTCCAGAGAATGATGCTAGTGAGAAAAAGCCAGTCCCAAAAGATTACACACTATTTGATTCAATTTACATAATATTCCCAAAAATGACAGAATTATAGATGCAGAGCACAGAGTAGTGGTATCCAGGGGCTAAGGAGGGGTGGAGATAGGAGAGAAAGTGGCTGACTATAAACAAACCATATGAGGAATCCCTGTGGTGGTGGAAGCCCCTGTAGCTTGGCTATTTTGATGTCAACATCCTGGTGGTGATATTGTACTATAATTCATGGTACTGTGGATATACCAGAATTTGTTTAACCACTGAAAGCAACTGGGTAAAGAGCACATGGGGTCTCTGTGTAATATTTCTAGTAACTGCACGAGAATCTACAATTATCTCAAAATAAAAGTTTGATTTTAAAAAGAAAAAAATGTTTTTAATGTTTTAATCCAAATATTTTTAATCCTAAAGACATATGGAAACAGAAAATAAATAAATACAACGTTAATTCTTTTCACTACAAATGGTCTTTCATAAACTCTTCAGAATTTTTCCAAATGGAGCATTGTAATTTTAACCAAAAGATCTACTACTTATCCTGAATGTTGAATCAAGGTAGAGTTATCACCATCCCAATAAACTGCACATTTTGCTTCTGCCTACGCCAAGGATCAATCAGTGTATCATCTCCAAAACTCTACATCAGCTTATGGTCTGAAGCAGCCTGGCTTATGACATAATCATTTCACTATTGGTCACTAAAATAATCTAATTAAATTCCATGAAAATGTAACTGGAAACAAGACATTGTTTGCCAGTGTTTGTTGAAAACCTCTATCACAATATTACCCAGAGGGAAGTGGGAAGAAACAGTCTCCAAACAACTCAGTTTTCAAACCTGAACTCAATAATGGCCCCTTCTCTTTCACTTACAGCTAAATATCTGATCCAGGTTTTAGACAAACTGTGTGTGTGAGCCTATGTACCGCAGCACACAGGAAGAGGAGCCCCACCCCTCTCTCTGCTGATGACGAGGTTTACTATTGAAAACCAGGAGGGACCTTTAGAGGCAGCCAGGCTTGTGGGCTCACCATGCTCAGAAGGAAGAGTGAACACTAATTTGGCTGGCGTGGACCTACTGCTCTAGTCAGACTTTCCACAACATTCTAGTCAGTGAATCCATGGATTCCATGACATCACTCAGGGAACCTTTGCAGTCCACATAGCCTGTCAGTCTCAGCCAGAGAGAAAAATCCAAAATTCTACTCAGCTAGCCAGTGGATGCAACCAAAGCTTCAAACTCCATATATCAGAGCTTCTACATTCTGCGGATCTAAAGCCTTGATCCCCACCCTAGGACTTGAGCAGGCCCTGGAGTTAACATCAGTGTTCTTTCCTCAGAAGTCATCTTTCATCTGCCCGGAGACCTGCTTCCATGCAGAGTAGGACAGTTCTCCATTTGTAGATGACTCCATCAAGCTTTGTAATTTCCATAACAGGAAATTAGACCAAAGATGATGAAGGCCTTAATGGATAGGCTGCCCCCGCAGTGTCTGGAGTCACTGAGAACTAGGCGTGGCAGGTGTTAGCATGCCCCTGCCAGGTGGAAGGGTGCTGTCCTGTGGCGATAACATTAGGCCCCCATGCCCCAGTGCCCAACCAAGACAGCGCCTTGCTCCCAGTTATCATCACCGATTAGATCCAGTCACTAAGACTGGGTTTCTGCTCTGTCTCTAATTTTCTATTCTAGTTACCTAGAATAGAAATAGAATAGGCTGTAACTCTATTCTTCTGGCCTGTCCCCGCCTCCCTTTCTCCAAAGGCTGAAACCTAATTCCTTTATCTCCTAGTTACCGACAAGATGTTATCACTCACCTAACTTTGAGTTTTGCCAATTCTCAAAGATTCGAAGAGGCCAAAAGATAGAAACTCTTGTGATTTTTCTTCACTCAAACAGCCAGACCCACAAAAAAAGGCAGAAAGAGAAAGAAGAATCTGGAATTAGACTCATCTTGGATAACCCTGGACAACAGGGATATTCAATTCAATTCAACTCAACAAAAAACATCTCAAGTTTCTTTGTGTGTCTGGCATTTTTTCAGCTTTTGGCATAGTAGAGATTAATACAATACAGCTCCTGCCTGCCCCGAGCATGCTGCTAATTGGGAAAACATACATATAAACATAACTGCTTAATTTAATATAGTACATAATGTGGCTGGAAGGTTTCATAAGATATGAATTTGTGTTTCATCAAGAGTAGTATATGGGTCCCATGAAGGAGGACAAAGGTAAAGCAGGGGAGAAGGGACTGGGCAAGAGCCAAAAGAGGGAGAAAGAGAGTCCCCAGCACTAAAAAGGACACATCTGCTGGGGTTGTGTGAGCAGCAGGCACCTGCACTTCCCGGGGGGTGGCAGGACCTCCGAGGGAGCTCCCTGGGGGTTGGCTGCAGGGAGATTGCCCACAGGTCCCAGCAAAGAGCCCCACACGCAAGCCTGGGATGGGATCCTGGCACTGTCTGCTTACCAGGAGACAGGCCAGACAAGGGGTGAACCAAGGTGTGGAGCACTGGACAAGGAGTGAACCAAAGGTGGCCAGCTTGGCCATGAATAGAGACCTCCCAGATGCCTTCCTCAAACCAAGTCCCCCTTCATAGACTTTTGGGATGAGTGGAACAAATTCCAGTTGTAGAGATGAGGGAGATTTCTGCCAGCCCTGGTAGAAGTGGGGCAGAGAACTGATTATAACTGATTACATAAAAATAGAGTACATAGTTCTATGACTTGTGTGTGTGTGTGTGTGTGTGTGTGTGAAGATTTTTTTTTTTTTTTTTTTTTGAGACTGAGTCTTGCTCTGTTGCCCAGGTTGGAGTGCATTGTCACGATCTTGGCTTACTGCAAGCTCTGCCTCCTGGGTTCAAACAATTCTCTTGCCTCAGCCTCCCGAGTAGCTGGGACTACAGGCACGCACCACCACACCCACCTAATTTTTGTATTTTTAGTAGAGACGGAGTTTCACCATGTTGGCCAGGCTGGTCTCGAACTCCTGACCTCAGGTGATCCACTCACCTCAGCCTCCCAAAGTGCTGTGATTACAGGTATGAGCCACCACGCCTGACTGTGAAGATTTAAAACCACTCTACAGTGATAAGCATAGGGTATAGAAGAAATATGGGTGAGGGCACCAGACCCAGATGTGGACTCCTATGAAATCTGCGTGAAGAAGCTGATGGGAAGACTGAGTCTTGAAGCATGAGTTAGAGAGAATCTGGTTAGGAAGGGGCATAGCAGGAGATCCAAGGGAGATGACATGTGTGGGGGTGGGGAAGACTGAAGGGAAAATCCAACAGAGGGACCCCCATGGATCTGCCTTCAGATCCACCTCCACAATGCTCTTAGGTTTGGCACACTGCTGCTCCCTACCTTCTATTTGCAAGCAGCCCATGATACCTGGCAACAGGTTTGTACGGCCCACTCTGACCCTCTGTCTCTTGTTCAGGAAATACCCTAGAACCACAACCATAAGAGCGTCTCGTTGACTTTGCAGCTAATTTAGGGTTCATAATCTTTCATCAACACTAGAATAATAGAACATTTGAACTGCAGATTTAACAATAACTTTGTTCAAAACTGTTCTTTTGCAGATGGAGAAACTTTAAGACCAGAAATGGGAAATAACCCGTCACTTGTCATGCATCCAGAAAGGAGTGGAGTTGAAATCTGCATCCAGGTCTCCTGATGGCTAATCCTGTGCTGGAGGGTGCGTAGCTGCTTTGTGGAACTGCAAGGGGCAATATTCAGCTTGTGTTCTATGAGGCTGGCTCCCCAGGGGCCCCTCAGAGTTTTGTGATGCCAAGCCCTGAGGCCATGCTGCACTGCCCCCAACAAAGGGCAGCAGACACTGGTCAGAGGCTCACAGTTTCACCAGCTACCTGGGCATCAGCTTCTCTGCAGTGTCCATGCCCAACACATTGGGAGTTAACAATGGTGGGGAGAAATGGCAGGAAATTGTAGCAGGAGTTCCCACCTTCGGGGACGAAAGGGCCCGGTGTCAGGGAAAACCATAGTGCCTTCTTCTGCCACAGAAATTAGCTCGGCAGGGAGAGGAATCAGAGATGACTCTGTTTTCCTTCTTGTTCTAACAACCACCTCCCAAATTCTCCCACCTCCAATTCTCTGCTACTGCCATCAAGAGGCCAAAAGACAAGCATTTGAAGGAGATGTCCCAGAACATAAGTGGAGGGCAGAAAATGTGCTCTTGTCACTGGAGCAGCAGAGGCCAAGTGAGGTCCTTTGACTGCCCTTGCCCTGGACACCAGCCTCCAGCCCCAGGTGGCATGCATCCTGAGGGGGCAGTGGTCGGCTGAAGAACTGTCTTTAAAAACGCACTTTTCCTAGGAAGGGGGAACTTGAGAAGCTCAGGGCGTTGGAAAGTTGATGAAAACCTTCTTGATGGAGAAGCTAATAAAAAGGAGAGACCCATGGACAGCACGGAGGGAGCCGGGCCCAGAGCTCAGGCAGGCAAGGGCTTTCCAGCCAAGGGCAACTCCCAACTGGCTGGAGAAGGGAACTTTGTGAAAACTGGCTTGTGTTTGGGTGCTAGAGCCACTCGGGTAAGTCTTCAAAGAAAAGTCAAAGGTGGGAGAGCCAGCCACCTGGAGATTTCTGGAAATGGGACTTTCAGATATTCCCTAATTCAGATTTTTACGTACTGAACTAGTTTCATGCCTAAAGTTACTCAAAAAAAAAAAAAAAAAAGAGAGAGAGAGAGAGAGAGAGAAGCTAGACAATCCTGCCCTTCTTAGATGGTTACAATTTCCCGTTCTAACCCTAGTGTGCAGGTTCAGTTGGGGGGTGAGTGAACTTTAGGGAGCAGGACTGGAAGAGCAGGGCTCCATGGAAGCTGGGACCTCACAGCACTGCCACACACCATGGCCCGGGCCTGTGGCCTCCTTAGAGATGGAAGGGGCTTGAAAGGTGGTAGTATCAAAGCTTGTACACAAGGATTATCTGACACTTCTTCTGTCCAAAAGTGGAGTCTACTCCCCATCTCAACTATGGGCCAGGCTTAGTGACTTGCTCCTAACTAGCAGACTGCACCACAAGTAATTTGCAAGACTAGATCATAAAAGGTGACAGATTATGCACTTTCCATCTGATGTTCTCCCTCCTCCCCTCCCTCTCCCTCTCCCTCTCTCCGTGGGGATCTCTCTCTCTCCACCGGGATGCTGGCACTGGGCACCCAGCCACCATCTTGTGAGGAAGCCAGATCACCCCTTGAAAAAGCCACACAGCCACACATAGGCATGAGGGAGACTTCAAATGACTGCAGCCCCAGCCCCTGACTGGGAGCTGCCCCAGATGGTGCCAAGTGGGACAGAGATGAGCTGCCTCTGCCCACATTGCAGATTCACAAGCAAATTAAAGGTCGTTATTGATCTCAGCTACCATGTTTTGGGGAGAGTGTTTTATTACATATTAGTCAATAACCATACTAGAAAGCTTCTTGCTCAAGCTTTTTCTTGGTATTTGGAAACTGAGACCTCAGAGCTCAGGGAGAACAACACAGAGTCAAGGCTGCTATTGAGATGAGGTCGAGCTGCTGCTCAGATTCCAGCTTTTGGCCTCCCTAGCTGCAGTGGTTGATTTTGAGTGTCAACTGGACTGGATTAAGGGATGCCTAGATAGCTGGTAAGGCATTATTTCTTTTCTGATGCTGCATTAATTATTCTCAATGCTTCAGTAGGCAGTTTAACATTTGGTGAGAGTAACTGGGTTGCCCCAGGTGTGTCTGTGAGTTCATTTCCAGAGGAGATTGGTGTGTGAGTCAGTGGACCCAGTGGGAAAGAACCACCCTCAATGTGGGCAGGCACCATCAAATCAGCTGGGGGCCCAGATGGAACAAAAGGTGGAGGAAGGGGAATTCTTTGCTCATTCACTCTCTGCTGAAGTTGGGACACCCTTTTTCTCCTGCCTTGTACATCTTAACTCCAGTTTCTCCAGACTTTGGACTCCGGGACTCATCCTAACTGCCCCTAAGCCGGACTCTGTGTTCTCAGGCCTCTGGCCTCAAACTGAGCCATCAACTCCTCAGGTTTTGAGACTTGGAGACTTGGACTGAGCCAAGCTGCCAGCTTCCCTGGGCCTCCAGCTTGCAGACAACCTGCCATGTGACTAAACCCTTATAATTATGTGAGCCAATTCCCCTAATGAACTCTTCATATCTCTTTCTCGTTCTTTCTCTTTTGCATATAGATTATATATACATCAGTTCTATCTCCAAAGAACCCTGACTAAAACACCAGCCTGTGCCTCTCCCTCTGCCCCACAGTTGGATACATGGACTGTGTTTGCCACCTAAGCACTCCCAGCAGAGATGGGAAGAGGAAGCAACCCCATCCCAGGCTCCTGGGAATGGGACTTCTTGCATGTCACCTGTTCCTGTTTGTATGAAAGAGCCTGGACACCAGGCAGGGGTTGGGGGGACAATTACAATGCCTTTTGCAGGGCTCTACACACTGGGGCTGCAACCCCACACACAGGTGGGGAGCGCGAAGCTGTTCCCAGCCCTGGCGTGGCTGCCTGGACACACCAAGGGCCTTGTCTGAAGTCAGGGGAGCCCAGATCCTGCAGCTAACAGGAGAAACATGAGAGCAGCCTCTTTCACAGGCTGTCTTCCAGGCGTAAAGGTGCCATCCAGTTCCCCACAAAGAAAGCACAGGACATCTTACAGAGAACTTGTCATCAGAAGAAAAAAGTGCTGGACTCCTTGTTGGGCTCCGGGAAGCTCACTGCTGGGATTGATGGAGTAGAGTCTGCAGGCAGCAGCCTCACAAAGCCCAGAGGCAGGGTCACTAAGAGCCAGGAGAAAGGCCCCAGGCCCTGTGATGACTCCCATTCTTTAATGCATGTGCTTCAGTGTGCATCTTGGATGGCAGTCCTGGCATCCAACAAGATCCAATCAGTCAGTAAAAACATGCCCAGCAGTTACCGGGAGCCCAGGTGACTCTGGAATGCCTCGAGGGGATTGGCGACCCTGTCCTCGAGGAGCTGAGACCCTTCCCCTGCAGTGCCTACCAAAGGAATAAAAATACTGAACACGTTGTGCAACAGGAGCTGAGGGGATGCTGCCCAGGTAGGGCAGGAAATGACAGGAGGGCACAGAGGTGGGAGGAGGGGCAGGCCCGAAGTGGAGCCTCAGGAGCTCAGTGAGAAGAAGTTGTTGAGTGTCTTCAGTTAGCTATGGTCTGGACCCACTGTTCTCCCACAGACCCGATGCTCTTTCCCTGAAAAGAAGACCCCCAGATCTGATCCCACCACCTTTCCAGCACCCACCCACTCTGCCCTCCATGCACCTCCAGGTCAGAACAACTTAGAGCCAGGCACAGGCACCCTCTTCTGGACACCCCTCTGAGCACCCACCACGCACCTCAGCTCCTTCTCACCCTAAGTGCACCTCCCCATCACCCTTACTTCATGAAACTTCTGAATCTGCTCCCACTCTGCGCTGGGATTTCATGCCCTTCCTCTTGTCAGATGCAGTGTGTGTTCAGGTCTAGCAGAGAATAATTTCTTCATAATCTCTGGGTGACTAGAGGACTCAGAGATCCATGGGAAGCTCCCGTTTGATAAAGTAAGACAGAGCCACAGTCCATTTCTGTGCAGAGCTCTATCAACATAATCAGGCTGTAAGTGAAGGCCACATACAAATGCTGCTGAGCCCAACAGAGGGAGAGAACACTTCTTAGGAGGCTTCAGGAAGACTTCCTGGAGGAAGGGGCATGGGACACATTCCCTGCAGAATCTAGAAGATTGGAAGGGTTGAAAAACAAGAATTGGAGAGGAAAGGAGGTTGCTAATCTAGGCAAATCAGTTCTAAGCAAGATAAAGTAGTGAGAGACCGAATGATGTAATTCAATCAGGGAAGAGTGCACTGCCCCCGGATGGGAAGAGAAGATTCATGTCTGTGGCAGTGGGCTCGGGCTGCTATAACAAAGTACCATGGACCGGGCAGCCTAAACAACAGAATTGCTTCTGCTCCCAGTCTGGAGACTGGAAGTCTAAGAACAGGGTGTCAGCAGGGCTGGCTTTTCCTGAGGCCTCACTCCTTGGCTTGCAGATGCCATCTTCTCCTTGTGTCTTCAATGGTTTTCCTGTGTGCCTGTCTGTGTCCTTATCTCCTCTTCTTATAAGGCCATGAGTCCTGTTGAATGAGGGCCACCCTAATGGCCTCATTTTAACTTAATTAACCTCTCAAAGGTCTCATCTCCAAATACAGCCACATTCTGAGGTGCTAGGGATTAAGGCCTCAACATAGGAATCTGGGGGAAACAGAATTCAGCCCATACCAATGCTGTCATGATGCCCCCACACAGTGGGCCAAGGTGGATGGTAGGGGCTGGGAGAAGGGGCCACCCAGGGCAGGGAGAATGCAGCAGGGCCCAGGCTGGCACACATGAAAAACAGGTACAGGAGGATGAGTCAGTGCCTCTTAGCAGCCCTGAGTCCCAGGCACAACAGCAGGGCTGGAGTGCAGGGAAGAGCTGGGAAGCATGTCCTGGGCCCAGCCTTGCGTCCCACTCCTGTCGTGACAGCCGGCATGGGGGAGGCTGACCCCGCCCAGGAGAGATGCACCTTGTCTCTAGTTGGGTTTCTCAGAAGCAGACCCTGAGATGAGGATCCACACACAACTGAATTACTAAAGATGTGCTTCCCGAAGACGAGTGGGGGCCTGGGTGAGGAGAGGAGGAAGACAACGGGGGTGTGGCCTTGGACTGAGGGTCCTGTCTCCCACAGGCACAGACAGGGAAAGGGGTGCGAAATCCCCCAGGCACTTCTGCTTTCTGCAGGTAAAGCAGCTCCTATAACCCAGGAATCCTGCAAGGACCAGCCCAGGCCCCAGTGCCAGCACTGCCCTCAAGTGAGAGTGGGAGGGAAACAATAATAAGAGATCTGAGGGGATCTCAGCCAAGCACCGAGATGATCTGGGACACACCCAAAGAGAGGCTATACCTGCATGGGTGCTTTCAGCAGCATCAAGTGAAAACGCAACCACAATGGCTTAAACCACATGGGCATTGATTATTTTACAGAGCAAGAAATCTGAGCTATGGTGGCTATGAGCTTGGCTCAAAGATGTCTTGAACATTCAAGTTCTTTCCACCTATTCACGTTAACCCTCCCAGCCTATTGACTTAATCCTTAAACTTGTTGCTTCATGATTATAAAACAGCTGCCACAGTCCCAGGCATCACACGCAGACATGAAGAGATTCAGCCAAAGCAGAAATGGGAGTTCTCACCCACACCCTTCTGAGAACATTCCAGGTGAACATCCCATCAAGCCTCAATAACCAAGGTTATATGCCTGCCCCTTAGTAAAGCAATCACTAGCCAAAAAAACTGAATGGCCATGATTATTAGGCAGGGTTTAGCCCTTGAGTCTTCAGCCTTGGGGGGGGCACAGGATCCCCCATGCATATTGCAGCCTGAACACCTTATGCCTGAATATATATATATATACACACACATATATATATATATGGCTCACAGACCTTCTCTATTCCCGCCTTCACTCCCTGTGCACACCGTGCCCTCTCCTGCACAGTAGTTGCCAAAGCCTGGCGCATCAGCTCACGGCACAGCTCACCCTGCCTCTAGTGTCCACTCACAGTGTACCAAGCACATGTCCAGCCCTATTACCCCAGCTTCGTACCTCATGTGAGCACCTCACCCAGAGCCAGGCGGTGGGATGAGGTGGGGAACAGAGGGGCCCAGCGAGCTGGACAGCCTGTCTCAGCCATTCCCACACTCCATGCATGGCCTCTGCCACCTGACCTTTTCACAGCAGCTTGTAAAGAGTGAAGAGGAGCTGGGGGGTCCCTGGAGATGTCTCCTCTGGCAGCACAAAGGGTTTCTGAAGACTCCAGCTGGAGGACAGGATGGGCTGGTAAGAGGCTATCTAATGCCTTTCCCAGTTCCTTCCTCAGCTGGGTTTCTGATTCATAGCATTGGACCCGCTCTCTGACTCCTCATGGCTCCAGGAGGGCCCCCGGCATCAGTATGTCCCTGAGCACTAGACTCTCCCCTCCACAGTGAGGGCACACTGCCTGGCTCTCCCCAGGAGCTGACATCCAGCTAAGGTGGCAGCTTCCCAGGGCACCCTAAGAAAGTCCCCAGTCACCAAGTGTTGAGGGCTGGCCTCATGGGAATGGTGGGACAGGGTGTTCTGGAGCTGGACTTGACCAATTTAAGGCTTGCTGCCCACTCTGGGTCTTCGGACGAGCTCATGCCCAGGGCCAGGGACGCCCCATGAAGGAACGCAGTTTTGCTCTGCTGTGCACTGCTGCCTGTGCTTGGGGCCCGAACATGAGGACTCCCACCTCCTCTGCATGCCCACTGCCTCTCTGGAGTTTGCTGTCAGCTCAGACCAGAGGACAGAGAGCAACCGTCTTTCCAGTACGTCAAACTTCGCACTGGCTCAGTACGTCTGAGCGGCCAGTTGGCTGTGCTTTCAGGGCTGCCAGCACTTCAGGTAAGCTCTCTGCCCAACTCTCCATGAAATTTTTGCCTTTTTAATTTAAATCCTTGCTCTGTCACTTAAACTTAATGGCACTGTGATGGCAGGCAAGGGTGGGGAGGGGCAGCCTGGACAGAGCACCAACGTGGCTCGAGTCATTCATTCCTGAGTTTGCTCCTAGGTGTCCCAGGACTCACAGCAACCCACAGAGCTGGGAGAGGCATGAGACCCTGCTAGCAGACAGGGAAGTCAAAGTCAGAAAAGAGAGACCACTTGTTTAAGTCTCATACCAAAGTGAAAGGCTTCTCCATTTAAATCATATGACTCCAAAGTTGGATTTTATCAGGCTTGGTGTACCCACCTGGAGAATAAGAGAATAAAGGTGGTTTCTTTTAAAATGCTTTGTGCAATCTCTCTCTCTCTTTCTCTCTCCATTTCTCTCCTTGAATCTAAATGCTATAGCCAAAAGCACATAACTGTTCCCCACGGTCTACCCCTTCCCTCCCTCTAGTGTGGATCCTGCAGGAAAGCCAAGATCTGTAGACAGGAATCTCCTGTGGAGGGAGAGAGCAGGTCCCGGTGGCCCCAGGAGTCCACCTGCTTGGGGAAACTTTCCTGTGTTACTCAGGGCATCCACCCAGAAAAGGCGGGAGAGGGAGCTGGAGCCGGGTCACCAGCAGCCACCTGCCCAGAATGAGGAGGGGGACCAGAAACCAGGCGTTCTGGGCCTGAGGGTACAGAAAACAGGAAGGAGCTGCTCAGCTCCCCACCCATGGAGGCCTACAGGAGGGGAGAAGAGGGAAAGAGGGCCAGAGCCCCCAGCGCTGCAGCTGCCGCCATGCCACAATAGAGGCATTGAAGCTGGTGTGGCAGAAGCGTGCAGGGGCTGGAAGAGGAGTGCGGAGGGGAGGGGCTGCCAGGAGAGTCCCAGATGAGAGGGTCTGACGTCCTCCTGACCTTTAAGTCTGGCCTCAGTGCCAAGAAGGAGGGCAGACCAGACTGCAAACAGCCCCCTGGGCTCATGCCTGCATCTCATTATCTGCCCTGCCCCCAGAGGCATCAAATGCCTGGTTGTTCTCAGATTCCCCACCCTGCTGTCTGTCGCATCCTTTGCTGAAAGATGTGCTGTAGGCGCCATGAAAGAAGAGGCAGGCCCTGAGCAGAGGCCCCACTCCATGCTTGCTCCTGTACTCTTCCTCACTCCCCAGGCCCCCCTGTAAGCAGATGCCTCTGGAGGCTGGAGACCTGGGTCCTCTCCTTTCCTCTCCCTGTTGGGGTGATGGGGCTTGCTCCAGGGAGAGAAAAGGAGAGGACCCAGGTCCCTCTAGGGAGAGGCCTACAGCCGGCCTAGTCCAGAACTGTTCTTTGTTGTGAGTCCCCAGTGTGGTTTCCATGCGTTTACACCAGTCTCGGCCCTGGCTCTCCATCTCACTTGCTGTGGGCCCCCAGAAGTTCCTTTGCCCTCAGACCTGCAAACCTATCTCTTATACAACAAGGAGGTTGGACTGCAGGATCCCAGGACTGGTATGTGATCCTTTGAGCTGACTTTGCCATTGGGTGAACGGATATTCTGGTGGGAGCAGGTTATACTTTTAGTCTTAAACATCTCTCAAATCTGTTCATTCTTTCCATCTCCACCCTCGCTGCCTGAATCCTGTGTGCCACCATCCTTGCCTGGACCAATATTCTCCAGGCCTCCAGACCTGGAGGTCCCCATCCAATTCATCCACTTAATAGTGAAATGCAAACCTGACTGTATCACTTGCCTCCTAAAGTCCCTTCAAACACTTCACATTGCTTTTGAGCTAAAGATGCAAATCCTTCACATGGCCCAGAAGGCCTTACATGGCCCAGCCTCACCTCTCAGCCTCCTATTGCCTTCTTTGCTTCCCTGCTGTCCATCAGAAAACAAAGTGCCAGGTTGGAAGCCATGTCTTGTTCTGTCCATCAAGCTATCTCCAGCGTGTGGTGTCATTCCAGGCTCAGCCAGCAGAATTAAGTGGACAAATGAATGGTGAACACCAAAGATGGCAATTATCTCTCTTAGAGATGAAGAGAACAAGCCCCGGTGCCCAAAGTGCTTTGTCAGGTTGATGCCCAATGTTCCACCATCAGAAGCCAAACTAGATCCCTCCCAGGTCCCTTCAAACTCTACAGAGCCTTTGTTGCAGGAGATCAAATGTTTATTTATAAGACATGCAACCCATGCTGACACCATGAGGCCTCTTCCTTTTGTTGATTGCCTGTAATGTGACAAGCACTTTGTATTTGGGGCAGACCTCCTTGATGGGCCTGTGCTCTTATTCACATGTGCAAAATTAGGCAATCCTCCTGTTCAACCTTCCATGCAATGGCCAGCATGGAACCAGGAGCTGCCTGAGGAAAATAGGAACTATGTGTTTTTCTGTCTGGAGATAAACCAGATTCCAAGGGGACACAGGTGCCCTGGGAAAGATGTCAATGAATGAAGCTCCTCAGGCCAAGAGACAGTCAGTAGCATATGTATGTGCAAGGGGTCAGTGGTGCTATAGCATCTATAGGATTGGTCCTGCAAGAGGCCTCCTTCCCCAAGCCTGCACCAGCCATGGGCATTATCAGCAGGCCACACGTTCTCTTGTGGCCCCATCAAAGAACAGTTCTGTGGCCAAACGTTTACAGCCATTGTCATATTTTCCAAGGCAAGGCCATGGGGGCTCAAGTCAGCACCAGCTCTGGGAAGGAAGAGATAAGCTGAGGCTGAAGAACCAAGGTCAGAAGGAGAGGAATCAGCACACGAGGAAGGTGAGGAATGGTATCGTCTGAGAGGCGTGGCCGATGCCCCTGGGAGGTATTATGGGATCAGGTGCACCCTTGAGCCACCAGAGTCACCCCAGCCCTACAAGGGTCAGCTGAGATGCCCCCAGGCCTGGACACTGAAACATACCAGGGTGAACATTTACGGGGAAAATAAATCCATGAATGAGCTGAGCTACTCTCATCTTGAAGCTACCTGTGTTCTCTTGTGCAGCTATTTTTTCCATTTGAAACCCACCTCCCTCACCTACCCCATCATACGCCTGTTCTGGAAGAGTGAGCAGGTGTACCGACACCTCACGCAGGGCTTGCACGCTGCAGGTGACCAGGAAATGCTCATTCCTTCCCTGCCTCTCTTGGGTTCTCAGGCACAGTTTACTCCTGTCAAATTCCCATTAGACTAGATGTTCTGCCCAGCCCTTTCAATACTGACTTTTCACACATCTGTAAGAAAGCCCTTGGGTCTGGCCAGGCCCGGGTGTGGACAGGGATGCTCACATTGAGCCTGTGGACACAGAACAGTCTTTATTCGGACAGATTCTTGAGCCCTTGTTCTGACTGAGACTATTGGTGCATTTGAGGGGGGTAGGGGGAGTGAGGCTTAAAAAAAAAAAGGTCTTGAGGGATGCTGGGGAAGGAAAAGAAGCCAAGTGTCTGGATGGTGTGACCCCAGGCTGCAGCGCTAGAATGACTCTCAAAACATTCTCCTTTATCAAGGAAACAAGAATGTGAGTCACACTCTTCCCGCACCCCCAGGGGTTTCTTTGCCGAGCAGGGCTGCAAACTGTTCGGCTAATTAGGCTGCATCCTGACCTTAGCCTCCATCCGGAGCAGGCCTCCCTCGAGGGGAGCCGGGGTGCTGCTGCCACCTAGGGTCAGGAGAGTGCACTGCAGGGGGACGGCGGGGCCAGGAAGGAAAAGTCAGGACCCTGAATAAAAGGGCAAGTGGTCCCAGTGTGGTTCTGTTCACAAAGAACTTCCCATCTACCACTGCTGGGCTCTTAAAATAATCCCATGAATTCAGCAGGGCAAGGTTTTACTATCTTCTCTTTGCATATAAAGACGCTAGTGATTGCATGGCTGGGGACAGGGGTCTGGGACATTACGAACTCTGGCAGAGGTTATGAGTAGACTCTGGGAATTCTTCATGAGGGTTTTAAAAAGCTATCGCTGGTGTAAGTTGGTCTGTAAACATCCTTGGGAAGAATTGGGGAGCTGACGAGTCGTGGGGTCCTGATAACTGCACTGAGCTTCACTAAAGGCCACAGGTTCAAGGGCTTACAAGACAGAGTCAGGGCCACTGGGTCTCTGAGCCCATCATCAGGGCCCCCATTGTCTGCCAGGAGATGACAGCAAACCCACCATCCTCGAGGTGCTGGCCAGCCCAGCTAACAGTCAAAAAGGAGGAAGATGGTGATAGATAGAAATGTTATTTTGTGTATTCATTTTATCACAACTTCTGGTACATAACTGCTATGGGCTGAATGTTTGCGTCCTCCTAGAGTAGACATGTTGAAGCCTAACCCTGATGTGATGGTATTTGGATGTGAAGACTTCAGGAGGTGATGAGGTCATGTGTGTGGAGCTCTCATGATGGGATTAGTGCTCCTATAAGAAGAGACCTGCGGGCCAGGCACGGCAGCTCACGCCTGTAATCCCAGCACTTTGGGAGGCTGAGGCAGGCAGATCACGAGGTCAGGAGATCGAGACCATCCTGGCTAACATGGTGAAACCATGTCTCTACTAAATATACAAAAAATTAGCCGGGCATGGTGGCACACGCTTGTAGTCCCAGCTAGTCAGGAGGCTGAGGCAGGAGAATCGCTTGAACCCAGGAGGCAGAGATTGCAGTGAGCCGAGATCATACCACTCTATTCCAGCCTGGGTGACAGATCAAGATTCTTTTCTCAAAAAAAAGAAAAAGAAACCTGAGCTGGCTTGCTCCCTACCTCCCTATGTGAGACCTCCCTTGCTCTTCCCTATGTGAGACCACAGTAAGGTGCCATCCCAAACCCGGAAAAGGGCCCCCTGGGCACCACATCTGCCAGTGCCTTGATCCTGGACTTCCCAGCTCCAGAACTCTGAGAAATAAATGTCTGCTGTTCAAGCCTCCCAGCCTGAGGTGTATTCGTTACGGCAACTCAAGCTGACTGAGACAATGACTCACCCTCTAGTCTGTTCTGCAGGAAGGAGAATCAGGAGTTATGTAGCAGGAACACAAGGGAATAAAATCGTCAACATTCAGTTCTTCAGCTTCCAAGCTGCATCTTGAAATTCACATATTAAACAATAGAGAAAAAAGTCAAAACTTGGAATATACCAGAGCCAAGTTGTGGTAAAACAATTTGGAATTCTAAAGGTAAGGCCCCAGGGAAGTGGGGACTACTTTTTCTTTCACAGATTAGAAAGAGAAAAGAGGGTTGGGGAGAAGAGAAGAGTGTCAGTTGCTAGGACTAGGAGAAGGGGGGAGGCTGGGGCCTGGGGCCACGCAGAGAGAAGGGTCGTCACTGAAGGACTCCCCAGGTCCTTCCATCCCAGCACCCTGAGCCACTAAATTGATCGCCCTTTGTGAGTGGCCTTGCAGGTCTCCTGTGTGGGACGCCAAACGAGCTGAGGCTGTCCCAGTCATCAAGTGAGGCCCACGCAGCCATCGTTCTCTGTGTGCTGCACATGGACCGGCCTGCAGATGTGATTTCCCCCGGTGCCCATCCACACAATGCCATCTACCAAGCACCACTTCCAACTCTCACAGGTGCCCTGGGACAGAGGCTGCTATCCCTCATAGCTAAGAGGGACTGTTCTTGCAGTGTCTGTGTCACAGGTACTGGACAACTCAACCTGAGTGTAACTTAGTCCCATCACTGTCATCACCATACTTCATTTTATGGATGAGCAACAAGACCCTAACCTTCGTGACTTCCACTCGGTATGGAGCTTAAAGGAAAGTGACAGGGTTCATGACGGTCTACCTGTCCAGTCCCACCATCTTCAGGGGTTGGGGGCTTTCCCTGTAGCCCACCTCTGCACCTCTAAGTGATTGACACACTGCACTTGCCTTCCCTTCCAGGGGACCCCGCTGGGCCAGGTGTCATCATTGTTGGCTGTCTCTGACCCTCCCCGTGTGTGTGTGTGTGTGTGTGTGTGTGTGCGTGCGTGTATGTGTGTGTGTGTGTGTGTGCGCGTGCGTGCGTGTATGTGTGTGTGTGTGTGTGCGTGCGTGTGTGTGTGTGTGTGTGCGTGCGTGTATGTGTGTGTGTGTGTGCGCGTGCGTGTATGTGTGTGTGTGTGCGCGTGTGTGTGTGTGTGCGCGTGTGTGTGTGTGTGTGTAGGGGGTGTGTGTGTGTGTGTGTGTGCGCGCGCGTGTATGTGTGTGTGTGTGTGTGTGTGTGTAGGGTGTATGTGTGTCTGAGCATGTAGCTGTAAATAGTACTTTCCTGATTTAAAAATGCCAGGAAAATTCCAAAACACAGAGATTTAATGTTCATTTATTTCCTCGGGGCAATGTTGCCTCCATTAAAATGGTTTAAAAAAAATGAATAATAGAAAGAACTCATTTTGTCAGAGGGGTACTCAACATGTTTGCATTTTTGCCCTCTATTCTTTGCCACGGTAGGAACTTGCTTTTTTCTGAGTGTACACACACACACACACACACACACACACACACACTCTCAGTGCCGTACTAGGCTCCTGCTGACTGTCGTATCATAGTCTTTCCTACAGAACCATCTCACCTCTCTCTGGGCTGATTGTCTTCTACACTCAATAAATGGTTCAAAGGCTCACAAATTCTGTACATGGGCCTTTGAAGAGGGCTGCACAATCTCCCAGCTGACCTCAGGGTGAGCTTCAGGCCACGGGAATGAGAAAGTGCACAGAGGCCCCTGCAGGGACCCTGGTGCCTGACACTTCCTCCAGAGCTAGGCTGCCCTGGTCCCAGCCCTGTAGCTCACAAGCTGTGTGACCTTGGGCAGGTGCCTTTCTCTTTCTGAATCTCAGTTTCTTCCTTGGTAACTGCAGATGATATTAAATAGCACGTGCCTCCTAGAGTTGGTGTGGGAGTAAACAGTTAAAACCAGAACAGTGTTTACAGCAGCACCTTAGGTAGAGCAGGGCAGGAGCTCCACACCTTGATCCTGAAGGCTCAGGCCCTGGGGCCTGGAGGCTCAAGCATCATTCAGAGCTTTACGACCACAAGTAGCCACGCTCCTGCCTGAGCCTGCTGTCTGGGCCTTCAGTGTCTCTGTGGTTAGGTCCCTCGGTGCTGATTCCTTTTTTAGGTTTCCAAGCGAAAGTTTCTTGTTGAACCTGTGAACCCTGACCTTGGACCCCTGCTCATCTGGCTCACCCGGATGCCACACTTGCTCTGTTTGGGAGTTCTCTCCCATCCCCACCCTTGTTTGGTGGCTGCTTCCATCAGACAGGTCCTCCTGGAAGTTCAAGGCTACCATCCCCAGACTGGGAGTGCAAACCCTGCTCAGGGCTCCTGTGGCCACAGGCACCCCCAAGGCAGAGAAGGAAGCCAGGAAGGAGAAGGCTCTGCAAACTCCTGGAAACAGTTCAGAGACGAAGAAAATTACACCACTTGAACTCTACTGGCCAGAGTCCTGGGAAAGGCAAACTCTCCTTGGGCCAAAGTGGAGGGAACCACCCCACCCCTCCACAGGCATCGTGCACGTGGCCCATTGGAATGCGCTGAGATTCACCATGACCTGATAAGGATGTGGGGGCTGAACGCTCAGCAGGAAGACTCTGAGCTGGACCCAGCCCCACCCTGGCGGTCCCGGCCACAGAGCAGTCAGTTTGGAGCCATATGGCTGCCATTCCTGGTGACTTCCCAAAGCTACTGCAACTTTTTAAAAAGATAAGCACATTTCCATTGTGTTTTTAACATTCTTTAATGGTTTTCAGATTTCTTTTCAATATATACTTCCCCAAAAAAATCACTGTGAATAATAATAACCAGAAACCACCAAAACCTGCATGCAAAGTAATATGCTAAAATCTTCGCTCATTATCTTGTCTAATGTTTTATCATCCACATGAAGCAGGTAGTACTGTCATCCCCACTTTACAGAGGAGGAAACTGAGGCCTAGAAACAGGCACGCAGCCAGTAAGTGGCAGAGGCAAGACAGGAGCCCAGCTCCTTCTCCACCAACTATTTTGCTGGATCATCAGCAGCAGCAGCGTCTTCTGGTGCCTGCTACACCATCCTCTGCTTCTCAGGGACATGTCTGAAGCCATGGAATCACTGTCCCGCCAGAGGCCAGGTTAGACTCAGTCCGTGAGTAGCCCACATTCTAGGGTGTCAGATGGAGTGTCTTTCTCCGTCCTGCAGCCACAGCTGTCAGCAGCACTCTGTCTCGCTGGCCTCCCAGGGCTTCCTCTGGGAAGCCCCCAAAGGCGCTGCAGGTGGCTGGCCTCCAGAAGCACACAGCTCTCAGAGCTCCAGGTGTTCTCCTGAGAACAACCTGCTTGGGCACTGCAGGTTGCTGGGGTTGCAGTGACCACTTCCTTTCCATTTCTGTTCTCGATGTCGTGAGGCAGTCTTCCTGATCTCTGCTCCCCAACTCCCTCCCACGGTTGAGAAGGCCCCGGCTCCCCATATTCAATCTCTCTCTACTTGAAACAGCTGGAGCGGTTCTACTTTCTCACGAACCCTGACCAAAGCCCCCCAGCCCCAGCTATAGCTCACAGGCTCCTGAGCACCACAGGCTCTCGAGGCTGACCTGGCTCCTCCACACACAACCCCTGCAGATCTCTGCTCACTCCAGACTCCCTCTGCCTCTGGCCAGGGCCCTGCTTTCCTGCCTTCAGGCTGAGTGCCCATTTCTCCAGGAAGGCTTTTGTGACCCAGCTTCATGTCCCTTGCACCCTGTGTATTCATCTTCCCGAATGATGCCAAGCCCTATGAACAGAGCGATTCTATCTGGCTTTGTACACTATTGTACCCAGCACAGGGTCTAAAAACACTTTCTGCATAAATGAATGAGTGAATGAAAATACATTGAGAAGTCTTTGAGATCCTGATGCCATGAGTATAGAGAAAGAGAATATATGCAGCTCAAATCCATTAAAGTTTGATTTAAAATGCATATTGGCACTGACTCAAAGCTGGGTGGGCTCCATGGGGTACAAAGACAAGCCCACCAGGACCCGAGAGTTGAGGAGTATGAACAGGCACAGGTCTCCATGCAGCTGCAATCTGTTACAGCTTCTGGTGATTTCTGCCACCCTTTGTCCATCTAGGGTCTGTGTTCCTGCCAAGAGACAAGCCAGTGGCAGGAAGGAGGCTCTTCCAGATGTCAGAAAGGCTTAGCAAATGGTTTACTGTAGTTCACGAAGTTTCTACAAGAGTAACCAATTGGCATCAGTTCCCTGAGCTGCCTGCTTAGAGAGGGAGCTTATGGCACTAAACCATTTTTGTATATTCCATCAAGATCTAGGAAAACAGATTTCCTTTTTCAAAAAGCAGAGAAACTGTCCCACCCTGCAGTCAGTGAGTGCGGAGGGAGTGGGAGCCAGAGATCCATGAATTGCCAAGCCAGATTGCAGCTATAACCAGATTTTAGTTTGTGAAGGTCTTTTACAGACCTTTTTACACCCTGTCCACTGAGTATGAGTTACGCTGGAGAGCAAAGGAATTGGAGCTTTTCCACACCACGCATAGTCTGCGGTTGGCCCTCACCAGGTGGCTCCCCTTGTGGAGGACTCTGCGGTGCCTGCACCTGAGCATTGCTGGGGCCTGAGGTGTGCATGGAAGTGACTGCGGAGTTCTTGTCTGTAGAAACTGTTGAAAGTAACCACCTGAATTACTCCTACCATACTCTTTGACCTTTTGTTTCTTTTAAGCATAATGTCAGCACTGATTTGAAATAATCAAGTAACTTCAACCCATGTAAAAATCCTGAGTTGCTTAAAAAACAAAGAAAGGCTGCCCCCAAAGTGACAGGTTTTCTAACTTGCCTGTGTCTTTGCACCTATTTCCCCAGGACGCGGGAACGCCCTTTTCCCACACCCACTTCATTCTCCTCACGTTCTGAGAACATCCTCCTCTTGACTGCATTTCTTAGCCTACCCGGGCAGGGGAAGGTGGTCTCCCTTCCAGCAACCCCAGTTCCATATACATTTCTTTCTCTTAGAATGTCTGATGCTATATTGCATTTATTGATTTTCTTGTTTCTCTCCCTAGTAAACAGGACATTCTTTGAAGTCCTGCTGGCACATATGCCGTCCTCACACAACGCCTGTTGGATGATTAATTCATTTTAAGAGAGCAGATGAGCTAGGCTGTCTACAAATGTGTCGGATCCAGCTCCCGCCATCCTTCCTTCACAAAGCAGAGCTGGCCAAGCCTGTGCACCCACGGGCTGCCTCTGCTTCAAAGGACAGAGCCTGTGCAGTGAGCGTTTGGTCACCTGGTCACACACCTAGTGCTCGTCAGCGCATGGCCTGAGCGTTCTGCCCTGACACTCGCTGGCCTCTGGGCGCTTCTGTCTTTGACAACGCCCTGAACACTATGGGAAGGCTCACTAGCATTCCACTCCTTCCCTAATATGGAGTGGGTGTGATTTGAGGGGTTTGGCCCCCACCCCAGCTCAAGGGGTAAGTCACCTGGAGCTAATTTGCAGAATTTCATCTACAAATTAGTAGGCGAATACAAATAAGGAGAATTTCATCTCCTTAGCGCAAACAACATTGATTCAAGAATGATCAGGGATCCCAGCCCAAGCCAAGCCTTGCTGCAGCAATCAGTCGCTCTTGGGTTTGGGGGAATGATACGGCGTGTGTCCCACGGTGGGTCCACCCAGCGAAACCAGTATTCCTCCTTGATGACTTTGGAAAGAGTCTCTTGTTCCGGAGGGTGTGATGTGTGAGGCTGGAACCACGAGAGACACCAGCTTGAGAACAAAGCCAAACTAGGGGGCAGGCGGAGCCAAGACCAAAGAGGCGAGTCCGGAGCAAACATACTGGATCCTATGAGCCCCGTGACTGCTGCGCTGGGCTGACTCCTCACAAAGCATCCAGACGCGTCTCGGCCCTGCGTCCAAGACGCAAAGTTGTGCGGCAACCAAGCCTAGAGCTAAGCAGTCACCAGGAGTGGAGACAAAAGCAGTGACAGGATGGGAGCGAAAACACGGATTCCGAGAACGAGGCTCCCTCCGAGTGCAAAGCCAGCCGGGCGTTGTGCAAACGATCCCGGGTCTCTGCTGCCCCCTGGCGGACGCCGCGCGGGAGCCCAGAACCAGAGCGCTCTGCGCGAAGCCGACTCCAACTACACCGCCGCCTCCCAGAGGGAGGCCCTGGTAAGTCACTGAAAACAGCCTGCAGAAGAGTTCTCCTGTATCACGTAGGGGGAAGAACAGTCCCTACCTGTTACATTGCAGTGAGGTTGACATGGCCACAATGGATAACCGGGACCAGAGTTATTCTCCCACCTGAAAGAAGCGGGAGGAAACCGACAAAGCTATAGAGACAACCGTTTTCAAAGCCCAGCACACCCGATGCAGAGGGCAGTGACCCCCAATGCCCAGAAAGTTTCCCAGCCACACACAGGGAGTGTGGGGACCCCGGCAGCGCTTGACCCCATGAGCTCAACCTCACAAGTTGAGGGACTAAGCCGAGTCCTCAGGACAGGCACGGCGTCCCTGGAAGAAGAAGGGGCTGTACAGACACAACTCCAGTGATTCGCAAAGGCTGAGGCCTGGGTGCAGCAGGGCCGCTCAGCACGCGCAGGCGAGGAAGCTGCCAGAGGCCCAGAAAGATCCCCATGGGGCTGGAGGGACGATCAGCCGGTGTTCGCACAGGGCAGGAACAGCGCCTCCTGCATCAGCCGGACTGCAGGCTCACCACTCAGGAGGCACAGGACAGCCCTGCTTCAGGGGTGGGAGCAGTTATTACTAAACGCAGCTCTAACCCCATCTGAGAAACGTCAAAGGCAGGACCGGAAAGGATCAGACTATTACAAAGTAACTTAACCGTATCCCGGAACAAAGCCCAAAAATATATACAGGAAAACAAAGATATCCAGCACACAAGAAAAAGGTGACAATGTCTGCCAACCAGTAAAAATGACCATGCATGAGGTGAAGGAGAAAACAAATTACCCATAATGAAGAGAAAATGCAATCAGTGGATGAAGTGCCAGGACACAACCTGTCAAAATGGGTGGGATTTGGCTAAAGCAATACTTAAAGGGAAAATGATAGCACTACACTAGGTTAAAAAGGAAGAGGGATCTCAAATCTCACCTTCTGCCTTAAGAGCGAATTAAACCCAAAGTAAGAAGAAAGGAAACAAGAAAATTCAGAGCATAGTCCAGGCGTAGCGGCTCACACCTGTAATCCCAGCACTTTGGGAGGCCGAGGTGGGCAGACTACTTGAGGTCAGAGGTTCGACACCACCCTGGCCAACATGGTAAAACCCTGTGTCTACTAAAAATACAAAATTTAGCTGGGCCTGGTGGCACACACCTATAATCCCAGCTACTCGGGAGGCTGAGGCAGGAGAATAGCTTAAGCCCGAGAGGTGGAAGCTGCAGTGAGCAGAGATCACGCCACTGCACTCCAGCCTGGGTGACAGAGACTCTGTCTCAAGAAAGAAAGAAGAAAGGAAAGGGAAAGGGAAAAGGAGAGAGAAAGAGAGAGAAAGAAAGATCACAGCAGGAAAGGAAGAGAAAGAGAGAGAGAAAGAGAGAAAGAAAGATGATATCATAAATCAGTGGAATAGAAAGGAGAAAAACAAAAGGGACAAATCAATGAAATTAAAAGCTGGAGTTCTTTGTTTTTAGAAGATCAATAAAATTGATAAACTCCTGGTCAGGTTGATCCCCCTAAAAAAGAGAAAAGACTAAAATTACTAACATCAGGAATGGGAATTGTGGTATCTATCACTATAGATTCTACAGATGTTAAAAAGAACATTAAGAGAATATTATGATAAACTTAAGACCAATATATATGACGAATTAAATACGATAGACAAATTCCTTGAAAGACACTATCGGCACTTACTCAAGAGTAAACAGATAATCTGAATTAGCCTTATGTCTATTTTTTACATTCAATTTGTACTTTAAAACCTTCCTACACAGAAACCTCCAGGCCCAGATAACTTTATTATCCAACTTAGGAAGAATAAATATCAATTCCATACACACTCTCGGAAAATCGTAAGACAGAATACTTATCAAATTGTTTTACCCTGGTACCATGACCAAAGACATCTCGATGAACATGAAAGCAAATTTTGTGTGTGTGTGTGTGTGTATATATATATACACGTATATATATATACACACACGTATATATATATACACACACACACACACACACAGTATTTTATCTTATTTTATCTTATTTTATTTGAGACAGAGTTTCACTCTTGTCCCCCAGGCTGGAGTGCAATGGTATGATCTCAACTCACTGCAACCTCTGCCTCCTGGGTTCAAGCGATTCAGTTGCCTCAGCCTGCCGAGTAGCTGGGATTACAGGCACGCCACCATGCCCAGCTAATTTTTGTGTTTTTAGTAGAGATAGGATTTCATTACGTTGGCCAGACTGGTCTCAAACTCCTGACCTCAAGTGATCTGCCCATCTTGGCCTCCCAAAGTGCTAGGATTAAGGTGTGAGCCACCGACCCAGCTTCTATATATATACTTTATACTAAAATACACTTTAAACAAAATTTCAGCAAATGAAATCAAATCCAACAGTATATGAAAGATCATGGCCAAATGGGTTACCTGCCAGAAATGCAAGGTTGATTTATAATTTGAAAATCAATTAATGTGATTCAGCATATTTTGAAATTAAAAAAGAAAAACCACATAAGTGTCACAATAGACATAGTAAAAGCATTTTCAAAAATCTAACACCCATTCTGGACATAAACTCTCTCAACAAACTAGGAGTAGAAGGAGCTTCCTCAACCTGATACACGGCCTCTACAAAACCTTCTGTTCACATTATGATTAATACTGAAAGACTGAATGCTTTTCCCCTAAGATGAAGAACAAGATAAAACTATGTACTCTTACAACTTCTTTTCAACATTTTTCAACATTTTCTAGCAAATGCAATACAGCAAGAGAAAGAAATAAAAGTCATTGAGATTAGAAGGGAGAAATAAAACTGTCTTTATTCGTAGATAACATGATTTTCTGTACTTAAAATTCATTGGGGCCTACACAAAAAGATACTGGAATTAATAAGTGAGTTTAATAGGTTGCAGGATAGAGGATCAACATACAAAAACCAATTGTTTTATATTTTCACTAGCAATGACAATCAGAAATTAAAATTTAAATCCAGTATCATTTAAAATGGCATCAAAAATATGAAATACTTAGGGATACATTTAACAAATGGTATGAATGAACTGTACACTAAAAACTATAAAACATTGCTCAGAAAAAAAATTTAAAGAGCTCAAAAAATGGAAGATACGTTGCATTCATGGATCAGAAAATATAATACCACTAAGATGTCAATTTACCCTCAAATTGATCTAAAGATCAAAAGACCTCCTCCCTGCACCCTAGATTACTGTCTACCTCCTGGCATCTCCACTTGAATGTCTAATACCACTAATATGTCAATTTGCCCCCAAAATGAAAAAAAAAGTTAAACTTCCAGAAGAAAATATAGAGAGAACTATTTGTGAGAAGCTTACTGAGCCGATTCATTCAATGAAATGCCACTCAGCAGTAAAAAGAAATGATCAGTCCCCATATAAGCCCCCAAAGCAGGGAGTAGGGGGGTTTGTAGAAACTGACAAAGTGATTCTGAAAGTCAGATGTCCCTAAATAAGAAGAGCTACACCTTACACATAGCATGAACACATAAGAACAACTGAGATTTGACAAACGTGCAAAGGTAATTCAACGTGGGAAAGATAGTCTATTCCAGTCTATCAAATGGAAACAATTTGATATCCATATGAATCAAAATGAATTAAATTCATATTTTGCAGCACCTACCAAAATTCACTCAAAATAAAACAATGAATGTTCTATAAGAATATATAGGAGGAACTATTTGTGATAAGCTAATGTGGTGATTCATTCAGTGGAATGCTACTCAGCAGTAAAGAGGAATGAACCATCGATACAAGCAACAAAATGGATAAAACTCATAATCATTGTGCTGACTGAAAGTAGTTAGACAAAAAGGGGTTTTTGTTAGATGCGATTTATATAAAATTCAAGCAGATTAAGCTATACTGATGGAAAGCAGGTATTTTGTGGAGAGGTTCCCCACGTGCAGAGAGGCGATGGGGAGGGCAGAATGAAGGATTACAAGGGACAGGAGGCAATGTGTGGGGTGATGGATAAGGCCACTATAGTGACTGTGGTGGTGATTTCATAGCTGTAGACATATGTCAGAACTTAGATTGTGCACTTTAAACATGTGCAATTTATTTTGTTTATACCTCAATAAAGCTGTAAGCATTCACAAGGAAGGAAGACAGGAAGGAAGGAAGGGAGAGAGGGAGAAGAGAAGGAGATGCAGGGAGGACGGAGAGGGAGGGACAGAGGAATTTACAACCTTGTGGAAGGAAGGAAGGAGGTAGAAAGGGAGGAAGGGAAGGAGAGGATTCACTCCCTTTTGTCACATGTTCAGACTCTCATTTACTGTCATCACTGAGCGTTTTCTCTACGGAAGCTTTCTCCACCTGACCTTTGGGACACTGTGTGCCTGTAGTTTTCCTCATACTTTCCTGGTCTTTCTCCTTCCCTCAACATTGCCTCAACCTCTCAACTAGCAGCGCCCTAAAACTCAGACTTCTTTTCTCTAAGTCACCTTCTTTGGTGAGCTCACTGGATTTCATAGCTCTGAATCTCATCTCTACACTGACCACCCTCAAATGTCTCCCTGTGGCTCAGACCTCCTCCCTGAACGCTAGAGTCCTCTCTAACTCGTGGCATTGCCACTTAAATATCTAGTAGAGATCTCAAACTTGGCGTTTTCAAAATTCCCACAAACTATGCTTCCCACTATCTCCCCATCTTAGTAATTCCGACTGCTCGAGTTAAAAATAGCACACACACAACAAAACAAACAAACATAAAAACACAGAATTACCCTTGGTCCCTCTCTTTTTCTCATTACCCACTTACAAATACTTTGACAAATTTGTCAAGTATATCTTCAAACTTTATCCAAAATCCAACCACTTCTCACCACCTGTAGCTACAGCCCCGGCTCAAGCAGGAGTGATTGAGTGTCTTGTCCCATCCCCCCGCCTTCACCCCTGCCCCTCACTGGCCCTCAATAGAGCAGCTAGAATTTCTCTCTCATGCCAACTCTTACAGTTTTTTTTTCTCTCTCTTTACAACATTGACCTGAACCTGAAACACTGTGCCAAACAGAAACAGTGAGAATGGGTGCCTTAGTCCATTTGGGCTGCTATAAAAAATACCCTAAACTGAGTGCCTTATAAACAACAGAAATTTATTGTTCACAGTTCTGGAGGCTGGGAATTCCAACAAGACGCTAAAAGATTTGGTGTCTGGTGAGGGCATGCTTTCTGCACATAGTCTCACTGTGTCCTCACACAGTAGAAGGGATGAGGGGGTCTCCCTCAGGGCCCTTTTATAAGGGCCCTAACCCCATTCCTGAGGGTTCTGCCCCCATGACCTAATCACCTTCCAAAGGCCCCACCTTTTAATACCATTATCCTGAAATTTTCAACATATGAATCTGGGGAGGCCTCAGACATTCAGACCATAGCATTGGACACCCTTATTTTGTTTGTAATTCCAGAAGAAACGGGTCTTATGTATCTCCATTAAATATTAGGTTTGTGGTGGGTTTTTTTAATATAACTTTTGCCAAACTAAGGAAATTTCTTCCTGTTCCTAGCTTTCTATGCTTTTTTAATCATAAAAGTTGTTGAATTTCATAAAGTACTAGTTCTGTATTAATTTTAATTGCCATGTAATTTTTCTTCAGTAGTCTTTTAATATGGCAATATTTTTAACAAAAGATTTTATGACAATTTTTCCAACGATGAGTCACCCTTGTATTCCTAGGTGGCACCCTACTTAATTATAATATTTTCTTAACAAAAGACTTGATTCATTTAGACAAGGTTCAGTTTTTTTCTTCAATGTTGATATACTAATCAATTGAAGTCCACTTCTCTTTATATTTATTGTTCTTATCTGATACTTGACTTATAAATAAATCACATTAGATTCATAAAATGAGCTACACAACTTTCTCTTTTCCTATCTTATGGAACCACTTATAAAGATTAGCAATTAACCATTCCTGGAGTTTAGTAAGATTAATCTATAACCCATCCGGGCTTAGGGGCTTTGAGGAGGGGAAATCTTTGAATACCACCTTACTTTTCTTAGTAGTTATTAGTTTATATAACTTTTCTAATATCTTCATCATTAAGCTTTGCCTCTTAGTCTTCCAAAACTTTTCCTGTTGAATTCAGTTTTTCAAGTTCATTAAAATACAATTGAATGCACTGTGAGTGTTCAACTAACAGGAAAATGCTGATCCTTTTAGCTATGTTCACACACTAATCTGGGCTTATTTGAATAGGCCACCCTTCCTCTCAGTTGAAACAGAAAATCGTGTTGTTTGATAACATTGTTTCCCTACATCATTCACGTCCCTAGAATTATGTAGGACAAATAACATCTCCAATAGATTGTGCACCCCACATCCCCCCTTGAAAGACTATATTGTTTTAATAGAAATTTCCAGAGCCCATGGCTTGCCTAGCTTCTTTCTATGATGAAATATGGGTGCATCGTTGACAGCCTTCCTCATAGCCTTGGTATTGCTCATCACTAAGGGCTGATGCTGTGGCTCCCACATTCTCAAGACACATCCCTCCCCAGTCAGTGCCTAGTGCATTGCTCAAATAATGTCACTATATTGATTACAATTAAACATGTTATCTCTACTGTGTTACAGTAAATCACAGATTCACCAGAGAGAACAGTTACCTAGGACTCCCAGTTAACAGTAATATCTTTCTGGCATACCTGCAGTTTGGAGAATGACAAGCTGAAACCATAATAACTATTATTCACTGAGCACCTACAATAAGCCTGACATAAATTGGCACCTGAGATGTGCTACCTAGAAGCTTTATTGAAGCCACACAAGGAAAGCCTTAGTAACTTTGGTCATTTTTTTTTTCTTTTAAAGACAGGGTCTCATTCTGTTGCCCAGGATGGAGTGCAGTGGTGCAATCATAGCTCCCTGCAGCCTCAACCTCCTGGGCTCAAGCGATCCTCCCACCTCATCCTCCTGAGTAGCTGGGACCACAGGTGTACGCCACCATGCCCAACAATTTTTTTTTCTATTTTTTGTAGAGATAGGGGTTTCACCATCTTGCTCAGGCTGGTTTTGAACCCCTGGCCTCAAGCCATCTTCCCACCTCAACCTCCCAAAGCATTGGGGTTGCAGGTGTGAGCTACCACTCCCGGCTTGCTTCATTGATGAAGAAAATATTGATCACATAGGTTAAGTGACTTGCCTGAGGCCACTTAGAGAATAAGTTAGAGCAGGGATTCAAATTCAGATCCACCCATTTTTTAACTGCCCACTGAGATCTAGACTTTTTTCAACAAAGAATTTTCGAAAGAATAGCCTAAAATCAAATGGTTTCTGCCAAATCAGGTATACCTACAAATTTTTAGGCTCCTAGTTACCATCTTAAGTCCTGGATAGCTATTAAGTGGCATGCCTATGCTGGCTCCTGTCTATTAAAAGCAGTTGTCTGGAGTCTAGCACTGAGAAGGATTGTGCAGCTGAGCTTGGGCTAAATGAGAAATTGCAGAGATTGGATTCTAATGCCATTTGTATTTATCAGAGTTCTCCAGAAAAACACAGCCATAGGATACATACATATGAGAAGAGATTAGGAATTGGCTCACACAACTGTGGGGGCTGACAATTTTCAAAGTAAGCTGAAAGGCTGGAAATGCTGGCAGGAGTTAATGTTGCAGTCCTGAGTTCCAGGACAGTCTGGAGGCAGAATTCCTTCCTCCCCAAGGGACCTCGGTCATTTCTCTTAATGCCTTCAGCTGATCAGATGCGGCCTGCCCACATGCTGAAGGGTAATCTGCTTCTCTCAAAGTCTGATTTAAATGTTTAAAAAATACCTTCGGCCGGGCGCGGTGGCTCACACCTGTAATCCCAGCACTTTGGGAGGTCGAGGTGTGCGAATCACGAGGTCAGGAGATCGAGACCATCCTGGCTAACATGGTGAAACCCCGTCTCTACTGAAAATACAAAAAATTAGCCGGGCATGGTATCGGGGGCCAATAGCCCCAGCTACCCGGGAGGCTGAGGCAGGAGAATGGCATGAACCTGGGAGGCGGAGCTTGCAGTGAGTGAAGATCTCGCCACCGCACTCCAGCCTGGGCAACAGAGCAAGACTCCGTCTCAAAAAAAAAAAAAAAAAAAATACCTTCACAGCAGCCTCTAGACTAGTGTTTGACCAATCAACTGGCAGTATATCCCAGCCACATTGACACATAAAATTAATCATCACACTATCAAGATCAGGAAGACAACATTCCGTAACGGTGTATCTCAGACTTTAGCATGAATAGGAAGTCTCTGATGGGCTGGTTAAAGCATGGATTGCTGGGCCCCAGCCCCAGAGCTTCTGACCCAATAGAGCAGGGCTGTGCCTGTGAGAGTTTCCTGAGATACCGATGGTGCTGGCCCAGGCCCACACTTCGAAAACGCCCCTGAATGGTGTCATTGCTACATTGCTGAAGTGATTACACTGAAGCATTATGAACAATCATCATACAATACGTTTCTAATCTACAGTTTATATATAATAAAAACAATTTGAAAAATTTCTGAACACCTAAGTTTTCAACAAGAAAAACTTTACTTTTAACCCAGGAAAATATCCACCCAGTCCTTAGCTTCTCTTAGGATTATAATACAAAGTTGTCTCAGAGGATTATAATAAAAAGTTGTAATCACATACCTTCAATCAATATTCCAAAGTAACAGAGACATGTCACTCACAGAATTAGGAGTTGAGCCACCCTGGTTGGACAAGGTCACAGTTCTCAGTTTGTACAGCTGATCAGAGCCAGATCTCCTGATTTCTGATGCATCTCTCCCTCAGGCCTCGGTTTTCATGTCCATAAAATGGGATAGTTTGCTTGTGCTCCCTCCAGACCTGAGAATTCTTCTACCCATGGTTTACGTATCTTGACTCAGTTCGATGCAGAACATTCAGACAGGTAGTACCGTCAGAGAGGAAATGGTCTGCCTGTAAGGCAGGACTGTGGGTGCGGGAATCTGTGCCAGAGGGCACTGGGTGGAAATTTCATAGGGAAGATTCAGATTGCAGATTGGACACTTCATTTCTCTCACGCTGTGAACTTCTACAAGTCCCTGAATTACAGACCCCATTCCTGGGACAAAGCTTAAAGGAAAGAAACAAACTTTAAAGAAATATAGGAAGGTGCCTTTGTTACTGTAACGATTATGGATATCTGTTGTAAAAATAATACTCATTGAGCCCATACATCTTACTTGCAGAAATCCAAAGCTATGTTATTAAAGCTGTTTCAGGGTTTCAGAAGATAAATAAATCGAAGGTCTCTAAACCTTCAGCAAAACTGAAGGTTCCAACTTGGATTAATCTGGAACTGAATGTCACATTGAATCCTGCCAAGGCTTGGCAGGGCCCCAGGCAAGAATGGTTTACATTCCATCCAGAAAAGCGGCTTTGGGTCCTGGAGGAACCAGTGGTTTGTTTCAATGCAGCCCTGACTGGGATAGCTGGATGGGAGTGTTCCCCTGGGTGGGCTTAGGTGGCACAAGTGAGATGACGGTCACCTGGTTGGAGTCCCAAAGCACTGCTTAGCTCTCAGTCACTGTGACTGGTAGAAATGCCACCAGTTTGTGCAACGAAACAAATCTACGTCTATTCCCTATGAAGCTGTGATTCCTGGTGTAGTGTAGCACACACAACCCAAAGGTCAGAGTTGAGACTCACTTCCTGCTCTGGGAGTTAGTGGACACGATCTTCAACTTGAAGCCAGAAGAACTGAGTTTAACACCAGGCTCTGCCCCCTCAAGAGCTCTGTGATTTGGGCAAGTCAAATAGCCCCTCGGACTCTTCAGTTCCTCATCAGTAAGTGAGGCTAAATTCCCATCCCTGTGGGGACTCCACAGGCGACCCCTCACCAAGAGTTATTAAGGTGCAGCTTCCCTCACTGTTAATACCTACAGTTCATGCAGATCAAAGAAGACTTTAGACCCAACTTGAGTGGCTTTTAGAGTTATGTCACAAAGGCAACAATATGGCATAAAGTACTCAGCACCTTTCCCCACCTCACCATCAGTGGAAGCCTGGTCCTTAATTGTTTGTGGTGTTCCAGGATGCCAAGGAGGCTCACCCTGTGCTAAGGCGTCACTTCAGGGGACCAGAAGAGCTATAAGAAGAGGTAGGTGGGAAGTGGTCATGAAAGAGGGCCTGCCAGAGCTTTTAGGGGAGGCCAGAAGAAGGACCGTGGCCCATGAAAGGGTGAGGAGAAGGCCATGCTGACAAGGACAGCAGTATACATGTGTAAGGATTTTTGGAAATCTTCTGCTGTGTGTTGCGCCCCCCGATATTCCAGCCCTCCAAAGACTTAATTAAAGTCTTATGTTATCTTAAAACACTTTTGGAGTAGAAATTATATTTATCTTGATGCATCACAATGCTAAGACTAGAGCTTAAGGCTGAGGCTGACAGGCCTAGATAACTTCGGGTTGCATATACTTAAATTAAGAGTCGGCACATTTTAGGATGAAGCTTCAGGCATACATACATACACAGTAATGATCATGAAAACAATCCCCAGCATCTCTACAGACTCCAGCATTTTCGAAATGCTTTCTCATGTTAATGCAAGTCCATTCTATGTGTTAAGCAAAGCATAGGCTTTGCTCCCCTGCAAAGCTGGACATTGAATGCAGAGGCTACTTTTCCTAAGCAGAGTAACCAAAAGAATTCCATGTCCAATTACAGCAGGATAAGGAAAGCTGTGAGGTATTTTATTAATTAGAAAATGCTGGATCCTCCTGTCTAGCTGAGGTAAGGATGAACTTTGACCTCAGAGCCTGCGTATGGCAGTATTTATGCAGAGGCATAGTCCCATATACACAAATAAATATGGTTGTCTTTAACATATATGTGTACACACACACACACACACACACACACATCTCACTTAGCTAGACACAGCCCCATCTTGAGGGCAGAGAATGGTCCTGTCTTTCCAGTTCAGCTCTTCCAGTGTCCAGGGGCGACCAGTAAGTGTTGGTGGTGGAGAGAATGGTGCTAAGGAGAATGGGCCCATCTGTGTTCCTAGACTGTTAGCGGGAAACAGAAGCCATCTGATGATGTGTCACCTATCTTTGTGACTGGGTGAATGAGTTGGAGTGGGGGGGCAGCTTTCGAGCTTTCATACAGCTCTAAAGACAAGGCTGGTCCACCTCTAGTCTGAGCTCCATACCAGGCTCTTGCCAGCACCTTCCTCCCTACTCGCCAGTGAATGAGGTTCTTCTCATTACCTGAAGGCATTACTCTCCCCTCTCACACGCGTGTATTTCTGACGTGTCTATACATCAGTTCTGGGCCTCAATCCACCCATGTTAGCCCTCGTCTACAGGTCGCCCTTGTGTTTCTCACTGTGCCTGACAAGGGCACCCCAGCAGGGCTCATGGGTGTGAAGGCAACATGGTTACCAGGGCAGGGGTGCATGAGGGTCCAGGAAGGAGGACATGGAAGCCACAGGTGGTGGGCCAAGGCCTGACCTGCACAGGGGAACCAGTGCCAGGACAGTGCCTAGAAGATGCCCACTGTGTGGCCAGTTCTGGTCACTCCCCTTACAGTAAGGGTACCATGAAACAAAAGGAAGAGAATCAACGGGCAGAACTAACCTCACACACTGGGCAGACCACGCATGAAATGTGATAAGTATAAAAACACAATGGCATCTCAGGTCTACCAAGCCACGTCACTGCTACAGTATGGGCCAGCAGAGCAACATCCTACCGAGTCTGGGGCCCCCTCGGCTTTCCAGGCCTGCTGAGGGGGCTGGTTCCTTTCACTCCCCCTGTGTCCCCTACCCTGCTCCAGCAGCACAGTGTCCCAAAGCTCGGTACCTATCAGCTCAATCCACAACAGTGCACAGTCCCCTTCTCAGTGGAAAGACTTCTGTCCTAATCGCCCACTCCAGCAGGGCTGGCAGGTGTACGACTGTCAGGGGTTCTACCCTTGCCTTCAGTCTCCAGGGCTCCAGCACTCTGCACCGAGCAGGGACTGCAAGAGAAATGCTCCTCACCAGCTTCCTTGTATCCAGTCCAGATTCCTTTCTCCTTCAAGGACAGGTGGGAAGTTTACATTTCCCAGGCTCCTTCCAAAAGTAAGGAAAAGCTAGCAATTCTCATTAATCAAAACGACAGTAAGTCTGAGCAGACAGGACTTCACTTCTCTCACTGTGAGGTTCTACAAGTCCCTGAATTACAGCCTAAATTCCTGGGACGGAGTTTAAAAGGAAAAAGCAAACTTTAAAGAAATATAGAAAGACGGCTTTGTTACTATAACTATTATGGATATCTGTTGTAAAAATAATACACACTGTGCTCATATATCTTACTTGCAGAAATCCAAAACTGTGTTCACCTAAGCCACATTGAGAGCTGAATTATCATTTGTAAGAGACCAAATTATTTTATCAAAGTAACAGGATAACTTTCAAATGCGTGTTTACTTGTGGGGCTGGATCAACAGCCAGAAAATATCTAAATGAGAACTCAGATTCATCTAAACTTGACATTTTCCGTTGATCTAATGGCTAATTTGTATTCAGTCCACTGACTCTTCAATGGCTTCTAATTAGGAGACAAGCAGAGAATTCCGAGTCCTGTGGTTTGTGATCCGGGTGCCTTATCTCCTAGATGGTTATAGGCTATCCAGGTGGAGTATTGGAAAGTGGGACAAATGAAGGCAGGCCTGGAAAGGAGATGAAAGGAAAGACAGTGGCGTAGAGTGACTATAGTTAATGACAATGTATTGTATATTTCCTTCTTTCTTTCTTTCTTTTTTTTTCTTGAGATGGAGTCTCACTCTTTCTCCCAGGCTGGAGTACAGTGGTGCAATCTTGGCTCACTGCAACCTCCGCCTCCCAGGCCAAAGCAATTCTCCTGCCTCAGCCTCCCCAGTTGCTGGGACCACAGGTGTGAGCCACAATGCATGGTTCATTTTTATTATTATTATCATTTTTTAGTAGAGATGGGGTTTCACCATGTTAGCCAGGCTGGTCTCGAACTCCTGACCTCAGGCAATCCGCCTGCCTCGGCCTCCCAAAGTGCTGGGATTATGGGCATGAATCAGTGCACCCGGCCTGTGTATTTCAAAATAGCTAAGAGAGGACTTTTAATGTTCCTAACACAGAGAAATGATAAATGCTCTAGGTGATGGACACTCCAATATCCTGACCTGAACATTACATGTTACATGCATGCAACAAAATTTCATGTGTATCTCATAGATATGTACAAATATGTATCAATTTTTTTAATTTTAATTTTTTTTAAAGTGTGCTAGAAAGCAAAAATTAGATACTGCACAGCAAGGTTTGAGTTAAAGGCAGTGCTGGAACACAGAACAAACCCTTGTGGCCATGCCTCTCAGCCAGGTCAAGGACCCATTCCTGCAGTCAACAGCTGGGAAGGCGTGGAACCTGGAAGGGGTAGCCTGGGGAGGGAAAAAGACCGCTTGGAGGTAGAGGGGAGGCCTGCGTTCTCACCACCCAATGGCAGAGATACGGCGTTGGAGCAGCCAGAGAGGAAAAGTCCCCGTGACGCAGCGGCGCTCTGCCAGTGCGCATGCGCAGATGTGGGTGAAGCCCTGCGCGGGGGTTGGATCTGTTTCCCTCATCCTCGCTGAGCTGCAGGAAGATCGGTATTCAGGCAGACAGCATATGCAGTTTGAAAGAAAGCAAAGTGCTTTGAAAGTGAAGGGGAGCGGAACATGCCACCCCAAAATCTGCCACTTTGGCATAAGGATTGAGTGGAGCTATCAGCAGTTGAGAAGAAGCAGATACAAGAGAAGCTCTCCGCCCTCCCCTATTTACCAAAAAGCAGGACACAAATTTGTCAAGGTGTGCCCCCGCCCCTCTCTACCGGGAAGGATGGAGTTAATCACCAGACACAACCCGAGCTCCTCCTCAACCTGGAGAGGGCACCATAGGAACCTGTACAGCACGTCCTGGTCCTGCTGAAGCCCTTCCCTTCCCTCAGCTCCCCATAGGGTGGCCTTCCCGCTCTGCGCCTCCCCAGAAACTCAAGCCCTTCTCCTCTGTCTTGTCACTCCTGTAAACAAGCATTCTCTTGTGAGGTGCTACGAAAACTCGAGCTCTGGCCGCCCCTTGGAGTTACTTACTGCGGACTTTCCCACGGGTGTGCGTGATGCACGTGGTAATAAACTCGTGTCTGTTTTTCTCTTGTTGATCTGCCTCTGTCAGTCTCTTTTAGAGCCCCAGCCAGAGAACCTAGAGGGGTAGAGGAAAAAGATTTTCTTCTCCCTACAGAATCAGACAGGCCTGCTCTCGAATCCCAGGGATGCTGGGCACTCGCTGGGTGCTGCTGGTGGAGCCTCTTTCTACCTGTGTCCGACTGTCCTCATTGGCAAGGCGAAGGCAGCAAACACCGCCTGGAACAAGCCGGCTCTCCACAGGCTCAGCTGTTTGCATCCTCTCTCATCCCTGTCACTCCCTCATCTCTGAGGGTGTCCCGGGGACGCTGCTGCCCTGTGGGCACCTGGGACGGTTCTGCCTCATTCCCCCCACTCCTCATGCCCAGGGTGGCTCCAGGGGGCGTCCTTAGAGAATCTTTTCCCCATCCACACCCGAGCCCTCAAATTCCCCACACGAAGCTTCCAGGGCTGCTCTGTCCAGCTCAAGGGACTTCCCTAGGACCACCTCCCACCCAGAACCACCTCCCACCCTCCACTTCAGACCTTCTCATGCCTGCTGGGTTTCCTGAGGTCTAGCCACGACCTCAAATCTAAAGTCTCCCCTTTTCTCCATTCTATTCCCTTCTTTCTTTCCTCCCTCCCTCTCTTTTCCTTCCTTCCTTTTTTATTTATCTTACCTCCCCCACCTTCCCCCTTCCAGTTGAACACTTGCTCAGGAGATGACCTTCCTAGCTCTGATTGCATTTTACTCGCAAAGACCCTGCCCATTGCCTGTTCCTCCTCTCAAATCCTTCGCCCTGGATTCTGGGAGGTTATGCCCTGGGGCAGGCTCTGCCTCTTTACCTCTGGACACTGTCGTGCAGTTAGCAACTCTAGTGGACACCTGGTGTGACACAGCAAAGTTGGGCAGATGGGTTCGTCTTTTCCAGGGAGCCCCTCACTGCCTGTCAGCTCCAGGCCTGGCTCGCCAGCCCTCTGCGAATCCACCGGCAAACTCACACACTCTGGTGTACTCCTGTCGCTCACGTTATCAGAATAGGTTCCTAAGACTGTGAGTGAGAGAGGGCAAGGCACCCAGGGCCACATGGAGCAGGGACACCACAGCAGGGGACCCGTCCAAGATAGTTTCAATGGTCATGGTAAGAAATGATCAGTGCCTGAGGAGTGGCAAGAGTGAAGAGAAGGGAGGGATGAGAGCTGGGAGGAAGGAGGAGCCACTGGAAGACAGGTGTGTGGATAAGCTCAGCTGCAGGCTCTGATCAGGGTGATGTGTTAGAGGTGGGAGTCCAGCAAAGGGAAGAGCTGTTGATGGGGGAGATGGTGGGGTCGCTTTCAGGCAAGGAAGGACAGACATACCCGTGGGACACCTGGGTGAGGACATCAGGAGGTGGGGGATGGTGTCGTTCTGGAAATAAGCCCAACCGTACCCCAAGAACAGAAGATTTCCCAAGGGTGCTAAGGAGACCTTCCTGCTTGGTCTCCTGGTAGAGAGCAGGTGTCTAATGGGGAAATCAGGGATGAGGCTGGATGAGGAGTCATGGTGAGGTGGGCAGAAAGCCCAGATCCGCGATCTAAAGACCTGGCTGCAGCCAGGCTCCCCACCTCCCCTGTGTCCTCAAAGCCAAGCAACAGATGCTCGAGCCTCATTCTGCCTGTCTGCAGAAGGTGGGAAGAGCCCCTCCCTCACACCTCCATCTGGGGGAATGAGGAACTGGGAGGCCGAACAGACCACAGGTTCTGAAGGCAAAGCAGGCCTTAGGATAGAAGGGATAGCTTCAGAACAGGGTGGAGGCTCCAGGATGAAGAGGAGGAAGCTGAAGTTTCAAGACATGGATCATTGTCATATCATTTTACTCAGCATAGTTGCCTTGAGCAGCCAGACCCATCCATCCCGGAACCTGGGACAGGATTCTGTCTCTTCTTAATCACATGTGACAGCTTCACTGGACACTTGCTATAGCCTCTGAGTCCTCGTGGACCTGCTCCTTTCCTCTTCAGAAATTCAGACTTAAATCCCAGCTGAGGAAAGTCTTGTGAGAGACAGGTGTGCTCTGGGTCCTGGGACCCAGAAGGTCACAGGATGTGGCAAGGACCCACCAATGGGCTCGGGATGTTTCCTTCCACGGCTGGCAGGCTGAGACATGCCCTATCTGGGTGACCACACAACTCCCAGGCCCAAGTGTGACCAGGAGAATCTGCAGAAGGCACAGAACATGCATCAAAACAGAGCATCACCTGCTCCTTCAGTCACTGGAAAACAGTGCCATCGGTGAGACCAAGATGAGCTGCCCACACTCCAGGTGCACAGAAGGTCAGATTGAACGCCATCAGCCCAAAACAGCAGTGTTTGGTGTTCACCCCTTTTCAGAGCCCCAGCAAAGTCCAGAGGAAGTAGAAGTGCATGATTCAGGGCCACCCTTCACATCCCCCACAAGGGCAAAGGGGAAGTGGCCTTTGGTGACAAGGGACGAACATAAACCAGAGCTGCTGACAAACACTGGAACACTGGCACCGGAAAGGACCCCCGAATCCAGTGGTCGTCTGGACAATGAGAGTGTGCCCAGCAACCTGGATCTGATGGTGGACAGCACTTGCAGTCAGAGCCCCCAGTTCACACTGCACATGCCCCCTCGCTTCACCTCTGACCTTAGAGATCTCACTTCACAGACCCAGGCTCCATGCCCTTGACCCTCAGGGCTGTGACTGCCATCAAGCACTGAATGGTGCCGGCCCACAGTCAATGCAGTTTTTTCTTTTCCTAAGGCATCACTGCTCTCTTCCTCTCCTCTCTTTCTAGAGGCAAGGTTTCTCCACAGCCTTCACCCAGCACAGTAACAAAGGCCCAAGGGAGTAGGTTCCCCCTCTCCTGCCTGTGGCCAGCCAACAACTTTACCTCTCCAGGCTCAGCTTTCCACCTGCCAGTGAGTGGTGAAACAGACAATGTGTGCAGCAGCTTCTTTCAAAAATCTGACTGACTGTCCCACACTGCACAGTTCTCTAGCAATAGACGCTCCCGTTTCCATGTGGTCTCAATGCCCAGGAATTCCCCAGCTGCTTTCCTGGGCAGGTGATCCTGAGCAGGTCAGTGTTCTGGCTGAGACACCTCGTGACAAAGTTGGCTTCAGACTCTAACCTGCAGCAGACTCCAAGCTCAACAACTCAGAATGAAAGAGGAAGTCCTAGACATTCTGGGAAAACATCATTTCTGGAAAAATTCAGACTAGCAAGTGGTCTAAATAACGATAATGGATATGCTTATTATGTACAAATAATGAGAGACCAGAATTGTGATAGGGTCCCTCTCTTCCTGTTAGTATTTTCAAATGCACAAAACATCGTAAAACGCATAAAATGCCTCTAAGCAACACTCCACTGCCATTTAGTCTCCCTCACTGATGCCATTTACATGTCCATTAAAGAGTTCTTACACAACTTCTCCACGCCACTTCTGCTCACACGGGCGGTTTATGCTTTCTGCCTGCCCTCCTGGGCTCTGTGACATAGTCAGGAATGCAGTCTTTGTAAGAGTCTGTGCTGAGAAGATTGGTAAATTGCGTCTGGCAAATCCATGGAGATGCCTGCTCACACCTTGATTCTGTTGTTTTCACTAGAGCATCGCACACGCCCCAGGCCTCAGAGAAGGTCTTTCTTGCCACTCTTCTGTCCCAATGCCAGCAGGTCCCGTTGTTCAAAGAGCAGCTCAGAAAACAACTCATACAGAAAACAATGAGCAGTGGAAGGGGTGCTAAGAGTGAGCCCATGTGGTTTTCCTAACACCATTACATCTTTCCAGCACCAATTCTCTGACACCAGCTGCGTGTCCAACAATTCAGTTCCATTCTGATACTGAATACCTAGAGTTACTCAGCCCCCACAGGGTGAGGCTCCATCCCACAAGACTGTCCTCATTCAGACCCAACTGCAAATGCAATCCCCAGGACACCCACACTTCTGCCTGGCTGACTACAAATTTGGGGGTACCCATGACTCCCCCATAGGTTTAACAATGCACTTGAATGACTCACAGAACTCAGGAGGACACTCCTTATATAATTACAGTCGTATTCTAAAGACACAAATGAATGGAAGAGGGGCACCAGGCAGGCTGGATTGGGAGTCACTGCACAGAGCTCCCACACTCTCTCTGGGTGCACCTATGTGTCCCCCAGCTCTGAAGCTCCATTAGCCTCCTGCTTCCTAGATTTTACTGAAGGTTTGTTATGTAGGCATTATGATTAAATCATCAGCCACGGGCGACTGCACTCCATCTCCAGATCCTCCTCTTTCCCGGAAGGTCAGCAGACAGGCTACAAGTTTCTACCCTCTAATCCTGTGACCAGTCCCTCTGGCAAACAGCTCCATCCTGAGGCTGTCTCGGGGCCTGCCAGGCGTTGCCTCCTTGGAATAAACTTGGATATAGTCAAAGGGGCTCATTATGAAAAACAAAAAAACACTCCTGTCAGGAAATTCCAAGAGTTTTAGGAGCTCTCTGCCAGAACTAGGGACAAAGACCAAATATATATTTTCTATTTTGCCACACAGGCAGAGCTGGGTTCGCCTGGCTGACTCTGAAGGCGTTGGCTCTCAGTGAGCATCAGAGTCCTGGTCTCTGTAAAATAAACATCCTGAGACATCCCAAATGCACCCAGCAGGAAGGCTGTGCACACCCAGGATGGCGTGAAAGGCCATAGGGTGCCAAATAAGTGTGCACCCAAACAAGTGGTCAGACAGCCCACTGTCCAGGATGAGACACCCGCTCCTGCCCACCAGTGCTGCTAGGATCAGAGCCCGAGGGGGCTCCCCTGCCCCACCGGTAGGAGTGCAGGATAGCACCCCCACATCAGAGCACAGTTCCTAGTTTCTGTCAAGCTAAACATCCATCGGCCCTGTGACTCAGCAATCCCACTTGTGCACATTCACCCCTGAAGAAATACAAGCCTGTGTCTACAAAACAGAATTGTACCTGAATGTTTGTAGCAATTTTCTTCATAACAGTCAAAAAAAAATCCTAAAAACAATGGGTGAATGGCTAAATGAATTATGGTCTAATAAAAGGGAATGAACTACTAATATGAAAACCTGAATGTATGAATCTGATCCAGGAATCCCACTCCTGGGTTTATAGCAGCACAATTCACAAAAGCAAAATCGTGGAATCAACACAAATGCCCATCAATCAACAAGTGGATAAAGAAACACAGCCATAAAAAGGAATGAATTAATAGCATTTGCAATGACCTGGATGAGATTAGATATTATTATTCTAAGTGAAGTAACTCAGGAATGAAAAACCAAACATCATACATTCTCACTGATATGTGGAAGCTAAGCTATGAGGATGCAAAGGCATAAGAATGATACAATGGACTTTGGGGACTTGGGGGGAAGAGTGGGAGGGGCTGAGGGATAAAAGACAACAGATACGGTGCAGTGTATACTGCTCAGGTGATGAGTGCACCAGGTTCTCATAAATCTCCACTAAAGAACTTACTCATGTAACCAAATACCACCTATACCCCAATAACTTATGGAAAAATAAAATTTAAAAAAAGAACTCAATAAATATTTGAAGATTAAAAAAAATTAAGAAGCCACACAAAAAGGTACATTTTTTTTTTTTTTTGGTGGAGTCTCGCTCTGTCGCCCAGGCTGGAGTGCAGTAGCGCGATCTCTGCTCACTGCAAGCTCCACTGCCTCCAGGGTTCACGCCATTCTGCCTCAGCCTCCCTAGAAGCTGGGACTACAGGCGCCCGCCACCACGCCCAGCTAATTTTTTTGTATTTTTAGTAGAGACGGGGTTTCACCGTGTTCGCCAGGATGGTCACGATCTCCTGACCTCGTGATCCGCCTGCCTCGCCTCCCAAAGTGCTGGGATTACAGGCCTGAGCCACCGCGCCCGGCCAAAGGTACATATTTTATGGTTGCATTTATACTAAATCTAGAATCATCAAAACTAATCCACAGAGACAGAAATAAAGCATGGTTGTTGGTGGCTGATTGGAAAGGGGTAGAAAGGAGCTACTTGGAGGCGGACAATGTTTCATATTTTGTTTTGAGTATAAACAGTTGTAAATGATTATCAAAATTCTGCAGACTGAAGGCTTAAATCATGTGTGTTACTGTGTCAAAAGACAAAATTACAACAGATATAAAGATCTCAATTGGCTTTACTTATGATTCTAGAATCAGGCAACGCTTCATTCTATAAAATAGAATTAAAAGTGTTCCCATAATCTGGGCAGAGGAGGTTGATTTTATAGACAGAGAAAGAGCTGAAAAAAAACAGAAACAAAGAACAAAAAGCACATTGCTCATTTCAAGGTTACTTTCTTATAAGGTGGGACATGGACAGAATAACAGAAAAATAACAGATTAATTAACACCAGTTTGCTTCAGGTTACTCTGTTTTATAAGGATTGAAGGCATGAACTTCATCATCACACCAATTGAACACTGAAAGCGAACCTGTGTGGGAAATGTGGATGTTACCTCATCTGATTTCTCAGCCGAGATAATGACTCAGTTTCAGTTTTCTGAGCATGGCTGACTCCATTTTGATTTTTAGTCTGGCCTGCTGGGGCCTAATGCAGTTTAGTCCAAAACAATGGCCTCCTATAATTTTTGTTTGACAATTGTGTGCTGTATGTACTTCGATTTTTTCAAAACTCTCTCAGTGGGGATCATGGGTCTAGGAACCATATGGAGGTCTGTGACTCATTGGGAAGGGGTGGCCCTGGCCTGTGAAGACCGAAGGGGGTCCATACTCCAATCCTATAGGCCCTGAACTCCAGAATTGAGTCAGATGTGGTGACTTGCTGAGGAAGGGTTTCGAAGCCCACACAGACACTGCTCTATCCTTGCCTCTCCCTGAATCCCCTGAAGGCAGTGTCTATGCAGTGCATTCTCGGATCAGTATCCAGTGCCTGCCTCCCTCTAGTCCTGAGCTCCTAAATCAGAAACTTCTGGGGCATAGGGAGTCAAGCCATTCATTTCACCTCTGTGTCCCCCAAGCCTGACAGGGGCAGGCTGACCAAAGGCGTTCTGTGAATGCAGAATTGTTCTAAATTGCTAAATACCAACATCAGCTATGGATGACTCAGAAAACCCAACCTTATATACCAAAGTATCCAGGTAGTCAACACACATTGACTATATTAGCCACATAATTATACCATTTCTACACCCCAACGGTGCTGGAGAGGGAATGATTTCCTATGCCACACAACAGAGAAAGACAGCAGATGCAGGCCACTCACTCAGGAGTTTTGTTGTGAGGGCAGCAGAGAAATGCGGCAGGGACTACAGGGTGATGTTTCTCAACCTCTCTCTCTCTCTCTCTCCGCCCTCCCGCTTCTCTCCTGCAGGAAATTCTAATCATGTATGCATTTTATGAAGCAATTGATTAGGGAGAAAAAAATGCCACCTGAAATCCTCTCTAATCCACTAACTTCTACTTTCTCCAACTTTCTTTTGCAATGAAGTACAGGGAGACGAGGGTTTACAACTCCTGCTTCAGACCTGTTGGCCCCAAAATAGACCTGCATTCAGCTGGCCCTGACAAGTCCCTTAGGTAGGTCAGAGCTGAGGGTCTGTACGATTTCCAATATCACTGTGGAAATGTCTTGCAATGGTTTGAGTGTGTCCCCTCCAAAATTCATGTGTTGGAAACTTAATCCCCAGGGCAGCAGTGTTTGGAAGGTGAGACCTTTTGGGAGGTGTTTAGGTCGTGAGCACTGCACCGCTATGAAAGGGCTTGTGGCAGTCGGTTCTCTGTCCTGCTCTTCTGCCATGTGAGGATGAAGCATTCAAGGTGTCACCTTGGAATCAAAGAGACCAGACCCTCACCTGCCACTACCTTGAGCTTAGCCTTCCCAGTCTCGAAGAGCTGTGAGAAATAAGTTTCTGTTCTTTATAAATTATGCAGTATAAGGTATTTTGTTATAACAGTAGGAACAAAGACATCCCCCTCTCATGGGGTACATATATTGAACTTTGATTTTCCAAGTATACCACCCTAGGCATGTGAGTGAGACCCCAGCTGGGCAGCAGAAGCACCCACACCCCATGGCACGCCCCGTGGCAGCAGGAGCAAGATCAGCACTGGGGCCGCTCCACAGGAAACAGCTTCTGGCCCCAGCCATGGAGTCCTCCAGTCTCAGCCCATCGGGAAGGGAGAAGAAACTGCCCTGAGCTTGCAGGCCTAAGTAAGCGTCCTGTGAGTGCACTACATTTATTGCAGGAACACGGCCCTTGAGAGGAGAGAAGGACCTTCTTGCAAAAGACAAAGGACTAAAGCCGTCATTCAAGCAGTAAATACAAATGAGATTGATTTTATAAAACACATGGTTACAAATCAATTGATGTAAGTTCCTTTAATAAATACGTATAGGGGCACCTACTGTAACTCAAGCATTGTGGTAGCCACCAGATAAAGGGGACTGAGTTGTATTAAACATGGCCTCCCAGGAATTCACAGAAGCAGGGGCGGAGGGAGTCAAGCACACAAACAGCTGAAACTGCTCAGCCCTGTGCTTAGCATCTTGTGAGTATTCAGAAATATTAGCGGCACATGTAATCCCAGCACTTTGGGAGGCTGAGGCAGGCAGATCACCCGAGGTCAGGAGTTTGAGACCATCCTGGCCAACATAGTGAAACCCCGTCTCTACAAAAATAAAAAATAAAAAATTAGCCAGGTGTAGTGGTGGGCACCTGTAGTCCCAGCTGCTCGGGAGGCTGAGGCAGGAGAATGGCGTGAACCCGGGAGGCGGAGCTTGCAGTGAGCCAAGATCACACCACTGCACTCCAGCCTGGGCAACAGAGCGAGACTCCGTCTCAAAAGAAAAATACAAAAATTAGCTGGGTTTGGTGGTGAGTGCCTGTAATCTCAGCTACTCAGAAGGCTGAGGCAGGAGAATTGCTTGAACCCTGGAGGCAGAGGTTGCAGTGAGCTGAGATCGCGCCACTGCACTGCACTCCAGCCTGGGGGACTGTCTCAAAAAAAAAAAGAAATATTAGTGGTTACAATGAGATAATGATGATGATTACAATGAGATAAGGGCAACCATAGCAAATGGATGAGATTTTTCTGGCAGCATAGAAGATAAATGGCCATATCTATTGGGGTCGTTAGGGAAGGGCTCATGGGTGCTGGGATGCTCACACTGGTAGGCAGACAAAGAGACAAGATACAGAGGGCCGGGAGAATGTCTGGGCAGATTGCAAAGGGCCTACCAGTTCTCCTGGGTAGTCAGAAGCCCTTCTGGAGGACTGAGGAATACACCAAGGACCCAGAATCCTGGCCCAAGGACCAGGTCAGTTCACATTAAAGCTTGTGCTGGCACCATTGCTATAAACAATCTTCAAGAAAAGCTATGTTGTTGTTTTTGCCCAAGCAAGGATCCCTTCCCATTTTATCATCACATATTTGAAGTGAATGTCAGAAATGAAGATTAATTAATTGCAAAGAAAAATTATTATGCAATGATCTGTACAATGTCCACCGTAAGTCTTACCAATTCCTTGAACTTCTCCTAATGGAAAACCATATAACAATTTCAAATGGCATTTTACCAGAGTCCAGGGGCTTTTCCAATTCATCTGCATTGTGGTTCCTCAAATGAAAAGGGTACACGAATTAGAGATGAAGTGTTGGGTGTGTGATGCTTTGTATTTCGATTCCACGGATAGCTGACTCCATGCTGGTGTCCAGGATGGCCTGTCCTCCAGGTTCTCAGGCTCTGGAGTGTGCCTCTAGCACTCACTTCAGTGTGGATCCAAATCTGAGGATGGCTTTCCCAAGTGTGCACAAGCCCCTCCTTGGGAGAAAAAGAAGTGATCTCGATTCAGAGGCTGGATTCTTCTTGAGCTCTTTAGGCAGGTGTGAAGGTCGCTGGGGTCTGTTCTGACTCCATAAGCAAAAGCAGCAGTTCTCTGAGAGCCTGACCTCATAAAAGGATGGGCATGGTGGGAGACAGGCCTCTCCTTCCCTCTTCCTTCTCTTCCACTCATTAATCTTCCTGGCCTTTTCTAACTTCGTGCATTTCCAGAAGACAATACACCTGATGTGCAAGCTCAGAGCTTCTTTTGTTTGATTAGGCTTTGGTTTTGTTTCTAATACACTTTCCTCTGCAGGCAGAAGTCTAACTCCACTAATTTCTTCTAGGGAGCCATCAAGTGACATCCAACAGTGTTCATTCAGCATAGCAAGAGGGCTGCAGACACAGAGCCCAGGCCACAGGTGGTCTAGCCCACCCCACCACACTGGTTACAGGACAGAGCTTCTGCCTTCCAGCTCTGTGAGAATGATGGTGCCAAGGAGATGGGTGGTCAGGCAAAGCACAGCCACATGGAGGGCATGGCCTGTGCACCCTGCAGAGGTCATGGCAAGGCCTAGCTCCAGCTGCTGCAACTATATCACAAACACACACAGGAGTAGACAGACTCTTGAAGTTGAAAGAAACTGAGAACTGCAAGACAGGACCACTTTATGGAGGACCTGAGATTCCGCTCAAGAAACTAGAGTAGGACAAGACCTACCATGCTGGACTTGATCACTGGAAACCAGAGGAGGGTCCATGTGCAAGTTAACTCGACTGGACTCCCAAACCCATGGCCCTTCGCTATACCCCCAGTCAAAAGGGAGACAACCTTGCTCACAGGCAGTTATGCACTGCAGCTGACTTGTGCTAGCTTGTGAGAGCTAATGGTTAAATTTTCAGCTATTTTTAGAGCTGGATGTTAAACAAAGCCATCATTAAGTTATTTTCAATTAAATACATTAGATAAAGTGTAATAAGTACCCCCAAACTCATCACATCCTAATTATTTGACTACATTTTCTTTCCTCTTACTTTTCCTCTTGGTCATTTAGTGTCCATTGTACTGCACGGGGGAGATGCTGTCTAACATTGTGATTCTAGGCATCTCTTCCCAGCCCTTCACTCAGTGACATCATGTGGATGACTTGAAATCAGCCACAGTGGGGGTACTTATACCACAGAAATTGGCAAATGCTACATATATGTAAGGGCTTTTTCCCCGGACAGTTTTTGTTAAATGTATACCAGCCAGCACACTATTGTCCCAGAGCCTGGTGAGGGCTGCCTACATGACCCGCAGGAACTAGAAAGCTGTTGAAATCTTACACTGGGGAATAATATGGTTGTTCTGTGTTTTTTGAGCCACCCCCTGGCTGTCGTGTGGCAGAGAGTCAGCGGTCAATGGCACCGCATCAGAGGATAAATAGGCAGACCCTGGGGCCCCAGCAGCCACTGGGGTGGTAGCAAGGGAGGTGGAAAGGGCAGGACTTCTGTTGAACTGGGAAGCACTAAAGGAAAACTAGGAGCAAATGCTGGCCCTGAGATTTTAAGCCTGAGGTATTGGCAGATGCCAATGTTATCAGCCAAGTTAGAAGCCTCAGAAGGCTTAAACCAAGGACCAGGACTGAGAAGAGATGAGCCACTTTAGGCTCTTTTGAAGCAGAAGAAACTGATGGTGCCATAACCTCGAACACAGGGCGCAGGCTAAGAAGAGACTGGAGGACAGATGCTCACATGCTTAGCTAGCAAATCATGTCTGTGGGTGAGCCTGGGGTCAGCCACTGGCTCTTGGCCAAGGGAGAGGCCTGTTGTCCAAGTGCAGCTGTTCAGAGGCCATCTGCCCTGGTTTGGGGTAGGAAGGTGCTTCATGTGTATGGTGTTCCCACTCACCCTCCAGGCAGCCTGAGGCACTGGAGAATACAGGGCCAGAGCAGGAGGACTGGGCAGTGTTCTGGGCCTGCTCCTTACTAGCTCCGGGGCCAGCCTCACATGAAGTGTGCCATTCACTTCTTCATTCAGTGCAAATATCTTCTATGTGCCAGGCCCTGAGAACACTGGGGTGAGCGGCCCCACAAGGTCCCTGCCCTGAGAGAAGGCACATCCCCGTGTAGGGAGGCAGACAATGAACAGGAGTGTGAATGAGAACACACAGGTATGTCCCTGTGACTTGTTTGGTCATCTATAAAATGGGACCAGCGATGCCACCAGCCCTACCCACGCAACAGGACTGTGGGACATCACAGATATGGCCTGCTGGAACTCAGGAGAAACGCCATGAACTCACCCACAGCTGACTTTCTGTCCCTAAGAATCTGCCTATTCTAGGTAGCTTCATATCAGTGTAAACACATCATACTACATTTGTCCTTTTGTGTATGACTTATTTCAGTGAGCTTCACCTAGAAGTGGGATTGCTGGATCCCATGGTGATTCCGTTTAATGTTTAACTTATTATTTTTAACTTTTATGGATACATCAGGGTTGTACATATGTATGTGGTACATGTACTCTACCTTCCACAGTCTCTGGTGTCTATCATTCTTTACCTCCACGAGATCAATGTTTTTAGCTCCCACATATGAGTAAGAACGTGCAATATTTGTGTTTCTGCATCAGGATTATTTTGCTTATGTGTTTGCCTTTTGAATAACTGCTGCACTGTTTTCCACAATGGATATGCCATTTTTCATTTCCACCAGCAAAGTTCAGGGCTCCAGTTTCTCTCTGTCCTCACCCACTCTTACCTTCCCCATTCTTCTGATAGCAGCCATCCTAATGCATATGGACTGGCCTTTTTCTGTCTTCTATGTGTATTGTCAGATGGCATCCCACATGCATCCATCTCACACCTACATTGCTCTATAGCGTTCATTTATGGTGTGCTATTTCTGGACTATGCACTGCTTCTGTACTGTACACCAGCCTCTGTACCCTATACTTTAAGGGCAATGTAAGGCATTGCCAAAGGTAATCTCAACGAATTTGTAACTGTCTCTATGTTTCTTTCCTTAGAAATAGAGGTGATAGGAGCTACCAGCCTGTCTGGAAAGCTTGGTAATTTGTCACTCTCAGACTAGGGATTCTGAGGGTCAGTCCCAGCGCTGTCACACTGCCAATCTCCCCAGGCCCCAGTCTGCCTCTCCTGTGCACCCCAGAAGAGGAGGCACAAACCAGTACCAGGGAGGACAGCAAGGCTCAGGGCAATGCACCCAGGCTTTGCTCTCATATTTATGGACCATCGTTCATTTTCAAAATAATTGGCACCAATGTGAATGGGTAAAGAACAAGAGAAAATAACCCAGGGCCCTGTAATCTGTCCCTGGCCAGACTCACCCGGTCCACATCCAATCCTCCACATGTATTAACCTCAAATAAAAAGTAACCTAAGCCCTAGAGCGGGAGACAATCACAAGTATAATTCATATCTCAAAATCCAAGCAAGTGCCAAACAGCGGCCAACATTATGAATATAAATTCCAGCTTGTTCATATGCTGACATTCTAAAGTCTGACAAGAGTGAGCAAGAAGGTGTTTTTCCTGGCTAACAAGTTGCATGCCTTCAGATCTAGAACTTTTATAGAGGTACGCTCTTGGGAACCTCGACAAGAGCTAAGAGTTTGGGAGAAGATGTCCATGTCCTTGCTAATGGATCATTTCTCTTGCCCAGCAAGTTTTCACCTCATTTTACAAACTCGGGGTGTCAGAGCTGGAAGAATGTTTGTGATGTTCATTGTACAGATGTGATCACCAAGGCCCAGAGGGTTGATCCGAGGTGAGCAGGCCCCACACCTGTCACTCCCAGGCCTGCAAGATGTATTAAGGGCAGCACCTGCCATTTCTCAAATGGGAGAGTTTAATTTGAGGTCATTGACAAATCTGTTCAAAGAAACTGACGTTTGAGTCCAAGCTTACTTGGCAAAAAAAAAAATATATATATATATATGTGTGTATATATATATGTGTGTGTGTGTGTGTGTGCATGCGTGTGTGTGTGTGTGCATGCGTGTGTGTGTGCGCTAGTGTGGGGGCTGAGACATGACACCCCTTCCATAGAAATATGAAATCTATCATTGCGCCATGGAGGACCCAGAAGGAGGGGAGTCAGGAGGGACTGGAAACTGGGAGGCATGAGAAATGGCCCTAGAAGATAGCACCATGGCCAGCTCCCAGGAGCACACAGCCTCCCGCCTCAAGCACAGGCACCCCAAGCTCCTAGGACAAGAGAGAGGGAATGGCCCCCAGGGAGGGCACACACTCACCCCGAGTGGCTGTTCCACCTCTGCTCCATGAGTCATGTGTTCCTGTCACTCCAGGTCTCGCTCAGTGCCCTGGGCACCTAGACCAAAAGAGGCCCTGAGAGGATGAAGAGCTGAGTCCCATGGGCTCAGGTAGCACCAGGGCTGTCACTTTGTGCAAGCTGTGCCTCATGAGGAGCAGGGTCAGAGGGCAAAAGTCCCCCACATCTGATGGGCTTGGACTGAGATGCAGCAAGACTCCCCCAGGCCCCCACTCTCCCTTTGACAGGACAAGTGGGAGAGCAGCTGGCATGGGGGCAATAAATATTTTGAGCACAGGTGCCAGTTGCTTAGGCAAGGACAGAACTTGGGACACCCTCCTGAAGGAGGTGGGGTTGGGCACAGCCCCTCAAGCTGGTGGTGAGGAGTCCCTGGCCCGAGTGCATTCCTTGCCCTGGAGAGAGATTATCCTGCCTGTTCCGCAACAGCAAGAGAGGGCAGGCCCCAGGCAACAGGAAGGCCAGAGCAAACCTAGTATGGACAGGGCAGCAGTGAGGTAGAAACAGCCCCGCCCCACCACTTCACAGTGACAGCAGGCCTAGCACCCGCACATTCCATCTTCATTTAGCAGTGACCGCAGGCCCAGCACTGTGCCCAGCACCCACATATTCCATCTTCATTTAGTAGTGACCATGGGCCCAGTGCCATGCCCAGCACCCACATTCCATCTTCATTTAATAGTGACTATGGGCTCCATGCTGTGCCCAGCACCTGCACATTACATTTTCATTTAACAGTGACTGCAGGTCCAGCACCGTGCCCAGCACCGGCATATTCCATCTTCATTTAGCAGTGACGACGGGCCTAGCGCCGTGCCCAGCACACATATTCCATCTTCATTTAGCAGTGACCACAGGCCCACCGCTGTGCCCGGCACCCACATATTCCGTCTTCATTTAGCAGTGACTGCGGACCCAGCACCCGCACATTCCGACTTCCTTTAGAAGATACTGGCAGGCGCTGCTCCTGCTTTGCCTTCAGAGATGGTCCTTTGCTTTCCGGGCTCTAGGGACTACAGAGAGAACAAGAATGAATGGTATGATGCTGTCTCATCTAGAGAGAGGACCCACTGTGTGTTCTGACATAGGAGTCCCCTCCCAAGGGAGCTGCAACTGGCATTCGTGTTTCAGGAACAACACCTCAAGTCACGCGGTGCCCAGGAGAAGGATGCACCTGCTGCACAGGCTTTAGTTTGCTGAAAGCAGCCAAGGCTGAGAGGGAATTAGCAACACTAGGAAGGAGAGAGGCTGGGGATGGTTGGGGTTCCTTTCTGTAAGTAGCAGTAGCTTTGTCTCCCTCCTTGCAGAGAACCCAGAGAGGATAAAGACTGCTCTGTCGGAGTAATAAATCTTCTAAAGCTAACAACTTAAAATGCAGCGACTTATTATCTCCCAATACTGCAGATTGGCAATTTGAGGCAGACTCAGCTACATAGTTCTTTTTGTGCCTCTGCTGCTGGGTGGGCAGGGGCTGACTGGTCTCGGGGGTGCCTTGCAGTTGGGCCACCTCCCACAGTCTCCTCCCCACTCCTCCAGCCAGCTAGCCAGACTTGCTCCAGAGGCAACTGGGTGGGGTTCAGGGAGAGAGAGAATGCAGGGCATGGAGGCCTTGCAGCCAGATGCAGGTCCAGAGCTGGCCCCTCATCACTCCCACGGCATGCTATTGGCCAGAGCCAGACACAGTCCAGCCCAGATTCAGAGGGGAGAGAAGCTACTGCAAAGTCACGTTATAAAGGGTGTGGACGTGTGAAGGAGAGGACTGTGGCCACTTGTGCACTCTGCTGCCATAGGCCTATGAAGTGACCCAGTCACTGTCTTCAAGAAACCTCTGTATTTGCAAAGAGGATTTCAGAATTTCAGTGTGGAATGAATGCCAGAGAGCCTCTTCTGAATGTTTGGGCCTTTTTTTCTTTCTTTCTTTCTTTCTTTTTTTGTTTTTTTGTTTTTTTGAGACAATGTCTTTCTCTGTTGCCCAGGCTGGAGTGCAGTGCTGCGATCACAGCTTTCTGCAGTCTCAAGCTCCTGGGCTCAAGTGATCCTCCTGCCTCAGCCTCCCAAGTAGCTGAGACCACAGACACATGCCCCCATGACCAGCTAATTTTTTAAAACTTTTTGTAGAGATGGCGTCTCACTATGTTGCCCAAGCTGGTCTTGAACTCCTGAACTCAAGCAATCCTCCTGCCTCAGCCTCCCAAAGTGCCGGAATTATACAGGTGTGAGCTACTATGCCCAGCCATGCTTGAACCATTTAAAACTCTTGATACTTGCTCAGCTGGACAGAGTACATTGTCTTCCACCGGCTCAGTGATTGGAAACTAGAGCAGTTATCTGATTTGGAGAATGGGACAATTTTTATATTCCAGTGTTTATAAACTAAAATGCATACCCACTAAAAACAGATAACCTGACCTAGGCTAAGAGAAGCTGAGTGACTTGACCAAGGTCATGCAGCTGGTAAATAGCTAAAACTGACCAGCCCACCCATCCTGCCTTTTTTTTTTTTTTTTTTTTTTTTTTTTTTTTTTTTTGAGATAGAGTCTTGCTCTGTTGCCTAGGCTGGAGTGCAGTGGCGCAGTCTCGGCTCACTGCAACCTCTGCCTCCTGGGTTCACTCCATTCTCCTGCCTTAGCCTCCTGAGTAGCTGGGACTACAGGCGCCCGCCACCACACCTGGCTAATTTTTTGTATTTGTAGTAGAGATGGGGTTTCACCATGTTAGCCAGGATGGTCTCGATCTCCTGACCTTGTGATCCACCCACCTCGGCCTCCCAAAGTGCTGGGATTACAGGCAAGAGCCACCGTGCCCAGCCCCACCCTGCTTTTAACAACCACATGACATGATACTATGGGTGCCTGGATCTCAGGAAGAGTGGCCCACTGACATTGGAAGCCACAAAGTGAACCTCAGGGGCTGAGACCTGCAGAGGGGGTATCTTGTGAGAAGTACTGGCTGCCCATCAGGAAGAGCGGCGTCCAGGAGCAGAGCCTTCAGTTTCTGCACTCGGGAGCTGCTGCTGCTACCTCACCATCCTTCCCAACCAGGGACCTGGAAGGCACATGTGGCCACTGTGTTGTCATACCTGTGTTAAAAACAAAAATTAATCCGGAGGCCATTGGGCTGAGGCCGCTGCAGTGCCCCCCGATTCCTACGTTAGGAATCCACAAGCCGACTCAACATAAACAGTCATATTCTAGGCCTATCAGAAACTGCTGACTAACCCCTAACTGGCGACTTTCTACTAGTTAAGCTTAACCAATCAGAAACCACCAACTACTCTCTAACTAGGGACTTTCCATTGGAATGATCTGAATGAAATTACTGCCTCACTGTAAACAATCATGTATTTCCTTTGCCTTACTCCCACCTCTGCCTTTTAAAAGCCTTCCTCTCGCATGCCTTCCTCGGGGTCCCTAACTGCTTTCTATCTGGAACTGCCCAATTCATGAGTTGCTCATGAAAATCTCTTTGATATTTTACTATGTGCCTCAGTTTATCTTTGAACAACAGCAAGTGCTGAGGAGTGGTCCCTTCTTTATTCCTTTGTCTGGTTTTTCTCTGTGGGTTATACAGAACTGCAAGAGCAAAAAGACAAACTAGGAAAATCACTCTGTAAGCTATCAAAATATGTGTCCTAGATCTTTGTTTTTAAAAATAATCTCTAAAGCCAACCCAGACCTACACAGGCCACCTCTGGGGTGACTCTCAGGTCTCATGTGTGGGGCTCAAGCCTTCCTTCTGCCACAGGTTTCCCTGAGGCTCACAAATAAGAGCCAGTTTGCAAACAACAAAGGATGCAAAGGAAGGCTTACTGAGCACTGTCATGCCTTGGAGTTTAAAAATGGCAATCCCACCCTAGAGATGGTGGGGCTGAGCCCAGGGACCGTACACAGCCAGCAAGAGATAGCACCACAGCCCATGGTGCTAGGGTTTCAACCCTGCTGTGCTTTAGTACAATCATCTGGGGACTTTTACCACCTGCAATGCTCAGGCCCCCTCCCCAGAGACACTGGTTTATGGCACGGGGGCAGCCTGCTTTATTATTTTTTTAATGTTTCCCAGTTGATTTTAATGTGCAGCCAGGACTAAGGGCCACTTTTAGGCAAGTAGTTTTCAACTCAACATGCCTGCACATTGTGTACACATTGAAATTACCTGGGGAGCCTTAAAAAAGGTACTAAGCCTGGGTCCCACCTCACTCATTCTGATGGAATTGATTTGAGGTGTGACTTGGGCATCAGGACTTTTGAAAGCTCCCAGGTGATTCCTATGGGCAGTCAAGTGTGAGGCCCAATGTCTTAGGTGACACTTAGGTGAAGAATGAATCTGGGATTCTCAGAAAAGTTTGTTTGTTTGTTTTTTGTTTGTTTGTTTGGAGACAGAGTCTCGCTCTGTTGCCCAGGCTGAAGTAGAGTGGCATAATCTCAGCTCACTACAACTTCCACCCCCTGGGTTCCAGCAATTCTCCTGCCTCAGCCTCCCCAGTAGCTGGGACTACAGGCACACACCACCACGCCCAGCTAATTTTTGTATTTTTGGTAGAGGCAGGGTTTCACCATGTTGGCCAGGCTGGTCTTGAACTCCTTACCTCAAGTGATCTGCCCGCCTTGGCCTTGCAAAGTGCTGGGACTACAGCGGTGAGCCACTGCACAAGTTGAAAGCCCCCCTGCTCTGCCGTTCCCCTCGCCCGCCTGGGTGCTTGCTAACCCCAAGGAGTTCCATGCACATCATCCTCCAAGGTTAAGATCTCTGGCCATGGAGACAGCCCCACATGCAGAGAAGCCCTGCAGCTGGCACCACAAAGCTCAGGTCACCCAGGTCCTGCATGCAGCTGTCTTGAGGCTCCTCCCCTGCAGTCCTGCCTTCCTGCATCCCTGTCTGAGCCAGGAGCCAGGCAGGCTTCCCTGGAGACCCTGCCAAAGACTTTTCAGTTCCTGCTGGTCGATTTTCTGGGTCATGTTACCTTTTCAGGGCATTAGCAGCCTGGCTTCTGAGGAAATTGAGCTCCCAGTCCTCCGGGGGTGGCATAAAGTGGCTAGGAGGCACCAGCGGTCTAAAAAGAACTACTTGGGCCAAGCACGATGCAGAGGGCCCTACCTGCAGTTTCCCTGATGGGCCCACCAGAACCAAAGCAAGAGAAGCAGGGTGGTTGTTCCGGAGCAAAGGATCTCATCAGAATCTCCTAGAGGGCTTGTGAAACCAAGACTGCTGGGCCCCACCCCAGAGTTTGTGATTCAGTGGGTCTGGGTGGGGCCATAATTTGTCTTTCTAACAGGTTCCTGTTTGGGGTGATGCCGCTGGTCCTGGGAGTCTCCTTGGAGAACCGCAGGCCTGGGCTGCTGCTTTCTGCTTTCCCACAGTGTAGCTTTTTCTCTGGCATGAGCATTCTCTGCAAGGCTAACTAAAGCACTCTGACTTCTTGTGCTGAAGTTCCCCACCGCAGTCTTCAGCAGAGGCAGAGTGTGTGGAGGAAGGATGGAGAGTGGATGGGGCAGAATAGTGTCAAGGTCCTAATCCCTGGCACCTGTGAGTGTTGCGTTGCTGGAGAAAGGGAATTCAGGCTGCAGACAGAATTAAGGCTGCTAACCAGCTGACCTGAAGATACGGTGACTGACTAGCCTGGGTCATCCAGGTGGGCCCATTGTAATTACAATGGCACTCCCTTCCCAGCTGGAAGAAAGAGAGGAGCAAAGAAGCAGACACTCACTGGTGAGAGGGACTGGGTCACATTTGCTGGTTTGAAGACAGAGAAAGGAGGCCGCAAACAAAGGAATGTGGGTCCCTCTAGAAGCTGGGAACAGCCCTACCCTGACAGACAGCAAGGAAACAGGGACCTCGGTCCTATAGGTACAAGGAACTGACTCTACCCACAGCCTGAATCAGCAAGGAAACATGAAAAGCAAAAAGGCAGAGGAAAAGGTAGAGCCTGGCTTTTAAAGTTGGGAACATACAGACAGGAGCTGACTTGGTAGGGTCAGAGCTGGGGGCATCAGCCCACATGGAAGGTCATGGGGGCATGCCCTCCACCCCAAACTCAGAATCGCTCACCAGCAGCACAGAGAGGCAGCCTGGCCTCTCCCAAAACCTCCAGCAGCAGGGACCTTGCCATGCTCCAGGTCGTTCAGGTCATCAGTTCCTGGCTCACACTGATGGAACTGCTGGAAACTTCTCAGCAGAGAAAGCTTTGAGTCTGCTACTGCAAGGCACGTAATCACTAATATGGGCCCATGTTTCCAGCAAGACTCAGACAAGCACTTCAGTGGCTGTGGGCGGCAAGGGCTGGAATGATCCCGGGCTGATTTCATCCTCTTGGGTGCTGAGGCCTCCCATTTATGACTTGGGGTGATTCCCAAAAACACCTCCTCTGAGAAGCCTCCCTGGGTCAGCTCAGCCTGCTTATTTCTCCCTCGTGGCACTCAATTCACGTAGCCTTTATTGCTGTGAACTGTACAGGGCCTCATTCTTTTCTGCAGTATCTGTAGTGAGACTTCCATGTATAAGCACTCTGAATATTTCTGTTGGCACACAGATGATTTCAGTATTTAGGTTAAATAAATCGTTTAGCAACATGCATATTAACTTTTTATGGTAAAATGTTTTTCTGTATATGCATAAAAATATATCTAGAAGGATGTATTGTAGTATGTTAAAATCTGGATGTGGAGGCAGTATTTTCTTAATATTTATGCCTGTTCCTTTTCTTAAATACTTTTTTATTTTTTTCAAAATAATACTAAGTTTAAAAAGTCAAGAAACAGTAAGTCTTAAAAAGACAAACAACAGTAATACAGAGCCGTCCCATTTCACCCTTTCCACCCCCAGTTCTACCCACAGACAAACATTGTCATTAACACTTCTAGGAAATTCTTCTCACCTTCACTGTCATATTTTTGGTACTATATTCATGTTGCAATTTTTAATTGATTAGCTGTAGGCATTAACTTTTGAATTTCCCTTCACTAACCCTCTTCCCATCTTCCTAAGACATAATCACATTGAAGACCCCTTTTCTTCAGTTTTGGGAAATTTTCTTGCATTACATCTTTGAAGCTTTCCTCCCCACATTCTGTTTCTGGAACTCTTATAGGTCAGCAGACTGGCCTTGAGAATAAATCCTATAATTTGTTTTATGGTTTCTCTTCTATTTCCCTTTGCCTTTTTGTTCTACTTGATTTTAGCTTCTAACCATTCTGTTGTTTTCTGGTTTTATTTTATTTGGGTTTTTTTTTATTTTTTGCCTGCCTTTAATTTTGAGATTCTTGTGGTCTGGTTACTTTCCATGGTATTCTGTCCTTGTTTTATAGATGTAACATTTTCTCATATATCACTCAGTATAGTATCTGTAGGGTATATTATTTTTTCAAGTTTTCTGTATGTGTCCTACATTGGCTGCACTGCCCTCTCTGGGTCCCCTTTTTCTGTTTGTCCTGGTTTCTGTGCTTCATGTTGAATCTTTTCCTCAAATGCCAGCTGACTTTGGGCTGTCCTCATACCTAGGACAATGCTCTGAAAAACTGATTGAAAGTATTACATGTGAGTGTTGAAGATTTCAAAGACTTGTTGGCTTCACCAGGGGGTCACAGAATTTTTGTTCCCCCAAATGTTAGTATCCCTGTATTAGTCCATTTTCACACTGCTGATGAAGACATACCCAAGACTGGGCAATTTACAAAAGAAAGAGGTTTCCTGGACTTACAGTTCCACATGGCTGAGGAGGCCTCACAATCGTGGCAGAAGGCAAGAGGGGCAAGTCACATCTTATGTGGATGGCAGCACAAGCAAAGAGAGAGCTTGTGCAGGGAAACTCCCATTTTTAAAACCACCAGATCTCATGAGACTCATTCACTATCATAAGAACAGCACAGGAAAGACCCACCCCCATAATTCCATCACCTCCCACTGGGTTCCTCTCACGATGTGTGGGAATTGTGGGAGTTACAATTCAAGATGCGATTTGGGTGGGGACATAGCCAAACCATATCGCCGTCTTTTCTGGGGTTACTGACACTCTCCAAGAAGAGTTCTCTAACTACCTGGGATAGAGGTGCCCTGCTGCTGTTCTGGGGATGGGGACTGAAGAGCCACTGATTGGCACAAGTCTGGCTTCAAGCCCTGTCTCCATCCTCTGTGTCACCCAGCCTGCCAAGGCCTGGTCCATCACCACTCAGTTCATCTGGAGAATAAACCTCTGGTCTGCATTGGATGAGGAAGCAGAAGGGCAAGAAGGGGGCAGGGAGGAAAAGAGCGATGGGGGTCCCCAGATTGGGTGGAGCGGGAGAAGGAGATTGGGGTCCGACTGCTCTAGAGGTAGACTTTCAGCTATCCCCTCATTTTCAGCCCCAAGCCCAATCTCTGCTTAATTTCTGGTGTCTCTGGGTGCAAAGCCCTTCAAGTGGGATCAGGTGAAGCACTCATTGCTCACAGGAACAGCCTACTGCCGGCAGAACCCTCCCGTGTTCCGCAAAATCAGTTACCCCCCCATCCTTAACCAGAAGTCCTGTCTGCTCTTATCTGTGTCTTCAGAATGAATGTTTTTAAAATTCTCACATTGTTTTTCAGTGGGGAAGAGCCAAATGCCGATCACTGAGCAACTATATGTATCTGGAAGTCCCTGAGTTTTCAAAAATAAGCCTGTTTTTGGTTTTGTTTTTCAGTTATGCCAGGAAGTATATATTTTTACTATGTGGATTGGCAATTGGTTGATGGCAGGTGAATGAACAAAGCCAAATAAATAAAACACAATTTTAACACTTAGGGAAGTTACAAATGACTTTTACTGACTAAATTCTCATTTTTCCTGATAGAACTTTAGCCATCTTTTGAGAATTATTTTAAACTGAAAAAATCAAATGTTCAGAGACATTATCACAAAAAGCACTGACACAGATGGGAGGTTGTAACTTCCCTCCAAAGTCTACTCAGCCCTATACCCCTTGAAGAGCGCAGCCCAGCCCTCACAGAGGATCCTTTGTGCTTTCTCCTGGGCCAGGCCCTCACCCCTAGAGGCTCTGATTAATGAGGAAACCCCTTCCTCACAGCAACAGCAGAGGGGGACCCTGTCCACAGACCCTCGGTGCCTTCGCCTGAAATATTGCTTCCTCTGCATGTTGGAATCTGTTCCTGGAGGCACTGGGGACTTAACCTCTTGAATGCTGTGTACTTAATCTCCTGGGTCTCTGGGGAGGACTGACGTCAGACACCAATTTACAGAAATCTGCCTTCATCTAGAAGGCCAGGCCCGGGAAGGTTCAGACTCTTCCGTGGCCAGACATTGTAAATCTGCCTCGCGACATCTCATTCCAGGAGACAGAGCTACCCGGCAGGGCCAGGAGACATTGAAGGATGTCCAATGAGCTTGCGCAGCAAAGAGGCAATCCCTGGCCTGACCCCGGCTGGCACAGCAATCTCTCACTCTGTCAGTGCCCTCTTTCAAGGAGGCTTAGTTGAAATGGAGCTCATGGTGATAAAGACCTCAGCTTCAGTGACTCACAAGGATCTGAAGGGTTCAACTACCTCTTTGTGAACAGAAAAACCAGTGCTCAAATAGTGTGGCTGCACAAGCTCACACTGACCTTTAGCTCCAATCAGGATTCACCTCCAGGTAATCTGGCTGGAAAACCACTGCACCATCACCCTCCCAGAAACCAGGTGGCAAATGACAGCTGCTAAGTCCCCCATATGAGCTGCAGGGGGAGCAGAGCCAGCTGTTCCACAGCCCCATTGTGGAGTAGGTATCTCACCCGACCCCACACAGACCAATGCCCAGTGGACTAGGCAGTTCTAATGCCCTGGAAGCTAAAGATTGACTTGCTGGGCAATGGTCAGGAGAATCATGCACAATAACAGGGCCTTTCTGCTTTGCTGGGAACACAGGCTCTGCACGTACTCTAGATACTGCCCACGGTGTGAAGCAGGAAACGGGGACTGCATCTAACTCAGAGACGGAGGGAGGGTGAGGGACAAAGGTGAGCCTGAAAATGTATCCACTGCACCTTGTTCCACGGTTGGCTGTGTGGCTTTACCTGCTTCATGGATGTTGGCCAATTGATTCTACGGAAATGAATCTAAATAAAAGGGCCCCCTTGGACAAGTCTCCTTCATTCATTCCATCATCTACCACCTCTGATTTTACAAATCTTCCCATCTGGTGGGAGATCCCAGCATTAATTTAGGGAATTCAGATACAAAGGGGCTGGGCACGGTGGCTCATGCCTGTAATCCCAGCACTTTGTGAGGTCAAGGAGGGAGGATCGTTTGAGCCCAGGAGTTCAAGACCAGTCTGGGCAACATGGCAAAACCCCGTCTCTACTAAAAATTTAAAAAATGTCGGGTGTGGCAGCACACACCTGTAGTGCCAGCTACTTGGGAGGCTGAGGTGGGAGAATCGCTTGAACCCAGGAGGCAGGAGCTGCAGTTAGCCAAGATCACGCCACTGCACTCCAGCCTGGGTGACAGAGAGAGACTCCATCTCAAAAAAAGAAACAATGCAAAACAAAACAAAACAAAAAAAAACCAAAGGGATTAGTGCTGGGGGCTGGAGGGCAGGTAACTAACTCTGATTGTGGGGATCAACAACTGTCGGGGGGCAACTGATCTGGACTTTGAATAATGTGTGTGATGATGATAAGCAGAAGAGAATGTTGAGGGGGAAAAAGGAGAAAGAAGTAACAAAAGAATAAGGAGAACATGACAAAGGCAACAGGAAAGCGTTTGTCTGCGTGGCCTTGGAGTCAGTCTGGAAGAGAAGGAGAAGGAGAAGGATGGATGCTGGAAGATAGAGAGGTGGTGCGGGGGAAGCTTGCAGAAAGCCTGGGATATGGATGAAGGAATTCAGACTTTAGGCAATGGAAAATGTCTGGGAGTCTTAAGCAGGGATGTAATGTGTGAAGACCTGCTATTTCCAAAGTGAATTCCCGCAGGTGGAGGACAGATTGGAGAGGGATGATGCTGGAGGCTAGGAGGCTCATTAGGAGACTAGGGCAGCATCTGTACAAGAAATGAGAGGGATGGGAGCCGCAGATGAAAGATGGCAGATGTGGAGCAATGAGGATGAGGACTGGCAGAACGGAAGAGGAAGAAGTATTGTCAGAACTTATTTTGTTTCCAGATTTGGTGGCAAGGGTAATAATGAAACCAGTAGCCAAGATGTAAAGTCCAGGAAGTGGAAAGGAATTGAGGTGGAAAGACGGTTTGATTTGGAATACACTGAGTGTGACACAGAGGTGACCAATAGGTAGGTGGAAATGGAGCTCATGGCTGAGGAGAAATGCTGGTGTTAAATCCCTGCTAGGAACAGTCCTTCTGTTTATGGTGCTCAGGCCACAGAGCTTCTTAGCAATAACCAGGAAGAGAGCAGAGAATGGATGGGAGAGAGAGGGTTGCAAATGATGCCTTGGTGTATTGCTGAGTAACAGATTACCCTGACACCTGGCAACTTGAAATAACAAGCATCTATTATCTCACAGTTTCTGAGGGTACCTGGGAGCAGCTTAGCTGGGTGACTCTGGCTCAAGGCCTCTCGTGAGGTTGTAGCCACGTGGTCAGCTGGGGCTGCCAACATCTGAAGGCTCAACTGGGGCTGAGGCATCAGCCTTTAAGCTTCCTAACATAGCAGCTGCTGGCAAGAGCCCTCAGTTCCTCACTGCATGGGCCTCTCTGCAGGGCTCCTCATGGAGGCAACTGGCTTCCCCCTAAGAGAGCAACCCATGAGTGAGAGAGTGACCAAGGTCGTAACTTTTATAACTCAATATTGGGACTATTGCTACCACTTCTGCTGTGCTCAGTCCTATAGGCAAACCCAGGTATAATGTGGGAGGCGACCACATAAGGATGTGAATAACAGGAGGGTGGTTCATTGGAGGCTGCCAACCATAGATCACCAGCCAGGAAACAGCACAGAAAGAGGACTCTGTAAAGGATGCACAGAAAAAAGAAAGAATGCAAGCCCCAGTGCATGTAGGATGACTACCAGAGAATAATATATAAGGGAGATTGTCCAGAAGGACAGGGTGGTTTCAAATGCTAAAAAGTCCAGGCAGTGGGAACTGAATGAGCATGGAAATTAGGCCACTGGACCTGGTGACCAGCTTCCAGGCTGGCATGGCCAGCCACAATGCTACAAAAGCAGGTAAAAGTCACCTCTTAGCAGATGGAGAAGTGGGTGGAAAATGAAGACATAATGGCAGGTCGTGGTAAAAGTAAACCACTTTCCAGAGTATTGGTGGTGATGTGAGGCTGAGAGTGGTTTGCAGGGGAAAGCTGTTCTGTACACAAAAGGTTTGGCTAGTGGGAAGAGGAGGAGGGGAAAATTGGAAGACATGGGACAGAGACTTAATTGATGATCTAGAGTCCCCGAGGACATATGAGGACAGTGACTGGAAGCACAAGCTGAGAGAATTAACTCCCCTTCCTCTAGTGGAAGGAAAGGACAGGTGAAGGATGGTTGCAAGGGATGTGAGAGGTATGCAGGGTGCTCATCTGAGGGTCTCTATTTTCTTCTGCTGACATTGAGTTGAGGGATGAGGTGGTGGAGGGGGTTCAGAAGAGATCAAAGGCTTAGGTTAGCTCTGGTGACTTGTCTCTAGGGACAGACACTGGCGTTGAGTAATGCCCATGACCTTCCTGCTGTGTTGTGGAAAATTCCTCACCCCACAGCTGAAGAGTAGCACACACCCCTGTTTCATCCTCCCCCGACTTCTCATGCTCCCCAGAGCCACCCAGGCATCTAGAATTTGTGTGCTGCTATCAATGGTGTATAATTTATGTCCATCCCCTATGGCTTGGAATGTCTACAAAGCATGTATTTATAGTAACAGAAGCTCCAGGCAAGGCTGGGGGACCTGTGGTCTTGACTGCTGGGGGAGTTTATTCACCTGGACCACCTGGAAGGAAGATGATGCGAGCCTTCCCCAAATCCAGCATCAGCTCTGCAGATCTAGGAGCAGTGAGATCAGCACCTCTGCCTCTAGTCCTCCCAAATCTTCTGCCCCGAGGCTGTGGAGACTCTCTTCTCACTAGGCAGCTCTATGCCTGAGGCACCTATGAAACTGAGTGTCAGCAGAGGGTCAAGCCTTGGGCAAGTCCACCTAACCTCCCATGATGCTGCTCCCTCATCTGTAAAACGGGAAGAATAGAGTTATTCATATATCATTTAGCACAGTACCTGGAATGCATTTAACGTTAAGCAAACACTAGCTATTTTTCACAAGCCCTGGAGGCCAGACATTGACTGCCAAGGGACTCGATTATAGTTTTATTGAGTCAGTCTGTCCTTCTATTGCTCCTGCACACAGACACTCTGCTTAGTGTACAGTGAAATGAAACAATATGGTGAATATGGACTTTGGATGAGCTCGTCCTTCCAAAGAAAAGCTACTCCCTTTAGCCCAATTTTCCATGGCCAGGGGTCCAGGCTCTGTCCCCAGTTTGGAGTGTTGGTTCAGTAGGTGGAATCCTATAACAAAACCTATGCAGGATTGGTCAGGGTGGCCAGTTTTCTTTGTTCTCTTATGATATTAGCACCCATTTCCTGGCACCCTCTCTAGACACAGTACATCTGACCCAGTAAGACAACTTCTAGACCCATTTTATAGATGAGGAAATTAGGACTAAGAGAGTAAGGAATGACTCAGGCCACACAGCTGCTAACTGTGAAGCTGGGCTTTGCTCCCCTCCCCTCCTCCCTCTTCCAGCCTCCTTCCCTTCATACATGGTTGCTCTGCCTGACCAAATACCCAAGGACCATAGACAAGAAAGAACTGGCAGCGAGGAAGCCCCAGCTGTGGTCTTTTGCATGCCGGGGTCCAGCAGAGATTGCCTTCCAGAGTCCTTTTCAACTTCTCAGAGCTCTTCTCAGAGCTCTCAGCGTTCTTTCAGGAATTGCAGATGCCCAGAAACACAGACTCCTGGGTCCGAATGGTTGAGTCAGTGTGTGAGAACTGTCCGGGACATCCTCCCCCACCCAGCACCAAAACAGGTTACAGGGCGTCACTACCTCCCGCAGCAGCTCAGCCTAACACCAAGCGGCAGGTTGCGGAGCGTCTTCCCTTACGTTGAGCTAAAACTCCCCTACCCCAGCCTCCCCTCACTAGCCCAGATTTGGACTCCTTAGGATGCAATGGCAATTGTGCTTTCTTTGTGTAATATCCACATCGCACCATTTTCCCCTGGCAGCCGGGCCCCTGTCCACTCTGCTTCATGAATGCTGTAACTTGAGACTCCCTTCTCATAGTACTTTTCCGCACTTGGCAGGTTTCCACCTCCCTCACTGCCTTGGGGCTCTCTGTCCTTCCCTCTGTCCTTCCCCCTCCTCTGCCTCTCACAAGCCTGTTAGAAGCAGAGCTTCCCGGGTGTGTGCTGATTTCTCCAGGAAATGCCCCTTCTCTTTTTCCTCTGGGTCCATTAGCAACTGCTAGGTCAGACGTGGATGTCTGGGGCTTCACCACCATCTCTTCCAAGTTCTATTTTAGGCTGTGGCCTTTTGTTCCTGGCAACCTCTTCTCTAACTCCGGAGAGGTCTAAGGAGCACACCCGCCCAGCCAGACCTCCCCCTCCTCCGGGGGCTCCACAGATGGGCTTAGATGGTAGTAGAGGAGTCGGAAGTTCCACAAGAGCCCTCTTTGTGGGTTATTCAAGAGGGGCCTTCTCTGAGGTTCCTCCATATTTTGCTTTTTGCCACAGGCCCTACTTTCTTTCCACCATCACCCAACACCTGCCTCTTCCCTCCCTCTTATGGGGGCAGTCCCAGGATAACCCTCAGCCTTATTAGTTCCCAGTTCCCCTAACCTGAGCCCAGTGCACAGAAAAAAAAGCCTTCTGCGGGAAAGGCTGTGGGGAGAGCACAGCTCAGACACAGTCCACCGTCAACAAAATGCTCTTAGCTCTAACTGGAAGCCTACACCACCCATTTGACAATTAGGAACAGGGAAGTTTAGCAGCTCCAAAACATCCTCCGCTGCCCAGTGCTGCTCCTGTCTCATGGGCCAGGCCCTGAGCTGGTCATGGCCTTGGCTGAGCCCTGCCACAACAGGAGACAGCTGGCCACCCTGAGCAGGTGCATCCAAAGGGAGGGCGTGCAGCTGGTCCTCTCCCTCTTGTTAAAAGCGAGGGAGGCTTTCCCAGAAGCTCCTCAGCACACACTCTGTCTGGGCTATTTGACCAGAACTGGGTCACACCCTCTCATTCCTAAAGCAGTCTCTGGGAAGGGGAGACGGTGGACTAACCTGTGGACTGAACCAGGCCCGGAAGGAATTCATATCTTCTGAGCAGGTGGCCGTCAGATACAAAACAAAAATAAGTGACTGTTAGCCAGCAAGAAGCAAGTGAGCACTGCAGGCTGGCCAGAGCTTCCCGACCCATGCAGATCAAGGGTTCCTAAAGGACAGGGAGCTGCCAGCACTGCTGAAGCCCGGCCCCCGCAGCTCCATCTGTGCAATTCAGTGTGTGCCACAGAGACCGGAACACCTGCATTTGGGGGAGTGGGTGTGCGTGGGTGTTTCAAAAGACTGAAGTTGATAGAGTCTGCTAATAGACAACAACAAACCCGGAAATAAGTATGTAAATCATACACTTATAAACTTGATCTTGAAGATCACATGAGCACAGAGATTCCTAAACTCATTCAAGGCAGAAAAATACAAAAAAAAAGGTAATCTTTATGGAATGCCAAGATTCTTGATCAACCAATCAAATTAAAATAATTTTAATAACAAAGATATCTGTTCATTATATATGTTGAGAATGTATCATCCTCAACAAAGAAAAATGCAAACCAGGTATGGTGTGCACCTGTAATCCCAGCTACTTGGGAGGCTGAGGTGGAAGGATTGCCTGAGCCTGGGAGGTTGAGGCCACAGTGTTTGCGCGACTGTACTCCATCCTGGGCGACAGACAAGACCTTATCTCAAAAAAAAAAAAAAAAAAAAAAGAAAGAAAAGAGAAAAGGAAGGGGCAAGGACAGGGGCAGGGGTAGGGAAGGGAAAGGAAGGACCCAAACTAACTGTCCTTGAGTTTTCCATTATTATTGGCAGTCCCCAGCTTTCCATGGTTCGACTTAGGATGGTGTGAAAATGATGTACATTCAGTAGAAATTGTACTTTAAATTTTGGATTTTGATGTTTTCCTGGGCTAGCGACATGCAGTACAATATATTCTTACATGAGATATTCCACACTTTATTACAACATAAACTTTGTGTTAGATGATTTTGCCCAACCATAAACTGAGTGTTCTGAGCACGCTGAAGTAGGCCAGGCTAAGCTATGATGCTCAGTAGGTGGGGTGGATTAAGTGCATTTTTAACTTAAAATATTTTCAATGTCTGATGCGTTTTTGGGACATAACCCCATCGTAAGTTGAGGAGCATGTGTATTGGGTTTGCTTGGAGTTGTTTTTCCTTATTTGGTTGTTTTGTTTTCTATCTTATGTGAGCAAAGGGGTAAAAGATTTCAGAAAAACACCTGAGAGGTAATACCATTCATAATAAGATTAATGAATCTTAATACCATTCAATCCAGCATATCCATTAGTAAATTAAGAATGAGTGAAAGCCCCCCACTGGCCAAGTGTAAAGGCTGGGCTCCCTGAAACAGCTACAAGGACACTCCAAGTACTTTGAAAAACACCAATTCAGCCAAAACCTCACATTTATTTTCTCCAAAAGTTACCAAGGCTCACAGATGCCTTTGGGTTTCCCCAAGGTCACCCAGTTAATTATTGACATAGCAACTCCCCTCGCAAAGCAAAGAACCAAAATGATTTCCAACATCCCATGTTGAGATGCATGTTAATGAGGAAGGAAGGCCTCTGCATGGGGGGGCCTGAGCTAAGTATGTCTAGTCAGAGTCCAAATCCGGGACAAACTTGAAAAGCTTCCTAATCCACCTATATGCAGAAGAATGAAGCTTGGAACTCATTTCAAAAGTTGTTTCTACTGGTGATTTAAAGACATACTCCTCTCTCCCTCATGCACACAAGCACAGACCTGCAAGAGCACTGTCCCCTCCAGAGCCTGACGCTCCAGACCCCCAGCAAGTGTGAAATCCAGGTGTGACTTTCTAGGCATGGCCTGGTAAGAAAGGGCCTGGCCCACTCCTTGGCTCCCTCCTCCCAGCCAGAAATGGTTAATTGCCAGCTCCAGGCTGCCTCCAGCCCAGCCCTAATCGCCGATCTCAGACGGCTGGGCTGCGCTGGGGCTGAGCGGCTCCAGCCCAGGCTGGGGTTGTGTGAGCAGCGGGAGTATTCTTTCAAGGTAATGATTAAGCTGAGTCCCCGGCAAGGGCACGGGCTGAGCCGGGAAGGTGAGCCCTATTCACACCTCAGCCAGGCTGCGGTGGCCAGGACTGGTTTGGGAAGGCAGGGCCCCGGTGTGCAGGGGCCTCGAGCCAGCAGCCACAGCCTCCTACCTGCACAAGGGTGTTCGGGAGCATCTCAGGGCCGGAGACTTTGCTGCCCGCCCTGCCGGGACTTTGTCCTCACCCCCAGCACCATGAAGCTCCAGGTGTTCTGGACTGGGCTGGAATACACCTGCCGGCTCCTGGGCATTACCACTGCTGCAGGTAAGACCCCGCCTCCTGGCTGCTAATCCTTGCACACTGGCACGGCAGATAGGGCTGCCTGAGGGGTGGGAGGTGGCCGAAAGACAGCAGGCACATCTGGCCACTTCTGTGCTTCAATTTTTTCCCAAGACCCCCAGAAACACTGCTCTGTAGAGCAGCAGCAGGTGCAGTGGGGTGAGCCTCAGGCCGGGGGCCAGAGGGCTGGGTGCTGGATCTTTGCTTGGCAATTCACCCTCCCTGTGACCTTGGGAAGCCTCAAGATCCTCATCTGCAAAATGATTCCAGGGGTCTACCCCACCTACTCAGAGAGTTGTCATGAGATGGAGGTGGAGACAGAAGGTGAAAGGGCTGGGCCTCGCTGTGCAGCTACAAAAGGTCAGCTGAGCTCATCCTGCTTTACTCAAACCATAGCCCTACCTCATGGAGAGATAATTCCCAGTCATGAGCAGCTCTGCCCAGTGGGGACAGCCTGAGCTAGGCTGGACATGGAGATCACAGGCTTCCCTCGGGCCCATGCTGGACCCTGTTAACAGAACACCCTGTAGGAACCCAGACTCCCGTCTGAGGTCTGGCTGCAGGAGTGAACTGTGGTCTTAGCAGCAGAGATGCTTCCCAGAGATGCTGGGCTCCCCTCCCTCACCCAGCAGAATCACAGGGCTGCTCAACTGGCCAGGAAGGCAGATTGTTAGAGCAGAGCCCACAGCCACCATCCTGAGCCCTACCTGCTCACTTCCCCAGGGCAGGCCCGACCCTTAGCCCCATGCCCCCTACAGGGCCAGGATCTGTATTGGGGAAGTGAACGGGCAGCACTCTGAGCCCTTAACTCTGAGCCACATTGTCCCCTGGGGACAGAGAGGAGACACATCCCCTATCAAAGCCCTTCCCCACCACTGGGCAAAAGCTTACCCACGGGTCTTGCCAAATGGGGAAGTTCTCCTAGGTCAAAATCACGCAGTGCTGGTTCCTGCCCCAGCCCAGTCACTTGCCTGACCTTGGGGAGCCCCTGCCCCCTCGGCGGCTGCACTTTCTGATCTGTATGATGGAGATGCTGGACCTGCTGGCCAGGTGTTCGGACAGGTTAAGGATGCAGGAACTGAGCATGGCTAAGTGGAACTGAAGATGAAACCCTCTCAGCAGAAGCCCCCATGACACACTCCAGAGCTCAATGGGAAGCTGGGTCATTTCAGGAGCACTGGGCTGGGTTCAGCCATGAGCTGACCAGTAGGCTCTTCCAGCATCTAGGCCGTGAGTTAGATCATGAAGGGCTGCTGGATGGTTTAACCCCACCCCTCCTGCTATAGGATGGAGCACCTGAGCTCAAATGCGAGTGGTGACCTTGCCCAAGGTCATGCTGCATGTCAGAGAGACAGCCAGCCTGGAACCCTGGTCCTTCAACTTTCACAAAGGCCAGAGCTCTGGCCAAAACCTTCCCTGCCTTGCAGAGTAGGAAGCCCTGCCCAGCAGGCAGCAGGAGGAGGTTCAGAATTGCTCTGCTGAGGCTCTGAGTGGAGGCGCTGATGGAGGAGCCAGATCCAGCCACTTTCAGAATCACGTTGTCATCTACACTGAAGGGAATGATGGGCAAGATCCCCAACAAGCAAACAAGCCATCCTGGGGAAAGGAAGGCCACCCTAAATAGGTTTCCATATCTGTTGATCTGAGTCCACCCTGCTCCCTCTAGACTTTGGTTTCGAAATCTGTAAAATGCCAAGAATCCCACAGTTTCCCTAGCCGCACTTCACCCAGAGCTGAGGCCCACCTCCTGTCGAGAGGCTGTTCTAAGATGTATGTACCTATCCTTCTAATGGATTAGCTAGAGACAGTTTAACAGTCTGATTTATCTCAGTCAATGGAAGAGTCTGCGGCCCTTGACACTCCCATGTGCACACGCGCGCGCACACGCACACACCCACACAGACACACACATACACACACACACACACGTGCACGCACGTATAGTGCTCGTCTTAACCACAGCCTTTATCTCCGTACAGGGGACTGCTGTTATGCTGAGAATGGGCCTCCCTCTTGGTTTTGATAGGAGATGCAGACTAAAAATAGGCCATGAGTTCCCTTCTAATGGCCAGGCTTTCAAATGATCTTGCTTGGGCTTTCTAGAGTGCTGGGAGTGAATGGGAAACTAGAGAGAGGGGTTTGGTGTTCTTGGGCAAATCTCGAATTTCTTCCAGCATCACTGAACTCCTGGTCTATTTCCAGTACACAAGATTTGCAAATTCCTTATTCTCCTAAGCCTCTTTTTTGTTGAAATCCTCTGTTGAGAACTCCAGGCTTCATTTACAAGGGCACTGCTGCTAGACAGGAAATAAGACTGGAAATAGAGGGCCTCACTTTGCAGAAACCCTAGGGAGGTAGGGAGTGCGGATTTCTTAAAAGCTAGGAAGACATGTGACTCAAGGGTACTCACAGTGTCAGCTGCAGGGACCAGGCAGCTGCTAAGAGGCTACAACCTCTCATTAGCAGCCTCCTCCCTGGACCCCCTGCAGACAGGATCAGGGCTGTCAAAAGCACTGAGGGTACCTGGTGGGTGCTTCTGCCAGCATGTCAAGGCCCTATGACTGTGGATGAAGCCACAGCCTTCGGATGATGCCTCCTTAGGATTCCTCGAAGTCCCGCAGGCCATTCTTGCCCCACCTCAGTGTCCAGCCCCACATCATGAGGGGTCCTAGAGCACAGACGCATCATTGCCGCCACCAAATGGGGATAAACAGGCCTCGGGTAGTAGCACCTGGGTGGAAGTGTTTCTAAAATTAGAAAATTCGTTCCCTCTGAAAATTCCTTCCATGTGGTTTCCAGGACATCACAGACCACTCTCGCATTGTTTACACCGGGCTCATTTGCATCACCTCCCTGGCTCGGGATGCGGGGGTGGGGGGCAGGCGCACGTGCGTCCATGTGCATGCATGCACCAGTGTGATGTCTAAGTGCCTCAGTTGCTGAGACGCGGCATCCACTGCTGCCCATGGAAGCAGACCCAGCTGGGAAATGGCACACAGGCTGTGAGCACTCCACATCCCCCTGTGCGGATGCCGGGGCTTCTGCCTGTCCATCCCTCAAAGCAAATTCTCCCTGCGTCCACTGCAGACAGGGTAAAGGTGTCCTGAGTGCAAGACTCAGGCCCCAAAGTAGGCTTAGCCCTGTGACAGGTTCTCAGTACAGACCAAATGGCAGGAAAGGGGGCCTGGGAAATGGGTTTAACTGAGCCTGGAGCACAGCGGTCCAGGGCGCTCCTCCTCTGTGAGATGAGAAAGGACCAATCCCACAGCATTGGTCCCGATTGCAGGCTAGGAAGGCAGGGTTGGCTTCCCTTAGAACTTCCGCCATCCTCTTACCCTTTAACCTCAGGGGAATCGCGAATAACTCCCTCACCACTCCCCAGCTCCTGCCAAGGTGGCCAGGACGAGAATGGGAAGAGCCCCCTGTGTGGGGCAGAGGGTGCACCTCTCAGGCTGTCCAGGCTGGGCATGGAGGGAAAGGGAGGCATGTCCCCGGGCCCCGCCTCGTAGAGAAAGGCCTCCCTCCAGGCTGTGTCCTCACACACAGATGTGCGTGGGCTTCCCCAAAACAGGCTTGCTCAGAAAATGTCTCTGCCCGCTTGAGCAAGGCCTCCCAATTTCCCTCAGAGCAAAGAGGCTCCAGCTTGGGGCCCCACTGCCCCATCTCCAGGGCTGAATTTCACTCTTCCAGCCTCTGCCCAGAGCAGGGATTGCTGAGAATGAACATGATTATTTGAGTGTGTATTCACATAATACTCAAAGCCCAAGCTTTGCACTACATATTTTAAATGCAGTATCTCATTGCATCCTCCTGTCCTTGGAAGCATCATCATGTTCATCCTCATACCCACTGTACAGGAAGGGAAACCGAGGCCTGATGGGGTGAAGAATCTTGCTCAGGGTCTCACACCAGGAAGTAAGAAGACAAAGTTCCACTTGATGATGGTCTGCTCCTGAGACCCCACTCCTAATTGCTATTTCCTCCACCTAAATCAGGATTTAAAAGCATGTCTCGTAGTATTTTGATGATCCCAAGATGCAGGATGAAAAACACACAGAGCAGAGCAAGAGAGGCCTGATCAGAACTGCCCGTCCTCTACCCTCATGCTCCTGCCCTTGGCCAGTTCTGATCAGGCAGGTGGGGTCATGGTGAGGACACATGTACACTGAAGCACATAGTCAAGGGTCACCAAACACTTCCTAAATCTCAAGACACCGATATTCATTGCACCTGTCCATTCTCTGTCCCAAGATGCTTTAACCAGCACCACCATGACCTTCTCTAGCCAAACCTGCTTCTGGACCCCATCTGGGGACAGAGAGATCTGCACACATTTCCAGAGGGAACTATCACGGTAGGGCTTGCCTTGATGGGTCCAGAGGTGCAGGGCTGACTGCATGCATTATGGTCATTGTCTCGCTCCAGCCCCACAAATGCCTGTGAGGCTGGAGTGCTGGGCTCAGTCCCATTTTACAAATGAAGAAACTGAAGCTCAGAACACTGAGGTAGCCTGGCAGAGCTCACATGGCCAGGAGACAGAGATCTGGTGTTGGAACTCCACTCTGCTCAAACACAGGACTGTGCTATGGCAGCTCCAAAGCAAAGGGCATAGCAGAGCCAGCAGGGACATGAGGGGGATGGAGGCAGAGCCATCCTGAGTGAACTCTGCTTGTCAGGCTGACATACTGTTTCTCACAAATTGAGTGCTTGGGAACAGCCTGGGATCACTGAGGGGTTTTGTTTTGTTCCAGGTTTTGACCCATTAACCTGTTTCTCTATATAATAGATGTGGCCACATTTTCAACTGCTCCCATACTTTCCACACAGTTAGAGCATTGGCTTATTAAAATAAATTAAGAGAAAAGAAGTGTTTAAAACCCAGCTGTTCTCATTATATTTTAAAGGATACAGCAAATGCATAGTTGACCTTAGCCCTGTTCAAAGCCTTCAGGAAAACAAATGCTTCTGAAGCGACCATCTTGGGCCCTCCATGCTAATTTCACCCCTCTTACATGTATATCCCCATGACCACTTCCTGCCGTTGAAGAAAGCGTCACGCACTCCAATGCCTCGCAGGTGATTTATCACCCAAGCGAGCCCACATTGCGTTTTCAGACATTCCAAGTGAATATTGACTGTTTTCCTCTTCTGTTACAATTGGCTCCACGAGTAAATGGAATCTGCCTCCCTCTGTTCCCCCTACCTACCACTGACACGCAATAGGATTTGGTTCAAACATTTCTTTCTTCACAAGTTTGTGCCTGTGCCTTGCTTCTAGCTTTATAACAAGAAATCTGAAACTTCAATTAGGTTTCATTTACTCGGCAAACTGTTGCTGAGTCCTCAGTCATGCAGTGTAGACACTTGGATTAGGATGGCAAGACCTCGCCCTGTGGGAGCACATAGGCCAGACAGAGAAGCAAACTAGTAAATGCACATCCGAGCACCAAGCACCACAGCGTAGTGTTTGGGAGATGGGTCTGTGTCCTGGGACAACCACTGTATCTACCCTCTGGAGTTGTGAGGACTCAATGAAACAATGGCTAAAGTAGCAAGCTGCCTGGCACATAGATTCTCACTCAACATAGGCTAATTTTAGAGGAACGTGCAGGGCATGGAACTGCATAGCATGAGTTATCGGCTCCTTTTGTAAGATGGAAGAAGTAGGAAAGTCTGAGGAAAGGAGCAAAGCAGTATGTGACCCATGAGGCTGGAAGGAGGAAGGGGCTACACTGTAAAGGGCATTATGCTGGGAAACATTTCTCATCACATTCTGAGCTTGGGTTGTGAAGATCAGCCCATAAGAACTTGGCTATTTCTACACCACATATAGTAAGCCAACCAGAAGAAAGATGGCAGCCCTGTTTTATTTTTCATGGGATGACAGCTCTTTCAAGATTGTCCTGGGTTCTATTCAGCCTTCTGAGGAGGGCTGTGAACAAAAAGAAATGTTGTCTGACATAAGTGGCTGACACTGTGGAGAAGGGGCTCAGGAAGCCCCCCAGGAGGCCAGGTAATGGTCAGATGAAGAAGCCTGGTGTGTGTGGAATGGACAGAGAACAAGGGGGACATGGACAATGCTTTCTGGAAACCTGTCATGTGGATGAATGAGCAGATGCATTCTACCTAAACACTGAGAAGGAATAGGAAGTGAATACCTCGGTTCTCCCTGACATTGAGACCTAGAAGAAATTTATCCTGTGGGCCCGTATAAGTTTGTTTTCATGCTGCTGATAAAGACACACCCAAGACTGAGCAATTTACGAAAGAAAAAGGTTTAATTGGACTTAGAGTTCCGTGTGACTGGGGAAGCCTCACAATCATGGTGGAAGGCCAGGAGGAGCAAGTCACGTCTTACATGGATGGTAGGAGGCAAAGAGAGAGAGCTTGTGCAGGGGAATTCCTCTTTTTAAAACCATCAACTCTCTTGAGACTTATTCACTATCATGAGAATAGCATGTGAAAAACTTGCCCCCATGATTCCATTACCTCCCACTGGTCCCTCCCACAACAGGTGGGAATTCAAAATGAGATTTGGGTGGGAACACAGCCAAATCATATCAGAGTCTTTACAAGGGAGATGCTATTCTACATGGGAGACTCTATCCTCAATACTGCCAATGAACCACGTGGGTCTGCAGAGTCCTTCCTCATCACCAAAGAGTGGGGTATCAGCCCAGATGGCCTCACAGGTGAACTCTACCAACACTTAAGGAATAAATAATATCTATTCCACACAAACTCTTCCAGAAATTTGAAAGGAGGAAATACTTCTCAATTCATTCTATAAAATTAGTATTTATGTGAATACCAAAACTAGACAAAGATATTACAAGAAAATTATAGATTAATATTCTTCATCAACATAGATGCAAAAATTCTAAGCAAAGTTTTAACAAATACAAATATATTGAAAGAATAATATATCATAACCAAGTGAAGTTCATCTCTGAAATACAAGCTTGTTTTAATATTTGAAAAATCAATCAATGCAACTTACCATGTGATATGGACTAAATGTTTGTGTCCCCCCCAACCCCAGCCAAATTCACATGTGGAAATCTTAACACCCAAGATGATTGTATTGGGAGGTGGGGCCTTCTCTGAATGGAAATAGTGCCCTTACAAAAGAGACCCGAGAGAGTTCCCTAGGCCCTTCTACCATACAATGTGCAGTAGTAGTGAGAAGACAGTTTTCTACAAGAAACGGGTCCCTCAGACACCAAATCCGCCAGCACCTTGATCTTGCACATACCAGCCTCCAGAACTGTAGGAAATAAATTTCTGTTATCTATAAGTCACCCAGTATATAGGATTTGGTTATAGCAGCCGAAATGGACCAAGACATCATATTTAAAAACTAAAAAAGAAAAGCCATATTATCATTTACATAGACACAAAGTTTTAAATAAAATACAACTTTTTTTATGATTAAAATAAAACTATCCTCAGCAAACTAGTAACAGAAGGAAACTCCCTCAACCTTAAAAGGTCATTACAGAAAACATATATCTACTTAAATGTAAAAGGCCAGGTGCTTTCTCCTAAGATTAGGAACAAGGCAAGCTTGTTCACTCTACCACATCCAGCCAGCATTGTACTGGAGGTTCTAGCCAGTGCTAGAAACAGAAACAAAATGCATACAGGTTGTCGAGGAAAAAGAAAAATTGTATTCACAGATGACATTATCATCTATAGAAAATCTAATAGAATCTACCCCAAAAGCTACTTGAGCTAATGGAGGGAATAGCAACATTGCAGTAGACAAGCTCAATATATAATAATCAACTGTATTTCCATATATTAGCAACAAACAATTAGAAAATGAGATCTTTAAAAATACAATTTATAATAGCATCAAAAATCTGAAATATTTAGGGATAAATCTGACAAAAGATGTAAAACAAACTACACCAGAAACTAGAAAACATTGCTGAGAGATAATAAAGAAAATCTAAATGAATGGAGATTTATCTTGTTGATGGGTCAGAAGGCTCAATATCGTTAAGACATCAGTTCTCCCCCAAATTGCTGTACAGTTTCAATACGAGCTCAATCTGAGGTCTCTTCCAACTGAATGTCCAGAAATATCTACATGAAATCCTTCCCTTTTCCCACACTGTCTCCGAACCCTGGCTCATGTATGTCAGCTGAACTGATCTCCACACGCAGGTAAACCTCCCCACCATGCTTACCGTTTACTACAACTTCTGAGCTAAGAAGCCTGTGGCTACTACTTACTGTCCCAGTGAATTCACAGCAACCGGCTCCAGCAACTCCATCTTGGAAATGGTACAAATCTAGCTTTTCATCTCTACCCTGGCGGTGACCACCTCTCCTGCCCATTGTCATCAGCCTGGAGCATCTTTCCCTGAGATGTCCTTGGAGATCCTGAGTCCAGCAGGAGATGAGAATGAAGGGAAGCAATAAATATACATGGTGGGCTCTGAGGCTGCCCTCAGCAATGGTGAGTACAAAATTCTCATCCAATGCCCAGGGCATCCAGTGCAAGGTCACTGCCTGATACAAAAACCCAGTTAGTGTGGCCTCTGATGACTGTGAAACATCCCATGTTGCCACCAAGGGCATCACAATGAATGCAAGACATATGTCACAATTCAACCCATGGAGTCAGAACGGATAAGCAACAGTGGACCATGAGGTCAGCCCTATGGCAAGAGCAGCAGCAGCCTGAGGCCAGGAGAATATCCCCTCAGTCGGCAGCCCCACAGATGGCCCCAGCCTCAGGAACATGCTGGCCTGAGCCCCGTGGGAACCCTAGCAGGGTTATGGAGGGCTAACACAAGAGATGTGGAGATAGATGGGAGTTTGGGTCACTTATATCCCAATTGGGCTTTGAGAAGGGACCTCAAAGTAAATTAGTGAACAACAAACAACATTGGTGCACAGGGAAGAGCTTTTTGGATACACACAAAAAAACCACAAGTGTGTTAATGGAAGCAAAGGATGAGAATAAACCCTCTCCTTTCCCTGGAGAATACTGATGGGAACCGCCTGCCTCTTAAATAGCTTTCCTAGCCATCGTCTGCATTTGTGCAGCACTCTCATTTACTTAGACTGAGCAGCGGTGGGCACCATTTTGCATGTTTTTATTTTCCCCATTTTCCAGAAGAAGATGCAGACCAGAGAGTTAATCACTTTCCTGAGGATGCAGGACTCGGCTTTTCTGATGCAGACCCCGTATTCTTTCTGCTCCGGTGCAGCCCCCTCCTAGCTTTCATCCACCCATGCTGAGACCAGAGCTCTAGGATGATAAGGATATTCACACAGTGGCTGCCTTGCCCAGGGCTGCACCACAGGTTCTTGGCCCAGGATCTCTGATCTCTGCTAAGCCTGAACTACAATAAACAGCTCAGAAAAGCAACACAGAAGCAAGCCCTGGCCCCTGAGAGAAGAAAATTATTGTACCAAGGTTGGATCTGGCCCAGACAGGAGGGACAGAGACTGGAGGGAAGGAGCTAATGAAATGAGAGAGGCCAGGCTTGTCCATGAATGGCTCCATCAAGGTGCAATGCAATGCACCTCCTGGGATCGTGCAGGGAGTGAGACAGAGGTGTGGGGTGAGCTGTGCTGGAGTGGGCATAAGGTACCTCTGTGGGGCTGGGGTGAGAGTAGCTGGGGAGCCTGAGGTGGGATAACAGGGAGGGATGGAAGGAGTCAAATGCCACTAATGGCCGTGTCAAGCAGTGCTGTTCAGTGCTTCCGTGCCCCTCCATCTGGGCAGGAAAGACAGCACAGCCAGATTGAAGCAAGTCTCAGGGTGATTCCTTCTTGCAGAGAATTTGGTGTCATGAGGCTCTGATTCTGGGGGTAGCAGGGCCTTTGTGCCATTGTTTGTTTCCATTGATTAGCTTCTGATTATTGATCTGCTAATCCGAAGATCAGCTCTTCAGTCCCTGGTCCCAGATCCGGGCAATGCCCCAGGGGTATCTTTTCCAGTGAATTGCTAATTCAGGCCAACCACTTCCACATTGGACTAGCATCCTGTGAAGGCAGAGTTTCCAAGACACAAGCCTCACTGCCCTGTGAGAAGGATGGAAGGCCAGAGCGCAGGCCAAATTCCACAAGGAGCTAGAAGCCCTCAGACCCTGGGCCACCCAAATTTCTGGATGCCAGGGCCAGGGCAGGATACCACTGTCAGGGCCAGGGAAGGGCCTACACTGCCCCTGAGGGAGGGAGTGCTGCCTTGGGCTTAGAGTGAGGGCCACATTAAATTACAATGAGGGCCTCCTTAATTTTACAATAAGTACCCCCTTTATTTTAAGAGGAGCACCTCCTTCATTTTAGAATACCTCCTTAATTTAATGGCAAATACCGTCTTAGTTTTAGGGAGAACACCTCCTTAATGAACGAGCACCTCTGTAATTTTAGGAGGCGTGACTCCTTAATTTTGAGCCCTGGTGTCTTTCTGGGCCCACCCTGGTCCTAGTTCTCTGGGTGCCATAATTTCTTTGTGTTTAACAGAGAGCCCCGCCTAAGTCTGGAAACCTGGCAGAAACCTAAGGTCCAATTCCACAAAACAAGGATTGGGCCACCCTCATCCATGGGTTGAAGTGAGGCCTTTGAGAGGGCGGGGGCCCACCTATGCAGTCTCTGGGAACAGACGCTCAGGAGACCGGAGAGGAGCTCCTTCTTCCCTGTGCCAATCCCATCCTTCATTCAAGCCCACACTGAATTTCAGGCCACATTTCATGTTCACCTCCTGCCAATTCTGGAGACTAGTCCCCTGGAAAAAAAACTTTTGGGGAACTCCAGGCCCTGAGTGAAAACACTTTAGAGTCCTATATTTGTGTCATGTGGAACTGTGATACCTTCCAAAATATTTTGTTCCCAGTACAGTCTAGTCAGCACACCAGGCTAGGGGCTTCCACAGCCAGGCCCAATGTGGCTGTCTGGGGTGAGTGTTGGATACAGTTCACAAAATTCCTACAGCAAGGAATCTCACTTCTTGCTTTCTTCACTTTTTCTACTGGGAATGTCTGCAAAATGCAACTGTGGGAGGGACCTGCTTTAGATGATACAGTGTTCTCCTCCACAGATCCTCTATGAAGTCTTAAGATATAAAACCCCCAATAGGATTCCATGACCCAGTGGAAGTCCCCAGACACCACCCCTATTCCTTGGAGTCTGAATCTCCAAGGCTGTGGGGCAGGTGCTGTAGGACCCAGAAATGCTTCCTCCTGAGGAGTCAGAATATAATGTTTACTCCTAAGAAGTCAGACCAGACACAGAGGTTTTCCACGCCAAAAACCTCAGGTGGCTAGACGACAGAATAAACTGCTTTTCCAGTTACCTGTGTGTGGCTGCACAACAACCCACTCTAAAACGTAGTGATGTAAGACTACAATCATTTGATTATGCTCAAAACATTGTGGCTTGGGAATTCTGGCAGAACGCGGTGGAGGCGGCTCACCTCTGCTCCATGATGACTGGGGCCACAGGTGGAGTCACAGGGTGGCTGGCATGGCTCACGTGGCTGAGGTGGCTCATCTGGTGCTTTGGTTCTGATTGTTGTCTGGGTCCATCACTTCCAGTCTGTGTCACATCTGCTGGTGCCAGAATGTCAAAGATAACTTCTTCCATCATTTGATCCACATCCCACAACCAGCTGGGGCTGTTGTGCCTCTCTCTTTCTCCCTTTCTCTCTCTCTCTCTCTTTCGCTTCCTTTCTCTATTTCTCTCTCTCGCTGTCTGTCATTTCTCCCTCTCTCTTTTTAGAAGTCTCTCTGCAAGGCTGGCTTAGGCTTCCTCACAATGTCAGTCTCACTCCTCAGGGATTAGCAGGCGCGTCTTCACAGCAAAATCATTCTTAGCCAACTTTCCTGAGAGATGGCAGCCAGCACATCGCTGAGAAAACTGGGAGACTTTAGGGTTGGCAGTTGCCACTTGGGAGATGTGCAGATGAAACAAGACGTACGGAGAGGGCCTACTGTCTATATGGTGTGTGGTGGCACCTGGGTGAGAGGCAACAGGGCTGACATGCCCAGGAAGCTTCCAATCCCAGACACCTCCTGGCCAGCCCACACCTCTGCCCCCCACTGCCCGGATAAAGCCCAAACATTGACATGCAAGGGCAGGGCATGCCTTCTGCTTTATGCCTGGGAAACCTCCTTCTCTGGGTCCCCAGACAGAACAGACCCTCCACTCTCCTGAGCCGCTATGCCAAGCGCCCTGCTGTGCCACTGAACAAGAAAGCCACCTGCACCACACCATCAGGAGCCACAGCCAGAACACTGCTTCAAGCCCAAGTCAACAAAGAAACTAGCAGATACCGTGTGCTGGGAGAGGAGGTGACCAGGAGCACCTGGAGCTTGTCTCTGTCCCTCAGCCACCACCAAATATCACCGAAGTCTCTCACCGTCTGCCCGGGGTCAGGGAGCTTTCTGAAATGCCAGTCTAAACCTGAGTCCCTTCTGCTCACGCTGTAGAGCCCAATATTTAAGAACCCTGCAGTCGCCTTGATCCACATGCACTGCCCATTGCCCCCGACGGTGTCCCTGCTTCTGCTGTTAGGGGCTCCCACCCCCTGCAACGCCTGGCCCCTCCATCTGCACAGGTCCATTCCTGCGGCTTTTCTAGTCCACTCTGCCTTCATCTTTATTCATCTTCCTTGATAGTCCCATGGGCGGCCCCTCCTGTCTGGCCCCAGAGCTCCTGGGTGAGTCCCTCGTCCAGCCTGGGTCACTGCCCTCGCTAAATGCAGTTTTCTCAGTCCACATCACAAATCTCCCGCTGGACTAAGCCTACCCCAGCCGTGAGCCTGGTGCCTGGCCCAACCAGTAGCCACAGAAGACCAGGTGGGCCTAGGAGAAGTGGCCAGGAGCCGACCCCCAAGGAGAGTGCGCCTGTCGCTCCCAGCAGAGCAGCCTGAACATCAAGACCAGAGGCAAACAGAGCGGAGGACAGAGGAAGGACTCAGTGTGAGTCCATGTTGTCTCAACCTGGCATGCTCTGCATCCAGGAACACGCACCCCACAAGTGGGAGGATTGAGCAGAAAGCAGTGACCCCCTGGCCTGGATATCAAAGGTCTTTACAGCCTCCCACGAGCGCCCCACTGATCCCCTTCCACCTTGCGTACATTGAGGAGCCATACTCCTGGCTCCCCACACTCTCCTCCTCCCGCCAACTGGCATCCCTCAGTCTCGACACGCAGAATCCAGCTGACTATGGTTGGGAGGGAGCTTGTGGGAGTGACCCCATGCTCCTTAGTACAAAGTGACTGACTGGATACTGGGAAAGCTGCCAGGGCCAAGTTGGGGGGAAGGAGTCGCCTCTTTGCATTGATCACCTGACATCTATCAGGCACTAAGCCGTGCATTTCAGACTCCAATCCAAGCAATTTTCTCCAATCCAAGCAATTACTCTGAGTTATAACTTATTCTGCTGCTTCCACAGATGAGAAAACACAGCTTGGATGAATTACGTACTTATCACTTGTGTGTAATAACACACAGAACTGGAATTTCCATCCAGCTCTCATTTCTCTGTTGCCATTTTTTGATATTTTTTTAATGCAAACCAGCACTGTTTCTACAGTGTTCCTCAAATGCCCCTCTGACCGCTGACCCCTTGTTTGTCTAAAGAGTACAAAACAAAAGCATCAAAATAGCTCTCCACATGCTAAATGGGTGCAGATCAGGGAAGAAGCTGAGTTCCCAAGACCCTTTCCTGCCATCTGCTGGTCGTCTGCCACTAGCCCCTGCAAATTGGCCAACATGACATGCCACGTGAGTGGATCCCACACCTGCCCTACAGAGTGTGCAAAGCAGACATCAGCGCTGAGTCGAACACCCCTTCCCGGGCCCAGGGCAGCAAGCACTTCTTCCCCATCCAGTGATTCACTGAGCACCCGTGACATGCTTGGTATCAGTTAGCTCATGACCACTGTGTGCAGGAGGTATGATGAGGAACAGACTCAGAGAGATTGGGTGACTGTGCTATGAACTGGAAAATGAGAGACCGAAACTCAGGATCTGACCTGGGCCTCCATCCGTAGTTGGTTGGTTGGTTTGACTTACATTCTGTGTGCCTCAGTTTCCTCTATGTAAAGCGGGGATAACGAGTACCTTCTCATAGGACTGCTGCAATGATTCAAAAAGCAAATGAATACTGGGTGCTGAGAACAGGACATGGTGAAAACCATATAAGTGGCCATTTGCCTGCACGACACACGTATACTCACATATTCACACATGCACATTCACATGCATACACTCACATACACTCACACACATTCACACACACGCACATATATACTCACATACACTCACATTCACACATACATTCACACACATGCACTCACATACACACACATGTACACACACATACACTCAAACACACAGTCACATATATACTCACATATACATATACACTCACACACTCACACATACACTCACACATATGTGCGCTCAAAAGCCTACCCACACACATACACATGTGTCCACACACGCACAAGCACATGCTGGCAGGCAGCGGATAGCAGGAAACTGTGCACCACCTAGAGCTGGCTGCCTCCATCTGGTCTCTAGGCCCTCACTTTCCAGCATGTATCCTTGAGTGAACTACACAGGCCACTGAGCCTCACTGTCCTCCTCTGTAAAATGAAGAGAGTGGGACTCCTGTGCCACGGGCCTGCTGGAAGGGCCAGGATGTGTGCACCATGGTGTGGAAGCTCTGAAGTGCTCTGTAAGTTTGGACCCTTCAGTTAGGCTGACACTGCAGGGGTATGTGGCCCGCTAGCATCATCCGTCCTTGCCCCAGGTGAGCCAGCAGGGTAGCTGGAACCTGGAGAGGGTGGGAGACTCAGTGTCCACCTCCTGTGAACCAAGGGGCTGGTGGCAGGTTAGTGTGGGCAGTCGCCCATGAAGCACAGCGGAGCCCCAGAGCCCTCCATCCATCACTCAGAAAATATGACCACCTCTTCTCACCTGCCTAGATCCAAGTGCTCTGTCCCCTTTCCCCCGCCCCATATCTCCACCATCACCCCTCCCACCCCCTACCCCTGGAATCGAGGAGTGGAGTGCTGGTCGCTTCAGTGCAAGGCTCTTCCCTGCTCTCTGGGAGGGGCGTTTCACCATTGGATGAAGCGCCCTTCAGCTTGAGACACCAGGGGATGGAAGCCCACACAATGTCTCTGCCAGGGAAGAGAGGAAGCATCAGAAGCCAGGAAGCAGCCCCATGAGCAGCAGGGAGGAGGGGCCACCCCCAGGTTGCCAGGGACGACAACCCAGCCCACCATCTTTGACTGGGAGGAAGAGAGGATGAAGCCACACTCCAGCACACAGCAGGGCCATCATCAGAGCCCAGAGAGAAACAGGGTGCCCAACAGTGTAATCAGTTAGGGACAAAAAGATGTCTGCTCAGCAGGCCGATGCACTGCCCCTGGAATGTTTCTGTCAGGGACTCCAAGGGTCAGTGCTGTGCTGGTCGTGGGAAGCCATGGGAGCCAGCAAATCCCTGTGAGGAGAGCACCCAGAGACAGCAAGTCTGGAAAGGCAGGTCCGAGATGAAATTCACCCAGGACAAATGGAAGGTCATCACCAACTGCCACAAAAGGGGAGGAGGAGAGCTGAGGCTGAGCAACATTTCCTTGTCAGGGCGAAAGCCCAGGGGTTTAGTCAGCACTGGGTCCAAAGAAATGAGCAATGAGTGTGACCTTCAGCCACCCCTCAGCAAGCAAGACCAAGGCCACACAACAGCAACCAGTGACCCAAGCAAGAGAACAGGGCTGGGGCAGGGCCCATCCATGGCTAAGCACTGCAGCCAGACACACAGCACACACTGGGGTGGGCCCCAGCACGTGGCAGAGAACAGCTGTGAACCAAGGGGCTGGTGGCACATTAGTGTGGGCAGTCGCTGGGGGCACTAAGGGTGGCTGCTCTGGGGAAGCTTAATCAGAAGACCTCTGGGCCTCTGCCTGGAGTTCCAGGGACCAATCCAGGAGGCTTCCTGCTCTCTTGCACCTTGCTGGTCATAGCTGCCTGTGTCATGAAGAGAAGAACCTACCTTGGCTCTTAGTCCCTGGGAAGAAGACTCACTCCAGAGCCAAGGTACCCCCAACAGGGCAGTGCTGTAGTGTAGAGCTCCAGGCCCACTCTTCCTTCTTCTCTTGCCCCTTAGTGTTGATCGGCGTGGGCACTGAGACCTTCCTCCAGGGCCAGTTCAAAAGCCTGGCTTTCTATCTGCTGTGAGTATGTGTGCATGTGCCACTTTTGACCTGTAAGTTCTGCTCAACTCACCCTACATCTGTCTATGCAGAAGGATGGAATGGATGGAGCAGTCCCCTTCCCATGCTAATTCCATCCTATCTCAGGGGTGAAGGGAGTCGAGGGGGGCTTTAGAATAGCTCCTGGTTTGTGCAGACCATCCCATAAATCAATGAATTATCCTTTCTACCCACCCATCCATCCACCAATTCATCCAGCCAGCTGCCCATCTATCCATCTATCTGCCCATCCATTCATCAACCCACCCATCCATCCATTCACCCACCAATCTATTCATCCATCCACCCATCCATTCATCCATCTATCCAGCCATCTACCCATCCATCCAACTTACCTATCCATCTATGCTCCCACCTCTTCATCCACCTGCCCATCCATCCATCCATTCCTCCATCCATCCACCCAACCATCTATCCATCTACCCATCCACTCACCTATCCATCTATTCACCCACCCATCTATTTATCCATCCACCCATCCATCCATCTACCCATACATGCATACATACATATACACACCCATTTACCCATCCACCCACCCATTTATCCATCCATCTTCCAATTCATCCAGCCAGCCACTCATCTATCCATCCACCTGCCTATCCATCCATCTATGCACCTACACATTTATCAGCCTAGTTTTACAGATGAGAAAATTCAGAAGGAGTAAGCAGGTTAGCCCACATCACCAAGCTCATGAGCAGCAGGATTCAGATTCGAACCCAAGACCCTTTTGTTTCCCAGACAATGTCCTTTCTTCTCCACCACCAGCTACCTCTGTAAACTGTGCCCTGACAGGAAGGTGACCCCTGTGCAATGGTGTCCCAGGAGGTTAGAAGAACCTGGGTCTCTGCCACAGCATCTCTGCAGCCCCATTCTGAGGGGCTTCCAGCAGTTTCTTCCTAATGAGATAGGAAGACTGTGTGTTCTAGCCCCACAAATCCTGAAGAACTTACTGAGCTGAGAAGCAATAGATAACAATTTGCCAGGCTGCCCCACAAATGTCTGGTTCTGCCTACAGGGTCCACCAGGCTGTGACCTCCACTCCCCTCCCTCCTCAGGATCTGCCTCCACCTTCAGGTGGCAGCTGACCTATGTTCTTAGCAGTCTCCACCCTCCCGCCTGAGAGCAGGCCCCTTGCTGTGTTTGGGGGCTCACACCTGCCATCTCCTAGATGCAGGCCACCCTCCAAGCCCATTTCCACACTGTCTTCTAGACACACAAATCTCTCTGACAGCCTTCAAGGGCTCCCACCACCTCTGGTCCACACCCTGTGCCATCTTTTGGCCTCTGCCTCACTTCTTGCCACTCATGTACAGCCCGGAGCTTCTGACTCTTTCAAACTCACCAGCATGACCTCGCCTCCAGGCTTCACTCATTCCGTTGGGTGCCCAAGTACCTTCCACCCATTTCTACCTGCCCAATGCCTGACACTCCTTCCTGGCATTCCGCCCTGGCCATTGTGCCCTGAGCCTGGAGCCCCTGCTGGCTGGCAGTGACTTCTCCTTGTTCTGAACACCCTCCATGTCTAACTGACCCTGTCCCTGGCCGCTGTGCACCATTGCCCTGGGATCCAGAAGCAGGTGGGCCTTCCTCCTCTCCAGTGAGTACCTAATTCTCGGGTCAGGCCATGGCAGGTGAATGTAGGCTGCCTTCTGCCCAGAAACCTGTTCTGTCTCTGTTTTGAAGGGACCCTATACCCATGTGGTCTCTGGGTGGTCCAGTCCAGCCTGGGGTCCCCTGCCCCTCGCTGTGTCCTGCTCTCTAACATCTGCAGGATCAGCACGCACTGCCTGCCCTGTCTGTCCCTCCCTGCCACTCAGTAGCACCAGACAGGAAGTCTGAATGGGTTCCTTTATTCCCCAAGCCTTGATATATCCCTTTGTCCCAGGGTGTAGGAAAAGTCAGTGGAAATTGTTTTGCGAAGCACATGTATTGATGGGCCTGCTAGGCACACAAGCTCTGGAGCCTGAGTGCTGAGTTCTGATCTTTCCCCTGCTGCTGATAAGGGGCCGTCGGTGATGGGGCAAACTTCTCTGTGCCTTACTTTCCTCATCTGTAAACTGACAGTAATTGTAGTGTTTATTATAAAATTGTCGCAAGGACTAAATGAGTTGATATTTGTAAGGCCTTTAGAACTATGCCTGGCCCATAGCAATCATTACATAAATGTTAGTGATTACCATTTTAAAACCAAGGGGTAACTTGGGAGGCATAGAGAGTGAGACACTGGGAGGCATAGAGAGTGAGAGGAGTAGAGATCACTAAATGATGTAAATAATCACATGGAGAGAGAAATGATAACAAGACTTGATATAATTACTGTGTGCCAAGCATGGTCCTAAGTGCTTTACAAATATCGTTTAATTCTTAGAACAGTTTTACTGTTGATGCACTATAATAACCCCAGTTTACAGCTGAGGAAACTGAGACACAGAAAGGTCACACCTCTCACCTGTGATCATACAATCTAGAATCACAGAGTGTTTCTAGATTGGTAGAAACACCCATGGCTCTGAGGAAACCCTGGCCCCGAGCCACCTTCTGCACAACACTATCTACTTTCATTCCTTCATTCATTGCAATGCCCATTAATGGAGCCCAGTAAACCCAACCCACTGTGAGCCTGGGCTGTACAGAAGAATTAGACAGGGAACGCCCCCTGGGAGTTCACAGACTGGTGGCTCTGGTCATATGGTACCACGTGGAGAAGTAAGAGGAGGTCACCAGACAGACTGGAGAGGGAAGGGGAAGGCCTTCCAGGAAGAGCTCACTTGTGCAAAAGCCCTGTGGCACCTGATAGCTTCTTGAGTTGTCAAGGGAACATGGAGGATAGGCAGTGAGACCCTCTGCAAGTACATATTCCCATTCCAATGATTCTAATGTGAGTCCAAGAGCAGCCTGGGAGCCATGAATTCTACACATTCTTCAGGAGATGCTGATTGCAGGATCCCTGGATCACACTGGGAGCATGAGCAGCCTTTGAGGCATTCTGTATCAGGAGGAACATGATCAGATTCAGGTGTCGCGCAGCCCAGAGTGACATAGTGGAGGAGCAGGAGACAGGGCTGGGGTAAGTGAGTAAGTGGAGCTGGTGCAGGGGTCCAGGAGGCAGGGCCTAAACCCAGGCAATGCCCATGAGGTCAGAGAATAGAAGCGATTCGGAAGGTATTGAAGGAATGTAATCAACAGCTCCTGGTTACTGTTTGGACAATATGGAAAGGATGAAGGAAAGGGTTAGGAACAGGTCCAGCTTTAAGGCTGGAACACAGGCAGTGGGTGTCCATCCTGGTGACCAGCAGGTAGAAGGATGTGCCTGCCAGTGTCACACAGGGTACCAGGTGAAGGCCATGTCACCTGCTGGCCACGGTGCCCTCCCCACCCATCTCCGAACCCCAGACCCCACCTCTCCCCAACATGGCCCAGTACGGAACAGGCCATGGCCTGGAGATAGCCCCTGGTGAATGTTGTCTGGGGGAATCCAGGTCAGTCCACTGGCTGTAGATGTGATGTCAGGAGGCCACGTGTGAGAAGACAGCCCTCAGGAAAGTGAAGGAGGACAGAGGCGCCAGCCTCCCTCTCACCTGTCTTCACCTGCAGGTTTACAGGAGCCGCTGTCTCCATATGCGAAGGGGCCTACTTTGTGGCTCAGCTGTTGGCCATCTGCTTCCAGTAAGTAGTCTCCAGAAAGACCCTCCACTGTTCACCCCAGCCCCAGACACCACAGATGTCTCCACCCAAGAACCCGCAACCAGGGAATGTTCTGCTCTGAAGCCACCGTGGACAGGATCCCCCCACCGAAGTACAGCCAGCCTGGCCTGGAGGTGGGCGCAGGCCCATGGGCTCCATTGCCTTCTTTGCCATGGTCCCAACCAAGAGAACCAACCGACACATTCATTCGGGGCCTATCCTTGCTCAGAATCCCCAGAAAAGTCCAGCTCCCCCTCACCAGGAGCAGGCAGTCACTGGGCCCCAGTGTCTGAGCCATCTGCCACAGGATGAGGACCCTTCAGAAGGCCCAGCTGGGAGTGAGCAGACCTGGGTTTGGGAACTGGCTCTGTCTCTTCCTAGGGCCTGGGGGCAAGTCAGGGGCGGTACGTCTCTACACCCCTCCGTGGGCAGGAGTGCAGACCCTGCAGGATCTCGTGAGGCCCTTGCTGCTTCCCAGCCTACACTCAGTATGTGGAAGCTGTCATCGGTGAGACCAAGGACTGCGGCTCTCAGAACCTAGACACTGGTCTCTGGGTGGTCAGTGAGAGAGCCAGTCTTCAGATCCAGCTGTCCCAGCACCTTGCAAGGCCACTAGCTGCCTCTCAGGCTCACCAGCCCTAAGGCAGAAAGCTTTCCCCCTTTCTGCTGAATTCCATTGCCAAGGTGTGCTTGAAACTTCAGCTGGGGAGAAGGCTGGGGAGGAATGGACCCTGGATGGACTCCACCGCACCCCCCCACCATACACACACAGGAATGGGCACCAGGGGGCACCAGTGAGCCATGGCAGTCCAGCCTGCTGAGCATAAGAAAGCAATGCTTTGGGCCACCTGGACAGCTGAGCACTCTCTCAAAGCTAGAGAGGCAGGATGCGCCTGTGTAGAGCCCCAGCTCTAGGCCAGTTCAGAGGATGAAGGCGCTGGGTCTAAAGGCAGGCACTTGCCGCCTGTGAAACCTGGAGGCAGCATCCCTGAAGGAAGCTACTCAACATCAGGCTTCTGCCAGGGCTATGTGTGGTCCCCGTGTATACAGTTAGGAAAGAAGCCCTTTTGGGCCGACACTGTCCTGTGCCTAGGCAAGGCTGGGTGAATAAGGCACAGCTGGATTCCAGCCTGCTCGCTCACCTGGCCAGGCCTCTTGTGCAGTGCACTACAGGCATAACTGCCCCAGCCAGGTGGCTCCCGACCTGCACACTTTCTCTGCATTGGTGCAGACTTCCCAGTGAGCCCTGAGCCTCCAGCTCTCTTCCTCACTAACTCATGCAGCATCCTGAGAGCATTTAACTTGCTTCCCCCTCGACCAGAAAGACAGGGCTGGGCAGCCTTTCAAAAACGTGTGGACCCTCTCGATAGACTCAGGCAAGTCCACTCATTGTGGAACCCACACCAAGGACTGCTGGGGCCTCTGTTCAGCCAGGGCCCACTGCAGAGCATGCCCACAGCAGGGCCCGGCCCAGACTCCATGGCATCCAGTCTTGCTGAAGTTTTCCTGGGACACATTCTGCTAACCTGGGCTCCCTCTCACCAGGTGTCAACCAGGATCCCTGGCAGACAGAGTAAGGGAGAAGGCTCACTGGCTAGGCTGCTTCCAGAAGTTCCTGGCCTACCTGCTGCTGTCGGTGGCCTGCTTCCTCCACCCCGTCCTGGTCTGGCACGTGACCATCCCAGGTAAGAGCATGGGGGTAGAGATATGCAGCCCCAGCACAGGTGGGCTCTGAGCAGGAGGGGCTGAGCCCCTCAAAGTCTAGCTCCAGTGGTGGCTCCAGGGCCCTTACCTGCCCCACTGCCCTCTCTAACCTAGAGGGTGGGCATGAGGAATCACAGGAGTGCCAGACATCCTCCATGCCGATCAGATGGCAGGAATGTCCCAAGAAGTGCATCCTTCCTTCACAGAGCCGTCCAGAAGTGGAACCGCAAAGGGGACCTCGCCTTTCCTCCCACTGACCGTGTGTGGTCTGCGTTTCCCAAGGGTGTGACATGGCCACTTCCCTGCCCAAACCCTTCCGAATCTCCTCAGTGCCTACCCATTCAGGTCCAAACTCCTCAGCCTGGGTTGAAAGGCACTTCAGGGTGGGATCCCAGAAAATCTTCACACCCTCATCCACTTCCACCTCACCAAGTGCACACCACTGGCCAGCCTGCTTTCTGATCGCAGAATCCAGAATTTCTTGCTCCCACCTCTTCAGTTTCATCCACGACTTCTTCTGCTAGTGTCCTTCTCTCTGCTCCCTGTCTGTGAAAACTGTGCCCCCTCCTCATGAACCCGTCTACAACACAGGGAAGCCAGCCCTCCAGGGAGACCATGTTGAAAAGCGGAACCCCCATCCTTCCTGCCATTTAGCATCCCCGTCCCAGCCTCCAGGTGGACCTCCAAATCTGATGTGGGGTGTGAGGACAAGCCAGGCCAGAGAGCCAGGGCCACAGGGGCCTGTGTGTGGCCACACAGCGCAGGGTTACAGGAGTCCTGCTGCACAACATGCTCTCAAGGGCTCTGGATTTTCTCCGCAACTCATCTAATGTCCTGATCTCTGGCTCTTTTCCAGGCTCCATGCTCATCGTCACCGGCCTGGCCTACTTCCTTCTGAGCAAGCGGAAGAAGAGGAAAGCTGTCCCCGAGGTGCTGGCCTCCCCAGAGCAGTACACAGACCCCTCCAGCAGCGCCGTGAGCACTACCGGCTCTGGGGACACAGAGCAAACCTACACCTTCCATGGGGCCTCAAGGAGGGGCCCAGCTCCCTCTTCATCCACATGAAGAGTATCCTGAAGGGGACCAAGAAGCCCAGTGCTCTCCAGCCCCCCAACACACTGATGGAGCTAAGCCTGGAGCCAGCCGACTCCCTGGCCAAAAAGAAGCAGGTGCATTTTGAAGACAACGTGGTCCGCATCGTCCCCTCCCTCGCCGAAGGTCTGGATGATGGGGACAGTGAGCCAGAAGAGGAGACCACCTCTGACACGACACCCATCATTCCCCCTCCCCAGGCCCCAGTCTTCCTGTCATCTCTTACAGGCACTGGCCTGTTCTGAGCGCCTGTTCTTGCTCCAGCCTGGAGGACACTCAGTGAGGGGTCTACCTAGCTCAATGGCCCTCCCTGGAGTTTCAGGGTCTTCTCAGGTCAGCTTTTCAAGGGGTAAACAGACACCCCCACGCTGGCTGGGCCCCTGAGGCCATCAGGACGTGTGACTGGCCAGCGTTTCTGCAGAGGCCTCGAGGGAGGCACAAACAAGGCTCATGCCACCTCAAGCCAGCACAAGCTCCTTCCTCCTGGCCACAGGTGGGGAAACACATGCTTCCCCAACGAGACCATCACTCCCACTGCGCACGAGGCTGCAGGTGCCATTGCCTCAGCCCAGAAAGGACAGAGGATGTCTGCCAGCAAAAACCTCTGGCCTTTTCTTACTCCTGATCCAGGGCCCAGCACTCAGTGAGGAACCCGTGATCCACCCATCTCTGAAGGCCCAGGGAAGTGTCAGCAACTTAAGCATCTCTAAGGCAGGAGAAGGTGGCCATGGGTCTTGACCAACCGAGACTGCTCAGGGTCGGGAGGGGAGACTGCAGGACTCTGGTGGGAGCAGTCGGGCCGTGGGCCGCATTCTCTGCATGCTCCAGGGCTGGGGCTGAGCTGCTCAGGGAAACAATGCCGCGCTGTGCTGACTGTGGGAAAGCCAGGCCAGATGAGCAAAGCTCATTCCAGAAACATGGCTGGGGGTTTCCAGCCTCCTTACCACATGGCCTTTCCAAGATTCCAAGTTGATGATGCAAACTGAAAGCAGTGAATGCCAGGGCCCAGAAGGCAGTGCCTGCTGTGTGCAGGACCACAGAGGCTGCCCGGGGGTGGCACAGCACAGAGAAGTGGCAGTGCCATGTTTAGATGTCTGGTAGCAGATTAGGTGATAAATATAAATTTCTTCAAAATGGAAGGAAGTGAGTGGGAGGAAGAGGAGGGAAAATGGGAGGACAGGAGGAAGGTGGACAGGCAGGCAAGTTCTCTGCCATGGGACCACGGAAGTGACAGTTAACCCAGAAGGAACAAAGACATCTGAGTCAGATATTCCTTTGTAAATCTGTAGAGGATTTGCAATATAGGCTTTACTTCTAAAAATTGCTGTCGGGTCCATGAGGCTGTTGCCAGGAAGAGCAGACACACCATTCTTCGTGGCAACCGCAGTGAGGGAGCAGTCAGGAGGAAGAGTCCTGTGGCTTCCCAGTCCCTGTGGGGACTAATGCCAAGCTCTGTAGAATGAACCTTAGAGCACATGCTCTATGGTCTAATGAGAAACTTGGGTTTGTGCTTTCACACATTTCAATGTTCCCTACGGGTTATTTGACAAAGGTATGAAAATAATGGCCAACAAGAAGCTAGTATCAGTTTGGGGCCTACATGCGGCAGGTGTTCCTGATAAGCAGATAAGCTCTTCCTGCAGTAGCCCAGGTCTCGCCAGTCAAATGACAAATGGCTAATCAAGACATTCCGGCAAGCCCTTGATGGTGAGAGCGGCAGAGCTGCTTCTTCAGCTGCCATCAAGGCAGGACCTCAGGACCTGACTGTCCACAGTCAGAAAAGAGTGAACAATATGGGATATGGGTATAGGTAGGTGGTAGGCAAGGATGGTGCCCCATGGTTGATGGGTCGGGTGTCTCAGGCAGGCCCCTGTGCATGGAAACAGCCTAAGTGCAGAGGTGCCGGGCGTCTTTCCCATCATCCATGGAAGGAGAATGCGATGGCCACAGACACCCTCATGGCACAGACATGACCAGCCTCTGACGTTCTTGTGCATCGGAATAGCTCTGTCCTCAGAGCCCCAGTCAGCAGAGCTGGATGGCCAGGTCGCAAGAAGCAAACCACAAAATGTGACGTCAGAGCTGTCAGATCTCGTTCAATAAACACTTCAGTAAACCCAAGTGCAGAGTGTTGTTTTGGGTGTGTCTTAGAGATGTGTGTTGGGAGCACCCTTTTGGAGGTGTCCTAGAGTGTGTGCTGGGAGTTCCAGTGACGATGCAATGGAATTCTGAGGCACCTAGGCTTCCTGGAGATTGCCATCAGTTAAGAGAGTGTCTGCTGGTGTGCAGCATTACAGGACAATTATGACCTTACCTAGGTCAGTAAAGTTCTCAAACACTTCTATGGCTACAAAACAAAAAACAAAAAGCTGGAGTGAGATCATTAAATAGGCCAGAACTTTCAACCATCAGTGGACCAAGCAAAAAAGTGGCACCTTTCTCATAAGTAGATGAGCACCACGTGTCTCCATTGATTCTCAGCCTGTGACCTCTATGACCACATCCTTGTCCAGTAGGATCCCTGCAAAGCAGATGTTGTAATGATCTGCATCCTTGCGAAGAAGCAAAGACTAGAAGGGCTGGCCCTGCTGTGATTCCCCTCCCTGTCTCAGCAGAGGGGAGCATTTTGTAGATGAAGAACAGAGTGACCAGTAGAAGAAACAGCACCAGGCTGAGCACCATTCGACCTCCACTGATACACGTCTGACCTTTCTCAAGCCCCTTCGCGTCTCTGGCTCAGGTTCCCCTAGTAAGTGGGAATCACAGCAGTAACTCAACAAGACAGGGGCCAGTGCTTTTCAGAACTACAAACAAGTCACTGTGACTGCACCACATCCCTATCCCCTATGGGAGACTCGCTGTGAGGGGGCACTGAGGAAGCACCACCCTGACTTGCATCTGTGGCAAGGGCAGATCAGGTCCAAGAGCTCCTGTCTCCACTCCAGTTTCCAGGGCTAGAGCCTGGGGACGGTACAGCCCCCAACGCCTACCTCAGAGGAAAGCCATAGTGGACCCCACATTTGTTAACAGCTGCACCCTGGGGGTCACACATGGGTCCTCTGTCTCCCTCTCCCATCAGCCCTAAGGTGGTTTTTTGTTTTTAGTTTTCTGAAATATCTTTATTGAGATATAATTCATATAACAAAATTCACCAATTTAAAGTGTACAGCTAGGCCAGGCGCAGTGGCTCATGCCTGTAATCCAAGCACTTCAAGAGTCCAAGGCAGTGGATCACTTGAACCCAGGAATTTGAGACCAGCCTGGGAAACATAGCAAAACCCCGTTCCTACCAAAAGTACAAACAATTAGCCAGGCATGGTGGCACACACCTGTAGTTCCAGCTACTCAAGAGGCGAAGATGGAAGAATGGTTTGAGCCCAGGAGGTCAAGGCTGCAGTGAGTTGAGATCATTCCGCTGAGATCATTCCACTGCACTCCAGCCTGGGAAACTGAGTGAGACCCTGTCTCAAAATAATCTTTAAAAAATTTTTTAAATTAAAAAAAGGTGTACAGCTAAACAGTTTCTAGTAGATTCTTTCTTTTTCTTTTTCTTCCTTTTTTTTTTTTTTTTTTGTAGATGGAGTCTCACTCTGTCAACAGGCTGGAGTGCAGTGGTGTGATCTCAGCTCATTGCATCCTCTGCCTCCAGGGTTCAGGCAATTCTCCTGCCTCAGCCTCCTGAGTAGCTGGGACTACAGGCATGCACCACCATGCCCAGACATTTTTTTTATTTTTAGTAGAGGTGGGGTTTCACTATCTTGGCCAAGATGGCCTTGATCTCTTGACTTCATGATCCACCCACCTCAGCCTCCCAAAGTGCTGGGATTACAGGCGTGACCCACCACACCAGGCCTCTAGTAGATTCTTAAACTATGTTCATCACAATATAAATTCACATTTTCATCATCCCCCAAAGCAAACACAACCTAGCACCCATTCATACTCACTCCCTACCTCCCATCACCTGCTCTAAGCAACCATTAATCTACTTTCTGTCGTATAAATTGAACCGTATAATAGTGTTTTTTTTTTGTGACTTTGTTCACTTAGCGTGACATTTCTGAGGTTCATCCATGTTGTAGCATGTGTCTTTATTTTATTTCGTTTCATGGCTGAATAACACTCCATTGTATGGATATACTGCCTTCTGTTTTTCCATTTATCTGTTAATGGACACTGGGGTTGTTCCCACTTTGTCCCTATAAAGAATAACACCGCTATGAACATTCATGTACCTGTTTTTGCGTGAACATCTGGTTTCATTTCTCTTGGGTATAAATCTGGGAGTGGAATTGCTGGGTCATATAGTAACTCTGTGTTTAACTTCTTGAGGAAGTGCCAAACTGTTTTCTAGAGGGAGTGCACCATTTTACTTTCCCGCCAGCAGTGTATGAGGGTTCTGATTTCTCCACCTCCTTGCCAACACTTGTCATCATCTTTTTATTATAGTCATACATGCACTGTGGCTTTGTATTTCCTTAATGACGAATAGTGTTGAGTATCTTTCATGCAATTATTGGCCTTTGAATACTTCTTTAAGAAAGTGTCTATTCAAATGCTTTGCCTTTTTTTTTAATTGGGTTATTTGTCTTTTTATTTTGAGTTCTAAGAGTTTTTAATGTACTCTGAATACTATACCCTTTTCAGATACATGATTGGCAAATGTTTTCATCCACTCTGTAGGTTGTCTTTCTTTTTTTCTTTTCTTTTTTTGAGACAACGTCTCACTCTATCACTCAGACTGGAGTGCAGTGGCACGATCTCGGCTCACTGCAACCTCCACCCCCCAGGCTCAAGTGGTTCTCCAGTCCCAGCCTCTCGATTAGCTGGGGTTACAGGCACATGCCACTACTGCCTGGTTATTTTTGTGTTTTTATAGAGACGGAATTTCGCTATGTTGGCCAGGCTGGTCTTGAACTCCTGACTTCAAATGATCCACCCTCTTCGGCCTCCCAAAGTGCTGGGATTACAGGTGTGAGCCACTGTGCCAGCCCTTTTTACTTTCTTGATAGTGTCCTTTGAGGAAGAAACAATTGAATTTCAGTGAAATTAAATTTATCTTTTTTTCTTTGTTGTTTATTCTTTTGTGGTCAAATCTGAGAAACCATTGCCTAACCAAAGGTTATGAAGATATATTTCTATATTTTCTTCTAAGACTTTTATAGTTTTAGTTCTTACATTTAGATCTATAATTAATTTTGAGGTAATTGTTGTACATGGTATGAGGTAGAATCTAACTTAATTATTTTACATGTGAATATACAAGTGTTACAGCACCATTTGTTGACTTGAACTGTCTTGGCCTCTTTGTTAAACATTAATAGACTGTAAATGAAAGGGTTTATTTCTGAACTTGCAACTCTAGCCCATTGATCTATATGTCTATCCTGATGCCATTGCCACACCGTTTATTACTGTAGCTTTGTGGTAAGTTTTGAAACCAGAAAGTCTGAGCCCCCTCCAAGTTTGTTCTTATTTTTCAAAATAGTTTTGGCTATTCAGGGTCCCTGGCACTTCTATATGAATTTTAGGATCAGTTTGCCAAGGATCAGTTTGCCAACTTTCGCAAAGAAGAAAGCTGGGATTTTAGTAGGGATTTCTTTGACTCTGTAGATAAATTTGGGGAGTATTCCATTCCATCTGAACAATATTAAATATTCTGATCCAGGAATGTGGGGTGTCTTTTCATGTATTTAGATCTTTAATTTTTTTCAACAATGTTTTGTAGTTTCCAATTGCAAGTCTCACACTTCTTTTCTTGAAATTATTCCTAAGTGTTTTCTTCTTTTCCATGCTTTTGTGATTGGAATTGTTTTCTTAATTTCCTTTTCAGATGCTAGAATGTAGAAATATGATTGGTTTTGTGTATGGATTTTGCATTTTGCAAACTTGCTGAACAAATTTAGTAGTTACAGTCTTTTTGTTTTGTATTTTGTTTTTGAGACAGGGTCTTTCTCTGTTGCCCAGGCTGAGTGCAGTGGCACAATCACGGCTCACTACAGCCCAGACCTCCCAGGCTCAAACAATCCTCCTACCTCAGCCTCAGAAGTAGCTGGGACTACAGGCGCACACCACCACGCCTAATTTTGTACTTTTGATAGAAACAGGTTCTCACTATGTTACCTAGGTTGGTCTCAAACTCCTGAACTCAAGCAATCCTCCTGCCTCAGCCTGCCAAAGTGCCAGGATTATAGGAGTGAGCCACCATGCAGGATTATACAATCTTTTTTTAATGGATACATTGCTATTATCTACATACAATATCATGTCATCTGCAAATATAGAAAGTTTTACTTCTTCCAATTTGGAAGCCTTTTATTTCTTTTTCTTGCTTAATTTCTCTAGCTAGAACATCTAATACAATGTTGAAGAGAAGCAACAAGAGCCAACATCCTTGTCTTTCTCCTGATGGTTGGGGAAAGCATTTCGTCTTTCACCACTGAGTATCATGTTAGTGGTGGATTTTTCACAGATGCCCTGTATCAGATTGAGGACATTTCCTTCTAGTTTGTTGGTGTTTTTATCATGAAATGGTACTGGATTTGTCAAATGGTCTTTCTGTACCTATTGAATTGATTATGTGGTTTTTTTTTTCCTTTATTGATAAGGTTCATTACATTAATTAACTTTCAGATATTTAATCAACCTTGTATTCATGTAATGCATCCCACTTGCTCATGGTATGTAATTCTTTTACATGGTGCTGGGTTATATTTTATATATTGATATATTTTGTTGAGGATTTTTGTGTTTCTCTATATAAGGAATACTGGTCTGTTTCTGTTCTTGTGATGTCTTTGTCTTATTCTGGAATCAGGGTAATACTGCTCTCATAAAATCAAGAAGTGTCCCCTTCTATTTTTTGAGAGTTCATGAGAGACTGATATCCATTTTTTGTTGTACTTTGGTAGAATTCACCAGTGAGGCCATTTGGGCCTTGGCCTAATTCAAACTCTTTACTTGATATGGAGCTTCAGATTTTTTGAAAATTTCACCTTTGAATCAGTTTCTACAGTTTGTGTCTTCCTAGAGTTTTGTCCGTTTTATCTAAGTTATCTAATTTGTTGGCATAGTATTGCTTTATAATCGCTCTTATTTCCATAAAATCAATAATTATGCCCCCTCTTTTTATTCCCCATTTTAGTAATTTAAGCCTTCTCTTTTTTCTTGGTCAATCTAGCTAAAATTGTGTCCATTTTGTCAATCTTCTCAAAGAAACCACTTGTTTTCATTGATTTCTGTTTTGTTGTTATATTCTCTATTTCATTATTTCTTTTCTAATATTTATTTTTTCCTTTCTTCTACTTACTTTGCAGTTAGTTAACTCTTATTTTTCTAGTTTCTTAAGGTGGAAAGTAGGGTTATTGGTATGAGATATGTTTGGGTTTTGTTTTGTTTTTTGTTTTTATTTTGTTTGTTTGTTTGTTTTTTGAGATGGAGTTTTGCTCTTGTTGCCCAGACTGGAGTGCAATGGCACGACCTTAGCTCATTGCAACCTCTGCCTCCCAGGTTCAAGTAATTCTCCTGCCTCAGCCTCCTGAATAGCTGGGATTACAGGTGTGTGCCACCACGCCCAGCTAATTTTTGTACTATTAATAGAGACGGGTTTCACCATGTTGGCCAGGCTGGTCTCAAACTCCTGACCACAGGTGATCCACCTGCTTTGGCCTCCCAAAGTGCTAGAATTACAGGCGTGAGCCACCGCACCTAGCCATGTATTTGATAATGTAGACATTTACAGCTACAAATTTCTCTCTGAGCACTGCTGTAACTGCATTTCATATGTTTTAGTATATACTGTGTTTTTGTTTTCATTCATCTCAAAGTATTTTCTATTTTACCTTGTGATTTCTTCTTTTGATATGTTGGCTATTTAGGAGTGTGCTATTTATTAGTTTATACCTATTCTAACTCAATTCCATTGTGGTTGGCAAACACACTTGGTATGATTCAATTCTTTTAAATGCATTGGATTTGTAGTATGGCCTACCATACTGTCTACCTTGAAGGGTGTTCTACATGCTCTTAAATAGAATGTGTGTTCTCCTGTTGTTGGATGGTGTGCTTTGTAGAGGTCTGTTAAGTCTAAGTGGTTTGTAGTGTTGTTCAAGTCTTCTATATCCTTGTTGATCATCTGGTTCGTTCCACTCATTATTCAAAGTGGGGTATTGAAGTCTTTCTTATTATTAATGTGCCTGTTTCTCCCTTCAGTTCTGTTAGGTTTTGCTCAATGTGTTCAAGGCTCTAATGTTAGATGCAAGCAAGCTAGTAATTTTATATCTTCTTATGCATTGACTTTTTATTATTATGGAATGTCTCTCTTTATCTTTAGTAACTTTTTTGTTTTAAAGTCAATTTTGTCTGATATTACTGTAGCTACTCCAGTTCTCTTATGATTGCTATTTGTCCAGGAAATAGTTTTCATCTTTTACTTTCAACCTGTTAGTGTCTTTGAAACTAAAGTGTGTATCAGGTTTTCATCTTTTACTTTTGACCTGTTTGTGTCTTTGAAACTAAAGTATGTATCCTGTAGACAACATATAGTTAAATCTTGTTTTTTTATCCAATACAGTAACCACCACCTTTTGATTTGATCATTGAATTCATTTACATTTTATGTTATTGATATGATAGGATTTATACATCCCATTTTGCTTTTATATATTGATACACAAAATATTATATATTTATGGGATACATGAGAGTATTTGTTACATGCATAGAATGTATAATGATCAAGTCAGGGTACCTGGGTTACCCATCACCTTAGATATTTATCTTTTCTATATGTTGGGAACATTTCAATTCCTCTCTGCTAGCAGCATTGAAATATACAATACATTGCTGCTAATTATAGTCACCCCACTCTGCTGTCAAACATTAGAGCTTATATATATATTTTTATATATATATATTCTGCCTAGCTATATATGTGACCTATTAACCAACTTTTCTTCATTTTCTCCTCTACTTTGCTTCTACTTTTCTATATATCTTGTGCATTTTTTGTTTCTGTGTTCCCCTTTTACTGCCTTCTTTTGTATAAATAAATATTTTCTAGTACAAAAATTTAGTTCCTTTTATAATTTTTAAAATTATATTTTTTAGTTATTTTCTTGGGGATTACTCTAGTGATTATAACACATGTCTTAACATATCAAAATCTACTTTAGATTTATACTAACTTAATTCCATTGAAATATAAAAACTTTACTCCTGTATAACTCCATTCTGTCCCCAACTTTCTATCCTATCACTAATATATATTAGATCTATAAATATTACAAACCCAGCAACACATTGTTGTCATTATTACTTCTTACAATCAAGTCTTATAAAGAAGCTGAAAGGAGAAATGAATATATATCTATCACTTCTTATATTAACCTTTTTATTTACCATTTCCAGTTCTCTTCATTTCCTCCTTTGAGTTCAAGTTACTATCTGGTTTCATTTCATTTCTGCAGTGTAGGTTTGTTTCCACCTGTCTCCTTTGTGCTGCTGTTGTCATTGCCTGAAGAGATTTCTTTAGTATTTCTTATTAGGTGGATATGTCTGCTAGCAACAAACTCTTTCAGGTTTTGTTTGCCTGGGAATATCTTTATTTCACCTTTGTTTCTGAAAGAGTTTTGCTAGATATACTCTTCTTGGTCAACAGTTTTTGTTTTTGTTTTTTGTTTTTCCTTTCAGCACTTTGAATGTCCTCACACTGCCTTCTGGTCTCCATTGTTTTTGATGAAAAGTCAGCTGTTATTCTCACTGGGGTTCCCTTATGTGTGATGAGTCATTTTTCTCTTACTGCTTTCAAGATTTTCTCTTTGTCTTTGCCTTTCAACATTTTTACTAAAATGTGTCTGAATATAGGTCTCTGCATTTATTCTTGAAATTAATTGAGTTTCTTTGATGTCCATATTAATGTTTTTTATCAAACTTGGGAATTTTTCAACCATTATTTCTTAGAATATTTATTCTTCCTCTCTTTTCTCTCCTCTCCTTCTAATACTTCCATTATGGATATGTTGGTGTGCTTAATAGTGTTCCACATTAGTTTGATGCTGTGTTCCTTTTTCTTCATTCTTTTTACTGTCATTCAAGTTGCATAATGTCTGTCAACTTATCTTCAAATTTGCTAATTCTTTCATCTGCTACCTCAAATCTACTGTTGAGTCTCTCTAGTGAAGTTTTAATTTCATTTATTGTAATTTTCAAATCTAGAATTTCCATTGGTCTGTTTTAAAAAATAACTTATATCTCTTTTCTTTATTTGGTAAGATATAATCATACTTTTCTTTCATTCTTTAAATGTGGTTTTCTTTAGTTCTTTGAACATATTTATAACAGCTGCTTTGATGTCTTTATCAGCTAAGTTCAACATCAGGGCCACCTCAAAAGTTGTGTCTATTGCTTGCAATTTTCCCTGTGTATCACATTCTCTCATTTAAACATTTTAGAACATAATTGGTATCAATTCTGGATAGTGATTCTCCCTCCTTTTTCACCTGCTCTCTTGTTATTGTTTGTTTATTCATTTGTTTGTTTATTGACTGGTATGGGCTAATTCTATAAAGTCAGTCACTTTTTCCCCAATGTTCAGCTTCTGAAGTCCCTGCCCCCTGTCCTTATCTTTTAGACTGGTTACCTCAGAATTTCTCCTGGGTCAGCATAAGCCATTTATTGATCAAAAGTTGTGATTAAGCTCCCTTAACCGGTAAGATACTTACCTTTTAAGTAAGCATCTAACTAGGGGCATAAGGCTTGGAGGCCTCTACCAAAATTCAAAGAGGTTGCATTTATTCCTACATTCATCTAGGGACCAGTAGCTTGGATGTCTCTTCTCTGATCACTTCTAAGAGGGCACAATCTTGAACCTACAAAACTGTGATCTAGACTGCCTGAGATGTATGTGATTTTATTTTTTTGGCCTAGCTTTCTAGGAGTTGCCCCAGTCTAGTGTTTGGTCAGAGCATGTGCTTAAGCCCCTTGTGCCAGTGAGGCATCTACACTTTTTTTTATGGATTTGTGTGTAAATTGGGAAGTGTCTTCAAGTTGCCCCACATTCTGCTCTGATTGCTTCTGAGTGGGTACAGCCTAGTATTTGCCCAGCCTTCCCAATTCCCATAATTGACTGTGATGCCAAGAGGGCTCTTGGGATCTTGGCTGTCTCTTTTCCCAGTTATTTGTTAAATTTCTGGTTGTCCTGCTCTTTTGTTTTTTGCTACCAGTTTCACGGAGTTATGAGCACTCTTCTAATTGCTCTCCCCAAGATATTCATTGTTTTCAATAACAGTATGATGCACAGAATTATCCACATCCTGTTCTGAACAAAATCCTTCCTCTCAGGCAGAGCTATAAGCTCTTCATTCTTACTGTCTGCTTTCTCCCCGGGTAGAATGTCTGCAGCACTGCACAGGAGCTGGGAGTGGGAATAACTACCTGCTTCCCTGGAGTGACATCTCTACTCTACAGGTAGGTACTAGAGGAAGTGACACCTCTGCTCTACAAGTAGGTAATAGGGAAGTGGCCCCTGGTATTCTCAGCTTGACCCTTTCATTATGGAATCTCTGCCCTAGGAGTGAGTTGGGGTGGAGTAATTGAGGCTCCAGTATTCTCAACCTGTTGCTCTTGCAATAGAGCTTCTGCTAAATGACTCGGTGCTCAGAAGAGAAAGTAAACCTTAAACCTCAGTCATCTTGGCCGTGCCTCCCTAGAATAAAGCTTCTGCAACACAGGGCCAAGCGGGATGAGAAACACCAGCCTCGGATCACGAGGTCAGGAGATCGAGACTATCCTGGCTAACATGGTGAAACCCCGTCTCTACTAAAAATACAAAAAAAAAAACTAGCCGGGCATGGTGGCGGGCGCCTGTAGTCTCAGCTACTTGGGAGGCTGAGGCGGGAGAATGGCGTGAACCTGGGAGGTGGAGCTTGCAGTGAGCCCAGATCACGCCACTGCACTCCAGCCTGGGAGACACAGCGAGACTCCGTCTCAAAAAAAAAAAAAAAAAAAAAAAAAGAGAAACACCAGCCTCTTTCCCCTCCCAGAGTGAAATTATAGCCTAGACTGAGAGCTAAAGGGATAGGAAGCCCCTGTGTTCTTGCCCACACCTGCCCAGAGTAGAGCCCTTAGAGCAGAGTTTCCATAAGGCACAGCTGAGAGAGGGTAGGGGAGTGGGTTACGGTTCAAATGCTATGGACTCTCCCTCACTGTTTTTACCAAAATTTAGTAGATTTTCTTAAATGAATGTTTCTCCATTTGCTGTGTGCCCTTAGGACATATTCCAGAGATTTAAATGAATTAATATTTATCATTTTCGCCAGTAAAATAGTTGTTTTGCTAGAAAATGGGGCATCTGAGCTACTGAGTCCTAAAGTACCACTTCTAATTTTTACTTTTTTACCATGACCATGAGGAAATGGAAGGCACTGATGAGAACTTTGACCATCAAGTACACAAGACCTAGGCTTGAGCCCTATATCTACCCTTCACCAGCTGTGTGGCCAGCTGGCGGAACTCCTCTGAGCCTTTGTTTCTCCATTTATAAAGAAGCAATAATAATAGTACTGACCTCCACAAATGGCTGAGAATTAAATATGATGACATAAGTGAAGTATTGGCAGGATCCTCCCAGCCCCGGAATGCTTCTTTCATGAGACATTGGCGCCTACAGCTGCTCTGGGGCCATTTGCTCCCTTCTTGCTGGGATGCAGCTCTCTCTGCAGGCTGGAAGTCACGCTCACCAAGCCCTATTTGCTGCTTTCAGCTCAGCCTAAAGCTCATACCTTGCTGATGGCATGTTTGCCTGAGAAACAAACTTCATCTCCTTTTCCTGGAATTCAACCCCATCTCACTCCTCGCCAATCTCTCAAAGAGAACTTACTCTTTGGTATGTCCAAATGGGAAAATTTCTTGCTCCATTCCGTGTGTGCCCAAGATTTCAAGCTTTCTCTGCAAGCTGGTCACCCATCCAGCTGTATTCTGTCCCTCAAAGCCCCAGGCTCAGCTGCTAGCCTGCTGGTGAACAGTCAGCTGTTTGACTACCTGAAAAGGGGAGCAAAAGGGTAGTATTCTCGGGAGATAAAGAGGAACTGTCTCTGTTGGCCAAAATGGGGATTTCCCATGGGACTTGCTTGACTGGCTGAATGTCTTGTCATTGTCCAGAGAACAAGGAAGAACTGAGTCACGATCTTTGCACAAAAGAGAAGAGGTATTTCGAGAAGCCAAGTTGCAGTTAAGTGGAATGTTACTCCCTGAGTTTCCCATTATGACAAGGGTGAGACAGCTGCCAAGAAAGAATAGCAGCATCCAGGAAGTCAAGAGTTCAGGAGTATGGTCCCACTTGACTCTACTGGGATTTGGAGCCTTGGGTCATTCCTCACATGCAACCCAAGGGATGAGGCCATCCCAAAAGGTCCTGCCAGCTCCAAGCCTCAGGGATGCCCAGCTGTGCACATTACCAGGGAGTATTTGCCCAAACTTAAGAGCAAGCCCAAGGAAAATCCAGCACTGAGTCTAAACAAATGCCGTGCAATTCTTTTTACAGTATGAGCTTCTGGAAAGCTTGCATAGTCTCAGGACAGGGATCTGGAGGAAGTGGGGAGCATCAGAACCAGAGAAGGTTGTACTGGGAATAACTGGGGCAAGAGCAAGAGCCCATCTAAGGAGATGTTTACCACTTCACTGATATGCAAGCCTCTGTGAGTTTCAAAATCAAATTTCCCTTTAAAGAGCAGATAAAGAGTAAAGCCAGTGGGCCATGCCTTTGATTATTCATTTGTCCCTAAATAGGTGCCTCTACCTGAGGCTGCACATGCTCCACCAGGGGTGAGGGTGCCACCAGCCCACTATAGCTTCAGTTTCCAGCTTCCAGGAAACTGGGAGGTATTTCAGGCCCTGAGTCTTGAGTTCCTCTTTCCACATTGAAACATGTTCCTTTCTTTTAAACCAGCAGCACCAGCATAAACTTAGGAATAGGTTGCTAAGGGCAAAAGTCAGTTTAACTCAGCAAACGTTTATTAAGCACCTACTGTGTGGACCAGGCATCACACAAGGTGCTGGGCTGAAGGGGTGAGTCTGGCATGCTGTGTGCTCTCTAGACAAGCCAAATGTGTGACTGACATGAGGCAGATATGGCACTACAGTCAAATCACAAACAGTGTGCTATGTGAGAGGAAGTCAGGCAGAGCGAAGTCTGGGAAGGTAGATTTGAGCTGAGTTTCAGAAGCAGAGCTAGAATCTTATCATGCACATCATTGTCTATCTTGGGACAAAGGAAGCATGGCCAAGTCCATCAGAGTCTGAAGCAGGTGGATTTATTTTCCATACATAACAAAGGTGGTGTTTGTGTAGTACAAAGAATATAAGACAAGCAGGCGTACCAACAATGATGATAACCAGAGAGCACTGAGACCTCAGTGGATTCAGTGCTTACTTGCTCCATCTCCTCCAATCCCCAGAGCCTGTGAGGCCAGGTCTCTTACAGCTCCATTCCATAGATGGGAAACCATAGTGCATGGTAATTTGCACACAGCTGGAAACAGGTAGAGCCTGTATTCATTCCAGGCTCAGAGCAGAGATTCTTAATGCCATCAGGAAACCAAAGTCTGAGGCTGGCCACAGACCTCACCTGCCCTATGGCCTGGGCCTCTCTCCTCTCATCATCTGAACAAAGGGGATTTTGACCAGGTGACCCGAAAGGTTCTGTTTCACTCAGTTCGGGCTGCCATAACAAATACCATACACTAGGTAGCTCAAACAACAGACATTTCTTCCTCACAGTTCTGGAGGGGGAGGCTAGAAGTCCAAGATCAGGGTGCCAGCATGGTCAGGTTCTAGGGAGTGCTGGCTTCCTGGGTCATGGACAGCTGCCCGTTTGTTATAGTCTCACTTGGGGGAAAGCAGACATCTCTTGTGTCTCTGCTTCCAGAAGCACTAATCCTATGCAGGAGGGTTCCATGCAAATGATCCGATCACCCTGCAAAGGCCCTACCTCCTGACACCAACACACTGGGGATTAGAGCTTCTACATATGAATTTAGGGGAACACAATTCAGTCCATAGCAGGTTCCCTCCAGGTAAGTCACCTGGGATGCTAAGTGTTCAGGGTGGGGTGTGGCAGTGCAGAGGAAGAGGAGGAAAAAGTGGCTGATTGATGCGGGGGATAAAGGAAGCACAAGAAAGGGGAGCACTAGCTCAGGTGGAGAAGGCAAACAGAGTCACTCTTCACTTTGGTTGTGACTGCTGCTGACTTCATTCTCGCCTTTGTGCAACTCTTACTCAGAGGCCATTTCCAATCTGAGCACTAAGCAACCCGCACCCAGACATACAGTGCCAGGAGGAGTGGGCTCTACCTGCCCTTGGCGTGGCCCACACTGTGCTGCTCACACTGCTGGAGGCCTAGTGCCCTTTGGGTTTTCCCTGAGTGGCTGATAGTTCCTGAGTGGAGCTAGGCCCCAGCAGAGCCTGGGAGCTGTGCCAAGCTCTCCCACCGGGCCCCAGCCCTGCCACCTCCAAGACCAGAAAAAGAATCCTAGCCTCAGCGGGGTCTCCCCAACAGCATGCAGGTAAGAAGTGGCCAAGAAAATGTCACCTTAATATTCAGGAACGCAGCATGGACATCCAGGCTGCTCCTCAGTTTCCTTCTAAGGGCCCAGGTCTCCTGTTATTCTTGCTTGCTATGCTCCAATGCCTGGGACTTACAGGGAAGGCTGGCAAACACAGTCTGCCAGCACTCAGCCTCCAAAAGCCTCTTGTGCCCTAAGCCCATTGCTTACTGCCACCTCCCCAAACCTCCAGCAGCCCGTGGGGGCTTTTCTGGCCTCAGGCCCAGCTGCTGCTCTCCCCTTCACCAGAGCATTTTCAGTTCCCATTTCTCTAGCCTGAGTGGCCCCCTGTGCTCCTGGCCATACTCCCTCTATCTCTCCCCATCTCTGGGTCCTCTCCCAGCTGCCCCAAACCTCACTCCTCATGCACAGTGGTCTCCAGAGGAGCTGCTCTCCAGGACTTTCATCTCTCCAGCCTGTTCCCTCTCTCCCTCTTGAGACCTAGCTCACACTTTGCAGGCCATGATCTTGCCGCTGGAATAGACCCCCTCAGCTGCTGGGACACTGCAGAGTTGTGGCAGGCATTGCAGGGCTTCTTCCACGGGACGCTATTGACCCCCTGCTTTCTGATGGAGCTTGAATTGTCCTGGCTCATGTACCTTCCTCCTCTTGGCCAGCCATGTCCTGCACTGGGTCAGTCACAGTGGTCTACACTCCCCAAGGTGCCTGCACCCTAGCCCTGGCCAATGGGAAGAAAGAGAAGGTGACGGGGAAGCTTCTGGGAAAGGTTTCCTTTCCCTCAGTACTAAAAGGTGGGGCACCGTGGCTCACACCTGTAAACCCAGCACTTTGGGAGGTCAAGTCAGGAGGATTGCTTGAGCCCAGGAGTTTGAAACCAGCCTGGACAACAAAGTGAGACCCCATTTCTACAAAAAATTAGCCAGGTGTGGTGGTGTGTACCTGTGATCCCAGCTACTTAGGAGGCTGAGGTGGGAGGATCACCTGATCCTGGGAGGTCAAGGCTGCAGTGAGTTGTGATCATGCCACTCACTCCAGTCTGGGCAACAGAGCGAGACCATGTCTCAAAAAATAAAAAAAAAAAAAGGAGCCTCATTGGAACACACTCTTCTTCTTCTTCCCCTGAATGTGGGCGTGTCTGAGGGAAAGCACAGAAATCATTTGCAAATATCAAGGAGAATTAAACCAATATGCTGAAGATGGCAATGAGCAAAGATGGAAAGAACTTGGGTCCTTCGAGATGACTTTGAGACATTGAATAAACTAAATCTAGAGCTACCCATTGCTGGGGATTTTTATTATGTGAGGTCATAAAATCCCCATTGTTTGGGTTTTTTATTCTTCACAACTAAAAGTATCCCAGTCCGTGGTGTCACTTATCCATCCCCTTCACTATGTTTGGCAGGGAGAAAAGATCCCTGCCAAAGGGAGATGTCATACAAACTCTTCTTCACCTGTGGCCCAAATGGGGCCCTCTGCTTATTTTTGTAAATAAAGTTTTATTGGAACACAGCCACACTCATTCACTTACATATTTCCTATGGTTATATGAGCAGTTGCAAGAGAGATAGTGCGACCTACAAATAAGAAAATATTCATTATCTGGCCCTTTACCGAAGATGTTTGCCAATCCCTAAGTTTGATTCATTAGACCAATGGAGTAGCAAAAATTTCTCAAACATTGCCACAGGTTGCACAGGTAGATGAAATCCCAGGAAAAAGAGGCACCATTACATGCTAAGGAGCCTCGGAATGCCCTGGCATCAGGCCATGCTCTGCCACAGAGTCTATCCTGATAAAACATGAGTATGAGCTGTGGGTCAAACTCTCCACGCTTACTGGTTGTGATGGTTAATTCTAGGTGTCCACTTGGTTAGCCTATTGTGTGTTTGATCAAACACCAGTCTCGATGTCACTGTGAAGGTATTTTTTTCAGAAGACATATACATATAAATCAGCAGACTTTGAGTAATGAAGACTTCCCTTCATAATGTGGGTGGGCTTCATCCAATCAACTAAAGGCGTTAAGAGCAAAGATTGAAGTGCCTGAAAAAGAGGCGACTGTGCCTCAAGACTGCAACATGGAAACCCTGATTCAGTTTCCACCTTGCTGGCCTGCAGATTTCAGACTCAACACTGCAACATCAACTAACCTAAATCTCCAGCCTGCTGGGATCAGCCCAGCAGATTCTGAATTTGGCAGCCCCACAATTACATGAGCCAAATATTCCTTATAATCTATCTATCTAGCTATATAGTGAGCTACCTAGCTAGCTACACCCATCTCTTTCTTGAACTCAATGGGAGATATATATAAACACATATACTGTTTCTCTGGAATAACCCTGATTAATCCACTAATCATTCTAATTCTGTCTCAGCTGTAAGGTCGACAGCTTATTCATTGTTTTGAGAGCATTAGTTTTCAAGGTGAAAAGCCAGAGATGATCTCCAAATGAGACAAAACTTAAGACAACTTGCAATTACATGGCTCTATCCATTCTTAAACACAAGTCCTTAGTTCACAGTTAGGAAGACTGGGAAGGCAGCTTGGGCATGGGCAGCCCCCATCAAATGGGAGGCTTAACAGAGGTGGCTTTGATGGCAGGCTGGGAGGTGAGGTCAACTCAACTGAATATAGGGTTAACAGGTCAAGTCTAGCTAGCTGTGGGCCAGCTTGGCCCTTCCCCTTTGGGGAATGTTTTACATTCCTTGGAAGCTGCATACTTGAAAGAGAGAGAGGACAGAGCTTCCCTCCAGGACATGGGAGCAGTCACACTGGCTGGCTGGTGGATTTTCCCAGAATGCCCTGAGGATGGTGTGTTTTAAAACGTGCAGTCCCGGAGCTGGACAGATCGCCCTTGTTTGTGCATCTGTGCTGTGCCCTCTCAAGGTTCCTTTCCTTTTCCATCTGGGAGGTCTCCACTTCCTCTGGCTGTTTCACATCCTGGCTTGAGGGAAGGTCCTGATCACTTACTAGTTCACAGCCTTGCATCTCAGTCATATCTCACTATTCATAGGAATTCTGGAGCCCAAGCTGCAACACCAGGCTCTTTGTGGAGGAAAATCCATTTTTAAGACATTCTCCTTTGAGAAGCGCTGTCCTTCTGTAAACCCTCCTACACTGAACTGTTTTGTGCCTACTTCCCTTTCACAGTGCTGCTGTTTGTTAAATGATCAAAATATTGAACAACATAAAGTCGCTTTCTGATGTTGTTAAAATTAGAGTTATATTGAAAATTCAGTTTGTTCAGGAGTCTTGCCATAATATTTTTGTCTTTTTTTAAGATGATTTTAAAATCACCGTAATTATTTTTGTCTTTTTTTAAGATGTTATCAACTCACAGCAGTTACAACGTCCATTAATAACAATCAGCTTGCCAGCAGCCCCACACTGTCTGGGCCCCACAGGAGAACAGCCCAAGGCAATATTGGAGGGTGGTGAAGTGTGGATGGGTGGGGAGGTGACAGTCCTGGGGAGGCAGGGGCAGCCTAGGAAGGTGGAGAGATGTCCTTCTCCAGCCTTCCAGCTTGTTCTGTTGGATAAATCTATATCTATATCTAGATAGATAGATAGACAGACAGATAGATAGATAATAGATAGATAGATATTTCCAGTAGCTTGAAGATAGGGAGGTGAGGATAAAGGGAAAAAGCTATTGGCTCATCAAAAAACCAGGCCTAGTTATGTTCTCTGCATGTGGGCTTTCAGACCATCCTTGTCCTCATAAATGGATTTGGAGTAGACATGTGTCAGACAGCTCACCCTTTTCTCAGAGACCAAGTAGAGAAAGTGATTGAGCCAAGCACTTATTTTTTCCCCAAAAGGAAGTTTCAGCAGCAGTTTTTAAAAGAAACCCTGTGCTCACACACTTATTAGTTCTGCAGGGTAGGATGCAAAGGGTTTTCTAAAGCATAATTGTAATGGAAAAATAATACATAAAATCTTGCATTGGTGTGTGTGTGTTTAACAAGAAGGCACTTATGCAGCATATATCATTAAACTTTATGTACACTTGGAGAATAAATTGTCATTTCTAGTCTGCCTCTGGTATGGGTTGAAGAGTAAAATATATTTACCTAAAGTTATTATTTATATGCTAACAAATGGAGTTAATCAAAACTATTTCATGTAGAAAGAAAAGATAAGTGGTATGCAGATTTTTTGAGAATTCACTGAAAATTGATGGTAAATACAAAATCTTCTGTATATTAAGATCATGCAACGGGATGACCTCATTGCTCAACGATTTCACCAAAGCAAACAGAGCAAGAAACGTTCTGTATGTGGTCTCTTCCTGCCAAGCACACACAATCATCAACTGTTTTCTAAAGAATACACATTTGGAATCACACAGACTTTTTGAAAAATTGATTGAAAAGGTCATTTGTGGTAGGGCATCGTGGCTTATGCCTGAATTCCCAGCACTTTGGGAGGCTGAGGCAGAAGGATCATTTGAGTCCAGGAGTTAGAGACCAGCTGGGCAACATAGAGAGACCCTATCTCTATAAAAAAAACTTAAAAATTAGCTGGGTGTAGTGACACATGGCTATAGTCCCAGCTACTCAGGAGGCTAAGGTGGGAGGATTGCTGGAGCATAGGAGGTCGAGGTTGCAGTGAGCTGTGACTGTCACTGCACTCCAGCCTAGGGGACAGAGCAAGCAAGACCTGCCAAAAAAGAAGAGAGAGAGAGAGAGAAAGGAAAGGAAAGGAAAGGAAAGGAAAGGAAAGGAAAGGAAAGGAAAGGAAAGGAAAGGAAAGGAAAGGAAAGGAAAGGAAAGGAAAGGAAAGGAAAGGAAAGGAAAAGAAAGGAAAGGAAAGGAAAGGAAAGGAAAGGAGAAAAGAAAGAAGGAAGGAAGGAGGGAAAGAGAGAGAGAGAAAGAGAATGAAAGAAAGAAAGAAAGAGAAAGAAAGAAGAAGGAAAGAAAGAGGAAGGAAGGAAAGAAGGAAGGAAGGAGGGAGGGAGGCAGGGAAGGAAGGAAGCAAGGAAAGAAAGAAAGAAAGAAAGAAAGAAAGAAAGAAAGAAAGAAAGAAAGAAAGAAAGGAAGAAAGGAAGAAAAAGAAAGAAAGAAGGAAAGAAAGAGGAAGGAAGGAAAGAAGGAAGGAAGGAGGGAGGGAGGCAGGGAAGGAAGGAAGGAAGGAAAGAAAGAAAGAAAGAAAGAAAGAAAGAAAGAAAGAAAGAAAGAAAGAAAGAAAGAAAGAAAGAAAGAAAGGAAAGAGAGAGAAAGGAAGGAAGGAAGAAAAGAAAGAAAGGTAGAAGTCATTTGTTTTTAATGTAATGTTGGATACAATGAAGGGGAAAAAATCACATAAAGTCATCCATAAAAGACCTTAAGGAATCAATCAGATCAATTAGAAATTAATTCAAAATCCCATTTACTGTCTTAAGAGAATGGTTTGAAAATGGTTCTCATTATTAATATCATTTACATCAAGATATATAAACCTATTTTTCAGGCCTCAAAAATCTAAATTACATCTCAACAACACATGATTGTACCCAGCCTTTTCACCCTGGGAGCACCAAAGGGAAGAAGGTAATTTTTCGGTCTTTTGGAAGCTGAGCCCTGGTGCCAAGATGCCTCAAGCCAAAACCACACAGAACAGCCTGCCTGACAGACGGGCCGGGTAGGCTTTATCAGGCTTTTAGGTTCTTATGAGCTTCCCTACTTGCAAATCAAACATAAATTTGTCCTTTGTGGCTCTTTCATAAAAACATTGGCTCGTGAGTGTTTCCATTTGTCTTTTTATGGATCTTACAAGCCAGTCCGAACTGTTTGCAGAATAACAGCATTTCCTAAGTCTTTCTGAGGTAGGAAGGCCAAAAAGAATGCAATTGCCCACGATGAACAGGACGCCCTGCTCACTTAATGGACTCCCAAAGGCCTCCTTTACTGGGGTGGCGCCCTGGAGCAAGAAGTCTTGCAGGAACTTCTGTGTGGCCTTGGCTCCCCTGAGACCCAGTGTGTTCCATTAGAGGTAGATGTTGTTTTCCTTCACTCCCGGGTGGTACAGACACCACCACTTGGGGCCACCAGGCACAAACCTGGACTCTACTGCTATCTGTACGTGTCATTTGGAGGGGGATCTCGGCCTCCCTGAGTCTGTTTTCTTACCTGAATCTGGCAAAAAGAAAAAAAAAATCAATCATATATCAAATATTGATTAAACACTGTAACAATTCAGACAGAATCAGTGTTTAAGGAAGCATAGTGTCCCTTCCTCTAGGAGCTCATGATAAAGAGCTGGAATATACAGCACGCCAGAGTGGTACGCGTGGGTCAGGGAGGGGCATTTTACAGAGGGCCCAGGGAAGGCCTTAAAAAGGAGGTGATTTGTGATTAAAGACCTGAAGGAGGGGAAGAAGGGGAAGGAGGGAGCGCTGCGGACATCTGGGGAAAGAGCCCTCCATGGGAAGGCATGACCCTGACAGGAACAGGCTGGGTGTGTGGGAGAAACAGTGTGATCAGAGCAGGAAGAAGGAGAGGCAGTAGGAGGAGATGAGGTCAGAGAGACAATTAGGGGACAAGATCATCTAGGAAAGGGGTTGGCACACCATATATAGCCCTGCCATCCATTTTTTAGAATAGTTTTATGAGAACCACAACCATGTCCTTTCGTTTACATATTGTCTATGGCTACTTTCAAACTACCCCAATAGTGGTGAGTAGTTGTGACACAGACCATTTAGCCCACAAAGCCTAAAATATTTACTATCCAGCACTGTACAGAAAAGGTTTACCAACCTCTGCCTTGAAGAAATAGGAGCTAATTTTTCTCCATGGTAGGGAGTCTGGAGTAGGCAGTGCAGGGATGGTGCAGAAGCTCCATGATGTTAAGAACGATCCAGACACCTTTGATCTTTATGCTCTGCCAGCCTCAGCATGTGGACATGTTGCATTATGATCTCAACGTGGCTGCCAATGCTCCAGATATTACACATCATGTACTCATTTGAGACAGGCAAGCAGGAGAGACATCTGTTCTTTCTACCAGGAAAGCAAAAGTTATCTGCACCATCCCTCAGATCTCTCCTCCCCCAGTACACTTTCCCCTGTCTCTGTGTCCAGAAGTAGGTCTCACGGTCACCTCTAGCTTCACTGAAAAAAGCTATGAAAAGGATTGTCAAGACTTAGACAGCTGTTTTTTTTTTTTAAACTGTAACCCACAGTAAGAATGCAAACAAAAAGTTCCACAAAACACAACTTATATTTACTGTTTGTGCTGTACACTGATATTTTCCCTTGCATTTGTTTAAGTACTAGTCACATCATCAACTAAGTTAATTTCATGACCCACTGTTGGGTTGTAAGTAGAGTATGAAAAATACAAGTGGGCATGAGCCATAACTAGGGGCTAGCATGTTGCTGCTACAGACAAGTTGGTTTTTCTCTCTCCTTTCCCTCCCTCTTTCTCTCCCTCCCTCCCTCCTTCTCTCTTTCCTCTCTTCCCCTTTCCCTCTTTCCTCCCACCCTCCTTCCTTCCTTCCTCCCTCTCTCCCTCCTCGCTCTTTCCCTCCCTCCCTCCCTCCCTCCCTCCCTTCTTTCCTTCCTTCCTTCCTTCCTTCCTTCCTTCCTTCCTTCCTTCCTTCCTTCCTTCTTGTCCTTTTCCTTCTTTCCTATCTCTCTTTCTTTTTTGCAAAGAAGGAAGTGGATATTGGCTGGCAACCGACACGATCGGCAGCCTCCACCATAAGTGAGCTGGAGAACTAACCCAGTTCTATTGAACCCTGAAAGAAAAGGTGAACCCTCCTTCTGAGGGAACTGAGGATGCTGACAATGGACACTTGTGTCCGATGTAAAATTCTAGCACTCGCAGCCATGAAAGAAAATAACAATGTGTCCTTTGCTGCAGCATGGATGCAGCTGGACACCATTATCCTAAGTGAACTAATGCAGAAATAGAAAATCAAACACCACATGTTCTCACTTACAAGCAAGAGCTAAATATCGGGTTCACCGAGACATAAAGAAAAAAACAATAGACACTGGGGACTCCAAAAGTGGAAGTGAGACAGCGCAGCAAGGGGTGAAAAACTTCCTACTGGGTACTACGCTCACTATCTGGGTGACAGGATCAATAGAAGCCCAAACCTCAGTACCACACAATATACAATTGTAACAAACCTGCACATGTATCTCCTAAATCTAAAATAAAAATGGAAATTTAAAGAAATGCAAGGAGTAACACCAACTGCCCAGGAGTGCTGAGGGAATTGCATGGGATCCCCAATGTAAAGCACTAGCATAGTGTCTGAGCCGCAATAGGGGCACAGGACACATGGGCTTGCTGTCCCAAACCCAGTCCTCACTCAGAGCCACTCATGGCCCTGTGAACAGCATTAACTAGGTCAGAGAGAATGATTCACACTCGAGTTCCGGAGAGCCCAGGGAAACTGTTATATCACCCTGTGCTATGTTTACTTCTCCTATCAGGAGTGATTAAATTCTTAGGATCTCATGCTCAGAGGTTGACAGCTATATTGAATTTTACCCACTGTTTTAAAAAACCTTTGGAAGCACCCAATTATTTGTCTCAGCTTTGATGAGGGCTGTGGAACAGCAAATGTGTCATGACAAGTCATCAACCACAGGGACCCTCAGAGCTGTCAAAGCATGGGCCATTCTCCAAAAATTCAAGTAAACGCAGAAATGGGAGGGCCCCTGAACCGGGTATCTTCAGTCCTGTCACTTTTTGCAGGTGGAGGTTGCAACATAAGTCATACAGCAGCCACGTAAGCATTAGCAAAGGCCCTCTAAGTCGGGGTTCAGGGACCCATGAGACTCAAATTCCAGGCTGATTTTGGTGCATGTGGCCACCTGCGTTTTCTAGAAGATACATATCAGATTCTAAAATGGCCATGAAACCCTAAAAATATTAGGAAACGCATGTTGAATGAAACTGAAATGATTTATGTTAGGGGTGGGAGAGAACAGGTCCAGGGGTCAGAGCTGGGAATGGTGAGATAAAGCAGAAATTACAAATGTTTTCCATCAACCCCATGCCCTGCCTTGCCACCCCCACGCCCCAGAAACACTGAACTGTTTCCAGTTCCCCAAATGGCCTGTGGTTTTCTGTCCTCTTTGCCTCTGTGCTGGCAAACCTTCGTCCAGGAGGCAGTGACTGGGAGAGAAAGACTAACTTCTTCTTATTCACCAGATCGGATTTCTTAAACGATAAGAAGTTCTAAGTGGCCATGCCAAGCAAACAGCCAGACTGTACAAAGGTGCCCCTAGAGCAATAAATAGCAAATGCTCGGGGCTTTACTGATAAGCCTCCCCAGACTCCAAGCCCCACCAGGCATGCAGACAAGTGACTGCAGTGATTGCAGCGCCTGCGCAGCGGCCTTTGTTGGAAGTCCAGGAGTCCGCGTTAACCCGCAAAGTCCCTGGCCGCCGCCCGCACACCGAACCCCTCGGGGCTGAGTCGGACTGCTTTCTCCGCGCGTCCCGGGGCGCCCTCGGGAACTCTGGAACGCGCCGCGCGCTGAGCAATGGCCTGGGGACACCCGGCAGGTCACAGGCCCCTAACCTTCCCCGCAGCCCCTCCGGCACCGCCCGGCTCCCAGACCCTACCGGTGTTCCCGGGGCGGGGCGAGGCGGGGCGTACGGGGCGGTGCCATTGGCCGGTGAGGAGTGAGGGGCGTGTCCGGGGCGGGACGGAGAAGCCGGGGCGGCACCATTGGCCGTGCAGGGCAAGAGGCGGGGAGTGGGGCGGGGCGAGGGTCGAGGGGCGGGGCGCTGGGCGGGCCTAGTCCCCAGGAGCTGAAGCCGGGGGTCGGCAGGCGCTGCGGGGGCAGCTCCGGTGCAAGCGAGGGCACGACACATGCAGTGGCTTCTGGACTGCGCGATGACTGAACGGTGAGTGACGAACGAACAGGAGAGTGCTTGGGCGTCCATGGACCATCCCCTCCGACCCAGGACTGCCACCAGGCAGGGACGCTGAAGCCTGGGCACTTGTGCCCTTCGGCCGCAGCACACAGGGTCCCTCCCCCTGCCAGCCTGGCGCATTGCGGGCCTCGGGCTCATTACTGAGAGTGGGCACTGCGCCTGGCACCTCTGTTAAGCACTTTAGGGGCTACAACCTGAGCACGACAGGTGAGCGCGGCCACTGTCTACACCTTTTTTGTTCACCTTGTCCTTAGCCAGTTTCCTAGAAGTACTGATCCTAGAGTTGGGGAGGGAGCCTAGAGGCCTCTGGCACAACTCCGATTTCACTGATGGAAATCGAATGCCTAGATAATAGCAGCAGGGGTCTGTCTCACAATCGCTGTCTGTAGAGGGCTTGCCTTGCTCTGGGCCAAGTGCTTTAACACAGTATGCCTGTTACTCCTCACAGCAAGTGAGAGTCCTACTTTCGTTATCCTGTTGTCAGATGAGAAAACTGAGGCTTAAAGAGTTACAAAATTGTCCACCTTTACCGGATGAGTTGGTGATGTAGTCATGATTTGAACCCCGGGCTTGCTGTGCCGCTGGGTCTCTTATTCTTCACCCCTAGTCTCCCGAGCTCATCCTGCCTGCTGCCCTGCTCTTCTGGGCTCCTGACTCCAGACCCGTCCTGCACTTCCCACTTCCAAAAGATGCCTCAGTGTTTTCATTAACCTGGCACAGCGGAGGGAGGGAGGCCTCCTCTCACACCAGAGTCAGTGCCCAGGCCAGGGCCAGCACTTTCTTAAAACACAGTAAGGAGAGCTTCAGGAGCCCCATTTCACAGAGGAATTAAATAAGGTCGCACAGCAAATAAGGGCTGGGCTTCTGGAATTGGAACCCAAGCAGGTTAGTCTACAAAGCTATGCTGTGCACTCACGGAAGAGCCCCTCGCTGGCTTTGCTGTAGTTTAACTGCCTACAGTACTAAGGTGTCAATCAGGATTTGTTGCCAAAATCCATTTTTTTAAAAAAAAAGTTAGAAATGAATTGGTGAAGTAACAGGTAAATGTAGACCTTGCTGCCTTCTGTTCCTCTGTGTGGTTCCTTAGCTACTGCTGCCAGGACAGCAGGTTAGGGGAGAAGACAGGAGGGAGAGGGTCAGAGGAGAAAGAGGAAAGGAGAGAAGAGAAGAGATGAAACTCATTAAACTTAGGTTTAAAAAAATGGTCCCAGAAATTGTCATGGGCTGTTTCAGCACTTTGTCAGTGTATGTGAAGGCTGTTGTCGTTAGTTCTAGCCATAATTCTTTCTATGTGTAGCGCTGGTGATTTGACAATAAAAATGTTGATGCCACAGATTAAAGTGTCTATCTGAAACTCAGGAGATGGGGCTGTATTTCCACCATGAAGCTCCAGTGGGTGGCCTGGAGGTCGAGAACAGAATCAATGTCCAGGGTCCCCCTGGGTCAGGACCAAGTGGACCATGACAGATAACAAAGAACATGAACGAAACTTGGGTGTGTGTCAGAGTTCAGATTCTGGAAGTGCAAGGCCTCAAAGGGGAGACCCTAACTAGGAGGACTGCCAGAAAGCCTCTGCCCTGGGCCCCTGGGGTCTGGGGCCTGGTTTCAGTGGTCAGCTCAGACTCTCTCCTCACTCATGGCCACTCCTACAGGGAGGCCTCACATTCCCATGTCTGGGGCCCCATGGTCTCTCCAGAGTCCCTGACTCCCAGTGTCAGTACGAATAGTAATGGGAGCCTCTTTTCATTACGGGTGAGCCCCACACAAGGCCCATCTTACATGTCTCCTCATTCGTCTTCACAGAAGTCATCGAGAATTTTAGTTATTTAATTGATGAGGTGCCCAAGATTCAGAGAGGGAACTGGACTTGCCTAAGGTCACAAAGCCAGGCAGTCACAGAGCAGAGCTTTGAACCCAGAGCCTTGCAAAGGCCAGGTGGTTATTCTCTCTCAGAGGACCTTTGGGGAAACTGTTTTAAAATAAAGAAAATCAAATAGAAAGTGGCTGCACTTCCTAAAGCTTCTACAGTTTTTTTATTTTTGTTAAAGAGAAACTTGTTCCCAGGGTCTCCTTTTCTGGCTGTCCCACCTTCCTCCCTAGGAGATACTGTGGAGGAAGAGGCCCAGAACCCGCTCCCTTTGCCCTGCCTGGCCTTGGGAAGCAGGGGTGGGATGTCATTGAGCCCCATAGCTGCAGAGCTGGGAAGAGCCCTGAAGACTATATCAGCTGCCACAACAGCTCTGGCTAAACTGAGGCCCAAGAGATGGCCCAACACGCTAGGATCACAGGCCAAGTTAATGCCACAGCAAAATTCACATGCAAGGCTCTACGATGCCCCTTTGCCTCCTCTTTCTTGCTGTGACAGGTTTCAGCAGAGACTCTAAACCTGGGATCTGGGGATCTGGGAGCACGTGGACAAGAACTGTCTCATCCCCCTGCAGTAGTATGCAAATTGTGTGTGTGTGTGCACGTGCATGCAGATTGCAGCAACATGCACATACATGCATTTTCTGGGGAGAGTGCACTAAGCTTTCAAGAGACTCCAAAGGACTCTATGACCCGAAAGATTCTGAGACCCTTGTGTCTCACAGGGCCCTTGTGTCTCCAGCAGTGGCATGTGGCACATAGGCCTGGGGTAGTGGACAGCATAGGTGAGGGCAGCTGTAGAGAACCTCCAGAGCAGCCCTGTAGCAGCAGGCACCCAGAGGGGTCTGCCCCTCTGCATTGCACTCCCAGCCCCAGGCAATTGGGATATTGGCCAGTGCCCATTTTGGGCACCTGTTTGGCCCGAAAACCATAGCTAAGAATATCTTTGTTCCTGTGGATCTTCTCTCTCTCTCTCTCTCTTTTTTTTTTTTTTTTTCCCCCACTCTTGTTGCCCAGGTTGGAGTGCAATGGCACGATCTCGGCTCACTGCAACCTCTGCCTCCCAGGTTCAAGCGATTCTCCTGCCTCAGGCTCCATAGTAGCTGGGATTACAGGCATGTGCCACTATGCCGGGCTAATTTTTTGTATTTTTAGTAGAGACGAGGTTTCTCCATGTTGGTCAGGCTGGTCTCGAACTCCCAACCTCAGGTGATCCACCCGCCTCGGCCTCCCAGAGTGCTGGGATTACAGGCATGAGTCACTGCACCCGGCCAGATCTTCTCTTCCATAGGGAGGAGGTGAGTCTGGTTGGTGGGGAAGTTGAGGAGTGGTTCAGGGGGTTCCAGGGCCAGGGATTGTATGTGTAAGGTGTAAGGGGGAGCAGGAGGACTGGAAATGGTTTCCTTGTCCCAAATTGCTTTGCCTTGAAACAAGGGCGGAAGCCAGAAGTCTTGCCCACTGGGAAGGCTGGTCTGTGATCTACATGGGTGCTCAGGGCCAGGCTCTCAGAGGAAGGGGAACTGTATCAGGGAGGCCTGGATGCTGGACTGGACTCAGAGAGACCTGTCAGTGAGAGCCCAGGACCACAGCGGGGAGTAAAGATGAGCCAGGCCTGTGTGGTCAGCCCAGGGCAAGTCGGGAGCGGAGGTGGAGGGGAGCTCTGTGCCCGCCTCTTCTGGGCTCCCCTGGTCTCCACTGTCTCTACCCGGACAGTGCAGAATCTTCCGGGACAGGGAGGAGTGAATTGAGCCAGAGGGATGGTGGTGGGAGTGGAGAGGAGGGGTCTGGTGATTGGAACTAGGCAGCAGGGGGAATAGCAGTGTGGAAGGAGGTGGGAGCAGCAGCTGCTGAGGCGCTGCCTGCCATCTACAACCAGACAGCCGGCTCTCGCCACAGAAATGCTTGGCTGAGGGTACCCCCTCAGAGGCACCTGGTGCTGGCAGACACTGCAGCTTCTTCCTCGGCCAGGCTCCTGTCATTTGCTGGCTAACAGGTGCTGGGAGGGGCCTTTTAAAGGTTCATTGTCCTCTGTGCCCTGTTGCCGTTGTGGCTGGCATTTGAATGTGGTAGCCATGGACTGCAGCCCGGAACTTAGTCCCCCTGGAATGCCGGCAGCGTGGCCTGCACCTGCTCTGTGGCCTGCACTTGCTGTCCTCCTCCAGCAGGAGCAGCTCAGGCCCCCAGCTGTGCCCCACACCCTTTTCCTCCTTTCTTTTGCTTTCCAGGTCAGTTTCTATATAACCTATTTGATTTCAATCATGCTGAAATAAGAAAATAAAAATCACAATTCCAGGAAATGTTAAAACAGAGGTAACCAAGCTCTCAGCCTTCACAGACATGCTTAGAACATTTTAATTTGGATGCCCGTACGTTTTCCCTTTTGCCAAGCAAGGACACCACATCTATGCTGGCCATGTTTTATGTAAGAAGGGTCATTGTCAGACGGAAAAGCAGGCAGCACAGTCTTAAAATAAAAGGCTTTCAAGTGGACTCAATTTCGTGTCACGAAAGCCTCACTTCACTCAGCATCTTCTGTTCCTTTTGCCACTGACCTGTAGGAATTGGGCCCCGGGAGTGACTGGAAGAATCACAGTCATCTTCTTCTGTAATTACTGTCCTCACAAACACAAAAAAAGGAAAGACGGCCCATGCCTAGCAGCTCTAAAGCCCTCAGCGGCCTTTGTCCCTCAGTAGCGACAGCAGGCTGTCTGTCTGCACGGCTGGCAGAACAGCTGCTGAAGTGGAAAGAGAGAACAACTCACTGCTTGTTCACTGGGACAGGTAGCCATGGCTGGCATGCCGCCCAGGGGGCCTCCTCTGGGTTACAGAGGGCCCTGGCTGCAGTTGATCACTCTGGTTGGGGACAGAGTGTCCTCCAGCCTGGGAAACAGGCGTGGAGGCCTGAGCTCTGTCCTGGGACCTGGGGGAGGGGAGCAGGCCCAGACAAAGAAGGCTGAACTTTCCCAGCAGAATGGCACGGCTGGGGGGAGGGGAGGGCCTGCTGGCCGACTTGGCCTGTCCAACTGCATCTGTCACTCTGTGGTTTTGAGCCTGAGCCTGGGTGGCAGGCCAGCCCCAGCCCGTCCTCTCCTGACTCCTGCTGCCACCCATGCAGCCTCGCTTTAATCCATTTGTGTATTAGGCTTCTACCTAGGATCTAGTTTCAAGATAAGGTTGTGTTGTTTATAAAAGACTGGAAAATACGCTGGCAGAGATTCTCAAAGGCCCCAACTAGTGCACTTGGAGATTCAATGCAAAAGGCTGCTCCAGGAAAATGCTCCAAATAGAGACATGGCTCCCTTTCCTCTCCTGTTGGGTGTGTGTGTTCCCCCTTGTAGCTCCCTCCTGCCACAGCTGTCTTTTAGACACCCCTTATGTACTCATGCAGCTTCCTATAAGACTCGCCCAGTGATGTCAAAATGAATGAAATTCATCAAAATGAATGCAAGTCTGGTTAAGGGGATAGGGCGCAAGCTCAGTGTTGCGTTCTGCAGTGGAATTCTGTGAGTGATCCTGGAGCTCAGGGAAAACAGGTCTTCTTGCGGTGTTGGGTGTGAGAACCAGAGAGACCAAGTGACTTTTGTGGGAGCCATAGGCTCTTGGCCCCTGAAAGTTTCACTAAAAATCAGACATGAAGTGGATTGATTAACAGGAGAAAAGGCATACACATTTACTTAAGGTGCATGCATGGGAGCCTTCAGAATGATGGTCCAGTTTCCCAGTGAGTTATATACCATATACAGAGACTTATATACCATTTTGAGGTTACAGAAAGAATAGGGGCTTAGATTCTGGTGAAACAGGCTATGGGAGGAGGAGAGGCTTGACTAGTGAAAGTGACCTTGTTATGTAGATGAAGCCTCCCTCAGAGAGACTTTTAAAGGTATGGATTCTCAATCTCTCCTGGATGTGGGGAAAGACCTGGAAAGGGGAGGGGGCCTGGTTGCATTAATGGAGATTCTCTACAGATGCAAATTTTCCCACTGAAGACACTCTGCCAGCCACTTTTTTCAGGATGGGCAAGTGGCAGCCATTTAAGAACATGTCAAAGAAATGTATGCTGGGAATAAAATATTTTCATCTCCTTCCCTTGCTTAGGGCCATGAAGCTAATGAGTGCTGGAGGACACAGAAATGTGTGCCTCTCTCAGAGGAGAGACTGTCTTTGTGTGGAGCCGAGGTTCCTACCCTGTAAGACTCAGGACCCAGCCCAGCAAGCTGGAAGAGCCTCCCTTTGCTGCAGTGGGCCCTGAGCCACCTCCCTCAGCCTTGTTTGCTGACCCCCCTGCCCTCCTCTGAGATGCCATGCCCCATTCTCTGCCCCAGCTGTTCACCCCACAAGCCCATCTTCTCCTTTACCCCTTCACTTTGCCATCTGCAGTCTAGGACTCTTCTTTACTTTCCTCCTGGTTTGTCTCCTCTGAGCAGCCGCCCCCAGCTGATGCCATTCAATCATGGCTGGAGACACTCAACCATAGTTGTGTCCTGTAAATAAGCAGGCATGCAGGGGAAAAGCACTCATGAAGGCCAGCGAGGGAGAACCATGCTTTTCAAGTAGTATTACCCAGAGTCCTAGGAGATGAGGCTCTCTGCCACCATCTCACTGTTAACCACGGCAATCCCCTTTAATCTGTTTTGCATATATTTTCTATTTGAGCAAAGAGTTCCACAGTTAAGAAAATTTCAAACCCATTGGAGGTCAATATTCTTGTTGTACAGATGGGAAAATTAAGGCCCAGAGAGGAGAAGGCATGCAGCTAAGCACCCCAGAGCTCTTTAGGAAGCATCTTCTATGAATAAATAACCACTGCCTGACTTACGGGAAATTCCACTTCTAAGTATTCCTACTACGTATGGCAAAATGAACTTCTTCCCCACACACTATAGGAGACTGGAAGTAAATGTAAATCATGCCATGTCGTGAATCAGAAGTCACAAACTGGAGCCTCACTGTCTAGTGGACTAGGAGGGGTCCCCAAACACTGGTGGGACTTTGACCCCAGCTGATGTCCAGGCTCTTGACTCCTTGAATTCCTTCTCATACAAGTCAGAAAATAGTGAAAGTACACACTCAAGAAGGGAGAGTGTGCAAGGGAGTTGGGAGCTGCTGCCTTGATGGGTTTCTTTAACCAAGGGGTGGAATATCCAAGAAGATTCCTGGAAAAATGTGGAACTTTCTTGAAACTGTGGTGCCACCCATTTTTACGTCACATATTGGTGTTCTGGAACTGTCACGGTGCTGTGGGTGTGTGACTTAGCATCCCAGAGAGTTGCCTGGTTAATGAGTGAGGAGAAACCTAGGTCGAATCCAGCACCATGTTGGGTTCAGTTGGTCTTAGCCAGTTTGGGCACGCTCTGATTTTTTAGAGTCTTATGACGCCTAGCTTCTTATAACTCCTATTTCAACAGTTTCCTTTTGATGGTCATGTGAAACGGCTGCCTGGAATTTTCTATTCTCCTGCAACCATCTGTATTCTTCCTGTGTCACCACTAGGTGTGTCTGTCTTACAAAGGTGTTTGGTTTATTTACAAATATATTTAAATATAAAATATTACATTAAATATATGTTGTTTTAATTGGATTATGTATTTCATGAGACTTGGTCTGGGTTATGCTGCAGTAACAAATCCCTGATACACCAGTGGCTTGTCACGGCAGAGGTTTATTTCTCTTTCTCAGTCTATATCCAGTGTGGGTTGGCAGATGGTTCTGGTCCACAGTGACTCAGAGACCCAGGCTGACCATCGAGTAGCTGCACAGTTGAAACACGTGGCTTTCTGGGCCATCATGGCGGAGACAGGAGAACTGCAGGGTTGTGCACTGGCTCATAAAGCTGCTGGCCTGGAAGGGACCCACACACTTGTTCGCAGCTCAGTGGTCAGAATGAGGCCCATGGCCCCAGCCAGCTGCAGAGGGCCAGGGTGGTGAGCGACCACATGGGCATTCCAGGGACAGTGCATGCCTCTGCCAGCCAGCCACCTTTCAGTAGTGAAATATAGCCCGGAAAAATCCAGATTCCTGGCTTCTTATGAAACGCCAAAAGAGTTGCCACGTCGCAGAAGGAACGTGCCCCCCATTCCCCATGGACCCCGTGAAGAGTATCCCTCAGCGGAGTCACCTCCGTGGTCATTGGAGATTTTTATATTATTTATTCCTGCTGTATGTGCACAGCGCTGGAAGAATAGACTTGGATGGAGTCTAGAAGCTTCTTGTATTTATTCAGCAATTTAACAACCATGTATGGACTTCCTGCGATGTGCCAGGCTTATACTTGGGGCTGGAAACTAGTGGTAAAGCACCCCGCCCCCGTGCTCCTGTTCTCTTGGGAGGGAAGTCTAAACAAGAGCTGGGTTCTGCAGGGCCCAGTGGGGAAATGGGAAGAGGTGATGGGGCAGAGAGGGGCTGCCCCGACATGGACTGGGGCTTTTCTGGCAAGGCTTTCCAGGAGGAGCTAACATCAGAGGAAGGAGTAGTTCTGGGTTCTGAACAGAGAACAGCACTACAAAAGCCCCAAGGGAAGAAAAAGCATAGAGCCCCTTAGGGGAGCCGTGAACTGTTCAGTGAGCCCGGGGCTTAGAGCAGGAAGTTGGGGTGGAAGCTGGATACAGAGGAAGGCAAGAGAAAAAAACACCGCCTGTTATGTGGGGGTAAATCCAGCCCTTCCTGTAATGAGTTTGCTGAAAGCAAGATTTCGTTATGCTGAAGACCCACAGAAGCAGTGTGGGCTGAGAAACCCAGTCCCATGGCTCACCCCGGGCTGCACTAGGCTTCTGCCTTGCAAACATATGAGGAACTACCCAGAGAGGGGGGCAGATCACTTTTTCCACAGGCAAGCGGAGGTGCTGAGGAACTGAAACTTTATTTTGAAATGCCTGTTGCCTGGCCAAGAAAAATGCAGCGAGAAGTCGCGGCTCCAGGCCTTGCTGCTGGGGGCCTGACATCCTTCCAGGCCCTGAGGTGCCTCACTCTGGAGCACGGCAGAGGGGAGGAGGTATGGATAGGATGATCCTGAGGTGATCAGGAAGCCCACTCCCTCAAATCCTTCCCCTTCTCCAGGCCAACTGTATTTCCCTGCCTCTGGCATCACAGGCTCACGCAGGGCTGATGTTAGCACAGAGGGCAGGCTCATCACATTTGTGGGTGTCAAGCAAGGAGGGAGAGAGCAAATTGGACCTGTCCAAGTGAGTGCCCGAGGGGATGGGCATTCTGCAGGGACGGGCTCTGAGGACATTAATAAATACGACAGCAGGTGGAACTGAGCTTGAGCTCCCCGCTCCCCGTGGCATTAGAACACGCTCAGGTCAGGAAGACATGATGGCTTTGTGTGAACAGATGTGGGGGAGTTGTGAATGAGTGGAACTGTGCTGTGGGAAGGATGTGGTGTGGCCCCAGGCTGTGCCCCCTCCCAATGTGTCCTAACACCCGCAGCCCTGTGCTGCAACTTGGGAGATGGAAGGTGGAGGCAAGGACAGCACTGCAGTGTGTGTGTGTGTGTGTGTGCATGAGATTGTGTGTGTTTGTGTGTATGTGCGTGTGTTGTGTTTGTGCGTGTGTGTGAGCATGTGTGTATGTGTTGAGTGTGACTGTGTGTTTGTGTGCACGTGAGAGTGTGTGAGTGTATGTGTGTGTGCATGTGATTGTGTACGTGTGTTTTTGTGTGTGTGTGTATGGGAGTGTATGTGTGAGAGAGTGTGTGTGTGTGTGTGTGAAGCTTTACCTCCCTGCCCAGCATGTAGGAGGCCTTGATAAGAGTCCTTGGCCACATTGACATGGGGGAGTGAGAGGAACAGGAAGTCGTGCAGATGCCAACAGGATCGAGAAAGCTCTGGTGGATTTACCGTCCGTGAAAGAAACCTGGGGAGGGCAGGAGCAGCTCCTCAAACCGGTCAAGGCTGTGTGTGGAAAGAGGGAACAGTATGTGTGTGGAACAGTGTGTGTGAACAGTGTGTGTGTGGATCCACTAGTGATCCTGTGGGCTTGAGATTACTTTGTTGCACAGACGAGAAAAGGAAGGTTTGGGGGTTTAAGTCACTGCCTGTGTTCGATATAGAGAAGGTGCTAAGAGACCAGAATCAGGGGTCCGAATGCTGGAACAGTGGCTTTGCTGCTTACTTGCTGGTAATCTTGGGCAAAGTGCTTAAACTCCTGTCCCTGTCTTCTCATCTGTAAAATGGGAATATGGTGATACTCACCTCACAGTATTGTTGTAGGGACTGGATGAGATAACTCAGAGAAGATGCCAACCGTCTACAGCACATAGGGAACACAGGCCGACTAACCCACTGCCAGGAGAGCCAGTGATGGGCCACTGCCTGGCTCAGTGGGAAGGCAGGAGAGGCCCAGGGTAGCTCTGGAGGATTGCTGGAGCAACCAAGGCAGAAGCCATCAGTCAGGCTGTCCCAGCCAAGGGAAGGGAGCATGTGGTCTAAAATGCTTAGGAGACAGATCTGGATTCCTGGGGATTATGGAGAGTCTTCCGAGGTGGGCGGCTGAAAGGACCAGTGTCACTGGCTCAGCATGACTTTGCCCAACCAAGGGCAGCTTGGCTGACATGTGGCCATGTGGGTCTGGGCCAGACCCTTTCAGCTGCAGCCACCTTGTGCCCAGGCAGTGTGATGCCAAGGCCGACGGTGTCTGTGCCAGGGCTGCAGGTGTTGGGTGCTGCGCTGGCCAGCATTCCTCTGGCTCACCTGTTCGTCCACCCTTCCTTGTCTTCCCAACAAGTAACTTCTAGGTCTGCAGACAAGAGGAAGAGAAGATGAAGGAAGACTGTCTGCCGAGTTCTCACGTGCCCATCAGTGACAGCAAGTCCATTCAGAAGTAAGCCTTGGTGTGCAGGTTGGGTGGGGGAGTCTTCACATTTGCCATTCCCCTCATCCTGGGCAGCCTTTAGGTGGAGGGGTTCTGAGCACTTGTTCAGATATCTGATGGGGTGCCCTGGGAGACAGTGATGGGGTGCTTCTTTTTGAGCCTGTCCAATAGGGGATCCCCAGGCCACACATGTCCATGGCTGGGAGGCATGGGCAATAGAAAAGAGGCTCCAGATGGCAGGCCCTTTATACTAAATAAGTGTGTACGAGGCCTCATTATAACTTTTACATTGATTGCATGTTGACAAATAGTAATTTAGATATATTGGGTTCAATAAAATGTGTTATTAATGCTAATTTCACCTGTTTCATTTTCCCTTCTGTATTAGGCCATTCTTGTGTTGCTATAAAGAAATACCTGAAGCTGGGTAATTTATAAAGAAAAGAGGTTTAGTTGGCTCACGGTTCTGGAGGCTTCATAGGAAGTGTGGTGCTGGCATCTGCTCGGCTTCCAGGGAGGCCTCAGGGAGCCTCCAGCCATGGTGGAAGGCGAATGGGGAGCAGGCACTTCACATGGCGAAAGCAGGAGCAAGAGAGAGGGAATGGAGGGTGGTGCCACACACTTTTAAATGACCAGATCTCGTGTGAACTCAGAGTGAGAGCTCACTCATCATCACGGGGATGGCCCAAGCCACTCATGAGGGATCTGCTCCCATGATCCAAACACCTCCCACCTGGCCCCGCCTCCAACTCTGGGAATTACAGTTCCACATGAGATTTGGGTGGGGACACAGATCCAAACCATATCACCTCCTAACATGTACTAGAAGATTGAAATTACCAGTGTGGCTCACATCCCACGTCTGTTGGCCCCACTGCCCCACAGAGCCCAGCTTGGGTTCAGGCAGCTGTCTAGGCCTCCCCTCCCTCCAACATTAGCCAAGGCTGTGGCTTTCCCTTCTGGAAGGGAGACAGCATTGAGGGAAAGCGACTTACTGCAGACTTCAGGGCCTTACTCAAAGGACCATCGCCTTCTGCTGCGCCTTCGGAAAGTCAGGGTGGGGAAGAGGCAGGCACCCCTCAAGGTGGCCCACAGCAGCAACAGCAGGCCTTGTAGGAAGTGATATGGGGAAAAGCAATAGGCTGTACAATGCCACAAGCAAGTCCAGGGCATTTACTGTGAGGAAGCGACGCAGGTGGAGGACAGGGAGGCTGCCAGGGCCTTACCTGTGATAGTGAAAATGTCGGCACCCTGGACATCCTGGACCAGACGCAGGCCTGTCCTGTGAGTCTCGCCTCCTCCTCAGCCCCACCCCCATGCCTCCCACCAGGGCCATGTGCAAAACCATCCGGGTGCATCGTGATGGCACAGTCTGGTCTCCTCTGGTTATGCCTGGCCTGTGAGAAGGGTGCTGTCACACTCCTGTTACAAATGAGGAAAAAGAGGCCAGGGAAGCCAAAGACCAGAAGCTGAGGCCCTGCCACAACCCAGGAGTACATGTATGTCTTTCCCTTTCTAGGTCGGAGCTCTTAGGCCTGCTGAAAACCTACAACTGCTACCATGAGGGCAAGAGCTTCCAGCTGAGACACCGCGAGGTGAGCCTGTTGCTCTTGTTCATAGAGGTCACCATGTACCCTGCGAGGCCCTGCCTGACACGTGTTGTTTCAGGGTAATGATGAAGACCGTTCCCTTCACGCTCAGCAGTGACCCAGTTTGGACAATAAATTATATGGTCACTCTCATCACTCACCTCTGACCCTGAGCCAGGGATCAGGTTATCAGCAGCCAGGTCATCTCCTTGCAGAGGGTCAGCACATCCCTTCCAGAGTTCCTAGTGGCAGAAATCACCTTGGGGGTCTTCCTCCTTCCCCATTCCCCTGAGACTTTTGTCCAGGTGAACTGCTGCTGAGAGCAGGTCCTTCCTCCACCCATCACACCACTCAGCGGACGAGAGGAGTTGGTCCCTCTCTGTTCCTGCCGCCCCGCCACGTATCTGCATGGTCTCACCTGTGGCCCCTGGTCCCCAGTGCTTTCATTTGTAAAATGGGGTGTGGGGCTACACAGGGGCTTACAGGCTCAGGGGCTCACAGCAGGCAGCACAGGTGTGGGGAGTGGGTCCCCACTCAAGGAGTCAGCCGCCCATCAGATCAAACCATCCCTGCTATGCAGGACCGTAGGCCTAGTGCAGCCAGACCCTTTCTGATTTTTCAAAAGAGGATAGATTATCTGGAATTTCATGAGGAATTTCCCAAATCTTGAAACATCATGTGGGCTAAATACATGCCTGATGCCAAACACAGCCCTCAGGCACTGGCTGGACTCTGCAGGGCCTAGGCTTGGGGGACCACCCACTGAGCAGGGCAAGTGGAGCCGTAGTCTTGTGGTCATTCACATCCTCCGATGTTTCACGCAGGAATCTTGGTTGGGCTTTGTGGCCCTATCTTGGTCTAATTGAACATATTTGTACTGCCTAATGGCAAGTCTATCGTGGTAAGGCTGTTTTTGGTGGGGGCGTTCCGCAGTTGAGATTGGGTTGGCTCCTGGACTTTCTCCCATCCATCAGCATCTGACCAGGGCCGATGGATTCCAAGTGCCCCTCTGTTGTTGAACACAGGAATGGGCAGGGCAGCCCCAGGAAACCCAAGACCTCCTCACTAGTCCTGGCTCACTAGTCCTAGTCCCCCCTCTTCAGTAATTTAGACACCCTTCTACAGCTCCCAGGCCAGAGCTAGCCCAGGCATCCAGGCAGCTCTGGACAGCCGGGGGTTGCCAGTCAGTGGCAGGTCAGAGGGCCAGCCAGAATCTGCTGCCAGACGGCCTCAGCCAGCCCCTGAGGTGTCCCCTTGGCCAGCCAGGCCAGACGTCACACCCTTCGGGAGCTTCTGGCTCCTGGTCCAGGCTATGCTGGGCTGCCTGTGACCACCAAGCATGGTACAAATCTCACACTCCACCTCCTTGACCTGCCCAGGCCACAGGGCCCGAGAGCTTGCTCCCCTCCCTCTCCTGCCATCTCACCTCCTCACGCTTGCTTCTGTGACACCTGTCTCACCCTGCCTGCCCCCATCCTGCCCTCCCTAGGCCAGGCACCCTGTGGGTCCCTGTGCAGAGTTGGTGGGTGACTTAAGCAGCAGGTGTAGGCCTGGAGAGAGCTGGGGTGAGTTCTCAGTCCTGAGCTCCAGTGTGCTGGGCAGAGGGAGGCATTGGGGAGAGGGTGTTGGGGCCACAGGGATTTCCACCTGTGCTGTTAACACATGCCACTTCATATCTGGTGGAGGCCTGGGGTGCGGTCGCTGCTGTTGAACTGGTTAGATATGCAAATTCCTACCACACCCCTCCCCCGGCCTGCTGAACCGAAAACACTTAGTCCTCCTGTCCATGTTTTAACGAGACCTCCAGGGCATTCCGGTGGAAGGTCAAGTTTGAAAACCACTAGTAAGAGCTTAGTTTTGGCACTCGGGATTCCCCAAGATAATCCCCTCTGTAGGAACGGTTGTCGGGGGCAGGGGCGGTGGGGCAGGAAGCCCCAAGAGCCTCCACCCTGCGTTTGTGGTTTGTGTATGCTGCGGGACAGCCCAGAGAAGTAGGGGACTCTAAGGCTAGGAAGAGGTGTTCTTGACAGCCCTTAATGATAGAAAGTCAACCCACCAAGGGGATCTTCCTGTCCCTAACTCTGAAGAAAGTGTGAGGTTTGACCTGGTCTCCATGGAGCCAGAAAGTACCTTTCACGAAACTTCTGTAGCCTTAACAGCCCAGGGGGTAACGGCCTGAAGAAGTGTGCATTTTTGCTGGGTCACAATCACCACATAAGACGAGGCTTCAGGCTGTGACGCTGATAGGCCTCCAGATCTCACTGCAGCCCTGTGACGCACCCGGCACGACGACCTCCTGGACCTCTGGGCACTTGCTACAGGGGCAGGGCCATCCCAGGCCAGTCTCTCCTCAGGCACCACAGGCCCCAAGGGCTGGGCAGACAAGAGGAACGGACACTTCCCCGGGGAACCTCCAATGCACCAGGCGCTTTGCCTCTCCTTTATTTAGTGTAAGGTGATACAGGAATGATTATTTTCCAGGCAAAGAGATCGAGGCTCCCAGAGTTTAAGTCTCTAGACAAGGCCACACTGCAGTAAATGAAAGGTGATGGCCATGGCCCCAAGATCACAGCCACTCAAAACGGCAATACCATTTCCAGCATTAGGCTTTGGAGGTCTCCACCCAGTATCAGTGAACAGGTCTCAGGGACACAGGGAGCTGTTTGTTGCCCTTGAGCCCCAAGCCAAGGGGCTCTCAGGATGGCGAAGGGCTCACCACCCGGGGTGCGCTCCCAGAGCCGCCTGAAAGAGACCCCCCCGCCCCGTGTTCTCACTGCCCCTTCCCGCTGCAGCACCGGCAGCCTGAGCAGTACGGTTTGGGGTGCCTTCTCCTCCACTGTCTCATCCCACTTCTCCGAAGGTGGGCAGGGCCACGCCCTCGGGCCAGCGTCTCCTTGTGAGCTTTCTCCTCGCTTCCGAGGGGCCAGAGGAGGGACGCCTTCTCTGGAGGCTGAGGCGCCGACTTCCTCTATCATGAACCTCACCTTTGGGATAATTTTGCTTGTATTACAACAAAAAGCCTGAACAACGGGGAACAGCCTGTGCCTTTTGAACATGGCAAAGGGCTTTAACCAGGCTGGCTGGTATCTCAAAAGAAAAAAGGACTGCCGGGAAATGTCCTTGTGTAAACCCACCGCTCTCGGCTCTCGGGAAGCAAGTGAGCCCCAGGCGGCGGAACCCTCTCCGGGGACTGCGTGCCGGCCCCGCCCGCCTGGGGCGCGGCGCCGAGGCTCGGGGGCGCCCCCTGGTGACCGCGGACGCGCTCCACACCCAGTCCCGCTCCTAGGCCCTGGGACCCCCTCAGCAATGCGAGAAACGGTCCGGGGGCTCTCTCTCTCTCTCCCAGGGGTGCGGAAAACCAACATCCCGCCTTGAGAGAGTTGCCCCGTCCCCTCTCCGAAGGCCTGGCAGACCACTGGCCCCCGAAGTGACTGACCAGCTCCAAGAACATCTGTTTTCTGGGAGCCGCAAAGCGCTTCCCAGCCTGCCCGCTCTGGGCAGGGCCTTGTGTCCCAATCACTCCCTTCTTCACCTCCCACCAACACCTTCCACCTCCCACCCCCACCCCCCTCTCCACCTCCCACCCCCACCCCCACTCTCCTCTCCACCCCCAGCCCCACTCTCCTCTCCACTCCCACCCCCACCCCCACCTTCCGCCCTCACTCCTTTCTCCACCTCCCATCCCTGCCCCCACTTCCCTCTCCATTCCCTCTCCACCCCCAGCCCCACTCCCCTCTCCACTCCCACCCCCACTCCCACCTCCCACCCCCGCCCCCACTTCCCTCTCCATTCCCTCTCTACCCCCAGCCCCCACTCCCCTCTCCACTCCCACCCCCACCTCCACTCCCCTCTCCACTCCCCTCTCTACTCCCCTTTCCACTCTCCCCACCCCCACTCCAGTGGCAAGTAGGAAGGAGAATGCAACTGCTCTACAAGGGCCCACCAGGAGGCTTAGCTTGAAGGGAAAGGAATTCCCCTGGGCCTCTCTGCAGGAGCTTGGGACATTGCCAGAAGCCCCCACCACAAACCTGTATTCGACGGGGAGGGAGCGCCTTCCAAAGGTGCCACTGACCTCTTTCACAAAGCTGGGTATTAGTGGGGAAGCCCGGGGATGGTGGGTCTCCTCAAACTGCCTGACCTCCCCAGATGCAGTGAGGCAGCTTCTGAGCATGGAGGAGTCTGCTGACCTCATCCTAGTTGCTGGACTCTCCCCTCTGACCCAATTTCATGATGCTTTGAAGAAGGGGCTGTAGTGAGGCTGGACCCAGCAAGCCTGTACCTCGGCCCCTCTGCTTTGGTCCGGGGCCCTCCGGATCTCTCCTGAGGGTGATGGTTGGCTAAAGGCTGCCCTGGCCAAAACCTGCCCCACACGTTTGCCCAAAGACAGGAACCTGCAGGTTTGAGACCACCACAGAGACACAGTGGGCTGTGACAGATACAAACATTTGTCTACAGTGCTCACAATTGCAGCTCCAAGTTCGTATGAGCAGGTTCCCAGCCCTTGCAGGGTGTGAAGGACACTGTTGATGTCCCCATTTTATAGATAAGGAAACTGGGTAATTGCTTGTCTGAACGTAACAGAAGACAAACATTTAACAAATCCAAAGCAATTAAAAATAGCCACAAAAAAAGAGAATGACCTAGGTTGACAACTCGCAGAGCAAGGAGGTGGCAGAGACCCGCCCAGGTGAGCTTGGTTGCTGCCCCCAGCTCAATCTTCCTCCTCTCCTCTCTCTGTCCCTTTGCCGCTGACCAGAGGCAGCCTGATTCCCATTCCCTGATGCTTCACCTTCTTGCTGCCAGATGCCTCTAGGAATTGGGGTCCTTCAGACTCCAGATGCCCTGGCCTGGGCCTTAGAACATCTGGACTTCCCCGGTGAAGGACAGCTGGACAGTGCCCTGCTTCTCACCCACAACTGGGACCCTGACCATGCCATGAGCCCCCTGGGTGGAGGTGAGATGGGGGTGGGGATGGTAGGACTGAGTGGTACAGATTCTGTCTTGGCCCTCGTCATGGGGGAACTCTCCCAGTGCCACGACAGGATGTATGAGTTGTAGCCAGCAGAGTGCCCCAGTGGTGCCAGGTGACAGTCCCCCTGGAATACATCAGTGCATTTGCTAAGACTCCATGTGTTCTCTTGGGCCTCACATAACATGGACTTTGAGAGTGGAGGCCAAGAGGCGGACTTGGGAGTGCCTGAGGCCTTGTTCTGAAACACCTGGGGGGCTGGCACCCCACTACCCTCATACCCTTACCACCAGTTTCCCCACCAGCGATGACGATAGCTACTCAGCGAATGGGCTCCTACATGCCTTTACGCGTCAGAATGGCCTGGGAGGCAGGTGCCGGTAATTAGTCCCATATTACCCACGAGAAACTGAGAACACAGATGTTAAGTAACTTGCTCAAGGTGATCAGCCAGCAAGGATCAGAGCAAACGGGATCGGTAACATCTCATGTGAGACAGGCTGTTATATTCAGAGGGGGTTGGTCTCACTGTGAACTGCCCCAGCAGGGGCCTCTGCAGAAAAGCATTTCTGTTCCAGAGACCTGCCAGGGACAGTGACCACCATGGGGGAAGACGGGAGATGTAGACCCACCGAGCTCTTTACAGAAGCCTTTATTGGGCAGGGGTCAGAGTTCATGGATCACCGGGAGGTGCGAGTAGAGAGTTCTGAGGACACTGCTGGGGCGGGGGCTGCGGGGGGAGGCCATGGCTTGGGCAGGCTGCCCCAAAGTCCAGCTTCTTAGGTCAGAGCTCTGCTGCCCATCCCGCAATGGTCTTGCTAGGGAGTGCCCAGGCATCCTGGCTTCACAGAGCCTCCCTCTGGGGGCCCCCCTGGCCTTGCTGCTGTCCATCTGTCTGTGCGGACCCCAGAGGCCAGCAGAGGGGCCAGTCCTCCTCGGCAGGTCCCTCTGGCTTGGCTGCTTTTCCTGGGACTCCCCAAAAAGCCAGTCCAGGGGGTCCACAGCATCAGCCGTGGGCAGTGTGGGCTGCTGGCCACTGAAACGTGCGGTGATGTCCCGCAGGGACACAGCAGGGCGGCCCTTCCGGCAGGCCTGGGCTGGCCTGTGGGGTGGCCTGGGTTGGCCCTGGGCCGTGGCCTTGTTCAGCACAGAGGTGGGTTGTGCCAGTCGAGATATGGATCTCACGTAGTCATCCAGGCTAGGAGAGGGTGGGGGCTCCTGCCCAGGACCCCCAAGCAGCATCTCCTCCGTGGTCTCCCGAATTGTGGGCAGATGGGCCACGGAGAGCAGAAGCCGGGACCTCATCACCCTGGCGAGAGGAGGCGGCAACCTGTTGGGAAACAGAGGCCAGGTGGTGAGGGCCTGCCATGTATCCCACTGCCCCTCAGTGTCCCCAGACTCCTCTGGGGCTGCCTGTAGGAATCTGGTGCCCTGAGAGCAGTTCGAAGTCTACAGAGCCCAGACCAGAGCTCGGACTCCTGGGCTCTTTCTTCCTGTTTAAGTTGAAAACCCAAAGGCTTAAGATTTTATCCTTATTGTTTCAGAATGTGCACAGTAAGAGAAACCAACCTAACAAACACTGGTCAGAGGAAAGCTGGGTTTAAAACCAGGATCGGCCACACACCTTGGGACCTTTGGCAAGGCCACCTCTCCAGGCCTCCACTTACCCATCCGTAAAACAGGGTTATAAATACTCCTGGCAGGGATGTTGTAGGAAACACATGAAATAACCCCTGAATCCCTTTGTAAATGCAAAGCCCTCTACAGACAGCCCTCTTCTTTAACCCATAGGGAGGCTGTGCAAGTTCAGGCTGGGAATTGCCCTCAAACATAAACAAAGTCCTTGTGTTTTGTCTCAAACCCAAGAGCAGCTGCTCCTTCTTACCTGGAGCTGAGAAGGTCTGGGGGTGGCAGGAGAATGGATGAGCAGGGACAGTCCAGACAAAAGGAAGCCCCTGGGAAGCTTGGAGGCCAAAGGGTGGAGGGTCCGGCAGGGGGTCCAGGGTGGGGTCGCTGGGAGGAGGACGGTGCACTGAGTCTCAGAGAAAACCGTGCCAGACTCTTCCCTGAGCTGTCTGAAGATCTTCGGCAGGCAGCTGCTTTTATACCTTCCCACCAGCTATCCATCACTGTCACGAGGACCAAAAATAGCCTGCTCAGGAAGGCTCTCTTAGGAAAACAGCTTGGAGGGCGGGGCCTGGCCCAGTTGCCCGCTTGGAGGTGTTTTTCTGCCAGTAGGAGGCTGGGGAATGTTTACGCTGCAGGGCAGGAAAGGGGTGGGTGCACTGCTGGTCACCTAGGGGCACCGGGAGAGGGAGGGGTTCCACTGGGCCCTCACAGGTAGCCCCAGGGCCACCCCTGCCCCAAAGCTTGTTTCCCACTCTGTATTACCCCAGCCCATCATGACTCCTGTGAAGTTGGGCCAGGTCTTCGGCAACTTTGATGAAAAATCAGCAGCACAGGACCCCAGCCTGGAGGCAGCTGAGGCTGGGTCCCTAGGCCTACTCTTAGGAGAGACACACCCTGCTCCCAAGGGACCAAGAGCAGTCGGCGGGGTCTGACCCTGGTCTTCTTACACCCCAGATGGGGTGCTTTCTGAGGATTTGTTTACTTGTTCACCAGATGTGAGGTGCTACTGTGTGCTGTGACTGCACACACAGGTGTGGCCCCCTGGAGCTCATATTCTAGTAATGGAGGAGATAGAGCCAGAGATGAGTGGGTGCTGTGATTCAGGCAACAGCAAGAGCTGCCTGAAGGAAAAGCACAGCAGCACAGGGGGACGCTGTGGTAGGCTGCCGCCACGGGAACAGTGGGCAGGGGGGTCTTCCCTCAGAGCAGATATTGGAGCAGAAACCTGAAAAAAATGGGAAAATGCACATTCCAGGTGGCGGGGGCAGCACGTGCAAAGTCCCTGTGGTGAGGTGCTCCAGACGGACATGCTCAGGGCACAGCAAGGTGCCTGCAGACTGGCCCATGTAGGAGGGGGGTCAGTGAACCTTGGCGTGGATGCTGTGTTTCCCTCCAAGAGGGAGGCAAAGACACTGCAGGGTTTGAACAAGGGCACTGCAGTCTGGCTTCTGCTTCAAAGGATCGCTCCGGTTGCTGGGCCTGGGCTGGGGCCGGGGGGCTGCCAAGGAGCACCTGGGCAGCATTAGAAAGCCACCGCCTCTGTCCAGGAGTGACCATGCCAGCAAAGGAGGCTGCCAAGGACGAGGGAGGCAGTCCCTGGGAAGCTCCTGCACTCCCCCGACAGGCCACAGATCCTCTGCCCCAGCCACAGTCCCACCTGGAACACGCCTGCCTGTGCTGCAGGTGGGGGAGAAAGAGGAGTCCCCCAGAGGTAGCCCAAGCCTGAGCTGTCAGTACTGGGCAGACCCCAGACTCCCTAGGCAAGCAAGAGGAACTGGCAGTCCCAAGTTCTTGAATTCTAGGTGGGAACTCCATATGCACAAAGGCATCGGAGCAGGGAGTGCCTGAGACAGTGAACAGGATTTCAGTGGCACATGGCACTTCTCACCTTGCCCAAACTCTCATATCTTTTGTAGACCCTTTGTCTAGTTCGCTGGCTCTTCTTTGAATTTATTAGCAATGAGCAGATTAGTCAAGAGACTAAAAGGAGGGAGACGGAGAATTTGCTGCTGGCTGATAGGACTTTCCCTCCATTCAGATGCGGCCAAGCTGGGGGAGGGTGAACCGTGGTGGGTGGCAATGTTGGGGGCACACACGTCACCTGTGCAGGGGTGGCTGGCCTGAGTCATGGCTAGCCAGCCTGCCCCAGTACAACCAAGCCCCCGACCTTGTCCAGGCAGGTCCTGCTCAGTTTTCCTCCCTGTCCTCCCTCACTGGTCTTCCAGAGTGCAGTGCACAAGCACCCTCTCCAGGAAGCTGCATTGCATCTCCTTCTGCGTCCTGAGCCCCTCATGGCTGGGGCTGTGTCTCCTCCATCTCCCTCTGCCTGGAGTCCAGGGTGGGGCTGGAGGGCAGTGGGTCTCCATGAGTGAGCCATCCCCACAAGCTGTCTTCACTGAGAGGCACCCGAGACCAAGAGGCAAGAACAGAACCCGCCGTAGACCTTTGAACTCCATAGATCCGTGCTGGCCTCTCCTTCATAGGGAGCTCAGTGACACATCTGTGCTTGTAGAGCACCAGCGAGTATCAAAAACAGCTCTGGTTTCTGCTTGTTTGTTTTCCTTTTTAGCGGATAATGCAAGGTCATATCTGGAAGCTGTGTGTGTTTTTGATAACCTTTGGATACACTGTTTTCTCTGTGGATGGCAGGATGTCTGAACCCAGAAACCCCATTGCTAACTTACCATGAAATCCACATTGTGCAGGGTCTTCCTGAGTGCCGCCAGGGATACGAAGAAGTTTCCATGGCATCCCTGTTCTCACGGGGCTTTTAGTGCCAACGAGGAGAGAGAAATGGGATTTGTGAATCTAAAATATGGGTCAGAAATACTGCATGATTCCTTTATATAAGGAATCTAAAATAGGCTCATAGAGGCAGAGAGTAAAAATGGTGGTTGCAGGGCCTGGGGCAGGGAAGGAGGAAGTGGGGAGTTGCTGTGCAACTGATATAACATTTCAGCTATGCAAGATGAGTAAGTCCTGGACATGGGCTGGGCAACATTGTGCCTACAGTGAACAATACAGTATTGTGCACTTAACAGTTTGTTTAGAGGGCAGTTCTTATGTTAAATGTCCTTACCACAATAAAACATAAATAAATAAGAAAATTAAATGTTGATTGAGATGGCAATGGGAGAATGATATTCCAAGTTAGTTGTGGAAAGACTAGTGTCAGAGCACATTAGGAGTGCGTAGCTTCAAGACCGCAGCTCTGGGTAGAGGGCAGCCGAGGTTGCTGGCAAGGATTCTGGCAAATGACTCAGCTTGGCCAGGCTTAAACGCACAGAGTGACTGGGATTGGCACAGAGGCCTGGCGTGGTCTCGCAGAGACAGAGGCCTGGAATAGGTCAGAGGCACTGAATCAAGGGCCCAAGGGGTGCCAACCAGCACTAGCAAGGTGCCTGCAGAGGACTCTGTTGATTAGGGCCCCAGGTTGGCAGCAGGAGAGGAACCATGTCACCTGCAGACCTAGGGACACTGAGGCAGGTTGGGGACATGGGATGAAGGCTGTTGGAGAAATTCTGGCATGGGATATAAGGTTAGCGATGTCTAAGCAGTGGTGAGAAAAGCAAGCCTCTCTGTCAGCCCTGGCAAGTCGACACTGCTGCTTTCGGGAGGCACCAGGAGAAGGGTGAGGCTGAGACACAGCTAGGACAGAGAGTGCCCACTTCTGCTCTGGTGGGCGTGGGACCCTGCAGGGCCTGGTGGCACAGGAACTGGTGGCACAGGACCCCCCTCCCAGGTGCAGTGTGGGCAGAGAGGTCCCCTGCTTGGCACGAGCAGACAGACTGTGCGTTCCTGGAACCGCTTCCTCACTGCAGTGTGGACGTGTCTGCCGGCCAGCAGCTGGGTTCCTGTGGGACACCTGACTCAGCCCACTGCGTTCCGGGCTGTGTCCCTGGCCAGGCATGAGCTGAGCACATCTCAGGCTTCCTCCCACAGGGCCTGGTCACACGCCTCAGGACACGTAGTGGCTGATGGTCCTTCCCGAGGGGATGGGGCCACTCAGGAGGAGGGATGTGCAAGGCCTAAGTGTCCAAAGCATCCCATCCCTAGGGGGCACAGGGAAGGTGGGCAGCTGCTTTGGGGGAAGGGCTGATGTGTGGACCCCCACAGGAAGAAGGGACTCTGATCATCGAGGGGCTCCTCAACATTGCCTGGGGGCTGAGGCGGCCCATCCGGCTGCAGATGCAGGATGACCGGGAGCAGGTGCACCTCCCCTCCACCTCATGGACGCCTGGACGGCCCAACTGCCCTCCGTGAGTACCCGGTGGCTTCTGTGACACCTGCTCAGCCCAAGCTCCCTGTTTGGGGTGTGGGTTGGGGATATCCCGAGCCTCAGGGTGGGAGCCCTGTTCCCTTATGGGACACTGGCATGGGAGGGTGACCCAGCCTCATCGCCATGCCCCGTGACTGCCTCAGTCCACAGCCTCACCCAGAGTGGCCTCTCCCTCCCTCCTGGAGAATGTTCCAGGCTCCCATGACCTCCATTTCTGTTTCTCAAACTTCCTCCAAGCCACCTTGCTGGCAAGAAGGGACGACTACAGCCAGCAGGGCTCCCAGCACCTGTGCAAGCTGAACATGTCTTGCCGTCTCTTGTTCTATCTTAAAAATGCACACAAATTTAGCCTCTTACTACTCTGTTTTCATTTTAATGTCAAAATTTTTAAAATAAATTTGTCAGAATTTCACATTAGATTTGTTTAATATCAGAAAAATGTTTCCGTCAGGAGGAAATGGTCTCCTGCCTGCCTTACTGTTTAATGCACATTTATCTCCTCCTCAGCCCACTCCCAAAAGACGCAGTTAGTAGCTGGGCCTTGCCTGCTTCTCCAGTAATAACTCCTGTAGAGAGCACACATTCAGAGCTTTGCCCCCTTCAGATTTCACATAAAACCCATGCTGTGACAGCACTCACCACCCTGACAGCCCTGGCACATCCCTAGGTGTCCCGTCACTCAGCGAATTCTGAGCCACACAGAATTAGATCATAAAGTCAGACTCCTTAGGAAGGCTGCAAGTGTGACTCACATGTGCCCCTCCTTGAGGTACAAGCAGTCACAGACAGCAGTCGCGGCTGGTGCCCATGTGTTCTCCAGGATCCCGTCTGTCTTCTCCTCCCCAGGTCCCCCGGGCTGCAGGGCTCTGTCCCATCATACTCACTCCTTCTCCAGCCCAGCACTGGCTGCCCTGGCCTGGGGTTCATCCTGCTAAGAGGCCTGGAGGTTGGGCCCTTCTAGGTGGCCCCTGCCTGACACCCCACTAGGCCTTTGGGAAGCCCAGTGAGCCCGTTTGGCACACAGCTGCTGGCCTGGCTAAGCCTGGTGCCTAGGAATGTGCAGGCCCTGACTGCGTTCATGCATCCATGTGTCTGCGTGATGCAGTCCAGCACAAGCCCTCAGGCCAGGCTCACTTCCGTCCAGCAGATGCTGGTGGAGGCCTCTGCTTTTCTTTTATTGTTTCAGACTGACTCTCTCGGTTTGAAATCCAGGCCTCACCTCAGCCTGCCGTGCTTCCCGCCTGTGTCCTGCCCCAGGGGCTGCTGGTCTCTTCTCCTTGGCCTGAGCTCCCTTTCTCTGCCAGCAGCCATCTCAGCACCGCAGTTGTCTCTTTTCAGAAAGGAGCCATCGCCCCAGGACGGGAACATCACAGCCCAGGGGCCAAGCACTCAGCCAGTGCACAAGGCTGAGAGTTCTACAGACAGCTCGGGTAAGCGGAGCCCACGAGCTGCCCAGATCCCTGCCTCATCCAGGGTAGGAGCAGAGGGGCTTGGCTCACAACCACAGTCTCCAAAGGACAGCTTTGTGCCCCAGCAAAAGAGGGGCTTCACCTGCTGGACCCCTACCCAGGTGCCTGCCTCTGAGGCGCTCTGCCCTCATTCTCGCTCCTCTTTATGGAAAAGTGAGCAGAGGTTTGGGAGGTGACAGTGTAGGGGTGGCCTGAGTCCCCTGCCCTATGTGTGCTATGGGAAAGGAGCATCCACAGAGGGCACTGCTCCCTCCTGGCCCCTCGCCTCCCTCTGGGACCTCGTCCTCATCCTCTGTACCTGCTGATACATCCTCTTTGTGCCCCTTCCCTTAGCATTCAGTGAAGGGCCTATTTCAGAGCAGGGGCTCAGAAGACAGGGCTGGGGCCACCAAAGACCTCCGTGGGCACCCTAAGATAGAGACCAAGAGGGGTATGGCCATATGACATTGTGACCCAGGATACCCTGTCTGGGTCTCACCTTCCTATCTGCAAGCTGGGAGTATCCAACCTCCAGTCCAGGAATGGCCCTCACGTCCCCATCTGCCCCAATGCACATGACCACAGAGCTCTAGGGAGCCAGACCTCCTGACAGCAGGCAGTTGCTCTGTCAGCATCACCCACCCTGACATTCTCTCATCCATTTCTCATGCAGGGCCCCTGGAGGAGGCAGAGGAGGCCCCCCAGCTGATGAGGACCAAGAGCGACGCCAGCTGCATAAGCCAGAGGAGGCTCAAATGCCGTGCCCCCGGTGAGGCCCAGCGCATCCGGCGACACCGGTTCTCTATCAATGGCCACTTCTACAATCATAAGGTGATGCCCCAGCCTGGTCTGTCCCCTGGGTACATGGGGAGCCAGCCCTGAGCACAGGCACAGCAAGCACCATGACCTGTGTGGGGGCTGCTGGCATTCCTGTGCCCTCAGGAGGAAAAAGCTCCTGCCAGGTTGCATCCACATAACAGCCCCGTTTGTGACCTATGCATTTTCCAGCACATTCTCACTGTCAGTCCATCCTCATAAGTCACACAGATTTCTGGCAAGTAAGCGAAGATGCCCTGGGCAGACAGTAACGCTGAATGTATCTTCAACAAGGGCGCTTTCTAGGAGGCTTCCCCCCGAACGTGATTGGTTGATCCCTGGGAACACTGTGTATCGAGCCATCACTCACACTGAATAATTAAGCAGGGGTGTGCCCAGGGCACGTGTGTCTGTGCCCCAGAGAACCTGGACGACCCCAGATTCCCACCATGCAGCCTTTTGTCTAAGGATGCATTGTACTGACCTCAGGAAAAGCTTTCCTTCCCCAAATTACATCATTCTATAAACAAACTGAACTGTAACAGGATAAGTTGATTGTTACTATAAATAGAATGGTTGGCTGTCTGGGCAAGGCCCTGGATGGAGCGTCCTGTGACAAGCCACATACTACCCGCATCACTGGGAAATGCAAACTGAGATTTCCAGTTGAAGCAGCTGCCCTTCTTGATAGAGGATGACTTATGGCAGGGAGGGGGCCCAGGGGGAGGGTCTCAGGGTCCGATCTGAAGCAGCAGGTGTCCCAGGTTAGGCCATCCAGGGGCCATTCAAGCCACACTTGGGGTGCCCTGGACTTTGGAATGAAGCCGAATTCTGCTGGGCAAGCTGAAGGGACCCTGCTTTAATCTCAGGATCTCCCTTCCATCCCCTGCTAGGCTTGTGGTGAGTGAATGAATGACAATAGGGTTGCCTTTGCTAAGTCCAGAAAAATCCAGGACTATTCCAAAGTAGAGTTTCCCGAGAGAGTAAAGGGGACCCAGGGTTGAAGTTAGGCAAAGATTAACAACGGTGTAGATTAGCCCAAGGACACATAACATGACTTGAGTATTCTTTAAATCTTGTTCCAAAAGGGGTTTAGTGTGTAATGTGTTGAGTACCCATTGTTAGCATTCAAATAAAGATTGATATGCTAGTTTAAGGAATTACTCAAAAATTTTCCAAAATATATGCATAGTTTAGGTATTTTCCAGTTCTATGTTCCTTACCGAAAAAAAGCCAGGCAGGGGGGATTCTTTTGCTCCCCTGAATGGTGGGGTTTAGCATTGGTACGTTCGCTTCTCCTCGAAGGGTCTCATTCATCACTAAGAAGTGTGTCTGGCACAGTAAACCTTATTGTAGTGATTGCCAGTGTCATAGGAACACCATGTCCTAAGCACTCCGCGGCCTTTGAAATGAACAGTGAGGGTTTTCATCGCAGCCTCTCATTTCCGTCTGAACCGCACTATCAGGAAGAGCTGCTCAGCCAGACGACACGGGGTCTCGGCCCGTCACCCAGTGAGGGCAGCTTTTCCTCCTAGTGACAGATTAGCCTATGGAATGTGCATCCATTCTTCCAGAAAAAAGTACTGCTTTCAAGGACAGGGAATAATATCGTAAGCATTTGGGACACCAGCTCCCCCATCTTCTGGGTGAGTAAGGGGAGTCCCAAAGAAAATCACTGTACAAGAAGCCCTTTGTCACTACGCTCAACATCCATACAGAACTAATGTCCTTAGAAATCAGGACACAGATTCCTTGAGTCAGAGGCAACAATTGAAAAATAAATAATTCCTTGAGTCAGAGGCAACAATTGAAAAATAAATAATTCCTAGCATTGAATTTCTGAGATAGTTCCAGGTTTTGTTTCTTGGAACTGTGCACTATTACTTCACTCGGTCATTTTCCAAAACTGTTGTGATTCCCAGAAATGTTGGTTTTATTTCCAGACTGGGTAAAACTTTGTAGCTGCTTCTACTGCCTGACCTGTTGGATTCCAATGCATTTTGTTAGAGAGAAACCATTTGTGGTTAGAGATGAGAAAGTAGCCACCGGGCCTTTTTTCCTACTTGGAGTTGGTTGGTATCACCTTGAGAAAAGGCTTCATGCAGAAGAAACACAGTGTCTTGTTAACAAGAATTTTTGTGTTTTTGAAATAGCCTAACTCCTCTCTTCCACATTTCTTTCTTTTCTTTTCTTTCTTTCTTTCTTTTTTTTTTTTTTTTTTGAGATGGAGTGTTACTCTGTAGCCCAGGCTGGTGCAGTGGCATGATCTCGGCTCACTGCAACCTCCACCTCCCGGATTCAAGCGATTCTTCTGCCTCCTGAGTAGCTGGGACTACAGGTGTGCACCACCATGCCTGGCCAATTTTTGTATTTTTTGTAGAGACGGGGTTTCACCATATTGGCCAGGCTGGTCTCGACCTCCTGACCTCATGATCCTCCCACCTTGGCCTCCCAAAGTGCTGGGATTACAGGCATGAACCACTGCACCTGGCCCTCTCTTCCATATTTCTTTGGACAAGAAGGCCTAATCCCAGTCCTGGCTTTCTGTGTAACTGAGTCACTCTGCACCTCAACTAGAATCAAGCCGGGGGAAGCAGATCAAGGTTGAGTCTCACTCTGGCACAGCATGCTTCATTTTATTGTGCTTCTTGTTACTGTACCTCGCAGATTGTTACAGATGGAAGGTGTAAACATCTGCATTTTTTTTTTTTACTACACCCGCGTTTTCTGCAAATGGAAGGTGTGCGGCAACCCTGTGTTGAACAAGTCTGTCGGTGCCGTTTTCCAACAGCGTGTGTTCACTTTGTGTCTCTGTGTCAGATTTTTTAGCAATAAAGTAGTTTTAATTAAGGCATGCATATTTTTGAGATGTAATACTATCTCACCCTTAAGAAACTACAGTATAGTATAAACATATCTTGTATATGCCCTGGGAAACCAAAACATTTGTGTGACTCACTTTATTGAGATGTTCGCTTCATTGTGATAGTCTGGACCTGAACTCACAATGGCTCCCAGATGTGCCTGTACTTATCAGAGCAGGGACCAGTGGGGGATACTGAATAGGTCCTTGAGCTCTCTGAGCCTCAGCTACCTCCTTGGGAAAACAGAGCTAGGATCTCAGAGGAGGAATATGTGAATCTAAACTTGAGTTTGAAAAGCAAGGGGAGGTTCACCTGCAGAGAAGTCACATTCGCTGGGAGGCACCAGCACCAAGGGGGTAACATGTAGGTTTTCAGGAATCATGGAATCCTTTGAGTCAGGGCTCTGTCTTTTCTAGATGAGTGACTCTGAACAAGCTGGGTAGCCTCCTAAAGCCTATGATTCCTTTCTAAGAAAAGGGAACTGGTTATAGGTGCCTCAAAGGGTTGTTATGAATGTTAAATCAATGATTGTATGTAAAATCTTGGGTTCAGTACACAGCTAGTGTTTATTGAGGACCGACCTATTTCCTTATGTGTCAGGCAGAGTCCTGGTTGATTTCATATATGGTGTCTCTTAGGCAAAGGCAAGATACCTGCAAAATATAATGTGCCCCCGCCGCCCCCCAGCCAGATTGTGAAGAAGCTCTATGACTGGAGCACAGGGTGCTTGTTAGGCAACCATAGTGTCATACGCACATGGCAATGAGAAGAACTACAGATGATATTGCACAGGCCCCAGGAAGCCTTCAGATACTTTTAGATCCATGCTTTCAAACAATGCTTCTCACATTAAACTGCACAGATTGCTTGGCCTTGTGTTCTACAAACGCGAACTCCGATTCAGGTGGTGTGGAGCAGGGTAGGAAAGGGAGCCGAGACTGTATGGATGCAGCTGGGCTAGACCTCACTTGGAGGTGCATGGGTTTTAGAAGTCTGTGCCTGTAGGCAGGCGGTGCAGAGTACAGATTAGAGGGACTGAGACCAGAAGGAAACAAATTGGAAAGCTGATGGGGTGTGACCAGTGCCTCTGCTAGGCACCGCTGGGAGAATGAAGAGGAGGGTACAGACTGGGGAACTTTCAACCTTAGAATCAACAGACACCTGGTGACTTGATCAATAGAGTGAAGGAGAGACTGGTTCCCCCACCCTTGTGAATGACTTCCATGGTCCTGGTTCCTCGGGTCCAGAGAGCTGGCCCTTCTGGGTGTGTAGACATCTTCCTTAGGCCTCTGGAAGGCGTGCACTACTACAGCTTCCCGGAGTGTCCCCCAGGTCTGGGAACAGCTTGTGTGTGCATCAGCGTGAATGGACAGGCACAAGTGTTCCCAGCGTCACCTGCTGCCTGGGTCTGTTCACCATCGTGATGTCAGCCCCTTGTCCCTTCGGGGCCTGCCCTGATCTTCTCTCCCTTCCTGGTACAGACCTCTGTGTTTACTCCGGCCTATGGGTCCGTGACCAATGTGAGGGTCAACAGCACCATGACAACCCTGCAGGTGCTCACCCTGCTGCTGAACAAATTTAGGGTAAGCCTGGCCAGGAGCGGCCTTGCCCCAGGATGCCAGTGATTTGCTGTTCTGTTGGGGGTGGGGTTCTGGGGAAAGTTGCCTGTGGCTCCTGGGCAGAAAGTTTAGCAAGGGTCCCTCTGCTGAGCTTTTGACTCTCAGATTTCAAGCAAGAGGGGTTTGGGAGAGGGCAGGTTCTTGTGGCTTGTGTGTGTGTTACTGGGGGTGTAGTTACTGTCAGGGGATCCTCTCAGTTCTCTCCCATCTCAAAGCACTGTGATCTGACTTCCTGTGACTGCCCGTGCAGGTGGAAGACGGCCCCAGTGAGTTCGCACTCTACATCGTTCATGAGTCTGGGGGTAAGTACCTGCCCCACTTCTGGATCATAAAAGCAAAAGGTCTCTGCCTGTTCAGCAAGCCTCCTCCCCACCAACCACCGACTGTATTCCCTCCCAGACGGGCTCTGGGCTGGCTTGCCTAGTGGGCTGGGGCACACTGTGCCTCCCAGTATGAATATTTCTCCCCCATCCAAAGCCGGGCACACTATGGAAGCCTTAAGAAAAAGAAAACATACTTTTGGCTTCAAATTTAAAGCACATTAAAATGTTCTTGGATTTTCTAGGTCGCTCAGTACATTAAGTTTAATTCTTTCAGGATTTTGAAAGAGAATCCCACCAAGCTGTAGGAAGCCTCCCTCTCCGCCTCTTCCAGTAAATGGATGGGTCCCTAGCTCATTGGGGCTGAGTCAGGAAGGGTGGGGTGTGTGTCACAGTGCATCAGGCCCTGGCTCTCCCATCTCAGCTTTTCTTTCTCCCACCCCCTCAGATCTTGTTTCTCTTCAAGCTGCACCTTTGCGGAATGACACTGTAGGGGAGGAAAAATATCTTTTCCTTCTACCCATTTAGGTTCATTGGCTGAGGCCCTGTATTTAGATTAACAAAAGCCAGATTAAGGAGAAGAACAGACAGAAGTTTGTTAACACTTGCATCATGCATGCCCTTTGGAATATCCAGGGATGAGTGGTTAGAATTTGGGCTTAAATAGCATATTCACAAAAGAGCAGTAAGTTGTTAGGGAAGTGACAGGACAGAGCAGAAGCGCCTGAGTTTCTGGGGAGGCGAAGGGCCGGAAGGCCACTGCACGAGGAGCTGTCGTCCCACGGAAAGGCTTCACCGGGACATGCTGTGCAGGTTCCTCTGGTGCCCTCTCCAGACTTAGGAGGGGCTCAGGTTGTCTCTGGTGATTAACTCCATCCTTCCCTGGAGAGGGGCAGGGGCACACCTTGACAAATTTATGTCCTGCTTTTCGGCAAATAGGGGAGGGCAAAGAGCCTCACTTGCATCTTCTTCTTCTCAATTGCCAGCTGCTCCACTTAATCCTTATGCCAAAGTGGCAGATTTGGGGGCCCTGTTCTGCCTTCCTTCAGCATGAGCAGGGATCTCTCAGGGCAGTGCTATTAGAGAGGTCTGTGTTCTTAGGGTTCCCTTCGCCCCTAGACGTGCATTTTCTATCAGTTCTTAATCTGGAACAGAGAGAGGTGACTAATCTGCCGTGATTTTTGTAAACCATCTTCTTTTTCAGAGCGGACAAAATTAAAAGACTGCGAGTACCCACTGATTTCCAGAATCCTGCATGGGCCGTGTGAGAAGATCGCCAGGATGTTCCTGATGGAAGCTGACTTGGGCGTGGAAGTCCCCCATGACGTGAGTGGGGGCTGAGGCTAGGGAGGCCTGCTCTAGGGTGAGGGGCTCTTGGGTGACGAGGCCTACTGAGGACTCCTGGCCAGAGCCCTCTCAGGTGATGTCTCCAGGAGCTCCATACCCTCCTGAAGGGCTCCCAGCCCAGCACAGGGAGGCACCAGCCCTCCCTCTCCCATCAGTGACCGCCAGCGCCAACAGCTTAGGGAAAAGAAGAATTTGGGTCCTATAAAACCATGGCCCTGTCCTTTTCCTTTCAGGGAAGTAAAGTCTTTTCCTTCATTGGAATGTATTTTGTTGTCATTATGTGAGAGACCTATGCAAAGGGTTTTTAACTAGGCCCTACCTTGCACCTGTGGAAGACAGGGAGCTATTTAAGTCTTACCAATAGCCTGAGTTCTGACCAGACAGTGAGTGCATTTCCAAACTCCTCTGCTTAGAAGACGCTTACAGGGTTTGAACCTCAGGTAGGAGGCCCAGTGACCCCATATCCCTCAGGCTGCTGCAGTTGCATTCCACTGTTAGAAACAATGGTGCTCCCACCTCCCTACCCCCCAGCCCAGAGGGCACCCGATGTGACAAGGCTGCTGTACTGAATGCTCTTCCTAATATTCAGTTTAATATTTCCTCCCAGGGATAACAGTTGCCTTTGAGATAATAATAGGCTCCTGTCCTGGCATCTGTACCCAACCCAGCAGTGTGGGGGTGGGGTGGGAAAAGCGTCAGCTCCTTCCATGGATACAAGATGTTGGCTGGATGGGCCACTGTGGAAGCCTTGAGGAAAAAAAAAAACATACTTTTGGCTTCGAATTTAAAGCACATTAAAATGTTCTTGGATTTTCTAGGTCGCTCAGTACATTAAGTTTGAAATGCCGGTGCTGGACAGTTTTGTTGAAAAATTAAAAGAAGAGGAAGAAAGAGAAATAATCAAACTGACCATGAAGTAAGCAGCACTGAAACAGCCAGTCATGAGTCCTGAACATCAGGGCAGGTCTGCAAGGCACAGCACCAGTGCCAGCTGGGAGGTCTGTCTCCTCCATGGGCACCGGTGCCCTGGCATGGGAAGGCCTGCTAACCCTGGCTCTCTGGCATCGCCCTCTGGCCCCCTGCTTGGTATTGCCACCACGCTGGGGTGACAGCTTGCCAAAATGGTGGGACGCAGCCCTGATCACCCATCCAGCCTTGGCATCCTCACCAGCATAGGCATGAGCTGCAGAACACCTGGCAGGAGACTCAGGCAGGAACCCAGGTGGGCGCTGGGTCAAGCTTCTGAGGTCTGCTAGTGATGCAGCTCCAAGGAGCAGGCATGCTGAGGCAGACTTGGCCTGGTCGGGGCCTTTCGTCCTAGTGGGAATTCTGAGCCTTCTCCAAAGTGGCAGATGTTGGAACTCCCAGCCTCAGCTGATGTTTTCAGGTGCAGAGGGCCAGTTCAATGAGAAGGTGAGCAGGTGTCACCTGCCAGCTCCTGGGGACACCACGCCAGGGTCCGGCTGCATGAGGTTAGCCAGGCTGTAGTCCCACTGACGTCTCCCCCTCAGCAAAGTGAACTGTGGCGCAGGACTTGTGGAGGGCACCCCACCCAGGGCTGGCAGGGAGGCAGCTAGGAAGGAAAGGGCAGGAGCTCACTGAGAGGGCCTGGGGTGGGTGGGAAAAGGATGGATATTAGCTTCTGGTTGAATGGCCCACGGAAAGCCACATCCTCCACAGGCTCCTGTCTGTGCAGCCAGACCCCACACAGACAGAGGAGACCAAAGTCAGAGGGAATCTTCCACTCTGCAGTCGGTCCTGACCCTGTAGGATTTGAGAGCTGAAAGGGATCTGGGGGTCAACTAGTGGGTCCACTTAACGTACAGAGTGGACACTGAGGCCCAGCACAAGGAAGGTTGCCGCACAGCTTACGGCATAATCTGGGCTGAAACATGGGCTTCCTGATCTCTGCCCTACTGCCCTGTCCACTCCACTGTGCTGTTGTCTGTATTAGAGTCTTTGCAATAGAAATGACAACACTCCGCTTTGATGCTCTGTGCAGTCCGCAGCGCGGTTTCACTGCTCCTCATGAGACGCAGGCCACAGCCTTCCCTCTCTCTGGCAGAGAAGAGATGAGGCTGCTGCAGGGATCTCCTGAGCTGGCCATCTGCAGGTCCCTCGCTCTGCTGCCCACCTCCCTGCCCTGTCCAGCCTCAGTGAGTCCTCTTGGCGATGTCTCCCTCCAGGTTCCAAGCCCTGCGTCTGACGATGCTGCAGCGCCTGGAGCAGCTGGTGGAGGCCAAGTAACTGGCCAACACCTGCCTCTTCCAAAGTCCCCAGCAGTGGCAGGTGCACACTGAGCCCTGGTGGCTGGCCCCGGCTGGTCACATTGACTGATGGCCACTGCCTGAGGAATGGAGCGCCTGTGCGTCTACCTGTCTGAAGCCTGGCACCATGATTCCCACAGCCAGCTCTTGGCTCCAAGATGAGCACCCACAGGAAGCCGACTGAGGCCTGTGGGGCTAGGAACTTGCTGGGTCAGATCTGTGTGGCCAGCCCTGTCCACACCATGCCTTTCCTGCACTGGAGAGCAGTGCTTGCCCAGCCCCTGCGGCTTTAGCTTCACCCGCTTGCTCAGTGCCTGTCCCGGAGACCCTGTGGATCCACAAGCCCCTGTCCTCTTCCTTCATGTGAGATTCTTGTCTGCCCTCATATCATGCTGCCCCGCAGGAACACTGTTGGGAAAAGCAGGGCCTGCCAGCAGGTATGAGATCTAGCCTGCTTTCAGCCGTCACCTCACCACAGCGTCCCCGGCTTCTAAGCCTTCAATGTCACCCTGTGAGTCTGGCACAGCTCAGCCCCAGCACAGAGGTAAGACCAGGAATAAGGCCACAAGTATCTCACTTTCTCTGCAGAAATCAGTCTTTACTTCATCAGAGAGACCTAAAGGGATTCTTAGAAGGAGCTTGCTGCAAGAAACACGGCCATTCAGTCACATTGACGAGGGTCCACATGGCATTGAGAGGTTGCTGCCCTGTGTGGATGAGAGTCCACGGCTGCCCAGCAGCAGCTCCGGAAGGCAGTGTTCAGCCCCACCACCACTGTCCAGTGGGTGCCTGTGTACCTCTTGCCTTTTCTGGGCTTGTGTTTCTCTCTTCTAGTGGGTGGGGATGACTTTCAATACTTCCCCGGAAGGAAGAATGATAAGGAGAAATGTCTGTTTTGAGGAAAGGGCTTTGAATTCCCTAGGGCCAGATACTGAACAATTTGTGTTTGTGACTGATGGAGAATTTCAGGAATGAATGAGACAGCCTTTGCGAAACTATGCAACAGTTTACATCAGTCATGTGAAGTATTTGTCTAAAACAGAGCAAACTGAAGACCAAATTAGTCTCCTGTTGAGGTCCATGGATGGCAGATTTAAAGGGAAGAACCACAAAGGCTTGCAAAGATAGGAGAAGCTCCATCTCTAAAGCATGTAGAAGCTCCTTACGGGTGCCCATCAAGAGCAGAGCTTGGAAGCCACCATGCTGTGCGGAACTGTTTATCAGGGCAAATGTCACAGCAGGATTTCCCCAACCCAGCTCCATCATCACAGATACAGCTGCAGGGGAGGCCTGTTCACTGTTTTGGCGACTCTGCTCCTTTGGCAGCATAGATCCTTAGGTGCTCAATAAAGGCGTGCTGTATTGAACTGAAGAAGTGAGAACCAAGCTTTCTTTTTTTTTTTTTCTTTCTCTGCGTCTCCCCTGACTCCCTTCTCTAACTTCTGAAACTCTTATCCTAAACGATGTGTGGCAGAAGAGCCACAACTTGCTGCTCTAGGAGCTGACATGACTCCTTCATTTCTGTGCATGCCCTGAGGACTAGGGTGGTGCCTGAGGAGAAGCTGCCATGGAACATGCAGGCGTCACTGGTGGGAGCCTACAGTGACCTGGATGATGAGCAATAGAGTCACCCTGAGCCACAGAATCTTAGCATCAGGAGGGCCCCAAGAATCTTCCAGGCCAGGGGCTCAGGTGGGATGGAAGCAGGGCCTAGGAGAGGGTACAAAACAAATCAAACAGGAGCTCCCAGGTAACTGCACTCCCAAGCTATTATTTACAACCTCAGGTGTAGGACAGCTCCTGTCCCATTGTTCAGCTGTAACTGAGTGACTGCCTTGTGCCAGGCCTGTGCTCAGCCCTGGAAGCACAAAGATGGAGCCAGTCTGTCCTGTGTCTAGGGGTCTCCTCATCAGGAGAAGGCGGCCAGACACTGGGAGGGTCAGGAGATAGCTGAGCAGTGAGCCGGCAAAGCTTCTGGGAGTGAGGTGAGGCCGAGGCAGAGTTGGCTAAGAAGTGCATGTGGTGTCACAGGTCAAGATGCACCTGCCAGCCAGGAGCAGGCCAGGTCCTGGCACACAGGAAGCCAGTGGAGCAGGAGACCCTCTCTAAGCACCAGCCTGTTTGGTTGGTTGGTTTGCTTTTGCAAGTTATTACAATATTACTTAAGACCTTTTTGGATAAGTGTCACTTTTAAGGTAGGTGTTATCCATCTAATTTCTGAACATTACGGGTCAGAAAAATCACTAGCAAGTGGCTCAGAAAAAGGGAAAAGGTACACTTCTGCAATCAGCTGAGGAGTTCACACCTTTTTTTTTTTTTTTAATCAACATGATATTTGCTGTTCAGAGGCAATCTGAAAAGCTGCAAATTCAGCTCACCTCAACCCCATAATTTCAAAGGTTAGAGGCTGGTCTCTGTGGTTTCCTACTGGTTCCTGTGGGGAGCTCCCGCTTTCTTTCTCCATAGGGCTTAGGGTATTTCTCATATGCCCTGTTGGCTACCTAGTGTCTCAGGTAATAAACATATTCGAAGATAAAGCAAAGATCCCTATGGGAGAGTGTTGTCTCCTAAAATAGGACTGTCTTGCCAGCACAGGCCTCAAGAACCAGAGAGAATAATAAACAGCACAGGATGAAATCAGCATGATTGCAAAAGGACTGGACTCAGGAAAAACAAGTTTGTTTGCCCAGAACAAATTACCAGAAAGGATCAAAAACATCTTGTTTTTCCTCGGTGATAACCACATGCTACCTGCTTGGAATGTTTACCAGAAAATGGAATAAGACCTTCCCACTGGCAAAATAGAGCCAGGGTTCACCCAGGATACATCTGGCCCCTTAGTCCCATGGAAACAAGGCCCAAAGCATATCCAGGCTGACCAGACGATTTGTGGAGAAACCAGCAGTGCAAAATGTGTCCCTGGTGTGTAGGACGCAGGTGCCTTGCAGCTGCGGAGGGGCAGCAGGATATCCTTGCCAGGTGCAGTGGTGGGCAGCAGCCCCCTGCCCTCAGTTCCTCAGTGGTGATCAGACAGGAAGCTTGGTCGATCGGAGCCAAGCAACTGAGTATAAAAACAGCCAGATGCATGGGCTATATTTAGGCCCTGAGAGCTGCGATTGTTTGGGGTCAGGCTAGCTGCTCACATGCCCTGCCCGAGACTCATGTTGTGCAGGGTGGGGCCCTGTGCCCTCCTGGTCAACTTTTAACAGAGATGTTTTCTCAGACCTAGGAATGGGAATTCCCAGGATTTTCTTTCCCAGAGACTCCAAAGGAAACAGAAAGCCAAGTCTCAGGCTTGGTGGAAAGAACCATTGTTCAGGATCCCTGGGCTGAGAGTTCTTCGGACCACTCTAATTACTGCACATGAGCCACACCTGTAACTGCCTTTCTGGCACTTGAGCTGGGGATCCATGTTGCCAAACACAGACCCAAGGCAGCAGTGGTCCCTGCTGAGACAGCGTGTGTGTGTGTGTGTAAGCCAGTGGGGTGCAGGAGACAAAGACACAGGAAAATGAAACTGTCTTGCCAGGACTTTGCTCACCCCAGAAGACTCTTCTTCCTAGAATGAACCCTTCAAATACCACTGGGCTCAGGGGCACACTGGCCCCTGCTGGGTAGTTTCCCAGAGACACCCCGGCCACTAAGGGATCTGGCCTCTCTTGGGCCAGAATCCCAGAAATATGTGCAGAACGATTCCCAGACTGTGTCCACTCCCTGGCTCCCACGCCCTTGTTCCCTTTCTCCCTTGTGTTTTGTAAATATCATGTGTGACCATTTTCAATAATTTGCATAAAAATTGCCTAGAATTCCATTTGGGAGATACACTGTTACAGAAAGGTTAATAGGCTCTGGAGCCAGACTTTCTGATTGCAAATTCTGTCTTTGCCACTTATAAATGTGCATGACCTTGGGCGAGTTTCTTGCCTCAATTTTCTCATCTGTGAAATGGGGATTCTGTGTGGAAGAAAACAAACTCAAAGTGCTTTCTAGTATTCTTTCACTCAGCAGCAATAATCACAAAAGACTTCTGTGATCAAATGGGGTGGGGAGTTCTCCCCACACACCAACCAAACAATCATTTCTGCAGGGACACCAGCTGGGTGTCCTCTAATTCAGTTTTGACACTATCTACTTGAAGATAGCATCATTTCTCATAGGTTGAGGGCTCAGTCCCATAAGGTGATCTCCACCCGTCCCATTAGTTACAAGCCTTGGCTTCTGGAACTTGTGAACTACGTACTTTAAATTTGGATTCCTATGACCCCCTCCTTGGGTTAATTTGCAAGAGTGTTCACAGAACTCAGCGAAACACATTTCCTGGTTTATTACAAATGATATTCCAAAGGATACAGAAAAAGAAATGCATAGAGTGAGGTATGAAGAAAAGGGTGCAGAGCTTCCATGCCCCTTCCCCTTTGCAGCCCCCCAACCCCAGGTGTCACCCTCCAGTAACATCCATGTGTTCAAGTATCCAGAAGCTCTCTGAACCCAGTCCTTTTGGGGGCTTTTATGGAGACTTCGTAACATAGGCATGATTGATTAATTCATCAGCCATTGGCAATCCACTTCACCTTCAGTTGCCCTCCTCCCCAGATGTTGATAGGGTGGAGCTGAAATTGCCATCCTTTTATTCCTGCCGTGGTCTTTGCAGTGACCAGCCCCATCCTGAAGCTACCCAGGGGCTGCCAGGCAACAGTCAACTCATTAGCATATAAAACGACATCACTTTGGAGATTCTAAGGATTTTAGAAGTTGTATGTCAGGAAATGGGTAGAAGACCAACTATTTATTTCACAATATCACAGGATAATAACAATTCCTATCTCTTAAGGTTGGTGGAGGTACATTAGTCAACTTTAATGCAATAACAACACCAAGAATCTCAGTGTTACAAGAGCATTTGTTTCTCTAACGTTACGTGGAATTGTTGTAGCTACATGTGAGCTTCTGTGGCTCTGCTCCATGTGTCTTATCATCCTGGGTCCTAGACTAAAGGGACAGCCCCTACTTGGGACATGCTATTCTCAAGGCAGAGGGAAAGAGCAGAGTCCTGGCAGAAACACAATGACTCGAAGCTTCTTCTGGGATGTGGTGTACCCCTTGCATCCAGTCACATGCAGTCGGCCAATTCAAATCAGTGGTCAAGTCAACATCAGTGGGATGGGCATGTGGTTCACAAGGAGGCATCGGAGTCACACCACAAAGTGCAGGGACCAAAACCAGAGAAGGTGGAGCAAACTCTCAGGAACAATCATGCCTCAGGGATCTCACGTGAGATCCTCAAATGCTGCAAACAGTGTGCGGCACACAATAAGCACTCAGTAAGTGTTAACTATTATTATATTAATAGCTAAGCTGAAGGCATAAAACCCTACCTGCTTTCTCTCCTTGTCTTTTTCCCATTCTCCTTTACCCTCCTCTCCCTCATATCTTTCTCCGGCTCTCCTTCCTCTCCATCCTTACTGCCTAGGACTCTGTCCACACTTAGAGACACACACCCCTTTATTTCCTGACTTTTATTTCTCTCTTTTTAAAAAATCCATCCTTGTTTACCCGATGCTTTAGTCGACATACCTCTGGGCCTTCTATGGCTGGCCCAGTTGTTTTCAGGTATAGGAAAAAGGGATAATCCACCTTTATGTAGACATGAAAAGAGTTAGTTTTAATTAGTAACTACCTTACTAACAAAATGGTTTTTTAAAATTATCTTTTTATTTTAGTGTACATAGAGCAGACACTCCCAACAGGTCACGTTTGCTCCTGACACTTTTCCTAAACCATTTCTACATATCTGGCCATTGCTCTTTACCCCCAAACTCTCCAACCACCAGCATCAACCAACTTATAATAATTTAATAATAAAAGTAACAGCAATGACTGTCATTTCTTCTGTGTTATACATTGTGCTAAGTGCCTTACATTATCTCATTTAATCACTGCAATAGTCCAGATACTCTCTAGATTGTGAGTGGAGCTTCTTTGTCCAGACCTCATTCAGCTTTGTGCTTTGCCATATGCAGAGACAGCTCCCTACAGAGCAGAAAGCCTCAGCTTAAGAGAATGAACCTGTGACTTAGTTTAGCCTCCACCAACAACCCACTATATTACTTCAGGCAGGTCAGCCTCTCTTGCCTCAGTTTACTGATTTGCAAGACAGATATGATCATCTGTGCTTCATGATACTATGGTGAAGATGAGTAACCAGAAGACAAGATGTAAAAGCACTTTGTAAACAATAAGGCATCTTATAAATTCATTCATTCAACAAATATTTACTGAGTGCCTGTTCCCTGCTGAGCACTGTTATTAGCACTGCAGACACAATAAAGAACTAAAGAGACAGATCATGACAGGCATCGTGTGCCACTGCAAGGCCCCTGACTTTGCTGTAATAAGTTGGGAAGTCTTTGAAGGTTTTGAACAAATGAATGACACGATCTGACTTAGGTTTAAGAGGATTACTCTGGGGCTGTGAATAGACTGTAGGGCAACCAGTCAGGAAGCCAGTATAATAATCCAGAAGGTGGATGAAGGTGGCTTGGTGGTTATAGCAGTGGAACTGTTGAAAGTGGCTCGATAATGAATATATTTTAAAGATGAAGCCAACAGAATTTGCCGATAAATCACAGGTGAGTTTTGGATGAAAAAAAGAAGCGACAACAAGGACATCAAGGTTTTTGGCCTGAGCAACTGGAAAGATGATGGGATCTTCAACCATCCCTGGGAAGAAGACTGTTGCAAGAACAGGTTAGGTAGATATCAGGAATTCATTTTGGGGTATGTTAAGTTTGGGATGTCCATTACACATGCAAATGCAGCTATTGAGTAATCAGTTCGATATACAAGTCTAAAGTTCAATAACATTCACGTCCCACGGTCAGACTGGAGTTACCAATGCGGGAGTCTTCAGCATGCAGCAATAGCATTGGAAGCCAAGAGGTGGAGGAGTTACCCACGGAGTGGGGGAACTCGGAGGTCAGCTGGTCAGATGACTGAGCACGGCCAGGATGGCTGAGGAGGAGCCTGGAAGGAAGAAGAACCAAGAGAGATCATTACTAATGAGCAACAAAAGGGGTGTGTTGAAATCAGACTTTGGAACCATAAAGAACCACTCCAATTCTGGGTCGTCCGCTTACACACGGTGAACGGAGCAAATTTCTTCTCTGAGCCTTGGTTCCTTTCCTGTAAATGGAGTATAACCGCTCCCATCTTACAGGTGCTTTTCGGTGATAATTAAATAAGGTGACTTCGTGAAAAGTACCAGGCTCTCAAAAAGCTCAGTATTTGTAGAAAGTATGCAGTTTCTAGGTTGGAGAAGCCGGAGTTTGTTTTCAAAAGCCTCGACCACACACAAGGGCGGTTACAGCTCCTGAGGTCCTAGAGGGTCACAGGACGCCTTCCGAGTCGGGGCGGGGGGAGGAGAAAACAAAACCACAAGAAAAAACGAACAACGCTTTCGGGTGGGTCCGGGACCATAGAGGGTCGCTCCGCCTCATTCCTAGAGCGACCGCGGCGGCGCCAGAGCGCGGCGAGGCCCTCACTTCCGGCGGCGTGGGAGGCGCCCAGCGAGCCAGGGTCGTGGCTGATCCCGCGCGGTGAGTGGGCCTGTGGCGAGTGCGGCGCGTGGGGCCCGCGTCGGATACTCAGGTCCGCTCGGGAGCGCGCTGGCCGTAACGAGGGCGGCGCGGGCCGGGGCGATGGCGTGGCTGGCGTCTCCGGCCTCCGGGCTGTGCCTGGCCGCCGGGCGGGGGCGGGAGGGCCACGCGGGCTCAGGGTGGGGCCGCGGCCTGCGCGGCGGGCTGGCCGGGTCAATGAGGAGCGGCCGGCGGAGTGCAGGGGACAGGGGAGGCTTGGAGTGAGGGCCCCGGCGAGGCGCGGCCCGCAGCGGGTGGAACCAGTCGGGTGAGCAGCAGCCCCGGCCTCTTCCGTCGCTCGGAGCGTTCGAGGACTAGATAACGTGGAACAAATGCTTAGGCGGCACAGGGCTGCTCTGAGCGGTTTTCAGATTCAGACTCATGGCAACTTCTAACATCCTGATGGTGTTGCCACTTTATCATTACCCTCCTCATTTTACGAGGAAACTAAGGCACATTCCAGTTAGCTGGGTGTGCAGGAACAGCAGCTTCTGTCACTCAGGTTTAACTTGGTGCTTGCCCCTGCTGCGGAGCTGTGCAAAGCACGGGTCGCCGCGCTGGACTGAGCGATGGAAGATGTGGCTGCCACTAAGAATACAGGCTCTGGAGTCAAACTGCTAGGATCTGGGAACCCGGCCAGTGCCTTCTAGCATTGTGCCCTCGTTTCCTTAACTTCAAACGGAAATAACTGTATAAAGGTGCCGGGAGAATTAAAAAGCTAGTACAGAATCAAGTTACACAGTGTCTGGCACATACTACCTATTAGTATGATTGCCTCATCCGTAGGTGGATTTGACAGTCTGAGTTTCTGACTACATCTGACTCCCATTGTATTAAATGCATGTGCTTTTAAAAATATGTATAATGACCATTATAGTTATTAAAAAAAAAAAACTCAACAACACCAACACCATGTACCAAACTAACACAGTGTCTCCTGTGTGGTAGATGTTCTGTAAATATTTGCTTAAGTTAAGGACTGAGTAGTGCTAACTGTAATCTTGTGTTATATGCAGCTTGCTCTTATGCTAACCATAATTACAGCTGATGTAATTATTAAATATCCAGATAAAGTCCTGGGCCTAAAGTCTCAATTATACAATAAGATGAAAGGAAAGCAAGAAAAATGATGTTTTTGTTTTCATTTATTTGCTTTATATGCTTGTATTCAAAGAAACCCAGAGTAATTGTTTCTGTTTTAAATTCCACATTCTGGCAAAAGATAATGAAAAATAGTTCCAATAATTGTATTGCTTTTGAAGTTCTAGATTTTCCCACATTGCCACCTATGTGGGGTTTGTAGGGATTTTTGTTGGTTTGTTTTGGCTGTTATTTTAAATAGCCACAAGTCAGCCTTATAAATAAATAAAATTATTTCAGATTTTGAATTTTGCAGCATTTGGGTATTCTAAAAATTCCATCCTACTTTTAACATGTAAACTCATTTTCTCCCCGCTCTCCTTTTCTTGTGTCCTACCTACCATGCTTTTTTCTACTCAGTTTCATTCAACTATCTGGTAAAAGTTCTTTTGCAGTTTTCCTCTCTCCGAAAACAATACTTTTGTTTTGGGTTTTCAACAGATTGCTTTCTTGGATCATTAGGATCTATAAAAACCAATAATAAAGCGTGTCTTCATAGACTAAGTAAACCTAACCACTCCCTATAGAGAAGTTTCAATTTTCAAAGCACTTTATGCTACAGAATTAGAGCTAAGCTGTCATCTAGAGCTATGGAAATCGAATGCTAAATACAGATAAATAGGAATATATCATAAAGTAGTATAATGTGTCATTTCTTATTCATTTGGATACTTTAGGCAGTTACTAGTGAGTAGAAGTTTAACACGGAACTAAATATTAAAACATAGTGATATTCTATTACACAAATTTTGATTGTCTTTTGGAGTCATTCCATTCCCATTAAGATTTACCATATCTCCACTTTTTAGTCCTTCAAAATTATGTACTCATTTGGTAATGCCTAGAAAATTTATATTTCACCTCATCACTTTGTTTTTATCCTGTCCCAATAGAAACTCCAGTGCTAAACTCAGTCAAAATTTGGTGATATTTGTTAAGCTTAAACTCTGGAATTGTTAGAATTACTTTGCAAGTATTTCCCCCCATATTATCTTTGTTTGCATTTGTACTTTTTAAATTTAAACATGAATGCAATTTTGGTGGTTTGAAGAGATATTAAAATTGAATAATTAACAGATACCTATATTTTTTTTCTGATCATCTATACTTTTTTTTCCCTTCTACACACAGAAAATTCTGAGCTGTGCACCGCTAGGAAATGAAACAGTAGTTCAGAAGAAGCCTGTAAACTCTCTTACAAATACATTTGGTTATTCACCATGAGGTTAGCAAAGCCTAAAGCGGGTATTTCTCGGAGCTCAAGCCAAGGAAAGGCCTATGAGAACAAGCGCAAAACAGGCCGGCCACGGCAGAAGTGGGGCATGACTATTCGATTTGACTCAAGCTTGAGTAGACTCAGAAGAAGCTTGGATGACAAACCCTATAAATGTACTGAATGTGAAAAGAGTTTCAGTCAGAGTTCAACTCTTTTTCAACACCAGAAGATCCATACTGGAAAGAAATCCCATAAATGTGCTGATTGTGGGAAAAGTTTCTTTCAGAGTTCTAATCTCATTCAGCATCGACGGATCCATACTGGGGAAAAGCCCTACAAATGTGATGAGTGTGGAGAAAGCTTTAAACAGAGCTCAAATCTCATTCAGCACCAGAGAATTCATACTGGAGAAAAACCCTATCAGTGTGATGAGTGTGGCCGGTGTTTCAGCCAGAGCTCCCACCTTATTCAACATCAGAGAACCCACACCGGGGAGAAACCCTACCAGTGCAGTGAATGTGGCAAATGTTTCAGTCAGAGCTCTCATCTGAGGCAGCACATGAAGGTGCATAAAGAAGAGAAGCCTCGTAAAACGCGGGGCAAAAATATCAGGGTGAAGACTCACTTACCCTCTTGGAAAGCTGGTACAGGAAGGAAGTCTGTGGCTGGTCTCCGTTAAGTATAGGGCTTTTTGACAGCTTTTTGTGCCCCCTTGAGAAAAAAAAAAAGTAAAAAATGAATCTTTTTTAGAAATAGAGATGCTTTATAGTAGATCACTTAAATACTGGATCTTTTGCTAGTGTGAAAACATTGGGAATTTAATGACATTGAGCTGAAAGAAATTACATGAGTCCAGCTACCCTCATTTCTTTTTTATGTGACATGGAGCACAAAGAACTGAAAATACGTTTTGAGGGAGCATGACATTGTTGACCTAATTTGAAATTACTTCCGTTTTCAAACACCATCATGATTTGCAGATACATTTTGAGAAAAACCATCATGTTTTGAGGATACATTTGTGAAAGTGCAGGCATGCCAACGATTACTCAGTTTTAGGACTGTGGAAGAAAAAATTAAAAGGGAGAAGAAATTAATTCCACTACTTTTGAAGTTCTGCAACAGACGAGATTTTGTTTGTAAAGTTTTGTAGTATATTAACCATTGGTTTATGACTCTAGATTCAACATATTAAAATGTATTCAAGCTCACAGATTTTTAATCAGTAAGGCCCATCTATATTAGTTCTTTTATTTCTTCTCCTTGTTGACAGCTGTTAATTAAAGGAGTAAGGATTTCCCTGTTTGTTTGTTTTTTAACCAAATTCTTAGAGATGCTATAGAATCTAAATGAGAACTGAATTGAACCTTAAGTCTCCTATTCCTACTAATAGAGTTCTTTGTGATGGTAACTGCTGTGTCATTTGTTTTCCACAAGTTGGGATGGATTCATGTCGATCCATTCCCATGTCCTTGACCTCTTCTGGCATTCTTTTGTGCTATGACAAACTGAGCCAGCCTTTTAGATCTACATGAATAAATGAACTATTTTACCAAGAAGAATCTCAGCTTGCTTTCTGCTAATTAAAAACCTACAATTTACACACCTCCCTGCCTTCAAAACTGTGAGCTTTAGATAGCCCTGCTTAAATGTTTGTCAACAACAAGAGTCATGTAATGTGTCAGTGCATTGTAGCTCCTTTGAAATTTAACTCTTTCTATGTTACATGAATTGTTTTAAGGAGTCCGGCAAACATGTTTATTCACTTCCATGAGAATGGTGCCAAGTGTCAGACTCTGTTGAGCCCTCAGCTCAGGTTTTAATTTCTATTGAATGCTAACATTCTTCTGATTTTTTGGTATCTTTTATATCGGTTTCTGCTGTATTAATGACAATTATTCATGAAAATAAAAAATGAAATATTTTGTATACTACTACCTTCTGTTTATTTTTCTCCTGGGGAATTGCTTTAATTATTTAGACACTAGATCTAAAATCACAGCTTTTGGATGGATCACTTGCTTTGCCTGTTTTTGATTTCCTCACACTTGAACTTTGCCTTCCTCCTGGCCTTGCATTTGAGCATAGGGCCATAGAAGTTGGCCTTGTTATGGCCTTGTTGACAAGTGTCATTCCGCAGAATATTCACAAGGTGTTTTGTAAGCATGAGATGATCACAGTTTTTTACGAAAGAAGTGATCTTTGGCCGCCCTGTTTCATCCAAGTCACTCCTTGGCAGGACTGGCTATGGGGCCTTTTTGAGGATTTATCAATGTTCTTCACATTAGTGTTGTGTCTGGAATAGCTTCAGGCCAGGGCCAACACTTCTTTCCTAAATTTCAGGAATTTGCCCATTCTGACAGCAAACAGGGCTGTGCACAGTAGTGATATTAAAAATAATTAAGCAGTATGACCTTCAGGACAGCAGAAGAATTGTCACAGACTAAGGTCCCTTGTGTGCTTTGAGCATGGAGATGCATTACTCTGTTCCTCCACTGTGTTGGGGAACATGTGGAGAGGAGCACAGATAAGGGGTATTTTTGGTTAATAGAGCTCTGGACCAGTGGGAGATAGATGGAGCCAGTCTTGATCTAGAGATGTCCCAGGGTTTTGAGTGTAGTGACTATATGGGATTTGGGATTATCTTCCTTGGGTAGAAGGTATATTGTGTGTGGAAGGAGGAAAGAGGGATATTTGGTGAGATCCAAATGTTGGCCCCATGTTTCCTGGAACCCTTACAGTGCTGTGAGAAACAACACTAGGTCAGGCCATTTGAGTTAGTGATGTTTTTAAAAGCTGTTGTGTGATTCTCTGTGCTCATATTTCCCAGGCCAAAGTGGAGCTGACATTTAGGTAGTTCCTGAGCCTCTTGCCAACCTGCTTTGGGTATCACATGAGTGAGAAATAAACTGTTGAGATAGGCCACAGATTTCAGTGTAGATTTGGTACCCGTCCTGATTGATGCACCCATCCTGCTGTTTTTGTGCATCTCTGGACCCAATCATCTGTCTTAAAAGTTCTATCCTTTCAGTGGCCTGATGAGAAAAAACAGCTTTTTGAGGTTCATAGTTGAGAAACACTGCCTCGCCTCCCCTACATTCTCTTTCTGTTTCTAGCCGATACCCTGTAATACTTCCTTTTTTTTTTTTTTTTTTTGCCTGGGGACCCTTCTCTTTGTTCCTTACTGAGACTTAAAGGCAGCATTAAAACTTGTTTGTGTGTTTTATTGTATCCCATGACTGTGGCCTGAGGTGAAAGTCCCCACACATAGAGTTGCCGGAATGTCCTGTGATGTCAGCCCTGGAAGTTGAAAATTTGTCCTGAGACTAATATGCTGTCCTCAAACATGGGAGAAAGGGGTGACTGTCCCTCCACCATGCACAGTCTGAGTGTGGCAGGACCCATGAGAGGATGCTGAGTGGGTGCCAGGAGGACTCACCTCCAAGAGCAAGAGCCTCCGGTCCCTGTTCCACATTGATTTCAAACAGACCAACCAGCTTGGACAATTGAAATTCTTAATTGCAGTCATGATGAACTGAAGACCAGAGGACCTTCCTCCAATTTCCCGGTCCACATGAAGTGCTAGATTGTAACGTAACCCTAGATATGTTGAGGGAACTCCAAAATAGGATTTCTCACCACACTGGTAAAATAGGGGGACTGTCTATTTTAATCTCATTTAGCGATAAGTATGATGGCTGTTTCCTAAATTCAGAGTTCTGTAGTAAACTGATAACTAACAGATTCTTTTCTGTCATTTTTCAGATAAAGCATTGTGACATCTGGTAAAAGAATTACTTTTGTTTTTCTTGTTTTATTGTGCAGAAGAAGTGCAAAATAATCCAGACCAGTTTAAAATTGATAAATTTTACTGCTGAGTGATGGAAAGAGACAAAAATGACAGAAACATTATTCATAGCTGCATTCCTTACAGTAAAGCCAAGCAAAAATAGCTGTATTGCTTAGAATCATTGCATTTAAATATAGCAAGATCAAATCTTTCATAGTCTTTATGGATGATATTTTTTTTCCTTTGATCCACATGGTTGGTAATGTGTCAGAATAGATTCAACAATTTTGTCCTACTAAGTAATGGCATTTTATAATTCTAGTGTTATAATATCTGACAGTATTTTACTTAGAACTTTTACATCAATATACATCAACTGACTTAGTTGCAAGTTTCTTTTTGTATGTTATCTTTGTCATAAATGTCAATTACATCGTAGAGCATTTCAGGAACTGTGTCGAGTTCATAATACCAGGTTACAAATGTGTTACACTATATCCCAATTTGTCAAGAGACCTCTCAGGCACAGATTTTTGAATTCAGGAATTCAGGATGGGTATGCCAATTTAAATGAAGCTTCTGAGATGAATAACCTTAAATCCCAGAGAGACCCTGGTTATATCTTTATGTTCAGGGCAATCTAAATGGGTCCCCTAGGATACAAGAAGCCTGTCTATTCAGTGGGATTAAAAGGCTAAATATCGGAATTTAGGCAGGTAAGTCAAAGGGGACACTATGATGATTCGGGGGCAAACAGTCATGAAGAGAAGCTCAGGTTCAGTGAGAAAACTGAAGCCATTCTGTGTATTCCACATAGTTTAATATAGCTAGTTAGACTTTCTGTTATGTCCATGTTTCTTCTTTGCCTGGTAAGTTCACCAATTCGGTTTAACCCAGCACCTGCATTCCATTTTCTCTATTAGAGTAATTGGTCTGGTTTCTCTTTTTCTAGCTAGACTTTGGCTGAAAGGACAATAATAAGAGAAATAAAACTACAAGGAGCTACTATTTCTTATGTATCAGAATGACCAATAGTGTAAAACCTACTCCATTGGTGAGGCTGTGGAGAGCTAGCCAAACTCAGACATTGATGGTGGGATACAAAATGTTACAACCCATACTGAGGAGGGATTTGGCAGTATCTAGCAGAAGTATATATGCATCTACTCTCTGATCCAGAAATTATGTTTCCAGAGATTGTTTCCAAAGATACAGTACCAACAATATAAAACAATGTATACACTTGGCTGCACATTTTTATAGAAAAGACTCATTTCTCAGGCATCTGGCTCCAATGGAGTGTCATATATTTGTTCGATAATGGGCTTTTTATGATGCTCTCATGACCTTTGCTTGTGTTGTAGTTGTACCATACGTCATTTTCAGAGGTCAGCTTGCCTCGTTTTGTACAGGACCCAGAGTGTAGTTTAATAAGTGCTCTCGAGGAGATTAAGTGTCACTGCTGATGCAAACCAGCAAATTAAATTCCCAGGCTCAGCTGGAAATACTTCAGCCCAGTGAGGGCGCTGGGTAAGAGGAAATAGCCACATCAAGACTTCATTGTTAGAAAACAGACTTTTTCTATTTGACGTTACATAAAACTGTCACTAGATGGCAGCAAAGGAGAGATCATGGAAAACAGCCCGTCCTGTAGTTTCGCCACATTCAACTTGTACAGGTTGAGTGTCCTTTATCTGAAATGCTGGCGACCGGAAGTGTATCAGAATTCAGATTTTTTTTTTATCATTATTTGGGAATATTTGTATATACATGATGAGATATTTTGGGGATGGGACTCAAGTCTAAACACAAAGTTCATGTGTTTATTATACCCCTTGTATACATAGCCTGAAGGTAATATTTTTAATAATTCTGCACATGAAACAAAGTTTTCACTGTGACCTATCACATGAGGTCAGGTGAGGAATTTTCCACTTGTGGCGTCACATTGACATTCAAAAAGTTTCAAATACTAGATTTTCGTATTTAGGGATGCTCAATCTGTGTTTTCCTTTGAAAATACCATGCTCAAAATGTAGAGACTACTCTTTACAATCAACTAGGGTTCAGTTAAATGTCTTAAAATACAAGCATAATTTAAAAAGTTGAGCACATTTTAGTCAAATTACCTGAATGCCATTTCTATTTCCACTGTAACTTAGATGTTTAATAACTTACAAGACACAGGAGGATAGGCAAGTCCTTTTCTTATCCTGGTAGAAAAAGAAATTATCCAAAATGTTTGCTAAACAAATAATAGCTACTTTCTCAGTTTCTCTCTTTTGCTCTTTTCTACAGCCAGCTCCATGAAAGATTTGTCTACATTTATCTTCCCTGTTTCCTTACCTGGCAGTCTCCCCTTAGTCTATTTCCATCAAGCTTTCATCCATCACTCTGCTCAAAAGCACTCTCTCCAAGGAGTCTCCATGAAAATCTGTGTAGAACAGTGGCCCAGACTTTGAGACGATGGCTAGAATGCAAAGCCAGACCCTTTGGGAATGAAATGCAGCTGTAGAGACTGATGCTGGAGCTGCAGAGTTGGGAGAACAGTTTACTTTTCATAGATAAGAAGCTGTTTGAACTTCTTATCATGTGCAGACATTCTATTTACAGTTGAAATGTAAATTAAAAGTGAATTACATTCCAGTAGCAAAACAGAGATTGGGAACAGCCTAGGGAAACAGGAAAGTGGGTCCCAGAACAACACTTAGGTCCTTTCTCGCCTTTGCCTGGTAGATGAGAAGTCACCACTGAGAAGCCAGTTGTGAGCACTGAATTCATAAAGTGACCATCTCATCTAGAACTTACTCTAATCCTTCTCCTGGTGCTTTTCTTCCCCCTTCTTCCAAAAGCCTGAGCTGTACCACAGAGCCTACACATGTGAACCTCTTGGTGGTTAGCAGTTGAGTGCATCTGGGGTGGGATGTAGAATCTGAAAGGCAGTGTGATGTAAGAGAAAAATCTCTGAACTGGAGTCATTAGTCCTGAGTTCTAGATCCAGTTCTGCTATGGAAAATCTATGTGCCTTTAGCCAAGTCATTTTTTTCTCTCTGGTCTTAAGACCAGATGAAGCCAAAGTTGGCAAGTAAACTTGTTTCAGTTATGATCCTATGGCTTCAAGGTGCTAAAACCAACAGTCATTAACCAAAGCAAAATAAAGAGAAGTAAAGAAAGATGACTGAAGAAAGAGTTGAACCAACGGGACTTAGGAAGGGTAGCTAGGGCAGCCTCCGGTATCTCAAGGTTATGAATGGGTCTTCAGGGGACTACCATTAGAGTTCTCAGCTCTAGCTACAACCTGCCCATAGCTGTAATGACAGGGCTCCTTCCTGTCTTTAATGTGTGTGTTTTGTAGGGGAGGAGTAATGTTATTTCTAACGATAAGAAAGAAAGTAGAAAAGAAAGAAAGGAGGGAGGAAGAAGAGAAAAGAGAAAACAGAAAAGGGATGGAACTTATATTCTTGAAACTTATTAGCTCTGGAGGCAATCTCTAAATTTACAAATTAGTATTCTAACAATATTTTGAGCAATCTCAGCATTGCAATGAACATATAACTTTCACATACGACTACTTTGAAAAAATAATAATTAGTCAAATATGTAAGTCTTGGTAGTATGTTTTGTTATGTAAGTCTTGGTAGTGTGTTTTATATCCATTCTTGCAAAAACTAATAACTTTTTATATTATTGAGTCAGGTCTTCTAAGAACCTCAGTAAGTGAATCCTATCTACTTAGAAACAATAAAACACAAATTTATAGGCATACCTCAGAGATAGTGCAAATTTGGTTCCGGACTACAGCAAAAAAGTGTATATCACAATAAAGTGAGTCAGACAAATTGTTTTATTTCCCAGTGCATATAAAAGTTACATTTACACTATACTGTAGTCAAGTGTGCAAAGGCAAGATGTCTAAAAAACAATGTGTGTACTTTAATTAAAAATACTTTATGGCTTAAAAAAATGCTGAAGATGATCTGAGCCTTCACAGACTCAATCTTTTTGCTAAAGGAGGGCTTTGCCTTGATGTTGATGGCTACTGACTGATCAGGATAGTGGCTGCTTAAGGTTGTGGTGGCTGTGGCAAATGCTTAGTGAAGTTTGCCACATGAATTGACTCTTTCATGAAAGAGTTCTCTGTAGCATATGGTGCTGTTTGATAGCGTTTTACCCGCAGTATAACTGTTTTCAAAATTGGAGTCAGTCTTCTCAAACCTTGATGCTGCTTTACCAACTAAGTTTATGGCATATTCTAAATCCTTTGTGGTCATTTCCACAATGTTCACAGCATCTTCACTAGGAGTAGATTTCATCTCAAGAAACCACTTTCTTTGCTCATGTATAAAACACAACCCCTCACACATTCAAGTCTTATCATGTGATTGTAGCAATTTAGTCACATATTCAGGCTCCACTTCTCATTCTAGTTCTCTCGCTATTTTTACCACATCTGCAGTGCCATCCCCCACTGAAATCTTGAACTTCTCAAAGTCACCCATGAGGGTAGGAATCAACTTCTTCCAAAGTTGATATTTTGATCTTCTCTCATGAATAATAAATGTTTTTAATGCCATCTAGAATGACAAATACTTTCCAGAAGGTTTTCAATTTATATTGCCCTGATCTGTCAGAGGAATCAATATGGAAGCTACAGACAAAATATATTTCTTACATAATAAGACTAGCAAATAAAAATTAGTCCTTGATCCATGAGCTACAGAGTGGATGTTGTGTTAACAGCTGTGAAAACAACATTAATCTCCTTGTACGTCTCCATTAGAGCTTTTGGGTGACCAGGTGCATTGCCAATGAATAGTAATATTTTAAAAGGAATCTTTTTCTGAGCATTAGGTTTCAACAGTTGGCTTAAAATATTGAGTGAACCATACTTTAAACAGATGAACTGTCATCCAGATTTTGTTCAGTTTACAGAACAGAGTCAGTAAGATTAGTAATTCATAACTGCCTTTGAATTTTCAGAGTGGTAAATGGGCACTGGCTTTAACTTCAAGTCACCAGCTACATTAGATCCTAATAAGAGTGTCAGCCTGTCCTTTGATGCTTTGAAGCCAGGCATTGACTTCTCCTCTCTAGGTATGAAAGTCCTAGCTAGATAGTGTGGCCACCTTCATGAGTGATCTTAGCTAGATCTGGATAACTTGCTGCATCTTCTTCATCAGCACTTGCTGCTTCACCTTGCACTTTTATGTTATAGAGATGGCCTATTCTTTTAAACTTCATGAAGCAACCTCTGCTGGCTTCCAACTTTTCTTCTGCAGCTTCTTCACCTCTCTCAGCCTTCATGGAATCGAAGAGAGTTAGGCCCTTGCTCTGGATTAGGCTTTGGCTTAAGGAATGTTGTGGCTGTTTTGACCTTCTATTCAGACCACTAAAACTTTCTTCATATCAGTCATAAGGTTGTTTCTGTTTCCTGTCATTTATATGTTCACTGAATCCACGAATGATGATTTTTTTAAAAAACATTAATTTCCGGCCGGATGCAGTGGCTCGCGCCTGTAATCCCAGCACTTTGGGAGGCTGAGGCAGGCGGATCACCCAAAGTCAGGATTCGAGACCAGCCTGACCAATACGGTGAAACCCTGTCTCTACTGAAAACACGAAAATTATCCAGGTGTGGTGGCAGGCACTTGCAGGAGGCTGAGACAGGAGACTTGCTTGAACCCAGGAGGTGGAGGTTGCAGTGAGCCAAGATCGCGCCACTGCACTCCAGCCTGGGCAACAAAGTGAGACTCTGTCTCAAAAAAAAAAAAAAAGAAAAAGAAAAAAGAAAAAAATTAATTTCCTCAAGAATATTTTCTTTGCGTTTACAACTTGGCTCACTGCGTAGCTTTTGACATGCCTTCCTCACTAAGCTTAAACACTTCTAGCTTTTGATTTAGGATGAAAGAGATGCAACTCTTCCTTTCACTTGAACACTTAGAGGCCATTATAGGAATATTGACTGGCCTAATTTCAGTGTTGTTGTGTTTGAGATATTGTGAGAATTACCAAAACACAAATGAAGTGAGCACCTGCTGTTAGAAAAATGGTGCCAATAGACTTGCTGCCTACAGGATTGCCACAAACTTCCATTTGTAAGCAATGCAGTATCTGCAAAGTGCAATAAAGGGAAGCAGTAAAATGAGGTCTGCCTGCATTTAAATTGCTTTTTACTTCACACTTACTTGAGAAAAGTTCCTCACAGGCAATTTTCCCTTTAAAAAAATCTTAATTTAACTCAAGTACTGGTTTTAAACTTTATACTTCATTGCAGAATTATTAAGCCATATTTTCTAACTTAGCTTTTCAGATTGCATATATCTACTATGACCACATTATTTTGTTCTCTTTCTTGTGCTCCAATAAAAAGTGTATACTCTTACATAGATGTGTATCAACTTTTAATTAACATGTAATTAGGAGAAAAAGTTCTCATGTTAATATTCTGATATTTATTGAAATATATAAAAATTTCTTTTAATCCTACTATACACATCTTTTTAAATGTTACAACTACTGTTTTATTACATAATATTAACTCTCCTCTTTTAAGTATCTTATGAACTCATGACCTTTCACTGGCTTAAGCTCTTCTAATTAAACATAATTATGATTCTGGTCTTTGAGTCTCACTAGTGGGAGCCCATCGCCCTGACATCTTGACAGCATCCCATTTTCTGTTACTACTAAGTCCAGGCCCATAGTGATTTTTCCTGAGCCGTGGAATCAGTTGTCCTCCAAGAAGTACTGGTTCCTTTTCCTGGAAAATAATCTTGGAGATGCAATTCTGGTTACTGTGCATGGGCACAAGAGTCACAAAGTGGGAACAGTCATGCTTTTTGAGGTTGTGTGTTTGCACTGGCTTATCTTTTCTTTTTCATTTCAAAAAGTTATGTAGCCACGTCCCACTTGACTCCAGGTTTTGTCTATCTCCACAACTTCATACTACGCAGACACCAGGCTGCTGCTCAGCTCTGATGTGACTCTGGATGGGCGGCCAGCACTCTACTTTGTGTCTTTAATCAGCAAACACAGATAGGCTCCATGCCAGTAGTGCCAGTGGGGGACTCAATGGGCCACAGCTACAGCAAAAAGTGAGCCACGAAACCAAATCATGCCTAAGATGGGGATACATGCAGAATGGAGACATGCACTGGGCCCAGCACAGCACCAAGGATGAGAGACCCTCCTCTGGTTGGGTGGGCCAGGAAGGATTTGCCAGTTCAGCCTGAGATGGTTGGAGGAAGAAAAGCCATGCTAGTGTAGGAACACATACTCAAATGCACAATGCATGAAGGAGCATGGAATATTCAGGGGACTGTGCACAGCCCCGTGTGGCTGTTACTTAGAGTGTGTGTTGGGAGTGGAGGAGATAAGGGTGAGGAGGTAGAGAGGTCACCAATCATGGAGGGTGTGAATGACCAGCTAAGAAGTGTGACTGATGTTCCTGAAGTCATTCTGGTATTACCAGAGGGCTTTAAGTAGGGGCGATATAGAGTCAGATTTTTATTTTTATTTTATTTTATTTTAAATTCGAGATGGAGTCTCACTCTGTCACCCCAACTGGAGTACAGGGGTGCCATCTTGGCTCAGTGCAACCTCTGCCTCCCCGGTTCAAGCAATTCTCCTGTCTCTACCTCCCAAGTAACTAGGGTTACAGGTGCCTGCCACCATGCCTAGCTAATTTTGTATTTTTAGTAGAAATGGGGTTTCACGTAGGCCAGGCTGGTCTCGAACTCCAGACCTCAATGATCCACCCATCTTGTACCTCCCAAAGTGCTGGGATTACAGACCTGAGCCACTGTGTCCGGCCAGATTTGCATTTTTAATGGATCTTTCTGGCAGCCATGTAGAAGAATGCCTCAAGTATATACACTATTGCACATTACACAGATTCTTTTCAGTTTCCTCTTCTCCATTTTCTGATGCTGAGGGTATGTTATTCCAAATAATACCACTTGACAATCATATATTCTTTTATTTCCTTTCTGAAATTGAAGGGAAATTGACTGGCTTAGGCCTTTCCTTTCTGGACCTGGCCTTTTAAAACTCCAGAGCCCCAAAGCCAAGGCAAAGTTTATGTAGTGGAGTGAAGGACTTACTTATCTTCTGTCAACATTTATTATTTTGATAATTAATTAATGCCTCACATGGTCCTAGAAAAAAATTATAGTAAGTTTCCAAAATGTGCAACAACAACATTCAGAATGGTCATGCTACACAGCAGTTGTGATGGTTAATTGTACTTGTAGACTTGACTGGGTTAAGTAATATGCACGTAGCTGGTAAATAATTATTTCTAGATGTGTATGTAGGGAAGGGATTGGCATTTGAATCTGTAGACAGAATAAAAAAGATATGCCCTCACCAATGTAGATGAGCATCATCCAATCCCTTGAGGGTTGGATTAAAACAAAAAAGAAGAGGAAAGGTGAATTCACTCTCTTCTGGAGCTGGGAAATCCATCTTCTCCTGCCCTTAGGCCCTGATACTACTAGTTCTTGAGCCTTCATATTTGGAGGCTGACACCAGCAGCCCGCTAGGTTCTCAGACTTTTGGACTCAAATGGAATTATACCACCTGCTTTTCTGGTTCTTGAGCTTGCAGATGGCAGATCATGGGACTTCTTGGCCTCCATAATCATGTGAGCCAATTTCCATGATTAGTCTCCTTTTATAGGCTGGGCGCGGTGGCTCACGTCTGTAATCCCAGCACTTTGGGAGGCCGAGGCAGATGGATCACCTGAGGTCAGGAGTTCGAGACCAGCTTGATCAACATGGTGAAACCCCCATCTCTACTAAAAATACAAAAATTAGCCAGGCATGGTGGCATGTGCCTGTAATCCCAGCTTCTAGGGTGGCTGAGGCAGGAGAATTGCCTGAACCCAGGAGGCGGAGGTTGCAGTGAGCTGAAATTGCACCACAGAATTCCAGCCTGGGTGACAGAGTGAGACTCTGTCCAAAAAATAAAATAAAATAAGTATCCTTTTATGTATCTATATATATATCTGACTGATTCTGCTTCTCTGGAGAGCCCTGACTGCTAGAGCAGTCTCTAAAAGAGCTTATTTCAAACCCCACAGATATCTTCCTGAACATACAGGTGAGAATACAAACCCATGCTCTCACTAAAACCTCAGAATGATAGACAACCTATTAACAAATAAGCCTAGATTAAGGAATGCAGTCCATACTTTGTTACATGGAAGGCTCAGGCTTTGATTGATGAAACAAAGACCACATAAAAAGTACAGAAAAACACTTAGGTCCTGTATTAGTTTTCTAGCCCTGCTATAGCAAAGTAACACAAACTGGGTGACTTTCAATAACAGAAATTTGTCTCCTTACAGTTCTGGGTTCTAGAAGTCTGAAATCAAAGTGTATACTGGGCCATGTACTCCCTGTGGGGTCTAGAGGAGAATAATCTGTGCCATGCCTTTCTCTTAGGTTTTGTTGCTGCTGGCTATCTTTAACATTCCTTGGCTTATAGACACATTGTTCCAATCTCTGCCTCCATCTTCACAAAGCCTTCTCCCTAGTGTGTCTCAGTGTCTGTACCTCTTCTCTTCTTATAACAATACCGGTTAGAATGGATTAAGGGCCTACTTATTCCAATAAGACCTCATGTTAACTGTAAGTACATTTTCAATGGCCCTATTTCCAAATAAGGTCACATTCTGAAATTCAGGAAGGACATGAATTTTGGGGAGACACTATCTAAACCAGTACAGGTTCTATCTCTTGGCCTGCTCCCATGATTCAAGATCAGTGAGAAAACAAGGTACCACCAACTAAGTAGCTTAAAACAACATAGGTCTAATGGTCAAAAGTCTGGATGGGCTCAACAGAGTTTTCTGTTTAGCGTCTCACAAGACCAAAATCAAGGTTTAGGCTGGGCTCTCATCAGGAGGCTCTGGGCAAGAAGATGCTTCCAGGTCATCTAGGTTGCTGGTGAATACTACAGATTAGTAAAAAGGAATTATCCTGGCATTAGAAAGGAAGAATATACTTGGCTTGGCTTGGATGCTACCAAAAACAGTGAAAGCAAGAATATATATATAGGATAAATTATTTGGGGGAAAATCTGAGAGAATGGAAGGGAGTCCCCTGGGAAAGTGATAAAAGGAAGAAAGGCTGAGAGTGACTGGACTTAATTCCATCAGGACCTTCAAAGGAGCCGATAGAGTGTCTCTCCCATTTGTCTACCCAAGGACCCACAGGCAGCAGTCTTTATCCATTGGCTCTGATGGGGCTGCTGCCCAGGACACTAAATCCTCCACATACTTCCAGATTGTGATGGTTCTTATGTGCTGGAGAGAGGGCTGCAGTCCATGATGACAAAGACATCCAAAAATAGAAAGTAAAGGATGCGCAGGGCATATTTGGAGCAAGACACTCATGGTGTGAGGTAAGTCAAAGCCCATGCTAAGTTGTTTGCCTCAGTCACTGCTGGAATCAGAAGCAAGACTAAGAGAATGGGAGTTTGGCACCAGACCTGGTACAATACCTCTGAAAACTATCTACTGAAATGCAGCAAAATGCTTCTCATCCTCACAAATATGAGAGAAGCCAAGTTCAGAAAGCAAAAAGACAAAATAAGAAAACAGTTGGATTAGGAAAGATTACAAGAAATCTAAAATTGAAATTCAGGCAATTGAAATCCACACTGAAAGCCGCAGAGACCAGTGCAGATATTTTAGACAACAGAGATGTAAAAGAGAGCTCAGGAGACATATCCAGAGTGTAGAGAAAAAGAACACAGAAATAAAAATGAGGCTGGGCACAGTGACTCACACCTGTAATCTCAACGTTTTGGGAGGCCAAGGAGGGTGGATCACTTGAGGTCAGGAATCCCAGACCAGCCTGGCCAACATAATGAAACCCTGCCTCTACTAAAAATACAAAAAATTAGCCGGGTGTGGTGGCATGCACCTGTAACCCCAGCTACTCTGGAGGCTGATGCTAGGAGAATTGCTTGAACCCAGAAGGTGGAGGTTGCAGTGAGCTGAGTTGGCACCACTGCACTCCAGCCTGTGCAACAGAGCGAGACTCCATCTCAAAAAAAAATAAAAATAATAAATAAATAAATAAAGATGAGAATTACAATGGACAGAGTTCAGCTCTCAAGTCTCTGGCTAGCATGACAGGGAATGTACTTGGTGTATTGGAATCAAGAGGAAGGAGCATCCCAGTCTCTGATGACCAAGAGTTTTCTGAATTCAGGTGCTGTATTAGTTATCTATTGCTGCATAATGAATAACTACAAACTTAGCAGCCTAGAACAACACACATTTATTATCTCACGGTTTGTGTGAGTCAAGAGTTCAGGCATAGCTTCTCAGGGTCCTATGCTTCTTGGCTTCCCACCAGGCTGCAATCAAGATGTTGGCTGGCATTGTGGAAAACTGTATGGAGGTTTCTCAGAAAACTAAAACTACCAAATGATCCAACAATCTCACTACTGAGTATTTTCCAAAGGTAACGAAATCAGTATATTAAAGGCATACTTGCACCCCCATAGCATTATTCACAATAACTAAGATATGGAATCAACATAAATGTCCATCAACAGATGAATGGATTTTTAAAATTTGGTATATACACACAATAGAATACTACTCAACCACAAAAAATGAAATCCTGTGCTGGGCATGGTGGCTTATGCCTGTAATCCCAGCACTTTGGGAAGCTGAGGTTAGAGGAGTGCATGGGAGTTCAAGACCAGCCTGGGCAACATAGTGAGACCCTGTCTCTAGGAAAAATACAAAAAGCAACTGGGCATGGTGGCACACACCTGTAATTCTAGCTACTCAAGGAGGCTGAGACAGGAGGATCACTTGAGCCCAGTAGTTTGAGGCTGCAGTGAGCTATGATCATGTCATCATACTCCAGCCTAGGTGACAGAGACCTTGTCTCAAAAAAATATGAAATAAAATCTTGTCATTCATGGCAACATGGATGGAGCTGGAGGATGTTATGTTAAGCAAAATAAGTCTGACACAGAAAGATAAATACTGAACGTTTTCATACATATGTAGGAGCTAAATAAAAACCAAACTCATGGAAGTAGAGAGTAGCATCACGGGTATTAGAGGCTGGAAAGGGTAGAAGGGAGGGGAGATGAGGAGAGGGCTAACTGATACAAAGTTACAGCTAAATAGAAAGAACGAGTTTTAGTGTTCTGTAGCACTGTGGCATGAATATGGTTAACTATAATTTATTGTGTATTTTCAGAAAACTAGAAGAGTGAATTTTGAATGTTCACAACACAAAGAAATGGTAAATGTTTGAGGTAATGGATATGCCAATTACCCTGATTTTGTAATTACACATTGTATACATACGTGAAAATATTATTCTACATTCTATAAATATATATGGTTTCTATGCATCAACAAAAAGAAAAAGAAAACAACTTGGGAGAAAAAAGACGGTGGCTGGGGCTGCAATTTCATCTCAAGGCTTGACTGGGTAAGGATGTTCTTCCACAATTATGTGGTTATTGGCAGAATTCAGTTTCTTGTGTTCTATTGACCGAGGGCTTAATTTCCTTCTGACTGTTGGCTAGAAGTTTCTCATAGTTCTTTGCTATGTGGGCCTGCCTCCTCATATAACAGCTCACTGGATAGCAATTTGTTTCATTAAAGCCAGCAAGAGACAGTCTGCTAGCAAGTTAGAAATTACAATCTTATGTAACATAATCACAGAAGTGATGTTCCATTATGCCTGCTATGTTCTATTGGTTAGAATTAACTTAGAGCCCCCACTCCATCAACACTCAAGGGAGGGAACCACACAGGATGTGAAAATTAGGAGGCAGAGATAACTAGGGACCATCTTGAAGCCCACACAGCACAGGAGCAGAGGAAGGGTATTCCAGAGATAGAGCAGTCTGTACAAAGATATGAAAGCTTGGGATAGAATGTCACATTTAGGGGCTCGCCAGGGGTTAGCATAGCTGGAGAATAGACTACAAAGTAGAGATTAGTAAAATCTGAACTAAGCAGGGACCACATCTTTGTGGGCTTTTTATGCCAAGCAAGGCTCTAGATTATGTTACTAGATCATGTGTTGGCTGGAATATATTGGTGATCAGAACATTTCATGGGTTGTAGGTTGCTAAATGTAGGACCACCACTAGTTTCATTGTCTTTGTATGAATAAGAAAGGAATCCTTTCCTCCAAGTTAGCAGGACCCTGCTGCAGGACATATAACATGTAAAGTGGAGGAGAAGTGAGGTTTCAGCCCCCTTCATCCTTCCACTGATGAGTGCACAAGTAGAGTGCAGAGCAAACAACCTTGCAGGTGTCAATTGAAAGAGTGCAGTATTTTTTTTTTTTTTTTTTCAGAGAGAAAAGATATGGGCCTGATTAATGAGGCCAGTGACTGCGACGATAGAAGAAGGGAGCAACAAAAGTGATTTTTTTTTTTTTAAAAGCAAGAATCACACAGACTCAGCAATGGCTAGGTATGAGGGATGAGAGAAGGGAAGAGCACTAGGATGATTTTTTTTTTTTTTTTTTTTTTTTTTTTTTGAGACGGAGTCTCGCTCTGTCACCCAGGCTGGAGTGCAGTGGCCGGATTTCAGCTCACTGCAAGCTCCGCCTCCCGGGTTCACGCCATTCTCCTGCCTCAGCCTCTGGAGTAGCTGGGACTACAGGCGTCCGCCACCTCGCCCGGCTAGTTTTTTGTATTTTTTTTAGTAGAGACGGGGTTTCACCGGGTTAGCCAGGATGGTCTCGATCTCCTACCCTTGTGATCCGCCCGTCTCGGCCTCCCAAAGTGCTGGGATTACAGGCTTGAGCCACCGCGCCCGGCCCCTAGGATGATTTTTTACATCTCTGGCTTGGACAACCTATTGAAATGTGACATTGCTAATTAAGATAAGGCAATATGTTAGAAGAAGGACATTGGGGACAAAGGAGCTGTATCAGTGAAAGTCACAGCAGGAAACAGATGGTATGTTCCAATTAGGATTGTTTGTAGAGAGTTTATTAAAGGAACTATCTCTTATAGAGAAAATTATTAAAGGTATGGGCAAGATGTGGGAAAATCACAAGAAACAATGCAGCACCCTGGGGCTAGTAGCAGTGGGGCTGGAACCACCCTTAGGCTTAAAGAGGGGAGAAAAGGGGAAGGAATGATTGTCATAGTGGGAAGGATAATTGGATGGTGAGGGTGACCATCGAGAGGAGGAGGGGCACTTGATGGAGGCATCCAGCCTCCATTCCTCTGAAATGACACAGTAGGGAGGAAGCTGTTAGAATAAATACCCTGACTTCACTCTCCTTCTCACCTCCAATCTGTAAGGGTAACCCCAAATGGAAGAATAGAGAACAAAGAACTCCTATTGGTATAGTCCTCCCAGGGAAGAACCCAGAGAATGATATATATGAATTAAGCAAAAATGGCCAAAATATCATTTTATTATTTTAAAAATATATGTAGTGTTTGGAATGATGTCCCTTTTTTCATTCCTATTATTTGTAATTTTTGTGTTTTTTCTTTTATCAGTCTTGCTACCATGTCAATTCTAACATCAATTCTATTAACATATCAAAAAAGTCTTATTTTGTTGAATTTGTTTTCTATTTTCATTTGATTTTTTAAAATTTCATGGAATTCTGCTATTTTCTTTATCTTTTTATTTGCCTTTAAAAAGTTTGATTTACTTTCTTTTTCTTTTTTTTTTTTTTTTTTTTGAGACGGAGTCTGGCTCTGTTGCCCAGGCTGGAGTGCAGTGGCCCGATCTCAGCTCACTGCAAGCCCCGCCTCCCGGGTTCACGCCATTCTCCTGCCTCAGCCTCCTGAGTAGCTGGGACTACAGGTGCCCGCCACCACGCCCGGCTAATTTTTTTTGTATTTTTAGTAGAGACGGGGTTTCACCGTGTTAGCCAGGATGGTCTCGATCTCCTGACCTCGTGATCCGCCCATCTCGGCCTCCCAAAGTGCTGGGATTACAGGCTTGAGCCACAGCGCCCGGCTGATTTACTTTCTTTTTCTAGCTTATTTAGAGGAAAGTTAAAAAATAACATTTCAGATGTACTTTTTCCTCTAAATATGCATTTAAGGCCAGAAATTTTCCTATATGAACTATGCTTAGAGTACGTACTTTGAATAATTTTGATTATTTTGTATTGAGATTTACTTTGTACCCAAAATATGGCCAGTTTTGGTGAATGTTCCATGTACACTTGAAAGATTTTGTATTTTGATGTTGTTGGATTCTATACACATCAACTGGGTCACATTTCTCAGTTAAGTTTTTCAGAATGTTTATCTCTACTATATATCTGTTTTAGATTATATTATTGGTTATTGAGAGAGGTGAATTTTAGTCTCCTACTTTAATTGTGTTTTTTTCTATTTCTTCTTCTATTTTATCAATTTTTGTTTTACATATTTAGAAATTATATTATTTGGTGCATATAGACTGAAAATTGTTATATCTTCCTGGTAAATTGATTGCTTCCTAATTATGAAATATTCCTTTTCTCTGGTGACTTTTCCTGCCTTAAAGCCTACTTTGCCATTAATGTCTATATCAGTTTCCCTTTTTCACTGTTTTCTTAATATCTTTTCCCACAATTTTGCTTTTAAAGTTTGTGTCCTTAACAAGTTGTTTACTTGTAATAGCATATAAGTGAATTTTTCTAATTTTTCTAATTTTCTAATTCAGTTTGATTGTCTATTTATTGGCATGATTACATTATTTATATTTAACATAGTTACAGAGATAAATGTGTTTATATATACTATCTTTTTTCTTTATATGGTTAACTTTTTTCTATCTGATATATTTCTTTTCCTTCTCTTTTCTGGGGGGAGAAGGGTTTAATTTTATATGTACTTTATATAAACATCTAATATATATAATATTCAATATTTAATTATATAAATATACATATTAGATGTTTATATATAGTATATCTAATATTATATATTAGATATTTATATATGATATCTAATATTATATATTAGATGTTTTATAATCTATTCAAATGTACCATATATTATTTAATTATATAATTTTTATATAATTTAATATATAGTATATGTACATATACTATATATTAAAAAATATATGAATGTACCATACATTAATTATTTAGTTATTATTTATAGTAATTATATAATTACTACATAGTTACCATACATTACTATATATTATTTACTATACATTATTTATTTTAATTGTATTATTATATATTAATTATATTATATTAATACTAATTATTAATTACTAAATATTATTTAATTTTATAATTATTATATAAATATATATATCTTAACTTGTTAGCCATACAATATTTTACCCTTTTAGTTGTCACCCTAATAATTATGTGTATTCTTAGGTATTTGCTGTCCAGTATAATTACTTTTATTATTCCCCTGATAATACCAATGCCTTAGAACAATTTCACTTCTTTTGTCATCTGCATGCCTTTTATCTTATGTTTGGCATGCATCTTAATTCTATATGTATTTTAAATTGCATAAGAAACTGTTATTATTGCTTTGTACAGGCAATAGTCAGTCACTTATGTTTCCTTATATGTTCCTTTATTCCCTCCTGCATTTCTACATTTCCATCTAGCATCACTTTTCTTCTGCCTAAACAACTCCCTTTAGTGTTTCTTTTAGTGAAGTTACTTGGCAATAGAGTTGCTCAATGTGTTTTGCAAAATATCTTATCAAAATATTTTATCTTTATTTTTGAAAAATATACTTCTTGGTATAAAATTCTAAGTTGACAGTTATTTTATTTCAACACTTTAAGTATTGTTTTCTTATAACCTACCTTCTATTGTTTCTATTGAGAATTTGACTTCAGTTTTATTGCTACTCGCTTAAATTATTTTCTCTGCTTGTTCTCAAAATTATCTGTCTTTGATTTTCAGAAGTTTTACTATGATATATATTTAGGTATGGTTTTGTTTGTATTTAATGTATTTGTCATTCACAGAGCTTCTTGAATCTGAGGGTTGAAGTCTTTTTCTTAGTTCTGGATGGTTCTTGACCACTATTTTTCAAATATTTCTTCTGCCCCATTCTGTTTTCTTGTATGTCTCCAGTTATATATGGATTTTTCACTGTGTACTTCATGACTCTTACACTCCTTTGTTCTTTTCATTTTTTTATCTCTCTGTGCTTTCATTCAGATAGTTTCTATTGAGCTGTCTTCTAATTTACAAATAATTTCTTCTGTTGTGTCTAATCTGCTTGTTAAATCTATTCTTTTCAGTTATTAATTTTGAATATTTTTCTACTGCAGAATTTCAACTAGATTCTTTTTATTAAATTTAAATTATCTGGTGAAATTTTCCTCCATTGTTTCCTCCACCTTCTCCTGTATATCTTGGATATGTTAATCTTTTTAAAAAACTCATTTTAAGCCCTTATCTGCTAACCTCAATATTTGAATCACTTGTAGGTCCTTTTATTTTTAATTTTTATATTTTATATTTATATTCCCTTATACATTTCTCTATTTCCATCTAGCATAATTTTTCTTTCTTTTTTTTTTTCTTTTTTTTTGGGACAGGGTCTCACTTTGTCACCCAGGCTGGAAAGCAGTGGCACAATCACAGCCCACTGTAGCCTTGACCTCCCAAACTCAAGAAATCCTTCCACCTCAGCCTCCCAGGTAGCTACGACCACAGGAACACATCACCAACCCTGTTTTTTGTTTGTTTGTTTGTTTTAGTTTAGTTTAGTTTTGTTTTTTGGTAAAGACAGGGTCTCATTATGTTACCTAGTCTGGGAGTTGGCTGATCACTTTATTCTCATGAGGAATTGTGTTAAGTCAAATGTGATTGCAGCTTCAGAAAGGCTCCATCTGCCTCTGGTTAATCCATGTTCTTAGGGTAGAGTTTTTTAGTGATTCTAAGAGCCTAGCATATTCACCTGGGCCCCTTCTCTTGGAGGTTCCTGAACTACCTTGTTTCCTCAACTAGTCATGCTTGCTAAATATGCTTCTCCACTGTCCAGATGCTTTTCCCCCAACACTCCCACTCCCCAACCGTGCGCCCCCCGCCTCCCCACTTGCCTTCTTTCCTGTGAAGCTTCAGGACTCAGCAAATGTCTTAAAGGGAACCTTGTCCACGTATCTGGCTTAGGATTTTTTTTCTTTTCTTCTCATTAAAATCTTGTTTCTTCCAATCTCTAATTTCTCTTCTTCAACTCCAGAAGATTTCTAGAGTTTCCACTGGTTTCTCTGCTTCCCACTAATGATCCTCTACCTAACCAGAATCTTAGCCTCCTTCCTCTGCACTAGGAATCCGCAAATGCTTCTAGGGAAAAATGTGACTGCAAAGCATCATCTAATCAATCCATGATTTCTCTTCTCTGTGTAAAATATTGGTGCTTCTAGTCCTGGTTAATTCAACAACTCCCCAGTGCCTTTAAATTTTTTTTTTTTTTTGAGACAGTCTTGCTGTGTGGCCCAGGCTGGAGTGCAGTGGTGTGATCTGGGCTCACTGCAAGCTCCGCCTCCTGGGTTCACACCATTCTCCTGCCTCAGCCTCCCGAGTAGCTGGGACTACAGGTGCCCGCCACCACGCCTGGCTAATTGTTTTGTATTTTTAGTAGAGATGGGGTTTCACCATATTAGCCAGGATGGTCTCGATCTCCTGACCTCGTGATCCACCCACCTCGGCCTCCCAAAGTGCTAGAATTACAGGCATAAGCCACCGTGCCTGGTCAGTGCCTTTAAATTAAAAAAAAAAAAAAAATCTTACCTGGCTTTTCAAATTGGTCTCAAGATCTTTTTTATTTTTTCTACCATACCACATGTAGTAGTCCACTACACATAAGTGAAGCCCCTCATGTGGTATTTTTAACATTGAAATTAAAAGTGGGTCAATATCTTCCCAGTTGTAGAAGCTGTAAGACATAAAACCTGAGTGCTACCAGTAGCCATGTTTAGCACTGCTGGAGAAATTTCACCACGATAAGAAACAATGAAGCTAACACACAAAGAGATGCATTTATGAGAGATGGAAAACATGTCCTGATAGCATTTAAAGTCCTGGAGTCCTAGTTTCAGTTTTTGTTAAGGCCCATTTTTACTTTTTTTTTTTAAATAGGGTCTTGTTCTTTCATTCAGGCTGGAGTGCAGTGGCATGATCATAGCTTACTGCAGTCTCCAACTTCTGGGCTCAAGAAATCCTCCCATTTCAGCCTCTTGAGCAACTGGGAATACAGGTGTGTGCTAGCATGCCTGACTACTTTTTAAATTTTCTGTAGAGATGGGAGTCTCACTATATTGCCCAGACTCGTCTTGAACTCCTGACTTCAGGTAGTCCTCCTGCCTCAGCCCTTTAAAGTGCTGGGTTACAGAGTACATGAGCCACCATTCCAGTCTCTTCTTATAGTTGGGATATTCTTTTATGTCTTGTATTTGCGAGTTAACACATTTAGCTTCTTCATAAACTAGTTTTGGTTTGGTGTATGTTATTTTAAAAACTGGCAGTCCTGATTAATATAGAAATATGTTACTTGGAATTGGAGTGTTATAAATGACAGATTATAAAATATGATGAGATGGGGGAACGAGGAATGTGAGCATTCCCTGATCTGTGGCCAGGTTGTCCCTGTTATGCAGTGTTGTGGTGGACAGACTCTAAGATTGTCCCTATGCTGCTCACCTCCTGGTGGTCAGACCCTGTGTGTGTACCCTTGAGTGGGAATGACCTCTGACTTTAATCAATAGAGAATATGGCAAAGATGATGCGCTATCACTCTCATGATTACATTATCTGAGACTCCATCTTGCCAGAATTTCACTCTCTTTCTCCCATGCTGGCTTTGAAGAACTAAATCACTATGTTATGAGAGGGCCTCTGAAGAGGGTCATGTGTCAGGGAACTGCAGGCAGCCTCTGGGAGTTTAGGATGGCCTCCAGTCAACAGCCAGCAAGAAGCTGACTCTCAATCTTACAGCAACAAGGAAATGAATTCTCTCAACACCTTAGAAGTGGATTCATCACCATTTGAGCCTCCGGATGAGAACCAAGCTCTGACAGACATCTTGATTGCAGCTTTGCAGAGCGCCTGGTTAAAGCATGCTCAGACTCTTGGCCGGTAGAAACTGTGAGATAATAAATTTGTGTTGTTTTAAGCTGGTGTATTTGTGATAATTTGCTACTCAGCAATTGAAAAGTAATACAATTAATTAAACAGTTGAGGGCCAGGAGAAGATAATGGAATGCACTTGTCATTGGAAGGGGGGACTTCTTTCCAACTCCTAATGTTTCTTTTCATGCAGAGAGAGCTCCTCCAACTGTAAGACATTTGCTTTCCCCCAACCTCATTCACCAAGGAGATGTGAGTTGGAGGAAGACCTATGTTATTGGTGAATTTTGAGAGAAAAGCTGGGCGAGTATGTCCTCATCCTTCCTTTTCCCTTCTTCCTGGAATCAGGCTGCCCCATAGTTGGCACATGCTCTTCCTGGTGTTTCCAGTGGCACATCCCTATGGAATTGCTTATGCCCCCACTTCCCAGCAGGGCCCATTTTTCTGCACCCATGCCAGCATTCAGTATTAATGCACACCTTGGCCTTTCCATTTTGTAGTCAACATCTAGATCTTGCTCTCTTAAGTGTTATAGTTTGTTGTGTTTTTCACACATTTATTAGCACTTGAATAGCACTTGAAATGATTTTGCTATTTTCTATTACCATCTTTTGACAATTTTAGAATGTGTATATTTTACTGAGTGACTTGGTTGAGCTTTTTTACATATTAAGAAAGGAACTCTTTCTCCTATATATTCTGGCTACTTTTACATTTAATACAGAAGTTTAGCATTTTATACAGTTAAATCTTACATGTTTATCCTTCTCCTTTTTCTCTTCTATCCCTTTTCTCTTTCTCCTCCTCCTCCCACTTCTTCTCCTTCTTTTTCACTTTTGTGCTTAAGTTTTGTGATTAAGAGATTAGTTAAATATCCACTGTACTTTCTTATTGTTTCATTATTCATATTTAACTCTTTAATTCAACTAGAATTTAGTTTACTATATATTATAAAGCGAGTAGCTATTTTTGTAAATAATTCATTGTTCAAACACCAGCATTTATTTGTGAAACTATGTGCTACAGGTTTGTTTGGAGCCCATTTTTCTGTTCTATTAGATTATGATGATTTTCTATAGTCAAGTGATAAAACCTATTTAACAAACTTTCAATTGCACAGCCTTAATTTCAAAGGTAAAGAGAACTAACATGTGCTGAGTTTTTCTGTGGTTTCAGGCTACTTTACACAAGAGAGATTTCTGAGGTGAAGTCACTGTGATAGGCACATGACAGGCAAGTGACAGGGTGATGTCCTAACACTGTGTAACTCCACATTACCTACATATTCCTGCCTCTCTGCACAGACCGAGGATCTCATAGAATTAACTCCAGCCAAATTCTAGTTACCTCACTTATCAGACCAACAAAGTAGCATTGTCTCCACATTTTATTTTTTTAAAAAAGAGTCATGCCACCCTAAAGCCAGTGAAATTGTGGTTGAGAGGGTGGGAGATGGGGTAAGAGGGATAAATGTTGGGTGATGGTGGAGGAGAGGAAGCCCTATAAACACTACACATCTCTCATTACTCAAAGCAAGCATCCTAACCCTGCAGGCTTTTGGGAAAGCCCACTCACTAGCTTGGGATATCATTAGTAGAAAAATATATGATTCCCAAAGCAAAGGGTCCTCTGCAGTCTCTCTTTTCTTGGCATACATTTACTCCAGCCTGTAGACTTTTCTCTTAGTCATAATAATTCCCGTGAATTTATCCATCCCTTATCTACTAGGGGAAATTTCCCAAAGGCTCTGAGTCACTTCAGTCTAGAACTGACCTCTGAAAACACCCCGGAGCCTCCAAGCTGCCTAGAAGAGCCCACTGGGAGGCCAGCCTCCTAGAGATAACAAAGTCCTCAGAGACAGGCAGATAATGACTGAACTCCAGGATCCCTGCAGACATGGCTGGAGCTGTCTCTGCTTCCGAGATCCAGAGGCTTCTTTTTGCAGTTGTCCCAAACTTTCTGGGAGTAATTAATACCAAAAGAAACCTCAGTAGACTAGTTAGTCAAAGTTTCAGAAAGTGGCCCTTTAGGGTGGCTCCATTCTGGGCTGAGGAAGCACAGGCTTCCCTCCTGCACTGTCACATTTATCTCTGCTATTTCCCATGTTACTTCCTCTGAATACTACACTGTGGGAAACACAGAGCATGCTGTGTGAGGAGTCAGGGTAGGAAATCTGGGATCTTCTTTTGGAAATCCCACAGTATTTCCATGTTGCCATGTGTTTTGATAGTGAGAGCTGATTTTCAAAATGCATTTCCTGTTTATTAGCTTTAACCCCAGTAATGGACTCATGAAGTATACACCACATTCAGCTATTTACCAGTGTGGAGGCTGAAACTGGGATACAAATTTTGCACATAGATCTTTATGTACTATGTCTTTAAGTTCTGTGGGATAGACTCCCCTAAGTGTGATTGCTGTATCAAAATGTATGCCTGTCTCTGCATCCAACAAGCATATATGAAAAAAAAAACTCAACATCACCAATCATTAGAGAAATGCAAATCGAAACTACAGTGAGATTCCACCTCACACCAGTCAGAAAGGCTGTTATTAAAAAGCCAAAAAATAACAGTGGTTGGCATAATGTGGAGAAAAAAAGAATGCTTTACATGGGTGGGAATGTAAATTAGTTCAACCATTGTGGAAGACAGTGTGGCAATTTCTCAAAGACGTACAGGCAGAAATGCCATTTGACCCAGCAATCCCATTACTGGGTATATATAAATTATTCTATTATAAAGACCCATGCATGCATATGTTCACTGCAGCAATATTCACAATAGCAAAGACATGGAATCAATTGAAATGCCCATCAATGATAGACTGGATTAAAAAAGGTGGTACATATACACCATGGAATACTATGCAGCCATAAAAAAGAATGATACTATGTCCTCTGCAAGGACATAGATGGAGCTGGAGGCCGTTATCCTTAGCAAATTAATGCAGGAACAGAAAACCAAATGCCACGTGCTTTCACTTATAAGTAGGAGCTAAATAATGAGAACACATGTACACAAAAAGGGGAACAATGCACACTGGGGCCTACCAGAGGGCAGAGGGTGAGAGGAGGGAAAGGATCAGGAAAAATAACTATTGGATACTAGGTTTAATACCTGAGTGATGAAATAATCCGTACAACAAACCCCCCGGTACTTGTTTACCTATGTAACAAACCTGCACACTCTGCATATGTACCCTGGAACTTAAAAGTTAACAAACGAAAGTGTGCGCTTGTCTCAGTGTCACTACGTACTGCACATTCTGATCCACAAAGGCTACAGCAACTCACCCAAAGCAGAGGAATGGGCCTTTTTTCCTGAATCTTTTGTTTGCCCTGACTGTTGTACTTCTTTTAAGTGTGGGCCAATATCATGGATAAATGTCGTTTTACTGTTACTTGTTATTTTATTACTTATTATATATTATTCTTTTGTTCTTTTTTGGTGACCAGCATGATTGACATGCACACTTCCTCTTCTGAGAGTTGTCTCTTTATGTTGTGTGTCAATTGTTCTATTGGATTATCTATTGGGAGAGATTTTAGTGTTAAGAAAACTAACCTTTGTCTGTCAAATATGATGTAGGGGAGGTTTGATGAAAATTGTGGATAGAAGGCAGGACTAACTTGCAGCTCCCACTAAGGTGGACAGAACAGCATGTGGAGACCCACATCATGAACTTTTGCTCCAAGAACCACCACAGGAACATAGGAAAACTGAAAGAATTCACAGATGCCTTGAAAGAAGCAGCTTGCCACTGCAAATGCTGTGAGACTGGAACAAGACAAGGATGCCCACTTTCACCACTTGTATCTAACATACTACTGGAAGTTCTAGCCAGAGCAATCAAACAAGAGAAAGAAATAAAGGTATCCAAATAGGTAAAGAGGAAGTCAAATTGTTGCTGTTTGCCGATGATATGATTGTATGCCTAGAAAGCTCTAAAGACTAATCCCAAAAGCTCCTAGATCTGATAAATGAATTCAGTGAAGTTTCAGGATACAAAATCAATGTACACAAATCAGTAGCACTGCTATACACCAACAGCAACCAAGCTGAGAATCAAACCAAGAACTCAACCCCTTTTACAATAGCTGTGAATAAAATAAAATGCTTAGGAGCATACCTAACCAAGTAGGTAAAGGACCTCTACAAGGACAACTACAAAACACTGCCGAAAGAAATCATAAACAACACAAACAAATGGAAACACATCCCATGCTCATGGAGGGGTAGAATCAATATTGCAAAATAACCATACTGCCAAAAGCAATCTACAAATTCAATGGAATTCCCCTCAAAATACCACCATCATTCTTCACAGAACTAGAAAAAACAACCCTAAAACTCATATGGAACCAAAACAGAGCCCACATAGGCAAAGCAAGGCTAAGCAAAAAGAACAAATCTGGAGGCATCACATCAACTAACTTCAAACTATGCTATAAAGCTGTGGTCACCAAAACAGCATAGTACTGGTATAAAAATAGGCACATAGACCAATGAAACAAAATGAGAACCCAGTAATAGAGCCAAATAATTACAGCCAAATGATCTTTGACAAAGCAAACAAAAACATAACTTGGAGGAAAGAACACCCTATTGGAAAAATGGTGCTGGGATCATTAGCAAGCCACATGTTGAAGAATGAAACTGGATCCTCATCTCTCACCTTATACAAAAATCAACTCAAGATGGATCAGACTAAAATCTAAGACCTGGAACTACAAACATTCTAGAAGATTACATTGGAAAAACCCTTCTTGGCATTGGCTTAGGCAAAGACTTCATGACCAAGAACACAAAAGCAAATGCAACAAAAACAAAGGTAAATAGATGGTTCTTAATTAAACTAAAATGCTCCTGCAAAGCAAAAGAAATATGAGCAGACTAAACAGAATATCCACAAAGTGGGAGAAAATCTTCACAAACTATGCATTCAATAAAAGACTAACATCCAGAACCTACAAGGAACTCAAATAAATCAGCAAGAAAAAACAAATAATCTCATTAAAAATTGGGCTAAGGACATGAACAGACAATTCTCAAAAGAAGATCTACAAATGGCTAACAAACATGTGAAAAAATGCTCAGCATCACTAATTATCAGGGAAATGCAAATCAAAACCACAATGCAATACCACCTTACTTCTGCAAGAATGGGCATAATAAAAAAAATTAAAAAAAAAAAAAGATGTCGGCATGGATGCGGTGAAAAGGGAACACTTTTACACTGTTATTGGGAATGTAAACTAGTACAACTACTATGGAAAGCAGTGTGGAGATTCCTTAAAGAACTGTAAGTAGAACTACCGTTTGATCCAGCAATCCCACTACTAGGTATCTACCCAGAGGAAAGTAAGTCATTTTACAAAAAAGACTTGCCCTCACATGTTTACAGCAGCAAAATTTGTAATTACAAAAATATGGAATCAGTCCAAATGCCCATCAATCAATGAGTGGATAAAGAAAATGTGTTACATATATATGTACCATGAAATACTATTTAGCCATAAAAAGGAACAAAATAATGTCATTCACGGCAACCTGGATGAAGTTGGAGACTATTATGCTACATGAAGTAACTCAGGAATGGAAAGCCAAACATCATATGTTCTCACTCATAAGTGGGAGTTAATCTATAAGGATGCAGAGGCATAAGAATGATACAATGAACTTTGGGGGCATGGGGGATGGGTGGGAGTGGGGTAAGGGATAAAATAACACACATTGGCTACAGGGTACACTGCTTGGGTGATGGGTACACCAAAATCTCAGGAAACACCACTAAAGAACTTATCCATTGAACCAAATACCACCTGTTCCCCCCAAATTATTGAATTTTTAAAAAAGATATGATGTAACTATTTTCTTCCAATCTATCATTTTGCACTTGACTTGTTCATATAAATGTATATTTTGCTATGCAGAATCTTAATAATCTTTTATGTTCTTAAAATTCAGCTTTTAGTGTAGTTGTTTCAACAATTATCTTGACAGCTTCTGAGTTTCTTCTCTTGCTTAAGAACCATGGCACAGTTGTGCAGCTGCTAATTAAAGGAATCACACTTTGCTCAAATCTCCAACAAAAAAATTTCAGAATTCTTGCTTAGGCAAACAGGAAACCAAATGTAGTATTGACCTTTGTCATTTTTTAGATAAGACCCATCAACAAATAAAGTCACATTAAGATTTCGAAGGCGAAAATCTAGATGATCAGCCTTTGGCATTCTTCCTGATAAAAACATCATTGCAGCTCAGTCATCAGGTAAGGGGAAAAGAGTATAATTTCACTAGTTGAAAAATTTAGCTGAAGCTGCAGTCACTTGGAGGCAAAAGGACTTAAGTCTTGGCTTCTGGATCAAGAGACAAGCTATAGGCAACGAGTCACTGATGGGTGTTTTACATTCATGTCTCAAGACCATGACCTGAACTTATCTGGACACACAGAAAAAAAAAAAAAAAAAAAAAACAAAACAGAAAACCAAAAAAAAAATGTTTATCATAATCTGGAAGACCCAGCAAAGGTAGTTGTTGAAGGGGCATTTTGAGGTTACTAAGGACATTTTTAATTTCTGGGATTCACAGAAGTGAAGCTCATGTATAGGCCTTGCTATTTCAGTAAAGCTGAGTCACCATTGTATAAAAATATAGCAAATCCAAAAAATTTTGTCTTTTAGAAAATAGCTTTGGATAATTTTGAATAGTCAACAGTATTTCGCCAGATAACACCCTAACTTTGGCTGACAAATCATGATTGAGGTAATGATTGGCCTTTTAGGACTGGGAAGCTTTTCCTTAATCTATGTATCCTTCTTAAACCACTTCAGTGAATAGATATTTAGAGTTAGTTGTAGAAGAATCTGAATCAGTGAAGTGTAGAAGGAGATCATCTACATATTGTATATGAGAGATCAAAATGGAAATTTTGTTTTAGACACCCTCATCTAAAAGTTGAGAGACATGAGCTAGAGTCCCAGTAATTTCACAGGTATCACTGTCCAAGTAATGTATTTTCCCAGGAAAAGAAAATAAATATTAACTGTCTTTAGTTACCGGGATAGTAAAGAATGCTGAATAAAAGTCTACGTCAGCGAAGAATTTTCTATCTTCAGGGTAAGACTGAGCAAAGTATGCTCAGTGGGTTAGGAAATATCAGAAAGTAAAGTATAACCACATAGCTATTGTATTTGTTACTCGGAAATCTCGAAAAGAACTACAATCTCATCCATTTGGCCCTTATGGGCAAATCGGGCATATTATATAGACTAGTGAAAGGGGTGATTAGTTTTGCTTTGTTCTGGTTTTCAACAATAGGAGACATTGACTCTACCAATGGCTTTTTTGCTTGCAATAGCTGTACATATCCTCAGTATTAATTCCCTAATTCTTAGATTATGGAAGGCCCTGCAATTCAGTTTCTATTTTAGGGACTGTTGTTTTACCTGAAGGGCCATAAGTTTGTCTTCGCCTTTGGCATACCAATTGTTTTAAGTCCACTTGAAATCACTCAGCCAAATATTGGAGATTCTCCCATCACTACAATTTTCCAAGCAATTTTTAACCAAATTTTCTATTTCAGATTTTAGCCCATCTATTACATAAAGAGAGGACAGGGTTCCTTTTACAAATAGCTTTGGGTCTGCTTCAGGATATTGTTTGAAAGTCTCCTGAAGTAGAATACAAAAATCTTCTCTACATTTTTTTCTTGTTTATAACCTTAGATTTTAGTTTATAAAAGAAAATCTTCAAATGGTCTTCTTGCAGTTTTGCCCTACTTTTCTTGCTCTTTCTAGTTCTTGTTTGCTGTTATGCACGGTGGAATTTTAAAAATCTTTTCCAATTTCCACTTGGTAGGTTTCAATAATTATTTCTTCTATATCCGAGAAAGATTTTTTTTGTTTAGTTCTAGGATCCCTGGACAGTAAGCATATAATAGGATTCAAATTTTCATAGCAATGTTTTGTCTTCTCTGTATGGTTTGGAAATCTTTTATTATGGCTCTTCACTATAGCTCTAATATGACTCCACTTATATTCACCTTCCACTGCTTTACCTTCTTCCATTTTTATCTCCTTTTTCAAAATTATTGAAGATATAATCTTTTGCATTTCCATATATAATAGAATCAATTTTTCTATTTCTATAATTAAATGTTGCTGAGATATTCATTGAAATTGAGTTAAAATTTAAATCAATCTGGGAAGAATTTATGCCTTTACAATATTGATTGTATAGTCTATGGACACTGTATTTATTTAGGTCTTTTTCTGATCTTGTTCCTCATTAATTTGTGGTTTTCAGCACACCACACCTGTACATGTTTTGTTATATTTACACCTAGATATTTACATTTTTGAGATATTTTAAATATTGTTTTAAAATTTCTGTTTCTATTTACATTGCTAGTGTATAGAAATATGATTGATGTTTGTGTGTTCACTTTGTATCTTTCAACTTACTGAACTCACTTATTAGATCTAAGAAGCCTTCTAGAGTTTCCTTGGGTTTTTCTATGAAGATAATCGTGTCATCTGTTGGTAGGTACAGTTTTGTTTCTCCCTTTACAGTCTGTATGTCTTTTTTTTTTTTAATCTTACCTTACTGTACTGGCTGGGACTTGTAGTATGGTGTTAAATTGGGATGGTGAAGGGGGACATGTTTGATTTGTTACCGACTTTTAGGGGAAAAGCATTCACCCTTTAACCATTTAAGTATGTCATGACTTTTTTTTTGTAAATGCCCTTATTACATTGAAGAAGATTTCTGGGAAATTTTCACCATGAATAGATGTTAAATTTTGTCATATGTCTGTTCTGCATCAATTGGTATTGTGATGTGCTTTTTCTTTTGATTAGTAATATTATGCATGATATTTACTGGTTTTTAAAAATTGAAACATCCTTGAGTTCCTTGGATAAGCCCCATAAGTGGTATGTTATTATTCTTTTAATATTTTTCTAGATTGAGTTTGCTAATATTTTGTTGAGCTTTTTTAAATCTATGTCCATGAAGTATATTCATGTGTAGTTATTTCTTTCATGATATCTTTGTCTAGTTTGAAGCAGAGTGATATTGAACTCCTATAGTGAGTAAAAATTTGTCTCTTTTTCTTCTATTATCTACAATAGATTTATAAAATTAGTGTTATTTCTCCTTTGAATTTTTGGTAGACTTACCATTAAAACCATCCGGACCTAGATATTTCTTTATTAGAAGTTCCTTAAACAATATTTTTATTTTAAATAGTTTTAGGTTACAGAAATATTTATGAACATAATATAGATTGTTTCCACATACCCTATACCCAGTTATACCCTACTATTAACATCTTATATTATCATGGCATATTTGTTACAAATAAACCAATATTAATACATTATTTTTAAAGAAAGTCCATACTTTATTTAGATTGTTTTTGGTTTTTGCCTAATGTTCTGTTCTAGGAGCTCATCTAGGGTACCACGTTATATTTACTCATAATGTCTCTTTAGTATTTTCCTGACTACGACAGACTATTTATTTCTGATGGTTTTGAAAGTTTGAAGAAGCACTGGAAAGGTACTTCGCCACTCAATTAGGATTTGTCTGATTCTTTTCTTATTATTAGACTGGGATTATAGATTTTTGAAAGAAAAACCACTTAGATAAAGTGCCAATTACATCATATCAAAGATATATACTATCATTGTTAGGGTAAGCATTGTATATCATTGTTGGTGTGACCTTTGTCACCTGGCTATGATAGGATTTGACAGGTTTTTCTACTGTAAAGTTACTCTCCCCAACTCCCTGCTATACTCTGAAGGAAAGTCACTCCGCAGAGTCCATACTTAAAGAGTAGGAAATTACTTTCTTGAAGGTGAAGTATCTACTTAAATTATTTGGAATTCTATATCGAAGATTTGTCTGTTCTCTTCTGATAGGGCTCCGATGAGTGAAGGAACACCAGGGCTCTTGTCTCGACTCGAATTGGATAAAATGACACAGACACACACAGAGTGGTTTTAAGGAGCAGAGAGTTCAATAGGCAAGTAAGAAGGAAGAAGCTCCTCCATATAGAGATGGGTGGGGGGTGCTCCAAGAGAGGAAACCCCATGTGCAGTTGGAAAGTGGCTGCTTATATGAGTAGGCTGCAGGAGGTGGTGTCTGATTTGCACAGGGCTCAGGGGATTGGTTTGACCAGGCATGCCATACACGCAGCTCACACACACAAAAAAAACTGGCCTTCCCACCTAGCCTTTTGATAGGCAAATGCAGGGAGCCCTTATGTTCTACACACGTGGGGATACATGGGGGCGGCCATGTTCCCAGGCACATGTGGGGGCAAGGGCAAGAAGAAGAAGGCAGAAGTCGCCATTTTTGGGCGGACCCAGTTTCTAATGGCTTGCATTTGCACATTAAAGGTTGCCAACCTGGCTCTAAGAGCCGGGGCTTTCCTGCTAGAAAAGAAAAGTTTCTGGAGCTGCTTTAAAGAAACAAAAACCTCCCAAGGACTCTTTTTCCTTTCTATCTGCCTAAAATAATTTCTTAATAACTCCTATAACGCTTCCATTTATTTATTTCTCCAATTATTTATATCAGTATGAGGTTGTATATATTTATTTTGTAGTTTATGTTATTATCTAATACTATTTTATTTATTTTATTGATCAAATCTTTCCAGCATTGGTTTTTGGCAGCTATTTCTGTTGACTGCTTCTCTTTGCCATAACTCCATTATTTGCTTTAAAAAAAAAAAAAAAAAAAAACTGCCTTTTTTTCAGATTTACAAGATGCTCCATGCTTATTTTGTGTATTTCCTGTAGCAGTCTTATACTCTGCCCTTTCTCCAAAGAGTTCTGATTCCTTCTGTTGGTGAATAGTGTCAGGAACCTATGATCTGGGTGCTAGGTCTGTTCATTGCTACTGGGTTGTCATTGCTTCTAGGCCTTCTCAGCTGTCAGATTAAGGAAATATACATGTGTCTAATAACCTGTGTATATACACTTATCTGTAAACATTTCTATATGTAATTAATTGTATCTATGAAATGGCTCCATTGTCTGGGGTATATACCCTGGTTCTTTGTCTCAGTTTGTAGCAGGATGAGCCACAGACAAAACTCCTCAGACACCAAGTTAAATGAGGAAGGGTTTTATTCTGCCAGAGGCATCGGCAAGACTCCTGTTTCAAGAGCCAAGCTCCCCGAGTGAGCAATTCCTGTCCCTTTTCAGGGCTCACAACTCTAAGGGGGTGCGTGTGAGAGGGTAGTGATTGATGAAGCAGGGGGTACGTGACTGGGGGCTACATGCACTGGTAATTAGATCGGAACAAAATAAGATAGGGATTTTCACAGTGCATTTCTACACAATGTCTGTAATCTATAGATAACATAACCGATTATGTCAGAGGTCGATCTTTAACTACCAGGCCCAGGGTGCGGCGCGGGCTGTCTGCCTGTGGATTTCATTTCTGCCTTTTAGTTTTTACTTCTTTCTTTGGAGGCAGAAATTGGGCATAAAACGATATGAGGGGTGGTCTCCTCCCTTAGGTTGAGAAAGAGTTCAAGACACGGACACACACAATGAGTGGATTTAGGAGTGGAAAGTTTAATAGATAAAGTGGAAGAAAGAGAGGAAACACTTTCTCGTGCTGATAAAGTGGGTTGCCCAAGAGAGGATCTCTGGTCTGTGGCAGAACACAATTGATTTTGTACAGAGGCTTGAGGACACAGTGATTGATTGACATAGGGCCCAGGGGATTGGTTTGACCAGGTGTGCCATTTACATAGCCTTGGAAAGATGGACCCTCCCACAATAAGGTCTTTTATTGTGCAGATGTGCCTTCTACCTAAAGGTTGCCATGATATCTGCACACGTTTTTACCTGGAAGTCACCAAGACACCAGCACATGTGGTGACAAGGAAAAGAGGGTGGAAAATGCCATGTTAAAGGTACCTGGCTTCCAGGTACAGCTGCTTGTATTTACATATGAAAGCCCCTAGTTTGCATATCTATCAGGCTTTCTGTTAGAAAAGAAGTGGTTTAGGGCTGCTTTCATTAAAGGAAAATTCCACTAAGAATTTTTACCCTTTCTATCTGCCTAAAAACAATTTCTTAATAAGTCCTGTACTGTCGATATTAAGCCAAACATGAGTTCATTCTGATGTCTACAACTCTAATTCATTACCACATGGATCATTCTAGCCTCCTTCCAATTATTACCAGTAATCCCCAGCTCCAACAGTGTGAAACCTAGTTCCTATTTGCCAATTATTTATGCAAATTTCAATCCCTGTATACACGTATCGTGGCATCAGAATTGTTAAAACATACCCCTGTGAGAAATAATTATCAATTAGAATACATGTTTACGTACAGTTTCTTTAGCCTTTAGGCTTACAGGCTCCATTCATAGCAAAGTTACTTAAATCAGCAACTTTTTAGCCCAGTGAGGTTTTCTTAAATACTTTTATTACATTCTGCATTCCATTTTAGGATCTTCTGACCTTTTCTCATTTTTAAATTGTATTTTTCTCTGTGCATTTTAGTTGAGGATGTTTTTACTGACCTATCTTCAAGCTCACTGATTTCTCACTTGTAGCAACTCTGCTGATGAGCCCATCAGAGGCATTCTTTATTTATTTATTTTTTTACAGTGGCTTACTTCTAACTTAAAAAAAAAAAAGAAAAAGAAAATTTCTCTCAGAGCATTTCCTAATAAATGTTCTAAGAGCATTACTCGCCTTGCATGTTATTCACTTTTCTATTACAGGCTTTAACGTATTAGTGACAGTTATTTTAAATTATCTGTCTGATAATGCCAACAACTGTGTCATATCTACCTTGGTAAATATTGTATGTAGCACTTGAAAATAACGTATATTCTGCTGTTGTCTTGTAAAGCATTCTGTAAATGTCGTTTGTATCTATTTAGTTTATGGTGTTGTTCAGTTCTTTCGTATACTTGCTTTTTTCTTTTTCTTAGTTAAACCCATTACTAACATAGGAGTGTTGAAGAAATGCACAATTATATGTGTGCATTTCTCTATTTTTCCTTTTAATTCTGCTGTTTTTTTGTTCCAAGTATTTTGGAGCTCTTTAGTTAGGCATATGTGTATATACTTTTAGGATTTTTGTATCTTCTTGGTGAATTGACAATTTTATTATTATGTAATGTTCTTCTTTATCCTTGGTAATTTTTTTTGCTCTGAAGTGTACTTTGTCTGATACTAATATATTCACCAAAGTACAATTTTAGTATTTGCATACTATCTCATTTTTCATTCTTTACTTGTAATCTATCTATATGAGCATATTTGAAATTTATTTCTTGTAAACTATATATAGTGCAATCATATTTATTTGTTTAGCAAATCTGAAAATCCTTTTTATTAAGTTAAAAACACAATATAAATTTTTGCCATATATTTATTTGCAAATATAAAATTTGTCATGTTAACCATTTAAGTCTATAATATAGTAATGTTAACTATATGCACATTGTTGTACAACAGATCTTTAGAACTTATTCATCTTGCAAAACTGGAATTCTATGCTCATCGAATGACAACTCCCCTTTTCCATTTCCTTCCAGCCTCCAGTAAAGACTATTTATTATACTTTCTGTTTCCAAGAGTATGACTACTTCAAATATCTCATAAAATAGAATCATGTTGGATTTGTCCTGGCAATCTCTGCCTTTTAACTGGTGAGTTTAGGCCATTTCTATTTAACTTATTTAAAATATATTAATTATTCATATATTTGGATTTAGCTATGCCATATTACTATTTGTTTGATTTCCCCTCTGTTTTACTTTTTTATGTTTCCCCATTTTCTGCCTTCTTGGATTATTTTGATTTTTTTTTTTTTGTATTATCTTTTAATTTACCAGGCATGTTTTTGCTGTATCTCTTGGAATAGATTTATTTAGTATTACTCTGAAAATTATAATGAACATATTTTACTTTTCACAGGTTAATTAGAATCAATGTCTTATCACTTAAGTGGAATGTAGAAAACCTACAACCGTATGTGTCACTTTACCCTCCCCACTTTATGTTATAGATGTCTTTTAGGTTACATTTATATACATTGAAGTATTTATTTAATGTTATCACTTTTCTTTTAACTATCAAATGTAGTTTAAAGAATTCAAGAGGATAAGAATAGCCCATTATATTTACTAAGGTATTTGCCATTTCTCTTTCTTATTCTCCCTGATGTACCATTTTCTTTTGGTATCATTTTCTTTCTATCTGAAGAACTTCCTTTAGCAATTCCTTTACAGCACATCTGCTAGCAAAATATTCTTAGTTTCCTTTCATCAATAACGCTGTCATTTCACCTTCAAGTTTTAAAGGTTGTTTTGATAACTATAAAATTTCAAGTTGACAGTCGGGCGCGGCAGCTCACGCCTGTAATCCCAGCACTTTGGGAGGCCGAAGCGGGCGGATCACGAGGTCGGGAAATAGAGACCATCCTGGCTAGCATGTCTCTACTAAAAATTAAAATTAAAAAAAAATTAGCCGAGCTTGGTGGTGGGCATCTGTAGTCCCAGCTGCTCGGGAGACTAAGGAAGGAGAATGGCATGAACCCAGGAGGCAGAGCTTGCAATGAGCTGACATCGCGCCACTGCACTCCAGCCTGGGCGACAGAGTGAGACTCCGTCTCAAAAAAAAAAAAAAAAAAAAAAAAAAAAAAAAAAAAAAAATTCAAATTGATAGTTATTTTCTTTTTGTTTGTTTGTTTGCTTGTTTTTGTTTTGAGACAGGGTGTCGCTCTGTCAGTCAGGCTGGAGTGCATTGGCACAAACATGTGTATACAGTTTTATGATTTTTGCTGCAGGATTTAACTGCAGCCTCGGCCTCCCAGGCTCCATTGATTCTTCCACCTCAGTCTCCTAAGTAGCTGGGACTGCAGGCATATGCCACTACATTTGGCTTATTTTTAAAGTTTTTTGTAGAGAGGGAGTCTCACTATGTTGCCCAGGCTAGTCTCAAACTCCTGGGCTCATGTGATCCTCCTGCCTCGGCCTCCCAAGGCTCTGAGATTACAGATGTGAATCACCATGCCTGGCCCCAACAGTTTTTTTATTTCAGTAATTGAAAAATATTATGCCATTTCCTTTTGTAGTTTCTGGTTGGAAATCTATGGAAGGCCATTATTCTAAGTAATTGATGCAGGAACAGAAAACCAACTACCACATGTTCTCACTTATAAGGGGAGCTAAAAAATGAGTATACATGGACATAAAGATGGGAACAACAGACACTGGGAACTACTAGAGTAGGTAGGATGGGAGGGGGTGAGGGCTGAAGAACTACCTATCGGGTGCTATGCTCATTATTTGGGTGATGGGATCATTCATATAACCAATCTTGCTGGCACACAATTTACCCATGTAACAAACCTGCACGTGTAACCCCAGAAATTAGAAGTTGAAAAAAAACCAAAAAACAAAAATTATTCTTCCCTTATAGGTAATGTGCCTATTTTCCGGTTGACTTCAAGTATTTTTTTTTTTGTCCTCAAGTTTATGGTAATTTGATTATGATTGGTCTAAGCATAAAATTTATTTGAGTTTATCCCGTTTGAGATTCACTCATCTTCCTGAATCTGTAGGTTTATGTAGTTTCCCAAACTTGGGAATTTTTCAGCCATTATCTCTTGAAATGTACTTTTTAGCACTGTTTTCTGTTGTCCTGAGACTCTGATGACAAGAATGTTATACCTTTATTATTTCCCCCCAGGTGTGAGGCTCTGTTCATTTGCTTTAAATCTTTTTTTTTTCTGATTTCCAAATTGGATAATTTCTACTGATCTATTTTCAGTTTCACTCACCATTTAATCTGTCATCTCAATTATGCTTTTGAGCTCTTTCAATGAGTTTTATATTTCCATTATTGTATTTTTTAGTTCTATATTTTCATTTGTTTTTCTTTTCATATCATTGCTGGGACCATTTTTCTTTTAATTTTAGTGTGTTTGCAATTGCTTGTTAGAACATTTTTAAATAGCTGATTTCAAGTATGTGTCAGCTAATTCCAACCTCTGTGCCATCTCAGTGTTTGTATCTATTGTGTCCATTTGCTGAGTAGTTTTGGACTGAGGTATCATGTTTTGAGGCTTGAAGTAAAATCATCTGGAGAATGTTGACATATTTATTTTAGGAAGAAATTGACCTGGTTAAATTTGGGCCAAAAGTTTTATCCCATCTGAAGTGGTTTCCCATCAGCTCAGTCTTCAAAACTTTTAAAGAGCTATTCAGATCTGTCCCATTTGTATATCATCCAGTTGTAGTGTGGGTTCTGGCCAGAAATCTTTCTGTTAGTTCAATTTTCAATGTCTTTGTTATACTGATTAGTGCCAGATCCAATCATATGTAGTTTTGGAGTAAACTTTGGGATTACTTAACATAATGGAGTTTCTTTCTTGAGGTCCTTCATCATTACAATCTCCTCAGTACATCTTGTTTCCTTGAGGCTCTTCTTTTAGGTTCTGTAGCCAGAAACATAGAGCCTTAGGTACTCTTCTCTGTTGCTTACTTTTGTGACTGTACCTATGTCCTGGAGCAATACACAAGAGGACAAGAAGATTAAAAAATGGTAAACTCACCACTGATTTGGTGGGGCTTTGGATTCTGATCTTCTTTGCAATCCTGCTACTATTAATGTTTCAGAGTCTGATAATAGCTGCTCAATATATATTCTATTTCATAGCTGCATTCAGTGGTAGAGACAGGGTGGAATGTGTTTTCTCCATCATTTCTACAACTGGTTCCTACAAGTTATTTATTTATTCCTGTATTGTCACGCACACCTACACCTAATATTGTCCTCCAGTTTTTTAACATCTTATGGTCTCACCTAATTTTCTTTCTTCCCCAGTCAATACTATGTCACTATACTGTTAAGTGACGTTTTATATTGTAACTCCCTTTCCTAGCCCTGCCCTGAGTTCAAAGGCTCAACTTAGCAAGGCATTTCGTAATAGGAAATACCTGATAACTACTTTTCTACACTAATTACTTAGCACATTAGTAATATAATTAAAGCAAGCTATTATAATTTCCCATAGGCATGTTAGTTTCACTGAAAACATTTTCAAGTTGAACTAAACAATGGAAGAAAATCTACTCTCTGAAGAATTAATTATCTGTACATTTATCCCCATTGGAGTGACCAGTAGGCTAAGAAATGAACTTATCACTTTCTAGCTTAAGCCCAAATGGGCAGAGAAATTCTGTGGCAGCTCTTTACTTGCACTGTTAATGAATGACACGGGTTTTAGGCAGCCCTAGAGAATTCTATCCCCAGCTCTGAAAAATGTTCTATCACAATTACCACTAACTAGCACTGAAGCCACTTCTGCTCATGGCTCTCAGAGCCAGTTGGTGCAAAGTAAGCAAAAATAAATAAACTTTCCCTTTCTTTTCTCATGTCTCCATTCTTTCTATCCCCTATAAGCAGCATGATTATAGTAAGCACCTCATTTAAGACTGATACGATCTGTGATACAGATTTGCTTATACCCTGCCTTGTTCCTGTATGTAAAACAGCTCATTAGTTCCTCAGCTTCATTTCCATTACTGTTAATGTTCTGGAAAAACTAATTTACACTTAGTGAAAGAGAATTAAAATGAGTGTCAGAAGAATGAAATATGACATTAGTTCTCAAACTGTGGTCCCTGGACTGGTAGCAATACAGCACCTTGTTATAAATGCAAATTCTTGGACCCCGCCTGCGGAATCGGAAACTCCTGGGATAGGGCCCAGCAATCTGTGATTTCACAAACCTTCCAAGTGATAGTGATGCATGCCAAATTTGAGAACCACTGCAAGTAGGAAATTAGTTATTGGCTGGCAGTGGCATAATGAGCAAAAACAGTGCATCCTAGGTGTGGGTTGCTTGTCAAATTGTAAAGACCTATTGAACTTGTTTTCTACCACGCTTGGAAGACAACACATCACCAGCATCAAGTGGCTGGTGGGGTGGAGAGGGTAGGCAGAGTGTACGTGGGTAGGCAGAGTGTGACGGGCTGGCAATGCCAAAACCTCCACTCTATGTCTGCTATCTCTCCTGGACTGGATTTTAATCTCCACAGTCTGCTGAAAACACTTTGTCACTTATCCCCAGTAGCGTCTTTCTGGTAAAATCCACTTATCTTTGTTCCTGGCTTGCCCTCCTTCAGGAGAGCTGGGTGCACTTAACAAACACTTTTTAAAAAAAAAAAAAATTTAATTTCTGTGGGTGTGAAGTAGCTGTAAATACTTATGAGATACATGAGATATTTTGATATAGGCGTACAATGTGTAATAATCCCCTCAAAATAAATGGAATATCCGTTACCTCAAGCACTTATCCTTTGTGTTACAAATCATCCAATTATACTCTTTTATTTATTTTTAAATGTAAAATTAAATTAGTATTGACCACAGTGACCCTGGACAAACATACTTTTAAAACCAGACTTCACAACTATGGTATCATCCGGTATCATCCTGTTCTCTGTGTATCACTTCGATAACCCACTAAGGCTCCTTGGCTGGCTTCTTACCAGTTTTTAACATCATATAAATTTGTATTTAGCTAGGAATGGATTTTATTAATATAATATATTATAAATGATCTAAATTATTATGCCTAATGATGAAAATATATGCTATGTTGCAATTTGTAATTGAATAGGATTAAAATTTTATTACAAGAAAAATTCGTATTTTACTTTAGAGAAATTTTGAGCAAATGGAATGTATTCATGACAACACTGAAATTTATCATGTGCTCCTGCATTGGGATTTCTTTCTAAACATCATGGAAATAAAGAATATGAAGGCACAATTAGTTTTCTTGAAAACAGATCACAATTCATTATCAATATAAAGGTTAGCCTCTGAAAAAACTCCAATATTTTTCTAAAATTTTCCTTAAAGTTATCAAACAAGAAATGGGTTATTTGAACAATAAAGACTTAGAGAATATTTTTGTCAGCTCATAACTATTTCTGTACTGTTCTTCCCATTGGAGTTAAGAATTTCTCAACAGTTAGAAAAATTTTTCACATAAATACACTCACAACTCAGATGATTGTAACACTTAGTTTTGTAAGATTATGTTTCTGAAGAACAACTAATTTTTAATTTTTAATTTTTTGTAAGGATTTCTATGTTTTGAGAATAAAACTATGTATCTTTATAATTTGTATGAATATGTCAGCTTATATTTAGCCTTCATTTTTTCTATTTATCTTTCTTGGGGCATAATTTATATTTAATAAAAAGCACAGTTTATAAGTTTAAAGTTTGATTAATTTGAAAAATGTATACACATGTGTAACAACTACTTTAATTAAGATACAGAACATTTCTAAAACTCCAAAAGCTCTCTTCTTTCTTTCCTCAATTACTGCCTTTTGCCCCAAGAGAAAAATACGGTTCTTATTTCCACTATCATATACTAGTTTCATCTATTTTAAGACTTCATATAATTCAAATCATGCAATATGTTCTCTTCATGTCTAGTTTCTTTGATTCTGCATGTTTTGGAGATGCCTATGTCTTTTTGCAAACATCAATAGTTTATTTCATTTAATTTCTAAGTAGAAATCCATTTCCATGGTGACTAACAATTTGTGGCCATCTTTCCTTATACTTGTTGGCCTTTTATATGCCTTCTTCAATGAAGTATTGATAAAAAATATATTTTCCATTTGTTTATTAGGGTGATTGTTTTCTTCTTATTGAATTGTAAGAATCCTTCCCATATTCTCAGAACAAGTCCTTTATTAGATATGTGTTTTGGAAATATTTTCTCAAAATCTGTTGCTCGTTTTTATTTTCTTAAGAATTTTTTAAAGTAGGTTTTAAAAAAACAAAGATTTATTATTATACAATTCTGTAGATTGGCAATCTGGGTGGTTTTCCAAGTGGTCTTACACGAGATTACTCATATGATTACAGATATCTTACAGCTTGACTGAAACTAAAAGGCCCCAAACAACCCTATTTACATGCTGGAAGTTGGTACTAGCTGTTATCTGACAGGCTTCTCCCACAGAGGCCTCTCCTCCTCTAGTAAGCTAGGCTGGACTTCTTCACAACATGGAGGTCTCAATGTTCTAAGAGACTGAAAGCAGACACTGTGATGCCTATTAAATCCTAGTCTCAGAAATGTTACATCATTTGAGTTGCATATTTTTACCCTTTTTATTGTTCTTTTTTCACTCATGATTTTTCAAGTTTCTTTCTGGTATCACTTCCTTGTGTCTGAAGAACTTTCTTCAGCAAGAGTAGAGGAAGAGTAGGTCTGATGGCAACAAAATTTCTCAGTTTATCTTCATCTGGAAACATCTATTTTAAAAATTATAAATTGATAATTTATAATTGTATATACATGAGGTAAAAGGGATGTTACGATTTAAAATACAATGTGGAATAATTAAATCAAACTAATTAACATATACCCATCAACTCAAATACTTATTTATTTTGTGATGAGAACATTTGAAATGTATTAGCAATTTTGAAATGTACAATACACCATTTTTAACTAAATTCACCATGCTGTGCAGTAGATCTTAAAAAAATCTTATTACTCCTAACTGGAATTTTGTAACTTTTGACCATCATCTTTCCATTCCTCTCTCTACCACCCCCAGACTCTGTAACCACCATTCTACTTTGTGCTTCTGTCAGTTTGACTTTTTTAGATTCCACATATAAGTGGGATCATGTGGTATTTGTCTTTCTGTGCCTGGCTTATTTCACTTAGCATAATGTTCTACATTTCCATCTATGTTGCTGCAAATGACAGAATATTCTTCTTTTCAAAGACTGAATGGTATTCCATCGTGTATATATACCACATTTCTTCATTCACTCATCTGCTGATTAACACTTAGGCTGATTTCATAATTTGGCTATTGTGAATAGTTCTGCAATGAATATGAGAGGGCAGACATCTTGTCAACAAACTGATTTCAAATATTTTGGGTAAATAACCAAAAAATGGATTGCTAGAGATTGCTAGATCATATGGTAAATCTGTTTTCAGTTTTTTGAGGAACTGCCGTATGGTTTTCCATAACGTCTGTACTAATTTACATTCCCACCAGCAGTATACAAGGATTCTTTTTTCTGCACTTCTTCACCAACACTTGTTACCATTTGTCTTTTTGATCATAGCTATTCTGACAGCTGTAAGATTGTATCTCATTGTGGGTTTAATTTGCATTTTCCTAATGATTAGCAATGTTAAGCATTTTTTCATATATTTGTTGGTCATTTGTAGGTCTTCTTGTGATAAAGGTCTATTCAGGTCCCTTACCAAATTTTTAATTGACTTTTATATTTTCTTGCTATTGGGTTGAGTTCCTTATGAATTTTGGATATTAACCCATTATCAAATATATGACTTGCAAATATTTTTTCTCAATCTGTAGGTTGTCTTTTCATACTGATACTTGTTTCCTTTGTTGTGCAGAAGCTTTTTAGTTTGATGTAATCCCATTCATCTTTTGTTGCCAGTGCTTTGGGGTTTAATACAAAAAATTATTGCCCAGATTAATGTCATGTAGTTTTCTCCATATGTTTTCTTCAAGTAGTTTTATAGTTTCAGGTCTTACATTTAAGACTGTAATCCATTTTGAGTTAAATTTCATATATGTGTGAGATGAGGGTTCAATTCATTCTTCTGCATGTGAATATCTAGTTTTTCCAACACCATTTATTGAAGATACTGTGTTTTCCTACTGTGTATTCTTGGCACATTTGTCAAAATTAATTTACTGTACATGAGTGAGTTCATTTCTGGGCTTTCTAGTCTGTTCCATTTGTCGATGTGTCTATTTTTGGTCAGTACCACATTGTCTTATTTGCTATAGCTTTGTGGTAAAGTTTGAAGTCAGATAGTGCAATGCCTCCAGCTTTGTTCTTTTGCTCATGATTGCATAGTGATGCTTAAGTAAAACCAAAATTATCCTAGGAATATAAAAAATAATACATCTGTTTACATTTTGGTGTGGGATGAGTAGAATCCTGTTTTCAAATTCCTTGTTTGAAAGGCTATTAAGAATAAAGCCTCACTTAACAGTTTTCTAATTCCTTGGTGGTATCCTCTGTCCTTTGGTAATGTGAAAGTACAGCACACTTTTCTATTTTTGTTCCTGCTGCACCCCTCATAAGGTGAAGCATGCATGGAGCACTCCCAGGGTAAGTGTGAGCCCAGCACCGGCTCAGGCTGCCGACGGTCCAGAGTCGGATTCCACCTTCCACTTAAATGGCAGCCACAGGTAGACGTGCTCATCACAACGCACTTCTGTGCGTTCATAATCTCTGTTTGTTCTGCAAGTGGTTTCCACATGAAAAATGGCACAGTGTTTCTCAGAAGACAACTGCATAAAAATCAACATAACTTCAAATTCACAGCAAATAATCAGATAATTGATGAAACTACTTACCCAAACAATAATTGTAAATTATGCCTTCTGAATATATTTGTCATAAACTTGGAGTAAGGAATCCTCACAGGCACTGAACAATTCAAAAAATGCAAAGCTGTTTGTTAGAATACTGGTGATTTCGGGTGGAAACTCTCATCCATATCCTGGTAAGGGTTGAAGTTGCACAGGTGTTTTCATTTGTCAAAACCCAGAAAATCATATGTTTTAGATTTGTGAATAATGTTGTATTATATGCGATCTTTCTTTCTAAAAATGAGCTGTAAGCGGTCTCCCAGACAGCAGCTCAGCCTCCAGGACTCTCTTCCAGCATGACCAAAGACACCTCTTCACACAAGATGGTAGCAACAAATCATAGGTGCAATCACACCAAATTCACAGAAGATCAATTGAAAATCCTCATCAATACGTTCAATCAAAAATCTTACCCAGGTTATGCTACCAAACAACAACTTGCTTTAGAAATCAATGCAGAAGAGTACAGAATCCAGATTTGGTTTCAGAATCAAAGAGCTAGGCATCGATTCCAGAAAAGACCAGAACCTGAGACTTTAGATTCAAGCCAGAGCCATGGTCAAGATCAACCTGGTGTGGAGTTTCACAGTAGAGAAGCCAGACGGTGTCATACCATCTATAGCGCCTCTCAATTACACACTCTCATTAAGGCATTTATGAAAAACACATACCCTGGGATTGATTCCAGAGAACAACTTGCTGAAGAAATTGGTGCTCCAGAGTCAAGAGTCCAAATTTGGTTCCAAAAATCGAAGATCTAGATTTCATCTCCAGAGAAAAGGGAACCTGTTATGTCCTTAGAACAAGACCAGGGGCAAGATTTCTGAGGGACTTCAAGGTACAGAAGATACACAAAATGACAGCAACCTCACTAGCACTCTCATTTCTCTAGAGCCAAAACATGGTGAACACAGTCAAGTTCAGTGTATTTGATATTATCAACTTGGGCCCTATATCTCTCTCACAGTCTTCCTGGGAGTCTATCATTCTGCTGAAAGTGCAAGCTAAGCTTTCTGAAAATGGTAAAGGACTTGGCTGGGTGTGGTGGCTCACGCTTGTAATCTCAGCACTTTGGGAGGCTGAGGCAGGAAGAATGCTTGAGCCCAGGAGTTTGAAACCAGTCTTGGCAGTAGAGTAAGACCCTGTCTTTATTATAAATAAAAAGGACTGTAGGAGGCCAAGACAGGTACAGGAGGCACCACACTACCATATTGACACAGCCTGGATCCAGAGTTCAGCAGACCTTGAGACAATGAAAATAAACTTAGTAATAATCATTTTTCAATCATTGCAATAATTATTGATTTGGACAAAAACCAGTTGACATCAAAACCTTAAAGTGAAGCTGCTCTGCCTATGGAGTAGCCATTCTTTTATTCCTTTAGTTTCTTAATACATTTTCTTTCACTTAAAAAAACCCCTATAGTTCAATGAAGAATGAGATATATACCTCATCTCAAAGAATCTTCTCACACACACTTACTAATGACAAAAGGAAAATCAGTAATTTTGCAGTGGTGAAATATGGCCAACTCCACCTTAACCAAGTGGCTGAAAGTCACTGCACCAGCAAAGGTACAAACCAACATGAGATGCTTCCTGATACGATACACTAAAAAGGGCACAGTCTCTTCTGCATGTTGGTAACAAAAAGTGGGTGAGCTGAAACTGAAACTAATAATTAGGCAATGTCAAGCAAATACAAATTCAAATACAAATTCAGATTGACAGTCTGCAAAGTAACATCCATGTACTCTTCAACAATGGATTGATCCTAGCTCAGGAGGCTGAGGCGGGAGGATTGCTTGAGGCCAGGAGTTCCAGATCAGCCTGGGCAACATGATGAGACCCCTTCTCTACAAACATCACTGACTACACTGTGCTCTGCCCAGGGATCAGACCTCGAGTGCTGTCCTTGGAGTGCCCAGCACTGGCCAAATGCTCTTCTATGCCCGGTTCATGTAAGGCTGCAGAGGAATGACAATTTTAGTGAATCCACATGCTCTGAATACATTTCATTTCACCAATGAAAGTCATTTTCTAATATTAATTATGCTACTTGAAAGTCACTTGTTTCACTAATGAAAATCCATTTTTGACATTCATTTTGCAAAACATTAAAACAATTTTTTATAAATGTATCTATTGTTATTTAAAAAATTCTGGTTAAATACATGAAACATAAAATTTACCTTTTTTTTTTTTTTTTTTTTTTTTTTTTTTTTTTGAGACAGTCTTATGCTGTTGTCCAGGCTAGAGTGCAGTGGTGCAATCTCGGCTCTCTGCAGCCTCCACCTCCTGGGTTCAAGCGATTCTCGTGCCTCAGTCTCCCGAGTAGTTGGTACTACGGGCACACACCACCACACCCAGCTAATTTTTGCATTTTTAGTAGAGATGGGGTTATGCCCTGTTGGCCAGGCTGGAAAATGTACCATATTAATCATTGTAAGTGTACAGTTTAATAGCATTGAATACATTCACATTGTTGTGCAAACATCACCACCATCTATCTTCAGAAATCTTTTCATCTTGCAAAATGGAAACTCTGTCCCCATTAAACAATAACTCCCCATTCTCTCCCACCTCGAACCCCTGGCAATCAGCATTCTACTTTCTGTCTATGAAGTTGATTTTCACTACTTCATTAAGTGGAATCAGACAATACTTCTCCTTTTGTGATTTTCCCATTTTACTTGGCATAATGTCCTCAAAGTTCATCCCAAGTGGTGTGAGATAGCTTTTTCTAGCCCCCTTCTTCCTCCAGATCTAAATAATTTCATGCAGCTTTTAGATGGATTGGAAACTTAATTTTACTATGGTAAACACAACATAGTTTTAAGAGAAAATGGACCTGATGTCTACCATCAAAAAGAACAGCTTAACCAAAAACAATACCAGGATCAAAAGTCAGGGTTTAGGCTGTACCATCTTCATTGTCTGAATTCAAGAAATTCATTCATATTGTGGCACATGTTATAATTTTCTACCTTTTTAATGCTGAATTCCTTCACATGTATATACCACCTTTTGTTTATGCACTCATCCTTTGACGAACACTTGAGTTGCTCTATGTTTTGGCTTACTGTGAATAGAGCTGCTATGAATATGGGTGTTTGAATATCTCTTTGTGACCGTGCTTTCAATTCATTTGGATAAATATCCAGAAGTGGGATGGCTAGGTCATGTGGTAATTTAATTTTTTGAGGAACTGCCCTACTGACTTGCAAAATGTGAATTTTTGATGGCGATAATGATAACAGATTAACTTATATTTGTTGCCCCAGTGTATTAGTCTGTTTTCACACTGCTATACAGAACTACTTGAGACTGGATAATTTACATGAAGAAAAGAGGTTTAATTGACTCACAGTTCTTCAGGCTTAGCAGGAAGCCTGACTAGGAGGCCTCAGGAAATTTACAATCATGTGGGAGGACTAGGGGAAGCAAGCACGTCTTACTACTGCAGAGCAGGAGAGAGAGTGAAGGGGAAAGTGCCACACACTTTCAAATAACCAGGTCTCGGGAGAACTCACTATCACAAGAACAGCAAGGGGGAAATCAGCGCCCATGATTCAATCACCTCCCACCAGGCCCCTCCCCCAGCACATGGAGATTACAATTCAAGATGAGATTTCAGTGGGGACACAGAGCCAAGCCATATCACCCAGTGTGTGGCCCTTTCTGATTAAGTACTGCTGATTGCCTCTGGGCTGGGCATTCTAGAGAGCAGGTGAGAGCTGATTATCCCTAGAATGCAGGCATAAACTCATTGCCCTTACATAACATCCCAGCCCTTGTACTGATGAGATATTACAGCTGTGACTCACAGCCAGATGATGCCCTGAATTCCCAGACAGATCAGGAAGCTCTTTAAGGATAGAGATAAAGTCTAGTATTTATTTCCCTTTGCTTTTTGATACTCAGTTAAATGTGTCAGAGAGGTAAGAAAGAGATCTGACAGAAAATCCAAATTCTGGTATTGTGTCTTTTCTTTCTCATACAGAGGATTCTTGCACAAGTTGACCATTTCCTTATCCTTGCAACAGCAAAAGTCCCCTAATGAACGAACTGATTGAAGGAGGATTTGTGTGGGATAATACAGCTGAAAGCTCCTGTTCATCTCCCATGTATGGGTATCATCATTTACTGGTTGGTGGTTTTCTGAGAGAGATGGCATTTTATTTTATTTTATTTTATTATTTTGACAGGATCTCGCTGTGTTGCCCAGGCTAGAATTCAGTGATGCCATCGTGGCTCATGGCAGCATTGAACTCCTGGGCTTGAGGTGTCTTCCCACCTTAGCCTCCTGAATAGTTGAGACTACAGAGCATGCCACCACGCCCGGCAAATTTTTCTACTTTTTGTAGAGATGGGGTCTCACTACGTTGCCCAGGCTGTTCTTGAACACCTGGCCTCAAGTGATCCTCTTGCCTTGGCCTCCCAAAGTGTTGAGATTATAGGCATGAGTCACCACACCTGGCCAGCACTTCCTGGTTTCATGATTTGCACCCAGCTGCTGCTGTCCCCCAAGTGAGAGGTGACGACATGCTAGCAGCCCTTGTTCTTGGCGCGGGCGCCTCCTCAGTCTCGGCGTCCACTCTGGCAGCGCTTGAAGGGCCCTTCAGCCCGCCACGGCACTGTGGGAGCCCTTCTCTGGGCTGGCCGAGGCGGGAGCTGGCTATCGCTGCTTGTGGGGAGGTGTGGAGGGAGAGGCGCGGGCAGGAACCAGGGCTGGGCGGAGCGCTCCGGGCCAGCGCGAGTTTCGGGCCGGCATGGGTTCGGCGGGCCCAGCATTAGGAGCGGCCGGCGGAGGCCGCAGGCCCTTGGCAGTGAGGGGCTTAGCACCCGGGCCAGCAGCTGCAGAGGGTGCGCCAGTTCCCCCAGCAGTGGAGGCCTGCCGGCGGTGCGCTCCAATTCTCGCCGGGCCTCAGCTGCCTCCTCCACCCCCCCACTGCGCAGGGCTGGGGATCTGCTGCCTGCCATGCCTGAGCCCCGCCCCCCGCGCCTTGGGCTCCCGTTGCCCCCGAGCCTCGCCGAGGAGCGCCCCTCCTTGCGCAGCGTTGCGCGGTCCCATCCACGGCCCAAGGGCTGAGGAGTGCGGACTGAGGGCGCGGGACTGGCGGGCACCTCCGCAGGCAGCCCTGGTGCGGGATCCACCCGGTGAAGCCAGCTGGGCTCCTGAGTCTAGTAGGGACTTGGAGAACCTTTATGTCTAGCTAAGAGATTATAAATACAACAATCAGTACTCTGTATCTAGCTAACCTAGTGGGGACTTGGCGAACTTTCTGTCTAGCACTCTGTGTCTAGCTAAAGGATTGTAAATGCACCAATCAGCTCTCTGTAAAATGGACCAATCAGCAGGATGTGAGTGGTGTCAGATAAGGGAATAAAAGCAGGCTGCCGGAACCAGCAGTGCCAACCCACTCGGGTCCACTTCCACGCTGTGGAAGCTTTGTTCCTTTGCTCTTTACAATAAATCTTGCTGCTGCTCACTCTGGGTCCACGCTGCCTTTATGAGCAGTAACACTCACTGCCAAGGTCCGCAACTTCACTCCTGAAGCCAGTGAGACCACAAACCCACCAGAAGGAAGAAACTGCGAACACATCTGAACATCTGAAGGAACAAACTCCGGACACACCATCTTTAAGAACTGTAACACTCAGAGGGTCCGCGGCTTCATTCTTGAAGTCAGCGAGACCAAGAACCCACCAATACCAGACACACAAGCACCTGGGCTATTCCTCCGTGTAGTGAAAAGTGGGGCACAAGCTCTTCATTTGGTCATTTTGCTGCTGCAGAAGTCCTCGCCCTGTTCTCTTTTAAGTCTCTCTTTTTTCTCAGGTCTGATCACACAACTTGATTGGGGTGAGGGAGGGGAGGAGAGGGAAAGGAAGTAGGAGATCAAGGAGGCAGATGAAGTTTCCTCTCCTCTTTGAATTTTGAGATGGCGGATCAAACTGCCACCTCCACCTGACTCTCTTGCTCGGCTTCATCTTACTCTCCAATTAATAATGGTTCTGCTGGGCCCAGTGGCTCACGCCTATAATCCCAGCGCTTCAGGACACCGAGGCGGGAGGATTCCTTGGGGCCAGGAGTTTGAGACCAGTGTGGGCAACATAGTGAGACCTCATCTCTACAAAAAATTTAAAAAAGAAAACAGCGGCTGGACGCAGTGGCTCATGCCTGTAATCCCAGCTCTTTGGGAGGCCGAGGCAGGTGGATCACAAGGTCAGGAGATTGAGACCATCCTGGCCAACATGGTGAAACCCCGTCTCTACTAAAAATACAAAAATTAGCTGGGTGTGGTGGCATGTATCTATAGTTCCAGCTACTCGGGAAGCTGAGGCAGGAGAATCGCTTGAGCCTGGGAGGCAGAGACTGCAGTGAGCCAAGACGGTGCCTGAACTCCAGTCCAGTGACAGAGCAGGACTCCATCTCAAAAAAATAAAAATAAAAAATAAAAAGAAAGAAAGGGAAAATAGCCAGGCCTAGTGGCATAGCCTGTAGTCCCAGTTACTTGAGAGGCTGAGGTACTTGGGAGGCTGAGGTGCTTGGGAGGCTGAGGTGGGAGGATTGCTTACCGGGAAGTTCAAGGCTGCGGTGAGCCATTATGGCGCCACTGCATTCCAGACTGGGCAATAAAATGAGACCCTGTCATTCTCTCTCTCTCTCTCTCACACACACACACACACACTCAACAAAAATGATTGTAATCAGTACTTAAGCTTATATCAGATCAAATGACAGAAACCTGAACATTTGGCCCTGTAGACTCTAGGCTCACACTGAGGTCTGCTTGCAGGGACTCTGGCTAGGATTTTCTGGAAAGAAAAAAATAAGCCATCTCATTTTCGTTTTTAATTAATGCAGTCTCCAGTTTTTCATTCCAAAGTGTCACAAGCAGGAAATCAAAGAAAGTCTTATATAAATAATAAGAAAAAGAGGTTCTATTAGTAATGGAAAACATTTTCAAGGAGAGCTCGACAGAACGCTGATAGTCTCCACACCCCCTTCAGGTGAAACCCCTCACAAAAATCATAACATAATTATAGATATGTCCAAGGCTTTTTAGGATAAGATATTAAAAGCCTTTTGTTTTTTTGAAACGGAGTCTTGCTCTGTTGCCCAGGATGAAGTGCAGTGGTGCGATCTCGGTTCACTGCAAGCTCTGCCTCCTGGGTTCACGCCTTCACGCCATTCTCCTGCCTCAGCCTACCGAGTAGCTGGGACTACAGGCGCCTGCCACCACGCTCGGCTAAATTTTTTTTTGTATGTTTAGTAGAGACAGGGTTTCAACGTGTTAGCCAGGATGGTATCGATCTCCTGATCTCTTGATCCACCTGCCTCGGCCTCCCAAAGTGCTGGGATTACAGATGTGAGCCACCGCACCTGGCCTTAAAAGCCTCATTTTAATAGTGTCTTAAGTCAAAAGAAAAAAAATATAGAAGAGCTTCTTATCTAGGTCATAACACAAATTCTTCTAATTCAACCAAAATGAATAAAACTTTTAGCTTTTTTTCTGATTGGTTTTTGTTTTAGCTTAGTTACAATTTTGAGAAGGAATCTGTGAAGGATTATTCTAGGGATTTGTTTTTGTTCTCTCATAGTTTCTCTGAAAAACTTGATCAGGGAGTAGGAAAGGGTGATCCTGGTTCATTGGACCTGTCAGATCTGAATCCTCAGCTGGAGAAGGGATGGATTCCTTGCATCTTCTTCAGCAGCTTGCCACAGTGAGTATGAACTATCCATCATGGGGGTGTAGAGCTGTGCGCTCAGTCCCCTTTGGGGCTGGTTGGTTTCCTCTGGGTTTTGTTGTGTTAAGCCTGCTGAAATGTGCTGGCTGAAGCATGCCACCTTTAACTCTTGTGCTCACAGCGAAATGTCTCTCTAGGACTTGCCAAGACAATGCAAGCTAATATTCACTTCAAATGGCAACAAGCCCTGAGCATTAGTTGCTATTTCCATTTTTGTTCTTTCAGAAGAGGTTTCTTCGCTTACACACCATCCTCAGCTAACAAACCCATGACGTCATTGTGTTTCTCACCTGCGACTCCTCCCTCGCTTTTGCAGATTCGGGAGTAGACTTGAAGCGAAAGCCATCATGTGGCAGGCAGTCCACAAGTATCCGCTGGGATGCCATTGTTTGCTGGGAATGTTGTGTCTTGATGTACATCATCTTGTGTGCTTATCCCAGTCACCAGAGGAAGTTGGCAGGGAGGGAAACTTTTTGTCATCCCAACTTTACATAAGGAGAAGCTGCAGAGGGTAGCATGGCCGGCAAACGGCAAGCTGACCTTTGAATGAGGAGAGATGTTCCTACTTCTGGTCAAGGCCTGCTTTCATGAGACAATGTTGCCTCTTAGAAACTGGTGTTAGGAGACGTGAAAGGATGTATGGTTGATATGAAATTAAAAGACCCAGGTTTGCATGCAGCTCTGACCAGTTACTACTCATATGACCTGAACATTTGTTGTTTGAGACAGAGTCTCACTCTGTTGCATAGGTTGGAGTGTGCAGTGGCATGATTGTAGCTCACTGCAGCCTCAAACTCCTGGACTCGAGTGATCCTCCTGCCTTAGCCTCCAAGTAACTGGGACTACAGGTTCATGCCAAATGCCTGGCTAATTTTAAACATTTTTTTTTTTGAGATGAAGTTTCAGTTTCATTGCCCAGGATGGAGCGCAATGGCATGATCTCGGCTTACTGCAACCTCCGTCTCCTGGGTTCAAGCAATTCTCCTGCCTCAGCCTCCCGAGGAGCTGGGATTATAGGTGCCCACCACCACACCCAGCTAATTTTTGTATTTTTAGTAGAGACGGGGTTTCACCATGTTGGACAGGCTGGTCTCGAATTCCTGACCTCAGGCGATCCACCCACCTCAGCCTCCCAAAGTGCTGGGATGCCGCCGCACCCAGCCAAATATTTTTAAAAATTATTTTTTTCATATAAACAGAGTCTCACTACATTGCCTAGGTTGGTCTTGAGCTCCTGACCTCAAGCGAGGTCCCTGCTGGGATTCCAGGTGTGAACCACCACACTGGGCCTGATCCAAGCGTTTAAACCTCTTGAGGGCTCCATTTTCTGTCATTCTGTCATTCGAGAATATACTATTTCTACTTCGTATGATCACAGAGGAGCCTGAATTTAAAAATGCTCAGTGATAGTTTTTAATATCCCTTTATTCCCCAGTAAAACCTACAAGGCTATTAAACATTTTGAAGTTGCCTAGATTTTGCAATGAAGTACATCAATCAGCTACTCTCTGTACAAGGAGGTGGTTTCGAAGGGTGCATGGAAGAAAGCCTGGGTCAAGAGCTCTGAGAGCGCTGCTTCCCTGGCATCACTACAGCAATGACAAAAGAGCAGAACCTTCCTAAAGTAAATTAGAAAACTTTCCATGCTACCAGGTAGTTCTTTTATTTGTAAACGAGGGGTGGAATAATTAAAGAAAAACCACAACTGCATTCTTAGAATGTGAATTCACTGATTCGCCAACAGATACTTACTGATTATACAGTATATACCAGGCATTATTCCAGAGACAAGTAGTAAGCAGGACAGACAGCTACTTTCTCTTATGAGTCTTACATTCCAGTGCAGAAACAGAGATAATAAAGAAATAATGGGCTGGGTGCAGTGACTCACACCTGTAATACCAGCACTTTGGGAGCTCGAGGAAGGTGGATCTCCTGAGGTCAGGAGTTTGAGACCAGCCTGGCCAATATGGTGAAACCCTGTCTCTACTAAAAATATAAAAATCAGGTGTGATGGCGTGTGCTTGTAGTGCCAGCTACTCAGGAGGCTGAGACAGGAGAACTGCTTGAACCCGGGAGGTGGAGGTTGCAGTGAGCCAAGATAGCAGCAATGCACTCCAGTCTGGGAGACAGAGTAAGACTCTGTTTCAAAACAAACAAACAAACAAACACAACAACAACAAAACAAAAAACAGAAAGCAATAGTACATAAGAAATCATGGGTGTTATAATGAAAACAAAACAGTGTGATACCAATTAAAATGATTGGGAAATTTCTTTCGGCTGGAAAGCGAGATAAAACTTTCATAATGGGGTGCTCTTTGAATGTCATCCTGAATGATAAGGAGATAGCCCTGTGAGCCTTGGGGAAGAGTGTGGCATCCAGTGGACAGAAGCCCTGAAGAGGGCATTCTAAAGTCATGGCTAATTGAAAAGTGGTCAGTATTTGCCCTTGAATATATTGCAAAAGATGTCCAGAAGGCAGATGTATTTTCACACACAAGGACGGGCACTTTGACATCTCAGAAACTCAGATTTGGTGCACAGTTTCTGGTCCTGCCTAAGAAGACAAAGTGGTATGGGGTGTCTGTAAGTAACACACTTTCGTGTGGCAGGTACCTTCATAGTCCCTAGTGAGGGACAGTGGTATGTGCTGTGATTAGGTGAGTTGGACTTCCTGAAGGGGGTGAATTATTCTCTGTGTTTAGAAAGTGAAGGGCAGAGAGAAGCTGTGAAAGTCACTTGGGTCAAATATGGACCAAAACTTGGCTGTAGCAAGAGGCAAGCAATGTTTGGGGGCCAGTGAGCACATAGGTTTGGCTGAAGCAGAGGGTTTCCGAGGGACTAAAGAGAAATGGCTGTAGTGGAAAGGGAAGGGGTGTTTGTGGAGGAGGTCCAAGGGTGAGCTGTGGCAGTTGAGTTTCACGGGACGAGCAGTGGAGAGCCTTGGTAGTGCTGAGAAATGGACTTTCTGAAGAGAGGAAGTCTAAAAATGTCCATCTCTCTGTGGGAGGATACTCACAGCTCTTCCCTGCCTCGGGTCCCTCAGCCCCCCCCACTTCTTCCCCTACCACTGTGCCCAGTACGTACTCATTCCTCACTTGTCCAGTTTAATACGCTTCCCCTTCCAGATGTAAGCAACCCCTTCCCTGAGTGTCCAGGTTTATAAATGGGAAGGCTGCCATGACAACAACATAGCAGAAACAACCAATAGAATTTAAACCCATCCATGCTAGAAAAACCTATGGTTTCGAGTGTCTATAAATTAGTGGAAATCAGGGAGAAACCTCACCTCATGCTCAGGTCAGTCCTGGAAGGTAAACAAGTGTTCTCATCTGACAGAATACAAAGGATCCAAAACCAGCCTGGCAGTTAGCATCTGGCAGACATTGGTCAGGAACTGGGTTATTGCTCCTCAAGAAGAAAAGTTGCTTGGCCATATTGCTCACTTAAAAGCTGTTTTTGTTTTTTGTTTTTTCCAAGACAGGGTCTCACTCTGTCACACAGGCTGGAGTGCAATGGTGCAATCAGAGCTTAGTGTTGTCTCCAAATCCTAGGCTTGAGCAAATCCCCCTCCCTCAGTCTCCCGAGTAGCTGGGACTACAAGTGCATGCCACCAGGTCCTGTTCATTTTTAAATGTTTTTGTAGAGACTGGGTCTTGCTATGTTGCCCAGGCTTGTCTTGAATTTCCGGCCTCTAGCTATTCTCCCACCTTGGCCTCTCAAAGTGTTGGGATTACAGGTGTGAGCCACTACGCCCAGCTGAGAGCCATGTTTTCTCATTTCTAGACTGCCATGCATTTGCGCACCTTCCCTCCTTATTATTATTAATCTGTCACCTGGTGATTATTCTTGTGTTGAAATTCAGTCCCGCCAAATTTCCAAAGCCCCGCCAACCTCAAGAAGAGACTAGGAGGGGTAACTGGGCCCTGTTACTCTACCTCTTTATCCATTCCCCTTTCAGTAGAGATGTATTTAAGCCTCAAACCTGAAATTTGGGAAGAAAAAAATACTAATTACTTATAATTATCACTTTCCAGTCACTTTACAAATCCTATTTCTCTTCTCTGTCATTCATCATAAAAATAAGTGGCTTGCTTTGAAAATTTGTCTGTCTTAGTTAGCAGCTTTATTCAGGAATTTGAAGGAGGGTTCTTAAAGAAGTGAGAAATGGCACATCAAAATTTCAGTTATTTTACCATGCTTGCTGTGCAACTGTAGGTGACTGGTGATTCTTCAGTAAAGGGGAAGATACAACTTTTGAAGGCTGCTGTGGTCTTCTTAGCAGCTATTGAGTTGGAAATGTATGTCATAAGTCTTAGCTATAATACTCATCTGTATATCTACATGATTGTAATTGAGCAGCACATATTATACTAAATGATTACCAAAAGGAACATAAAATTGATTTCTGCTGATTTTTTAAAAAAGTAAACTCAAGTGAATTATATTCTATCTGAAAAGTACTGAATCATTTCATGTGAGGATTTTTGTTTTAATTCCCTGATAAGGCAAAATTACAAAGTGGGTTACCTATATCTCTCTCACATCTTCTTTGGGAGCCTTTGTATAACAGAATACCATAGACTGGGTTATTTATAAAGAAAATAAATTTAGTTCTGGAGGCTGGGTAGTCCAAGAGCATGGCACTGGCATCTGGTGAGGACCTGCTTGCTGTATCCAAACATGGCAGAAGGGCAAATGAGCCAGTGAGACAGAGAAAGGCTCCAGGAGCTGGACTCACTTTATAACAACCCACTCTTGCAATAACAAACCCACTCTCATGATAATGACATTGATTCATTCATGAGGGCTCTGTCCTCATGACCCAGTCACCTCTTATTAGAACCCACCTCCCAACACCGTTACATTGAGGATTAAGTTTCTAACACAGATTTCTAACTTTTAGGAAACACATTCACACCTTAGCAGCTCTGCTTGTCAATGCTGAAATTTATTTTTTGTGCCAAATGCTCTAATTCTGCCTAAATCCATCTGGACAGATAAATGATTCATTAATTATTTCAATAAATAGTTGAATGCATATTCTGAGCCAGGTGATCTGATAAACCAGTTCACCCAGAAGTGAATAGCGGTAACAAGTAATCTCTCTGAGGGCTATTTGATTTTTTGGTTGTGTGTTTTGATTTTGTTTTCATTTTTTTAAAATTAAAATTAAAATTTTTAATTTTTATGGGTACATAGTAGATATATATATATTTATGTGGTACATGAATATTTTGATACAGGCATACAATGTGTAATAATCACATTAGGGTAAGTGGAGTATTCTTCACCTCAGGCATTTATCATTTCTTTGTGTTACAAACATTCCAAGTATACTCTTTTGGTTATTTTAAAATGTACAGTAAATTATTGTTGATTGTAAGCACTCTGTTGTGCTATCAAATACTAGATCTTATTAATTCCATCTAACTATATTTTTGTTCCCATTAACCATCCTCACTCCCTGCCCCCACTCCACTACCCTTCATACCTCTCTCTGGTAACCATCGTTCTACTTTCTATCTCTGTGAATTCAATTGTTTTAATTTTTAGCTCCCACGAATTAGGGAGAACATGTGGAGTTTGACTGTCTGTGTTTGGCTTATTTCACTTAACATAATGTCCTCTAGTTCCATCCATGTTGTTGCAAATGACAGGATCTCATTTTTTATGGCTTTTTGTTTTTATAGTACTCCATTTTCATTATGTACCACATTTTCTTTATCCATTCATCTGCTGATGAACACTTAGGCTTCTTCCAAATTTTGGCTGTTGTGGAGAGTTCTGCAATAAACATGGGTGTACATATATCTCTTCAATATACTAATTTCTTTTGGATGTATACCTAGCAGTGGGATTGCTGGATCTTATGGTAGTTCTATTTTTAGTTTTTAGAGGAAGCTCCAAACTGTTCTCCTCAGTGGCTGTACTAATTTACATTCCCACCATCAGTGTATGAGGGTTCCCTTTTCTCCGCGCCCTTGACAGCATTTGCTATTGCCTATCTTTTGGATAAAAGCCATTTTAACTGGGGTGAGATGATAGCTCATTGTATTTTGACTTGCATTTCTCTGATGATCAGTGATGTTGAGCAACTTTTCATATGCCCGTTTGCCATTTGTATGTCTTCTTTTGAGAAATGCCTATTCAGATGCTTGGCCCATTTTTAATGGGATTATTAGGTATTTTTCCTGTTGAGTTGTTTGAGCTCCTTAAATATTATGGTTATTAATCTTTTGTAAAATGGATACTTTGCAAATATTCTCTCCCATTCTGTGTGTTGTCTCTCCAGTTTGTTGATTGTTTCCTTTGCTGTGCAGAAGCTTTTTAATGATGTAATCTCATTTGTCCATGTTTGCTTTGGTTACCTGTGCTTTTGAGTTATTACTCAATAAATCTTTGCCTAGACCAATGTCCTGGAGAGTTTCCCCAGTGTTTCCTTGTAGTAGTTTCATAGTTTGAGGTCATGGCTTTAAGTCTTTAATTTATTTTTATTTGATTTTTGTATATGGTGGGAGATAGGGGTTTAGTTTCATTTTTCTGCATATAGATACCGAGTTTTTCCAGCACCATTTATTGAAGAGACTGTTGTTTCCCCAATGTATGTTCTTGCTGATGTCCCTACATTTAAAACAAAAGATCAGTTTCTCAGAAATTATATATTTGGTTTATCTTCCACTTTCTCTCAAAACTAAAAGTGTTTTAGTACAGGTACCACCCCTAAAATTTCCGTTAAACCAGCACCAGCCTGAGGATCACGTTCTCATCAAAGGGTGGAAAGAATGGAAACTCAAGCCAGCCCGGGAAGGACCCTGCCTTGTGCTGCTAACCACCAAGACTGCTGTTCACACAGCGGAAAGGGAATGGACACATCACACCCGAGTCAAGCAAGCACCATTATCATCAGAATCATGGGCCATTGTTCCTGGATCAAGCCCTTCCAAATTAAAGCTAAGAAAAGCTTAGTCTATCTATGTTTTCTTTTTCTTTCCTAACCCAGTGCCTATATCCATTACTATTCCTACCATTAGCAACTCTAACCCCACTTTAGAGTGTTTCTATGGTTTAGGCGCAGAGGTCACTGGAAAGGATCCTATAGACTTCTTTAAGATGCACTTTGTTCTCCCTTCTCCACCTCCTACAACTGCCCCTTTCCCAAACCTACAAAATGAAACTATGCCTCGCCTCATGCCCAATGACGAAACCAAGGTCTCAGTAGTACAAATAGGAGACCTAAGGCAAACCATAGCCATTAAAACAGGGCATAAAGATGTAAATGCCTGGTTAGAATGGATTAAATATTCCATTCGCACTTTAAACAACAGAGACTATTACGCTTGTGCCCATGGTAGGCCAGAGGCCCAGGTTGTTCCCTTTCCATTAGGACGGTCCTCAAATCAAGTGGACATGGAGTGCATGGTAGCTCTTTTTCAAGATTCCACCACCTGGAATAAGAAATTGTGCCAAGCTCTTTCTCTGCTATTTCCTGAAGTCCAACACCCTGTGAGTCAGCCCCCAAGGGCCATCCAGCCTCCATCTTTCAAGACCAATTTTACCTCATGTCTCCAACAACAAGGGGAAAATTTTCACGTTCCTTGTAGACTTAACAGGATGCAGTGAAGTCAGGCACTTCCAAGAGCTGACTCATCAGTCTGCCCTTATTCATCCCTGATTATCTGGTGGTATTATGGAGGACCTTCACTGGACACTCTGCCAAATAATTAGAGCAGTGCTTGTGCTCTAGTTCAATTGGCTATCCCTTTTACCCTGGCATTTCATCAACCAGAAAAAGAAGAAAAAGAAAAAAAACATAGCCTCAATTCTTACCTCTTTAACAACTATAATAAGTATACTCCTTCTTCTGAGGTGTTATGTTGTACCATACATCCAGGAGTTAATCAAAACAACTAATCCAAGACATGTTAAGCAAGTTTGAAGAGGAAAACTATAAACAGGAGGGAATTGTAGAAAGTAAAAAGTTCCTCTTGGAAGTTTCCCTTCTTGTTAAAGAATAAATCATAAGTGTTAGAAATAATAGTTTCTTTTACAGACTAACTTTCTTCAAGCCTCCTTGCTTTGTGCTAATAACTCTTTGTTAAGCCCTATCCTATGTAACTGCTGGACATGCTCACAAGCACGTTCCAGCTCACAGCCTATGCCCCTTCCTTATTTGGAAATGTTACTGCTTCCTTAAACATTTCGTAAGCAACTTCTTTGTTCGTCCCTGCACTTACCTATTTAGGAAAGTTTTAGGCTATTAGCAAATTGGGTATCAGTTTAAGAGTGTGAGGTCCTGCTCCAGTGGATGCAGGACATAGCAGTAAGGATGACCCAAATGTGTAAGGGATAAACATGTTTGCTTTTCCTTTGTTCAGGTGTGCTCTTGCCATTGTTCTATCTGTGATTGAGTATCCTTTCTGCAGAAAGTAAAGATTGCCTTGCTGAGAGATCTTTTGTCTCGTTGCTGACTTTCCTTAACAGCACCGATGATCAATTTCTAACAATTTTGGTATTTCTAACAAGACCTCTTAAAGGAGCCAGTCCCCAAGAGGAACATGAACTGGGGCTAACGAGGAACCCAGGGCCAGGGGACTTTTGGAGGTCTTTTTGTCCTTCTTGTCTTTCTTTTTCTTTTTCTTCTTATTCTTAATGGCCCCAGAGATGACAGATTTCCTGCTCTTGGATCACAAAGTTCTGATAGTGTTTGTCATGTGGATGGTCCCACATAGACTGCCCATTGGCAAAGTTGAAAAAATATTTGTTGCCCCTTATGTCCTGGCATAGTTTCCACTCCCCAGGCAGTGGGGCCACAATGCCCTCCCACGCCAGCCACATCAGTTCTGGTTCCTTGATGGGATCAATACCAATCTCCCGGGTAAATTCAAGAATGTCTTGCTCACTTAAAATGTAGGTCTAGTTATAATCCTCCTCCAGAACTAGCTGATCTCCTGTGCAGAGGGGTGGGAGGGGTCGGTGAGGTCATCTAGCTATGACTCACCTGGGCTCGAACCCCGGCTGTATGACCTTAGGCAAGGTGCTTCACCTCTGTCAGACTCAATAACTGCAAGCGTATAATTGAAACAATCTTGACAATCCACATCAAAAGCCTGCCAGACCCCCAGCCTGCTCAGGAGCTGGTGAAATTTCAAACGGAGGCAAGGCACCGTTGAGGCACTGTTGCAGGTTGTCCATTTTCCACTTCTTTCCTCAGTCCCTGCCCACACTCTGGCGCATTGTGCGCTCACTGGCTCACGAGCTTCCCTCAACTACCCCACCACTCTCCCTTCCCCACCTCCCAACTCCTCCCTCCATGAGATCCTCACCTATCCACCATCCCAGAAGGCTCTGGGTGAGGCTCTGGGCGAGGCGCAGCTCCCCCTGTGCCAACCAACAGGCTCTTGCTCTGTTGCCTAGACTGGAATGCAGTGATGTCATCACAGTCACAATAACCTTGAACTCCTGGGTTTCAGGGATCCTCCTGCTCCTGCCTCCTAAGTAGCTGAAAATGTAGGCACAAGCCACCACACCCAGCTAATTTTTTTTTTTTTTTTTTTTTTTTTTTTTTGAGACAGAGTCTCACTTTCTCGCAAGGCTGGAGTGCAGTGGCACGATGTCGACTGACTGCAACTTCCGCCTCCCAGGTTCAAGCGATTCTCCTGCCTCAGGCCCCCAAGTAGCTGGGATTACAGGCACCTGCCACCACACCTAGCTACTTTTTTTAAGAAAATTTATTTATTTATTTATTTGAGACAGACTCTCACTCTGTTGCCAGGCTGGAGTGCAGTGGCACGATCTCGGCTCGCTACAACCTCCGCCTCCTGGGTTCAAGCAATTCTCCTGCCTCAGCCTCCTGAGTAGCTGGGATTACAGGTGCCGGCCACCAGGCCCAGCTAATTTTTGTATTTTTTTTTTTTAGTAGAGACGGGGTTTCACCATGTTGGCCAGGATGGTCTTTATCTCTTGACCTCGTGATCCGCCTGCCTCGGCCGCCTGCCATTTTTTTTTTTTTTTTTTTTTTTGAGACTCTGTTGCCCAGGCTGGAGTACAGTGGTGCCATCCCCGCTCACTGCAGCGTTTGCCTCATGGGTTGAAGTGATTCTCCTGCCTCAGCCTCCCAAGTAGCTGGGATTACAGGCATCTGCCACCATGCCCAGCTAATTTTGTATTTTTAGTAGAGACAAGGTTTCACCATGTCAGGCAGGCTGTTCTCAAACTCCTGACCTCAGATCTCAAACTCCTGACCGAGGTACCCACCTCGGCCTCCCAAAGTGCTGGGATTACAGGTGTGAGCCACCGTGCTTGGTCACACCAAGCTAATTTTTTTTTTTTATTCGAATGAGGCAATTTACTAACCCAGCATGGTTTGTTCTAACGCTTCTTGCTGGCAGTTGCCACCTGTCCGACGATTCTGTCCAGATCTCTCTCCCTGAGGTGTCAGTTTGCAGCCCTCATCTTAGTCCTTTTCCACAATTTTCAGCCCCTCCAGGGCTTGGAGGACCCGGCAGGCCACACTCTTGGAGCCTTAGCTGAAGTGGCTGGGCATGACGCTATTTCTCTGACGGCCCCTGTAGATCTTGGTCATGGAGCCAACCTCAGCACCACCCCAGAGGTAGAGGTGCCGCACTGTGGAAGCAGCTCAGGTGTAAAACCAGTTCTCATCGTGGGGCGCAAGCTCTTTGTGCTTGGCCAGCTTGATGGTGTCCACCCATCCGGTGACTTTCAGCTTCCCAGACTTTTTGAGAAAGGCTGCCAGAGTTCTGACGAACTCCTGCTGGTTCACGTCTTTTCCACCCAGCTAATTTTTTAAAAAATATTTGTAGACATGAGGTTTTGCTATGTTGCCCAGGCAGGTCTCAAATTCCTGGCCTCAAGTGATTCTCCTGCCTTGGCATCCCAGAGTGCTGAGATTATAAGTGTGAGCCACCATGCCTGGCCAATAATAATAATAATAATAGAGAAGGATTCTCGCTTTGTCACCCAGGCTGGAGTGCAGTGGCATGATCTCAGCTCACTGCAACCTCCACCTCTCAGGTTCAAGTGATTCTTCTGCCAATTTTTGTACTTTTGGTAGAGATGAGGTTTCATCATATTGACCAGGCTGGTCTCGAGCTCCTGACCTCAGGTGATCCAGCTACCTTGGCCTCCCAAAGTGCTGGAATTACAGATGTGAGCCACCACGCCTGGCCCCAGTAATTATTTTCTGGAATTATTTCCTAGCCTAGACTAAACGGCAGAAACTCTCTCTCATTTATTTTTTCTTAATAGGACATTCCTTGGCACCTAATAGGCAATCAGTATTTGTTGATTAGATGAATGGTTGTCTGTTATCAGCAACTGGTGATACTGACTTTACAATTATAAAACACATCCAACATGCATGGGCATTCTCATGCACCTCCATATCTGTGATCAAAATATTGACAATCCCCAGACACTGCATTCCTTATTTACTTCTTTCAGAAGTGGCCATGGAGGGCAACTCCAGGAGATTCCTGTGGGTCTTTGCTCCTCTTTCCTTACCCTGGAAAGAGTAGAGCATGAAATAAGGCCACTTAATGCTGGTCAGGGGGAAAATCTGCTGTTTTGCAGATGCATGTGGATGAAGCTGTTGACCTGTGGTTTGAAGGATATTCATTTTCTGTTTTTTCTTGTAGTGTGCAGTCTTCCATAGCTTTATATTGGCTAAGGTTTTGCTGGATTTTTCTCAAATATTTCTGACTTTAGTGTTTTGTGCTTCTGGAGCATTGGAAATGGAGCACATCCTGTTTGATGAAAGCCAGTTATGGTGTAATGCAGGCAAGTGGAGATACAGATATTATATCAAGTTCAGATAAATGAGATGAGTGACAGAGTAAAAACACCCTTGATTAAGCTTTCTCTACAAAAGTGTAACTCTATGTTAAAATATTATAACCATCAGCTCACCCTTAATGAAGTACAGTTACACAGTTACTTACGGTGAAGATACCATGATTTAAAGAAATGCATCTATTCTGTCTTCTTAAATCTACAGTTTTCTGAAGGCCTACTCACTTTGTTTCCCCAGGAATTGATTTTCTGCACCATACTTCTCTCTTTCTGGCCAGAAGCAATTTGTAATCCTGGTTCTCTGACTTGACTCTGGGCAGTGTTCACTGAGAAGCCTTGGACTTTGATGTTCGTTGAAGTGGATCTAAGTTTGGGTTAATCATTCCGTCTGTATACTATAAAAACGACAACAATGGCAACGATAATAAAACACCCAAAATACCTCCGTAACTTTTTGTTTCAGGTACATAAGAAAAGTGTAGAAATTTATTGCCTCAACCTATTATTTTCTCCCTAGGGTCATAACACCTTTAAATGTTTTACATTATCTTTCTAGGGGAAATCTAATCTCCCACTGCAATTTTTCCCACTGTGCATTTACATTTTTCAATACACACACGTACATATGCATATACACACATATACACATATCACCACCACACAATAATAACAGAAATTCAATCTTTCCTGGCATTTTAAAGCTTTTAGTGTCCATATGACTTTTCAAGGTAGGAAGCACCTCTGAGAGGGAGAGAGACGGCTCTGGGACCAACTTCGGCTGCGGCCTATCAGCGGCTTATCAGATACAGGCAGATTTCTGAAATCCACAAAGTCAGCTTCCGTAGACTCCTAGTTCTTCTCTTTTGGTGACACCTTATTAGTTTAAGTCACTCCCACATTTTCTACAGAAACATTTCCAGTGTATGTGAAAAGTACAATTTTAAAAGCAAGCAGAAAAAGAAAAGTTCCATATCGCTGTCTCTAAAGAGGGTGAGGGAATAGAAGAACATGAGCTTATAATTATATGATTTAGACCCTTGAAAGGCCACGTGAGTTCTTCAAGGCACTGGGGGACAGGGGCAACATGCCGATTTAAACACGCTGCACTGAAGTCAGAGTTCTGCATAAATACTATTATGTGTCACTGTTGATTTTCTCCTTTAGCACAACTGAAAATAAATTGCTCTCAGTGTGTCCATCATCTCACCTTGAATGGAGTTTCCTTAGCGTACAGAATATCAGAAGTGGGGCTGCCTTGCCCCTGCAAAATGGCGAAGTAGCTAAAGTTTATTTTTGCTGCCATCTTACCTCCCCTCTGCTTGCACCCCGATTTCCTGGAGTTGTTCCTTATGCTGGATCCAATCCCGTGTCCAATTCCCCAGGGCCTCCTTGCTGTCAGTTAATAATAGCTTTCAATGCTGTTATTCTTCTCAGAGTTTTTGCATTTTAATAGGACCCCTAGGGATTAAAATGCCTCCAGAACCAAAAGAGTGAATCTCTAATGGTGGAATTTTAGGTACCAGTGACAGGCATTGTGGGAGATTTCATGGGGAGGATTCTCTCGGAAGATAAACACCCCCCACAAAAGCTTTCGACTTGACTGACTTGGTATGGTTGACCCTACAAAAGAGTACAGGAGAGTGAATTAATCAGCCATGAAATACTGAACATTATTGCAAAGAAAGCCTTCAGCTTTGCTAATTATATTTTAATGTTTTAATCAACTTTTCAGTAAATGAATATGTGGTAATATTGGAGGTGTTTCCTGGCTGGTAAAACTATGCGGTATCTTCGGGAAAGTTCTATGGAGTGACAGTGGAGTAGGGGATGGAGTGGAGTTGTTGGGATGGAAATGCTTAGTAATCTGTGTTGCAGGTCTTAGCCCATTACTGAAGGAAGCAATCACATTGACACAGAGAGAATTGCCCGATGAACTCTTAGGTACAGGTGTGAAATAATAATAAACTCCAAACTGAACTGTTGTTTCTGTATATGTTTTCCACATGGACAAAAAAAAAAAAAGGAAGAAGAAGAAGCTGGGATATTCTTCTCACCATTGTTCAGCACAGGAGGATGTCAGATTCCTGCACTTTATTTGGACTTCTCTATCATTCTTTTATTTTCTCCTGCTAAGTAAACAGTGGAGCTTCATCCATTATTCAGCTATCAGAGACTCAGGATTTTCTGGTTGTGGAACTGGGAATTCTTACATTTCTTTAAAACTGTGGAAAAATGTATTTGCAAAACTGCTGGAAAGGGAAATTAAGACAGATATCAACCCCTACAATATAATTAATCCTTGTGAGCTTCTCCCCCAGAGGGCTAACTTGAGGTTTTCTTTCTTTTTTTTTGGGGGGGTTGTCATTATTCACACTTAGCTACCTGTGGCAAGTACTGTGGAGGAGAAAGACTGTTGCAAACAGGTTTGGGGAGCACAGGAAGGAAGGGCTTTGAAACCATGCCGGTGAGAAAATGCATAGAGCGGCTGCGCACCACTCTACCTTAAAGCTGGTAAACACACAGCCCTTCCCACAAGCCAAATGTTACGAATTCTATTTTTATAGCTCTTGGAAGGCTTTCTGCAATCTTTTCCATGTTGAATGCTGCAGTTAACAGATATCCTTAGGAGAGATTTTCCAGATCAAAAGTCGCAGGTATAAGAATATTGAAAAGAATGTAAAATCTTGTGCATGCAAATATCTATTTTATTGCTTTCATCTTTTGAATCAAGGAGGCACAGTAAATGACCCCTTTAAGCAGGGGAGTCATTATACCCTCACATTTTCTGTAAGATTTCTTGTGGGTAAATTGCAAAGCACTATTGGAGTATAATAGTGCAAGGCACTATTGGAGTATTTACTATTTTGTAAACTGCAAAGCACTATTGGAGTGTGCCTTCATTAGAATGGTGGAAAAGTTATTCTTGTGAATTTAATCATAATCTGCATCAGTCTGAGGTTGTAATACATTATTAAATGCAGTAGAGAGTGCTCAGAATAGGAAATAGTGGACTCTTTTTAGCCTGCATTGGTGAACAAAGAAAAGGAAGCACACTCCTTTCCTCTGTTTTTTTATTCTTTGATAAAGTGATTACTGTTAGAGTAATAGATTGCTGTAAACTTGATGTAATCATGATTTAATACATCATTTGAAAAACTCTCTCGTGGTAGCATGTGAGTGTTCAGGTGGAAATAGTGACAATAATGACAGCTGACACCCAGGAAGCATTTGTTATATGTAGGGAGAAACGTCAAAAGAAGAAATCTAGTTAGAAAGATCCATAGCTTGTGAACAACCATATATCAAAAGTCACCAATATTATCGCAAAGAGCAGAGGCTCTCAGGGGAATGTTACAGGGCTTCATATCTTTCGAAATACTTATTAATGGCTGCAGGAAGACGAAGAAGACACGTGTGGAAACCTAGGTGGAATAGCCAACAAGATTGATGAAACTACCAATTTAGCATAGAATCCAATGAAAACAAATATCTGAGCACTCACAATTTAGATCCTCAGGAGTGGGTACATATCATATTGGGGATTCTACAATTTTAACTGGGAGATCCAAGCACAAACAACTAAAATAAGATGCAATTAACAAGATGTGCACTTAAGCCTGCATTCGAATCCCTGTTCTAACACTAATTTGTACAATCTTAAGCTAGTTACACTTAGTCTCTAAAATTCTCAATGTTCTTATCTAGAAAATGGGATAATATTAGTGCCTAGAATAGAACTTAATAGGATAGGACATGTCAAATATTTAGCATAGTAGCACCCAGTACCTTTTAGCTATTATTACTATCATCATAGTTGTTATTAAGAATAAAAAATATGGATAATAAACATGGCCAGCATGGTGGCTTATGTCTGCAGTCTAGCACTTTGGGAGTCCAAGTCAGAAGGATTGCTTGAGGCCAGGAGTTCGATACCAGCTTGGGCGACATAGTGAGACTCTGTCTCTAAAATAATAACAATAATAAATACTATAGTAGAGTTATTTAGTCTTTGTAGATAACTGCACATTTAATCAAGATAACGATGAATTTTAACATTTAAACAATCAGTTGTGCAAGAAAGGATTGGGGAAGTTTGGCTTCACAAATGTACATGTGAAACAGAGTGAAAGTTTTTGTTAAAAATCAAACTTTAACCAGTGGTGTAAATGAGCTAGTGAAAAAGATAACGGCTAAATGGATAAAAGCATATTGCCCAGGTTGCCAAAGTTGAAAATGCCTTAGTATTCTAAAACAGTCAGATCCTACATGAAGGATGGGCCCAGTTATGAACAGCCGGCTCTTTGAGCTGGACTCCTTAGAGATGCCTCTAGAATCTTGAGGGAAGTGATAAAGGATACGGTTAAGGGCACAGAAAAAAGTTTTGGAAGGGACTGGGTAACTGCTTTCAATGGGTTTTCAGGCATCTCACTGATCACACACATCAATTTTATTTATTTATGTATGTATTTATTTTTTGAGACAGAGTCTCACTCTGTCACCCAGACTGGAGTGCAGTGGCTCCATCATGGCTCGGTGTAGCTTTGACCTCCCAGGCTCAAGCAGTCCTCCCACCTCAGCCTCCCAAGTAGCTAGGACTACAGGCCCGCAGCACCACAGCTGGCTAATTTTGTTTCTTTTTTTCTTTTCTTTTTTTTAGACGGAGTCTTGCTCAGTTGCCCAAGCTACAGTGCAGTGGCGCAATCTCGGCTCACTGCAAGCTCCGCCTCCGGCTTCCCGTCATTCTCCTGCTTCAGCCTCCCCAGTAGCTGGGACTACAGGCGCCCACCACCATGCCCGGCTAATTTTTTGTATTTTTAGTAGAGATGGGGTTTCACTGTGTTAGCCAGGACGGTCTTGATCTCCTGACCTTGTGATCCGCCTGCCTTGGCCTCCCAAAGTGCTGGGATTACAGGCGTGAGCCACCACACCCAGCCCTATTGTTGGATTTTTTTTTTTGAGATGGAGTCTCACCTTGTTGCCTAGGCTGGAGTACAGTGGTGTCATCCCCATTCACTGCAATGAGTGGAGTGCAATGGCCGGAACTTGGCTCAGTGCAACCTCCACCTCCTGGGTTCAAGCAATTCTCCTGCCTCAGCCTCCCAAGTAGCTGGGATTACAGGTGTGCGCCACCACGCCCAGCTAATTTTTTGTATCTTTAGTAGAGATGGGGTTTCACCATGTTGGCCAGGCTGGTCTCGAACTCCTGACCTCATGATCTTGTTTTTGTTTTTATAGAGGTGGGGTCTTGCCATGTTGCTCAGGCTGGTGTTGAACTTCTGAGCTCAAGCAATTCTCCTGCCTTGGCATCCCAAATTGCTGGAACACACATTGATTTTAATTTATAAAGGTGACTGAGCAGCTGTGATGGAAAGATTTTTGTTGCTTCTACTTCCTGAGAGAAAGGGCACGGCAGGCCACACAGGGCCACATTGGGGGAAGGCCAGTGTTGGACAGGAGGTGGAGAGGAGTGAGGAGACAGCATGGGCCAGTCTTCATTGTGTTTTCTGTGGAACAAGCGTGGCAGGGCAGGGGAAACAGCTTAAGATTGGTTAGTTTGAATGACGCCAGTGGGTTTAGGGGCAGAGTGGCTGTCCCTAGTTGTCTGGTACCTGGCCCTGCATTGATTTCGGACAGGGAAAGTATTGGCCTGGTATGTGTTAGATACAGGAGGTGGTTGGAGTATAGCCTTTGGATTGGCTGGTTTGTGTATGAAAGGCACTCAAGCAGACCAGTCATTTATCGTCTTAGGAATTAGCTAGCCCCGAGGAGGGGGTCAGTCTCTCTTACTCAACTAGGTCCTCCAAGAGGTCAAAACATCATAAAATATAAAAACTAAAAACTGTGATTAATACATCAGAGTACAAGCTGCAGCTCCAGGGGAAGAACCAGGAAACTATGGGGAGAAGTTCTAGAGAAGCAGATTTTAGGGAAAAAGGAAAATAAATCTTTTTGTGAAACAGGACCGTTGGAAAGTGGAAAGAATGTCTTTGTGACACCAAGAATGCCTGAACTCAGATATATTCTGGGACGGCATAACCAGCTTGCTCATGTTGTAGGTGGGATTCCTTCGAGGACTGGGAGGTTGGAATAAGGTCCAACTCATAGATTCCTTTAATCAATGGCTGATGGCCTGCCTAGAAGGAAATCGGATGTCCATTGCTTCTCTTCATGTTCTACTTCTTCTTGGGAGTAGAACTAACTTAGAAAGATTAAAATTCAGCAATGGGAATAAATGACATTTTTATTTATAGTTGTAATAACTGGGGCTCTGACGGGAAGGACTGGAAATCAGCCACTGGAAAAAAGAACCCCTGTTTTAGTGCCAGTTAAGTGGGAGCCAAGTGGCCAGACGCCTACATTAAAAACAATGGGCTGACCTTGAGTTCTCCTGAGAAACCAGAAACTATAAGGTTTGTATTGGCAAAGTCTTTCTATGAAGTCATTCTTCCACTAGAAATATACTGAGCTTTGGCTTGGCCCTGTCCACTGGGGACTTTACTGTGTATTAGGACCATTTTTTTAAGAATCAGCCTACTTTTTTTTTAATGGTTATCTTTTTAAGTCTGTTCTTCCATTAAGTATTAAAAGATGCTAATGGATGGTAAGATTCTCAGTTTCCTCTTCCTAAACAGGAAGGAACAATACTAGAATGATCTAAAGGTTTCCTTCTGATTCTAAAATTGATTTTGTGACGATATTCTCTGTTGACTCTCAAAACTCTATTCCTTGAATTGACTCTACTTGCATGAACTATACACTGTTGTTGACAGTGTACTGTGTGCCTGCCTAGTGTTATTCAAGGCATTTCCATTTGTTATCAGATAGGTAGGGTTGCTCTTATTTTAGAGCCAAAGAAGCAGAGACTCATGTTAGTAACTTGTCCAAAGTGAGGGAGCTAACAAAGGGGAAGATTAGGGAAGACTAAATCTCTCTCTCTAACTCTTCCTGTCCTATTGCAGAGTTCCATATTACAGTGATGAGCATCAGAAGCTGTCAGAAAATGGCTCTGGGAGTGCCATTCTTTGTTAGACAGTAAAGCCACTGCCTCTGGCTTGGAAGTATTGATCACTGCATCTGAGATTTGAGAATTGAAGGCGGTTAACTATGGTCCCACTTGCCTCTCTCTCCAGATGAGGGTTTGTTCCTTTCTGGTAAGGGTGTAGAGGAGAGAGAGACAAGAGAAAATATCCATTTAAAAATCATGGAAATATTTTGATGTTTCTTTCATTTAATTATTTCTTTTTATCCCATGTTTAATATCAGTTTCTGTTTGTTCCAATTCTACTTAAGGCAAGAAGAAACTTCCTTTTTACTTCTAAAATTCTGTTAATTTTTTTCTTTTATATTTCTTTTAAAAATTTTTAAATAATTTTCGTGGGTATGTAGTAGGTGTATATATTTGTGGGGTGCATGAGATATTTTGATACAGGCATACAATGTGCAATAATCACAACAGGGTAAATGGGGTATCTGTCGCCTCAAGCATCGATTATTTCTTTGTTGCAGATATTCCAATTATGCTCTTCTGTTTCAATACGCAAACACAGATACCTGCCTTGCTTTTAAAATCCATCTGAGCTCAGCATGCCTTTCATATTGGGCATTTTAAGGTAACGAAGGTTATTTGAGAATTCTGGACATTCAGTGCTCACTTGAGGCACTTGAACTCTTATCCAATCCTAGAAAACAGGCTATTTCTGTCTGGATGGCCTCTACATTCTCATGGGAAATATAACAGATTATTTTCTTTCTCAGATACGGGTTGCTGGATCTCCATTTATTTTATCAGTCACATGGTCACCATAACTGAAAGCGTCATTTTATGTGTTATTGCTATGAAAAACCTCAACTTTATTTATTTTAAAATGAACACATCAACTATGTCAGGTGTGGTGCTTTTAATGTACAAAAAATCGGGAGTGGGAGGTTCATTTATAAATTCGTGACATTTAGGCTGAAGCATCTGTTGGGACTTTGAATTGTCTAGAAAATAGATACTAACCAAGGAGGCTAAACAGTTTGTGTGGCCATCTGTTCAGAATTAAAACATGGAGGAGGAAATTAGATTAATCATTCTACAGTTTGAGGAATTCAGTATGAAGATCTGTGTTTACTGTGAATGCCTCCATTTGTAAACATTTGAATGAAAGTTTTCCTACATCTGGCTTCCTCTATATATTTGTGAAAATGAACTTTAAGCTGTGTGTGTGCATATGGTTGTGGCATGTGGTATGTGGTACATGAGTGACACAATCTTGGGGATATGGTGGGGGCAGGTGAGACAATTAGCCAAGTGGCTAGGCATATCACAGGCTTTAAAGTTAGATAACTTTTGGGTAAGAATACCTTACTTTTCTCAACTGTACAAGAGAGTAATAAAAGTATTTACTTCATAAGGTCTTAGGATTACTTAAGATAATTATTGCATGTAAAGTACTTAATATAATCCCTGGCACATAGTAAACACACACTAAATATTAGTCACTATTCTGTGTCAACATTTATCATCATCATCATCATCACCATTATCACCTTTGTCCTCTTATTTCAAAATACAAAATGAATTTTACACCCTTCAAAAATAGCTTTCTTTAGATTTATTTTCTAATAGGTATTTACTGCATTAGTAACAAATTAAATGGTGTGTGTGTGAGAGTGTGTGAGTATGAGCATAAGTATTAGTGTGTGAAAGTGTTGATGAGGGGGTGTGTGTGTGTGTGTGTGTGTTTTTAGTGGATCCAATCTTTAAACACTCCGACCCATTTAAATTAATTGCTTCATCTGCAGAACTACTGCCTGGTATTAACAGAGAATGACTCCTTTCTCCCTTTTAAACATACAGATGCACTGTTGAATATGTTGTTACACTGAATGTTAAAATAATGACTAATACACAAGGGGCCAATTTAGCAGGAACTCTTAATCATGACTTCCTGCAACTGGGCCTCTGATGGATGTGTATAATTACGGGTCAGAAATTGTAGATAACAGAACACTGGAAAATTGAGTGTAAGGCCAATGCCAATAGAAATTAGCCCCCAAGCTCCTTTCAATGTAGATTTTAAGAAACTGAAGCTATCTTGGGTATAATCTTGCTTCATCTTTGTGTCTCCTCTTCCACTTTTTTTGGACTCCCACTTCAATCTCACCATCCCCAACCAGCAGTTCGTAATGACCAGAACTCTTCCTCCCTCCCTCCTTCTCTCCTTCCCTTCCTCCTTCTCTTCTTCCCTCCTTTCTTTCCTTCCTTTTCCTCTCTCTCCTTCTTTATTTCCTTCTTTCCTTCCTCCCTTCCTCTTCCCCTCTCTCCTCCTCCCCTCCCTTCTTCTCCCTGTTTCTCTTTCCTCTATTGCCCTTTTTTCCCCAATACATCAACTGGGCATACACTATGTGTCAAGCCTTGTGCTTGATTAAGTGGTGAATAGTATAGACATTTTATTTGCTTTCATGAAATTTACAGAGCAGACATTTAAAAAATACACACATAATTAATGTTAACGTTTATGACAATGAAAGAGAAGTTCACAGTGCGTGAGACTTTGTAACAGGGGACTAACTTGTGTTATGGTGGATTGACAAGAAAAATCATTATGGCAGGATTACCTTTGAGCTTGATGGTGGAGGAGGAGTTCACTCAGTGACACAGGCAGACAGGTGTTTTTATTAGAAGGAATAGTTCAGCTTATGTGAAGGCCCCGAGACAGGAAACGTCATGGACAGTGGAGAACTGAGTCTGGAAAGAAAACAGCTGGAAGAAGAGCAGCTTGAGGCTTTTGTCTTTCTTCTAAGAGAATTGAACAGCAATGGAACGATCTTCAAAGTGATTGTATTGAAATATTGTATTTCAAACATAATGAAAATTATACAGTATAATAAACAAAGGTATGTATGCACGGTAAATAACTTCTTTGGGTTGGTAATTTATCTTGTTTATGATGTTTTTTGACATACAATAAGCTTTAACTTTTAATTTAATGAAAGAATGTCGTGTTTTCATTTATGGTTTGTATTTTTCATTGTCTAGTTTAAAAAATCATTACCCAAGATGTTATTCTAAGTTATTTCTCATATTATTTTCTAAATTTTTAAGAATCTGATACTTCACTTTTAGGTCTTGAATCCAACTGAATTTTTTTGGGGTATGGGTGTAATTTTACTCTATTTTCCTTATGAATAATCAATCATTCTAGTGCCATTTGAGTTTTTCATCCTTTCTCCTTCCCTTAATTTACATTGTCACTTTTTCTATATGTCTAGTTTTCCTATATGTGTGGTTCTCTTTCTATACTCTCTATTCTGTTCCATGAGTTTACTTGTAGACTTCATTACTACAGAACATGTAATGTCTTGGTATTTTACATCATAAATTGTTGTTCTAGCTCTTGATATTTGTTCTCCATATAAGCTTAAGGAGCAGCTTGTCAATGAAAACCTCTTTGGGGCTTTTAATCAGAATGGCTTTATATTTATAGATTAATTTTTAAAGAACTCATATCTTTACTCTGAGTTTTTCTGTCTATAAATATAGTTGCTCTCTCATTTATTCCAAAATTCTTGTATGTCTGTTAATAATTATTTTTTATAAAGCTCTTATATATTTTTGTTTGTTGGATTAATACCAGGTATTTCTAATTTTGATAGGAATTTTCTGTGGTATTTTAAAAAATTATATTTTATATTACATTTTAAGTGGCTATTACTGGTGTAAAATAAAGTGATGTTGACTTTGTATCTAGCACCTTACTATACTCTCTTATACATTCAAACAATTTGTAAGATTTTAAAAATATTGGTTCCTCTTCTAATAGCCAAGTAAGCTCCGATCAGACTGAGCTTTCACCTTTAATAACTATATACACATTGAACAGACAAACAAAAGAAAAGGAAAATTAAATAAAGCAAAAAGAGAAAACAAAAGCAACACTCGAAGGCACTGGAAGGTGAACCAAAGCAGGAATATTATGAAAGGGAGTTGATGCTTGGAAGAAGGCAATGACTCTAGATGAGTGTCTCATTTTTAGACAACTGAGAGGATTCTGCAGCATGTGAGGCAGCTAAAATTCCGAGAGAAAATCCATAGTATTTCTGGCATGAAGAACCAGAGGAAAAATTTAAGCAACAACAGTCTCTGGACAGTTAAGGAGGAATATCAGATAGCAGAGAGCCAGAAAGGGAATCTCCAAATTGTTTGTATAAACTCTGCCCAAATCTTGGTTAACACTTGAGCCATATATATGTGAGGCAGACTCTGAGAAGCTCAACTAATAATACAAGAAGTGAACTGAGATTTGAGTTGCTATCAAACATATAGAGCTTTTACTTTGAGTCTAGTCATATTATTGCCTTGTAAACAAACCCAAACAATCCATACTCTTTGAAAGACTAATGATAAAACCCAGAGATTCCATAACATAATATTCACAATGTCCAGGATAAAATCCAATATTGTTTGACTGCAAAGATTCAGGCATATGTGACCCATTCTCTAGGGAAAGAAAATCAGCAGAGACCATTCCTGGCTGTTGAAATTATCAGGCAAACTGTATAAAGCAGCAACTATAAAAATCCTCAATGCTGTAAAAGAAAATATGCTCAGAACTGACAAAGGCAGAGGAAATTTCAGCAGAAGAATAAGAACTCAGAAATATGGAAATTTTTAAACTAAAAAATCAAATATATTAAATTAAAAATTCACTAGACAGTCTTAACAATTGAATGGAGATGACAGAAAATTATAGTTATCTTAATGATTAATCAATGGAAATTATGCAATATGAAGAACAGAGAGAAAAAAGATGAGAAAAACTGAACAGAGCCCCAGAGAACTGTGGAGAAATAATGATATCCAACATATGCATAACCGGGATCCCAGAAGTAGAGGAGAGAAGTAACGGACAGAAAACATTACTTAAAGGCAATGTGCTGGGCGTGTTTGCTCACACCTGTAATTGCAGCAATTTGGGAGGCTGAGATGGGTGGATCACTTGAGCTCAGGAGTTCAATACCAGGCCTGGGCAACATGGCGAGACCCAGTCTCTACCAAAAATACAAAAAATTAGCTGGGCATGGCAACGCATGTCTGTAGTCCCAGCTACTTAGGAGGCTGAGGTGGGAGAATCACCTAAGCCTGGGAGGTTGAGGCTATAGTAAGCTGTGATTCCTCTGGGCAACAGAGATTCTATCTCAAAAAAAAAAAAAAGTCATAATGCTAGAAAAGTTTCCATATTTGATAAAACATACAAATTTACAGATTCAAGAATTTCAATAAATCCCAAGTAGGATAAATTGACAGAAAAACATGCCTAAGCACATCACAGTCAAACTGATGAAAACCAAAGATGAAGGGAAAGTCTTGAAAACAGAGAAAAATGATACATGGCATATAGGAAGCAATTATTCAAATGACTGATGACTTTATCAAACAATAGAGTCCAGAAGTTGGTGAAATAACATATGTAAGGTGCTGAAAGAAAACAAAAAATCTGTCAACCCAGAATTTTTTATCCAGATACAATAATAGGAGTAATAACAACACAAAAACATTTTCAGATGAAAGAAATGAAGTTTATTGCCAGCAGAACTAGCAATGCTAAATTTCAAGCAATGTTTCAGTTATAAAAATGCTAAAGGAAGTTTGTCATGCTTAAAGGAAATGATACCAGACCTTTCTGAAGGAGAGAAGAACATAAGAAATAGTTAAAATAATAGATAAACTTCCAAGTCTATATTTTCCTCCTAATTACTTGAAAGTACATATTCTTATTTAAGACATAAATTATAAGAATGACTCGTGTTGGTTATAAATCCATATATATATATCTCAACTATAGGATCAAAGCTGAAGATTGTCAATGTACCTATATTACTGCAAAATTTATATATTAAAAGAGTTACAATAATAACTCTAGTCTTTTGGATTTCCTCTGAGAAATTATAGCAGCTACAAATAAAGGCAAATTTTGTCTTTTTCTTTATAATTTTCATACTTACTATTTATTTTCCCTGTCTTATTGAATTGAGTAGGACCTTCAATATAATGTTAAATACAAATTGTGGTAACTAGAAAGTTCTTGACATGAATAAAAATTTTCTAAATTTCAAACCTAAGTGCAACATCTGTGTAGATTTGTGGTGAGGTATTTTAGTTTAAGAATTTTCCGGCCGGGCGCGGTGGCTCAAGCCTGTAATCCCAGCACTTTGGGAGGCCGAGACGGGTGGATCACGAGGTCAGGAGATCGAGACCATCCTGGCGAACACGGTGAAACCCAGTCTCTATAACAAATACAAAAAACTAGTTTTCCCAACTCGGGAGGCTGAGGCAGGAGAATGGCGTAAACCCGGGGGGCGGAGCTTGCAGTGAGCTGAATCCAACTGCACTCCAACAGAGCCACTCCGTTCAGAAAAAAAAAAAAAAAAAAAAAAAAAAAAAATTATCATTTTTTTTCAAATATATTTTAATAATAAAAATACGTTGAATTTCATCTAGTTTTTTTGTTTGTTTGTTTTTGTTTGTTTGTTTGTTTTTGAGACAGAGTCTGGCTCTGTTTCCCAGGCTGGAATGCAGTGGTGCAATCTCGGCTCACTGCAACCTCCCCGTCCCGTGTTCAAGTGATTTTACCTTCTCCAGCCTCCCGAGTAGCTGGGATTACAGGCGCCCGCCATTACCCCAGCTAATTTTTGTATTTTTAGTAGAGACAGGGTTTCACCATATTGGCCAGGCTGGTCTTGAACTCCTGACCTCAAATGATCCACTACATGGTTTGTATGGTGTATCACTTTTACAAACATATAAATTTGATTTGCTTTTAAAAAATTATATTTTAAGGATTTTTGCATGTATGTACACACACAAGATTTATCTGTAACTTTCTTCTATGGTATTGATCCTGTCTCTTTTGGTTATCAAGGTTTTAACTAATACCCCAAAATGGTACTTTTTTCTTCTCTTCCAACTCAGAAACAGTTAGTAAAAGAGAAATTATCTATTCCACCAATGTTTGGTAAAACTCTCCTTTAAAATGCTCTCGGTCTGATGACTCCTAGAGATGAAGATTTGACTACTAATGTAATTTTAAAATGGATTATTGATTTATTCAGTTATAAATTTCTTCTATAGTCAATATTGGTGATATGGTTTGGATCTGTGTCCCCACCAAATCTCATGTTGAAATACAATCTCCATTGTTGGAGGTGGGGCCTGGTGGGAGGTGATTGGCTCATGGGGGAAGTGTTCTCATGAATGGTTTAGTTTCAAGTGTTTATAGCAATGCAAGAACAGGTGAATACAATTGCTAATTTTATTTTCTAAAAAGTTATTTGATGAAGTTTAAAAATTTATTTTCACAAAATTGTTTATTGAACTATTTCAATTAAAATTTTTATGCCTATAATCATGGCTTCCTTTTATTCTTAATATTATTAATATGTGTTTTCTAATTTTTTCTTAACCAGTCTTTCAAGTGATTTGTCATGATCATTTTCAAATAATTTCAAATTAGATTATCTTATGTTACATGTTTGCTATTATTTCTTACCCTTATTATTTCCTTCTCCTTCTTATATATAGTCTTCCCACCAAGCATCTAAGTTGAATGCTTAATGCTTAACCTATCTATATTTCATCTTACATGTTTTATACATTAATACATTTAACATTATAATTTTATACTTAAATACTTTTGTGGCTTCATCTCATAAAATTTTGTATGTAGTTAATTCATTATTACTGTTTAGTTCTAAACAGTACTCATTTTTATTGTGAATTTCTGTTGTACTTATGAGTTAATTTGGGGCACTTAATGTTTCTAATCACATATTTTTTTGGTGCCATCTTTATATATTTTTACAAAATTTGATTACATTTTGATGAGAAAATGATATTTTAAAATCTTTGTGGTTTTTTTTTTTTTTTTTTTTTTTTTTTTTTGAGACAGAAATCTTTGTATCTTCATTGAGATTTCCTGCCTCAGCCTCCCGAGTACCCAAAACATCACCATTAAAAAAGTTTTTTGTATTTTTTAGTAGAGACGGGGTTTCTATTTGATGTAAAAAGTGTGATCCGCCCGTCTCGGCCTCCCAATGTATATTGCTAGTTCTTTGAGTGCAGAATTTCCTTATACAAAACATCCCATTAAAAAATATTTGATGTATTTCTTTCTTTGAGTGCATCCCCCTTTCTTTCTATCCCCCTTCTGTCTCTTCTTACTCGTTTTTTTTTTCTTAATTCATATTTTGCCTGGCATTAACATTGCTGTAATAGGTTTGTCTTTAACATATATGTTTCCCTGGCATATTATTTCTCCTTTATTTTTAATCCTGTAGGATCCTTTGTTTTAGATGTTCTCATACAAGTAGCATATAGCAGGAGTTTTTATTTTATTTATTTTCAAAAACAGGGTCTTACTATTTGTCCAGGTTGGAGTGCAGTGGTGTGATCATAGCTCACAGTATCCTCTACCTACCCTGAGCTCAAGCTATCCTCCTGCCTCATCTTCCTGAACAGCTAGCACACGGCTGTGTACCACCACACCCTACTAATTTTTAATTTTTGGTAGAGAAGGAGTCTTGCTTTGTCTTCTAGCCTGGGGGATCCTCCTGCCTTGGCCTCTCAAAGTGCTGGGATTGTAAGTGTGAGCCACCATCCCTGGCCTATTTTTAAAATCATTGGATAATCTGTACCTTTGAATATGTGGATAAATCCTTTTACATTTAATGTACTTACTGATACATTCTTTACCACCCTATTTTGAATTTTTTTCTTTCTTTCTTTCTTTCTTTTTTTTTTTTTTGAGACAGAGTCTTCGTTCTGTAACCCAGGTTGGAGTACACTGATGCAATCTCGACTCATTGCAACCTCTGCCTCCTGGGTTCAAGTGATTTTCTTCCTTCAGCCTCCCAAGTAGCTGGAATTACAGGCGCACACCACCACACCCAGTTAATTTTTGTATTTTTTTGTGGAGACAGGGTTTCACCATGTTGGCCAGGTTGGTCTCAAATTCCTGACATCAAGTGATCCCCCTGCCTTGGTCCTCCCAAAGTGCTGGGATTACAGGCATAAGCCACCACACCCAGCTTGAATTTTCTTTATACCATCTTTATCTGCCTTTTTGTTTTTACTTTTCTGCTCTCTATTGGATGGACAAAGTTTTCTAGAGTGCCCCCTTTTAATCTGTACTGATTTGGAAGCTACACATTGTGTTTCCATTTTTCTTAGCTGTACATTTTTCTGTTTCCATTATTCAGTTATTTTTAAATTTTTAACCAACACCCTTGGCTGTACATTTTTCTAACGTAGTATTTCCTTCCTGCCCCTGAATGTGTCATGGGCACATATCAACCATCCATGGAATATTGTATCCATCTTAGCATTGGTTTTAGTTTCTTTTTTAAAAAATATTTTTTCACTTAATAGTTAAACATGTTTACTAAAACATTTTACCTTTTTTCCTAATCACCTTTACTTTTAAAATTCTATATACATATATATCTGAGTTTACTATTTTTCCCCCTGAAATAATCCTTTAATTATTTTCTTAGCGAGGGTCTATGGGTACTTAACTCTTGATTTTTCTAAACACAGATTTCCACCCCCCATGAGTCTTGAGCTGATAGTTTATCTGTGTATAAAACTTCAGGTTGAGAGTTACAAATTTTTCTTCTCAAGTTGAAGATATAATTTCATTGTCTTCCATCATTTATTGTTGCTCATGAGAAGTTCCAATGTTGTTCTAACTGCAGTTCTTTTGCAGGTAATCTGTCTTTTCTCTCTGGTGGCTGTAAACATTTTCTTTTATTCCTCACGTTCTGCAGTTTTACTGTGACGATTCTGGGAATGGCTTTACCATTATTTATCCTGATGGGTAGTTGTGTTGTACTGTCCATTTGAGGATTCATGTCTTTCTTCAAATCTGGAAATTTTTAAATTCTGAATAATGCTTTTTCACTATTTTGTCTGTTACCTTGTTGGAGAATTCCTGTTGGACACTTAAATCCTCTCAATCATTCTCTATGGATGTTAATGCATGTAATCTTTCTGCACGGTGTTCTGGGCAGATTCCTAGCAGTTCTGTGCTTCTCTCTGTGTCAGATCTGGGCATATATCATTCATTGAGGGTTTTTTTTTTTTTTTAACTCAATGCCTTAATTTTTTTTTTTCATTTACATCTGCTTTTATTTTAATTTCTCACACTTTTAAAATGCAAGTTATTCATTTATCTCATTGGGCGACTGAACATACCTATTTTGAAGTTTTGCCAGCTGGATCCACACACTTAATTTCCTCTGAGGCATATTCAAGTTTTGAAGGTTGATTTTGTTGGCTGTCTGTCTCAGTATTAGATTTCTTCCTCTGTTTTGGAATTTTGCTTTGCAGGCTTATTTTGAGTGGAAGGCTTTTGTTTTTGTTTTTCTTCTTTCTGTTTCTTTCTGTGTTCACCCCTCCTGGGCCAGGGGTTTTGTGGTCACCTTTGTGCAGCTATTCAGGACTCCCTGCCCTAAACCTGGCGGTGCTGCAGTGCTCCTGTCCCACAGTGGCTTTGGGGATATACTGTGGCTTCCCTCCTGTCTCGATCGGACACTGTGTTTCTGTCTTCTTCCTTCCTAGGTTTGTAGCTTATTCAAAACTCTAGCTCCCAGGGAAGAGTTAGTCACAGCTTTCAATTTGTTTTATGGGTGGGTATTGGGAGCGGGGGTGGGAGTTGGTGGGTGATGCTAGTCTCAGACTCTTCAGTGGAGTAATTGTATCCTCTTTATCCCACTGGAATCAAACTGCAGACTGTCACAGCCTCCTTCCAGAACAGCCGTCTAGCAGGACCCCGGCTCCATCAGAGCCCACTGACTTGGTTTCTCCTCTGTTTCTGGTTCATGGGGAGATTTATCTTGTTATTTGAATTTCATTATGCTTTCAGTGTTCTGTGTTTCTATTTAATCTATTTTTTTTCCTCTGTATTTGGACTGGGGGAGGCATGTCCCATAAATAGGTCTTAATTAGGAAATGTCATAAATAGAATTATGTTTTAGAAAGAGCTCTCTGGGCTGGGGGCCGTGGTTCATGCCTATAATTCCAACACTTGGGAGGCTGAGGTGGGAGGATTGATTGAGGTCAGGAGTTTGATTCCAGCCTGGGTAACATAGTGAGACCCTCAACTCTACAAAAATTTTTAAAGAAATAGCTGGGCATGGAGGCATGCACCTGTCCCAGCTACTCGGGAAGCTGAGGTGGGAGGATTGCTTGAGCCCAGGAGTTCGCAGCTGCAGTGAGTGATATTTGTGCTTCTGCACTCCAGCCTGGGCAACAGAGCGAGACCCTGTCTCTAAATTTAAAAAAGAAAAAAAAGGTGGCAGAACAGTTTCCCCTCTAATTTACTACAAAATTCCAAATCTTTACCAGCTGAGAAACAATTAGTACTCCCCTGGGTAGGAATTTACATTTGCAGAGCCCCTCACGTGGGGTTTCCTAGGATCCCCAGAGGGACCCAGGAGGGAACAAGGGCACATACTGTCATCTCACTTTTGAAAAATGAGAAAACTTGGTTGGGTGAGACATTCAGAGCCACAGAGCCAGTGGGTGTGCAGGATAGCCATAAGCTCCGACCTCTGGAGGGTCTCTCCCCACAAGTCTTGCAGGTCAGTGTCTTGTTTTGGAGCAGATTAAGTGGGTAAAATTTGGAATCACTTGGTAGGATGAGGGGAGACCCAACTCTTTTTCCCATGAAATCTGGTAACTGGTTCAGTAACAGTAAAGGAAGGAGGGAAGGAGGAAGGGAGGGAGGAAGGGAAGGAGGGAGGGAGGGAGGAGGGAAGGAAAGAAGGAAGGATGGATGGAAGGAAGGAAGGGAGGAAGGGAGGGAGGGAGGGAGGGAGGGAGGGAAAGAAGGAAGGAAGGGAGGGAGGGAGGGAAGGAAGGAAGGAAGGAAGAAGGAAGGAAGGAAGGAAGGGGAAGGGAAGGAGGAAGGAGGAAGGAAGGAAGGAAGGAAGGAAGGAAGGAAGGAAAGGGAAGGGGGAAGGAAGGAAGGAAGGAAGGGAGGAAGAAAAAAGAAGGAAGGGGGGGAAGGAAGGAAGGAAGGAAAAAGAAGGAAGGGGGAAGGAAGGAAGGAAGGAAGGAAGGAAGGAAGGAAGGAAGGAAGGAAGGAAGGGGGAAGGAAGGAAGGAAGGAAGGAAGGAAGGAAGGAAGGAAGGAAGGAAGGAAGGAGGGAAGGAAGGAAGGAAGGTAGGAAGGAAGGAAGGAAGGAAGGAGGAAGGGAAGGAAGGAAAGAGGGAAAGAAGGAAGGGAGGAAGGAGGGAAGGAAGGAAGGAGGGAGGAAGGAAGGAAAGAGGGAAGGAAGGAGGAAGGAGGGAAGGAAGGAAGGAGGGAGGGAAGGAGGGAGGGAAGGAAGGAAGGAAGGAAAGAGGGAAGGAAGGAAGGAGGGAAGGAAGGAAGGGAGGAAGGAGGGAGGGAAGGAAAGAAGGAAGGAGGGAAGGAAGGGAGGAAGGAGGGAAGGAAAATTAAATGCAAAAAATCAGACCACTTTCTGTGTCTGATTCTCTGTGGTCAATTTGTAGTGGAGTCTAGTTGGGCGTGGGTCACACCTTAGCAGGTCGGGAGACCTGTGCCCTGTGGGTGATCACAGATCTGGGAGTGAGGACTGTTCTCTGAACTATTTGTGTTTGTTGGAGCCAGCACAAAGAAGTTCATGAGAAGATCCCATGGTGCTTTCTGCTTTTTCCCCACCGTTTTCATCCAGGTAAAATCAGATGCCACATGGGGAATGCAGGGGAAGGAGAATCATAAAAGGCCCAAATGAGGGCCAGAAGATGCAGGGTAAGGGAGTCTACAGACCCACACATCTGCTCATTTATTATAAAGACATCTGGGCCAGGCACGGTGGCCAACACCTGTAATCCCAGCATTTTGGGAGGCCGAGGCAGGCAGATCACGAGTTCAGGAGATAGAGACCATCCTGGCTAACACAGTGAAACCCCAACTCTACTAAGAATACAAAAAATTAGCCAGGCGTGGTGGCTAATTTTAAGGCTAATTAGTCCTACTGGGGAGGCTGAGGCAGGAGAACCGGGGAGGCGGAGATTGCAGTGAGCCGAGATCGTGCCACTGCACTCCAGCCTGGGAGACAGAGTGAGACTCCATCTTAAAAAAAAAAAAAAAGACATCCACGACATTCCTCTGACATGCCAGGCCTTGTGCATGATCCCAGGATGCAGTGTGAGCCATGACAAAGCCCTCTGCTCCCCAGGACAGTCTTAAGTCTCACAGACAGACAAGCAGGTAGACATACCTAAGGTGGAAAATTATGAGTAACATTTCCCTCGGATGGTGAGGAGCTTTGTGGGCTGGTTCAGGGCACATTTTCCAGGACCTGTTGGCTGGGAAGGCGGCTCTCTCCCCAGTTGTCTCCCTCATCAGGGGATTCAGGGAAGGAGGCCAGTTGTGGCTCTGAGCCAAAAATGGAGTGCCCGCTTTCTCAGAATCAGGCATCAGTCTGGCAAAACTTCCCCAGTGGTGACCAAAATTGCTTCCCTGGAGGCGTGTCTTTTCTGCTTTTCTCTGTTTCAGGTGAGAAAGGGTCAGAAAAGGGAGAGAAGGCAGAGCCAGTCATGACACACAGCCTCAGTAGAGGCTGGTCTCCAGCATCAGGCACTGATGACATTCACTGAGCCACAGCCCATGCCCAGAAGGTTTCCGATGTTCACATAGACCATAGGCCTTCCCCAGAAGTAAGCACCAACAGGGGCTACAAGATCACTGACAAAGAAATATATCAGTACCATTCTAGCAAAATGGATTCTTAAAAATACATGCTGTGACTGAGGCAGAGTAATTGCGAGAAGGCCATTGTAGGAATAACTTTTATTGCCTCTGTACTGCTCCCTCCCAAGATCACCCTACATAACTGTGAATGTTTTTGCAACTTCCTGTATAATTCTAGTTATTCTAATATAAGTATTTAATAGACTGCACAGGTCATTGGAAACTTTCAAATCCCAGTTAATTTGGATACTCCACTAAACATGATTACTGCCTGTGTGGTTTAGGCTTCCAGGGAGAAAATTAAATAGCAGGAATGTCATTTGATATAGTTTGGCTGTGTCCCCACCCACATCTCATCTTGAATTGTAGCTCCTATAATTCCCACGTGTCATGGGAGGACTTGGTGGGAGGTAATTGAATCATGGGGGTGGGTCTTTCTCATGCTGTTCTTGTGATAATAAATAAATCTCATGAGATCTGGTGGTTTTATAAATGGGAGTTCCCCTGCACAAGCCCTTTTGCCTCCCACCATGTAAAACGTGACTTTGGTCCCCCTTTGCCTTCCACCATGATTGTGAGGCCTGCCCAGCCTCACAGTGGAGCTGTGAGTCTATTAAATCTCTTTCCTTTATAAATTACCCAGTCTCGAGTATGTTTTTATTAACAGCATCAGAACAGACTAATACATTGTGTATCTGTAAATAATATCAATCCTGTGATAAGAATGCATTTGATTAGATGAAGAGAGAGCTCCTGGTGTTGGCTCAGTGAGCAGTGCTGCTGATCTGCAGCCTTGGGGGGCCCAGGGAGAGAACAGGCCTTTCTGCCTCTGGGTGTCCTACAGACCACAGTACCCACCCCATGCCCAGCTTGGACCCTGTAACTCAGGACCCTGCTTGTCAATCCTGAGCACTTGCTAGGTTTTCTCTTCAGTTGCATGTACCACACAGTTAATTACTGAGATGAGGAGAAAATGCCCCCTTCCATGGAAATTGTGGAAATGCTACCAGATGTTAAGGATTAATGAGTATTAGATGCAGGTGTGAGATTAGATGCAGCTGAAAAGAATACAGCATGGTGGCTGGCTGCTTGTTAACAGTCATCGTTAAAGCTGCCAAAACAACAAACTCTTGCTCAGGTGATTTTTCTTAAAAAACATTTTTTTTCTTCTTTTTCACTAAGCATTCTCATTTTCTTGCCCTTGTAGCTACTAATCCCGTTGATGAAGGACTTTGCCTCAGAGGATCAGTTTCATCACTGGTAGCTTCGCAGAGAGCTCACACAAGGCCTCATCCTTGTCAATCCAGAGTCCATGCTAATTGGCATCCCTGAGAACAGGCCCCACCAGCTTGAAGTAATTTACAACCTCATGTTTCCAATCAGTCATGTATAAGAGAAAGCTTGCAGGAGTGGTGGACACTTTTCAGGAAAGTCTTGTCCCTTTTTACAGAACACACTAGACATGAGAATCTCAGAACTTTATTGTGCGATTTTGTTTTTTTTTTGTTTTTTTAGTGTTGTTGATATTCAAATGCCCCCCAGTCAGCCATGGGGTGATGTCCGATTTCAATTACATGCAGGACTCTAAAGCTACAGGGTTGAAGATGCCATGAGATTGCCACCCTCCCACCAGGGGTCCATCCACAGAACAACGATGAAATGTGGAGCGTGGGGAGAGTCTGCTTTTGTACTTGGTGTGTTTGATTAATTAATGTGAGAAAGAAATCCATGTCATGTAGAAAGTGCTAGAACTGACAGATTGCACCTTTTTATAGAGAATTCGTTTTTCCTAGAAGGAGCTTGTATTCAGAGTGGGGAGATAAGACTCTGTCAGGTAATGGATCCAAAATGGATTTCATCATCTTACTGTCATAGTAAGGATAGGGGGCCCTGGTGAGATTCAGTGCTCATTGCTGGCATCCCTGAAGGCCCATCCAGGGGCTGGCTGTGACCATGAGCAGGTTAAGGGCCTCCCTTGGTATTTGCTCCAGTGGGAGTTGTTGGCTTCTCGGTCTTGGGTTCAAGCGACCCAAATTCACAACAAAAGGGGGATTGATGAACTTGATGCTGAACATTTATGCTGAGAAACTTAAACTGTGAAGATTGGGATTCTATTTATAATAGCACTATATAGAGACACTCTCCTTGTAGGTGGTCCTTTCTGGGGAAAGAATGTGCATCTCTGTGTGGCACTTCTCAAAAGGGAGCACCTCTCTTCAGGGTGCTCAGGCTTCTCCTGGGAGGCTGTGAGCTGAAACTAGCATTCAGTTGCATCATGATGGGAAGGGAGAAGTGAGGGGAGTTTGAAATGGGGGAGGGCAAATGTTAAATTCTGGAAAATATCCTTGACCATGAAGGCAGTTTTCCACAGATGCAATTGAGCAAGCTGTTACTTCATCTCAGGAAAGCTGGAAAGAGACGTTCTGGAGGCAGACTCCAAAACCCCCTAACCGCCCACACTTCTCCCAGCCTACTGGGTGAGGTTGGGAGCTTTCCCCAAATCAGACTGAAGTTTTAAAATGCAAATCCTGGTTGAGGTGACACACTGAAATTTATGCCCACTAAATAAAATCACACTGCTGGTCAAGTATAAATGACAAATAGCAGACTTACTCTGTAAACTTTCAGATAGGAAAGAGTGGAGGGAGGGAGCTTGGGGTAGCTCTGGGAGTCGGAACTCAGGGAGAGGGAACACCAAGAGGAGAAGCCGAAGAGAAACCTCACATTTGCTGTGATGATGGCCCTGAGGCAGAAATTTAAAAATAAATATGCGTTCATTCACTCCAAGAAAGTAACAGGCAAGACAAGGCTTAAAAAGAAAAGAACAAGTTTTCCTCTGCCTAGCAAGCTCACTTGAAGGACAGTTATAATGCTGTTAGAGAAGCCAAGGCCAAAGGAATGGGCTCCAGACACCCCCACCCCCCTTCCAGAGCAAGGTTGAAGGAAAAAGAAGAGAAAGACAAATTAGTTTACTGTTACTCCTTTCCCTGGCTCCTTAGGCATGATTATGTTTTACAAATGTCTGTATTTAGCCAGTTCTTATTTTTCTTTCGATGCAGCTACAAGGCCACCAGCTATGCAAGGTCACAAGTTATGTTATGCTATAGATTATGTGACCTGTCACTGTATGATTAACTGCTTTTGTTTTGCTCCTGTAAGTCTGCTTATAAAAACCCCGCTCTGTCTTTGTTCAAGGCTCAGCCTTTTGGATGTGAATCCACTGAGCTGGTGCGTGCCTAAAATAAACAATCCTCTTGTTCTCCATATTGGTCTCTCCAGTCCTCAGTTTTCTGCAACAGCCCTATGAAGGCTTATTAGTTTACTATGTTCCAGGCACAGGCTGACTACTTAATTCCACTTAATCCTTTCAACAATGCTATGAAGTTATTTATTCACTCCCATTTTATTGACAAGGAAGCTGAGCCTTCAGGAGGCTACACAGTGAAATTCCTCCAATCCCCAGGAAGCACCTTGCAGCATTTTGTCACACCAGCTGCAGGCCTTTGCAGCACAGCTTCAACAGTTTCTACAGTTTTTTTCTAATCATTCATGTGCTTTGATACAGAGAAAGTTTCATCCCACAAGCATTATAATTGGGATTTTCATTTGAACTTACACAGCTATGGCAGCCACTGGTAGGTGGCCTACAGAGAATTGCTGAGAATTAAATAACACGGAACACAGTTCAGGCCAAGAAGCTTGGGAGGCTTCCTGGAAGGGGAAAGGTGTGAGCAAGACCTTGGCAGGAGGAGGCAGGATGAGGACGTCTGCATACAGGAATGAGGAGGAGCCGTGGATGACAGAGACTTTAGGAATGAAGACACTAAAGAAATTGGTGGCTACTTTGATAGGATCAGGGATGAAGAAAAGGAAGTGAAAAACGTTCCGGTAATTGTACACTAGGAAATGGTGATACCGTCTCCTTTTCCTGACTGGAGTCGGATGTAGGCTCTAAATGCATCCTTTAATCATTAACACCCACCTCCCGCTCTCCTTTTGTCCATTACTTGCTTTACTTTTCTCCTCAGCATCATCATGCAATATATTTATTGTTTTATTGCCTTTACCTCAACTAGATTGTAAGGTCCCAGGGCAGGGCTATTTGTCATTTTGGTTCATTGCTGTATCCTCAGGAACTGGAGCAAAACAGGACTAAGTGTTCTCTGTGTATGCATATATATGTATAGCATATATATGTATATACCATATGTATGTGTGTATATGTAGACAGAACAGTTAGTCCTGTTTTATATTTCATATACCTTTTAATTTTTTTTTTTTTTTTGAGGAAAAGTTTCGCTGTTGTCACCCAGGCTGGAGTGCAGTGTCAGCTTGCTGCAATCTCTACCTCCCAGGTTCAAGCGATTCTCGAGCCTCAGCCTCCTGAGTAGCTGAGATTACAGGCACCCACCACCACGCCTGGCTACTTTTTGTATTTTTAGTAGAGACAGGGTTTCACCATGTTAACCAGGCTGGTCTCAAACTCCTGACTTCCAGTGATCTGCCCACCTTGGCCTCCCAAAGTACTGGGATTATAGGCATGAGCCATCATACCCGGCCTTTTTAATCATTAAATAAGGAAATTTCACATAAATGGTAACTAATTTATTCTGCTAATTGTCAATATAGCAGAAACTGTTCAAGTACCCACAACACCACTTTGTTTTTTACTTTCAATTCAATATTCAATAAATTACATGAGATATTCAACACATCAGTATAAAATAGGCTCTGTGTGAGATGATTTTGCCCAGCTGCAAGCTACTGTAAGTTTTCTGAGCACATTTAAGGTAGGCTAGCGAGGCTAAGCCCTGCTGTTCGGTAGCTTAGGTGTATTAAATGCATTCTGACTTACTATATTTTCAACTTAAAATGAGTTTACTGGGGGGGTTACCTCATTATAAGCCAAGGAGCATCTGTATTTCCAAATCAACATTTGGAATAAGTGAGGGGAAATGAAAAGATTTAGGACCAGGAGAATGGAAAATCCTGAGGAGTCTCTGCAGGTCTTGCTTGTCTGGGGCTGCCTGGGAAGAAGGGAGCCAGGTGATTGCACTCAGGGTCTGACACAGATGCCTGGGGTCAAGGACCCTGCGGAGTCAGCCGTGGAAAGTTGTGGGCTGGCACTGAAATGAGCAGCTGCTGCCATGTCACTGAGTGGATGTGGGGTGCCAGTGAAATCAGTGTATCACTGAGCCCTGATAGAATGGTGGAAAATATATGTTCCCAGCAATATGATTCTGCCTGTTCCTAGAAGAATATAAATGTATATCTTCAATAAGGAGAAAGTAAGGAGGCAGCATGCCTCCTCAAATCCTCCTGCACTGAGTTAAAGCTACAGAGAAAAGCTTTCAGTGCAGATAAGCTCTATATTTAGGCACAGGCTTAGGTGGTTTGTTTTTGATCTCACATGTTTTCTGATAAATATATCTGGAATTATAAATTTCCTTCTGAGTACTGCATTTGTTTTATCACATACATATCATTGTGAAGTATTTTTCCCCTTTATTTTTATTTGTCATCTAATAATTGTACATATTTGTGGGATACAGAATATTTCGATGTATATACATTGTGTAATGATTAAATCAGGATAATTAGCATATCTATCTCTTCGAACATTTATTCTTTCTTTTTGTTGTGAATGTCCAAACTCCTCTCTTCTAGCCTTTTAAAAATATACCATATTGGCTGGGCACAGTGGCTCACGCTTGTAATCCCAGCTCTTTGGGAGGCTGAGGCAGGCAGATCACCTGAGGTCAGGAGTTTGAGACCAGCCTGGCCAATGTGGTGAAACCCCATCACTACTAAAAATACAGAAATTAGTCAGGCAAGGTGGTAGGAGCCTGTAATCTCAGCTATTCAGGAGGCTGAGGCAGAAGAATTGCTTGGACCCCGGAGGCAGAGGTTGCAGTGAGCCGAGATTGCACCATTGCACTCCAGCCTGGGTGACAAGAGCAAAACTCCGTCTCAAAAAAAAAAAAAAAAAAAAAAAAAAAAAAAAAAAAAAAAAAGAAAAAATATACCGTATTACACTGCTGGTGAGAACATAAGCTAGTACAACCACTATGGAAAACAGTGTGGGGATTCCTTAAAGTACTAAAAGTAGAACTACCATTTGATCCAGCAATCCCACTACTGGGTATCCACCCAAAGGGAAAGAAGTCATAATATGAAAAAGATAAATGCACATGCATGTTTATAGCAGCACAGTTCACAATTCCAAAAATACGGAACCAGTCCAAATGCCCATCAGTCAACAAGTGGATAAAGAAATTGTGGTATATATATACACCATGGAATACTACTCAGCCATGAAAAGGAATGAAATAATGGCATTCACAGCAACCTGAATGGAACTGGGGACTATTATTCTAAGTGAAGTAACTCAGGAATGAAAAACCAAGCATTGTCTGTTCTCACTCATAAGTGGGAGCTAAGCTATGAGGATGCAAAGGCATAAGAATGATACAGTGAACTTTGGAGACTTGAGGGAAAGGATGCAGGGTGTGAGATAAAAGACTACAAATTGGGTACGGTGTATACTGCTTGGGTGATGGGTGCACCAAAATCTCAGAAATCACCACTAAAGAACTTATTCATATGGCCAAACACTGCCTGTTCCCCAAAAACCTATGGAAGTTAAGAAAAAAATACTATAAATTATATTTGACCATATTTACCCTAAAGTTCTGACATGAAGTACTTTTTATTGATGTTCAGTTTTAATATTTCAAAATTATAATTTCTTAATCAGATAAGATGTATTTAGTGGCATTTGTTTTTGTTTCAAGACATATGGACTTTTAATTTTTTATTAGCTAACATTTTTGTTAATTTCTACTTTTGTTAATAATTGTTAGTAATTTCTACTTCTACCTCATTGTGATAAATAAACACAGTTTATACAACGCTATTCCTTTTTCTAAAATTTATTGAGAATTACTATGTGATTTGTATCTGGTCAATTTTTACAAATATTATATGTATGCTTGAAAAATTATATTTTTATGATTCTACATTTATCTAATATTTTAAACTTATTTAAAGTCATGCTATTTAGATCTTCTATGTATGCAAACTTTTTGCAGCTTGATCTATCCCTTTCTGAGATGAACATGTTAAATCTCATTGGACATAAATAAAGGGTATATTATAAGATGCATATATATTCATGATTATTAAAACATTTTGATCTGTTTTTTCCTTTCCTTTCAAGCCGTATCAATATCTGAAGGTCACAGAACAAAGGAGTGGGAAAGTGAGGTTTGAACCCAAGCCTAGTGATGAAGAGTCCAGCACTTAACTTCTATTCTCTACTGTTTACATTTAAAAATCGTTTTAAACCTCTGGATAAAATAATTGGGAACCAGTTGACAGAGTGACAATAACAGAAGGGAAGATACATGAGACACTTATAATCAGGGACTTAACTGATCAAACAAAGGATACTGGATTTCCTTCTTGCCTGCCTCAGTAAAGAAAGTTTTTTTCTTTAGTTTCTCAATGTCTACAGGAAAAAGATTAAGAGATATAACAGAAGAGATTTTTGGACTGTACATCCACTCACTGTTAATTCTGTTCATTCTGAAGAATCAAATTGGGAGGAAATTCTCAATTCATAACATCCTTTACTCTCTGAAGGGGATTAATATTTGTTTTCACTCTTCACAAGTATGCTAGAAAATACTAGGCTTTTCATAGTTACTGTAGTAAAAAATGCTATCGATTATTGGCACATATTGTAAGGCACTGAGCTAGCTAGTCCCAGGTGTATGCAGCATTGCAGACATACATCCCACAGGCTGTTTGGATTGGTGCAAATAAGGTTTTGATGTCAATAACACTTTGTTTTGTTGCATTCCGAGCAGACCAATGTGATTTTCTTCTCGTCTCCAAAGGCAAAATTATCTGGGTAACAAATGCAAGAGAAGAGGTCCCATCATTGCCTAGAAGCCAAGAAACCAGAAACAATTCCAATTCAGAACAAGCAGCAGAAACCATGGAATGCTTAGCAAAGAGAATTATGCAAAACACAAAATCCAAATATTCGGCTCACATGACAGCGGTCTCATCCGCAGGTGAGAAAATGCAGAAGTGGGACAGAGAACTGCTCGCAAACCCCAAGTGATGCCGCCAGCTCCCAAATTACCTTTTTGTTTTTTCTCTGGGGGCTGTTGACCTATTCTGAGGATTGGTCAAGGCATATATTGAGTTTCCTTTCTTTACTACCAATTATCCTCTCTACTAATTAATTCTTCCAGGAAATAATATATAAAGGAACAAAAAAAAAAAAAGGGTGAAATTTCAGTTAGTCACATGGCTGGCTGATTTTTAGGAGACTGGATGCTGGCTGAAAATACTGGCAAAAAGACACTTCCGCATTCAGGCAGGCTCCAGAGGATATTTCAGTTTTGTGCATTCCATTGCCCTGCCCTGGCAGAGTTAACTGCAGATGTCAGGAAAAAGAGAATAGCCCCCATCTGCCACCTAAGAGAACCCCTTTTTCCTATGAAGTTTCCTTTCTTCATACCACACAGCCCCAGCAATGGGAGCCATTTGTGGTGCCAACTGAGGGGGCCACAGTCGCTGACTGACCACAGATGTCTGCCTGGGAGTCAGCCCAACCCATAAACATCCTCCATCCTTCTGGCTTCAGTGTTTAGGAACCACAGTGCTTTACGGCTCAATCTTTCATTCTCTGTAGTCACACCCATAGGATCTCATCCAATTCGTAGCCTTAAATGTATGCTGATAATGCCCCAAATTATATATGCAGCCTAGCTGTCTCTTCTGGACTCCAGATTCTTATACCCCATTGCCTTCTCAATGAGATACCCCAAAGGCATTTCAAATTTAAGATATTGAAACTCAGCTCAGGACGACCTCCTCTCCTCAATCCCTATCCTGATCTGCTCTTCCTATAACCTTTCCTAGCCTTCCAGTTGCTTAGACCAAAACCCCACAGTTAACCTTAACTCTCTCCCTCCTCATCTAAACTGTCACCAATTCCTGTTAGATTTACCACTGAAGCAGATCCAGTATCCGACCATTACTTGTATCACTGCCATTACCATTTGGATGAAGCCAGCATCTACTCCCACCAAGATTACTACAATAGTCTCCTATCTCTCAGACTCTCCGCTTCCACCCTTTCCTGTTGCCCTCCAGCCTATTTTCAACACAGCAGCCAAAGAACTCTGAAAAATAGGGGCTGCACACCATGGCTCATGCCTGTAATCCCAGTGCTTCAGAAGGTTGAGGCAGGAGGATCACTCAAGCCCAGGAGTTTGAGACCAGCCTGGGTAACATAGCAAGACCCCATTTCCACACAAAAAATGAGAAAATCAGTGGGGCACATTGGCGGATGCCTATAGTCCCAGCTACTTGGGAGGCTGAGGCAGGAGGATCACTTGAGCCTGGGAGATGGAAGCTGTAGTGAGCTATGATTGCACTGCTGCACTCCAGCCTGTGTGATCACATAAGACTCTGTGTCTAAATAAGAAAGTCAGATCATGCTATGCCTTTGCTCAAAACCCTTCAATGTCTTCCCATTTGTATCAGTTTCCTTTTGCTGCTCTAACCAATGACCACAAGCGGTGGCTTAAAACAACAGAAATCTAGTCTCTTAATGTTCTACAGTGCACAAGTCCAAGAATTGGATTTTATGGAACTAAAATCAAGGTGCCAACAGTGCTGCATTCCTTCCGGAGGCTTCAGGTTTGGGGGCAGAAATCCAGCTGCATGCCCTTCCAGCTTCTGGAGGCTGCCTGCCTCGGCTCATGGCCCCTTCCATGAGTGACTCCAGCCTCTTGCTCCTGTCACTACGTCTTCTACTCCTATCTCTGACCCTCCTTCCTCCTTCTTATGAGGACCCTTGTGATTACATTGGGCTCACCTGGGCAATCCAGGATAATCTCCCCATCTCAAGACTCCAATGCCCATAATCAAAGTGTTTCCCTACATAAGGTAATAAATTCTCATATTCTGATGATTAGGATGGGAGCAGCTATTGGGGTGTCTGTTTCACAGAGTAAAAGCCCGAGTTCTGACAATGTCCTACTAGTTGCCATGTGAACCAGACCCCACTTCCTGTATAAGCTCATTGGTTACAACTCTCTCCCCCTCACTCACTCAGTTCCTGCTACACTGGCCTTGATCTTCCTCAACACAAGCCCACCCAGGACCTTTGCACTTACTGTTCTCTCCATCAGGAGACCTCTCTCCTTCCTTTAAGCCTCTGCATAAAGGGCACCACCCTATGAGTGAGGGTTTCTCTGATTACCCCTTCCCCAGCCGGACACTCCCTTCCATGCTCAATTTTTTCCCAGAGCTCTTAATATCATGTGTCATGTGTCTGTCATTCATAGTCTCTCTTTCTCTCTCTCTTTCTTTCTTCTGTCCTCTCCCACTAGAACATCATCAATAACGGGTGTTCTGTCTCTTGTCATAATCCTTAGCAAATACCAGGGGCTCAACAAACAGTTGTTGAATAAGTGAATCTTACTTTACTGGAAGAGCAAGTTCCTTGGACTCAAAGATCTGCCCTAAAGTAGGAACTTAGCCTGAATAAATAAATGAATGAATGAGTACATGACAGACTCAATTTACATCTCATTTTTGATAGATATATAGACTAATATGAAAGCAAGTGCTTTACTACTTAGAAATAAGACATAACAGTTTAAGTAGCTTATTCAAGGACATACAATAAAGGGAAAGTAATATAATCACACATTAAAACTCCAGCCAAGCCCCTGACTTTATTTTGCCGTGTTCCTGCATTTCTCAGACCCGACAAATCAGAACTCATCTAGATTCTCCTGCTTGGCTGAAATTCCAGTACCAAAAAGATTACAAGTTAATAAATTCTGGATTCATTACAAAAGGAAATTTCACAGAAATCTCAAAAGCATTTATCTTGTATATTCAGATACGTAAAAAATATACAGGGAGAGATCATCATCCATGCTTGAAAACACCCCCAGAAGCAAACGTGCAGCATAAGCTTCATGTGCATCATCAGTGCCTGACACTGCCCATCAGCCAGCCCACAGCAGCACCCAGATGGTCACCTCAGGTGTTGGGGACACAAAGAAACAAAAGACGTTCCCAATGGGGGTCATGTTTGTTGAGGGGAAAGAGACATGGGGACAATGCAACTGATTTGGAATGGGACAGCAATTTGTCTTCCAGAGGCCATCTCAGCTGCATTTTGCAAAGTTTTATGCTAGCCTTGCTCACACACTGGCAAAGTCGATGCCAACTCACCGTCCAGCAACTACGCCTGCTGTTTCAGGAGGGTGTGCCGGGGTTGTGTTTTGTTCAAACTTGAAAACTGCATTTCTAGGAATCCTCTTACCAGCATATGGGTGGGAAAGAGGACCTCACTGTGATCAGGAAGCTGGACCCAGAGGAGGGACTGCCAGGTTCAAATCTCACCTCTGAGACTCACTAGCTGTGTCCCCGACAGACATGTCACCAACCAACCCTCTCTACACCTCAATGTCCTCACCTCTAAAAAGTCTGCTTATAATTCTTATGATAATTGTAGGCGATATTGCAGGAAAAACACTTATCATAGTGCCTTGCAATTCCAGGCCTTCATACATACTACCTATTATTACAACAGCTGTTACTATATTAGTATTATATATATTAATGTTGACTTTTTAAAAAAAATCACCATTCAAAAATAAATAGTACATTTGTCTTCATCTTGAGTTTAGTTTGTGACAGTGACTTCTAAAGGTTTATCATTTACTTACAACTAAGTATTTGCCTATAATTGGGAAAAACTGCTATCAGGCAAATGTTAAGATTAAGCTTTTCTACATTTGGCTGGCAAAAATCAAGTCATTTAAAGCCTTCCCCCTCAATTTCACACCTGAATAAAAATATACATGCTTTGTTAATGGAAAGTTTAACAGAAATGTTGAACAAAGATGACCTCATATAGTATTTAAACAAGGTAAGCAAAATGAGTAAGATTTTAAAATATATACATAGGCATGTGTAGGTTCAACTAGACATTTTTGTGGCAAATTACCGTCTGATTAAATAGTTGTTTAATCTAATATCCTACGTTGCCTCACTGCTTGAAAAATGAAATAAGATCAAGTGACACCAAAATATACATTTATTTTTCTGTTTCTACTAACCACGCTAACTAAGGACACATGTCAGAGGCATTAAGTGAGCTTTACACCAAGTTATACAAAAATTCACCTCACACGTGGAGATCCTGATTTAGTAGGCTGGGGAGGAAGCAAGTAACATCTGTGGTCATTAACCACTGTGCAAGATCTCTCTCTTTATTTTCCCCCTTTCAACAGAGTCTTGTTCTGTCACCCAGGCTGGAGTGCAGTGGCACAATCATGGCTCTGACCTCCCAGGCTTTGATGATCCTCTCACCTAAGCCTCCTGAGTAGCTGGGACTACAGGCGTGCACCACAATGCCCAGCTAATTTTTTTGTACTTTGTAGAGACGGGGTTTCACTACATTGCCCAGGCTGGTCTCAAACTCCTGGGCTCAAGCGATCCACCCACTTTGGCCTCCCAAAGTGCTGGAATTATAAGTGTGAGCCACCGTGTCCAGTCCAAGATCTCTCCTTTGAAAAGAAGTTTTTTGCCTTGAAATTGTTTGCAAAAAGCATTTCTTGATTCTGTAACCCTGCTCCCTAAACAAAACTTGACTGCTTGCAACTCAATAAAGAGAAATGTTGAGTTGCTTCTCAGCCCTTAAAAATCATTAAATAATCCTCTGGTCTTTTAACACTAACAAGAGAGTTAAGGGAAATGGGAAGAGAGGAGGCGGAACTTTCCAGCTGTTCCAGGAAATCACGTGACTGCCTTCCCTTTATACTGATGAGGCTGCCAACAGAACTCTCAGTGCTGATGGGCGTGCTCGTGTCTCAGTCTTCCTATGTGTAACCATTAGCCACATCAGTCTGCTCATAACCTTCCTAACCTCCTGCTATCCAAGGTCCTTGCTTCTTTCGTTCATTCAGTCAATGTTTGCTGAGCACATACTGCACCCCAGGGAACAAATGTGAAAATGTCCCTGCCCTCCTGGTGCTTGCATTCTAATTTCTAACAAATGGCCTCTTGAAACCGCCAGACTTGTTTAAAGAACTGCTTCCTCAGTGTGTTTCTTAAAAATGATGGTATTTTGGGGCAGAAAAGCAAATAACTGCAGTTTGAGAAAACAATGTGGTTCAAAGGATTAAAGAAATTAGAGGCTATCGAGGGTCTGCACGAGAAAAGATAAGGGAACTCGTGAACCTTTTGCAGTGGAATGAAGCAGTAACAGAATGACTGGCTTGAAGGTTATTTCTGGCAGGGGACATAAACCCACTCTGGAAATAGGAACGATCTGGCAGAGGATTAGGATTCAGTGGCCAGAAGTAGGACCTGTTCCCAACAAGAACATATTTAACAATTCCTACTAGAAATGGGATCAGGAGAGAGGCAAATTTACGACCAGCAGAGGTATCAACATTTTCAAGTAGCTGTAACAACTACTTTAATTCTTTGGTAAAAGTTTTTCCAGTCAATAAAAAATTAAGGTGTTAAAAAGTAAGAGTGAAACTTAAATAAAGTTAATAACAACCAAGACCCAGAAAGTTTACCCGGCTAGTCAATGAGGAGCCATGGATAAGGCTCCTCACCTTAGTTAGTAAGGTTAACTTACCTTAGTTAGTAAGGCTACTAACCCCATGCTTTTTCCACTGCATCATGCAGGGAGCTGAGCAGGGTCATCCTTCATCAGCAGTTTCTAAGACACGGGACACTACAGCTGCAGAGCACAGCATCGGGGAAGGTCAAACCTGTAACAGCTGAACTCTGATCAACGACAAATGGTTCTCAAATGATCAGAACTGGGTGTCTAGGTGGGGAGTAGTTGCCAAGAAGAGGAGAGAGGTTGTTCGGAATTGCTACATTAGGATCATTGTTATTCATGAAACTAAGAACTAAATTCGTTCATCAGCAACCTTACCTAGTTCTGGGGGCAGAGCGGCGAGGCGTTTCCCCTGAATGTGGACCTCTTTAAGCTGGGTAAGCTCCCCGATTTCCTTAGGCAGTGAGATCAGGTTGTTATCCCTATTGTTGAGCTAAATAGAAGAAAACAAGGGGTTGTCAACACATTTTCACATTAAAAGGTGCTCCACAGAAACTCTCATCCTCCTCCATGTCCTCTCTCTTACTAAAGCTCAGTCCTTCCCATTTGTTTACAAGTGCCGGTAGATAATCAAGAAACACTACCAGGAGTAGCGGTTTATTCCTGCAAAACAAACCTTACTCCTGCTCAAATTGACTTGATTCTACCCCTACAAGACTGCAGCAGTGAATTGATTTTCTAAGAATTTAGATAACTTACTGTCTGCAACTTTGTGAACTTCCCGATATCTGGTGGCAGGATTTCAAAATCATTATCACTTAGATAGAGTGCACACAGGGTGGCTGCAAATTAAACAGCAATGTATCAGCATGTTGTCATGGAACCCAACTAGTTGAGGTCTGATCAATACGAGGGAGTGAGTTTTGATTAATAACGCTGGCTTGGTGAAAAGCCTTTGACATACCTGGGGCTCCCAATAATAGCAAGCAGGTCAAACTTAGATTTACTGGCTTACCGTGCAGCTGGTGTGTCCAGGAAAACATCTATATCCAAAAGGACTGACGCAATTAACAATGTGGGCACTAGCATTTTGGGGCACAGAGTTTTAACACATTTTGAAAACAGATTGCTATTTTTCTCATAGATTACTTTTGATTCACATTTATTTCTCCATTTGCATCCAACATAGAACAAAGAAAACTACTGTTCCACTTTTATGGATACCTAGGGCAAAAAGGTTCTTTCAAGTGAATACAACTATGTTAAAATAGACCTTTTCCTACGTAAATAGCACTGTGTTAAAAATTAATGAAAGGCTTTCTGGTGATGGAGGCTATAACCACAGCTTATCAGTTCCATAATCTGACTAATTATTACTACTTGTTTCTACAGCCTTAAGGACAAAAGTAAATGAAGACAAAGGGGCTAAAATAATGGCATGAAGTTAACAGAGTAAATCCTAACTTAGGCAGAATATCAGTAGTCAGAAATTTGTTCACAATTATTACACAATGCTAATACAATTCCAAACTACTGAAGGCTAAAATTCTAAAGCATCTGTTTATCCTCAACCAAAAAAGCTGAGTATAATTAGGTGTATGTTTCGTTTATCAGTATTTTTTTTATTTTTTAGAGATAGAGCCTTGCTCTGTCACTCAGACTGGAGTGCAGTGGGTCACTGCAGCCTCAAATTCCTGCCCTCAAGCAATCTTCCCACCTTGGCCTCCCAATTAGCTAATTTTACAGGCACATGCTACTAATTTAATTTACATGGTTAATTTTTAAATTTTTATTTCTAGAGACAGGGTCTCTCTATGTTGCCTAGGCTGGTCCTACACTCCCAGCCTCAAGTGATCTTTGGAGCTCAGACTCCAGAACTGTACGTTAATATAACATAATAAAAACAGGTGCTCCACTGCCCAAGAAAATATTTTACAGTTGGTTTCATGTGCTTGAGAAAGTCATAGAGAGATAATGTACATAAGGTAAAAAGTGAAAGTTTAGAGACCAGCTCAGAAAATTCAGATTTTCTGAATGCTATATAAGTTACTAATTGAAGAAATAGAACACTCATTTAAGAGAAGCAAACCTCGTCTGAAATAGTGCATGAGTTCCCAGAAGAAATCATTTTTTAATTTTCAAAAGCATCTCCAGCAAGAAATTTGTTGGCATATAAAAGAATAAAGTGTGTTCACCTGTGGCCAATAATTTCTTAATGCCTGTGTACTGGATAAATAGGTCAATAAGAGCACTTTTTAAAAGGCTGAAAATAAGAATCCTGGCTGGAAAATTTAACAATTCTGTTAGTGGTTTATTAATAAATATTTTTATAAATAATTGATTGGGACATCCTAGGCATATATCATACAAAGAATTAATACCAACATGGGAGGATACCTTATTTTGGCATGCTATTTAAAAAGAAAGTCAAGTCTCTTAGCTAAATGTGAGGCTTGATCTCATTTAGGTATATAATCTCTTTTAGAATGTTGATATGACGTTACCAAGTCCACTTCAGCCCAATGGTGTCACATAATGATATATCAAATGCACATACTGCTGAGCTACAAAGGAATACTCAAAAGGAGTCTCTAAAGAAAAATATTATCTCTGTTCAATAATTTATCTTGGAGTTTAAGTCCTGGCAAATAAATTTCACTCTTAGAACGCAAAGTGTAGTGTTGAGAAGATTTACAGAACTGAAAGTTTCTTACTCAGTTAGAAGTTTCCAGGAAGACAATTTTCATTCAAGTTGTTGTAAGTCAAGTCCAGAACCTCAAGAGCTGGCAGGGAGCTGAAGCCTCGTGGCAAAGTGTTCAGCCTGTTCATGCTGTTGCAGGGGGACAAAAATCTACATCAGGACACCAAAGACACGTTTATACAGACTATCAAGGGCACCTCTGTTTCACAGGCTGAAAGTGTAAGACAGTGCCATGATCCTAGAGTCACTTTATACTGTATTTTTATTTTTTATTTTTTTGAGCTAGGGCCTTGCTCTGTTGCCCAGGCTGGAGTGCAGTGGCACGATCTCGGCTCACTGCACCCTCGACCTCCACGAGTTCAAGCAATCCTTCCATTTCAACCTCCCAAGTAGCTGGAACCACAGGTGTACACCATTACACCCCACTGATGTTTGTATTTTTTGCAGAGATGGGTTTTTGTCAGGTTGCCCAGGCTGGTCTCAAACTCCTGAACTCGAGTCATTCTCCCACCTCAGCCTCCCAGAATGCTGGGAGTATAGGCATGAGCCACCATGCCCATCCTGTTTTTTTTTTTTTTTTTAATTAAAAAAAGCATTTATTTAATATTTACATTGGCAAATGAAGATTGTATATACCTATGGTGTACAACATGATACTTCTGATATATGTATAATCCATTGTGGAATGGCTTAAATCACACTAATATACACATTGCCTCATATCATATGCTTGCCTCATATCATATGCTTGCCTCATATCATATGCTTTTGTGGTGAGAATACTTAAAATTCACTCTCTTAGCAATTTTCAAGTATACCACATATTGTTATTGACTGCAGTCACCATGACGTATAGTCCATCTCTTGAACGTACTTCTCCTGTCTAACTAAAATTTCGTGTCCTTTGGCTAACATCTCCACAATTCCCCTCCTCCCTCCAGCCTCTGGTAACCATTTTATTCCCTGTTTCGATGAGGTTTACTCTTGTACATTCCACATATAAATGAGAGGATGTGGTATGTTGTCCTATTTAGACTAATAATTTTAGTCAGAGAGCTTATATATTCCTGAAACATTTGAAAATTTCTTAGTTGTCATTTTTCTCCAATGGTGAAATTTAATCACTGTTTTACACAAAAACTCAAACCGTCACAAAATATCTGTCCTTGTAAAGAAAAACTTCCTTATGAATGTAGTGATAATATCTCAAACTATACACATGAAACTTCATAGTTTTCAGACTTTTGCATTATTTCATTTCATTTATTCTTTTTAGGAGGGAAAATCATGGTTTTTTTTTTTTCTACAACTGTTAACATTCAAAATTGATCTTCAATTAGAATGGTGATGGCCAGGGGCTAGAGGGAGGGCCAATGGAGAGATGTTTTTTAATGAGTATAGGATTCAGGTTTGCAAGATGAGAAAATTCTGGAGATTGGCTGAACAACAATGTGAATACACTTAACACCATTGAACTGTATACCACAAAGACAGTAACTTTTTTTTTTTTTTTTGAGTTGGAGTCTCACTGTGTTTTCTGTGCCCAGGCTGGAGTGCAGTGGTGAGATCTCAGCTCACTGCAACCTCCACCTCCCCGGTTCAAGTGATTCTCTCGCCTCTGCCTCCTGAATAGCTGGGACTATAGGCGCGTGCCACCAAGCCCAGCTAATTTTTGCATTTTTTAGTAGAGAAAGGTTTTACCATGTTGGCCAGGATGGTCTTGATCTCTTGACCTCGTGATCCTCCTGCCTCAGCCTCCCAAAGTGCTGAGATTACAGGCGTAAGCCACTGCGCCAGGCCAGACAGTACATTTTATGTGCATTTTATCATAACTTAAAAATTTTTTATATCATACAATTGACCCTTGAGCAGCATGGGTTTGAACTGCCTGGGTCCAATGACACATGGATATTTTTCTTCTGCCTCTGCTACCCCTGAGACAAGAAGACCAACCCTCCTCTTCCTCCTCAGCCCACTCAACATGAAGAAGAGGATGAAGACGTTTAAGATGATCCACTTCCACTTAAAGAACAGTAAATGCCCTTTGTTTTCCTTCTGACTTTCCTAATAACATTTTCTTTTCTCTAGCTTACTTAATTGTAAGAGTGCAGAATAAAATACATATAACACACAAAATACGTGTTAATCAACATTTATGTTTTGATAAGGCTTCCTTCCGGTCAACTGTAGGCTGTTAGTAATTAAGTTTATTCAGAGTCAAAAGTTATGTGTGGATTTTTGACTGCATGGGGGGTCAATGTGGTGCTCCCTCAGTGCGTGTGTTGCTGAAGGGTCAATTGTGTGTGGGTGTGTGGTGTGTGTGGGTGTGTATGTGGTGTTGTGTGTAGTGTCATGTGTGTGTGTACAGGTGTGCTATGTGTGGTGCGTGTGTGGTGTGTTTTGTGTGTGGTGTGGTGGTCTTGGGGGCTGTGCTGTGTGTGTGGTGTGTGGAGGGAGTGTGGTGTGTGTCGGTGGGTGTGGGGTGTGTGTGCGATGTGGTGTGGTGTGTGTACGGAGGGTATGGTGGTGTGTGTGGTGTGTGTGTGGGATATGGATGTGGTATGGTGTGGTATCTGTATGGTATGTATGGTGTGTGTGTGTGTGGGTGTGGTGGTGTGTGTGTTTATGCTGTATGTGTGTGGTGTGTGTGTGCGTGTTTGTGTGTCTCCGATGAAGGCTAAGGGAATTTTTTTTCTTTTTTTTTAAATTATACTTTAAGCCTAGGGTACGTGTGCACACGTGCAGGTTTGATACATAGGTATACATGTGCCATGTTGGTTTGCTGCACCCATCAACTCATCATTTACATTAGGTATTTCTCCTAATGCTATCCCTCCCCCATACCCCCACCCCCTGACAGGCCCCAGTGTGTGATGTTAAGGGAATTTTTTTCTACACTATCTTTTATCCTTTTCTTTAAGCCCCTTATTTTTCTCAATGCAGTTCCCTTTGAGCATACTTAAAAGCCAATTAAAAAAAATATTTTATTGACAGATATTGAAAGGTGGAAGGGACTGTGACAATAAAAATCATTCTAGTCATCGATGCTTCTCGTAACAGATCAAGCTCAGTCCAGTCCTACCAAGCGGGCCTCACCAGAAACAGCAGACAGCAGAGGGGGAAACCAAAATGGAAACATGGGTTCCCCATCTCAGGAAGAAAATGTCCCAGACAGACTACACCCAGCAAAACTAGCTTCACGACTATCTACTGCCATGACAGCAACAATGAACATTCTCCATGAAGTCACAATTTGTGAAGCACATTATGGCAAGTACTTCGCTTGTTCACTAAAACTACCTTGTAATACAGGCAAGATGGAGCTTGTAATTAATGCCATCTTGAGATGAAAAAACAGCCTAAGAGAGAGTAAGGAGCAAAGACTTCAGAAGTGGGTGACATGTGTCTGGAAGCACCCTGTACCTCACGGAGGCCAAAGCCACTCCAGACCCGTGGGCTCCTATGCAAGGATTCTGAGAAGAAGTGCAAGTCAGAGACAGCAAGGGAGGTAGGGAAGCACACACTAGGTGCTTCTGTCTTTAAACACTGCTTTAAGTTATCCGTTTTTGAAAACTGCTGATTCCTTTACATTTTTCTCTGCAAATAAAGAAATACACTTTTGCAATATTAGGTACAGGAAATCCACAGTTAAACAGGCTTAGAGGGAAGAGGCATCTCACTTGAGAGAGAGCTCCCATTCAATCTCCAGCCCAGAGCAAGCCTGGAGCCCCTCCACCTCTTGGTGGCAAGAATCTACTTAACCGAAGGTTCCTTTTTCCTTTGAGTGACAAAACAATACCAACAACGTGTAAGGAACACAGCAGAGTCCCACGTGCAGCTGACAGCAGTATGTAACAGTAGTAGGCACGCCACCCTGGGGGGCAGAAAGGAAGTCCTTAAACAAATGCTGAAACTTCAGAAGAGCTGCTAGCAACAGCCCCAGCTACAAAGCGGGCAAGGAACTGCAGAGACTTCTGGCCACCTCTTCGGAGGCCAGACCATGTGCACGGTGACCTGATGGCATCTCTCTCTGCAGAATGAAGGCTGGAACACACTGGCTGTCCCCCTTCCCCTCAGCAGGTGCTAACATCCATCTCCATCCACCCACATTTCCACGTTTGGGAATTCCACGTTCAGGGCCCCACTCTGACACTGCTAGCAATCAAGGTTTCCATGAGAGGTTACAGGGGGAGTAGGAAAAGAATGGAGCTTTAAGGTAGGAGACGGCTAGGTGAGGAGTCTGGCTCCAGCACTTGCCAGCTGCGTGACCTTGACCAAGTTACTCAGCTTCTCTGAGACCGATTTTCCTCAACTATAAAACAAGGCTGATAACATCTTCAGGGCAGGATCACTGGGAGGAAGAGAGAGAAAATATGTGAAGCACCCAACACCCGATCCATGGCTCACACGCAGCTTCTCAGGAAAGGAGAGCTGCTGCTAGAATTATTTTTGAAAAGGTTTGAGAGAAAATTTTGAATCAGCCCTAAACAAGCAAGCTCACCTCATGACAAGTCACTTTGGATGGTCCAAATATCAAGTGTGGTTTTACTATTTGTGCCACGCTTGCTTAATCTCAGGGGACTTCAGGTGTTGAAACAGAAAGCTTCGCAGGGCTCAGCTATGCCAAGTGGTATCAATTCTTTGTTTGCCTGGGAAGATTTTTCAAATGCGTGTTGGAAGTGGGCAAATGTCTGCATATGATGGAGAAATTTATAAAACCAGGGTGTCTAAGGCTATTCAGCATCTTTTTTCCTTTTCTTTTAAAGCCTCAGAAAGGTCTGTACTAATGATTCCTTTTCAGAGCAGTTTCTTCTCTGCAGGTTGTCCTGAGCACCTCCAGCTTCAATAAAACCTTCTTGACTAAAGGCACTAATTTTTCTCACCTCCCCAGTGACCTACTCACACACTTATCAAAAGTAAAAATTAAAAACATTCCAGCCCGAGCCAGGTGGCTCATGTCTGTAATCCCAGCACTTTGGGAGTTCAACAAAGGCAGATTGCTTGAGCTCAGGAGCTCGAGACCAGCCTGGGCAACATGGCAAAACCCCGTCTCTACAAAAAAACTACAAAAATTAGCCAGGCATGGTGGCGCCTACCTGTGGTCCTAGCTACTCAGGAAGCTGAAGTGGGAGGATCACTTGAGCCCAGGAGGCGTAGGTTGCAGTGAGTGGAGATCACACCACTGCACTCCAGCCTGGGAGATAGAGCGAGACCCTGTCTCAATAAATAAATAAATAATCCAAATCCGTAAATACCCAACATTGTACGTAACAAAAACTTCCATACGTTCATGAGGCAAGCTCTAGCAACAAACGAGGTCAAATGTTATTCCCGAATAGTTGGGCACAGTGGTCCTGCTGTGAAGTTATCCTAGAAGTAATCATCAACATGGGAACCTATGTGGCTTCACATTTTTTGGAAAATAACTCTATGAAATAAATTGCGTTTAAGGAATTAAGAACAGAACTAAACTTTCTTTTATTTATTCAGGTGGCCTAAAATTCTCTCATGTCTTACGACCAACAGAATGAACTGCAAATACTATATAAAACTTTGAAAGCAAATTCTTATTGAGGGTGCCTTTTGGATCACGCATACAAGTGGCTTCCCTGCTCCGTTTTGTGATCTCCTGTGTGTATGCTTTCTTTCACCCTGGCTCCTTAGAATAAGGAGTCCTCACTATAACTTGCCTTACTGTGTGAACATAATTCTTTATGCCGTTTGAGGACAGAGGTATCCTTTAGTGAAACCCATCTTAGCTCCTTTCCCAAAGAACTGGGAGGTTTTTTTTCAAACTTTGACAACTCCTTCTATGTAGCTATGTAATTAAATGCAAAAAGCTTTACACAATAAACAAAGCAACAACAGTCCAAAATGCAAACAACTCCAAAGAGAACAAGAAGGCAACTAAGATGCATTCATTGAAAAAGAAAAGGTTAGGGCTGGGCACAGTGGCTCATGCCTGTAATCCCAGCACTTTGGGAGGCCGAAGCAGGTGGATCCCCTGAGGTCAGGAGCTCGAGATCAGCCTGACCAACATGGTAAAACAGCGTCTCTACTAAAAATACAAAAGTAATTGGGTGTAGTGGTGCATGCCTGTAATCTCAGCTACTCGGGAGGCTGAGGCAAGAGAATCACTTGAACCTGGGAGGTGGAGGTTGCAGTGAGCTGAGATTGTGCCATTGCACTGGAGCCTGGGCAACAAGAGCAAAACTCTGTCTCAAAAAAAAAAAAAAAAAGGAAAAGAAAAAGAAAAGTTTACGTCTCTGTCCTATGGTGCCTCAAACCAAACAGAACAAAACCTGAGCTTATTATTTTAATTTCTTCCCAAACCTGTCTCCATCTGTTCTATTTTTCAGCTGTCCAACACAGAAACGTAGGTATCATTCCATCCCATCAGTTACTGCCTGTCAATGTTACCACCTGTGTAGTTTTCATATAAAATCCCTCCCTGCCTCCACTGTCACTGTCCTAGTTCACATGGGACATGAAGCTCATGTTCTTACTGGTCTCCTAACCTCTAGTTTCCCTCTCTCCACCCTCTTCTCCACACTGATTTTTCTTAAGAAAATCTGAGCATGTCTCATATCCACTACTTGGCTATGCAAATTTCCCAATGGTCAGCAAGATAAAATTGGAGCTCCTTTATTTATTTATTTATTTATTTATTTAATTTTGAGATGTAGTATCACTCTGTCACATAGGCTGGAGTGCACTGGTACAATCTCAGTTCACTGAAATATCTGCCTCCTGGGTTCAAATGTCTCTCCTGCCTCAACCTCCTGGGTAGAATAGCTTGGATCATAGGTGCACGTCACCACACTTAGCTAATTTTTGTACTTTTAGTAGAGACGAGGTTTCACCATCTTGACGAGGCTGTTCTTGAACTCCTGGCGTCCGCTGACCCGCCAGCCTCAGCCTCCCAAAGAGCTGAGACTACAGGCATGAGCCACTACGCCTGGGAGGAGCTTTTTATTTAGCACAGAGGCCTTTCATTAGCACTTTTGACTCCCTGTCATTATTATAAACATTTATTTGTTTATAGTTGGTTTCCTCAACTGTAATGGAAGCTCCATCAGGGCTGAATGGCCAGTAGCTAGAACAATGCTTGGTACACGATTGGGAACTTGGTAAATCCTCACTCACGGAACAGCAGATATCCAGGATTCCCTGTCTAGCCTGACCTCTGACCTTACAGCAGCCTGCCTCACACTTTATACTCTACAGTGCCAAAATAAACTGACAATTCCCAGGCCCCAGGCAGGCAGTGCTGTGAGCGTTCAAATAAGTCATTCACGACTGGGCGTGGTGACTCACGCCTATAATCCCAGCACTTTGGGAGGCCAAGGAGGGTGGATCACGAGGTCAAGAGATCGATCGAGACCATCCTGGCCAACATGGTAAAACCCCATCTATACTAAAAATACAAAAGTTAGCTGGGCATGGCGGTGTGAGCCTGTAGTCCTAGCTACTCGGGAGGCTGAGATAGGACAATCGCTTGAATCTGGGAGGCAGAGGTTGCAGTGAGCTGAGATCACCTCACTGCACTCCAGCCTGGTGACAAAGCAAGACTTCGCCTCAAAAATAAAAATTTAAAAAAATTGGCAAATATCTGGCCAGCATCTATTGCCACTCCACGTCAATCACTAACTTAACCAGAGCATTTAGTGGCTACAATTTCATGAATATACAACTTTGCACAGAGACTGAAGCATGAGTGGGCAGTTTCATCTAATAGCTGTGCCAGTGAAGATGGAATTCTGAGGCCGCAGTTCCAGTTGGGGTCTGTTTTCCCATTGCTATAAAGGAATGCGGAGGCTGGGTAATTTACAAGAAAAGAGGTTTAACTAACACATTGTTCTATTGGCTATATTTGAAGCATGGCAGCTGCTGCTTGTGGGGAAGCCTCAGGGAGCTTTTACTCATGGTGGAAGGCAATACAGGAGCATGTGTATTACATGGCAGGAGAACGACAGCACGAGGGGTCTTGCAATAACTCACTCACTATCATAAGGACACTATCAAGAGGGGATGGTGCTAAACCATTCATGAGAGCTCCGCCCCCATGATCTAATCACCTCCCACCAGGCCCCACCTCCAACACTGGAGATTACAATTCCACATGAGATTTGGTGGGGACACAGATCTAAACCATATCAATGGAGTCTTGATGGAGCCTTTAGACCCAGAATCATGGGGTTCTCTTCCCAGCTTGGCCACTAACCTCAGGGGTGACCAGAACCCAGTCTCTTAGCCCCTTTGAAAAGGCTTGGCTTCCTCTGTATAATATGAAAGCACTAAAATCTGCCCTCCCTACCTCACAAATGTTGAGAGGATCAAGTGCTGCAAAGCAATACATGCAGACAGGTTATCATTATTATTATTTACTGCTCCCCGGTTCTGCAACCTCAATTGAATCAAAACTCCTCTCTTCACCTTTGCATAAAGAAAAACAGAGAATTGTCACCTCTCAATTACAGAGAAGAATTGCGAAAATGAATGAAGCAGCATTAGGGAATATATTCTTCCCTCCATGGCATGAAGGTACTTTATAAACTATTCCTATTTAACACAGAGAGAAAAAAAATCAACCATATTATAACTTGTCTGCCAGTTCATGCTAGGCAAGTAAGTTCCTTCTTGGTCAACAGAACTGAGATAAAATTTTACTGGACACAAAATACAGTAAAACTTTAACTTCCTTATTGTGCCAACTATTAGCTTCTCAATTAGCTCTCAAATATTCACTAATGTAGGCCACCAAAAAGATATATTAAAACAATAAAACTTTTTTTTAAAACACAAAACACAAAAAGAAATTAGAAATCCACTTCTGTGCATGATATAAATGGAATCCCTCCCCTGGCCCTACCCAGCACGCCCCTTTCACTCT